>NC_134238.1:66408875-67658875 GCF_965152275.1 Natator depressus
GAACATCACATAGCTTTGAGAATGAAAGAGTCCTTACATGGATATCCAGACAAACCCTACAAGAAAAGAGGGAAAAAAATAGCTTCCTTCCTTTTTATCTGCACATTTGTATGCACTGCTTGCCTCTGCCTAAAGCACATTAAACTGATTAGCTGTGTTTATTGACATAATAGGCCAGAACACATGCCACATGCAGGCCAGAACACATGTTGAGAAACATTATATAACTTATTAATAGGAATTATTCCTTGCGAGATGTCACAAGTGCTTACAAAGGAAAAGCGTCATGACTCGTTTTCCCATTACTTTAGCGGTATGACAAATCTCACATTTATAAAATGATGTCTGTTTGCCCAGAAACTGTGAGAACATTTTAACTCTACTAATAGCACTGGCCTTTTTTTTGTAAATTACAGAGCAAAGAAAAATATAGCCCTCTAGAGTAACCCACATGCTATTTCAAATTAAGCCATGAGCTTAACTAAGAAAAGGCAGGTGTTTGGACTTAGCTTTCATTTATTTAAAAAATAAATAAATAAACTCAGAGAGGTGAGAAGTAGTTATCCTCCTGAGAAGCTTTACAATATCCATTTTTGATATAAGGTGTTAGCATTATGGATTTTAACAATTTATCACTTACAATGCAAGTCCACCAAATACTTTTTTCATGGTATACTTTTTGTTTTTCAGAAAGCTCTTTACATTTCCTAGACTGCATTATCTGTCATTATTTTTGGTCCAGGTAGGTACAGTGTCTGTACAAATCCAAAGATCAAAATCAGAGAGAGTAAAAGGATCATTATGCAAACTATAGAACAATTGGCATATACAAATATATATATAATCAGAATTTAAATGTTTATGTCCCTTGTCTCTTGTGAGAGGACTAGCATTAAATTAATCTAACATGAAAGCTTGGAGAAGCAACACTGTGAAAGGATGAAATGAAGGACCAGATCCCCAGGTCCAGCTGAGCAGCACTCAGCACAGCACCGAAGGCAGGGAGAAAGGTGGCTCTTAGCCATCATTCTCCTTGCCTGATTTTCAGTGCAACTGGAGGGGTGAACTTAGAGTGGTCCTTTTAAGATTGTTCCATCAGCTAGTGATCACTGCAGTACCTCACACACTCTGGTTCTGCCCCTTCACTCCTCAACCAGGCCCCATCTCATTTAGGAATTCTTTCCAACAATGGGTAAGTGGCCTAGAGATGGCTAAAATGGCTTTATGCCACAAGGAGCGTTCCCCTACAACAGGGGAATTCCTAGCTACCTTCCAGTATCAGGCCCTAAACTGTAGTATTAAAGGTAGAATTGGTTAAAAAAATTTCATCTGGACAATTTTCTGACAAAAAATATCCCTTTTCACAAAAATAAAATTTTCTGTGCGAAAATTTCAGATTTGCCCCCCAAAAATTGATTTTCCACCAGGAAATCAAAATCGCAGCTCAACAGCTGCCCGCCTGGAAGACGCTTGTCAATGTCACCTTCTGTCATTGAAATTGACAAATGCTTTCCTAGAGGGCTGCCAAGACTGAGCTCCTTGATACTCTGCCTCCCATGTAACCCTCCCAGTTCTGTGGAAGGAAAGGCAGAGTGCGTGGCCATTCAGCCTTCCTACCAGCCTCCCAGTTCTGGAGACAGAGAGTGGAAGAGAGACAGTGCTTCCAGGCAAGCAGCTGGGAAGTGAAAAAATTCAGTTTTGATTCTGCTGAAATGATTTTTTTTTTCTTGAAATCTCTTCCCATGGGAAAAAAAATTGTGTTTTGGCATTTCCTCCCAGTTGCGGGCAAAAACAAAACAAAAATAAAAAATACAAAATTATTCACAGGCAGAGATTTTTGTTTTTCAGCCTGCTCTAATTATAGGGTCTAGGACACAGCATTAAATACGGATTTTGGTTAAGCAAGGAGTGAAGGCTTGAATCCACAATTTAGGAATGCTTATGTGTATGCCTTAGTTTATGGTAATTTAGATATTATGTTCTCTCTGTCTCTACAGTGGTCCATGGTAGAAGATGCATCCTGTTAAGTAGTAGCAGTTCCTCATTTTTACTGAAAATGTTTCCAATCCAGATCACTCAGGGTATGTCTTCACTACCTGCCGGATCGGCGGGCAGCGGTCGATCCAGCGGGGATTGATTTATCGCGTCTAGTCTAGACGTGATAAATGAACCCAAGAGTGCTCTCCCGTCGACTCCTGTACTCCAGTGCCGCGAGAGACACAGGCAGAGTCGACAGGGGAGCAGCAGCAGTCGACTCACCGTGGTGAAGAGACCACGGTAAGTCGATCTAAGTACGTCACCTTCAGCTACGTTATTCACATAGCTGAAGTTGCGTAACTTAGATCGATCATGCCCCCAGTGTAGACCAGGGCTCAGTTATGAAATCACAAAGAGATAGAAGTCAATAAAGTCTTTCCCACTATCACTTCCAATTATACGATGCTTCATTTTCAGAACAATATGACTGTGGGATGGATGCTGATCTCATTGACAATGTTGTAAACAGATCAGACTCTGGCTCTGCCTCTCCCATTGACGGCAGTAGACCCCATAGGAAAGAAATGGGGTTAAAAGCTCCTAAGAGGCCATGGTAGTAGACTGAGCATCTAGCAATTGAAGTGACTAATCTGTGTAGAATTGCCTCAGAAAAGCATTTGTTGTGTGCCTATTGACTATTAAATTTACATTGCATTAAACTTTATCTCTAGTGTATCCAATCATTTCAGTCATGGCAGACCAAAGATGAGTTGGGCCTAAATTGCTTAAAAAATTACAGCTGGGGTCAGCTATTCAGGAAAGCACACCACACTCTCCGTGGTAGCAGGGCCTTCTTGCACTAACTCATCTTATGTGGGGGAGGGGAAGGGGGTTCTGTTACATTTCCATTTTAAAGCCATATTTTCAAGGGTTCATGACAAAAGGTTCATGGTGTACCCTGACATACTGGACTTGACTTTCAAAAAGGCACATCTGCAAAAGCCTAACTTGTGTGTGCATGCTCTTGCCTCAATTACATAGGCAAACAGCTCTGCATCTAAGTGGACAACGCCCAATTTGTGTATGATAGCATGGGAACTGCACCACTGGCACTGGAACCAGGGGGCAGGAGGGGGCCATGCCATGCCTCCCACACACACACACACACACTTTTTAACAAAAGAAACAGAAGCGCAGAATTCATGCCACCTGCAGATTCCCTCCCACCCCCCGCAGAATAATAGAGTCTGCCAAGGAGGCGCTGCAATTACATCTTTCGCCCAGCAGGGGCTGCTGTAGCATCAGAAGAGAAGGCAGCTGGCTCACCATGAGGGCAGCCAGCTGCGGAGCGGGAGGGGCACTTTGGCTTTGCTCCTCCCCCCACTTCTATAAAGATTACGGTGCCCTTGAACTGCACACACACTTCAGGCACACAATTGAGAGCATACAACTTACAAAATTCAGGCTCTCTATAGGCCTGAGACAAAGAACCAAAGACTCTCATTGACTCAGATAGCTTTGGCTCAGACCCTGAGTCTCCCTCCAAGCATAATTTTTAAATTTGAATTTGTTCGGTCATTGTAAAATCATTAAAGTGTAAAATATATAGTAGCTTTGTGTACAGCCAGATTCTGAGTGTTCATTTTGTTACCTCAATTTCCCTAGAAACCAACCCAGGATTACACTTATATTGGTTTTATTAAATGCCGCTATTGGATCAAACAGAAAAGGGATGGATCTTATTCATGCACGCACACCTTCAGCACATTCATACCCTCATGCACCCACACACTCACGCAGGCGGAGAGTTACCAGAGACAGCAGAGGAAGCTGAGAAGCCGAAGCATAGTAGATTTGGTGTGGCCGCCTGCAGTCACGGATCTGGGCCAGCAAGCAGGTCAAGAAGCAGGGGGCTTGTGTGCATGCTTTCTTCCTTTTGCTGGAACTGGGTGGCTCCTGTCACGTACACTGTGTTTTCCTTCTGTGTCCAAGCATTCCCAGACTTGTTCCTTTCCTGCATACCAGGTTCTTCTTTTCTTTACAGCACACCATGATTGCCTTCTCAGGGCAGATTATATCAGACACTCCTGGCTCTTTTCTCCTTGCAGTTCCTCTCCGCCCCGTCCCACATATACTCCCTTGTTTACACTCTCTCTGATCACGTGATGGAATATTGCAAAGCTTGGAGGTTCATACAAATGGTAACTGAAAAGGTTACAAAGCTTGTGTCATAAATATAAAGGGAAGGGTAAACACCTTTAAATCCCTCCTGGCCAGAGGAAAAACCCTTTCACCTGTAAAGGGTTAAGGAGCTAAGATAACCTTGCTGGCACCTGACCAAAATGACCAATGGGGAGACAAGATACTTTCAAAGCTGAAGGGGGGGAAACAAAGGGTTCTCTCTGTCTGTGTGATGCTTTTGCCGGGAACAGAGCAGGAATGCAGGTCAGAACTCCTGTAAAAAGTCAGTAAGCAATCTAGTTAGATATGTGTTAGATTCTGTTTTGTTTAAATGGCTGATAAAATTAGTTGTGCTGAATGGAATGTATATTCCTGTTTTTCCATCTTTTTGTAACTTAAGGTTTTGCCTAGAGGGATTCCCTATGTTTTGAATATGATTACCCTGTATGGTTTTTACCATCCTGATTTTACAGAGGTGATTCTTTTACTTTTTCTTTAATTAAAATTCTTCTTTTAAGAACCTGATTGCTTTTCATTGTTCTTAAGATCCAAGGGTTTGGGTCTGTGTTCACCTATGCAAATTGGTGAGGATTTTTATCAAGCCTTCCCCAGGAAAGGGGGTGTAGTGCTTGGGGGGATATTTTTTGTGGGGGAGACATTTCCAAGTGGGCACTTCCCCTGTTCTTTGTGTAACACTTTGGTGGTGGCAGTGTTTAACCTAAGCTGGTAAGAATAAGCTTAGGGAGTCTTTCATGCAGGTCCCCACATCTGTACCCTGGAGTTCAGAGCGGGGAAGGAACCTTGACAGCTTGCAAAAGTTACAAAACTTAAAAGGCTATGCTAACAATAACTAAAGTTACAAAGTTTGCAAAAGGTTACAGAACTTAATGATCATACTAGCAATGACTGAAAAATTACAAATCTTATAATCCTATTCTACTGGATTGAGCGGCGGCTCTACATAACACATTTAGCCATACACAGATTTACCTAAATCACCAAGGCATATTGGGCAGCAGGTTTAAAACATAGAAAAGAAAGTAGTTCTTCACATGATGTACAGTTAACCTGCGTAACTCGTTGCCCTGGGATGTTGTGTATAACCGGGTTCAAAAAAGAATTAGATAAGTTCATGGAGGATAGGTCCATCAATGGCTATTAGCTAAAAGGGTCAGGGGTTGCAACTCCATGTTCTGAATGTCCCTAAACCTCGCACTGCCCAAAGTTGGGACTGGACAATGGGGAATGGATCACTGAATAATTAACCTGTTCTGTTCATTCCCTCTGAAGCCTCTGGGCACCGGCCACTGTTGGAAGACAGGGTAATGGGCTAGATGGACCATTTGTCTGATCCAGTACCACCATTCATATTATTGTACCATGTTGATTAATTATATAGACCATGGTCTGAAACCTGCAGTGAGTAAATCCTGCTCTAGTGTTAAAAATATGGGGCCACACCCAGAGTTGTTTAATTCAACATAACTCCATAGATTTAAAATGAGATATGTTGGTTTACAACAGCTGAGGAACTGGTTACTAGTTCTTGTATGGAATGCTGAAGCAAAATGGGATTTTTGAGTGTTTATTTGTATATCTTTACTCAGAATGTTCTAGTTAGAACTGGACACAAATCCTACTGTGTATTTTATTAGCTTGTGAAACTTTCACATTTCTGAATTACTTTCCCAAATCTTTATTCCATTTAAAACTTTCTTCTTTTAAAATGTAACCTCCTTTTGATCTTGAACATATGGGATAGCAACAAATATCTCAGAGGATTAATTCTTTCCTTGTGTAGAGCTTTAGCTGTTTATCATTTGAAATTATTAGTATAAATGAGATGGGAAAGAAGGAGAGAAAGTACATTTAAGCAAAATTATTTTGACCAAGAAAAGTTGCAGGAACATGCTATTTCTTTTGTATTTTATTTCATGAATGGTATATAAAAAGGTGAAGATCAGAGAAAAATGCCTGTTTGACTACTGCTTATATAAAAATGTAAAGTGCCACCATTTGAGAGATCAGCGGTTAACATGGTGAGATGGAAAGAATATGTACAACAGTGCATGTCACTGTGGAGAGCATTGCACGGCAAATAGGAATGCACTTCATTCAAATTTACCCCAGAACATTCTGAGAATCCTTGATGCAAAGTAGTCTGCAAGAATCAACAAGACAGATCATATAGAAAACTTGCCTAGCCAAGATAAATTCCTAGAGTAATCCATCTGGCATAAACCTACTCTAAAAAAGATGGAAGTGATGGGAAGGGAAAACCATTAGGAACTGAAAGGATTAAGTGTGCTTTTTGTCTCAGTGGTTCCCAGTCATGGAGTCTCATTAGAGCCATCATTGCTGCTGAGCTCCCAGGTGGTGTCCTTTTACCTACTGTACAACTGAAAACATTTTGAAGCTCCATTTAGTGAATGGAGCCAGCCAGCTTTTAAACTGAGCAAATAACCACTACATACTCTGCACTAGCTCCTGATTAGCTTCTGGCACAATTGAATGTGTTGGTTATCATTTCGGGAGCCCTGAATTGCTGGGAACCTGGCTATCTCATTGACTGCCTCTTCCTCTTTGTCACTTTGTGGCAATTACAGAGTTGGAATGTTCTTAATCTGTTATTCTAAAGGCAAAACTTCCAGGGGCAAGTGTCAGGGCATTGTACTGGGGAGGGCTCATGAAGCAGAAATCCATTTATTTTTCTGTTAAAACAGAGTCCAAATCTGTCAGCCTTTAAGATCTAATGTAAGCTGCATCGGATTAATATGTCTTTGATATTCGAGTCAGTGCTTAAAGTGAAGATAAGTCAATGGGATAAATGTAGTGATGGGACTTTCTTGTCTGTATCTTAAGTTGTCTGGGATTCTTGAAATACATCCAGATTCATTAATGGTGGGTGAGAGACAAATATCTAAATAAACTTATAGATGATTTCATATTTAAGAAAAAATTCTCAAGGTTTTGCAGCATCTGACCCATCTCTAGGTTTCCCATTTCTAGATGTGTCTCTGAATGGCAAGTAAACCCCCACTACTTGTGTCCCAGGAAGTAGCAGTGTCACCTGTAGTCCATAGACAACATTGCACACAAAAACCAGACTAGTAGATGAGCTACGGAATCGGAATAAGCAAACCATCTCATTGAGAACAGAAGAATAGAATGCTTCAGCACAGGCCAGAAGATTTAAAAGATACACGACGGTTTATTCTCATTGTTTAATAAAAATAGAAAAAGAAAAATAATTGAATGTAGTTACACAAGATTGCCTAGGCTTTTATTTTGTATCCTTACCATTTCTCCACTCTACTACAATATCATCCACTTTGTGCGGGCTTAAACCCCGGAACCTGTCAATAATACACATTGATTCTCAAATCTTGGATGACTCCCATTTTTCCATGTAGTTGATGTTTTCAAGAGAATACAAACTTACACAGCAACCAGATACAACTTACAGATATTGTTTACTGGCTCCAGTGAACCTTTTCTCCACGGCTAACTGAAGAAGGCAGGAAACTATTCGCTTTCTTGGTCAATTTCATCTTCTGTCACCTACATTACGAAGATGCACATAACTAGTGAGAAGCAAATATAGAACCTGATTTTCAGGTATGGACTGTGAGCATTTTTGTCCTTTGTCTAAAAACCCATTTAAATTTTGTTTCAAAGACTATCTTTAGTTGTCATCAGAAGGATTTAAGGATCTGCACCAAATGAGTGAATTTGCAAATAATTTAGTGGACTGCCTATGAGGTATCTATGCTTCTGGTGCTTACCTGGAAAGGAACATAATAGCCTTTGATATGTTCAAAGATCCATGTAAATGACAGCTTAACCTGCTGAAAAGTTTTGGCACTCCCAAGAGGCATGTGAATTTCACTGCAGATATCAGGTAGCATGTTTTCAGCATATTTCTGGATGCCAAAATGTCATCCCTTTGTTCTTTTTGAGATATTTTGTATGATGCTTCCTGTCCATCACAAATAACCCTCCGTCACTTCAGCACCTCAGAATATAAGGCATATATCCAACTTAATATTAGTAAGGATGACTTATGCATCCTGTAATTCCCAACACAAGAAGGAAAAGATACTGATAAATTACATATTAGGAGTCAGTTCACTTCCCTGATCCATATGAAACATCTCTTCACGGTTATTCAACTCTTGTAACATGCACAGAACCTATATTAGAAACTGCAGAGAGGTTCCATAAATGTAGGAAGAATAGAGTAGCCATGATGATATCAGCCATTTGGGATAAAGGGGAGAATTTAGCCACAAATCTTTCAAGGTTTGTAAAGCATCTGCTCTCTTCAATGGAATAAACCAGCCAAAACTGCCCTGCAGTACTTGGGACTCCAACTCATGATAGACAAACTTCATGCTATAGTAGGCTAAAGAAAAAGTCATGTCAACAAGTTCACTACTAAGTTAACCACAACTTACCGAATCCAGTGCTTCAGCAAAGAGTTCAGATGGGTATCACAATCCCCTTGTTCTATGATGCAATTAATTAAACCAAAGGACAGACTGATATTTACATATAGGCCTACATTTGAGTTCCTAGGCAGTCCTTCCTATGGGTATGAACAGAAAATGGAGCTCACACACTACACTAGACTAAGAGGGTGCAACATGCTCCTCTATTCATGCCCAACCAGTTCTGCCAATGAAGAAAGGGTGGAATACATACCCCACCTCCTTGGCCACTTTCTTTTGAAGATGGCCCCTGGAGAACTAGTCCCTGTGCCCCAGGAAGCATAAGGAGTCTGAGAGTTCCTGCCCTTTTTTGCAGGAGAGGAACAAAAGGAGAAGCCTTGAAAGCCTGTTTTCTCCTAAGCATCATTAAAAGGACAATGGACAATATAGTGCTGTGTAATTAGGGTTCCTAGATACTACGGCATAAGATATATTAAAATGCAAAGATACTAAACTAATGTATATGTGTGAAAAATATTAGGAAAGACAGTGGGGAGGGGAGCTCCCTTGTAAACACTCAATCCTCAAATCCATCAACATTCCTAAAAGAAGAAAGGTATCAGTTCTGCATTCATTCAGCTCATTTGTTTTCTGGCCTTTATAGGCTCTGCCATGTTACAATTTTTCTTCTGTACATCCTTAACTTTCTAATCTTACTGCCAGTGCCAGCAGTGCTTTGTAGAAACAACAGGAGTTTCCATAGGTCAGCGCTGGTGAAGTAATTTGCAGTTACTGCTGCATTTAACAGGTGTTAATAAATTACATTTACACAGAAAAAGGATGGCTAGGCAATAGCTCATTCTGCACCACTCGGTTTCTGTGGCTTAAACAGCGTGAAGTGCTGCATATTTTGTGTATTAATAGGCAGAGCTATGTAGAAAGATATTTGAATGAACAAAGTACATAATTAAGTGTAATTATTATTGCCATTATTAATAATCATTTTTTTCTAAATTTACTAACATACATGTGTTGACATTACACCACACAGTGGGTTGACAGATGTTAGAATTTTTTTAATGCTTCTCCATAATGAATATGATGTTATTGTGATGCTACCATGGCCCTCATCCTACAAGCTTATGTATGTGGACAGGGTCCTGCACTCACAGAGCTCCCCACTGAAGTTAATGGGACAACATTTGGGGTAAGTGGCCCACTTATATAGAGCAGCATGCAAGGTCAGTGCCTCAGCATGGGATAGTCTCAGCCAGTCAGAGTGCAGAGATGCTTTAGAGTTACAGATGTATTACTGCCCAGTTTGTTTCTAGGAAAGCTGTTCCCATCACTGATTGGTGTGGATATTTGATTTGCATAATCACTGTGTGTTACATTCACCACCAGTCAGTACTCTGCAATAAAATAACACGTCTCTGAGAATCTCCAAAAGCTATTCTAAGTTTTGCCAGATAGTAAGAATGGGGGACAGACAATATATTAAACTGGATAGCCACCACTGTTTCCATTTTGAAGACTGGGAAACTGAGGCACTGTGAGATGACTGGCTAGATTTTTTAAAGTTAATTCCCTTTTTTCCCTCCCAAAACATGTAGACACAAAAACATGTGGGTGCAATTTCCTTCCTGGTATTTTTGCACCTGCAAACAATTATTGGCACAGGTCAAAAAACTAGTCTATAGCACAGTTAGAACCTATACCCCAACTCCCTCTGTCCTACTATAAATAACAGTTCTTGTTACTAAACTATGGGGAAAAAAACTGTACAACATTCCAAGTGATATTGTAACAAGAACACGCAGTGCAGTTCTTTTACTTCCCTAATTTTACACATTTCCAATCCCTCACACCATATTTTTCGGATAATAGCTTTGGGTTTTATGACACATTATCACATCATATATGGTTTGCAATTTACTAGCTCCAGTATGTTTTATTCTGTGCTTTACAGGTAGTTGTTACCCAGCTTATGTCTGTACTATTTGTTCCCTTTCCCTAGATGTATGACTTTAGATATCTCAGCATGAACCTCATCTTTGTGCATGCAGCCCAATCTCGTAATATCTCCCAGTTAATTTACAGTTTGATTCTGTCCTCTAGTATGCCTGTTGCCCCTCTGATTTTGCTGCCAGAAAATTTGATCCAATTTAACTACACACTCTCTAGATTGTTACTTAAAATATTACATTAACATATGTAATCCTTCTGTCAGGTGCCAAACGAGCAGCAAGTGTTGGATCATATTAAAGAAGTTCTGTATTAAAATCACAAATGAGTTTGATTCCCCATAGTTTAAATTCCAGGGTATTACAAATTAAGAGGTCTCTTGGGTTTTGGTACTGTTTCTCTCCCTCTATGTGTTAAACTTGCAAGCTGCTAATTGCGTTAGTACATTCTAAGACAGAGTCTGTTCTCAAAGCAATTCTTTGTAACAACAACTCACATAGAGAGAGATTCAAAGCAATACTCTGTAACAACAGAAACAGCACCTAGAGACTCCCCGCCCTTTTGTTGTATTCATCTCGCTTTGTTAACAATTGTGATTAAAATAGAGATAGAGGATGTATGTGGATGGATGTTTGGTGTGGATAATAACTGAATGATCAGGGAGGTGCCAGCCTAAGAATCCAGTGTCCATCAGCTGAAGAAGGCGTCAAGTGGAAATAACCAGAGGACCCCCGGAGGGCAGACTGGAATCCACCCAACAGCCTCAAGAATGGGAGAACCAAAGAACAAGATAACATCTGGCAGCACGGAGCCGTCAGGAATGTGACATCTGCTGATTGATTCAGCAACAGCATGATGAAGCAATTCCCATAGACTGGCACAGGAAGAAATTCCTATAAAAATGGATTCTAGAAAGTGAGAACTTTGGGGTCTGATTCTGCAAACCAACTTCCAGGAGCATCAGATGAGCATCTGACAAGGCCCTGCTCCCTCCTCATGTCCAGGCCACCTGGCCAGTGGCTTGGCATGAGCAACTCTTGGTAACTATGATAACAACCTTGCAGAACCTGTGTGTGAGTGTTTGTAGGAATGAATGTGTGAATAAATATGAAATTGAATGGAATGTTATAGCTATAACTGCTTACTATGATTCTTTCTGTATTCACAATAAATGTGGTATTTTGCCTTTTTCCCTTTATTAAGATCCTGCTGTTTTTTATTTTATTGGTATAAACACAAGGGCCAGCTTCAATCTGTCAGGGGTCCTTTTCTAAAACAAATTAAACAATGACTTGAGCCCTGATCCAGCATGATACTCCTACTTCTGGCTTTGGAAAACTAACTATAACTTCTGTGGTTTCCTCCACAAGCAGTTTCTCTCTGCTCTCAAGTACTCAACTCCTTTGGGGACACAGAACACAAGTACCTTTTTATTTGGGGGAAAAGAGTCAAAAGATCCATGAAAACCTAATATATATGTTTGCATCTAAAAAACTGAGCAACACAAATCAATGCATCAGGAGTTTGGTTAACTCCCCAGTCCTAAATAATAAAAGTCCAAGTTATGGAGATCCAGAACTCTGTCTCACCACAAATCCCATCCAACTAAAATCCCACTCACAAGTCAGGTTGGTCTCACTGGTAGCCAAGGGCATCTGGGGGTGGCTCTTCTGGTCTGGTAGACTCCAAGGAGAATTGCTCCACAAGGTCCTGCTCCAATGTGAAGCTACCAGATCCAGTTCTGTGATTTCAACTCCGTTTCTACAAGGTGGACCAGGCAACTGTGACGTGAGCTCAGCATTGACACAACCACTAATCCTTTGGGCCTTCCTGTAAAGTCAGTTCTGTTCTGACACTGGTTCAGTTGGGACTTGCAGTGGAGTCATCTGTCTTTTGCCACTGGTCTGGCCAGTCCTCAGTGTCAAGTCAGATCTGCTTCTGCTGCCACTGATCTGCATGATCTAGTCCCACAGATTCCTCCACACAGGGCACAAAATGTCCAGGTGGGGAACCCAGCACAAAACAGAACCCTCTGACATAGTCACTACTCCCTAGGATACGAAAAAGCCCTTCCATTCTTCTTGATTGAGGCCAACCTTAATTATCCAACCAAAGTCCTTTACCTGTAAAGTCAGGGTGACCCCTCAATCAGAGCATATCCTGCATAATTCATATGCCCTTTCATGAGTAATGATAATAATGTATCTCATTAACACATCAAAACATGAACAAACTCCAACTAAACCAACAAAATGTAGGTGGAATGACAGATAAACACTATTGTAATTTATGTAAAAGAAGCTGAACAGAGCTTGCTTTTCCTCTTCTCCCCAGTAGAGGAGAGACAAGGTGGGTGAGGTAATATCTTTTATTGGACCAACTTCTGCTGAGAGAGACAAGCTTTTGTGCCACACTGCTCTTCTTTAGGTCCGGGAAAGGTATTCCCAGACTCAAAGCAAAATGCAATATGGAACAGATTGTTTAACATAAGTAGTTAACACATATTGTAAGGGATCATTCAAGATAGAGTTAGAACATATTGTGCTAATTCCTTATGCTAAACAATGTGCTCTCTTTGCATTTGGTGTGACCTGGGGAGTACCTTTCCGAGACCTGAGGAAGAGCTCTGTATGGCTCAAAAGCTTCTCTCTCTCACCAGCAGAAGTTGGCCCATTAAAAGGTATTACCTCACCTACCTTGTCTCTTTAATATCCTGAGACCAACACAGCTATAACTATACTGCAAACCCCAATAGAGGAAGCAGACAGCTCCATGCCTCTAGCCCTGGGACCAATATATGTATGGACCCACACATGCAGGGACTCATTTTTTCCTGGTGTACCCCCCATGAAGTCAATGGAAGGATAAAGGTGGCCTAGTATATGCTGTATCAGGAAGTAGTAAGGTTTTTACAGAGAACACCTTTAATTCCTGTGATATGAAAATAGCCTATAAAAGGTTGGCAGATTTTATGATCCTCTCTAGAGGTCCAGGGCCTACTCCACTGAATATCTTATTATCAGCTGTTTTCATTCAACATGAAAAGTGCAATGTAAATTACTGCTGAGAGTTAATTGTACAAAGAGTTAGTTATCATCCACCAGGATATAAAAAAAAAATTGGAAACTCTTACAGGTGCAGTAGGGAAATTGGGGTCTGAGACAAAAAAGTCCTAAAGGATAAAACAGTTGGAACAACTGTGGAGAGAAAGTTGAGGTTGAAGTTATTATTTAAGTTACCAAGAAAGCCAAAGTGCAGGATGTGTATAAGTCTGGACAATATGGGTGAAATCCTGATCCCACTGTAATCAATGGAAATTCTGGTATTGACTTCACTTGAGCCAGGATTTCACCCTATATGTTGTGTTTATACTCTGTTCAAAGTAAGATGAAGACTGCACCAGCTCACACAGAGCTTAAATCTGATTTAAAAGATGTGCACTAGAAATGTATACAAGAAGGTAGTAATGGATATTATGCAGTCAGAGAAGAAATGCAGTTATTTCTCCCATTAGTACGAAACACTTTATTTTAGGGTCAAGGGAACCAAAAGGGATGTTTAATTGTAAAGAGAAAGGAGGAAAAATTGAAACTGTTGCTGATGTCCATTATTCTCATCTTGAACATGAATCAGGGAAGAAACAAGGCATTAATTGAAACACAAGGATTCAATGTATATTTGAAAATAGGAGGAATATAGAAAAACAGGCTGATGCTTTGTGGTAATGATAGTTACACAGAGTCTCTGGTTAGTTGTCTCCTGATCCTGAAAACATACGCAAATTATTCAAATAAATGACCAGTGTTGCCATTAAACACAGATTTGTTAAAGATAACAGCCCCAATAAGCTCTTTAAGTTATAATTATTCCAGAAAACAACCTTGTTTTTCAATAAAGAGTAACAAAATGATACTGCACTCTGTCTGGATGAGAGAAGAGGGAATTGCACTAAGTGACAGCTGGACTATTGCTCTACATTGAGATTCACAAAGGGAAAGGGAAGACGAGTCCAGTTTATTAAAGAAAACGAAATTACATCCTACAACTGACCAGATGGACAACAAAGCAAATCCTGATTGGCCAATGAAAATCCTATCACTTGGCTTTGCCGAAAGGCCTGTCATTCAGAATATACTTGAAGCATTCATTATGCTAATTTGTATAAATGGATGAAGGGATGCATCCCTAATGCATTTCTTTTTGCAGACAGGTGTGACAATAGGAAACCTGATCAGGCGAGTTGTGTGGTTTTAGAGGACAATTTTCTGAAGAGAGAGAAAAGCATTAAGATGGGCAAGAGGGTAATTTGAGAGGTAATTTGATTTTGTGAACTCCATATGACTTTTGAGACGCCACATGAAATTCTGATGAGTGGCCACAGCTAGACAGGGAAAAAGGGAAGTCAGACTTGGAGCCTCCAACATGTTTTTGTCCCTTTGTCCTTTCTTCTTGCCAACTCAAGATGCATTAAATCAGGGAGGGGGGAAAGCTCTCATTGAAATGTAACTTAATATCCAAAATAATGTTCCACTGCCGTCTTTGTGTTAACATTTGTCAGCCTTAATATGTCAACCCCTTATACGCAGCAGGCGCGAGAGAGCTCTATGGTTAGAATTAATTTCCCCATTTCTTTCTGAAACATGAGTTTATTCTCATGAAGTTACAGAATGTCTCATTTGGGGAAGAGATGCATGGAATAAAGCTGAAGATTACAACCTACATGTATTAAAAATGGAAAAAGAAGCATGACTGAAAAATGTAATGCAAGGAATGAGAGCGATGTCACTATGCAGCTCAGTATATTCAATGTCTGGACAAAGAAAAGATGGAATATACACTGGAGAAGGAAAGATATTAGTTCTTTGAAGTCAACAAAAAAAATGACTCTTTAGTACAATTAACGTATAAGTGATAAGGACATTCTCCCTGATTAAGCCTTTGATAAGATAACAGCATTGTTTAGGTATGTTAGTTAACACCTAAGGTCTCCTGGTTATATCTTGATAACTGTAATAAATAAATACATAAATAAAATAAAAGTGCTCATCTAAAATACATGCTGACACGACAATAGAATAATAACTAATTAGTAATAATAATAACAACTACAAGTAATTCAATGAATCCATGAAAACGACATTATCTTCAACATTTCCCATTTTAAAAGAAGAAAGAATCATTTAAATCAGTTACATGTACCGAGGGACAAGACATGGAATTCAAATGTCGCACATACAGTACAATATCTGTTCACTAAGACCTTTATCCAGCAAAGCACTTAAACATGAGTTTAACTTTACACACATAAATAGTCCTATAAACTCCATGGAACTACTCACATGCTTAAAGCTAAACTCGTCTAAGTGATTTGCTGTAATGTGGCATACAACAATACCTGCAATGCATCAGTATACACAATGGTTTTTACTTGTTTTTTAAGTTTTCTTGCCATTTCAACATTTAACACCACTGCCCAGGAACTGAGCCCCAGAAATGGAGGGCTCTATTGTAGAGCCCTGCAACTTCATCATAAGGAACAGCAATTTGGCTCCCAAACACACATCTCTCTCTCTCCACAGGTTCCACAGCCTTCCTGCTTTCCGCATACTGGCCTGAAAACCCCAACTCCATCTCCAAGTTCAGTGATTCTAGCAGTCCTCAGAGCCAACTAATAGGTTCAGAGCCAGTTTCTCATTGCAATTATGCATATTCTGGGAAAGACCATAGCAAGAGTTTAAAAAGAAATGGTGAATCCCCTTTCAAATGTATATACATTTTGTCACTACTATCTTTATACACTACTTGGTGAGGTTATTTTTATATGCAGGGCTAAACATTGCTCCATAAAACAATGACGCCTTCCTAAATGAACATCTGTTTAAAGAATGTCCTTGTTAGGGGAACTGCCATTCTCTATCAATAGGACAACACACTTAAGAGGTTACTGCTTTATCATTAGGCAGAATATCTAGAGGCTCTACCCTTTAATTTAATGTATAAATTGATTCTACTCTGTCTTTCCACACAACTAGTGAGCATATTTGGTTCTCTCTCAGTAAAAGCTAATGACTAAATTAAGAAGATTAACAAGGTTTAAATAAAGATAAGAGAGACATTTCTTTTATGGCAGACTAGAATGCAGCAATAGTGCTGCCCCTATTTTCAGAAAACTTTGGAAGCAGCCTGTTGCACAGTTTTTGATACCAACAAAAACTAGGTAACTAATCCAGGTAAGTATTACCGCCGATAAATGTGTTGTGAAATAGCACTCAGGTGTATACTACTCAACATACAGGTCCAGACTGTGCACTTTGGGCACAAGCCTTTATTGTACAATTTTCCCTCAAGAAAAACAACCCCACCCTCACCCTCCTGGTGCACAGGAGAACTGTTTCCCCAGTGCAACCCCTCTGCTCTGCAGGCCAATGTGAGGAAGAACACGACTATGGCCCTTTGCCTCCCTACTTCTTCAGGAACAAGATGCACCCTTGAGGCCACACAGAGGAAGCAGTCCCTACATTAATTCAGCTCAGAGACAGACCTTTACATGGGACATATAAGTGGGGGGAAGTCTCCTTCCATGCTCTTTTCCCTCCTTGTTTTCCCCCAACCATACAACCTGTTGCCATCAGGCTCTCAGTATTGCACTTAGCAGTGGCAAATTCAGGAGGTTCTTTATATGCCACTAGAAAAAATGCATTTGAGTGACGTGTCCATCTGGTTGGCATATGAAGAAAAAGGATGGAAAGTTTAGGTGATGTCACTATGGGAAAAGTAAGCAAACTAAAAGAAAGCCACTGTAAGAGTCATTACTTTTATCTCTCTCAGTGAATGAAAAAGTGAGTACTAGACACTAATATATGGTCCATACTGATACCCATTGAACACTGTAATTACCCCCATAGTTCAGCATTTTGTATATACAATGGAGCACACTTCGATCCAATACCTCTTAATTAAAAGCAAAAATACAATACAACTTGCGTTACAAAAAGCGACCATAAGAGAGAGGGGTATGTACATGCATTATAGAAGAGACAAGGAAGAATTTCCTTTCTTTTGTTTTGGGAAGAAAATCATTGTGGTGCACTGTTTTCTACACGGTTCTCAATACAAACCATTTATAAACCCCAAAATTACATTTTTATTGTAAATAGTGGAAAGAAAGAAAGAAAGAAAGAAAGAAAGAAAGAAAGAAAGAAAGAAAGAAAGAAAGAAAGAAAGAAAGAAAGAAAGAAAGAAAGTCTTTGAACTGTATAGTAATAAACTTCTGGATTTTGTTCCCCTTTGTTTCAGAAATAAATCATTACTGTATGCTTTGTCTTAGACACAATAGGAAGAGTTTGTTGAATATTTAAAGGCTTAAATTTTACATTTCTTCAACAAAAATCATTAATTACACAGTAAAACTGAAGAAAATATGCATGTAAAAATATCATTAACCAACATTATAACTTTGAAGTCAATTTAAACAAAAATGAACTTCATTTCTTGTGGATTTTGTGTATGATGAAAATAATCTAAGTCAAACTAACAAACATTACATTAATATTTTTTCCTTCATAATTCTCAGTATCTGTGCTAACTTTAGGTGGGGAGGAAAAGTAGTATTAAGGGAAACTGAGCCCAAAATAATGATTTTACTGAAGTGAAAGTTTCTTGAGGTGCTCCGTATCACTGAATTCACAGTTTACGTCTATAATCAACCGCTACTCAACAAATAGAATACCAAGGAGTTCCAATACAGAATGGAAAACATACCAAAGGGGAACATAAGAGACAAATAACCAATGCACTCTAGAGTAGGGGGTCTGATCTCACTTATACTAGTGTAAATCAACAGTAATTCTGTTGGAGTCAATGCAATTCTACCTGTGTAAAACTGGTGAGAGATTGGAAATGGGCACTAGGAGGAGAAAGCAAAGTGAACTGCAGCTATAGTTTCCAGCTGTGTGTCTACTAGTTATCCATATCATGTCTGCCCTAATTATTACCTGTATCAACAAATTAATTAGAAAATGAAGGAGTATGAAAAATAAAAAATACTGAAATACAGATTTCACCTGTAACCCTGACATAAAAGTATAAATAATGGCAGAGGAAAAAGCAACTCTTGTCCAACTGAGGAAATGAAAAGCTGCAGTTAGCAACATTAAAACAGACATAGACCATAGTTAGAAACAACATTGTACAGAGACATACCACAGCACAGTGTGTGAGGTCCTCTTCCCAATAATGAGAGTATTTAGAACTAACTATAATGGCCAGGACCTCCCATTTTAAGAATAAATAACTTCTGTCCAGAATATTTTTAAAATATTTCTTTAGTGTTCAAGGATTTATTTTAAGAAGTCAAACAAAAAATCAGTTTATCTCTGAGAGTTAAAAAGTCAGTGGAGCTTCTGTCCTTGGATTTACCTGGGTCTTTGTGTCTGAATTTGGCTCTGTGTTGGACTTCCAGGTGTACATTTTTGCCAAATCCATTGTTCTCAAACTTGGTCTCCCCCTGATCACCAGGCTCAAATCTGAGTTTATAACTATTATATTGTGAACGTAAATCTGGTAGTCAGTGTCACATATACTCAGATATGCACCAGCAATGTATTATTGTTTGTGTAAACCTTCGATTGCTGAACTAGCCAAGAACCAACAACTGCCAAAACACCAGAGTGGGTTGGAGCAGACAACATCAGAGGTCCAGCAGTCTTTGAAGGTGAAGTAGGGTAAATTAATATTTGTGGGTGCAATTTATGCCTGCAAAACTTGCATCCACATTTTTGTACTCCAAAAATAAATTGCAGGTGCATATCTGAGTTCTAGTAACACTAATTACCTGATTTGCAAGCCCTCAGGCCACCAACTAGTTATAATAATTGTACACTACTTACCAGTGAATTCCAAGTGAATTCTATCTCCAAAAGTGACACCCACATTTCTGTTCTCCCCCTGAGTTGCAGACTGACACCTGAGTTTGTAATCACTGAATTGTAACCAGAAATCTGTGGATTAGCTGGGAGGCATCTTCAGATTTCTAGAGCATTATGCTCCTGTGGATCTGACAGTTCAATATCTGGCCCCCTCTAATTCATGGTTATGTTATGTAAATACAACATGTCAAGATGAAATGACATACTTTTCAGGTCTATACAGCATCATACCATCTAGTCCATACAGATGCCCGTATCACATTTTCAGGATGCCAAAGGTTTTTTCACTGATGGATCTGCTGGCTGGATGTATTACATTATAATTTTCTTCTCAAGGGATATTGGGATTAGTCACAGGAGTAACCAAACCCTTAAATGATGAGCATGCCACAAGCAACATATGATATTTCTCATCCACAATGGTACCTCAGATGATGATAATGATGATAAATAATGTAATTATACCTTACATTTACCAAGTAACCAGCCATGCTGCAGCAATCAGTTCTCAAACTTAACTGCTAGCCCTGACCTTTTGAGAATGGGAGAGTCATTGCATGGGTACTCTGTGACCGCATCTGTACTATATTATTTTGCATGTTTATTGAATTGAAGCCTTTTTCTGTTGCTGAAGGCCACCACCACATTCGCAGAGAATGCCCAGTGAGCATCATGAGTAGTTTCAATAGCTGTCTGGTCAGGTGGGACTTGCCATAGAACTTTCTCATGATGTCTTGAGGTTGGTATTGCTTGTCCAAGGAGATGATCCATAAAAATGCTAACCACACTTGTGGTCTTGTGCTGAGGCAATCACAGGATGGCTCCATTTCTATTCTCTTAGGGATATGTGGTGCACCCAAGGGGGCAGGACAAGGACACCATGGCTGCATTATCACCACCCACCATACACTATGTGGTCAAATGAGCAAGGGGCATGAATTGGGAGGGAAGTTACTGAACCCCACAAAGAGGTGTAGAAGAGGTGTAGTGGGAGCTGTGAATAAATTGAACAATTGTCTTGTCAAGTTTGAACAGAATAGAAGTATTGTAAATGTTAGGCCTCAAACTTCCGTATACTTCAAAATGCAAGCCTTGCAAAAATAAAGCTTAAGCTTGTGGTCAGGACGCGCTGCAACCAGATAACATTTTATACGGACTCCTATGTACTTATCAAACCCACATTACCCACATTTAAGATCCAATTGGCTACAAAAAATAAATAGTCCTAAATTATATGAACAACTAACAATTGGATATAAAAATTAAATATGCATCAATTATACAACTAGGGCAACCACATAAAACAATGTGGCCCACCCTGATTGGTTGGTCTGTTCTAAAACACGGCCGTCAGATCAGATAAAAAGGACGAAGGCACGGGACTTTGTGTGTGTTTCGGTCATAAGGGAAACTTGACCCACACCCCCTGAACCAAAGGAACGTCCACTTCTCGACTGTCTGTACCTGGCCAGTGCGGAAAGTGGCCAACTGAAGGGTAACGTATTTTCGGACGAGTGCAGGGTAAGTCTAAGGAGTAAAGAAGTCTGGTTGCTCGAGCCGAGTTGATCATAGTTGATTGATACTGTACCATAAAACCAATAGTAGGTGGCTGATGCATAATAGCTTTGCATGTATTTGTGCTTGTCTTTCAAGTAGTCCGAACGGATGAATGTAATGCTGTCGTTCATTAGCTCCTTATACGTATAGTTATGTTTGTCTTTGGAATATTTTGTCACCAGGAATATAAAAACTGGTGAATAAGAGTTTTACTTATGTTTGTCTTCGGGGCTTTTATTATAACCTGCCAGGAACAGCATATGTAGAGTCATTATTCAGGAACTCGCAAATGGTCCACAATATTACATGTACTTGAGCTGGTCTTCAATATAATCTGCCATTTGTATTAATTCTTATTCAGTGCTGGTCTTTGGTTTTCCTTTTTCTGTTTTGTTAATGCTGTTATTATAGTCGACATCATTAAAAACCTTCCTTGAGGAATAATCAGTAGTTCCTACTTATCTTATAGAGACACCGCTTAACCTCATTACATCTGTGTTGGGTAATGGGAAGTAGCGAACACCCCAGAGTGAATTAGGGCCCCGAGGCGTGCCTCCTTCTTCCTTTATCTCCACAGGAGCAGGTGGTGTCTACTATACATTCTTCCTTTTACTAATCTCCACATTTATTTCCATTTATTTCTGGAAATTAGCTATACTGCCAGTAAAATATTGGTGAAGTTTAAAATATTTTTATAGTTGGCAAAAGAGCAACATTGTTAAGTACTTCAACACTGTATGGTTACTTCTATAGGGCCCCTATGTTTGCTAAGAATTCAGTTAGTCTTCTAATAGCATAGATCAGAATTAAATCATTTGTTATTCATGTGGATTTCACATTTCCATAAATGTTCCATGGTATTTTATCATTAATTAATGGGCACTTAAAATGAAGGTAACATTTAGGTCAATCCTTCTCTAGATCACTCTTTATTTCATTCATATACTGCATGAGTGGTGTTACCATGATCAATGTATGCTAGCAACTATGTTACAGATGTCATCATTTGACTAAGAATTCAGCTCATTTTAAGATCTTCTTTAATTGATTTATCTCCAGTGTACCAGAATAGTAGTTAACCACCATACGAGTTCTTTTTAATTGTCTTTCTAATATAAGGGAGTAAGAAAAACTTACTAAACAATATTGATAAAGTTGAAAGGGGAGAAAGAAAATGTCAGGACTGGAATAATTTTACAGGGCAAAGTACAAACCACTCTTCTAAAGTTGAATAGCGGCACTGATGTTTTCACAAAAAATTAACCTGTGTTGCTGAGTATTTTCCAAGTGATCTACCAGCCATTTTTAATAACCACTAATATCAATGTCCATTCATCATTTAACCCTCACATTAGAGATGGTCAGAAAATGTAGGGGGTGGGAGTTCACCATTTTGTTTAATATAAAAGCTTTTTGATGAAAATTTTCTGACCAGTTCTGCCCAACGTAAATGTGGTTCATCTAATAAATGATGACTGTATAGTTTAAATTTGTCATTGTCTACTTCAGTTTTTAAATAGTATATTTCAGGATGCTCATGAGATAACATAAAATATTTTAGGTTAAGTATTTACTTCTATAAAATAAGTACAAAAACAACAAAAAGTTCCTGGGTACAGTGAATTTCACATAAACTATCATGTCTCAGAGTATTAACACATAAATTGGATGACTTCAATATTACTAAATCAAGATTTATCCTATAAGACTACATGGAATAAGTATGGTTCCCACTGGCTTCTTGTCAAAACCCTCACATGGAACTGTATTCCACTGGGAAACTGTAGTTTTTTTCCACTCTGGAACTGATAATCTCTTTGAGACAGATGTAGAGAATGATATGAAAAAATGGATGCAAGTGCACACAGGTTAAATTTAATTAGCTAAGGGATACTAAAATACAATGTGTGGTCTCATTCCACATTTTTTACATATCATTATTGGCCAATTAAATCATGAAAAACATATAGGGATGTCTTAAAGCTAACAAAGTGAGCAACATTTTAAATCAATATTTTTGGTGAGAGAAAGAGAGAGGGAGAGAGAGTATCTTTATATACATGAACAAAATATTTTAATATACATTTGCAGGACTCTCTATATCTTGGCCATATAGGTTAGTGGAGGCCAAGATATAGAGAGTCCTGCAAATAAAAACTAAATCTTATAGCTGACTTTCTGAGGAATTAGCCTCCAGGACAGAATAGACAAAGAATGATTTGGCAATTAGGGGGCAAATTCATATCTACTGTACCTCCACTGAACTCAATTGAGTTACAACAGGTCAGGGTTTGTTGTAGCATGTTGACAAATTCATAATATCACAACCCACGTAATCTGAAAAAAGAAATTGCTAATCATCCATGACTAAATATTACTCTGGAAGTGAGACAGCACGGACAGCACAAAATAATCCAAAAATCTAACTGGAGACAGAGTTCAACTGAGTATGGTTGGCAGTCATGTGAAATAATGCATGATGTCAACACATCCTGTCATCGAAAAATAAGCATTTGGGTCTGGCATCAAATTGGGACCAAGGCAGCAGGCTCTTTCCTTTTTTTGTGATACACCCAATCCAATCTCTCAATCGATTACAAAAATAAAACTCAAAAGGACTGACAGATACAAGCAAGCAATGGTCAGAGAGATTAGAACAGAATCAATCAAGAGAAATATCTCTGAGCTAGAAGGTATACTCCAGCAGACATACCAATACACCGAGATATGTTATAAGATAAGAGACTATACCAAGCTCCTCCATTCCTAAAATGTCTCACTGAATTAGGAGCTATGGTAACATATATTGCTTTATGACATTTTTAATAATATATAAAATCTCAGAAAGACCTGTACAAAGTCTATCTGGTATTGTGTGCACAGAGGTTTGTGGAGGCTAGCATGTGTCTAAGCAGGGATTGCAAAGGTCAGTGAAGGAACTTCAAGCAACTTCCATGAGATAATATTTTGCTGGTTTTATATTTTTGTTTATTCTACTGACTTTTTGCCATTGTCAGATATCTCAGTGATATTACATAAATAGCTTTTCACTATTTATCACTCAGGTTATCTGTGCAATTATTCTGGCGTCATGCTTACAACATTTCACTCTTTATGGGCAGAGCAAAGTTCCCATTAACATTTGAAAGACAAAAAATAAATATGGATTTTGGTAAATAAATGTTAACCTGCCTGTTGTTGGAGTTATTTCTGAGCATTTTTAGCAATTTCATTTGTCTCGTGTCTCATACTAATTGTGATGCAGTCACCATGACTCTGGTTCGGCAAAACACGCAAACACCTACTGAATTTTATTGTGTGCTGAAAACATCCCTATTCAGCAAAGCATTTAAGCATGTGCTTATGCCCCATTGTCAATTTGCTGACTAGCGATGGACGCGCCGACTTAAGTGCTTCGCTGAATTGGGGACCCTTTCACCAACTGTTGTTTTTGCCTGTGGTTATATGTTTGTAAGGGCTTGGTTTGGGGTGGGGTGTTGGTGTCATAGGTATATAAAGAGAGAAAGTACTATACACATACATCTGGGTGTCTGAGTTATGAATTCAGGATCTGGCACTTATAAAGTAGTTGAATAACCTGTTAAAATGTAAAAATCTGTTTGATAATTTTGATAAGTGAATTTTCCTTCATTTTTAATGGTGTTAACATCATTAAATCTTGCTATTAGAAGTGCAGATTTTGTTCAGCAAGGTCTGTGATAATTGAGGAAAAAATAGAAGTCAGAGTATTAGATTTGGGGGGTGGGATGGGAAAGCAAAAACTCCCTTGGTGACCTTTGAAATTAGGAATTTGAGAAACTGTCAGACAATCAATGCAACCAGGATTAACATTAGCAAACAATTGTTTTGAGTTGCCATTTCCTTCCCTGATGATATTGCAACATTAATTAAGTTTAGCAGTTGACTGGCATTTCCTATACAAGCTGATGTTGTTATGCTACCATTGTTGATGAGTATCAAGGCCCTTAAAAAGATGTTCTAACCTCTGCAGCTTCAGTTCATAAAGGGGAGTCAGTATCAGCAAAAATAGTTGAGTGTACATATCCTGCAAAAGCCTGGTGCTTGTAAAAATCTGCTTGGAGCAAATTTTCATGTATTACATCACTGTTTCAAACTCTGTCATGTTGTCAAAAGTGGGCAAGAAATAAATCAGCAAGGAGTTGAACTAAATCAATGAGCCAAGTTTCTTCACAGCACTGAAAAATAATGAATCTATTCATTCAATCAAGTTCCAGAAATCCAAGGAAAAAAGGACATAAGATAGTTATCTGATACTTCAGGATTCAAAACTGCTACATCAGAATGTGGAATTACCCAATTTACTTTTGTCCTAAACATCTTGCCTGAGGTTAAAACTTCCAGCAGAGCCATCACTTATCTAGCAGAGTTCATTGGTTATATAACAACACTCATGCACTTTTAGAGCCAAAATTCAGTTCTGACGTACGCACCTGCAAGTCCATTGGTTTTAATGGAGTTGTCTCTGCATACATGTGGACTGCATTTGGCCCATAATCTTCAAAGCAATTTACAAACATTAACTAATGAATCTTATAGTACTGCTCTGATATAATATGTAATATTGACTCTACTAAAAGGATAACATTGTACTGTCTGGTCTATATGCTCCCAGGCAGATACTTGTCTGTTTTAATACCTTCACTTTTAAGATATGCAAACTTTAGAAAATGAGTCAGTGTTTCTGCTAAGAGAATTATTTGTTTCTTATTCTGCAGATTTAAATTGGATTTAATCATAAACACTTCATATATAACACATCCCTGACCTCCTCCCCCCACCACACACATGCTCTAAATTTAATTAAAATAACTGAAATGAAACTAGAGATAATTTGTTTTTTAAATAGACTGCCACATGCTCCATTTACATAAAACCCATTAGTTTGCATTAAATACAAATTAGCTGCTGATATGAATTAAATCACATATAAATAGTTCAGAATAGCCTCAAAACCATGCATTTTAATTACTATAACAGTTAACCAGATTTATTTATAAGGTAATCAAGATTCTCATTCTTCAGCACAATAGGCCAGACAATGAAGGGCTGTCCTGCAACACTGCAGTTTTAACAGCAAAACAAAGCCACAAGGGAAGGTGGGAGCATTGATTGGATTCAGTAACTTGCAGGAAAGCATATTGTTTAAGAATGATTCCTCAGCTGCCAATCCAGTAGCACTGTGAAAGAGATCTAAATTACTGTGAGAAGATAAGATTGCAGGAATTCTCTCAAACCCTAGTGACATGGGAGGTTGTGAAGCACATAAAGAAGCTCTGATGCTTCTCTTTTCTCTGTCTTGGACAGTGGAGAACGCAAACAATGTGGGAAAGGAGTGATACTAAAACACATTTCTTTTCATTAAGTGTAATTGGCTGGTGAAAGCAAACTGTCAAGAATCAAGACACTTGGATTCTATCCCTGGCTCCACAACTTTGAGCAAGTAAATTAAATTTTTCTGTGCCTCATTTTACCCATCTGCAGACTGGGTACAATACTTTCCTCACATGAGCCATCTGCACTAAATTAATGCATCCATGTTTGTTAGATAGTGTAAGATGCTCAAATAAAATGGTTCTATATAAGTGCAAAATATTTACTATTACTATTTACTGAGGGAAATGCATTTTAAACATATTTGGTTCATACTTGGGGCAAATTTCTGGCATAAGCTGCCTTACTATGCTGCCAACATTACAGTGTTTCTAGGAAGACTTCCATCCAAACAATGGATGATAACAAAGCACCCTGAAGCCCTAAGCTCTTCATGGTAACCTATGCCATTGTAGCAGATTCACAAGGGCTGCCAAAAGGGCATCAATTACTACAGGAAAAAATGATCTTGCAAGGTGCTGAGGCCCTTCGATTCTGGTTCATTCACTAGAAGGTGAAGTGGCTCAGCATCTTACCCCTCCCTAAACTGGATCTATAGTTTGGCTACACTGTATTAAAATTGGTTTAAATTATGTGTCACCTCATAAGGATGATGGCAGATCTGAGAAAAAGGACTCTATGGAAGGCAACACATAATGAACCCAAATCCCACTAGTGCCAAGCGAGGAGCTGGACTCAAGAGCCATGAAGAAATTAGTCTAGTTGTACTAAACCTTTGGTAGTACAGACAGCAACTGAAGTGGCACTAATATAAAAATCATACAACTGCTACAGGTTTTGAACATGTAAGAATGTCAGCATTCCAGATGTTCCAAATGATTCACATATTTTGCAGCTACCACCATGGCTATTGGGGGAAATAAACCCAGATTGCTAATGCCTTAATTGACACTGTATAGCCAAACTATTGATCCAACTTAGTGAGGCACTGAACATCACCTGGAAGATGCTGAGCCACTTCACCTCCCAATAAATAAATCGGAATTGAATGGACTGAGCACCCTTGCAAGATCAAGCCCTTATCTGGGGTCCAAACCTGCAAACACCCTGCTTGATGCGGCTCCCATTCAACTCAATAGGACAACTGTCATTGATTTGACTGGTGCAAGATCAAGCCTACTATGTAGCGCTACCATGCAAGTAATAAGCACACTAGGTACCAAATATTTGCAGAATCCAGACCTTAGTTAATAGTTTTTATAAGTTTTACTAATACAAGAATCCTGCTCTTAATTTCTCCAGTGTAAGTGAACAAATGAAATTCAACAAGCTTTGGATCAGGCCCCATATCTAAAATACCTTAACTGATATCAGAATTTATTATGGCATATCTGACAGCAGAATCTGGCCCAAAATTTCTGTAATACAGATCCAATCTCTGTGGCAAATTTGGCCTGGATGTACACCCTGAGATATTCTACTATCTTCAGTGAGGTAGAACAGGGGGTGTTTGTTATCCTATTCAATGATATGTCATAATTTTTTCATACAGTATTAATGTACAATGCATATTACACTGCACCACAGTTGCAAAATGACATGAAAATGTTAATTCAGGCATCTTTGTGGCTAGTAGATATGAGTACACAGACCCCCACAGACTGAACAGGAATTGATACACCTTTCAGGAATAGTTGGATCAAATTATTATAGATTTGATGGATCCAGAGCTCTGAGGCAAGCTTGGTCAATACTGGCTAGAAAGTTCTACTTCCCTCCATTCTTCCACATAGAGGAAGTCCTATGGAGCAATATTATCCTTCCAATCAGTGGCAAAATCACGATGTGGAGGGATTGGATGGACAGAGAAATTATGACTGTGTCACAATTAATTGACAATGATAAATGTAAACCAATTGTAGATTTTCAGAAACAATTTGGTTTCCCCAGTTCCAGAGCATGAAAATATTGCAAGCTAAGCATTTACTAACGGATGTATTTGGACCAGATGAATTGGGATCTCCAGAATTTTTATTATTTTAGAAGAAAATTCCTGGATTTACTCAGCGATTTACAATTTTCTGGCCCAAAATCTCTGCCAAAGATTGATATTTTGAGAGTTGCTTGGAATAGAGATTTGTATATACAACTATCACCAACCCAATGGAACACAACTTTATCTAATGTTAAAAAAGCAACTATAGACCTGAGACTACTGTTTATTCACCAAAAGACACTTTTTCAAATATACTGGTCCCCACATAGGCTAATGGTAATAGGCCTCAGAAACACTGACTGCTGTTGGAAACGTAACTCCCTTCCTTGGTGCTACATTAGCTCTCAAGTTTGGCAGTGCCCCTGCATCAAGAATTTCTGGTATGAGGTGGGTCAAAGGGGCCATTTGATATTGGATGCTAAAGTTAAGTTTTCTTCCTGGATATATTCCTGGAATCCCTGGAGATTGCTTGGTAACAAGGCAACATGGTTCTAATGTGCGGCTTGTATTGCTAAAAAAAATTAATCCTGCAAAAATTTAAAAGTTGATCCCCACTAAATATTGATGACTGGTGATATGGCTGACCTTACAGATAACAAATGACTGACATTCCACAGAAAGGGAATATATCTGAAAGATTCCAAGCAATTTAGACTGACTTTTTAGAGGTCTATGATTAAAGTAGACCCTGAAGATAGATATATGTCACTTCCCCACTGCTCCCTTTATCCTAACCCTCTTTATTTACTTTGTATGTTTTTATGAATCTGGTGTTTTGGAATATTTGTTGTATTTGGAGAAATAAATACAAAATTATAAATATAAAAGAAATGCCGTGGAAATATTGAATGCATAACAATGTTCTCTAATGCAATCCAATTAAAATTTATATTATGGGGAAATGTATACATATTATAAACATTTTATTACTAAAATTATAACATGCATAAAACTGACATCTTTGAAAAAGAAACATCAAATCAAGTCTTCTCATTGAATTAAAATATTTTAGTAGTGTTTAAATTAACATTCATTTCTGATGTATCCACATGCTAGAAACATTCCTAATCCCATTTACAACATACCTATTCCTACTGGCAGAAAGGGGCAACTATCTGCTAAGCCTGGATTGTTTTACCCACCAATTATCAGTGAAGCGAGCCATGGGAAAACTGCCACTTTGCTTCTAGGAAACCAGGATTTTCAGAAAATGATGTTTCTGAGGTGCCCTGGGTAATGTTTTGCAGTAAGATACATCATGTTTGGCTATGTCAGTCAGATCAATGTCATGTTACATTATGATCTATCCCAAGATATGACTGACAGACTGAAGCAGATATGATGTATCACAGCAAAGGAGAGGCATGAACTGAAGAAATAGAAAAGAAAAAGACATCCCACTTCTCCCACCCAAAACATCCTTAAAATTTACAAACAGGAATGAAGGGAAAACATACTGGCCATAATCAGAGGGGTGCTGAGCACCCACTACTTCCACCAATCTCAACGGGAGTTTTAGGTGCACTTTGCTTCTCAGGATTTGGTCCAAGGTTATTAAAAATATTGATTTTAGCAGGAGAGCCTGATTCTCCCAATCAGATTATCCTTTATTGGGCATTCCCTTATTCTGTATGAATGTTCTGCATTCTCGTTTTCAGTGGTTTCCAGCTGACATCCCTTCACTGTGCCATATACTAACTTGAATTAAAATATGAGCTTGAGAATGTACCAAAAGACATATATAATTTCCCTTACAGTTAAAAATAAAAGCACTAAATGACTGATTATACTAAATATGATGTTTCTGGAGATTTTTAAATAGAATTAGAGACTTAGAGACCAAAGCCCTCTATCCACAGAAGAGCTACAACACAGACTGCAGTAGTGCTAGCTTTCCTACACCGTTCCAACAAATGGACCTCATTGCTGACCTGGAGTTACCACTTCTAGGGATGATAAGGGCATTGGAGTCTCCATGCTCATTCAGTCCTTGACCTCTCCATTGGGACAAGTGTGCAAATTAGCGATGATTATGTTGATGTTTTTGTGGTATCTGAACATGGGCACCTGTCCACTAAAAACAAGATTAAGACCACTAACCACTTCTCATTGACCAACCAAAAGTCCTCATCTGGTGACTACAATTTCATGCTACCAGCCTGTATTAAGAAACAAAATGCTCCATGTCCCATTCCAATCCCTCTTACCAGATTTTAAAGTTTGATGATTATTAAAAATAATATTAGTATTATTCATTATTACAACTCATATTATAGTAGCATCTAAAATCCCCAACCAAGATTTGGGCTGCATTCAAACAGGCACTATACAATGTATAACAAGTCCCTGCTCTGAACAGCCTAAAGTTTATATAGACAGGTCACAGAAAAGTTGTAAGCGGGTAAAGAAGCACAAAGAGGCAAAGTGACTTGCACAATGTCATACAGCACATTAGTAGCAGAGCTGATAATAGAATCTAGAATCTTCTAAATCACAGTCCAGTGCAATAACCACTAGACAATGCTGCCTCCCTGTAGCTCCATAGCCATATTCCGTTCACTAAGGATAACATAATTTGTCATAGTCAAATGATGATGTTTTCTTTCATAAGTTAATATACACAAGGGCAGAGATCATAACTCGGTGTTCTTTGAAGATAACTGCACTGCCCCTTATAATTTTCTTGGGAGAGAAACAGATGTACTGAAGACAGAATAAAATTAATACTTTCTGGAACTCATTGTGTCAGGGCCAAATCTTTAATTACAACTCCTGCACTGAACTGGCAGTTGCCCAGAGATGCTAGCATTGGTGAAGGAAGTCATTCCTGGTTTACAAGCTCACTGCCCTTCAGGCATTATGGCCTTCTGTCTGGATTGCCTTGTTCTTGAGTTTTCATGGACTGAATTTATCAAATTACTTTTCTGGGTGTGTCACAGGCTGCAGCTGACATCATCACTAAGTGCTGTGGTCTGGTCCTGTGCTGAAAGTCTAATTGGGACAAAGAGATGAGCAGTCAGCTTGGCAAGAACTGATTAGCACCTTGTGCTTATTTAGTTGGGGTTGATTGATTGATTTGTTGGAGGATGAGTTTTAGTTTTTCGTCTTTTCATATAAATTATTTCTGTTTCCTGAGAGAACAAAGGTCCAACATCTGGAGTGGGACTTTGTAGATTGGAGGCAAAAAGGATAATATATTTGATATGCATGTGTGTGTCGACAGATATCAGATATAACTATATATTCACTAGATTTCAGAACATAGTTCTGCAGGAAGTAAAGTGGAACAAAGTGTCCTGTGCACAGGCCTGGAGCAGGGAACTCCTGAGTTGTAATCTTGACTCTGACACTGACCCCTTTTATGGCTAGGAGCCACAAAGTACTTACCTTAACCTCTGCTTCCTTTTCACCACCTGTGAAACAGAGACAATAATACTTACCTGCTTCATGGTCCACTGTGAAAAATTAATTAACTAATGCTTACAGATTTTCTTAAAAGCCCTTGCCCCATTGTCACCTCTCTCCTTACCCCACTCTCCAATATGAGAGAAAACTCAGCAATCAGTAAGCAAGCAAGGTAGTAAAAAGAAACTTTATCCTGATCCTAGAGGGCTCAGTATCTTGCAGTCACTGGTAGGTCTGACATGTAACTGTTCTTGGGTGTGTGTCTTCATAATGAAACACCAAAAGAGGATCAACAGAAAAGAAGGACTGAGTGACAGCACAGGAGATCTACAAACACAGTCCAATTGTTGTACCATTTTAGCTTTACAATACTAGAGGAGAGTTTAATGTTTCCCTCTGTCAACCAAATCTCTTGGGTCCCTTTCTCTTGAACACAAAAGGCTCAAATAAGGATGTAAGAAGAGGTGTACTGAGGCACTGATGGTTAGATAGGCATCAGAGAACAGCCTTTTTGAGAAATCAAGTGTCAGAAACTGTGATGGGATGTGATGGGCCTAGTGGTAAAGTCAGGGGTCAGAGGCAGATTCAGGAGACCAGAACAGGTTTGGAGTGAGACCAAACTAGGATCAGGGCTGGAGCAGGAGCAAGGCTGGAGCAGGCGAAGGCTTGGGCAGTGTGTTGTCACTAACAGGCATGAGAGAGTTCCAAGACCTGGAGTGACATTGAGCAGACTGAGGTGCTGTTCCTCTTGTTAGGCTTATATACCTGCCCTGAGAGTCACCAGACCAGGTCCTGGCTTGTGGAGTGGTGGAGCCTAGCACAGGAGTGACTCATCATCTTATATCCAGTTTGGGGCACCCTAGAAAAATCCTTGCTCTTGTTTTGAGCACACAATAGTCAGGCCAGATGTTCAGATGACATAGTGCCAAATATATATGTGAGGAAGTAGATTTCTGAGGATGGATGAGAGAGAACAAAAGTAATCATAAGGGCCAACATTGGCAAAACCTCCTGCATTTGCAGCTAAATCAGGATGTGGATGCCAAGGTAGATGCCTACTGCCACATATGTATATGGCACTATCCTAAGAAACATGGCATGCATAATCCTGGGTATCCACATACTGATTTAGCTGCAGATGCAAGAGGCTTTGACAACATTGGCCATCATGATTGTTTCTGTTCTTCCTCACCCATCCTCAGAAAGCTACTTCATCACTTAATCATTTTAAAATTAGGACCATTTCCATTTTAACATCAGAGCTTCAGCCTCTTCAATCAATGTGGAAACAGAAGTGGACATACTTTAAAATAACAGTAAGTAGCTCAAAGCCCTGCTACTTTGCCCCAAGTTACGTTGCCCCAAGACAGCACTGAAGTTACCCTTTAAGCAAATCTGGCTACATAAAATGACATTGTAGATACATTTGCTTGGTTGTTGAACAGCAGTTGCTGGGTAATTAGTGCCACTTAATGGAAAGTGTTACTGAGGTGCATATTGTTATTAATCAAACTCCAATATAAAGCTGGCTGCTATAATAATGAGTGCAATTACTGACTGGGGAACTGTTCAGCCTGAACACTGACCCCAACCAAAATTCTTTCTGAAGAGATGAAACTCACAGGGTCTTAAAATCACTTTATTCCTGGCACTTCTGAGACATAAACCCAGCCTAGGCGATGTAAGATTTTATATATGAACTTATCAAATACAGAATAAAAGAAAATAAGAGTGTGAGGATCAAAAAAAGGTGACCCATCAAACTGGCAATATTTAACTCCCTCATATGCCCCACATAATGGACACTGAGGAATTCTTTACCCAGCTTGTATTGAAATTTTTTTCAATATATCTCAAGATTAAACATAAATAATGTCCACATAGCTGTAAACATCTATCAGTTTAAATGAATTAAAAATCTGTGGATTTATTCAATCCTGTAGTGACTTCCTGGCCAACAGATGGCTTGTAGTATCTAGTGATTGCTGGACACTGCAGTTCTCCCATGACTGGATTCAGTGTTAGTGCTTCTCAACCTTAGCCACTGGGGGCAAAAAAGGTCCTGTGTACACCTGTGTTTCCTGGCAGATTGTCTGTAAACATGTTCACTGGCCAGCTCTGAATAACTTTGTCTTTTTTCTGGATTCATCCTACACTGGCAGCTTCCTCTCTTACTTTCTAGTATGGCTTTTAACTTGGGCAGAGATAGAGGCTCTAAGAATGTTGGCTAATTGATGTTTATCTATTCTCAATGTTCTGGTGCTAGTTGGACTTCAGCCCTCCAGCTAGTGTTCCTGGTTTATGCAACACACTAGAAATAATACCAGAGTTTCAGATACATTCACAGATGGAGGTGTTTGTTACATTTAATAAGAAAATGAATAATACAATCCATATAGTTTCCCCTGTGGTATTTATTATCATTATTAAATGCAATTTATTTCATGCTCTCCCACCATTTTCTATGTGCCACAGGTTTTTGTATTAAAGATACTTAATTGCATTATAGAAGTAGTAATTGGTTAGCAGGAAGATGGAAGTTTTAGCAGTGAGGTAAGGGATATGCGGGGCTTTGGGCCCCTGAAAAAAGTAGAGGGGGTGTTTGGGGATTTTTGGATAAGCACATTAGTAGGCAAGAGAACAGTTACTTCAGTGAACAGCTGGAAACCAGTGCTTGAGCAGATTCTCATGGCAAGGTATACTACTGCCTGTAATGCATAAGTGTGTCCTGCTGTTATACACCAACACAAGCAGCAGAAGAGGAAGAGAAAGAGGGATTTTCATCAGCAGCTGGGTAGTTTTGTCAATTAGATTCTCTATCATATGATTCTAATAACGGGAGATATGAATATAAAGGTTGGTAGCAGACACGGTAAGCACATGAATAGGTTTGGACCACAATGGCATTGGGACAGCAAATGATAATGGGGAAGGTTACGAACTTGCTGTGAGATGCACAATCTGATTATGGTGGTACTTGGATCATAGAATCATAGAATGATAGAATATCAGGGTTGGAAGGGACCTCAGAAGGTCATCTAGTCCAACCCCCTGCTCAAAGCAGGGCCAATCCCCAATTAAATCATCCCAGCCAGGGCTTTGTCAAGCCTGACCTTAAAAACTTCTAGGAAAGGAGATTCTACCACCTCCCTAGGTAACGCATTCCAGTGTTTCACCACCCTCCTAGTGAAAAAGTTTTTCCTAATATCCAACCTAAACCTCCCCCACTGCAACTTGAGACCATTACTCCTTGTCCTGTCATCTTCTACCACTGAGAATAGTCTAGAACCATCCTCTTTGGAACCACCTCTCAGGTAGTTGAAAGCAGCTATCAAATCCCCCCTCATTCTTCTCTTCTGCAGACTAAAACAATCCCAGTTCCCTCAGCCTCTCCTCATAAGTCATGTGTTCCAGATCCCTAATCATTTTTGTTGCCCTTCGCTGGACTCTCTCCAATTTATCCACATCCTTCTTGTAGTGTGGGGCCCAAAACTGGACACAGTACTCCAGATGAGGCCTCACCAATGTCGAATAGAGGGGAACGATCACGTCCCTCGATCTGCTCGCTATGCCCCTACTTATACATCCCAAAATGCCATTGGCCTTCTTGGCAACAAGGGCACACTGTTGACTCATATCCAGCTTCTCATCCACTGTAACCCCTAGGTCCTTTTCCGCAGAACTGCTGCCTAGCCATTCGGTCCCTAGTCTGTAGCTATGCATTGGGTTCTTCCGTCCTAAGTGCAGGACCCTGCACTTATCCTTATTGAACCTCATCAGGTTTCTTTTGGCCCAATCCTCCAATTTGTCTAGGTCCCGCTGTATCCTATCTCTGCCCTCCAACGTATCTACCACTCCTCCCAATTTAGTATCATCCGCAAATTTGCTGAGAGTGAAATCCACACCATCCTCCAGATCATTTATGAAGATATTGAACAAAACCGGCCCCAGGACCGACCCCTGGGGCACTCCACTTGACACCGGCTGCCAACTAGACATGGAGCCATTGATCACTACCCGTTGAGCCCAACAATCTAGCCAACTTTCTACCCACCTTATAGTACATTCATCCAGCCCATACTTCTTTAACTTGCTGACAAGAATACTGTGGGAGACCGTGTCAAAAGCTTTGCTAAAGTCAAGAAACAATACATCCACTGCTTTCCCTTCATCCACAGAATCAGTAATCTCTTCATAGAAGGCGATTAGATTAGTCAGGCATGACCTTCCCTTGGTGAATCCATGCTGACTATTCCTGATCACTTTCCTCTCCTCTAAGTGCTTCTTTTTTATGTTTAAGATCTGCTAGGATTTCACCATTAAGCCAAGCTGGTCGCCTGCCATATTTACTATTCTTTCGACTCATCAGGATGCTTTGTCCCTGTAACCTCAACAGGGATTCCTTGAAATACAGCCAGCTCTCCTGGACTCCTTTCCCCTTCATGTTAGTCCCCCAGGGGATCCTACCCATCCGCTCCCTGAGGGAGTCGAAGTCTGCTTTCCTGAAGTCCAGGGTCCATATCCTGCTGCTTACCTTTCTTCCCTGTGTCAGGATCCTGAACTCAGGGAAGTGGAAGGTTGGACATATGACCAGGGAAGAGTATAAAAATATTGCTCGGGCATGTAGGAATGAAATCAGGAGGACCAAATCGCACCTGGAGCTGCAGCTAGCAAGAGACGTCAAGAGTAACAAGAAGGGTTTCTTTCAAAAATCTCTCATCTCTACTGCCTCCAGGCTTCTGATGTCTGTCTCATTTAATACTGCTGCTACCCGACCATTGAGTAATATTGTTAGTACACTAGTTTGATAAATTTTCACTTTGTTACCAAACAAAGATGTCAGGTGTAGAGTGAAATTATTTTAAGACAAATGAAGAAGTTAGAAGCCTGGGTGTAGTTTGGGGGGGTTGGGGACATTGCCCTCCTAAACTGCAAGCTTCAGGCAGGCACAGAATTTGCCGCTCTGGCCCCATTGGCCTGACTGGAGCTGCCCACCTCCCCAAATATAGAAGTCAAACTATGCCTATGGTTAGATGGAGAGTAGGATGTGAAATCAGGGTACAGGATTGGCTATAATAAAAAAAAGACTGCAACGGTGGGGACACTGCAGAAGACAGACAGATGATAAGATGCCAAAGAAAATAAGGCAAACACAACCAAGGTCAGTCTGACCCAGAGGCCAACCACTGACTAGATGTCAGCACATCATATGCAGGAACATGACCACGTTGGAATTAATGGAAGAACAAGGCCAGGCCAGGCATGAATGTTGATGCTGTTCTGCTCCCTGTGTCTGCACAGATCCTCCAGGATGAAAAGAAAAAGAAAGAATATTAGTTGGATGTTTCTTCTACAATTCTCAGCAGTGGAAATAGTTAATATTGGCATTTGAAGTATTATTATTTGATATCGGCTTTGACATCCCACTAAAGCTCCATCAGTACTGCAATCCAGGGGTTCAGCTCAAGTGGCTAGCTTTAATCTAGCTAGCTCAGGTATTGCACCCTCAGTCCGTGTGCAACAGGACACACTTTAGCCTGCCCAGAGCACTCACTCAGGTGGCTAACCTGCACTAAATCATGTGCCACCACAGGTTCACCGCTCAGGTACCTGAGCAGCCTAGATTAAAGCTAGCTCGGGTGTGTCGAGCTACCCTTACAGACTGTGATTACAGCATACACATAGCCTAAAATGCATGGGTCAGTTCACCCTTCTCTCACAGACAGAGTTTGAAACAGTCTGTAGACTCATGCAGACATCACTGCGTCAGGTCATAGTTGCCCTCACATTATGGAGAGTGGTGGGGTTTTGTTTGTTTTTGCAACTATAAAGGCTAGAAATGTAAAATGAAAGTTTGAATCCTGGAGCACAAGTCTATGGCAAGAGGTGAATTCAGTGGCAATTTGAATGTCTCCGAAACATGGTGTACATGTGACCCAGCTATAGTTACCTTCACCTTCACAAGAATGTTTAAAGACTTCCTCATAGGACTATTGTGACCCAGTTGTTACATTGTAAACTGAAGGATATATACATGAAACTAGGATAGCTATCCCATCAATATAATTCTCTTCCATAGTATTAGTACTTTACTTCCAGACTTCTATCCAAGTATCTAATATTCCCTGGGAAATTCTCACCAGTATTAATCTACATTCTTTTCTTTAGCCAGCCCTCTATTTAGCCTATTTTTTTTTCCTCTCAGGCCTGTTTACTGACCTCTTCCCTAAAACTTCTGCCTGACTCTTGCTTCTAGTTCTATATCACTGCCGCATGCCTCCCTACAAGCCATAGTTTGTAGTCCTAGCAGTGCCTCTTAACTTGACCCTACTTCTTGCATTGTCTGCTGACATGCGTGTGCTCGACCATGTTACTGAAGAAATCTGACCTTCTCCACTTTATCACCATAACAGGTTCCTATGTTGCCAATGAACACCCCAAAACTGACAAAATTTGGAAAGCCCACCTGTTTGACTTCCAGATAATTAAAATGATGGAATTCATTTTCCTCTTTAGCTGCACACCACGACACCTAACCTTAAAATGGCAACAATATAATATAATAGCGGCAAACCCATGACTCATTTGTAATTATTATTTCTCACCAAAATTGTGTGTATAAAAAGATTTATAGAGGTCCACTCAAATAAAATTTTAATTAAAAAAATCTAACATTCAAATGAACCCACATACCACACGAAAGATGTGTCAATTTTTTTCTTCATTTTATTTTATATTCTTTTATTTAAATAAAAAATGTTCTACAGCTATAATCAAAAGTGTTGCTGTTCATAACAATGATACTATGGGGCAAAATCCTGAGGAACAACTGAATAAAATCCTCAGCACTTGTCACATAGTTCTTTGGGCAATTTCTGCAGAACATTGGGGTGTGGGGCTTTTTGTATTTGTTTGTGTTATAATGAACTATTGAGATTTACAAACAGACATCACATCTCAGGATTGTCTATGTAAATATGAAAACAAAGCCTAGAGAGTGTCCTCCAGACATTGAAAGGAAGAATTTTCAGGTAATGAATTTTCTTGGCTGTATGTGACAGTTGAAAATATGAAATGTTATGTCTTTCAGATATGTAATCTACTGAAATCTGCCTTCTTCTGATTATATATTCTCTACCCAAATTACAGCTACAGCAAGAAAAAGACCCTCTAGGCTGGATTGACAAAACTTGTACATTTACTGCTATTCACTAGTTACGCGTACGACATTGGATGCAGCAGTGCTTGCCCTATGTAGTCCATGTTCTTAGCTGATGAATGGGGAAAAGGAGAAGTACAGATGCTTAGATGGAAATCCTGGCCATATTTAAGACAATGACAAAACTCCCATTAACTTCAGTGGGACTAGGATTTTCAGACCTTGTGTCTTCTCCCTGCCTCAGACATTCATGTAGGTGATGGACACATCCTGGATCAATGTTCTTACTGTCAAATACTTACAATGCAGCATTTAGTTCTTTAGTATTAAAAGCAAGGAGGCGCTCTGCATTCTTCTATGCTGTTGAACAATATGGCCTGGAAAAATGGAGGAGAGGGTAACAGATTAAGGAGACTACTGGAACGAACCAAAAACTTAGGAGAGAAAAAACAGAGATCCTGATGAGACAAGAGAGTTAGCAGCAAGAAAAAGCAAATCAGGGAAACCTGGAGGTTCCGTGATTAAAGAATATGGAAAATGGTAATCAGGGATTGAGGAATACAATTTAAAAATCAAGAGCATTAAAGAAATTGGGAGTGACATATTTAATGGGTCCACTCAGATCTTCAGAATGCCTTGCAGCTCACCCTTCCTTCACTAAACTAACCTGTCACATACTAATGCAGCCCTAAACAGAGAGGATTTTATGCACTTGCTTACTTCTTCCATTTTTGCTTCAGGGTAAAATACTATATTAACCATGATCCATACCTTTGACAGTAACAAGGGCCCTCCTGTGAAAGTTATACATTTAGTCACAGGGATGTATCCTTTAAATGACCCTACTTACCAATGATAACTAAAAATGTAAAAGCTCAAGAGGTTATTTAAATCTGCCTTTTATTTTAGTTCCAGTGATATTTAGTTAGAGATCACTATCAACCATTTCCGGTTACACCCAATAAATAAGTATACCACAGACACCAGACTAGACTATCTCCGTATAACACCTTAGTATCAAAATGCAGGCTCTGCTCTGAATAGAATTTTCAATCAGTAATGCACCTTTTTATATGACCTCTGACAACAGATACAGAAACAAAAGGATTCTAGGTGACAGTTAATTAGATACATGTCTCATTAATTATAACAAGAATTCAGTTTGTAATAGATTCCTTGGAGGAAGACTTTTATAGTTAACTAACGATTTCTGAGAGCCTGCTATTTCTTTCTTTAGATATTTTTGCTGAATTTACCTGGATTTTATTAAGAATGTAGTGACTAGTTTTCTCTCAATTTCAAAATTAAATTTAGGTTTCAGTTAAGAGCCAGTCTTACTGACACATATTTTGTTTTACTTGGAGTTGCAGATTTTTCACTGAGTTTACTTCTTCAGTTCCAGAACTGATTTTGCACAGTTGCACAAAACATCAGCATGTTATAATGCATCATTTATCAATTTGTTTCCTCTTTATAAAAATAATAACACAAACCATGTACGCTAATATTTTAGTAAACACTCCACTACTAATGTTCACTTGACTGCACTCAGTCTTCAAGACTGCAGAATAAATCTCTGTGAAAAAAGAAAATACAGTAGAACATCAAAGATACGAACACCAGAGTTACGGATTTACCCGTCAACTGGACACCATATGGAACTGGAAGTAATCAATCAGGCAGCAGTGGAGATAAAAAAAGAGCAACAGCAAATACTGTACTGCCTCAAGGTTTTAGCCCTGAGGCTCAGCGCTTCAGCCACAGGGGGTTGGAGGTGGAGCCTCAGGGCTTCTGACCCTCAGGAGTGGTGGGGCTCAGGGCTTTAGACTTGGCGGGAGCGCTGGGGCTCGGGGCTTCAAACCCGCAGCTCCATCCGCAGCTTCACCCCCACATGGGGCACTGTGGCTCGGCACTTCAGCCCTGTGGATCCATTCCCGACTTCAGCCCCCCAGGGACGCTGGGGCTTGGGGCTTTAGCTACAAGAGGAGCACCAGTTTCAACCCCAGTGCACCCCCGCCCCATAGCTAAAGCCCCAAGCCCCCCATGAGGCTGAAACCAAGAGAGGAGCCGCAGGGCTAAAGCCCTGAGACCCAGGGCTCCCCCCAAATCTAAAGTCCTGCGCCCGGAGGGTCAGAAGTCCTTCTCCACCACACCCATGCCCAGAGCTGTGACCACTGCCAGGCCCTGCCCCCCATGACTGAAGCCCATACCGTCTTGTTCAGAGTTACACAACCTCCATTCCCGAGGTGTCCATAACTCTGAGGTTCTACTGTATCATTCACATGAAGGCACACAGAGCCTGACCCTCATTTCGCAATGGTGTAATTCAGGAGAAACTCTGTTGAAAACAGTGCAGTAACACCAGCCTAAAGCCAGTGTTCCATAAGGGATATAAGGCCCACTGTGAAGAAAATCTGAAGCCAAACCAGGGCTGCTGGCTCAGCTGCCTCTTCAACAGTTACCTGGCATGGTTTACCACCTATCCCAATATCTGCCCCTTCTGAAGTGAGAGGGAGACCCTAGTGCACATCTACATAAAATGTGCCAGGTTGCAGTCCCTCTTCCAGCTCCTCCAAATCCTTCTCATTAAGTACTGGCTGCACTTTTCCCTGCAGCTCCTGATCTATGCACACGCCATCCGTGGCCCCACAAAGTCACGAGAGCTTTGCCTCTGTCTCCTGACCCCCTTGGACTCTGACCACCCAGCTTCAACCTTTGGCCTGTATCTGGACTCTGACTATGGCACTGATTTGGCTTGTCCATGGACTCTGACCACCCAGCTTTGACCTCCGACTTGCACCTGGACTCCAGCTACAGTACTGACTTTGGCTTGTCTTTGAACTCTGGTCTTGGTTTTAACTCTGGTCTGTCCCCAGATCTTGGTTCCAGCGCTACCCTCAGCTCAGTCCTGACCCTACATCCGGCTTTGACCTGCGCTACAACCACTATCACGAGGCAATGAATGACAGCCACTACTCTTGTCAACTCTGTTACATAGTTATAGAGAGTCATATATTAAACATTGTAGGCAATATTAAGTTTTCCTTTCACCAACCTTATTCACAAAATGTCAATGTTGTGTTCACATAAATCAATAGACTTTAAGGCGGGATGGGACCACTATGGGCACCTAATCTGACCTCCTACATAATACAGGCCATAGAACTTCCCCAAAATAATTCCTAGAGCATATCTTTTAGAAAAATATCCTATCTTGATTTTAAAATTCTCAGTGATGGAGAATCCACCACAACTCTTGCTAAATTGTTCCAATGGTTAATTATTCACTGTAAAAAATTTACATCTTATCTTCAGTCTGAGTTTGTCTAGCTTCAGCTTCCAGCCACTGAATCATGTTATACCTTTCTCTGCTATATTGAATAGCCCGTTATTAGATATTTATTCCCCATTATTTATTTGGCATATGCAATCTGGTCCAGCCAAGCCAACAGCATTCTCATCAACAATGTTCAAGGCACGAAGACCTCCATAAAGTTGAGTCATTTTTCAGTCCTCAATAATGTGTGCCATAGTTTGTGACTGCCCACATTGACATAGTGACTGTCTGTAAAATGCCACCGAAATTCTGCTGCAGCACAAATTCGAGGTTTGGTTTGAAACCAGCTGAGAAGCCTCCATTGCCTTTGCGGTAAATCAAACCCAGGCTGATGTTGAGTCGGGTCCAAGATAAGATAATTATTTGTCACTTTCTCTGTGAACCATGAAGCTCACCATGCATCCTCTACTGTAAATCCTCACCTGGTAAACTTATCCACAATGGGTGCTGTGAGGGCAGATGACCATATGGTGTATTAAACCACTCTTTAATTAACGGTAGATGTGGCATATCACACAAGTTCATCAGGAGCTTTGCTACACTTTCCTTTCTGTGAACATTGCAGAGAACTGGTAATCATGGTAGAGGAGTAGTTTTAGGTATGCATGAAATAATATGCATGGTGGAATTAAGTTGTACATCAATCATCCTTGTGTGAGACAAACAAGCCCATACTGGAGCACAGTACTCCACTGCTGAGTAACAAAGTTCCAAGGCTGAAGTGTGTAACGTTTGAGCATTAGCACTCCATGTCATTCCGGCCAGTTGTCCGAGCAGGTTGTTGCGCGTTTTGACCTTAGTCACTGTCTTTATAAGATAGTCACAGTACATGAGCGTTCTATCCAACGTGACACCTAGACAGATCAGTGTGAATAATGTTTTACTCACTGACCACTGAGAACTATATTCAGCTCTCTGCCCTCTTGTGCATGATGTAAGTGGAAGACACTTGACAGAGTCTTACTTCCATTTGGTATCAGGCGCCACCAAAGACAATAATCAGCTATAGCTGCATTCAAAACACTCAAGTATGCCAAAATAGTGTGAGTGGGTGCCAACGCATATGTCACCTGCATAAACAACCTTGAGAGACCCAGTATATGGTAGGTCATTCAAATATAAATTGAACAACATTGGAGATAATACTGATCCTTGCAGGAGGCTGTTCTCTCTGATGCCTCCAAACACTTGTCCCATCACCAATATTGTCAAAAACAGAGCCATTGCACATACAAACCAATTTAGCATACTTCTAGACAATTTCACCGAAAGGCCCATATCCCAAACCGTATCGTATGCCATGGGTCAGTTCACAAACAACTGAACCAGTCTTCAGCTTATGTTGGAATCCATTTTTGAAAGTGCCAGCACTTGATCACATGTACTACAAGTGCAGCAAAAGCCAGGTTGCTGTGGTGCCAGCATGCCTTCCAACGATGACGAAATTCTTTGTGAAATCAGACACTCAGGCTCCTTAAACCAGACACTTAGAAGAGAAATTGGTCTGTAGTTTGAAAGCAAGTGTGGATCTTTCCTAGATTTCAGCAAGGCAATGACCTTCACTTGGCACCAGATTCTAGGCAGTCTGGATTCCCACAGAACTCAGCTGAAAAACCAAACAAGCCATTCCCAAGCGTGAGGACCCAGTTGGTTCATGAATTCAGGTGCATGTCTGTCATATCTGGGAACTGTACCATTTTAAAATCATTCAGCACTTTATCCAATTCCAGACTAGTGAATGGCTCCATCTTGCTGTCCATCTTCCTACTCCTTAGGAAACACTGCCACTCATGTACCTGTCATTTAACAATTCTGACAACAGGAGCTTTGGTGACCTTCAACAGATGACTGACAATCTAATTTAGGTACTGATATACTGTAGTCAAATTACCTCTTACCCTTCTCTTTGTTAAGCTAAATAGATTGTGCTCCTTGAATCTAGCATTGTGTTCTTATCTTTTAATCATTCTCATGGCTCTTCTCAGAACCCTGTCCAATTTATCAACATCCTTTCTGAATTGTGGGCACCAGAACTAAACTCAGTATTCCAACAGCAGTCACACCAGTGTCAAATACAGTGATAAAATAACCTCTCTACTCCTACTCTAGATTCCCCTGTGTAGGCATCCCAGGATTGTATTAGCTCTGTTGGCCACAGCATCACACTGGGAGTTCATGGCTAGCTGATTGTCCACCATGACACCCAAATCTTTTTCAGAGTCACTACTTCTCAGGCTAGAGTCCCCTGTCAAGTAAATATGGCCTACATTATTTGTTCCTAGAGGTATACATTTACATTTAGCCATATTAAAAACACACATTGTTTGCTAGCATCCAGTTTAGCAAGCAATCCAGATTGCTCTTTATTATTTAATACTCTCCCAATTTTAAATATGCAAACTTTATCAGTGATGATTTTATGTTTTCTTCCAGGTCATTGATAAAAATTTTAAATAGCATAGCGCTAAGAACCCCTTCCTGTGGGAAACAAACCCACTTAATGACAATTTCCAGTTTACAGTTACATTTTGAGAACTATCAGGTAGCCACTTTTTAATCCATTTAATGTGTGCCATGTAATTTTATATCATTCTAGTTTTTTAATCAAAATTTCATGCAGTACCAAGTCAAATGCCTTAGAAAAGTCTACGTATATTACATTAACACTCTGACCTTTATCAATGAAACCTGTAATCTCATAAGAAAAAAAGATATCAAGTTAGGATCTATTTTCCTGTGAGACTTTTTTTTTTTTCCTGTGAGACTTCCATGTGAGACTCCTTTCCCAGTGTAGCTATTTCAGAAGACAGGCATAAATGTGTGTGTGCATAACAAAATAAAGGGTTTACAATTAAGCCCAAAAGAAAATGTCACCTCACAAAGCTGTATCAGCATCTCCTTAGTGTGGATAATGAAGGAAAAGCTCACTCAAATCAAGGATTTAAATTGAATGATTGCAATACAATAAATGGCCACTTGTTGCACAACAATTCTACATGATCTAGGACCGGTGTTTCTTAATCCTCTCTAAATCATAAATTCTCTGGGAAGACTAGATTCAAAAGCAAGTCATATTTAAAGCCAAAAGGACAAATTGTGCCTTCTGTTGTACCCATGAAAACCCTCGAATTCTATGTGCCACTACAAACTTCTAGATTATTATCTATTTTATGTGCTGCAACAAGGTACAAAAACCCTTAAGTGACATCCTGGCACCAGTGGAAGTTTTGCCATGGACTTCAATGGAGCTTGGATTACAGTGTGTACTTTCAGGGCTGCCGCTAAATGTTATATACTTCTCCAGTGTGTTAGCAGAAAATGTATAAAGATATAGAGGTCATTTTTATAAACCACAGCTTTTACATTCCTTTTACAGATACCTTCAGTCTGTAGGCTGGGCATTACAACAGCCCCAAATGTTCCTTTTCCCCCATAAAACGATGTTGTTTATCCCTGTTCTAAAATTGTAAAATATTTATATTATGTATGACAAGTCACAAATAAGGTATTCATTTATTGTTATTCACAATAAACAAATTAATCCCACATGATTCAAAGATTCAAGCACTGTTGTTCTTCTTTTGTGCCTTTGTCCCTTATTTTGTCCTGCTAGAATAATTAGATATTTGTCTGCCAAAAAAATCTTTCTACCCATAAGAAAATTTTAAGTTCTACTCAAGACTTTTCCTTCACATAATGCCTCTGCAGATTCAGGACCAGATGCACATGAATGTCTGACTGCATTTTTCATTTCAAACACTGAAGACAGCAGAACCAGTAGAGCAAATATAGTATGGAGGTGGGACAGATAGACAAAACATATCCCCTGAAAATGTCTTTAGGTTTTTACAAGTCATTTCCAGATTTTTTCAGGCCAAGTTCTAGCTTGTTAGTCATACTTAGCTATATGAATTATTCATTAAAATGAGAGCTGTCCAAATGAATTGCTTTAAAATCTTATTCTTATAAAACAACAAAAACACGTACAATCTCAGTTTGGCTTAAGCAGTGCTATTTATTCTTTCTGTTAGAGGTTAGTAATGAAGATGCCTATATGTGTTCTCCCAAAACCATTGGTTTTTGGCAAGATTGATTCCTGTTTATATATCTTCACCTAAAGAAGACCTTCTACATTTCATTGTACGAATAAGACACCTGGGTTTCATCATTTTTATTTTACTGTGTAATTGCTTGAGATATAAAATTTATATCAGATAGTTAACTTTGCAGGTTGTCTTTGATCAATGCAAGATATTCTGAGCTGTAAATATGGAGTATCACTAAACGTTAGATTAAAAAAACCTGTATCTTTATTTCCGTCTGTTTTTCAACATTTACATCAGTTCAGAATGATATTGTCTTCAGATATAAACAGATATAGTTTTCCTAAATGTTGGCATCTTTGAAATATTTCACTATATACAATAAAGATATGTGCCTTTGTGTCCTTTTCAAATTGTTTGCTATGATATATCTATTTCTATTTTAAAAAGCAAGGATTAATCTCCTACCTTCTATTTGTCAGATTGCAGTGGGTTTGTCTATAAAATGCACTTTATGCATGTAGGCAGATGTACCATCTCAGTGGTATTTCAAGCGCAATCCTGGACAGAGCTCAGATGGGAATTCTCCACTCTCCGGGTGCTGAAAGAAATAGTGTTGAAAAATCAGTCAGGAGTACGCTTCCCTTTGTGTCAATACTGACACATGGGTTGGGTGGTAACCAAGCTGCTGGATTTTTAGATGAGCTATAAAACCAAGACCCTAACCACGTGCAATAATTCAGCACAGTACGACACTTTTCACAGCAATAGTGGGGCTAGCCCTAGTGGCCTGGCCTAATTTCCAATTTTGATATTTACATAACAGCTAACTAAATCCCATTTTCATTATCAATTTGATTCACCAGTTGAGATTTGCAAAGCAATGCAGGGGATTTACTGTTAATTAATTAATTAAACTTCCTGTCCAAAACTGTTTTGTTTTGTTATCATGAACTACCTGCCTCCTTCCAGTCTAATAGGCCTTTGTTCCAAATATTCATTGGTAGAGGAATCGTGTGTATAGTAATTGTGTGTAAATAGGAAATCTTAGGTTCCAAATATGTCTCCCCAGATATGTACATAACGTATGTACATAAAAGACATTGTCTTAATTGGTGAAAGATATACATATCATGTAGCATCTGTAAAAGGTTAAAAATATTGCAATACTGTAACAAAGTATAAAATAATGTAAATTCAATTGGTGTATGTATAAATTTTTGACCAACTTTTTACTTTATCAGGGATTGGATTACACACCACCACCCGCTTTTTACTTTTTTTCTTTACATTTGCAGCTAAATGTAGTGCTCATAACAGTGAGGAACTAACAACACTGACTGGAGTCAAGCAGAGTGTAGGCTGGTAGTAGGCCATCTTCTTCATTTAGCTCTGGCAAGGCATCCCAATTCTATCTCTCATCATACTTGTACAGGCCTTATCCAATGCCCTTTGAAGCCAATGGGAATCCTTCAAATGATGTTAATGGGGTTTGGAATAAGACCATAGTCCCTGGTCTCTCTTGAGCAGAAACAACCAATCATGTTAAAATGTACCGAAGTGTAAAGCAGTTTTAGGAGGGAGACAAATAGTGACCAAAATGTGATTATCAGTATGATTTTCATTTATGACTTAAATCTGTGAGAAGCTCCTCTCAGTTAACCTCCTTTAGGCCCTCTCATAAATGGTATTTCCATAGGGGAAAGGATTTGTGACAGTATTTCACTCACCAACTTTCCTTAGGTTAGTACTTGCTACCTGAGGTAGGCTTTGAACCCAGGTCTCCAGAGGTGATAGGTTTCAGCATTATTTTATTATACTGGCTAGTGTCCCTATTTTCAAGCATTTATCATCACATTTTCTTCATTAATATTTTATTTGTTTTGCATCTAATTTAGCTCCTAGGACTTCACCTCTTCCTCTTCTTGTCACATTATAGATTATCTATTATAGATAGATAAAGCTGTTTTATTTTGGCATTATCTGAATATTGTATTTATTCTGGACTAGGCTCTATCTTTATACCCAACTCTGAGCAATTCCTATCTTGCTTCTTTGTTGATCCTGGATTGTAGTAATTTACTGCTGGTCTATATCAGCAGCAAATTACTTACCCCTCCACACATTAGCTATGCAAATTGGGTCAGTGAATAGGATGAGGCAGAGGCAAAGTTCTGTTGTCATGTCAAAAGAAACAAACACATATATAAAAAGACAAGAGAGAGAGATGATAAGTATTAATCCTAGCATTCACTGGGCCTCTCTTTTCTCACCTGTAAATTGTGCAGGCAAATGTTGTATCGTATTTGTGGATACAAAATTTATGCCTGAAATTTAGGCCCACAATACAAGTTTTTCACTCCTCTAGTGATGGTGAAGGACGGTGGATGGGATTCTGAATGGTTTTTCACCCTAAAAACTATACAGGTTGTTCCTTGTTTTGTAACCATTGAATTCAAATGTATTGCCTATTATCATAGCACATATGCAGTCCTAATCATTTGCCCTAAAATGAGTGAAGGTTGAGAGAAAGGAGTTATTTGGGATACAAAACAAGGCCTATTATATTTGACTGATTTAATTACTACATTTCCATGACGGTTTCGTCTTTTCACACTAGCCACCCCAGAACTTTTCCTGAAATGTTGTTATGTTTTGGAACACTGTCATTATGGAGAAGGCCACATGGCTCAGAGTAAGATTTGAAAGACCAGTTGTCCTACAAAAGATTTCAGCACTTGTTAAGTGCCTGGGATCAGAAAGGCCATTGACTCCGGACTGTAGAAAGGACAACAGTGTTTTGCTCCTGTATATTTCAAATGACCCCATCAGCTGAAAAAAACAAACTAAGTCTGTACAAATATTTTTTAAAAGACCCCTCTAAGCATCTTGCTGTTCCCCTGTATAATTTGAATTTCCCCACTTTTCCAAAGGGCTGACATTGAATAAAAATTTGAAAATAATATTAATAGCAGCAGCACCCAGGAAATCATTTTGCAATCCCATAATGAACTGTGATATCGTAAACACAATCTGAGGATGAGGAAAGAAACATGATATAAGATTAAAAGGTTCAGATTCTCTCTCATGCAGATTTTTTTTGCATTAAAAAAAAAATAAAAGTTTCCTCTGTAAGGGAGCATTAGCCACCAAACAAAAATGACTTAAGCTATAGTGCTTTGTACCCTATACTTATGGCACCTGGAGATGCAATTTTCAATATATATCCTATCCTCATTACAGCTTTCCTTCCACTAAAACGTGAAAATTGGAAAAGAGTGGCCCTTATAAAAAAGAAGCGTCTTAACCCCCTTATTATTCTGCCAACTATTTTTTGTGTATTCTTGTAATTAAAGCCATTCTGGGCCTCCATGTCAACCTTGACTCACAGTGATCGATACCATAGTTTAACAAAAAAGGAGATGATCTCTGTCGTTAGATTTTTTCCGTATTTGTACAAATAAGATTAGAAGCAGCATGTATAGTGAGTTGTGAGTACATGACATTTTCCCAATAAGTGTTTTTCATTATTCCGAAGTGTGCATAAAACTCCTGCCACATTGAATCTTCCTACTTGGCATCATTTGTCATTTAGGATTTGAGTTCTGCTAGTACCCGAATTACCAGAAAAGAAATTTAACTGTTATTAGAAATTATCATTGTATCTGCATACTGACATGTTTTATAAGGCAAAATAGCAGTGTTTTCAATGTATCATTCAGGGCCAAATTCTCCAGTCTCTAGATGTACTCAGAGAAAACACCCAATGACTTGGAGTCATTGCCTTAGGAGTTTTGCCTATGTCTTGAGTACGGACCAGATGATTTGGTCCTTAGACAATTGCATTTATGCCCCCATAACTCTTTGCCTTCCTTCCATCAAATAACAGTCAAACCATTTAAACGTAGTGAACCAAATTTAGCTCCAAGGCTTGTATAGTTGTGTAAATCCTGACCCAGTTTACATCAACGGGAATCTTGATGCTGACTTCAACAGAGCCAGAATTTCACTCATGGTAATTAAGAGCTTGTCTACACAGGGAAATTTACCATTCTAATTATACTGCTATAATTCTGCTGATATAACTATCCATGTGGATACTCTTATTCCATGGAGTTATACTATTATGAATATAGCAATGTAGACGTATAATTATGCTGCTATATTTCCCCATGCAGATAAAGCCAGAGGCACCCAACCTTACAAACAAAGGGAGTTAGAAAACAAATCTCAATATTTTAAAAAAAATTCTCTACATATTTCTAAAATATTTCTTTCTGTGTCATATACAGCATACATAATGAGGTGCCCTCAGTCATCTGGGATGGCTCCATTTGTAAGGAGCAGCACTCACTTGCGCAGCATAACACTGAGGTCAAAAGCTTAGTAAGATTCAGAAAAGGATTATACGTGTCTGTGAAAAATGAAAAAAAAAATCTACATTTACATTAGCTAGGGTAAAAAGATAAAATGAATGAAAGATATACAGCCGCAGGCCTTAAGCTAACCGACAGTCAGACACAAAAAAATACATCCTGTAGAAATATTTGACCTATTGGTACGTAATTTAAAACAAGCAGCTTCTGTGATTTGTCAAATTATCTATCCACTTGATTTTAATTGCAGACACCAGTCAATCCTTTTCATGGGGAAAGTTACCAATATATTCCGAAGTTTATAACATAATTCAACAATATGTCTGTTAGACACAAATGTAACAAAAAATGCAGCTATTCTGCATTTGTTATTCAGAGGATGATAGTGCTGAACCTTAAACTCACTCAGTAGTTTTCCAGGATGAAGCAACATGCTTTGCTCATTTGAAGAAATGAAAAACAACCTCAAAACTATTTAGTTAGCTTTTTCTGTTAAATGGGAACTTAAAAACCCCCTTCTGTTTTGCTTCATTCTCTCTTACACTAGCCGAAGAATATAATACCATAACTTCATTTTGCAATGGACCCAGCAGTTTCTTTTTCTAATAGACCTTCTTAGACTTTCAGTATCATTGTAATGACTGCAAGACATGAATGCCTCCCACAGCATTTAAAGTGGCTTCATTGTACATCATAACACACTGTCATAAGCAAGTGACAGTTCCTATACACAAGAAACTCATGGATCACCACACTTACCTTCACAGGTTCACTAACCACTTCAAAAACACCAAGAAATCTGTTATCTACAGCCACTCACTGAGATCCCACAGAATATGCTCTGAGAAGAAAGTCTGGGATATACACCCTAGCACACTTAAACCCACCATCACCAAATAAGGACACTCCTTGAAATAGATTGCATCATGGAACAGGCCACCCAAATACCTCAAGAGAACCTGCTTCAATACGAAAAAACCACTCTCCAACCGCACACCTCTCGTTGTCACCTACCACCCTACACTTGAACCCATATGGGGTATCATCAAACAATTACAGCCCATATTAAATGGGGCCATTTCCTGAAAGAAAGCTTTCTCAAACACCCTTCTCTGGCCTTCAAACAATCCCCCAACCTCATTTCACAGAAGCAAGCTCCCGACAGACCAGGACCAAGCAATTCAAAGTGGTACCATGTCCTGCCATAAGCACTGATGCTAAACTTGCAGACATATCTCCACTTTTACACTAGTTCCTCACAACATACCTCTCAAGATCCATGGGTTCCACACATGCCTATCACAACATTTGGTGTACCTCATCCATTCCATTAAATGCCCCGATAACAACTACATGGGTGAAACTAGACAATCAAGCTCTCAAATAAATTCACACAGCAAAATGATAAAAGATGAAACACCCTATCACCCATGAGGCAATGCTTTTCACAAAATGATTACTTCATATCTGACCTCTCAGTCCTCATTCTGGTGGGAAACCTGCACAATTCCTTCAAAAGATGAGCCTGGGAACTTAAATTCATAACTTTGCTAGCAGTAAATTTAATTTTATTTTAGTAAGAATAGGAAAGGAAAAACAATACCATATTATATAATCTCTGCTACATGTGTTTAGGTACAGTGGAATCAGACTTAAGAGAACATGAGGGAAGTGAGGAGGCTCAGCCAAGTCGAGCATAAGTACTTGACGAGTAGCTATGTCTGCTAATAACCTTGTCAGCCAATCAGAGCTTAAGGGTACTGTTCAGTAACCAGCTCACAACCGAACATTTATTTCTCAACTATTTAACTTCCTGCATGTTGCTTCGTTTATAATGGCCCGCAGCCAATCAGAACACAATGATTACTCTTAATAGTAATTACTACACAGTAATTATACAAATCTCTCTATGCTAAATTCTAAATATTCTAAATTCTTCCATTCTAACTACTGCCCTCTGAACAACTTTTCCATATGTGTACAATAAACATGGCTTCCTCAATTGCTGAAACCTCAAACAATCTGTTAACACAAATAATTATAATTTAGTTTTAAAAGGAATTAGTGTTAAGGGAGCAGGGAGAGGGAGGAGGGAACTAATTTTTCCTGAAAAAGTGACAGCGATATTGAAGAGACTCATTTAAAAAGGGATGATATGATAGAGAAGGTGACAAAAATTGAGGTCGCTGTATTTTTTGTGAGCACCTTGATAGACTGGTTTGATAGCTGAGGACAGTCACCATTCAGAGAGAGGGCTGTACATTAGCCAAAGTAAAAGGATGTAAAGATACAGAACACATGTACTCCCATTGACTGGAATGAAGTATAACAGAGGGATAAGCAGCAATACTTAAAACTGCTAGACCATTTCCATCCTTACGCCTTCTTTCATGCAGGCATGGTTGGTTCATACAGCATGTTGCCATCTAGTTATTCACAGGTTAGGATTCCTCACCAGCTACCAGTGTATTAAGCAGTGCCAGGCTGCTCTATTCTATGCTGGAGCTGTTCCCAATATCAGTGAGTCACAACTAGCTATATTTTGGTTCCCTTTCTCAAATGCACTCATCAGAAGTTGCAATGGTACTCTCTGGGTCCATACCTTTCAGCCTCAAAATGTCTACTTCCCCCATGCTGCCCAAGACCAACTCTTCTCTTAAACATTCGTTCATGTATTTATACCTGCTCCTGTATTTTCCACTCCATGCATCTGATGAAGTGGGTTCTAGCCCACCAAAACTTATGCCCAAATAAATTTGTTAGGCTCTAAGATGCCACAAGGACTCCTCGTTTTTTTACTATTTTTAAGGTGGTCATTAAGACCTCTTTGAAGAAGTGTAAACAGATTTCAACTGAAGTTTGGCACTGCAGTAGACTTTCCAGTTTGAATCCTGCCGAAAGAACTAAGGCCCAACATACTTCCTGTGAAACATTAACTTTAGCACAAAAGAACATATTAAACCTTTTGGGGCTTTTGGCTTGAATTAAGTGTGGTATCCATTTAATTCCAGATTCAGCCTCTTGACTATGAGCTAGTAGAAAAGGAACACAAATCCCTAAAGGAAACTATTGCTCCGATTCTTATATTATAGGTCTTAATTTTTTGTATGTTTAGGGCAGAGGTGGGCAAACTGCGGTCCACAGGCCACATCTGGCCCACGGGACCATCCTGCCCGGCCCTTGAGCTCCCAGCCGGGGAGACTAGCCCCTGGGCCCTCCCCTGCTGATCCCCCTCCCCTGCAGCCTCAGCTCACCATGCCGCCAGTGCTCTGGGTGGCGGGGCTGCAAGCTCCTGCCTGGCAGCATGGCTGCAAGTCCTGGGGCTCTGAGAGGCATGGTAAGGGGGCAGGGAACAGGGGGGCTGGATAATAGCAAGGAGTCCCGGGGGGCAGGCAGGGGACAGGGGGCAGTTGGATGGGGTGGAAGTTCTGGGAGGGGCAGTCAGGGGATAGGGAACAGGGGGGTTGGATAGGCGTGGGAGTCCCAGGGGGCCTGTCAGGGGCGGGGGTGTGGATAGAGGTTGGGGCAGTCAGGGGACAGGGAGCAGGGAGGGCTGAATAGGGGGTGGAGTCCCAGGAGGGGGCAGTCGGGGACAAGGAGATGGCGGGGTTGGTGGGTCGGGGGTTCTAAAGGGGGCAGTCAGGGGATGGGAAGTGGGAGGGGGCAGATAGCAGGCAGGGGCCAGGCTGTCTGGCCCTATCCAGCCCTCCATACAGTTTCAGAACCCCAATGTGGCCCTCAGGCCAAAAAGTTTGGTTTAGCATATAAAAGTAGAAACTCCAACGGGTTAGCTATGGCCCTGAGAAATTTTGCTTTTTACTCTGCATATGTGTTTCTGTGGACAAGTTCCTTAGTATTTTATTGAATAATTTTACTTGTGTATCAATCACAGCATGATGGAGACATTCTGAGAAGCAACTTCAAAGTAACTTCCTCTTGAGCTAATGAGAAGCCACAGTTTCACCTTTTCAGAGAAAATTCAGTGTGGAGATTATGAGAAAAAATAATAATTGAACTTACACCGGAAAGCATGAATGAAGACATTTTGCTAATTTGTTCAGATAATGAATATTTAATGTTAAATGTTTTGCCTTGCCAATGCACAAAATGTTACCTTACCTCAGTTGCTGTGATTAAATGGCAGCAGATAGCATTTGAACTGGTTTCTGAAAAGCTTCATTTCCATTTTTCAGAACATTTCTGCAAAACATGCAGAAAGTATTAGATATGTTCTCGGACCTTTTAGATAATATACTGTTGTCCATAAAGAAATACAGCAAAAGAAGCAATAACTTGCTTTTGTATTATTATATGAGCTGTTTCACATTTATTTTTCTGCTTCTGCTTCTCTCTTGACCGTTTCTTACCGGAATGAAGATGCTACAAAACAGAGTACAGTGTAAAGAACATCCTTCTCATGCAGTCCAAAATGATTCTGTCAGATATCAGTGCTCTGATATGTTCAGTATTTTGTAGGTGTGTGCTATTATTGGTGACTCAGGTGAACACAAGGAACCTACTAAATGATGGAGATACTGATTTTTGTCGTCAGCTGTTTTTACAAAGTATCTTACAGTGCTGGGTCTGGAAGGAGGTGATTTGTCAGTACAGGTTTATGGTGATTACATATGATATTGTGTTCCCAAAGCCGTGCTAGGAAAATTATATTTGTAGCTGGTGTCCTTTAGAGACAGGAAATCAGCAAATGATCTTCCATATTAGTATCTACTACCTGTGGGATACATTGTAATTTATGTAGATTAGATAGACAGACTAGATAGACGACTAGATAGACAGACTTCAGTAGGCTCTGTTATTTATGAAAGCAAGAGAGAACAAAGAGCACACAGGAGACCTATTGGCCTTGGAATGCATGTTGCACATACTTCAGTCACTGGAATAAACTGTTAATACAAAACAAACTTTATTGTTTGCAAATATTTTTCATTTGCAGGTTGCTGCAGTCAAATGATACCAAAATGATTAGTGAATGCAAAGGCTGTGATTCAAAGCTTTGTGAGAATGTTGGCCACTAGAGCACTTAATGGCTGGCAGATGCTCAAGACTAATTATACACTCCCCGCTACAATTAAATTCTTAACATCCTCAAAACTAAAAACGGGCACAAATTATGTTCTAATGGGTGCCAAGCACAAAAATAACTCAAATAGGTTGACAGATGCAAAATGGTTTGTATGTTCATGGTTTATAAATTTAAAACACTGTAGTCCTAGTGGACTGGGGGTTGGGATTTGCATTTTTTTTTATTTAGACACATGTAGCAATCCAGGGATTTGTTCAGTCAAAATGGTTTTCATGGGAATCATATCATCTTCCACCTGGATAATTCTTCAATCCAGAATGTGTAAAGAATTCTCTTTTCAAAAACAAAACACAAAATCATATCAAAAGAATGTGCATGTGTCCAAATTATAAACAAAGATAACAACCTTTATAACCTTTTAAAAATCATTTTAAAGAGAGATTTTGCACTTCTCTGCTATCACAACCAGCACAACCCAGAGCATGTGGGCAGGGTTGGGTTAGGAGGCCGCACCACAAGGGTGGCCATGCAGTATCCACTAACCAATGGCAGTGCTCCCTGGTGGAAAGGCTGTTTTTGGTTAGTCCCACTGCCTGCAAGAGACTCCGAGATTGCACAGCAGGTGGCAAGTCTTGTCCCTAAGACGACAAATAGGGCAGAGGTAAGAAATGTCCTACTCCACCCCACCAGCGCAAATATCCTACTTTCCTTGATATTATCATGTTCAATTATTGGTTTTGTATATGGGGTTTTCTGCTGTGCATCAAATGATCATGGTGTTAAGTTTGTAAGTCTGCAGACTTCCAAGTGCTTGCACAGGTTGCATTGTGTGAGCATGAACTTCTTGGCATGAGTGAAGATGTCATAGTTAAATTAATTACAATTATTTTCTTTTATGGGATTGCAACGTTGGGCAGTGGTGGTGTTAGAATTACCGAGTGTTGGCAGCTCTTCCAATCCTGCAGATGTTGGGAAATAGTGAAATACCTTTTTCTGGGAAATAAGCAACAACTCATCTTCTATGTCAAAGGTGGGTTGGGCCTACACAGTTATAAGGAGGTCTGAGCTCTTATGGCAGAATGTGGGAATTCCTCATGCAAAAGGTTCCAGAGCATGACTAAACCTTGGGGTTTTGTGAGGCTGTTGGTGCCTAGTGGGAATGTGGAATGCTCTTAGAAAGATAGGTTGCTTTGGATTGGAGTATTGCAAGGAGCGGAAGCCAGTGAGAGTTCAAGGTGTCTGATGCCTCCCTTTTTCTACCTGAAAAGGTTGACACTGGCTGATATTTTGTTCGATTGTGTTTTAATTAATAGACGTTTTAGCCAGTCAGCTGAATACAAATGATTATGGCTGTCCAGATTGGACCCTGCCAATCACAAAAATACATTACTAATCTAAAATGGATTAACATTGATCATTATGTTGCTTAGTGGTGATTTCATTTGTCCATTATATTAACTTACTACGTATGATAAATTTTGCATGTTAAAGATATTAGGGACTTGTGTCCAATTTTGAGTTTGAACATCCTACAGGCACACGCTGTATGCTACCAACCAAGGCCATTAGTTTTATGATTATTCCAAATCTCATCTCCTCCATTTTTTAAGAAGGAAGTCAGAAATTCATATGACAGATTGTATATTTGAAAATCAGATGGCTATAGCAACATCTTTGATATAATTTGCTTATTCTGACCCTTTGAACTGTTGAATCTCAATACATTCTAGATTACTAAAAACTGACCTTTTTTAATGGTCAGTGGAAAGGTATTTCACCCTGATCTGCACTCAGCTCTCCGATTTAATCTATTGCTTCTCAGATCAGACCTGGGACCTCAGACAGACACAAATTTCTTACAAGTTATTAGCTGTGCTAGATGTCATATGAAAAAAATCTCTGGATATGCAATTTTAACTCAAACTACTGAAGTTAATGGAACAAAATTTTGGCCAATCTGAATGTATGTCTAATCAGTTTGTAAGTCTAAGTTATCAGAGTTTGTAAATCTAAGTTATTAGAAAGCCATGAAATCTGTGGAAATCATGCCATGCGTCACTGGGGAGCTAATTTGTCCTAGATTTGCAATAGGATCAAAGATTTCATGTGTGACCTCAATACCTAGAAAACTTGGATATTATTAATATACCCATTCCTGGAGTCAGTCATAATATATAAGTGTGATTTACTTATATATATTTCTCTTATTTTTGTACAGAAAAATCTGTAAGAAATCCAGGTAAGAAGCATATCCACATATGCCATGTTGTTTCCATAGTAAAGCAAGTAAAGCATGGGGATTATGCTCATTTTTCACACATTTACCACTTTACAAAAATAGACTGTGTTAGGTTTCTGTGGAAACATGATCTTTGGGGGTTTTTTTTGTTTTAAGAATTGAAAATCTACAATAGTGTCATAGGAGTTGTGAATGAAGCTATATATGTTAACACCAATTAAGTATATCAAAGCACAATGCTATGAATGCAAAGAAATGTATATGTAGAAAAACCTTCCATTATTCAAATAATTGAAGGACAGTACTTTGTCATCTGTCCAACCAAATGCAATGAATAAATGGTATATGAAATGCAATAAGTCCAGGGTTTTTTTGTACTGTTTATAAAGAATGCTTCTGTGTCCTCAACTTTGTACAAACACACACACGCACACACAAACATTCAGAGCCTTTGCACAGTCACATGGGTTCTTGCCGGGAGATGAAGACCCACAAAGAGATTCCCCCCTCCCTTGCATAGTCCAACTAAGTGTCAATTACAATCGCACATTCTGTGAATAGGTACTACTCATCCCTTGTTCCTGCTGGGAAAAAATCATCAGGAAAGTGGAGAGGAGGAGGAAGGGCCTACACGGGCCCACAAAGCAGGACCTGGATGCCAGAGAAAGCAGTCTGTGATGCCCTAATGGATAGGTCGGAGTGCACACAAGTCCATATTTATACTGGGCTGATCACGTAAAGATAGTTATGCCTCTTGATATTCAATCTCTCCTGATACTCCCACAGGATGGTGTGACTCTGTGCCACTTCCTACTGAGAGATGCATGAAAATTACACAGGGGATGATGTGCATAATGCAAATGGGACAAAAAACTGTTTACTGTGTACACATCACAAATGCAGCACAAATTTTGTTGTGACAAATGCAATGGACTGTAATCTAAGTAGCCTACAGTATATCCACATATTTACTAAACTACATATTACACTGGATGTGTACTGCCATCTAAATACTGTTATTTTGAAAAACACCAAAAGAAAACATGTTATTAAAGAGTATGGTTCACATTAATGTGAGTGTCAAGGCTTTTCTGAAAAAGCATATATAAAGTATAAACTGAAGGCTCCCAGGAATCTTATTGGAATCACATTTAAAATAATATTCACTAAGGCAGAACATTATTAATTTGAATTAGTCAGGTTATTTGAATCACAGCAGTAACAGTATGAGATCTTTAAAGCACTCCAATATGGTTTGTTAAAATTCATATTTCAATAAGCCACATTAATTGAAAATATTTTTGACAGCACCATTCTGAACATGGCCTGGCCTCTTAAAACATTAACAATAAATAAGTATTTTAAAGTATAAAATGCATGTTAGAATTTATTCAGGATATCTATGCCAAGAGAGTTGAGAACATACATTAATAACATCAGATTTTGGATAAAACAGTTCCGTTATGATTTGAAATGAGAATATCTATGCATCCTGTTTAACAAAAAAAAGTGCAAATGTTTGTAAAAAGCAACACCTTTTCCTTGGAGCTTGTATAAATGTTATGATTTTTTCACCCTATTAAGAGTTTTCTCCAAAGGCTCGTTTTTCGGTTAGTGTAAATAGTTTTAAGACCACACACACACACACACACCTTTCTTGTGTTTTTGATTGTGGCGGGCTCATTTCCTATTCATCAGTGGAATAAACAGGGGGAGCTGGCAAATAGCATTATTCTGGCCACGAGCAAAAGGTTTGTGAAACTTCAAATGAGAGCTGTTTGAAGCATTGATGCAGGCTTCTAAGGACAGTCATAGATTAGCCTATGGTTTATGTGCAAATAGCAATTTGCATGTATTATTATAGCATTTAGGCCTAAGTATCAAGGGTTTCCTTTAAGAAATCAGAGCTCTGATATCAGTCTCTGTTATATAAATCCAGAAAGGCAAAGGAACACCATTTTAGTGGGAGACCCAGTGTCCTGGGGCTAGATCCACAAAGTGAGTTAGTTGCCAAAGTGCCTTTTTAGGGTCCTATGTCCAAAATTTAAATCTGCAAACCCCCTGTTCAGCTGCTGTCTAACCCTGCAGGTGTCCAAGCTTCTGCCAGTAAAATTCTGTAAGCGCCTAAAAATCTTTCAGTGGATAGGTGCACATCCACTTATGTCCTGACACTTCAGTGCCTAGTTTACTCCTAAGCCCCAGGGGGATTCTCAAACTAGGCATTCTCCAGCCATCTCGCCTGTGGGGCTCGATCCAGTAGGCATTTGGCAGGATCCAGGCATTTGGCGAGATCCAGACTCATTCACACTGCATTGTAAACCTGGATTTATAATTCCTAGACACAGGTCTCACAGCCATGCTAACATGTCCATACTGCACTACACAGACCTTCTGACTCAGGTCTGTGGCTTAACCTCCATCCACGCTACAAAATGACAGGGCTTGGACCCTCCCCCGACGCACCTCCCTAGCAGTGTCCGAGGACCGGGGTCCTGAATGGTTGCTGCCCTGAGTCACACTGATTTGTGTGTTGACAGAAGGGGGGTTTCAGCTCAAACTTGAGTCAGAACCCAGGTTTAGTGTGCAGCATAGACATACCCTCAGAGATCACCAAAGGGGGGGTAAACAGACATGCGCTAGCTCTGCTTGAGCTAGTGTGCTAAAAATAGCAATGTGGCCACAGGAGGCATAGGCAGGAGCTGGGACTAGCCACCCAAGTACATACCCAGGGGGGTTGGGCAGGACTGTACTCAAACAGCTAACACAAGCTGCTGCCCATGCCGCTGCACCCTCACTATCTGTCTACCCATCCTAGAAAGCACCCTCCCAGCTGCTGTGTAGATGTACCTTTGGAGCACATCAGCCAGATCAGGCCCCAAACAAAAACACAGCAACCTTAATGTTCTTTGAATTTAGTTTTCTGTGTGTAATATATATTTGTCAAGTTATTTAATTAAACTAGCAGCAACTGTAGAAATACACCTCAGCCTGACTGCATCTTTTACCTACGTATACCTTGTGTCATATGCCCTGAGAGCTCTGAGTTTCAAATATGTACTACAGACCAGCTCTCATGAATGGATGCGATAATAATAATATGGCCATTTGTATTCAAACTCCAGCTACCTCACCTTTAGGGACCCTTTGTCTCCGAGATTTGATTCATTATTAGTCTAGCTAACAAGATTCCAGTTTCTGAATATCAGTCTACTATTTAGTTCTAATTTGTAATATCACAACCTTGCTTAACCTCAGCTGCAGAGAAGTACGCCTGACTCTCTTCTAGACAGCAGAGTTACCTTAATTCTTCAATGCTGATTTAGATAAAGAGAAGCATGATGTTAAAAAGTCTTTTTTATCCCAGAAATGTTATAAGTTCTTAGAAGCTCCATCTCAGTATCTTCCAGGGTAGGAAAAATCTTGGCTGTTCATCTTTCTGTTCCAGAAAGGAGGTTCATTCCTTAAGAAATTAATAGGCAGATCTATGTGTAACCCTTCTGCCCGTCAGAGTTGGCAGCAACAAGGGCTGAGTTCAGTATCTTGGGGTTCCATTCCAATAACACAATGCAAAACTGGCTCGAGCCCCCACCCAGTGACCTGGGACAAATATATACCACCCCCGCTGGGAACCTCTAAGAGGTGATACTTCCCCTCTCGCAAGCACAGAGTCTGAGTGTAGCAAAAGCCTTTTAATAACAGAGAGAAACAATGTGGCATTATATTGGGGAAACACCACCAACAGGATTCATAACACAACCCATGAGCAAAAACTCACCCCAAGCAAATTGGGCCTTTGGTTCTTGAGTCCAACAACCCAAAAGTCTCTGTCCCTGGTCAGTGCAGCCCCAGAGTTCAAAAGTTTATCTGCAGAGTTTTATCTCCCAACCTGGGTGGAAATGGGGAGGTTAAGGGGCACCTTACATGGTCCAAAGCCAATTGCCCCACCTCTTCGTGGGGCTCTGCACTGCTCGACTCGGCTCCAGCAGCCATCCCACGAATCACTCTGCTCTGGCAGCCGCTCCGCTCCACCAACCATCCCATGAGCCGCTCCAGCCATCTCGCAAACTGCTCTGCTCCACTCCACCAGCCGTCCCATCAGCTGCTTCAGCTGTCCTGCGAACTACTCCGCAGTATGGCTTCGTGCCCCCCCCTCCACTACTTAACACAACGCTTAGTGATTTCAGCTCTTAGTAATTTTAGCTTGTAGTAGGGGAGCCTCAGTGCTGGTGCATCATTGGCCCAAAGTCATATCAACTTAGCAGCCTGTAACTAGACTCCTATTGGAATCAAAACTAGCTCTGATATTCCACAATGGAGAGAGGAGAAGGTGCAATGGGCATGTAGGACCCTCGCCATAGGGCCCATACCACCAGGCATTAATACCTGTCCCCAGCCTCTCCCCATTCACTGGGTTTTGGAACCCATGACCCTTGCATAGTGAGTGCTGCTTAGGTGATGGTGAGTCCCTCCATCATAACAAAAGGCCAAGTACAGTTCCACTGTCCTTGATTCACATAATCAGGATAATGACAGTTTAGTCCTGCCCCAATAACAGAGAAACTGGGGCTCCTACAGCAGCCAAAGTGACCATCTAGGCGGGGTGGGTGTGCCTATGCAAATGAGATCAGCCCCTAAAGTTCTTTTCCACAACCCACCACGACTCGCCACCAGATGTCACGGTAGAGCTCATCCTGACTCTGCTTACATATGGAATGTACCTGGGTCACCCTGATAGCTCTATCAGAAGCAAACAGATAGCTGGTCTACCGTCTTAGAAGTTATTTCAAAGCATAATGGCGATTCATAGTCAGGGAGGTTCACACGTACAACTTAGACTATGATTTTGATAAAAAACAAAAACAAAACAAAATACACCTTTCACACTAAGTTATCTTATTCATTATGCCACAAAATCCTTAAGGTAATTATAGCCAATACAATTATTTTGTTAAAGCAAGTTATGAAGGGCTATAAACTTGAGATGATACATCATTTGTAGCAATAATTCAAGGAGGTAATATAAATACTGAGTTATTCCACTACTAGTTAAATCTCTCTTTAAAAAAACAGTGTAGTGCGAGGATTCCTTGTGAGCCATAAAAAGACAGGAGTATGGTATAGGAGTGGTTTAGATTTGGCAGACTGCAACATACATATATTTAGGCTATTCTAAATGAAGAACTCTTCCAAAGAGTAATACATTTCACATAGTGAAATTCTATATACATGCTCTATTCACAGCCACTACAAACTGGTGGGCATAAAGTGGACTGAATGCTTGGTGAATTTGTAATCTCACTAACAGAACACAGTGGACTGGCTCCTCAGCTGGTGTAAATTAGCATAAGCTAATAAAGAACTATGTAATTCATATTTGGTGAAATCCACTACATCCACATAATGTCCAAGTATTCAGGATCCTGGCTCGTAGAGGAGTGGTTGGGGAGGTAAAATCCATCTTCCAACCTAGATCCTGGAGCCATGGCAGCTGTGCAGCTCCCCGGCACTCACCATACCAGCCTAAAGGGTGCAATAGAGGATGCAGCCTCTACACAACAGTTGTGTGGGGTACTGAGACCACTGTATTCCTATGAATAAAGGTCTAACACAGCTCTCCTGCTCTGCATCTGGCCCAGTCCCAACATAACCTTCCATGTTGACCTATAGCGCACCGGTGTGGGGAATTTTTGCAGTATGTAGGGATGTACAAATTCCCTCTGTCTGGAAAATTAGGCAGTAGACTCCCCGTGCAAGTCTTATCCTGCATATTAGTTGACTGGTAGGCCTTGCGCCAGCCATCCACACCCAGGGCAATTTCATTTATAGGCACTCAAATTCTTGACCACAGACTTCATTTTTACATGCAGCTAGCAAATAGCACAACCATTTATCCAAAGATAAACGTTCGCATGATTAGTATTGAAATTTGTTGCAACAAATTTCAATAATGTTAAAATGCCAGGAAGAACACCCACCTAAATATTGTTAGGCAAGTATTACCAGATGGCACTGTTATACGTAGTCTTCCATCTTCTTTTTCATAATGTACAAGCAACTCTTCAGATTTAGGAAGAAGTGCTGTTAGGTTTTGGCCTGCAAATTTCTGTCTCAGTCTGTGATTGGAGTCAATTCTTGGACTAAGGTTCCTGAAAGAAACAATGACTCTGCATGCTGTTTGACTACCTTTGTTCCTGAACACTGTGAATGTGCGTGTATGTGTGTGAGAGAGAAAAGGAAACAATTTATATTTATAATTTACACAGATTCCTATACTGGGAAGCAGACCTGCTAGGCCCCAGATATCTACCACCTTTTGACACAGGGGTAACAATAACATCCTAACCTGGCTGACTGCTGAGCACTTATCCCTTCATAAAATGCCTACAATCCACATAAGAACAATATAGCTTCCCCAAAACAATTCAGCTCCACTTTCCACCACTGATTTAGCATATCCGTTTCTAGGGAAGTTTACCAGTTAAGCTACTCCAAAAAGTGAAATGGCAGTGAAGTAGCATCCACACTTCTCTTCGGCTCTTAATACATGTAGCAACTGCAAATGTGGCTTTAAGAACAGTACCCTTCTGCTAAAAGCAAAGTTAGTGTCTTTCAGTAGAAAAGCATTATTTTTAGTGATAACTGTAGCTAAAAAATATTAGGTTCAGGTTGGATAAGCACCCAAAAGTGAGGATGCCAAACTCATCAAAATTACTCAAACCTCTTGAATTTGCAAAATTGGAATGGTCATCTCATCTCATCATACATCTGGTACTTCCTGTAGTATGGAAATACAATTAAGATAACATTTCTTCCAATATTTGGAACTTCTGGTCATGGTTGAACAGGGAAATGCAGAGAGAGAGAAAACTGAAGAAGGAAAAATAGCCCTCAAAAGCTTTGTTTCAAATTTGGTTAAGTCTTGGGTGAAGATTCAAGGTTTTTATTTTATCTAAACTCTTCATCCATCCCAAATCTTTATATCATCTATCAGTACCACTGGAACTACTATAACAGTAAAAAAAAGTATCAGCCACATTTTCAATGCCTTAGGATGTCTATCTTTCTCTAATGATATGCAATTTATTTCCATCATCCATCAGACTGGAAAAAAAGACACATTTTTTAACAGTGAGAGTAATTATCCTTCGGAGTTATGGTGGATTCTCTATCACAATTTTTAAATCAAGACTGGACATTTTTCTAAAAGATCTGCCTTAGTTTAAACAGGAATTATTTTGGGTAAGTTCTATGGCCAGTGTTATGCAGGAGGTCAGACCGGATGATCGCAATGGTTGCTTCTGGCCTTAAAATCTATTAAACCTACATATTGTTATATACCAGATTATCTTACTTTTGGGCAAAAATCCATCTTTATTATTTCATATAATGATCCCTTCATTATTTTACTGTCCATGACTTCTTGTTTAACTATTAAGGGCTTATTTCTATTTTTATCAAATTTCCAGACAATTCTGGACCACTGCTTAAAGTATGTGTCTGGGACTTACTATAGTCCATTCTAACTGGTCATACTGAGTTGCAAATTATTTTTCCAGCATCTTTCTGCCTATCATTGAACCCCTGCATGAAACTCTATTTCATATTATTTCACACTGACATGAGATGTAAGGAAGGCAGAGAAAGATACACCTCTAACTTTTCAAAACATTGCACATGGTTAGGCATACAAATCCCATTAAAGTGAAATGGAAGGGACACAACTAAAGCCCTCAGCAGTTGTGTGTGATTGTAGATGTCATTTTCCTCTTACTGAAATGAAACCCTTCTGGTGTCCAGGTTTTCAACATCCTGCCTTTGCACTATGGACATTTTCATATTTTCCAGGTTGCCTACCATGAAAGGTTAGCTTTCACCCACATCAGACTCATTAATATGTACTAACTGTTTCTATTTATCTGCCCCCGAATGCCTAGGTACCTAACTGACTTGCTTGTAATGTCCCAGAATTGGAAGTGAAATAAGACAATAGAAGAGGCGCTGCAACATAAACTTTCTACCTGATTAAAAGCCTACAGTCCAAGTTGTTCTTCCTTTGAAGTGTGTGTGTAATCTGTATCTTTGCTCTGTCTGTGGGAGTAACTTTCATTTACATATATCAAAGTCACATTGCTAGCAATACTCTACCACTGCCAAATCATGGCAGTAACTCCATGTTCCTCAATATTTTTCTAGTCATAACAGGTAGTAAGACAATGCTTTGAGGCAAAAGCTAGCATGGTAGGTGCATGGATTTTCTCTGATACTGTCAATCAGAAAAAAAATCTCTAGCTATTTAAATGAGCAATACCTTTATCTCCTCACAGCATTCTGGTTTTCCCATCAAGGTAACAGAACTCAGTGGTTCCCTAGATGTTTTCAAAAGACGTGGGTAATATTCTTCAAAAGAATTTTAGAAAAGGGTCCTTTAATGAAAAAATAATAAGCATTTACATAATTTTCTTTTTAAACACGCCTGTTATTATAAACTGAGACATCCCAGTGAGTTCCAGGGGAACACACACTGAAAGTTTCAATTAAAGTGGTTTCATTAAACATGTTCAGCCCCTTAAGTTGTTCAATTTTGCATTAAAGTCTTTAGTATCTTAAATGTAGCGAGGAAGATACTTGGCAAGTGGTGATGGGTGCAGATTTACATCCAGAGTAAATACAGATACATTTTTCTTTACTTAAAATACTGATATCCTTGGCTGTGAGCATATATGTACATGTGTGTGTAATTGGTGTTTCTTTTTTCCCCCTCTTAACTTGGACAAAAATTCCATAAAGGGTTTTTTTAAGTAGAGTCATATGAGGAAATTCTCCTATCCAATAGTTACAGATAGTATGTTGTAGTGCAATAAGCTTGAGCTTCGTCCCAATCGTTATGGGTTTGATTTCCAGATTAATTTAAAATTAATTATACAAAAGGCACTTAAATAGAGCATTTTATTGCACTATTTTAATTTGTTTCTACCAGTCTTAATCATTGGATACAAATAGATTTAAACATGAATTACTTAGGGTTCCCTCACATGTTAATATTATTTGTATTGCAGTACCACCTAGTCATGCACCAGGGTCCCATTGTGATACGTGCAAACACAGAACAAAAACATAGTGCTTACTTTGTTATTAACCTTTTCAGTATATTTGAATGCCTTGAGAATATATCTTACCATAGGCACTGACTCCATGGCAGCCACCGGAAAAAAAACACAGGGGGTGCTCAGCACCCACAAGCAGCCCCCTGGATCAGCTGTTGCCCCTCCTCACCCCCTACCCCCAGTGCCTCCCACCCACCGCCATTAGCTGTTCAGCAGTGTGCAGGAAGTGCTGGGAGAGAGAGAGGGAGAAGCGGGGGCAGGAAGGTGCAGGGGGAGGGGGCAGGATGGGGTGGGGCGAGGGAGAGGAGGGAGAGTCCAGGGGAATTCACGAAGTCAGCACCTCTGTATCTTACACAATTTAAGTTATGTTGCAAACAGGTGGGATTTTTCTTTCATTTAGAAAAGATTTAGAAGTATCATCAAAAATAAAATAATCATCATCTTTATTGTCTATGCCCAGGTAATAACATGTATATAATGTATATAAGTTGTTGGCTCACTATAATGTGTTGGCTCACTATAATGTATATCAACTGAAATACTTCATACTACTATAAAAACATCCAAAATGTGATCACTGAAATTCCATCGTACTCATGCATCATCCTCCTGTGAACTTCCTGAACTCATTGACCAGTCAAACAACATACAATTAAGTAGCAAGCAATTGATTTTTACATTAATTTTGGAAATCAAGACCTATACAGAATTACCAAGAAAACATTATGCGCCAGATTCTCCACTCCCCAACATCTGTTTAGTTCTATGAACTTCAGTAGAGTTACACAAACCTAAAACTGATATAACTGAATAGACAATCAGGCCGTAGGCACTTTTTTTTTAGCCTAATGTTGACTGTATTATGAAAATAATTATTTATATTATATTACTTTAGAAATGAATGTAGAGCTTAGTTCTTCAAGTAATTATTTACGCAGCCCTTCAGTGCCATTTCTGCCCTCAGATATGAATACACAACTTTGATACTGGGCCCAATGCTGCACTCTTTGCTCACACAAGACTGCTCCTGTGATCAGAATCTTTTGTCTAAGTAAGGAGTTGAGATTGGGGCCTTCAGTGGGATTTACTTTGCATGACAGCAGCATTTAGTCCTGTGGGTATGCACAGGTGTGGATACAAAGTACACATTTACTCAAAAATAAAGGGCCAAATTTTGCAATCTTTACACAGGCAAAACTACCACTGAAGTTGCATGAGATATTTGCCTAACTGAGATCTGCATGATTTGACCAAAAATATTTAAACATGGCATTAATACCGACTTTGAAATCAGTGGGGCTCTGCTCAAGTGCAGGAGTGCATCCATGTGCAGAAGCAGAGCCTAACTTTGTGGACACAGCAGACATATTTGTGAAAAAAAACTCACCAAATTCTCTCCCACAAAGGAAAATATGCATTATTCATTATAAAAGGTGCTATATTCCACACAGTACATTTTCCCTATCTTAAACTGTGTTTCTCAACCTTGTGCACTCTGAGCAGTAATCTGGGTAGCCCTTATTCAGAGTATTCTCCTTCTGGACTTAACTCATTTGGCTGCACTGGAGTTTTTACTCTGTGACTAGGTTGACCAAGGTTTTATCTGCAATTCAGAAGCTAACCTTATGTGTGGGATTTTACACACACCTACTTAACTGAATTTTATTTACTTTGATCCATTATCAACCAAGGACCAAATCCAAAACCCATTGGGGTGCCTCAGGCCCTGAGCCATCTGCTCCTCTCCATGCCGGACTCCAACAGAGTCTAAAGTCCCATGTGCTAAGTCTTTCATTATCCTCTTCCACATCTGTCATCAGTGGCCTCTCTCCACTCAAGAAACGTACAGTATGTTGGACAAGGTGGCATAGGTTTAATTAATCTGCACAAAGAGAGGGATTCTCTCAGAATAGAGTCAGAGTAGATATACAACTATATATATATCAACAACTGGACATGACACTAGGCAGGCAACTAGCTAAACAAATTAGTTTTCTGCCAGTTCACTACTATAGCAGTACTGGCACCAGTACCTCTTTTAAACTTTTTTTAAAGATATGGTTGCAGAATTGCCTGATAGTGCAAGTCTTCTGGAAAGAAATCGTCAAGCATGTCTCTAGAATAGCTGAATACTTTTCAGTTACACTATTGCCCTTGTTGAGAACAACACACCTTCCTGCAGTTTCATTGCCACTAAAGAAACAATCACATTGCTTATTTTTCACTGTCAGAAAGATTAGTTTGCAGAACTGAAAAACCAATTCTCCTACTGAGATCACTCTGTGATATAAAAATGCCTCTGACTTGAGTAACATTATAAATAAAAGTCATTTTGTAACAAAATGCCACCTAAGAGAGCAGAGGATAGATTGAATGGTTTTAATAATTTTAAATTTGACTGATTTATGTTGGTTTGTATTACAGTCTGCAAGGCAGGTGCTGACGCATCCAAGGTACTCTTACCCATTTACCTGCTTGAATTTTGTAAACTTTTAAAATACAGATACTTTGTTGCTTTTATAATGAGATAGTGACATATGTAACGTTGGTGCTTCTCATATGAAATGTGTTCTAATTCTTCTTTTCTTAGATTTTTTTCAACAAATAAAGTACAGATCTTCCACTGGCTTATTATTATGATACTTTATATGTATATGCTGCACTATGACTCTTCATCTCAGAGCACTTTACAGGCTCTACATACAAGAATCACTTCAGCCAATTTACAGTGCAGCCTCTGGGGTGGAATGCAGTAAATGCTTTTCCCTGGAAAAAACAGACAATAGTTTTTAGAAGAAGGGGTAGTGGAGAAGAACTTATCCTGTAGAAACTACAGGTGCAATTTACATGCAAAAAGAATGTAATCACAAACTGGAACCTGGCCGGAATACCTGGATTAATATGCCATGGTGCCATGGAAACTCAGTCAGATCTTAAAGAGTAGCTCTACTCTGAAAAGTGACGATATCAAATGAGTAGCTTTTTGCACAATAAATCTGCTCCTGGTGCGTATTCAGAGTCATATTCGCTTACTTTACTTACTGAATAAAACAAGCTTTTACTACTCTTTATTCATGTTAGCCCTATAAAGCCAATACAGCTGAGAGAGACTATTCTTTATGTGAATCAAACCAAATTAATTGATCGGTTCCAATCCTTTCCTCCCCATCCAATCCTTATTGAGTATAGTTAAGTTGTACACATTAATTCAGGACATAATTTGGCCTGCAGAACTTTTATTTTGTCTGATATGCGAGAAAAAAAGAACTCAGCATGAGTTTTAGAACCCAGGTTGAATTTGCCATCCGTTAAAATTATATCTTTTTAGTGGAGATATGAGAACATTTGATATGCAGATAATTGAAACAGTGCATATAGGGCCAGAGCTTCACCTGGTGTAAATGGATTACATTAATTTTAAGAGAGCTATGCTGATTTATGCCAACTGAAAATCTGGTTCATTTTGACATACGACTCTGGTTCATGATTCCCATTATGACATTTTTACATAATCACTTATTAGAGTGGAACAATACTTTAAATTTTGCATTCAATTCAAAAGATTACTACTCTAGTATCACAGTGCTCTTTCTTTGGAGTGCCACCAAGACTATCTGCCAATTTATCTGGGTTTTTCTAGGTGGAGTTCCATCCTTTGGTGTTTTATCCTTAGTAACCTTTAAGTTGGTCCTTAGCTTAAAGGTTGCAGCCCAAGGGCATGACTCCAGAGGATAGTGCAGAACCATAAGGAGATAATGCCATGAAATGAAATTTGATCTTGCTCCCACCACCCAGCAAATGTGAATTTCTTCCTGCTTTGGTGGGAAAACTGAGGAGGTAGGGAAACTAAAAGAATTGGTGAAGTCTATACACATGTCTTTCGACCATGAAGGCTAAATATTTTGAAGTACCCCAACATTTTGATTGTCATGGTTTCCATCATTCCAAGTATCTCTAATTATTTCCAGATTAATTTGTGGAGGTTTTAACCACAATCAGGGTAATCTTTCAAGCCTTTTTATCTCACTGTATCATTCTTATGTCTCTCTTGTCCTAGGGGTATGAAGTGTGCACTATTATTAGCTCATTAGTCCTTCTAGCTTCTGGCTCAGGGAAGACTGATCCACTATATTTCTCAGCAGTTGACAGTTTCAATTCCTTTACCTCTAAATTTCACTTGATATATAACATGTCTTACCCTTCTTATTTTATTTTAGCCTTCCAGAATATCTTATGGCCCCACATTCTGAAATCAGCCCCCTCAAATCAGCAATACCAAGTAGGCTATAATTTTCCTCTGTCAGACAAGCTTTTAATTCCAACAATTTGTTGCTAATTTATTATAATTATACTAACAATTAATTTTATTTAATATTTCCATATCTAATACTTTAGATTTTCTCTTTCTCCACTTGACTGTGATTTTATTTTTTTTCACTCCTTTTTTAATCTTGTTTTAAAACAAACAAACATCCTAATAGAATGCATACTTTCCTACAAGGGGGAAATCTCCTCTCCTAAGTGCTTTAAGTTTTACAAAACAGAGATTGTCCTTTCTCTGCAAGCCAATTAACAACTTTGCAAATTATACCCAACCTCTGTCTATTGAAACATAGAAAGCCCTGATCCAATACCCACTGAAGTCAACAGAACTCAATGGAAAGGCTCCCCTTGATTATAGTGCACTTTGGATCAGACCCCAATTCATCTTACATTTTTGCAACTGACAATATGTTTTCACAGAATTATTTAATTTTTATCCTTTTGGATGGCCTAGGCTTGCGCAATTTTATGGATGACCATTTGGACAGTTTGGTCCCATTGGCTGCACCCATCAGAATATATTTCTGTAGATTGAGACCAATTCACAAAAGCCTGTTTTTGCCCATACAAATCATTATTTGCATATACATATCAGTTAACTGCATATGCAATTTCTATTTATTTGCAGACAATCTTCGTCTGTTCATTTATTGAAGTACAGAGAGTCCTAGTGCCCACATTTGAAAAACTAGTTCATAAAGTCTGGCTATCCTACTGAAAAAAATCATACCAATCTTTAAAAGGCATGGCGATGTCTATGGTGGTGCAGAGGTATAATCTCAAGCAACACATTTGACAATTAAGGCCAACACTTTCCAACTGTGGTGCCTGAAGCTAGGCTTCTAAATCCAAATGAAGGCAGCTAAATAAAAGTGTTTTAAAGAGCTTAGCATTCACAGCTCCCAGTGTGTTCAATGGGTGTTTTGCATGCTCAGCTATTAAAAACACCTTTATTTAGCTGCCTACATTTTGACCTAGGTGCTCAGCTTTGGTATGTCAGGTTGACAATGTTGGCCTAATTCTCTAACCATCATTTTATGCTGTGTGATTTTCATTAGAATCACCCTCTTATGGATGGTCACAGTGGCCTCTTCATTAATGTGCTTGTTTTTCTGTTTACTCAGTCTGTAATATTGTCCCAATTTGACACTTCGGGGAACTTTTACTAAATACAGTTTACCACTTTCACTAAATAATGTCATGGAAGAAAGTTTACATGAGAGGATTTTAGACACCCTTGAGGACCTTTTAACTTAGAAAAATGGTAACTGAAATCTAGGGCGCTAATAATTAAAGCAATTAAAGCAGCACTTAAGTTGCCGTGTATCCAAACAAAGTGATTTTACAGAGGGGTTGGAAAGCTTTTGATTCCAGTTAAGAGTTTTTGCCTAATCCTTTTCTGCTTCCTAATGGAAAGAATTAGGTGTTTAGGATTTGTGGTGTGCGCACGTACACAAGATCTCTCCTTGGAGGAGATTTAATGATTCTCAGCCACTCTTGAAACTTTAATTGAAAATTTACAGAAGAAAATTGTTAGTTTAGTCAAACTCTGATTTTGGAGTGGAAATGAAGTAGGATCAGATGTTAAAATAGGGAAGGTACAAGTTAAAATTACTTAGACAAGTTATATGTCTTCAAGTCACCAGGACTTGATGAAATACATCCTAGAATACTCAAAGAGCTGACTGAGGAGATATCTGAGCCATTAGCAATTATCTTTGAAAAGTCACGGAAGATAGGAGTGATTCCAGAGGACTTCAAAAGGGCAAATATAGTACCAATCTATAAAAAGGGAAATAAGGAAAACCCAGGGAATTACAGACCAATCAGTTTAACTTCTGTACCTGGAAAGATAATGGAGCAAATAATTAAGCAGTCTGCAAACACCTAGACGATAATAAGGTGACATGTAATAGCATGGATTTATCAAGAACAAATTGTGTCAAACCAACCCAATAAGCTTTCTTTGAAAGGGTAACACACCTTGTGGATGGGGGGGGAAAGCGGTAGATGCAATATATCTTGACTTTAGTAAGGCTTTTGATATTGTCTTGTATGATCTTCTCATAAACAACTAGGGAAATACAACCTAGATGGGTTACTAGGGGGTGCATAACAGGTTGGAAAATCATTCCCAGAGAGTAGTTATCAGTGGTTCACAGTCAAGCCAGAAGGGCATATCAAGTGGATCCCACAGGGAACAGTTCCTTGTCCTGTTCTGTTCAATATCTTCATCAATGAGTTCGTTAAAGGCATAGCGAGTACTCTTCTAAAGTTTGCTGGGAGGGGTTGCAAGTGCAAAAATTCAAATGCTCTGGACAAACGGGAGAAATGGTCTGAAGGAAACAGGATGAAATTCAATAAGGACAAATGCAAAATACTCCACTTAGGAAGGAAAAATCTGTTGCACAAATACAAAATGGGAAATGTCTGCCTAGGAAGGAGTACTAGAGAAAGTGATCTGGGGGGATCAGAGTAGATCACAAGCTAAATATGAGTCAGAAGTGTAAAAATGTTGCAAAAAAAAAAAAGCAAACATTAGCAGGTGTGTTGTAAGCAAGACATGAGAAGTAATTTTTCCATTCTATTCTGCACTGATACAGCCTCAGCTGGAGTATTGTGTCCAGTTCTGAGCACCACATTTTAGGAAAGATGTGGACAAACTGGAGAAAGTCCAGAGAAAACTTAAGGTGCATAGAAAGCTGACTAGATCATTGGGCTCAACGGATAGTGATCAATGGCTCCATGTCTAGTTGGCAGCCGGTATCAAGCAGAGTGCCCCAAGAGTCAGTCTGGGGGCCAGTTTTGTTCAATACCTTCATTAATGATCTGGAGGATGGCATGGATTGCACCCTCAGCAAGTTTGCACATGACACTAAACTGGGAGGAGTGGTAGATACTCTGGAGGGTAGGGATAGGATACAGAGGGCCCTAGACAAATTGGAGGATTGGGCCAAAAGAAATCTGATGAGGTTCAACAAGGACAAGTGCAGAGTCCCGCACTTAGGACGGAAGAATCCCATGCACTGCTACAGACTAGGGACCAAGTGGCTAGGCAGCAGTTCTGCAGAAAAGGACCTAGGGGTTACAGTGGACAAGAAGCTAGATATGAGTCAACAGTGTGCCCTTGTTGCCAAGAAGGCTAACGGCATTTTGGGCTATATAAATAGGAGCATTGCCAGCAGATTAAGGGACGTGATCATTCCCCTCTATTTGGCATTGGTGAGGCCTCATCTGGAGTACTGTGTCCAGTTTTGGGCCCCACACTGCAAGAAGGATGTGGAAAAATTGGAAAGAGTCCAGAGGAGGGCAACAAAAATTATTAGTGGGCTGGAGCACATGACTTATGAGGAGAGGCTGAGGGAACTTGGCTTATTTAGTCTGTAGAAGAGAAGAATGAGGGAGGATTTGATAGCTGCTTTCAACTACCTAAAAGGAGGTTCCAAAGAGGATGGATCTAGACTGTTCTCAGTGGTAGCAGATGACAGAACAAGGAGTAATGATCTCAAGTTGCAGTGGGGGAGGTTTAGGGTATTAGGAAAAACTTTTTCACTAGGAGGGTGGTGAAGCACTGGAATGGGTTACCGAGGGAGGTGGTGGAATCTCCTTCCTTAGAAGTTTTTAAGACCTGGCTTGACAAAGCCCTGGCTGGGATGATTTAGTTGGGGATTGGTCCTGCTTTGAGCAGGGAGTTGGACTAGATGACCTCCTGAGGTCCCTTCCAACCCTGATATTCTAGGATTCTATGAAGAGAAACAAAAATGTGACCTATGAGGGAAGATTGAAAATATTGGGTTTGTTTCGTTTGGCGAAGAGGAGACTGAGGGGGAACAGGATAACAGTTTTCAAGTACATAAAAAGTTGTTACAAGGAGGAGGGAGAAAAATTGTTCTCCTTAACCTCTGAGGATAGGACAAGAAGCAATAGGCTTAAATTGCAGCAAGGGAAGTTTAGGTTGGACATTAGGAAAAGCTTCCTAACTGTCAGGGAGATTAAGCACTGGAATGCAGCCATCCAGGAGTGAATCAAGTGCCATACACTTCATTAGCAGAGCCGTGCACACCTGGCAGCATGTGTTTAGGTACCCCTCCCCACGTCACTTTGCTCCTGCCCTCTGCCTTGAAGCCCCGGGTCAGCTGCTCCCGGGACCTTCTTGCAGAGTGGAGGGGAGAGAGGGCACTGATGTCAGGGTGTCCCCCTCCCTGCGCCTAGCCCCCTGTCCATGTACCACATCTCTGCAGAGCAGGGGTGGGGGGACAGGGCTCACAATCAGGAGAGCTGCTGCTGTATGAGGTCTGAACAAGCCTTCTTGTGGTGAGTGAGTGCCTTAAAGAGACAGTGCACAGTCTCGGACTTCCCCAGCAGGCAGCGCACACACACACAGTCTCTCTCACATACACACACGTCTTTCACACTCACTTCCCAGCACATACTTGTATTGTTGTTGTTACTTCTTGGTACTTTCTGCAATGCACATATATTCTCTGTAATTTTATTCTTTCAAAGTGCTGTTTTTTTAGTTTTTTGACTAATCTATGCATTACATAATTTTTATTTCTCTCTTACGCTTAAATGTAATTGTTCGAGTAGTGAGTTCTAAAATGCCCAACCTGTCCTGGCTGGAGTAATTATTTCTATGATAACTTTTTAAAAATATATATTATATCTACGTTTTTTGTTTCTACAGGTGGAGCACATCCGCACATTACCTTGATATTGTGCAGAATGAATTTTGTTATGTGCACCATGGATGGAAAAAATTAGAGGGAACATTGCTGCCAGGGATGGTCTTGATCAGTCATTCTCAACCAGGGGTACACGTACTCCTAGGGGTACACACACGTCTTCCAGGGGGTACATCAACTCATCTAGATATTTGCCTAGTTTTACAACAGGCTACATAAAAAGCACTAGCAAAGTCAGTACAAACTAAAGTTTTTCATAGAGAGTGACTTGTTTATAGTGTTCTATATATTATATCAACAGTTCTCAAACTGTGAGTTCATTTTAATGGGGTTGCCAGGGCCAGTGTTAGACTCGCTGGAGCACAGAGCAGAAAGCCTAAGCTCAAGCCCAGCCCCGCCACATGGGGCTGAAGTCAAAGCCCGAGTTTTTAATTGTGATGAACCTTGTGGTACACAAGACAAATCAGACTCCTGAAAGGGGTACAGTAGTCTGGAAAGGTTGAGAGCCACTGGTCTAGATAATACTTAGTCCTGCCTTGAGTGCAGGGATAGCCTCTTGAGGTCCCTAAATTTAAAATATATTTTTTAAAATCTTTTTCCATTTAGATATGCAGGCTCATAACTTTTAAGGCCAGAAGGAACCATCATATCTAGCCTGACTTCCTGCATAACACAGATCATAGCACAGTTAGTTTACAGCATTGAGAAAATAAGATTGTTTTAGCTGGTTGCATCTTGCAGCCAATGTTCAGTGCAGATAAGGATAAAAAGGAAATGCTCCTAGAGGTAAATGAGACCTAGCATGGGGCTGCTGCTCCTCTTCTGCATGGGAAAAGGGGAGACATGAAGTTTTTGTGGCATGAGATCCTCCTTAGGGAGCCTCTGCCCCATCCATGCAGGGGAAGTGGAAAGAATTCAGAAGTAAGCTGAGTCCTAAGGTGGGCCCAGCCATAAGGCCAAGCTATTGGTTGTAAGGTAGGCATCCAGAACACCACACTGGATGCAGTTAAATTTGTGCAATGAGAAAGCAAAGTGCATAATGCCCCTCCCTGCGTTAAACAAAGTTGCAGCCTGCCACTTGGATCCATCCCATGTGTGTCCAGAACATTGTGCCCAGGCATTTTTACCTTCCTTTTTTAGTTCATTTAAACTAGTTCTAAAACTAAATATAACGGAGCAATTCAGTTAGCTCTGGTCACCTCCTGTCAAAAAAGATATATTAGAATTGGGAAAAGTATAAAGACGGGCAACAAAAATGTATAAGGGTAGGGAACAGCTTCCCTATGAGGGGAGATTAAAAAGACTGGGATTGTTCATCTTAAAAAAGAGTTGCATAAGGGAGGATATGTTAGAAGTCTGTGAAATCATGAAGAGTATGGAGACATTGAATCAGGAAGTGTTATTTACACCTTCACATAACACAGGAACCTGGGGTCACCCAATTAAATTAATAGGCAGCACATTTAAAACAAACAAAAGGAAGTATTGGACACAATACACAGTCAACCTGTGGAACTCATTGCCAGAGGGTGTTGTGAAGGCTAAAACTATAACAGGGTTCAAAAAAGAATTAGGTAAGTTCCTGAAGGATAGGTCCATCAATGGCTATTAGCCAAGGTGGTCATGGATGCAACGCTATGCTCTGGGTGGCCCTAAACCTCCAACTGCCAAAAGCTGGTACTGGATGATAGGGGATGGATCACTTGATAATAAGCCTGTTCTGTTCATTCCCTCTGAAGCATGTGGAATTGGCCACTGTCAGAAGACAGGATGCTGGTCTAATCCACTATGGCCATTCTTATGAAGTTCTATTTTATGCCTCAGTTTCAGCTTCTGGTTGCAGCACTATAAAGTGAATTTTATATGTCCAAAATCATGTGGGATACCTGTAATGGTTGCTGTCATAAATATAAAGGGAAGGGTAAACCCCTTTGAAATCCCTCCTGGCCAGGGGAAAGCTCCTCTCACCTGTAAAGGGTTAAGAAGCTAAAGGTAACCTCACTGGCACCTGACCAAAATGACCAATGAGGAGACAAGATACTTTCAAAAGCTGGGAGGAGGGAGAGAAACAAAGGGTCTGTGTGTCTGTCTATATTCTGTCTTTGCCGGGGATAGACCAGGAATGGAGTCTTAGAACTTTTAGTAAGTAATCTAGCTAGGTACATGTTAGATTATGATTTCTTTAAATGGCTGAGAAAAGAACTGTGCTGAATAGAATAACTATTTCTGTCTGTGTATCTTTTTTGTAACTTAAGGTTTTGCCTAGAGGGGTTCTCTATGTTTTGAATCTAATTACCCTGTAAGGTATCTACCATCCTGATTTTACAGGGGGCATTTCTTTATTTCTATTTACTTCTATTTTTATTAAAAGTCTTCTTGTAAGAAAAATGAATGCTTTTTCATTGTTCTCAGATCCAAGGGTTTGGGTCTGTGGTCACCTATGCAAATTGGTGAGGCTTTTTATCCAACATTTCCCAGGAAAGGGGGGGTGCAAGTGTTGGGAGGATTGTTCATTGTTCTTAAGATCCAAGGGTCTGGGTCTGTAGTCACCTAGGCAAATTGGTGAGGCTTTTTACCAAACCTTGTCCAGGAAGTGGGGTGCAAGGTTTTGGGAAGTATTTTGGGGGGAAAGACGTGTCCAAACAGCTCTTCCCCAGTAACCAGTATTAGTTTGGTGGTGGTAGCGGCCAATCCAAGGACAAAGGGTGGAATATTTTGTACCTTGGGGAAGTTTTGACCTAAGCTGGTAAAGATAAGCTTAGGAGGTTTTTCATGGAGGTCCCCACATCTGTACCCTAGAGTTCAGAGTGGGGGAGGAACCTTAACAGTTGCATATGTAGCATATTCTGTATATACAAGTGACAACATATATTAGGATATAGTGATCAAGATATCAAAGGGAGGAGTTGAACCATTCCAACTGAGAAAAACCCAGTTCCCTGTAACACACAGTACAGCAAAATTGAGCATACAATTCTGATTTTTCTGTAAGTTGTATAGACATGAGAAAGAGAGAGAATGTCCTCATTCTTTACTAAAACACTATGGATTCTTTCCCAAAATAAAGATCTTTCAATATGAATATATTAGGATAGACAGACTGAAGTCAGTAACTGAAAAGACTGTGTAAGGGAAAAAGTCCAAAAACAATAAAGCAGGGATCAATAATTCCCCCATTCCATACCCCACCCCAGACAAGTCTGAATTATCTGGTGACAATGCCACACTGTATTTCAACAGATAATCTGGACATGTGAAGTCCTTGCTTTTTATTTTTGTGTACTGGGAGGGCAGGGGTAGGAAAGGAGGGTTCAGTTTGTTTTTTTGTTTAACTTTTAGTTTTTACGCACCTTGGAGAATGATGATGCCAATCTCCCTGAAATACACAGCATATCCTTTGCTGTGGCAGCTTAATAGTAAGACCAGAGTGGGTACAAAAGGAGGAGCTAAGATTCAAGCCCACTGAACAAAGAAAAGCTCAGGAAAAAACCTTTCTAAAACCACAGTAAGCATTATAGGGCAATGTACTGCCTTAGAGTTAGTGCTTACAGAATTGAAATGCAAGAGAATATTATCACAAAAATTTTGTGAACACAGATGAACCAAGGAGGCTTTTAGCCCATTTCCTGAGTCATAAACAAAAAGCTTCATACACAACTACTGCAGGAAATGTAAAGGGCACGGTACTATATGATCCTTATTGGATTATTCAGCAGCTTTAGCAAAGCTCCCATCAGAAGCTATATAAATCAAAGATAACTGCTTCCATAGAAAAGCAATCAACTTTTTAAAGGGAATATCTTTGTTCCCCAAAGTTGCCAAGTAAGATTTAGACGCTTCTATTAGGACTTTGCTGTAGAGCATACTTAAGCAATTATCAAAATCCAGATCATAAAATCACCTGGATAGATTCCCAGATGAAGTGATCCAATCCTTTTTACTTTAAGTGTTTGAGACCATGTGTCATTAAGTTTATTTCCTGCTCATGCTGTCTGTATCTCATTGATAATTAAAGTCTCAGAAGTCCAGACTAGTATTTATCATACACTCTAAAGGCTGCCCAGCCTCCTTACTGCTTCAAAACACAAGCTGAAATGCTTGCAGTCAAAATACAGCTTTCCATTACATACTGTACCTTGGTTAATTAGAGCTAGCTGGTTAAGTTTGTCCTTGGGAGCCAAGAGCTCGGTGATAAAAAGATGTCTCCAAAGAGGAAGGTATAGTAGTCTTGAGAATCAACTAGACTAGAGGTCTCTTGTAGTATACTTCAATATATTTTTATATATTTGTACTCAAGTTATTTCAAAGCACTTCACAAAATACACGGTAGCAAAATGACTATACACAAATGGATATGACATTATGTAACCGACAATAGCCTTGAACATTAGAACCTGTTAAGCTGAGAAAGGAAATATGGGAGCAGAACATCAAGGTTCTCTTATATACTTTTCAGTGGGTGTCCAGATGGAAGATAAACATTCCTACTATACATCATCAACTTAGGGATATTGTGAAGCTTAATTGATGGTTGTAAAGTACTTTGAGTCCTCAACTGACAAATGCTAATAGAAGTGCAAGTGAGACTTCCATTTACATCTCATATGAAAGGCAGGAACTTTAACAATACAGCTCTGCCTAGTACTATATCATCAGCCTTGGATAGGAGCCTAAATTCTGCTATAGGACTTAATCCTACAGCTTTTGAACCAACAGGGAAATGCTGTCAGCTGAATGCAAGTGTAATTATTGCTGTTGCTCAGAGCCAGAGTACACCAAACCCCTAATGTACCAGTAGCATGTCAGGCAACACAGGGTATGTCTACACTGCAAAAACCTGCCGCTGGCCCATGTCTGCTGCATTGGGCTCACAGGGCTCGGGTTATGGGGCTGGTTAAATGTGTGGGGTCCTAGAGCCTGGGCTCCAGAATGTCTATGCAGCAAACAAACAGCCCCATAGACCTAGCCCCACAACCCCTAGTTAGCTGACACGGGCCAGGTGCGGGTATTTAATTGCAGTGTAGACAACCTCAGTGGCAAGCATGAGAGCCGCTTCAGCAACTAAGACTTGTAGTTGCTAGCCCTCATCCCAATAGCTGCTTGTATACATGGCTCAGTGAAAGGGTATTTTATTAGGGCTGGCAGAAAGAAGAAAGATTGTAGATACTTAGGGCCCTTCATTTTAACTTTTTATTTTATTTTATTTTTCTCAGGAATTTATCAGTGGTTATTACAACTGGTTACAAGTGGTTATTACAACAACAAAAAACAGGTGAAAATCAGTGCAAAGAACTATTTATTTTTCTGGGTAAATATCGGGGTTTATTTTGGTGGATGGAAAAACTGGGGCGGGGGAATATTCAGTAGATTAATGTTTTGAATACCTTTTATCAGTGTGGTTTGCTGCAGAACTAAAACAGAATTCCAACACAATGCCACCTCTGAGTTTAAGAAAACAAATAAATCCCCAAATAAAACTTTTCATTTGAATTAACAGTTTACTGTTGCTCACTTAGAACTAGTAGCCTATATTTACATTTAATAATTGGGCCACACCATTTGTAGCGCATACACTCAACTCCATCATTTTCTCCTGTTTTTGTTTTTTTTTAAACTTTTGAATACTTCCTTGTGTTCTGAAATGTATTCTTGATACAGATTTTTGTTTTCTTCCCATCTGAGTGTGTCAAATGTTAAAATGGTTATCTGCTAGCAGCTTGAAATGTGTATGTGATGGGCATGCAATTCAGCAGTACATTCAGATGCGCACGCATTTCAGAGCTTGCCTGTTTATTGTGTGTATTTCCTAGACTAATACATAGCATTACTTCAACAGGCATCTTTGCATATACACACAGACTAATGTATGATCATAAAACATCTCATACAATGTATTGTATTTTCCTAATAAAACAAGATATTTTTATATATTTGAATGATACAAAAGTAGGGCGAAAATCAGAAACAAACTGAATAATACTTTTCGTAAAACACGGGGACTTTTCAGGGGGGAAAAAATCAGTTTAAACTGAAAACGAAGGGGCTTACAGATAACTGTAACAGTTTAAGCCTGTGTACCTACGGTAATTGTGAGAAATAGTGCTTCCCGTTTGGATCTCTGGAGCAGTACAATCAAGAGTCAGGGCTCTTCAGGTCTTATGCCTGGGATGCCCTTTCCAGACCAGTCTCTGGTGAAGCAAACAGGAACTTGTGAGTTTCCAGGCCGGGCCCAGTTACTGTCTCTCATTGGGACTTCTCGGCAGTGGCTCCCTGCCCAGCTGCTGCTGCTCCCCCATAAGTCCTGTACTGATCTACACCTGGATGTAACATCTGGCAATTCACAGCCTGTTCCTCCCCTGGCTCTGTATACAGGTCCTGCGGGTTCCTCCCTGCATCCAGCTTCTCTGCAGCTCCTGGTTCACCCTGCCGCTGCTGCTTCCTAATAGTGCCTGGCCATTTCCCCTCAACTTGCCAAGAGAAAGGGAAGTGCAGTGCGGTGGGTGCTGATGGAAACAGTGTCCCTACTGAGCAAGGAGGAAAGGGAAGTGCAATAAGGAGAAGGTTGACTGGAGCTGCAAACTCCTGCTTACCAAATTCACCACACTGCTGAATGTAACTTTGTAAAAAACCTCTCTGAAAGCTGCTTAATAACAAGGTCTTAAAATACCAGTAAAATAAGTTTGCTATTTAAATGCTGAGAAAAAGCATTTATCGGAGAATGAAATGATGATGGCATATCTATCTCCAGCACTGGAAGAGGATTAAATAAGGAATTTAGTTCTAAATGGTTTCACATGGCAAGGAAATTCTTCCCAACAACAGAAACCAGGCATCCTGCACCTTTGCACTGGCAAAGGATAAGGCTGATACACCCTTTATCAGTCTTTTTGTTCAATACGGAGATATTAAGGCCCCAATGCAGCACAGGACTTAAGCACATGCTTAAAGTTAAGTTCATGCTTAAGAGCTTTCCTGAAATCAGGGTGTAAGTATAGGCACACACCTGCATGAGTGGAGGATGCAAAGCTGCACCACCACAAAGGAACTCCAGAGTGTTTTGTGCTTTTAGTCCTCCCAGTTGCAAAGCATGAGCACTTACACTGTTAGATCCCCTAGGGGGTGCAGTATCTGTTCCCCTTCATGGCTGGCTAAATCCTCTGGCTTGTCTGGGGCTTTGGCATCACCTTTGTCCTTTTGAGGTGGGTAGCACTGTCTAGCTTGCCTTCAAGGGAGCACAAAGAGTAACTAGCCAGCCCATATATGGGAGCACAAGAGAGGCTGCAGCTCTTTATGTCCTCTCCCGTCCTTGCATATTTGTGCACAGGTCAGCAACAATTTTGCCCTCATAGAGCACAAATAAAATACCTAAAAATTTCCTGCAAATGCACAAAAATATAGCGTCACTTCATGGTGATGATTTTTTTTGCTTTTCATTATGAATTCATGTTATTCTTTCCTTTATTGCTTCAAGTCATGACATTTAGAGGAGATTTTGGCAATATGAAAATATGCACATTCCAAGTCATTACATATTAAAAATATGGTATATGTAAAAAGTCAAAAAAACCCAGAATGAAGATGTGTGCAAAAGTTAAATCATTCAATTTGCATCTCCTTTCCCCTTTCCTTAATCTAGTTGTTGTCCAAATGATTTCTCCATCATAAAGCCTTACTTACATTGACTTAAATGAACGTGCTCATGTTAGTAAAACTGCAGGAGAGAGCATTCAAATTCTAAGCTCCCCAGGTCAGGCAATATGTCTTAAGTCTGTGTGTCATACAAGCTTATGGTATTATATTAAAAAATAGTAAATTCATACAAAGACTAGGACCAAGTGGAAGAGCCGACTGTTGACAGGACGAGAAATTAAGTCTGTCATTTAAAAACATTTCTTCATCTAAGTGACCTGGAGCTTTCATCAAGCACAGAAAGCTCTGTGTCTGGCATTTGTTCCTGAGAGAGCAGGATGATCAGATGGACCACTGATCAATTTTTATTTGAATTGGTAGAGAGAAAATTGGAAATACTTTTCTGGCAGCACTCTTCAGCACCCCGACCTGGGACAAAATGAATTTTGGAAAGCTGGCTCTAAGTCCCCACAGCAACAGCCAATTACATACAGAAATAATCACCTACATTCCAACCCTCATCTGATTAGACACCGCTTGGGTATTGTTTAAAAATGACATTTCTTAGGGACTTTCTTCAAGGTAAGCTGGTACATGCATACATATTTTGTAGATGCACAAATAATATTTTACGTCTCCAAAATGCAGTAAAACATTAAATGATCCAAACAACACCCTGTAAAGTACAAATCCCTTTAATTATATTTAGTGTTTTATAGCATTTTACCTCTTCAAAGTACAACATAATCAGCACATACAACACCCTGTGAGGTACTACACATACAATTATCCCCATTTTACCAACTGGGAAACAGAGATAAAAGCAACGATTTCCAGAATTGCACACACATTACCTTGCCGGTTCATGTTCATAGGTACCACAAATGAATAACAAATGTCAACAAATACCTGCAAAAACAAGTTCAAGTTCAGCCCAGTTTTGAGAACAGTTACCATAATGGCATGAACACGTGCTGTGGTCATGCATGGTCATTTTGCTTGTACATGCTGATGGCCAATAAGACACCTACCTACCTCTTGTAAAACTCCTATTGACTTCAAAGTGAACAGGATTATGCCCATAGCAACACCCTGTAGACATATTTATTCTTAAATACAGCTGCCATGCAAAGGGATGGCGCTCAGCTTCAGTGTAGTTTATTTTAGGAATTAATGCTGTTAAATTTTTAAAAAACTAAATATTGTTTCAGATTCTGTTACAGAAGTTTTCATCTTCATTTCATTCAGCCAGAGTAGTATAAAACTGAATAAATGGCCAGAAAACAACGAGTGGGGCATTTGTTAGGAGTGTTGTTCCTTTTGCTGTCTAATTTGCAGAACTGGCATCAATGTGACAGAATGCTGTACTGATGATTTCCAAAAACACATAAAATAACTGGAGCTGCAGCGCACCCAGTAGCAGAATCACAATTTCTGCAGAACAAGTCATTCAAGTATTGTTCTAAAAATCCTGGCTTTATTCCTCCATTCATCCATCAAACTTGCAATTCCACTCATGGGATTATGGGAGTTATTGGAAGCCATTTCCTCCTATATACCACATCTAATGCGGTTCTTCCGATGGGTACAGCAGCAAGTGAGCTCAACAAGGTAAATCATAAAATAGTGCCCTTCTCACCAAAAGTGTGGCAAAATTAGGAGGAGCTCTGAAGTTCAAGAAAAAAACAGCAAGGGGTCTCAAAGAACAGCTGTGGGCAGGAGACTGAAGTCAGGTAAGTATGAAGGTTAGAGGAAAATGCACAGGTCAGGGGAATGAAAGTGATGCCACTGCAGGAAGCCAGCACTTAATGCTCAGCAGGATATCTGTGAAGACTGCTCCAAGCTGCACAGACAGAGAGGATTGAAGAAATAACTTGGTCCCGTGAGGAGGCTTATAAACTTTGTGGGCTTACTAAGCTTTTTAAGGAGAAGAACAGAAGAGAGAAAAGAAAAAGAAGAAAAATGATCCCCTACTGCATACATTTTCCCAAAGCACCCACATTTTTGCTCCTAACACTTCGTGGAGTTCCTCTGTGGCTGAGTTTATAGAGGACTAAGAACTGGAAATGGCAAAGGGGCACACATTCCCATTATAATATATAATTCTCAAAATAGAAACTAGGAAACAGACAATACTTATTTCATTTTTCATACCCAGTTTAACAGAATATTGCAAAATATCCCATGTCATATGTGAAACATGAAGTGGGGGAGAAGGGTAGCTCCCTTTGATGGACACCCAGCCAGCCAGTTAGCTGTAAAATCCCTCTTGGTAGCTGTTCTCTGCTTGCTTTATCTGCAAAGGGTTAAAAGTTCCCTAGGTAAAGAAAAGGAAGTGGGCACCTGATCAAAAGAGCCAATGGGAAGATAAGGAGTACTTGTGGGTATTGTAGAAGCATTCTTACAACTACAGTACCCACCTGCGGAAGTGAAGAAACAGATTGATAGAGCCAGAAGAGTTCCCAGAAGTCACCTACTACAGGACAGGCCTAACAAAGATAATAACAGAACGCCACTAGCCATCACCTTCAGCCCCCAACTAAAACCCCTCCAACGCATTATTAAGGATATACAACCTATCCTGAAGGATGACCCAACACTCTCACAAATCTTGGGAGACAGGCCAGCCCTTGCCTACAGACAGCCCCCCAACCTGAAGCAAATACTCACCAGCAACCACATACCACACAACAGAACCACTAACCCAGGAACCTATCCTTGCAACAAAGCCCGTTGCCAACTGTGCCCACATATCTATTCAGGAGACACCATCACAGGGCCTAATAACATCAGCCACACTATCAGAGGCTCGTTCACCTGCACATCCACCAATGTGATATATGCCATCATGTGCCAGCAATGCCCCTCTGCCATGTACATTGGTCAAACTGGACAGTCTCTACGTAAAAGAATAAATGGACACAAATCGGATGTCAAGAATTATAACATTCATAAACCAGTCGGAGAACACTTCAATCTCTCTGGTCATGCGATTACAGACATGAAAGTTGTGATATTACAACAAAAAAACTTCAAAACCAGACTCCAGCGAGAGACTGTTGAATTGGAATTCATTTGCAAATTGGATACAATTAACTTAGGCTTGAATAGAGACTGGGAGTGGCTAAGTCATTATGCAAGGTAACCTATTTCCCCTTGTTTTTTCCTACCCCTTCCCCCTCAGACGTTCTTGTTAAACCCTGGATTTGTGCTGGAAATGGCCCACCTTGATTATCATACACATTGTAAGGAGAGTGATCACTTTAGATAAGCTATTACCAGCAGGAGAGTGGGGTGGGGGGAGAGAAAACCTTTTGTAGTGGTAAACACCCATTTTTTCATGCTTTGTGTGTATAAAAAGATCTTCTATACTTTCCACAGTATGCATCCGATGAAGTGAGCTGTAGCTCACGAAAGCTTATGCTCAAATAAATTGGTTAGTCTCTAAAGTGCCACAAGTACTCCTTTTCTTTTTGCGAATACAGACTAACACGGCTGTTACTCTGAAACCTGTCAAAATGGGAAGATAGAACTTTTTTAAATTGAGAAAGAAACTTTCCCTTTGTCTGTTGTTCTCTCTGGGTTTCAGGGACAGGGAGCAGCAATGCTGTTAGCAGCTTTAAGCCAGGTATGATTATAGATTGTCAATTCATACCTTGAACCTACTAATCTGAAGCCTCAGATATGTAAGTAAAATTAGGGAATGTCTAAAAAGACACGATTCGGTTTATTTTTTAAGGCTTGTGGACTCCTCTGTCCTAATCCCAGATGCTTTTGTTTGCTTGTAACCTTTAAGCTAACCTCCAAGAAAGCTATTTTGGGTGCTTAATAATTGGAATTGCTCTTTTAAAATCTAGCAAAAGCCTAAGTTCCAGATGTATTTTCTGTCTTTTTGTTTTTAATACAATATACCTTTTTTAAGAACAGGATTGGATTTTTGGTGTCCTAAGAGGTTTGTGCACGTTGTTTGATTAGCTGGTAGCAACATCTAATTTCCTTTGTTTTCTTTCTCAGCTCTTCCCTGGAGCGGGGGGGGGGGGCGGAAGGGCTTGAGGGTACCCCACAGGGAGGAATTCCCCAGAGGGGATTCTGGGCCCAAGAGGGTTTTTGGCATTTGGGTGGTGGCAGCATTTACCAAGCCAAGGTCAGAGAAAAGCTGTAACCTTGGGAGTTTAATACAAGCCTGGAGTGTCAAGTATTAATTTTTAAAATCCTTGCAGGACCCCACCTTCTGTATTCAAAGTGACAAAGTGGGGATTCAGCCTTGACATGGTGGCAGAGCAGTGGGATAGTTTTGAACCAGAAGCACAGACCTCAGAATTTTAAAAGGACACATTTTTCCTTTTGGCTGCTTGAAAGCCAGGGAGTCCATAAGCCTTAAAAAATAAAACAGAAATAAACCTAATCATGTCATTTTACTTACATATCTGAGGCTTCAGATAAGTAGGTTCAAGGTATTAATTGATAATCTATAAATCATACCTGGCTTAAAGCTGCTTACAGCATTGCTGCTCCGTGTGCCTGGAACCCAGAGAGAACAACAAACAAAGCGAAAGTTTCTTTACCAATTTAAAAAAGTTCTACCTTCCCACTGGCACTTTTGGTCAGGTGCCCACTTCCTTTTCTTTACTGGGGAACTTTTAAGCCTTTGCAGGTAAAACAAGCAGAGAAGCTGGGTGTCCATCAAAGGGAGCTATTCCTTCCCCCCCATCACCACCACCACTCACACACTTCATTTATCACAACACAGAACCAAATATCACTGGGAATTTCTGATGGTCTAAAGCAGCGATGCATAGAACCAGAGTTCAGAGATCCTTGGATGGTTGGCCCACAATAAACAGAGGAGCCACTGGCAAAGTAGAGATCTAGAACCAGATCAGATTTTGAACTTCTCAGCATTCATGGAAGTCTAAATTTGAGGTTTAGCTTTAAGCATATTTCTAATTGAATAGGCTTTTTTGTGGATAGATTGAGTGGTTTCTTTAAAACCGAAACTCAGTCTGGATTAATGAAGAACAGTCCAGTTGAATAAATAATTGTCCTATATACTGTGGTCAATGAAGAAAGCCACTCCCCATATGATTGTTTTGCGGAGCTATTTCTTTGGGCTGAAGGTAAAGCTTTAAAAGGTATCATTAACAGCTCCCACACCTACAATTGCTCTGGGGAAACAAATGACACACATACAGGAGAGTCATGCTCACAATAGGGTGAATGGCAACCACCTACTCTCTGGATTTGGCATACCCAGGGAGATTAGAAAAATATACATTTTTGCATCTGCTCTGAGTGTCAATGTTCAATTGTTCAGGTTTCCCAGTCCATCATATTCTTTTTCATATTTAGCTTTTATTGAAGATTCATTAATCTGTAGTTCAATGCAAACTGCTGTATATGCCATTCATGTTGTACCTGATCTAACTCTGGGTTCTGAATACCGTTCTGGCTGACTATTAATCAAACATATTTAAACCACCACCAGACAGCCAACCTGTCAATTTGTAACAAATGCATTCTTTAGATATTAGCCTTTAAAAAGATTCTCAGATCTTGTGAAAGTATCTGACCTTTCTTTACAAATAATTATTTTTTGAGGGTAAAAGGGGGTTAAAAATAACCCTTTCATGTTGTTAATAAATAACAATCCAAGAGGCTTTTTCAAAGGAATTTATACATAACAGTCTGTCTTATTGTAATATGAAGCCCTGGAGACTCAATGCAATAGCTGGAGAGGCACAAGTTTCTTTCTATTATGAAAGATGTTTATGTGAAGAACAAAATAGACAAGAGAAAGTATTGCTACAGAGTACTTGATGGGCACTTTAATCTTCTATTAATATGCAAATTTTGTTCTTTAGAACCCTGGTAAGAGACCTTTTTCCCAATCAGGCTATTTGAAAATGATCCTATTCTCCCAAAGGTCCATCTTGCATGATTCTAAGTGAAACAGTGTTTTTATGCTAATTCCCAAGACACTCTTGTATGCATCATTTTCCTTTGAAATTATTTGAAGTTTGAACCACATTTGTAAAACATTCCACAGTTGATTTCATTCTAAAGATCTCCTTTAATAGAGCTGATTCCCCTGTTGATCTGTATCATGTGAGAATGTTCAAGAAAATCATCTTCAACAAGAAGAAAATAAATGAGAAAGTATATAAGGAAATTTGTATATGAACTTGTGACAAAAAACAGGATGATTTTATCTTCATAATCAATTTCAGTTAGATATAGTTCATACTTCTGACAAATGCCCAGAAAATATTTCAACTAGTAATATTTCTTGTCATAAATGCCAACCCTAAGAGTAAAGGCAGCTATACCTGAGGATAATCTGTTTACTGGCATCTATTCAAAAAGATATTTTCTTTCAGCAATAAACCTGTCCATAAGTACCACCCCCAGTGTAAAAAAATAAAGTCAGCAGAAATTCACTTGCTGCTGTGAAAAGAAGAATTATTTTGTGATTTGTTGAATATTACTAATCTTGGGAAAGCCAATCCTCTCACCCTGTTCAGCAAAAAATGAGTCAGTTATTTTCTTCTCATTAGTTCTCTGTACATATTACATTTACAAAGCAAAACTATGGGCCAAACCCAGTTTGCTTATATGAGTTGTCTCTGGGTTTCTATGGGACAACTCTTACTAAGACAGAAAGTGGGATTTGGCTCTAAGAAGCTTTTTGCAGCTCTTGCCAACATTAATATCTAGTTTGCTGCCTTTCCCCTTTCTCTCCCCCACTTTACAGGGCATAATGATCCAATTTTCTTTCTTTGTGAGTCTTATTTGCAACTTATTCAACACACACACACACCCCCACACACCCCCAGGCTCCTCAAGGAATGTAAACACTGGGCCTGATTCTCTTTGTACTCTGATATAAATCAGGAATAACTGCATTCGTGTCTGTGGAGTTACACGAGTAAAAAGTGGTGAGAGGAGACAAGCCCTGGAATTCAATCAAAATTCCTCCATTATGAATATGCACAATATTATCCATTATCTTCAGTGCACAACCCTGGAAACCTAAGCAGGATTCTAGTAATATGACTTGACACTGCAGAGGAAAACAGTTTGTCCCATGACTTCAGAATATGCTCAGAGTGTTAGAGATTCAGTGGTCAGACCTTTTCTGTGATCTTAAAGGGGAATTTTCACATACTTTAAACTCAAAATATGATATATATTAGAACTGCTATAATCCATATTCTGAGCAGCTAGTGTATACATTTATTAAAAATCCAGTTTGCTACCAAGTAATTATAGAATAGACAGTTTTCTAATCCATATTCTTCCAACATCTGTTCTTTGCCACTGCAGCAGAGAGTACACAAATAAACCATATTCCCTTAGTTGTTCTGGCATCACTGATGTCATTATTAAATATGACAGCAAACAAGGAATTAAAATAAAAAACCCACATTGGCTTTTTTCTCTGTATGAAGAGTGCCTGTTTCTACCAAATAAGATTAGTGTTAATCAGGTTTCCAAGATTCTACAAATGTAGGGTAAACAAGTAAAGCAAGAACGCCAATATAAAAGTATTAGATGCATTATTTCCATGAAAACTCCACTAGTGCAGCATGGGAAGTTTAAGGCCGGGGAGGGCAACTTTCAACAGCTGCCGAAGCTCCATAGAATCCCCTCTGGCTGCCTAGTGATGTACTTGACATAGAGTGATAATATAGAAAAAGAAGGGGCAGACTTGGAGCAGAAGGTCAGAACACAGGAAGGGTTGGCACAGGAGTGACTGAGTTGGAAACTAGAGGAGGACTGTGACAGTAATTGTTTGGACTTGTTTTGTCTAAAGGTATGCCTGACCAATGAAATTAAAACATGGTCAGAAATAAACAGTTTAGTTGGCATTAATATTATGAATCAATTTCACATGACCAAACATTAGTAAAGTCACACTGATTGCCACTGCTTTTAGGGCAAGGCTTACATATACAGAAGAGAAGGAAAGAAAGTGTGACACACTGAACCACCACCTCCAGGAGGGGCTCAGGCCACCAATTTTCAATAGCCACTGACTTTTGAGCCCCCATTAGTCAACACCAACACTTCTGAAGTTGGCAAAGTTTTGGGTATCGCGTACTTGTTGTCTCACTTAGGGCAGACTTTCCACCACTGGGGGCTCTGCAGATCCATTTCTGCGGGCAAAAGCCAGGAGTAAAACTAGCCCAACATGTGTTTTTAAGACAGGTGCATAAACACCAGGGGTGAGATTCTGTGATGAGCCTTGAAGGGTTTGCCTACACAGCCCATGGCAGCAAGTCTCTCAGCCTGGGTTGACAGACTTGGGCTAGCAGAGCTTGTGCTGGCACTCTAAAAATAGATGCATTGGCAGTGTTTTTGAAATTGCAGCTCAGGATGGAGCTCAGGCTTCTACAACTTCAAAGCACTGTCTACACAGCTATTTTTAAAGTGCTGATGCAAGCTCTGCTAGCTCAGGTCTGTTGACCTGAGGCCCACTCCCATGGGCTGTGTAGATGTACCCAAAGAGGCTTGAACTCACAGTCCAAGAAGAGAGGAGCTAATGTGGCTTTAAAACACCTTTGCACGCTCCAGATCTGTCCCCAGCCTACAAACAACACCTCAAGGCTGTCCAAGTTATGGCAGTCTGTCCTTTGTCTACTAAGATGGGCAACAATGTCTCCCAGAAGCTCTGTAGTGCAGCATTCTACAGCCCCACCCCGATATACCCCTTGCACCTGCAGTCTTCCCTCCAGCCCACCCTCTATACCGGGGCTTCTGAAGGGTCCTTAGAGGGTAGCCTGAGGCTGTCCTCTACAATTCTTGACAAAAGGAAGCCTTCCCTGGACAAAATTAGGGTTTTTAAAGACTCTTTATGGTGCTCCAGCCATAAAGGGGACAGAGCAGGGATGAGGATCTCACCTCAAGGTGGTTCTGCTGTTTACAGTCTCACATTGCAATATGGGGAGATATCCATATGATTCTTCATCTTTACTTCCCTAAATATACCCAATCCAAATAATAGTTGAATAGCAATTGGCCAGGGCTTGTGATGAGTAGGGATAATTTGAATCTCCATAGGACAGAGTATGATAGTTCTTATTTTATGCTGGGAAGAAGGGAAAAATTGAGATTGCCTTTTTTAGCAGAAAGAGTAAGTCTGATCATGTTTAAAATACATTAATTTGATACAGATCAGCTAAACAGAGAAAAATCTAAAGACCTTTTTTCCAAGCAGCCCTCTTTGCCTAGAAACCTTTCCTGACCCAGTCTTCCATACAAAACATTATTTTCCATGAAGTCTAGAAAGATCGTCCTCTCTTCAAAGAAAAGTTAGTAAAGTCTTCATTAGGATCACACTCAGGCAAACATTTAGGCATGTGTCTAACTTTAAGCATGTGTAGTAATACCATTCACTTCAATGGGAGTAGTCACACAATGAAAGTTAAGCATATGCCTAAATGTTTGCAGGATCAAGGCCTTATTGAGCATTTCACTTAGACAGCAGACTCAATGCAACAGCATACCAGAGGGGAAGGCTATCTAGCCCTACTGGTTAGAAAGAATTTTTGGACCAGACAATTCTCCACTCTATAGCACCAGGTCTTTGCCATTGTAACTCCATACTGGTGAAACTTTAAATAATCAGGCCCTTTAAGTTTTAGAAGTAAGATCTTAAAAGCTGAAGAAATCAGTAAGATGTCAAGGAAGACCCTAAATTTGGAAGCTGTTTTGTCAGCACAAATCTGAATTACCCCTCACATTGAGTTTTATGGCAATATTACAGGCAGAGGTTCTATGCAGTATCTAAAGCAATGATGTGCAAGACAGTGTGTGTGTGTTTTTAAATGAAAAACAAAATGCATTATCTTTATGGCCTAAACTGAGCTGTAGCAAAGACTGAATGACCTTCAAGTTCACAAAAAGTCTTACAAAGTCAGGACCTTAAAAGCGGCAAAAAATATAATACAATAAACAGTTGGCAGGCAGAATTAACAAGAATTTTTGAATCGGAGGTACTTGTTACAACCATCTCCCTCTACCCCCTGAAAAAGTTAACAGAAATCATTAACTTGATTTATACCGAATTGAAAATAATTCTGACTCCATTCCTTTCTCTCTCTCTGCCCCCAAGTCTGTGCAGCTAGACCAAGTAGGGAATAAACTATGAAGCAATACACTTATAATCTTCTTAACCTTTATACTTTAATAAGGACATTTCTAAGAGACTTTAAAACTAGTATTTCACACACACATGCTCTAACCAATGCAAGTAAAACTGTAAGTGCTGAGCCACAAAGTAATGGAATATTTTCTCAGTTTCAAAGAGAGGACAGTAATATAATTGAAAACAGAGGTGTAAACAGAAAACAAATTGCTGAAAGAGGAAGAATCCCTTCATATTAGAAGATCTGGACCTAGTTTAGGTTTACATGAGTAAAACTTGATGGAGGGGAAAATTTGTCCCCTTTTTTATATACCTTAAAAGCGTGCTAGGTGCCTACCAATAAAAATATGAAGATATCATCCTTGCCTCACAGAAGCTACAATGCAATTTCAGAGATGACTCAAAAAAGGAGGTAACCAAACAATAGGGAGATGCAGAGGGGAGTAAGCAATGAGATTACATAATTGTAATGATTTTACAAATGCTTATGCATGTACTTAACTTTAAACAGGTGAGTAGTTCCATTAAATCAATGGGATTACTCTTCTGGTTATAACACACATTGGCCAATGTGTATTGCACTTCCCTTCTGTTCCCGCTACACAGATGATGCCAGCCTATCATATCCCCAGTTACAGAGCCTGAGGCTTCAGCTCAAGCTGTACAGACTCATACTTTTGAGGCTGGGGGCTTCCATTTTAATCTCCCTGTGATCTCAAAATGGCTGGCATCATAATAAAATAGGCACACGTGTCTTCAGGATCAAGCTTTACTCCATTATTTTATTTTGTTCTAGCAAATACAACAAACTAATTAAATAAATGTATCACAGCAAAAGTAAGACTTGAGGAGGGAAGTGTTGGAGGAGAGGGTATTGTTGGATTAGCATATTACCTCAAGCAGTATGTGCTATACATTGGGTACAGAAAGAAAAAAAAACAAAGAACAGAGAATTGGGGCACTAAGAGACATATCCCAGTTCCCCCATTGTTCCTGGCAAACATAATATATGACATAATTACAAGGTATTTAAGTTAGCCACTTAAAATATTGCCTAAGGGGCTGATTCTTCATTCCCAAAGTAAGCAAAACTCCCATTTAAGACCCACGGAGTTTTGCATACTGAAGAGTTGTATGAGCAGGCCCTTATTTCATAATGTGGTATCATGTCCCACACAATGTAACATCAAAGGAAATACCTCTGTAATACCTTATAATGATAGTGTATTGTGATGGCAAATGATACTCCCACTTTAAAAAGTTCAGCTGCTTTACTGCTGGTGGGAATGCTTTATGCCAAGTCATCTAATTCCTCCCTGCACGTTAAGGATGGATTCGGTTGCTGGTATTTGTTCCACTTCCCTCCCTCCATTAATGCATGACTTTCAGGAGAGGGCTTGCCCTTCCCTCTGCTGGGGCCAGTGCTGCTAAGTTCTAATCAAGATCTGCTGAATTTGTATTACAGAAGAAGGATCCAATGGCACTTAAACCCCTCCTGCCCACGCCAGTTCCTGTCTCCCAAAAAATTAAGTGACTCGGTTTGAGGCCATAACTTACCCTGATCTTTACTTTTCCGACATTTTAATCAAAATGATCAGACTAGAAGAAAGTTTGTCTTTTCAAAATTCACATCTGATTTCTTCCCCCCACCCCCAATACTTTTATCTTCACTGATTTGTGTGCAGATGGGGATAGATGAAAACACATAAGTTCTGATTTACCCAGGTTTTGTACTTGTATAAATATTTTGGTTATTTTTTAAGTGACATAGTTGTACTCGTACAAATACCAATGTAGCTTCTCCCCCCCCTTCTTTTATAGGAATAAGCTATAGAGGTATAAGCACACTTATATGGTGTATAACTGCATCCACACTAGAGGTTGTGCCACTATGCTGATCTGATTCCAAATTTAGTTCTGCTTGGAAGTATTCAGACACAGCTCCAAGCTGAGACAAAGATTTTAGAAATGCCCCAAATTCACCAAAATATGTGCCATATTCACCAAAGGGTTCATCCACACCACATCATCCACACATCATTCTCTGAAATCTGGCCCCTTGCAGTGCTCAGGTGGCATGAGAGTCAAGAAAGCAGGATATTCCCTGCTGGGGATTCCACCAGTATTTTCTTCTCAGATTTCCTCACATATACTATTAAAATGTGCCTTCATGGACAATGTCCCAGTCTGACTGCAAAAATTACTTGTATAGTCGCATAAAGAGTGCGATTTTCAAAAGCGCTCAATGTTGGCCTAAATCCAGCAGAAGCAGATTTAGGCCAATCCTGAGCATTTCTGAAATTTTTACCCGTAGTTTATGTTTGTGTGCATGAGTGGGTGGTGGTGTCCTTTAGTGCCTGGCCCATGGAAAGGAAAAGAGATTTTCTACAATCATCTATCGGAGTTCTTCAGTTTAAATGGCAGAGAGGCCCATGTTTTGTCTTTGAATGATCAAGGTTCTAGTGTGGCAAATCTCTCTGCGGTCTGCAGCACATGGATTTGTTACACAGATACTAAACAATAGTGGCACCAATCCTAAAAGTATTAGGAAATAACGTGTATGCCTGTGGATCAAAACAAAGTAAATGTGAAGCATCCCCTGGAAAGTAGAGGTTGTACTAACCTCAGAATGTTCCATTCTTTTTCCTATTTACTTTTTAAGAGGATGTTTTTATTTGAACGGTTCAAATTTAATAAAACCAGAAAGAGCAGAGTAGACCACAGAAATGCAGACTGAAATTTTCTCCCATGGATTCATACTGTAAATTTATTTTTTCTGTATTATTACTCAAAGCTGTGTGCTCAATTCATCCCCTCTGTACTATTCTACAGTTTCTATTGCTCTTATCAAAACTGATCAAGTGACTATCAGACTGCGGTGTAAAGAACGGTTCTAGCCATGGCAAAGCGTGGAGGGAAGTCAGCAGATACAGAAGCCAGAATAATAGTGTTGCACTGAGTGGAGCTGAAATGTCTTTCTCTTGACTCCACTGTGCTGCTTAAGGTGAAATTCCACGAAGTTGATGCTCCAGTGATCATCACCCGACTATTTGCTGCCTCAAAGTTCAGAGAAGAATGATACGTTACACTGATTATCTAAATTGTGACATTCTAAGTTTCAGTACAAACACTGTTGTGGCAGGGGAGGAAGATAAAATATAGAGGTAGGGGAGGAAGGTGAAATGTAGGTCTCCTGCACAAACTGAGTAAAAGGGTTTTGAACAGGGAAAGTTACTGGTGTTCCTGATGGAACAGTCTCCCCCCTTCTACTCTTCTTCTTCCCTCCCTCCCCCATACACACCACCCGATTCAGAGGTAAGGTATGAAGCCCATGGACTATAGTAATGAGGCACAGCAAGTCACTGCCTTTGACCTACAGTGGTAGTTCTATAGATTCACATAGTTGGCAGCCACACTTGCTATATACGCAACACCATTCCCTGCTCTGCTCCTGCTTAGAATGCCACGACTGGAGTCCCCTTGTGTAACGTAACAGCTTCAGAGTCCCTACATACACCTATATACATGCAGCATAGTGTTCCTCTGCATTTTTGGCCTTCCCTGCACAGCACCTCAACTCACCGACGTGGCTCTCCAATAACTTGCATTAAGGCCTATACGCCAATCCACAACAGAGCTATTCAACTACCATTCTCCCATTTTATCTAAATATGGCCACCATTTTTACAATGGTAAAAAGAGTTTCGTTCTGAGGGGGAAAAAAACCAAGTTTCAAATAAATGTGAGATCTCTTTTTGAAATCTGTCAAAAGCAAGGTATTTCAAATGAAACAGATTGTTTTTCTTTTGAATTTTTTTTTGCAAAATATACTTCCCTTTCTTCAATCCCCTCTCGTTACTACTGAATATGAACAAGCTGTCAGGAAATATCAAGTTTAAGGTGTATATTATTCATCAGTGTGAGGGGATTCACATGTGTAACTTCTGTTATTGTTGATGGGCGTTTCAGAGAGGCATTCATTTATGTATCACAAGATAAATTCATACCTTGAAGACGTAGGACCCAAATCAAATTCTCACTTAGGTCACAATCTTGCAATCACTTACATGTGGAACTTTATTTCCATGAATAGTCTCACTGACTGGGATGATCAATATGACTAGACTTGTGTGATGTTCAGAACGTGCATATCGCGGCCTTCGTCAAGATTCTGATTAATTTCAATGGGAGTTTTGCCTAAGTAATCACTGCAGGACTTGACCCTTAAGCAGCAGCAGCACAAGAGCGGACTTTTGATTTTAAGTACAACTTATTTTAAAATGTTATGGGTTGGGATATTTTAAATATACTGATTTTTTTACTGCTCTAATTACTAAATGCTAAACAGGTGGGTGGAGCAGATATTATGAGTACTCTATCACTGACATCTAGTACAGTACTAGAGGTGCCTAAGGTAAACACACATTTCAGTGTTATATTAGGCTTGGGAATTTTACATCCTATGTGTCACTCTGTGACTTGAGGCAAGGGCTGATAGGTGAGCTAGCAGACATTTGAACAGCAACAGGGGGAGTCGCTGGGATTCTGCCTGTGGGGGGAAAAAATAGTTCCTCTCCACCTCCAGTTCCTCCTTAGGGAACCAGCTTTGTGGGGGGGGACAGGAGAACTCAGTCCCACTGCAGTTCAGGGGATGGTGACACTGAATGGTTGGGGTTGCTTAATAGCAAGAGCTGGTGGTGCCTGCTTCTACAGAGTCATCTATGGAAGTGCTTTCTGGCTCACTATCAAGGAAACCTTGCTTCCCTTAGTTGGGGAATAGTTGGCACAATTCTCAGAAATTCAAACTCCGCCATTTCTTTTCCTTGCAGCTGCTACAGGCCCCTTTGGCTTCCTCCTTTGCCTGATCTCAACTATGGTAGGAAAGAACCATCAACTAAGGCCAGGAATACTGTAAACATCTGGGAAGGGCTGAGAAACATCCTTTAAGGACAATTTGTATGTGATTATCTTGCTCTAGCCAGGAAGCAGAGCATTTGCCTGACTGGCAGTTACCCAGCCATGAGAGAATATGGATTTTCAAGAACTTTCAGGAAATGATAGTTCATCCTGTCTACACTTCCCTCCCTCCCACCATGGAATCAAGAGGAGTCCATAAAATATGGCAGCATGATGGAGCCATGAATTCACCTACAGCAAGATACACCTGTACCAGCTGGCAAAAATTTGAAATTTCCAACAAAATGTGAGCATCTAGCTTTATACATAAAGATCAAATGGCAGAACCAGGCAAGTATGTTAAACAAGGCATCCAGAGAGTGAAATACTCAATAATTGACGTTAATTTAGAGAATGACACTGTTCCCAGGACATGCCCAGACTAGCGCAATAAACTCATTTCATAAAAAGAGAAGGGATTGCCATGGAAGCAGCATGCTCAGCCCCAAGGGAAGGGAATGTCTTGGATCCCTCAAGGGAAAATTAAATGTCTCAGAAGTTATTTGTTTGGAATTAGAGATGCTACCAATTCAGTGCCTACTAAACAAAACCTTAGTGTGGGATGTTGGATGGGGACAGATGGGTGATTCAGAGAGACCAAATCAACCCCTAGGGGAAAAAACAAAACCTCAGAAATATATTTCAAAGAATATTGTTACAATTTTCACTCTGGGTGTGTAAATCACTAGGAAATACTTTTAAAAAATCAGTAAGGTTAGCATAATATAGTCCTCCACCAACTCCTGTTTCCTCCCTGCCCCCCCCCCACCACTCCCATTTTTCCCCCTTAAATTGGTTGATTATATGTGACTAGCAATATGTAGAAATCTGGCAGTGCTATTACCTGTGACAACTAGACCACAAACCCTGAAGGCAAGTGCTATCGGACAATGGCTCTGAACCTTTCCAGACTACCATACCCCTTTCAGGAGACTGATTTGTCTTGCGTACCCCCAAGTTTTACCTCACTTAAAAATGACTTGCTTACAAAATCAGACAGAACAATACCAAAGTGTCACAGCACACTATTGCTGAAAAATTACTTATTCTCATTTTTACCATATAATTATAAATAAATCAATTTGAATATAAATGTTGTACTTACATATCAGTGTACAGTATATAGAGCAGTATAAACAAGTCATAGTCTGTTTGAAATTTTAGTTTGCACTGACTTTGCTAGTGCTTTTTGTGTAGCCTAGGCAAATATCTAGATGAGTTGATATACCCCCTAGAAGACCTCTGCGTACCCCCAAGGATACGTGTACCCTGGTTGAGAACCCTGCTCTAGGTCCTTTACCCAATACAGCCAGGTGGCTATCTAGTATAAGGTGAGTTCCGCAAGAATGGCACATATGCAAAGGACATATAATAAAAAGAAAGTTCTCTCACTCTGGCAGAGAGAAAGTAAGAAACAACACCAGATTAGAAGGAATGTAGGATTGTTCAATTAAAGCAGTTACCCTAAACAGCAAGCAACAGTAAATATTACGGTACAACACAGTAACTAGCTGTTCACATTTACTGTTTTTGTCTAGTCATGTTCTAATCTCTGTGGCCGCATACACTTTTCCAGAAGGTTCCGCCCTCTGATTATAAATCCTTCTCACACAGGGAGCCAGATACTGGGATAATCCCTTTGATTTAGGGCTTGTCTATGCTTAAAATGCTACAGCTGCACTGCTGTGCCAATGCAGCTGCACCGCTGTAGGACTTCGGTTTAGACACTACCTATATCAACAGGAGGGATTCTCCCATCGGTTTACGTAATCCACATCCCCAGGAGGCAGTAGCTAGGGCAACAGAAGAATTCTTCCATCAACCAAGTGCTGTTTACACAGGGACTTAGGTCACCTTAACTATGCTGCTCGGGGGGGGGGGGGGAGGGGGGATTTTTTTCCCCACAGAATTATGCCAATTTACACCAGGTGGGGCTCAAGTCCAGGGATTCTAAAGTCCTAATGGTTTATCTATGCTGGGCAGTTGTCTCTCCAGTTTCATCTTTGTCCTTCTGGGCTTGACCTCCTGGACAATTAAAGTTGTCCTAAAGGCTGGAATTCCAGGTCAGTGTCTGTTGCAGTTCCTGGGCTGAAGCTTTCCTCACTGGATCCATCAAGACTTCCTAAGCACTAACCTGGCTTCCTGTCTGTCTCTGGCCCTTTACTGAATTCCTCAGAGTTCATTTCAGGCTGCTTTTTCTGGGCACTTTCTAACCAAACCTCCTCTTCAAGCTGAGGATCATCTTGCATTCTTGCTTTACCCAAGTAGGGAATAAGACACTCAGCTGTCCATCAAAACCCTTTAGTCCAGCCCCAGAAGTTGTAAAGAGACAGTTATGGCATTAAATATTTATTCTGTACTCATCTAAAAATCTAGAATAAGCTTCTCACCCTTCATGAAACAACCCGCTTTACACAAGTTAAACCAGTGCATTGGTCCACTAAGAAAAGTTATCACACTGCCTAGCCATGCGACCAGCATAATAAATTTGGAGATGAATTAGGTTAGTAGTGCTTCATCTACAGCAGTGGTTCTCAACTGTGGTCCACCGTTTGTTCAGGGAAAGCCCCTGGCGCACCGGGCTGGTTTGTTTACCTGCTACGTCCCAGGTTCGGCCGATCGCAGCTCCCACTGGCCACGGTTTGCCACTCCAGCCCAATGGGGGCTGCGGGAAGTGGCGTGGGCTGAGTGATGTGCTGGCCGCCCTTCCCGCAGCCCCCATTGGCCTGGAGCAGCAAACCGCAGCCAGTGGGAGCCGTGATCGGCCGAACCTGTGGACGTGGCAGGTAAACAAAGTGGCTCAGCACGCCAGGGGCTTTCCCTGAACAAGTGGTGGACCACAGCTGAGAACCACTGATCTACAGTAAAGCTTCTGCTCTTGTAAGCATCCTTGAACTGGAAATCAGTTTTCATACTAAAGAGCAGATTTGAGTATGTGTGTGTGTGTGTTTAAATTTAACAATAAGGAAATTATTCTCTAATCAGCCTGAGCTCTCTTCTTTAGAAAGCCTTGCCGCAGAGGTAGAATTAATTAGGATAAAGTTACATATCCCAGGAAACACCTCAAGGAGGTCACTGTCAAGTACACTTGAGAAATGATTGAAAACCCGTCTCTGCACAGAGAATAAGCTATGTAAATCTTCCAAACAGGAAGCAGCCTCAAGGTTAGTCTTCTGAGTGTTAAAACCTACAGAATCATTATAATGTTTTGTCAGTGGCAAGAAGCTAACATCTCTTTCCTTTACTTTATTGGCCTTTTCCCAAGTAATAAGAACGACTTTTCCCAGAGATTTATATAGTAATTTCCATTTTAACAACTGACTTTGTATGTTTGTACTACTGCCATGTGGCATAATGTTCAGAGCAGCCTCCATTTAAAATTCTTGCAAACAGGACGTTTATTCAACTACAGGACAGACAACATGTTACAAAAATGGGGTGGGGGGGGGAAGAGGGAAAACACCACCAAAGAGAGCAGGAAAGAATTCACTACTACTACTTTAAGGACTATTCAAAGCAGTTATGCAGTGTAATGGATGTGAGAATCAGCCAAATACCAATTGTCAGGCAGACTGAAATGGCAAGCTTAAACTAGCTTTATACTTTTCCCTAGCTTTTTTCTCCCTTTTCCAATCAATTCTAGCATAGCTTAATTGATTTACCCAAACTCCTTTGCGTCTGATATACAGCAACATGTACCAGGAGAGCAAAAGTGTGAGCTAGAGGTGCTTCGAATGTTAGGCCTGATATGTTCCTACAACTGGTGGGTTCCACATACACACACCACATAATATTAAAGATTATTACTAGGGCTGGCAAGAAGGGAAGGATACAAGACAGAGATGGGCAGAATTGCTGCCAGGTAACATTTTCAAGAGTGCTTAAGACTTATTACAGGACAGTGGGATCTGGGAAAAAACAGAGTTGGAGAGGGTTCACACTAATTTTCAAGAAAAAGAAATGAGGTAAAATTTTCAGAAGTGCCAAAGTGACTTAAAAGCCTAAATCTTACTGAAAGTCAGTGGGACTTAAAGGCTACATCCACCAAGAGATTTAGGCAACTTATTGACACTTTAGAAGTCCAAGGCTAAAATTTACATCCTCAGAACCTCTACCCAGCTGTGGTAAGCCTGGGGGCACCTACATTTCTGGCAGTGTACATGCTCAAAGCTCCTAAGTCCTGACACTACTAAGCTGCTCAGCATCTATCTCATGCTTAAGCCCAGTGCAATGCTCAAACTAGGTGCTAACCCACCTATCTTGCCTGTGAGGCCTGATCCAGGAGGCATACTCTGAGCATGTCTACCTCTCGCAAGAGGAGAAAGTACCCCCTTGTGCCCAGTGTTTAGAGTAGAGTACTCACCCAGGCTGTGAGAGACAAGTTCAAATCCCCACTCTGCCCAGTCCTGAGCAGGAACCGGAACCCAGGTCTTCCACCTTCCATGTGAGTGCCCTAACCACTGGGCTATAGGATATTCTGGGGTGGGCCTCTCAACTCTCTTGTTGCAGCATTTCTACTTTGTATACCAGGGATTGGCAACCTTTGGCACATGGCCCGCCAGGGTAAGCCCCCTGGTGGACCAGGCCGGTTTGCTTACCTGCCATGTCCACAGGTTCAACCGATCACAGCTCCTACTGGCCATGGCCGAGGGGTGTTCAGGCTGCCACTTCCCGCAGCCCCCATTGGCCTGGAACGGTGAACCAGTGAGAGTTGCAATCGGCTGAACCTGCGGACGCGGCAGGTAAACAAACTGGCCCAGCCCACCACGGGGCTTACCCTGGTGGGTTACGTGGCAAAGGTTGCCAATCCCGGGTATATACAATATTTTAATATTCACTGGAACAGGGACTGGAATGTGGGTCTCCCAGGTGAGTGCACTAACCACTAGACCAGAGCTCCACTCAGGAGTTATGGGCTTCAGCCTGTACTAATTTCTGTTGGGAATGACCACTAGGGCTCCACTTCTTCCTCCTCAAAATTTTACATCCCAAGATTGCTGCCCAAGCTCACAAATGTTTTGATAATTCAAAAGCTGCCAGATCCCATCTAAGAACTTTTCACAACAAATATCTGATCCAGCTAGAATGCAAGTGTTTTAGGCATTGTAGCAACAGTGACTTACCTGGTCTGGCTCCATTCCTGCTGCACATCTTCTGTTCACATGCATTGGTTCTCTCAACCTTAAGCTGAGCCAGGCTGCTGAGGTGACTTCCGGCCAAGTTACAAGTTCAACCGCTTTCAGAGTGGAAAGTCCACAAAGTCCAAACAAACCAAAAAAGTTTTCTGTCCCCATCCTAGGTTGGGTACTGCCCATCCTTCTCAAGGGTCTCTCCTGTTCTTCAACAAACTCTTCAACCCTGCTGCTTAATTCTGCTTTAGACTTCCTATGATCTTATCAATGATTCACTGCTCTGCTTAATATCAGGGGTCACTTCTTCACCTCACTAGATGGAGGTATAGGGGAAACCCATGTCCATCCTCTTCTATAGGTTGCCAGCCCCAGGACCCTAAAAAGTTGGGCTGTCTCCCTCCCACACACACTTCTCTTCCCTAAAGGCATCTTCCTGTGCAGTCAACCTCCCACTCTTTATAGAGTGCCAACTCCCACAACCCTCCCCCTGCTGGGCTACCGGGTCTTCCTACCTGAAGTCTCTCCCTCTCTAGTATCAGATCTACCCTCCTATCCCCTAGCAGGCTGGTTCTTAATCACCTGACCCCTTGCCAAATGTCTTCATTCATTGCCTCCACCTGTGGAGGTGAGCTAGTTCTGTTAAAGATGCTGCTGAGCTCCAACCCTCCTAAAGGGCCAGCTCACCCAGTGACAGGCAACAAAAATTGCAGGTGTCGGGGGAAATAAAAAAAGAATTATCCTCCCAAGCTGGTCCACAAGGCCAATACTCTCTCTTCATTCACTCCTTCAGGCCCACACCTGCAGTAATATATATACAAAACTGGCCAACTAACAAACATTTACTCTGAACTCTTTTTTAAAAAATATAAACTTCTTTAACCTCTCGTGCTTTTACCATAGATCTTAATCACATTATCTTATGGACCTTACCCCATCATTCTTTCTACTGTCTAATTTAAATGGTAAGCTCCTTAGGGTTAGGATCATGTCTTTTTGTTTTGGCAGGGGCCTAGCACATCTATGTGCACTGTTAGAAATAAAAATACTACTCAGACCTGAGGTGGCCCTTCCTTTTATTTGTATCCCTCCTTCAGGCTGGTTCTAACCGCTAGGTACTGTCAAGGTTGTCTCTTTCAGGTTCATTTGTTTTGTTATCCTTATCAGCAGCGCTTATGGTGCCACAGATTCATGCTAAAGTGCTTATACCTGTAGGCTAATAATTATGTTTCCCCTTTGTATTTTAAGGGCCTGTAGGCCAAACTATGGGCCAGATACTTGCTCTTAACTCCCCATTTTATAAATTAGAGCCCAAAACCAAGGCCAACTTTAACAATAGGTTGAAGGTTTATTGCCCAGCTGTCAGCCCCTTTTACTGTAGCCATTTGCTTTTCACAGTGCTGTTTTAGATGCCACTATCACCACATTTTGTGGTCATCTGGACTCCTTATGGACTGCCTGCCTGCCTGATTTCTCACTCATTCTCAAGACTCTAATAACCTTGAAGGCTGCTGTGACACTTCAGCCCATATTCTTCGTAATTGTATGATTATGATGTAATTATGACATAATTATGATGCATTTTGTACAAGATTGGTCATGTAAGGTGTCATTGGATAAGTTATGATTTGCTGAATATAATCATCCTATTTGTATGTATGTATCATTTTTGTATCTGAAGTTATGAATATTGACTATGAATCTATATTTCAAATATGCTTACTCTGGAAAACACCCACAGCTAGCCTTTCCGGTACAGCAATGGTGACGCTAGACAACGCTAATGGCTCATCAACAAAGACACTGAGCTGTGGAATAGCTTAGCCTTCCTGTAAACATTTCAGCTGGCCTATAAGTAATGGCTGCTATGATTAAGCAAGGGCATGTGACCAGACCACATGATACTGAACTCCATTTTGAGTACCTGTATTTTTCCACAAAGTGGGCTGGAAACTGTTTTTGGAACAAAGGGTTCTCACCATATGTTAAAGCTATATAAGGGGGGGGGGGGGCAGTGGCATATCTAGGGGCCTCACTCCCCCCCAAGGACACTCCTGAAAACACTGGCGGAACAAAGACTGAACCAGGGAAAGTGATGCTCCCAGGCTAGGGAGCTAAAAGGACTAAACAGGACCTCTAGCTTGTTTATGGAAACCTGGTGGACTACTTGTATCATCAGCCAGGATGTGAAATTGCTAATTCATATCCAATCTATCTAGTATGTTAGGCTTTGTTTGCATTTGTGTTTATTTACGAGGTAATCTGCTTTGATCTGCTTGCTATCTCTTATAATCACTTAAAATCCATCTTTCTACAGTCCATAAACTTGTTTTTTGCTTTATCTAAACCAGTGTGCCTTTACGTGAAGTGTCTGGGGGGAAATCTCAGATTGGTTAACACAGAGTTGATGCATATATAACACCAACAGACCCCAGTCATTGAGATCGAAACTGGGACCTCTGGAGCTTAGTGCATGAGCCTGCATTGCATGAGATAAAAGCCATATGGCTATTAGCTCAGGCTGTAGAATAGACTCATTAATCTCTCTCTCTCGCTAAGTGCTCTCAGTGCCACTAGATGGGCAGAACACCACACCCATGAGGTGTGTGGGTTACACATATTCCTCTCCACATCCAGGGAGGGACGAACTAAGTAATAAATTCATACTGGTTGACAGTATTCCTTCTTATTTTTTCCACCTATGTGTGGGATGGGGATGCAGGGTTTGGGGTGCAGGCTGCCCCAGGCTGCGACAGGGAGAGAGAACTCCCCCCAGCTGTCTCTGGGACGGTGGGGAGGGGCGCCTCTCCTCACCATGGCAGCTCCGTGGCTGGGGCCGTGGGATAGGCGTCTCTCCCACAGCCAGGGCAGGTCCAGGCCGGGGCTAGGTTGGGGCCAGGGAGGGGCATCTCTCCCACGGCCGCAGTTGGTCCAGGCCAGGCTGGGTTGTCGCTGGGGGAGAGGTGTGTCTCCCCCAGCCATTGCAGGTCAATGTATGGGCTGCGTTTGGGCCGAGGCTGGAGGACAGGAGAGAAATCGCTCCTCACTTCAGCCCTGAGAGCCTGCACAGCTTAGAGGGAACTTTGCTGGTCAGGGTTTTGATCAGGGCAGGACAGTACAGCTCTGGGTCTTAGGCTGGGGATTATCTTGGCTGTAGCCTCTCTATTGTTGGTTCATGCAGTGGTTGGTCAGAACCTTCATGTAACTGCAACTGGGTGTGTCCCTGCCTGTGTGAATGCTGGTGGGAGTATAGAAACAGGAGCAGACTACTGCTTGTCACAGCAGCACAGTGCAAGAAGGAGCCCAGGCTGGTGAGTCAGAAGGCTCAGTAGTAACCCTCACCCCCCTCCCCCCCCGCAGTTCCAGGTAGCACCCCGGGGTGACAACCTACCACCATTGCTATTTATCTGCTTCTGGAAGAGATTTAGATGGAGAAGAAGGATTCCCTATTTTATTCATTCCTCAGACCACCCTGATCTCCAGGCTGGCTCTCAGCTCTGCAGCCACTGAGCTGCTATTCCGAATCATGTCATTTTGACTTGCTTCTCCCACAAGCCTAGATGATCATAATGGTCCCTTCTGACCTTAGTATCTATGAAAGCCTTACCCTCCATTCTACATACACACTCTCTGCTCTCTTAGCCTGCTGCGGCTTGCCACCACCAGTTTCCACAACCTTAGTGGAGACTTCAGACCTTGGACAGGCTTTCTGGTATGTTAGGAGGGAAGGGATTATCTTGCTTGCTCCCTGTCTGAGTTTCAATAGAAAGTTTTCCTCCTGGGCCAGCACTTTTAAAGGGTCTTAGTAGTAGCACCCTGTCACTGACCAAATTCAGGGCCTTGTTTATTCACCTCTCCCTCTCCTTGGCTTACATAATGAACCAGATCCTCAGCTGGTGTAAATCATCATAGCTTTATTGACTCTAATTGAGTTACACTGATTTACAGCAGCTGAGGATCTACCCTACATTTTCTCAAGTTATCAGGATGGGGCAATTAATCAGATTCACTGTAACAGAAATAGAAATTCCTTACTTTGTCACTATTTTATGTGCCTCATCTTTTTTCCCCCTCCATCGAAAATCAACAGGAGTACTATACATACTTTTCCCCCAGATTGCCAGCTCAGGATCTGCATCTACCAACACTTCAGACATACTTCAAATTTCTATCATAACTTCCCAACTGATTTCCACAAGCTCTAAATAAGAATATTTGTGGAGGACATCAGGACACCCTTTTTAAAGTCCCAGTGACCCTGAAGAATAATCTTTGCCACAGCTAGAATTTCAGAGATTCTCCTGTGCATGGCAGTAATCATAATTCCGAATACACTGCCATTTTTCTATTTGTATTAAGCTTGCATGGTCTCCTGCAGACCCCATCAAAAACCTATCTGACTAAATCAAAGCGTTCACAAAGAGTCATTGTAACGTTACAGTTTCTCAAACTTGTAAAATAGAAAATCAGACTAAAAATGTAAGAGGTTTGAAACATGTATAGTCTAGATTCACAAAAATGAAAGATGTGTATTGTTGGAAAATATCATGACTGCTTGTAAGGAGAAGGGATCCTGAAAGCAGCATGGCAGATGGAAAGTGTAAACAAGATCTTAATGGCTGGAGGAGGAAGGAGACAGGTATTCTGACAGCAAGAAAGGAAAGCAGACAGGATGCAGAGAAGGCATGAAGGGGGTAACATAAGGTCAGAGGAAGATAATATTCTAGTATACTGAGGAAAAATTAACAGGCATTTTGCATCACTTAAATTGTTGCTGTGGATCTATGATTTAGAAAAGTGTGAAAGATGCGGGGGGGGGGGAGTTAAAAAGGAGTGATGCCTTGTCCTTTCTATCATATTTTTTCAACCCATGACTTCATTTCCTGGTGGATTGTTATGTCCCTTTAGGAAAAAAATAACACTGGATAACAGTTCTAACAAGTTTATCTGTAGTTAAAGTGCACTTAGCAGCTAAGTGCTTATTAAATCCAAGAGATTGTGGAGGAACCATACCAACTAATAAAGAACAGAATTTCTTCCTGATGGTTACAGAAACAAAATCTTTTCCTTGAAGAGTGAAGTGAACGGAGAGGAAAAGAAAAAGGAGTGTCAGAGAGAAAGAACAGAAAAGGTTCTTGTAGAGGAGAAAGAGAAAGACTCTTCAAGGGGGCGCTACCTTATAACTTTGAGCCCAGTAGTTAGAGCACTCACCTGGAATAGGGGTGACCCAGGTTCAGTTCTCCCCTCACACAGAGTGGGAGAAAGACACCAGGGCAAATCCTACCTCTCAGGAGAGTGCTCTAACCACTGAGCTCTGGGTATTCTGATGTGGAGTTCCCTCAATCTCTCCTTTTGAAGGTGTTCCAATTTGGATAATGGCACTGAGCCAGAGAGAGAGTGAAAGAATGATTTTACAGGCTGATGGTCAGGGCACCCACTTGGGAGATCCAGGACACAGCTTCAAGAGAAGAGACTGAGAGAGCCCAATATCAGCCTATCCCATAGTTCAGTGATTAAGAGCACTCTTTTAAGAGGTGGGAGCCCCTGTTCTAATCTTTTCTCCCCCTCAGACAGACAGGGGAGTTGAAACTGGGTTTTCCCCATCCCAGATGAGTGCTTAACCATTGGGCACCCCCTCCTCTTGCAGACAGATTCTGGATAGGACCTGATTCAGTAGGTGGCCTCCAAGCATATCTACCCTATCAGGCCCCACAGGTGAGATAGGTGGAGGAGTGCCTATCTTCCCCTAGTTTGTGGATTGCTCTGAGGCGTACATGGGAGATAAGCATCGAGATGCCTACACTGAGCAGCACTGCACTGGGCCAGAAGCAGAAACATAGGCGCCTAGGGAACTTTTGCTGCAAAAATTTAGATGACAAGTGAATTTAGGCTCCTATAGGATTAGCCTACTCAGGCTGCTGAGTAGGAGTTTTGTAGATAGTAGTCGTCCTAAAACTGGGACTTAGGTGCCTATGGGTTTACTATTTGGTATAAGTAGTTTTTTGCACAACCTTGTCCCTTATTTAAAGCTCTTGTGTTTATATCTGTAACTCTTATTTTATTCCCCACATGTAACTCTGGACTTTAAAGTCTGTACAATTGTGTTTATTTTCTGCACTCTATCTACTTTAACAAAACTAAACAGTACACACATATTAATATCCATAGGAGAAACTGTACAGCCATGTGATACATTTCAGAGCATGCACCTTTGACCACCTTAGCTGCCTTCTGTCCACTAATCCATCTCCCCCAGGACTTATTCTAGCATTCCAAACCTCTGAGTAGCTTCAAGCAACTACTGTTATATGTATCATCTAATACAGGGAAGCCAGTTGGGGAGAGTCACAAGAGCAACTAGGGGGCCTGCTGGGGGTCAGGAACCAAATGTTGGTTATAAACCTAAAAAAGATTTCGGTTTGAACTTACTTTCTTTTAATTAATTTAGCCAATCCACAAGCAGAAAGGAAAAATGTGTTTACTCAGCACAATATGATTAATTTCATTCACAGTACTAGAGAAGTTCATATAATTGGATTTGACATAAGTATATATTCTATTCAACACACGTGCTTACTACATATCTCACACACACACACACACACACACACACACACACACACACACACACACACACACACACACCATCCCATCCTGCCCTAAAAATGATTGGACATTATTAATTATATTTCTGGAGAAGCAAATCATCTGGAATACAAGCAACTGAGTCTCACCCTCTTCTAAGCAACTGCTCTGAAGCTATGCTAAAAATTAACAGCTCTGCTAGCATCAACCTGCACAGATGATGTTCTATTTGATTCCCAGCTCTTTTTTATTGAAATTATACAGTGCTATGTTACCACTTCAAAGAAACTTGAAACTAATAATAGTGTAAAATTAGTAGTTACTACAGGTACTGGCTATTTTGGCACTATTCACAAGTAAAAATAATTATGTCAAGGGGCATAACTCTCTCTCATAAATGTATGCCTACAAGTACTACATGTAGTTAAATAATTCCACAAAAAAGACAAACAGATCTGTATCCCATATGTCCAGCAGCACAGATTATTCATCAGAGTTCATTTGAAGTATTGTAATTGCAGAGAGGAATTGATATGGCTGCCCATGAATTTTGAAATGGAAGTTATATTTTACAATAAGTAAATTCAGCACACTTACCATGTCCATGAACTTACTCAGCTCTCACTATCAGGAATCTACAAGGTTAAAAAAAGGAACCTAGTATTATGTTAAAGTACTTAATTTCTTTCCAAATTAGTTCTCCTTCTGGAAGATAATGCTGGATAGTTATCCATGTAATACTTTCATTATAACAGAACGGAGAATAACTACATTAGGCTCAAAAGAGATATGAACTGTAAAGGTCACTTTCAAGATAATAGAATTCATCCAGGAAACCGAATAGACATTGGGCAAGGTTAATAAAGAACGTCAATTTTTTTTCCTCCACTTCAACAATTTTTGGGGCTAGAGAAGAAAGTCAGATTCATAAATTCACAAAAGGTTTTTCAAATGGCAAAGTGATTTTTGTCCCTCAGTGTATCAGGTGAATGGGCTTTTTGTATGTCTGAACAACAGAGGGTCATCATCAAGCCTGAATGATAAAAAAAAAAATCAGCAAAGAAAACTTTCCAACTCTTTTGGTCTGTACTGATATATGTTCAACTGATTATTTTTACAATACAAATGAGTTCCCTTCTTCTTCATACGAGTTCACTTTCAATTTAAACCAGGAAAAAGAAAAGGAGGACTTGTGGCACCTTAGAGACTACAAATTTATTTAAGCAGAAGCTTTCACGAGCTACAGCTCACTTCAAGTACTCCTTTTCTTTTTGCGGATACAGACTAACATGGCTGCTACTCTGAAATTTAAACCAGGGTTATACTAATTTTTCATAATTTCATCTATCGAGCACTTTTCAGCTGAGAATCTCAGGGTGCTTTAAAAAGGTGAGCATTATTTACATTTGACACATGGCGAAATTCCAGTATAGACAGGTTAAAGGCCAAATTCTGGAGCTCTGTAAAGAGCCAAAGGTCTAGATTGTTTAATTTGTACACTGACCCACTATGAGGCTCATGCAGACAAGCACTACCCCCAAAGAAGCTTGCAGAGCGAGTTACCATATTTTCTTTGAAGCTTGGTCTCTCCCAAATTGTCCTTGGTACAGGCCAATATAGTGGGAGTAATCTTAGTCCTGCCTACTTGATTTGGGGCAATGTTTACCCTAGAGGGTGAACTGAGGGAATAGTCCACGCCCTCTTCCAAAAGCAGGAATTACCAAAGTGATTAGCCCTTGCTCAGGACATGCAGAGGTGGTCCTTGCACTCTCTTTCCTCCCCACTCTCCTGTAAGTATGGGCAAGGGCCAGTCAGAATCTGATTCCAAATAAACATTCACAGGCATGTATAGAAATTTATGTGAGAGATGAGGGCAGAATCCCAAGGGCTGTGTTTCCCTCACATAGAGAATTTCACCAGTTTATCCATGTAGTTTGGACCCACTGGCCACGGCCTCAGATCTCCTTTAGTTGGCCCTGCTCCCAGGCCCCCATCCTATACTATGACAGAACCTGCGCTCTGCAGTGTGCAAGTTTACATAGCCACATTACATGGACCTCCTGTGTCATGCCCCTTTCCCATGCCACAGAAACTTAATGGGTCTTGTGTCAAAGAGAAGTGGTTATAATTTCTTAAGTGACTTACACAGGGTCACATAGCTAGTCAGTGTAATAGTTGGGGAGTAAAGCTAGCTCTCCTCACTTACTTCCATAGTGTCACAAGTAAAACACAGTAACTTCTTGAAATGTTTATGTTGAGGGAGAGGCCAATCTTCCAGGAAAATAAGGATGTTTCCCCATATCAAACTCTCCCCCTGCCCCCAACTCCAGATACTTTTATTCCAAATGGAAGCAAATGTTATAACATTTTGGTCCAAATATTCAATTAATCTTGCATGTATGAGAGCAACAGAGCTTATCAATGCACATAATTCTGCCATGTAGGTGTGTAAAGCAGCATCCATTTTCAGATGTGTGGGCTTAAGCAGGCTGAAAATTAGACCAGAACGACTGAACTGTTAACATCAGAGGCCAGCACACAGATTTTGGCTGCAGGGGCTTCAATGTGCCATGCAACTTATACTGCACACCTCTCCAAGCTGCACCTCAGAGTGGCACGCATCTTTTTGCTAGCATTACTAGGTATATTGGACTGAGGTGCTGGCAGTTACCAGCTGGATACATTTGGAAAAACCAGGGGAATAGATATTAGACACTTCTAATCAACTGTATGCTGCAGGACTGGGAAATGTTGCAAGTACTGGAATGTCCAAGAGCTAAATAAGATGGCAGGAGCTTCCTTTTTAAAATGCATATCCCCCCTCCCTGGATACGTTCCTCTTTTCTCAAATACATAAGAGCTTGACAGAGCCATAGCACAGGACAGGATCATCAAAATATAGTAGATATTCTTTTTATCTGGCTGGCTGAATGCTACCAGGCAAATCAGATACTATTGGGTGTCTACAAGGTTGAGTGCTGAGTAAGTTTAGGAACATATGCCACCAAAAAAACTCCTCAGCTGGGCACATTTGCCAGATTTCCAGCTGCTTTCAACCACCACAACTGAATGGACTAAGGGCCAGGCTCATTGTCTTTATTTGCAGTTACTGCATCCCAATGTACCATAACAAATACCCCCCGATGCTGCTCATCCACTACTCCATTAACGCTTCCCTAAGAATCACTGGATCTTTCAACCCCCACTTCACCAACTTTTATAGTATACTATAAATACTATAAATACTTTTATAGTATTTATAGTATTTATAGTATTTATACTATAAATACTTTTATAGTATTTATAGTATTTTATAGTATTTTATTTATAGTACTTTTATAGTATTTTATATAGGTTTTATAGTATTTTTAAAATCAGATATTTAAAAACATACTTTAGGCCTACACACAATATAGGTTTGCAGCTAAGTATTTCTAATTAGCATTAACAAAGCTAAACTCTTGTACCATCCCAGTCAGAATAAAACTATTTTATAGTTATGCTTTGATTACGATACAGTATTGGCACAGGATTTTCACTAATTCTTTCCTTTGTTGGTACTGGGCTTGGAGGACTCACTCCAGATTAATTCCCATCTAGGTATTATTTAATACAATATTTTAATGCTTAGGTGTGTTCAGAATAGTCTTGTTACTGACAAAAATCCATTTGGATTCTTCTTGAAATGGATAGTCAATTTAGTGGATTAACTGATAAGGTGATGAAAATCTTATAAATCTGGAGACTATCTAATGAATCAGAAAAGGCTTTTTGATCCATCTCTAACTCATTAAAGCTGCTGTAAATCCCACTGAATTATTCTACAGTGCTCTTTATGTAAAGATTTTGTGAATTAAAGAAGTTTAACAAAAGGTTCCTAGGAAGAGATATGTATCAAATGTTAATGTATAATAGTTTCCTCTTTTTACAGAAATGACAAGAGATGCAAGGGAGGGAAAAAACTCTTAGTTGGACATTGCAGTGAGTCTAATATGCCCAGTTAACATGAAAATTAATGCTTGAAATGTCAGTATCTAAGCTTTGATTAACATATAAACCCAATATAAAACACCTGTATTATTTGTATATTGGGAGCCTACCCCATACTTCAGGGATGATCCAAGGGCCATTGAAACCAAATAGAAGACTCCCACTGAGTTCAATGGCCATTAGATCAGACCACAAATAGACAAAATTCCAACTGAAAGTAATGGGAGTTTTGCCTACATAAGCAGCCCTAGGAGGTGGTGATCTTTTTTCCTCTTTCTTTTTTGTATAAATATTTTTCAACAAAATATAATGAATTTAAAAGTTGTTGCACACCTTTCCAGGCCTGAAGAAGAGCTCTGTGTAGCAAAAGCTTGTCTCTCTCATCAACAGAAGTTGGTCCAATAAAAGATATTATCTCACCCACCTTGCCTGTCTAATATCTTGGCACCGACTCAGCTACAGCTACACTGCAAACAATTTATGCAACACTGTCATTAGGATATACTGGTCTTAATTGGACTTTTCTTGTACATATCTCCATGTGGCTTCAAGAGCACTGTGTAGATAGGATCTCTTTTGGGAAGCAAACGTGGCAGTTTATCTTGATACTATTGCAGTATGGAAGGTATGCTGGACTAGAAACAGCTGCTAAATTTGAAGTGTAACCAGTGTAGTAAAAGGTCAAACTTAGAAGTAAAGTAAAAATGTACTGATAGAAGAAAGTAATCTTTCTTACAACATTTACTGAAATGGAATGCTTTGCCTTGTTTCTATGCCACAGAAACATAATACACTAAGCACACTATTTAGTAGAGGGGGTTTCTGTTTGTTTGTTTTTTTCTTTTTTTTCTTTGTGTGAATGCACTGGGAGATTTTGTTAAGTGTCATTTGTAGACTGTTTCAGAATCAAAATGGCTAACTGGCTATATTAATTCTCAAGCCTAGCATTGCAGCCTTCCCACGTCATCTGTGCAGTTAACAGCACATAAAAATAAACTGAAAAACAACTATTTGTAACACTGAATGCAATTCTACACATCACAGGCAACTAAAATAATTGTTAACTGTATACATAAGAGAAGTCTGGTTTTTTTCATGTATTACTTGCATATGCTTATACAATTATACAGAGAACTATAAAACTATGCAAAAATGCATTTATTACAAGATACACCTGGATACGTTTATTCTTTACCTTAGCAGATAGCAAATGAAAAACAAAATCTAAATGTTAATCTATGCTTAGCAAATTATCATTAGCTCCTAAATTACATGGATAGGAAATATTGAGAAATTAGTAATAATCTTCAAAACTATGCCATTAGGAGACAGAATTCTGTGAATGGTTTGAAAATGACTTTAGGTTTCATCATAGTCCATTTGAAATAAGGGTTAGTGCCCCTTCACTGAAAGAGATGCAGCGGTTAACAAATCTGAAAAAAGTCAGTGAAGTAGATAATAAAGTTGAACAAAAATAAAAGTTACATTAGAGGAAAAAGTTCAGAGATTTGTAACTGAGTAGCAGTAAGAGAAGAAGTCACTGCAGTAGGGTGACAAGAATCAAATTAACTGGTAATAGATAATACTCAGCTCTATGCTGATGGCCCTCCCACCTCCCAATTTACAAGCCATAACATTGAGGGCTTACTATGGGCAGGACTTAGGGCTAGAGAGAGCAGGATGCTATAATGCACACTGCTATGAACATTCTGACTTGTGCCACAATCCACAGAATAATTTAGGCATTCCTAGGGTTGCCTATTTCAGCTCCAAAACAGCCCAGATTAGGGAGGGTTGTTGAACCCAATTTTGCCCTGCCCCGCCCTGGGCTGTACCTTCTGAGCTGCACCTCCAGTGCAACTGAAAAATGGAGAGGAAGGGAAATAAAGTAAAGAAAATGTGACCAGACAAGACGTGGCAAACACAAGACAAGAAGAATGGGAAGAAGCAGGAAAAAAAATCCATCATTATGGAAATCTGGGGCAAATAGAAAATATGGCAGAACATTAGATAACAAAGCAAAGATTGTATGGCAGACAATACATAGAGAGGAGTTCAGGAAATGCTGGACTGGATAGTGGGGCAAAAGTTGGGAGAAGTGCAGTTTTGTCACAGTAAAGGTACAAGTATATATTCGAACAGTAGCCTTGAAATAGCTAAAATGCTAATAGAGCCACAAGAAACTGGATAGGTTCGACCATATTTTATCAACTGCAAATTATATAAAGCACTTATGATTAGGTATCTTTTAAAAACGGGGGGTCATAATAGGAATGTTGCTTTAAAAAGCAGATTGTGCATAGCAATTCCTAGGATTGTTCTGAACACAAGTTTCTGGAGAACACTCAGGGCCAGATTCTCTGTGCTGCTCTAGCCCCTTTGTATTGCTCTGATGGAGCAAAGGAGCTGGAAAGCCAGTGGACCTCCCCAGCGAGGGTTTTCACTCAGCACAGGCTTGTGTAAAACCAGCTAGCCAGCTCATATAAAAGCCCCTCTGCAACTTCCTATTTAGGGGCTGGATGGCGTTGTACCCACAGCATGCTGAATCCCAGCCATCCACGGCTAGTGGATTGGCCTTTGGATCCATAGCCTGCTGGTGGGATCCACCATCTGCCATGGGAAAGGGGCTAGTTTATACCTGACCAGAGATTCAAGAAGCCGGGACTGGCTCTCCCTGTTCCTGTCCCCAGTGCACCCAGCAGATACTGGTCATGACAAAGAATTTAGCCCTTGATCTCCATTCTTGTCTTTTTTCCCCAGTGATTGAGTAGTTGAAGTTTCACAACTTTCTGTATCAGAATTGAACCTGAACGCTTTAAACATGTCGTGAACTATTGAGACTCACATCTCATACTCCTCAGGCCAAATTCATCCATAGTGTCGCTTCTCTGAATTCTCTTACGACTTTAAAATCATACAGAGAATAAATTAATGTGGCTGAATTCCACTCGAAGGAGTGCTGCCTGTTCTGAGAAAAGGATTCCGTAAAAAGCAAGGAAGCCTGGCTAGATAAACAGATAAAAGAACCGTATGAGCAGTAGTAGTAAAATACTTGTTAGACAGACCCGGTTCATCAAATATATTTGAAAAGAGAATTTCCTTGCAGAAAAACGTAGCTTTCATTACTGTAAAGCTGGGTGCTTATTACTAACATCTTTTGTCTATCCAGATATATTAAAAACTCTGCTATAGAGTAGCAAGGTCAGACTGTGGCTGATCTGTAGATAATGGATGAGTATTCTGTGCCTAGAAACTCAGACATAACAAAGAAATAATTATTCATATTATTTTTGATAAAGTGTGTGTCTTGCCATGCATGTATATGGAATATACAGAATAAGCAGAGTATCTATCTGAGTGTCAGGACAATAAGCCTTATACTGTAGCTTTTGGGCTATTAGAAAAAGTGTCAGAAAAGGTTAATCCAATTCTGCACTATAGCATTCCCCCAGGACTCCAAAAGTAAAATTTAAAATGTATAATCTGGTCTCCTGTGTCGGTTAATCCTTTGCACCAATGATTAGTTCCTGTTTAGGTTAGCAAATAAAAAAGATTTAATGTAGGTTAAAAGTTCTCTAAGCTTGTTTCCTTTTAAAAAATAAAAAATAAAAAAAATCAATACACCAGGGAAACTTAAGAAGGCTTTTAGAGCAGCAATGGGACATCTCCTTCTCATAATGAAGAAATGTTGTGTTCCTTGGTTACATAAAATGCATTAGGCACAGTCTCAAATAAAATCAAAGTGAGCAGGTTACAAGGGTCAAACAAATTAAGCTTTCCTTTAGATTTGCATCAGCATCTGAGCCCAATAACATGCTTCTTAATTGAATATTAAGCACTGTCAGTCAACCCCAGCCAAAACAACTCTGGTTATGTAATGGCTTTCAATTGTAATTATTTCAGTCTAGCATATGGAATATTTCACATCACACTTTGCTAGTTTTGCTACTGCTGACATCTTAATCTGAAGTGGAAGCTGTATAAAGTCCTATGATCTCTCAAGTGTTCTAAAATAGGAGCTATTCAAATATGTATTTACCAGCAATTAATGTCTATCAGTAACAATGACCAAATGTTCCATGTACAGTCTAATTGTTAAAAGCAGTTTTTACTGAAGAGGTGCAAAAGGAACTACTTATCTGTATTTCTTTCTCATCCCTTACTTCCACTTGCAATGCTATAAATCAAGTGTAAATGAACAGCTTTTGCATTAAACACGTATTTGTTTTAAACACGTGAAGATACAGGCTAGATCAGGGGTGGCCAATCTGTGGCTCCGGAGCCACATGGGGATCTTCGGAAGTTAATATACGGCTCCTTGTACAGGCACCAACTCCGAGGCTGGAGCTACAGGCGCCAACGTTCCAGTGTTCCGGGGGGTGCTCACTGCTCAACCCCGGCTCTACCACAGGCCCTGCCCCCTCTCCACCCCTTGCCACCCCCACAACCCCCGGAGCCTCCTGCATGCCACGAAACAGCTGATAGGAAGGTGTGGGAAAGGGGGGGGAGGCACTGATCGGTGCAGCTGCTGGTGGGTGGGAGGTACGGGGAGCTGATGGGATGGGGTGGGGGCTGCTGACGTATTACTGTGGCTCTTTGGCAATGTACGTTGGTAAATTCTGGCTCCTTCTCAGGCTCAGGTTGGCCACTCCTGGGCTAGATCATAATAAAAATATTAATGAAATTCAAGTTAGTCAAAACATTTTACTGAAAGGTATGGGATACACTGAGGTAAGTGGGTGTAACTCTATTGCAGTCAATGGTCTCTGTCAATGATGCCAGTCCCAATACACCATTTGTCTGCTTCTACAACATCTCCATGCTGTCTGTGATGCCATTCCCATGTATAGAGCATCCTTCCTGAACTGGTCCATAAGGCCACTATCTTCTCCTCATTCAGATCCCTCATGAGGGCCCAACACTACTGTGACACCTACAAGTAAGTATAACAGCATGCATGAAGGAAGTTTGGAACTGTCTATATGTCTCGGTCTTGGTAGATATACAAATAAAGCTATATACCTACGCAGACATATTTACTTACAGAGCTGGATTTTAAATGATGAGGCCATTAAAATTGTGTATTAGGAGGTAGCCAATCACAGCCTTGCCCCTTTAATTGTTGGATACTCCCCTTTTCCCCCACACCATCTATTTCTCTGTCTGTTCTGTCCTTTATTGTAAAAAAAGTAGGTCATGGAACAGGAATTGTGCCTTCTTTTATGTTTGTACAGCACCTACAACACTGTGGGCAATACCAGAAGCAAATATATTATGATGATAGGGTTTATATAACTGACTCTACTAGAAAAGAAAACAACAAGCCAGCAGTGTATCAGATCTCCTTGCTGAGTAGTCTCGTGTAAGAAAGAATAATTAAATACCCAAGAAAGAGAAAAGAATGCTGCCATGAGGCAAAGTCTTTTAAAATTTGATACTCTGGTATCATTTGACAAGCATCTGGAATGCTGCTGGAAATCATGCATGGAGTGGGAATTCTAAAAATGCATTTTTAATTATAAAAAAATACATAGAGCAAAGCATTTGCCCCTCTACATAAATGATTGCTGACTAGATATTAAACAGCAGCATATTTCTTTCTTTGCTTTCTTGATCAATTGAAAACCCTCCTGCACTTTTTCCATGTGTTTTTGGCGAATTACTGTTCTGTGACTTCCCCACCACCACCATTTTCTATTGAGGAAGCCTCCTCCTTTATGGGGTGTACCAGGGACATGGATGCATTGAGGTGCTCCAGCACACCTGCCTGGGTGGCCATTTTTATAGTGGGGGTGCTGAAAGCCATTGAACAAAACTATATGCATTTGCTGCTATTATTGCCTTCGGGCCTGGGACGGGGCAGGTGCTTCTGCGCTGCTAGTTCCAGTGCCCCACTCTCAGGGAACAAATGAAGCCATGGGTTGCCTCCATGAGAATGATGCTGGTACCTTTGTATCACCTAGGGTGACCAGATGTCCCAATGTTATAGCGATAGTCTCAATTTTTGGGTCTTTTTCTTATATAGGCTCCTATTACCCCCCTACCCTGTCCCGATTTTTCACATTTGCTGTCTGGTCACCCCAGTATCCCCTAGGGCTTGAGGCTGGACCTACAGCTTGTTCCACAGAGGAAAACAAGAATCCTCACTGATATTTCTTCCCTTGTAACTCCTCTCATGGGTTTTCCTAAGGAAAGGGTTATCTGTAATGGCATCAAAATCATGGACTGGACAAAAGAGAGATCCTATTCCCATTGAATTCCACAGGCAGTTTGCCAGCAACTTCAGGGGGAGCAATATTGGAGCCAGAGATTAACACCCCACAATCTAGCAAAAATGCTCAGGACACTCCATCTTGCTGTGAAAAAGTGTTGTGTCCACAAGTGATAAAATTCCTGTAATCCTACTGTGGCTAAGAGGAAATAAAAGAAGTACACTACAATCATCCCAATTTGCAAGCAAAATTGTTTGCTGTACATTGTTGAAAATGCATTCAAGAGCAAGATAAGACCAAGGACTTAAGTCACTGCTATTTTTATTTTATTTATTCCTGCTTCAGCTATGAATAAAACATCTTTTCCTTGCTTAAACTACTGTCATAAATATAAAGGGAAGGGTAACCACCTTTCTGTATACAGTGCTATAAAATCCCCCCTGGCCAGAGGCAAAACCCTTTCACCTGTAAAGGGTTAAGAAGCTAAGGTAACCTCGCTGGCACCTGACCCAAAATGACCAATGAGAGGACAAGATACTTGCAAATCTGGAGGTGGGGGGGAAACAAAGGGTTTGGGCTGTCTGTGTGATGCTTTTGCCGGGAACAGATCAGGAATGCAAGCCTTACAACTCCTGTAAAGTTAGTAAGTAATCTAGCTAGAAAATGCATTAGATTTTCTTTTGTTTAAATGTCTTGTAAAATAAGCTGTGCTGGAGGGAATGTATATTCCTGTTTTTGTGTCTTTTTGTAACTTAAGGTTTTGCCTAGAGGAATTCTCTATGTTTTGAATCGGATTACCCTGTAAGGTATTTACCATCCTGATTTTACAGAGGTGATTCTTTTACCTTTTCTTTAATTAAAATTCTTCTTTTAAGAACCTGATTGATTTTTCATTGTTCTTAAGATCCAAGGGTTTGGGTCTGTGTTCACCTGTACCAATTGGTAAGGATTCTTATCAAGCCTTCCCCAGGATATTTTGGGGGAAGACGTCTCCAAGCGGGCTCTTTCCCTGTCCTTTGTTTAAAACTCTTGGTGGTGGCAGCGTACTGTTCAAGGACAAGGCAAAGTTTGTACCTTGGGGAAGTTTTTAACCTAAGCTGGTAAGAATAAGTTTAGGGGGGTCTTTCATGCAGGTTCCCACATCTGTACCCTAGAGTTCAGAGTGGGGAAGAAACCTTGACAACTACTAATGAAAAACAAAATGTCTTAACTGCTATCAAACACTAATGTGCAACATAACTGAGTTAGTCTTGATCTCCTGGTTGGTGAATGTGCCCAGCCTCATAATTTCCTGTTTAACACAGCAACTGTGGTACACACGCATTCAGAGTAACAGTGCATTTAAACAAACACATTTAACTAAAACTTCTGATTAAACAAAAGTCCATTATATCTCCTAGGGTTGAAAACTGAATAGGAATACAGCTGCAGTTCTTCCATTCATCTACCTTCAGGTGCTCCTCAGGAATCATGCTTCAGCTTCAATGAAATTTAGGCTTTTTCTAGAGGGTTTTTTGTGTCCTGAGATCTTAGTAAAATTGGGTCTCTACCTTGAACATGTGCATTTGTATGTGTGCCCATATTATTATTTTCTATGAGTGAGTGAGTAAAATATCAGGTGGGGTTTTTGTTTTTGCATTGTTTATCATCATGCATGGTAAGAACAACAAGGAGATTTTGTTCCAGGGTTAGCAAATTTTAATTATTTTGCAAGATTGGTGTTTGTTTTTCTCCTCCCGCATGCCCCCACCCCCACACACACAAAATGTATATAGGATCCTTGGGCCTGATCAAAAGTAATTCTGCAATTGTGCTTATCTATCTTTTTGATATTATTTTCTTTCAGTTTAGAACAATAAAATAGCACCTCTATACACAAACCCTGCCAATTATTTAAAATTACAAAATTACATGGAAATCTCAGTCAGTTCACCCCTCCTACCAACCAACAGTTCTAAAAGCAAACAGCGCAGCACATTGACTTTCAATCTCTGTTGATTCTCTTCAAAGGCTGGGTGCAACAAATGGACCCGGAAAGTCAACAACTCAGACTGTTTCAGACCAGCGAGGGGAGGGCATTCTGCGACTTGGGGCAGTTATGAAGCCCTGCCAGAAAACCCCTGTTAATTTTGTTGAGTGGATCTGGCACCAGTACCTCCGGTCACTGCAACTGTTGCACCATATAACGAGAGAGGCAGTGAAAGGCAACACCTTAAAATCCATCACAGGGAACCAACGCGAACCCAGAGCACAGATGATATGTGTTCTCTAAAGAATTCCTTACTTGTCAAGTGGACTGCTGCATTTTATACCAGTTACAACTTCCAAATCAATTTAAGATGTAGCCATGCATAGAGCTCTCGGTGCAATCTAACAACTACCGATTGTCTTGGGATTTCAGGAGATAAGCTAATATCTACTGTACGTAAGAAATGAAGTTTGGGGTTGTTCTGAAAGGCACTTAAAGTAAGTCTCACTACTATGTATCACTTACAGGTATTGCTAATAAACTTTCCTTTCTTGCAACTACACTTAGCTCCCTGTGCCCCTTGGTCCAGACTATCCAAACTATCACATATATTTTCATTTTTGGCCTAAGAAAACATTTGTACCTAGGTCTCCTGGGTGAATAAGATTTCTATACTACCTTTGGCAGTGTAAAAATAATATTATATTTTTAAAAGATCAGAGAATACCCTCCAGAGCTTTCATTTTTTCTTAAATCCCCAATTTTGTAGACGAACTTAACAATTGACAGCCTCCCGCTGTTTACATAAGTTCTTATGTTATATTGTAACACCAATAAATATCTTCAAAGCCATGAGGCAGAGGGGAGCTCACATTAGCAAATCCTATTCTCTGATCTGTGGGGAATACTGTGGTGTTCAATCAAAGGGGGTGGCAGTTCACAGCATTCACAAGACAGATGGTAGTTGACTAAGGTTTCCTTATTGCAGTGTTGCTTTACAGACCTTGCTACCGCACTCAGTCTAGAACACAGCTGGTTGAAGTCTTTTCAATGAATTTTTCACTGAAAAATTACCACCTTCTTTCACAATCTTTTTTTTTTAATTGTCTGTGTTTTCACCCAAATAGAAAAGATAAAAAAACTGGAAAAAAGTACTTTTTTTTTTAATTTCCTCCCTTTCTCCTCTCCTTTATTTAATTTCCCCCCTTTTTAGCAGCAAAGTAGGAAAGAAAGAATAAAAAGGAGAAAGGGAGAAGAGGGTGACCATCAAAAAAATTTAAAAAACAAAAATTCTCAATGCAAATTTCATGAAAAAATTAAACAAAAAAACTTCCCAAACCTACATAACAAAAATTTTGAAATTTTTGAAAACATCTTTCCATTTTCAACCAGCTCCATTCTGCAGCTTTCCTGACCTATCTGCCTGTTACACACCACCTAATGACGTAGCACAGCATTTCATGCCTCAGTTTATTAACAATACCTATATTAGACTCAACAACATACATTGGCAGTGATAAAGCTATAGGAACAAGGAATTCAGAAAAACTGAACAGGGGTGGATTCAATGTCTATCAAATAGAAAATAAACATCTTTATTAATGACCTGGATGGAGGTATAAAGAGCATACTAATCAAGTCTACAGATGACACAAAATTCAGAAGGATCTTGATAAATTGGGGAACTGGCTATAGACAACAAAATGAAATTCAGCAAAGACAAATGTAAGGTGCTACCCTTAAGGAAGAAAAATCAAATGCACAAATACAGAATAAGGGAAAACTGGTTTGGCAGCAGTGCGGCTGGTGGATCACAACCTGAACATGTCAGCAATGCGACGCTGTGGCAAAAAAAAACAAAAAACAAAAAACACCACATTAACAGAGGCATAGCATGCAAGTCATGGGAGGTGATAGTACTACTCTACTCGCTGCTGGTTAGGCCTCAGCTGTAGTACTGTGTCCAATTTTGGTCATCAATGTGTAGAAAGGATGTAGAGAAACTGGAAAGAATCTAGAGGCAAGCAACAAAGATGAAAGGGATGGAATGCAATCTATATGAGCACCGGCTAAAGGAACAGGATATGTTTATTTTGGAAAAGAGGAGATTAATGAGGGGATATGATAGTGGCCTCCAAATACCTGAAAGGTTGCCACAAAAAAGATGGAGAAAAGTTGTTCTATTTTGCCTCACAGGGCAGGACAAGAGGCAATGGGCTCAAACTACAGCATAGCAGATTTCAATTAAATCTCAGGAAAAAATTGCTAACTCTAAGAACAGTCGGAGAATGGAACAGACTGCCTAGGGAGGTTGTGGAAGCTTCTTCACCGGAGATTTTCAAAAGGAGGCCGAATAGCCATCTGTCTTGGATGGTTTAGACCCAACAAATCCTGCATCTTGGCAGGGAGTTAGACTAGATGACCCTTGTGGTCCCTTCTAACCCTATGATTTTATGGGTTATTTTTAAACTTCTGAGTGTATTAGAAATAGATGTATAAACAATTTTTTTTAAAAACCTACATTAAGTTCCTGAGTGTATCCTTTTAAGGGAATATAATTTTCAGCAATCAATGGTAGACTACCCAAAGCTACCAAAAAAAGACACTATTTCAACAACTATGCTGGAAAGCAAGACTTATACAAAAGTAGAGAGAAGGAGAATAAGTTACCTGTGTCCCTTACTGCAGAGCAAAGTAAGCCCTGCACTTCTACTGGTACAGAATTTTGATTACAGGCAAGTGAGTGGATTTAATTAGTGTTTGATGTGCTTATCCTATCAAGCTCATTACCTAATGAACATCTTGATTGGAAGATTGTTTGCAATGTTGTAGCTGTGTTGGTCCCAGGATATTAGCGTGACCAGGTGGGTGAGGTAATATCTTTTATTGGACCAACTTCTGTGGGTAAAAAAAGCAAGCTTTTGAACTACACAGAGCTCTTCAGCTCTGGGAAAGGGACAGAGTATCACAGCTAAATACAAGGTTGAACAGATTGTTTAGCAGAAGTAGTTAACACATATTGTAAGAGACCATTTAAGGTGAAGTGGCCCATTAACACTTCCTCAGTCATAGGACAAAAAGAGGGGGTTATTGGGTTAAAGATTGTTGTAATCAGCCATAAATCCAATATCTTTATCTTCACAGACCGGAGGGGGGACACGCCAATGCAAAGCAGTACCAGATCACGCCATAACAGATGCAAAACCTGCAGATGTGTCTCCACTGCTATGATGATCAATACCCCCCACAACACACCTTTCAAGATCCATGCCTACACATGCCTATCACAACATTTGGTATACCTCATCCAGTACACTAAATGCCCCAGCAACAACTATGTGGGTGAAGCCAGACAGAATCACTACATTTTTGAATGAACTCACACAGAAAAATAAGACAAAAACACTATCACCCAGGGGGTGAACACTTTTCACAAAATGATCAATCCATATGTGTCTTCTCAGTCTTCGTCCTCAGAGGAAACCTGCACAACACCTTCAAAAGACTAGTCAGGGGAGGGTCCCAGAGACCAAGCTCCAACCCAAGTGTCTAAACAGCAATTTTTAGCCCTGCAAGCCCAAGTTAGCTGACCTGGGCCAGCCACAGCCATGCCACAGATCTTTTATTCCAGCATAGAGGTACCCTCTGATTACCTTTCCCAGACCTAAGAAAGAGCTGTGTATAGCTTGAAAGCTTGTCTCTCTCACCAGCAGAAGTTGGTCCAATAAAAGATATTACCTCACCCACCTTGCATCTCTTGATAGAAATATTACATCTAAAATTAGGGAGAACAGGTGGGCGCATAATTTACACATTTCATTCTTTCATTCATAAAATAAAATCAGTTTTGCATAATTCATAATTTGTGTCATTCACTGTCTCAGACCTTTTCCCCTATATCCGTGTCCCAGATACCTGAATAGCATTTTAGGTTTCTATTCATGTTAATATGGTTCCTCTACATTTAGTTTGGTTGTACAGCTGGTCCCATAGGTTACAGAGGATGCCCATTATTTAGGGAAAAAATCCCTGTCTGACCATGTCTCAGTCCATTTTTCTGCAGTAATTAAAAGTATTATCAGAAGTGCGGAATTGTAAAAAGAAGATTATGGGCATCTTTATACATAGTGTAACAAATCCATGGCCAACTAAGGTTGTCATGATGCACCACTGTCACAATGGCCACTCAGAACTTCATGGCATTGGTGGAGATAAAACTCATCCTTCTGTTCTAAAAAGCACATGCCATTATTGCTGAAGTTAAAGGAGACCCTCCATTAGCTGTGCGCTTGTTGAATTTGACAGAGTGGAGCAACTCTGAATCCATCCAGTAGAAGGCAGTGGTGCACATACAAAACTTTTAATTACAATACTAAGAAATTACTTTCCCAATATTTTAAGATTTCTCTTTTGTGGGGAGGAAAGTAGAGGGTGGTGTCTTTATCATACATTTTGAAGTTATTGGCTTTGATGGTGAGAGACACATGGGACACAGACTTATGAGTTCATTCACAATGCAATGGTATTACACAATGCGAATGTCAAGCTACAAGCCTCTGAGAGGCACTGCACTTATACAGCCATACACAGGCAGGGACACGCCCAACTGAGTTACGTGAATGATCTCCCAGCCACCATGAGCCAACAATAGAGACACTCCAGCCAATTCCCATCAGTTCTCCAGCCTTGCACCCAGAAATATACCATCTTGCACTGTTCAAGGTTCCCTTCAACAGTGCAAACTAATTAATAAATTTGGTACTTCTTCATAGAAAAGTGGATATGCACCAGCCTTTGTACTCTGAGCAGAGATTCCCCAAGCACTTCAACCAGAAACACACTGTTTTAGGTAAAATATAAAACAGATTTATTAACTATAGAAATATAGATTTTAAGTGATTATAAGATGCAGGCATAGAGATCCTAAGAAATAAAAATAAATTTGCAGTCTAAATTCTAACTTAAACAGACTAAGCAAGATTTTAATCAAACAGTCTCCCACCCTAACAGATGGTACAGACAGCTTACAGTTCCTCAATATACAGACTAGACCCCCTTTCAGCCTGGAACTAACCTTCCTAAGGCTTTGTCTTCCATACGATCTTCCAGGTGTTGAGGGAAGGAAGAGAGAAAGACTAAGCGATGATGTCACTTATTCTTCCAGCTGCTAGAAAGATTCTTGCTGTGACGTGGTTTAGTCCACCCTAATGGCATATGTGCCTTCTCAGAGAAGTCTCTGAGATAGTGGATTCTTTTTTTCATAGGCCATCAGTGCCTGTCTGGACCTCCTTTGTTGCATCTGAAAGGCTGGCTGTGGGCATTTCCCAACCTCACACCATATTTCAGTAGCACATAGAGCAGGGGTGGCCAACCTGTGGCTCCGGAGTTAATACGGCTCTTCCAAAGTTAATATGCGACTCCTTGTACAGGCACCGACTCCAGGGCTAGAGCTACAGACGCCAACTTTCCAGTGTGCCTGGGGGTGCTCACTGCTCAGCCCCTGGCTCTACCACAGGCCCTGCCCCCACTCCACCCCTTCCCACCTCTGCCATGCCCTCGCTCCTCCCTCTCCCACCCAGAACCTCCTGCATGCCAGGAAACAGCTGATCAGAAGGTGCGGGGAGGGAGGGGGAAGCACTGATTGGTGGGGCTGCCAGTGGGCGGGAAGCGCTGGGAGTGGCGGGGGTGGGGAGAGCTGATGGGGGGCTGCTGACCTATTGCTGTGGCTCTTTGGCAATGTACATTGGTAATTCTGGCTCCTTCTCAGGCTCAGGTTGGCCACCTCTGACATAGAGCAATACTTCATAATTTCACACACAATGATAATATCCTGTTGGATTGTATGTACTAAGGTTCAGCAGACCAAGATTTTTAAAATGATACCTCACAAGGCATCCATTGTACAACGCATATCGTAATCAGATGAGAGAGGTAAATATGGAGGTTCCAGGGTACAGAGTGTCATACCACACATCGTAATTTGTTATTCATTGTATTTTAAGGAAAACCTTTTTGGAAGACACACAAGAGTTGAAAAGCAGCATGTCATTATGAAAACACAATATACTAACCACCCCTCATTACTTTCAAAGCTATCATACTATTGCACTAACCATATAGTCTTTCACTGATTTATATAGGTTGAAGCAATCCAGCGGTACAAGAGAAGGCTGCAGAAATATCTGGGGGGCCATAGGCAGTGAGCTGTATGGGCCCATGGTGCCTGTGCTCCGCCAATATTTACCAGCTCCACCAATGTTTGGGCTTACCGCGCTTTGGGGGGCCCCCGCACTTCAGGGGGACGTGGGGTCCAGGGTGGCCTGTGGGGTTAGCAGGGGGGCCTGGCACCAGCAGCAGTGAGCAACCCACTCCCAGCCCACCCCGCTTCCTCCTGCCACACCAGCTCCTGGCATCACTTGGGGGGAGGGGGTGGAAGCCAGAAAGAGATGGGGCAGGGGCAGGGCTGGAAGTGGGGTGGGGAAGGGGCACAGCAGGGGTGGGCTGGGGCCGGGTGGCTCGCTGCTGCAGGCAACCCTGGACCCTGTGTCCCCCTGAAGCGCAGGGGCCCCCAAAGCACAGGGCCCGGGGCGGTTGCCCCAGTCCATGCTATGGAGGGGACAGCTCTGCTTGGACCTGTTCTGGCCACCACCAAAAATTATACAAATCTGGCACCCATGTGGGAGGCAGATATTTGTATTTTTTGCCAGACAAATTGCAAATGTTGTTTGATGTACAATGTTGTAGTTTAATTGTCAGTTTAGGGTTCCCTGAACCTTATTCTGAAGTACTGGTACTGGTCACCGATGGAGACAGGATAATGGACTAGATGGATCACAGGTGTGAGCTGAAAATTCCTGTGATAAATATGCACTCTTTTAAGAAGCACATGTGTTAGTATGGAGAAAGGATTCAATTCACCACCACAAGCTGAAGAGATGCGAATTGTACCACCCCTTACCTATGCCAGCAGGGGTCAGTGTGGGCTAGCAAACAGTGCCTCCCTCGTGCCTGGGTTCAGCTGGGGAGGGCACCTTGATCATCCACAGTAACCCTAGCTAATATAAAAAATATACAAGCAGTATCAGTCCTTCATGCTTCAGGATATAAACAAACCACTAACTGCCTGGTTTTAGTAAGAAGCTTCCTCCATAGGTATGCTATTCCATAATTATCAATTACAAGAGTTGTATAGCTTCCTCTGAAGCATGTGGTACTGTGAACAACCACATACCAACTAGATGGAATACGGGTCTGATGCAGCATGGCAAGTAGCATCTTCCTAGCTTCCTATATTACTTAATTCAGTATGGCTGTAAACTCAAAGATTTTATTCACAGATTTATGTATTATGCAAGCCCAGGATTTAATAGTATTACCAACAATCATCAGCAAGTTGAAGGATTCCCCACATTCCAGAGTGAAAGGGTCTCCTTGTATTTTCCATGCATCATAAGCTTACTAAAATGCCCCAACACAGAGAGAAAAATCAGCGTTCAGATCGAAATCAATTAAATCTACCCACAGCCTCCTTTTGACCCGGCATTGTAGTATACTTATTAAAATGATGTCTTGTCAGAAATAACTACAGTCATGTATTTTATACAGTTGGGTGTGTGCATGTACATTGCTTTTGCATTTTCCTTGAGTAAGAAAAGAAGATATAACGACAGCATGATAGAGATAGCCTGAAGCAATGGGTAGTTGAGACTATCAAAATAATCGCGCAAAATATTTAAAAATGTGTTTAATTCTGAGGTTCTGATATTTAATTTCTGCTGCCTCCGGCACCCAGTGGATGTTTAAAGTAAGAAATAGTATCCCACCCACACGCACGGTCTAGTAACAATACCTAGTATATCTAACAAGCATGCTTTTTAAAGGATTTAAAAAATAATAATCTCAATATACAATTTTTTTTATTTCTTTCCCCCCTGCCACAACTGTTGTTTGCTGTAAAAGCCCCTGGAGCTTGAGTTAAAGGTCCTAATACACCACAAAAATTTTACAAAAAATATGTATTAAAAAATAAAAAAAAATGAATGAAGCTTAAAATAAAGAAAGAATGGCTCTCTCTCTCTAAGTCATTTTGATGAGTTTTTCCCTCTTGTTTATAAGGTTATATTATTTTCTAACACCATGGAAACATATTTTCTTTCTGATAAAGGGTGAAATCCCGTGAAGAGAACCAGTACAAGGTCTACACACTATTTAAGTCTGTTAAGTAGTCATGAAGATCATAGGGTATCAGTAGCTGTGGTTAAGAATAGATTTGTCATTGCTTTTTTTAAAAAAATACAATCAAGTTTAGTCCACAGGAGAAGAAATCAAGCATCCTTTACAACAACAATAAAGGGTGTATGCCATTTTCCATGTAGTGATGAAAATAAAACCTATGATATTTTGGCCAAGTATTGTACCTCTTAAATAGTGGTTTCTTTTGGAATATTACCATCTGGACATTGATTGATTTATGGAGAGTAGACCAACAGAGAGGAATCTGTATACTATGAAGAAAGCAGATATGTATGGTAACTCCTATCATTTTATTTATCACAACTACACAGAAAAGAAGTTTCATTCTTCTTGCTATACTAGAGGCCATAAAGACATTCATCACTTAAAGCACTCAACTGTCAGTCTTATTACAGTGAAAGAAATGAAACTCAATCGATAAAGATTTTGCTTAAAATACTGTTGCTCCTCTGCTGAGTGGTAATAGATGTCAGAGGCTTATAGGACAGCTTCCCAGTGGAAGCGAAATCAGCGTCATGGGCTCAAGGTATATTTTTAAGGCAACTTCAATAAGTATGCTACACACACACACACACCCCATTTTTACACTATATACACATCAGTCCTTGTAAAGAGGGAGTCATACAGCAAGCAGGCAATCCTTCTTCGGACACCAGTGCACAGTTCCCACAAAGCAACTCTGCCGCAGTAATTGACTCTAGTTAGAGAGAGATTAAGGCTTAGAACAAACTCACTTATTGCTTGTCATGCCCCACAAAAAGAAACTGTATCACAAAAAAAGAAACTAACAATGGCATTTCTGCAAAGACAGAACTGTGTTCACATGCTTAGAAAAATAACATTTAAGACACAGTATATAGTATAACTGGGGACTCACACCGTAACAATAAATTTCTCCAGTCATTACTGAAGGTGTATAGCAGAATTTTGAATCTTTAACTGAATCAAATGAGAGACTGAGCCCAAGGTACAAAATTCAAATCTACAGGCGATATGAACTTTCTTCAAATGTGAGTTTGTTTTTGTTTGAAGTTCTAGTCTGTTCCCATTGTGGGGATAGGCCCAGCCATGATTTTCAGATTCCACCTTTCACAGGATTACAGGGTGAGAGTTCAGAATTACTTCTTGCCTTAATGTAGCGGCAGGGAAGGAGATATCATAATTTCAGCTCCAATTCTAGACCTGTCACAAAGACATACACATTTGACTTGTTTAAAATTAGAGCTAATCAGACATTTTCTGACAAAACAGTTTTCTGCTGGAAAGTGCATATTTGACAGAATCAAAACACTGTGCGGGAAAATGTTGATTCTATCAAGACTTTCAACAGAAACCAGACAGGCAAACTGGCTGGACCTGACTGCCTGGTTCCTGCCAGACCACCACCCAGCCATCGGGCAGACTGGCAGGCAGGAAACCAGGTAGGCTGGCTGGTTTGTCTACTACCCAAGCTCCCCAGCTAGCTCCCCAGCTGGCAGGAGGGCAAGTTGCCCAGCCAGCTCCTCCCTGGCCGCTCAGATCTTTGGCTGCTCAGCCAGCTTGCCACCTGGCTGTATCCCTGGGTGCCTAGCTGCCCTGCCAGCAGGCGGGTGCCAAAACAGATTGGTCCATTTTCCTGGAAATTCCAAAATGTCATTGTGATTTGGAATTAAACAAAATGTCGACAACTCAGAATATCCCACAAAATGGAAATTCCCTTTTCTGCCAGCTCTATTTACAATCTCTATTAATGCTTCAGAGGGAAAAGTGAGAGGGGCCAAGTTGCTTTCATTGCATTAGTAATATACCCCAAGGTATCTTGCACCCTAAAAAAAAAGACAGATAAAATGAAGAATTATGAAATGAACATGTTGAAATATTGTTTATTTTGAATCCCTGTCATGCAAATTCTGAAAAGAAAATTTAAAGCCTCATTTTAGTTGTCTTATCCACAGCACCAAACAAACACTAATGCAAGAAAGAGATGGTAATGGCCCCTTGCAAAGGAACTGAGGGGTTAAGTAAAACAATGATACTGAAATTAAAGGTCTTTACAGCTAAGGCCATGTACACAGTATGACAATTCTGCCCTAAATATTATTCCAGCTGTGGTTTTGGACAAGACTATTGAAAATCTTTATCTGTATTACTAAAGGCTGTACAAGTAGAACTTCTTTGCTTAACATACAGGCTAAATTTTTTAGAATTTGTACCTGTTCTTGATGGAACTATGTACTGGTGAACACTACAGCCTATCATATTCACAGAAAGCAGTTGACAGAACAATTGTGAGAAAAATGTCTCCCTTCAGGCTTCCACGAATGCAGATAGGAAATCAATTTCTACATTCATGGGAGAGGATTCTACAGGACTCCCAGAGAGCAACTCTGCTGTGATGGTTTTGCATTGTACCTGTCAATAACCAGTGTGAATGTTAAATGGATAAATTTGCTATACAACTTTGCTCTATTTCAGTTCCTGAACCAGGTTGTTCAATCAAAGTGACAGGAACTGAACAACTAGACCCTGATCTTCGTATAACTGAAAGTCAACATTTCCAGCTAATTAGGTGAGACACTGATGGTTTCTGAAGTAACTCCCATCTGGTCTTCCTTGGCTGGAAGGACAGTGACTGCAAAAATGAGGGAGGGCAAAAAATTTAATAATATGTGCATTAATATTAAATATATATTGGTCTGTCTAAAATGGGCCAATTCTCGGTCTAATTTGTAACACCCAAGCAGCAATGCAAGTTGGAGTTAAACTTCTTTGGAAATGACTAATGAAGAACTCCCTTCTCATCCCCTAATGCCCCTACTGTACTTGCGCTACATTGATGACATCTTCATCATCTGGACCCATGGAAAAGAAGCCCTTGAGGAATTCCACCATGATTTCAACAATTTCCATCCCACCATCAACCTCAGCCTGGACCAGTCCACACAAGAGATCCACTTCCTGGACACTATGGTGCTAATAAACAATGGTCACATAAACACCACCCTATACCAGAAACCTACTGACAGCTATTCCTACCTACATGCCTCCAGCTTTCATCCAGACCACACAACACGATCCATTGTCCACAGCCAAGCTCTACGATACAACCGCATTTGCTCCAACCCCTCAGACAGAGACAAACACCTACAAGATCTCTATCAAACGTTCTTACAACTACAATACCCACCTGCTGAAGTGAAGAAACAGATTGACAGAGCCAGAAGAGTACCCAGAAGTCACCGACTACAAGACAGGCCCAACAAAGAAAATAACAGAACGCCACTAGCCATCACCTTCAGCCCCCAACTAAAATCTCTACAACGCATCATCAAGGATCTATAACCTATCCTGAAGGACGACCCATCACTCTCACAGATCTTGGGAGACAGGCCAGTCCTTGCTTACAGACAGCCCCCCAACCTGAAGCAAATACTCACCAGCAACCACACAACAGAGCCACTAACCCAGGAACCTATCCTTGCAACAAAGCCCGTTGCCAACTGTGTCCACATATCTATTCAGGGGACACCATCATAGGGCCTAATCACATCGGCCACACTATCAGAGGCTAGTTCACCTGCACATCTACCAATGTGATATATGCCATCATGTGCCAACAATGCCCCTCTGCCATGTACATTGACCAAACTGGACAGTCTCTACGTAAAAGAATAAATGGACACAAATCAGACGTCAATAATTAGAACATTCAAAAACCAGTTGGAGAATACTTCAATCTCTTTGGTCACTCGATTACAGACCTAAAAGTGGCAATTCTTCAACAAAAAAACTTCAAAAACAGACTCCAAGGAGAGACTGCTGAATTGGAATTAATTTGCAAATTGGATACAATTAACTTAGGCTTGAATAAAGACTGGGAGTGGATGTAATATTACACAAAGTAAAACTATTTCCCCATGTTTATTGCCCCTCCCACCGCACTGTTCCTCACACATTCTTGTGAACTGCTGGAAATGGCCCACCTTGATCATCACTACAAAAGGTTCCCCCCCACATTCTCCTGCTGGTAAGAGCTCACCTTACCTCATCATGCTTGTTACAGTGTGTATGGTAACACCCATTGTTTCATGTTCTCTGTGTATATAAAATCTCCCCACTGTATTTTCCACTACATGCATCCGATGAAGTGAGCTGTAGCTCATGAAAGCTTATGCTCAAATAAATTTGTTAGTCTCTAAGGTGCCACAAGTACTCCTTTTCTTTTTCCCCCTAGGTAGGAGTGCTCTTTACCAGTAGAAAGCTGGTGAAAGCAAATGAGCCAGTTACTTCACCTGCTGCCTCCCTTACCCCCACTTTAAGGAAGAGAGAGTGCATGCTGAGGGAGTTCCGGGAGCAGGGGGCCACCACACCCAATTTAAGGTCATTGTTTATACTGGGGCTGGATCAGGGAATTACAACCAGCTCCTCAGTGCCCTCTCTACTGCACCTGAGGTTTCCTGAGATGAGGTGGAGAACTGGTTCCAATACTTTAAAAAAAAAAAAAAAAGTTATCTACTTATTCTTTATCTCATTCACCAGATTACATAACTGTGCCAATTGCCCCACAAGTGTTTCACTATGGGCCAACCCAGCTTGGTAAGTGTTAAATCCTCCCCAGTTCAGCAGATCAACAAAAGGCTTATATACCACTCTGGTGCCCTTTTAAGGTCTTGAGTGGTGAATAGGCATTTTGCTAGACCTGTGCACTAGAGCTGGGTGAAATTTTTCAGCCAAAACTATTTCACCAAAAAAAAAAAAAAATGCACATGCGGCTCAACAAAAACATTTTGAAAATTCATGTTTATTTCACCAAACTGTTTCAATCAGGAAAGAAACCTAAAAATGTTATAATGTTTCATTACAACATGTTCAAAATGAAAGATTTTGTTTTTTTATTTGAATTTATTTTTATTTAAAAGAATTAAAAAACATTTTTAGAAGCTCAAACAGAAAATGAAACATTTCATTTTAGGTTGAACTAAACACTTTATACAACCCCTAATTATTTTTTTTTCCAGAACAGCCAGCAATCCAAGTACTCAGTTATTCACACTGTTCTAATCTGCACAGAGGTGAGGTTTTACTCTCACTCCTTAAAAGGAAAACTAAAAAGTAGAATGATGTAATTTATACAGTTTCAAAAATGCATTCTTATTATTATTATTACATGCATCTACGAAGTACCAATCACTGTAAGTTCTGGATACTGTCCAGAATTTCTGGGTGCCCAGTGGTTAAACATAAGTATAGTCTATTAAATATTTTGCTCTATTCTCTGGTTGTCATATTTCAAACCCAAATAATAATTTGAGTTACCACATTTGCAAGCATATATCCTCAGATTCAGATAGTTCTTCATTCTTGTGCAACTTATTACAGTTTGCCTTTTCCTCTAAATATAGACTGGGTTTAATGGCAATATTATGTAAAACACTGTCTTAAAGGAATTCCTTCTGGCTTTAGAAGGGCAGTATAATAATGTTCCACCAGATTTATCTGGACAACAAACTCATTTTGTAAGATTCCAAAAGTACTTTCAATAACTGAAATGTTGAGCCAAACTATAATTTCTTTCTGCAGGAGACTGAAGACTTAGCAGGGGAATCCAGACCAAGTTTTTAGAAGGAAAACAGACCACCGTCACCTAGAAATGTGATTTCCCCCCCCCCCTTTATATTAGAAAAAGTAAAACGATACTAGGGAGATGGATCCAAACTATAGATTTTATTTCTGGATCCCGGGTCAAACTTTACCCAAGTGAGGTTCTTCAGACTTGAGGTTTTGTTTTGGTCCATCCATGCACAGTACAGGAGAATATTTGGAGCACTCACCCAAAAGTCAAATATGCCCAGTTTTCAAAAGCTGTGCATGGCTATAGCAGACTGTCTTAAAATGAATGAATCATGACATGATCCTGGGTACTTAGCTATGACATCTGTTATGTAGTAAATTGCATTGCATGCTACATACATAATAAAAAGAGGAAAGACTTTTTCATTCCGAAAGCACGCTTCATTATGTGATGGTACACAAATGCAGTCAGTGACACCCAGGACAGATGGAAAAAGACTGCAATGCCATAAAGTGTACAAATAATGTTTTGTTTGTATCTCCCAGAAAATGAATACATTGATTAGTTGTCCTCTGGGAAAAAAACCTCTCTATAGTGTTCAATGCATTCATATGTTGCAGACAAGTTAATGACTAAGGTCTGTCTCTAATGTTCCTTGGAGGAAACCTATTACAAAGAGCTTGACCATTCCTCATAAGGAATACTTAGAGTTGAAGAAACACACACACATAAAATCATAATATACAAATAATGAAAACCTCAATGCAAGTCCAGGATAGTTTTAAAAAAAAGAGGCATATTCTTCAGACATGCAAATACTTTTCTAATGTTATTCAGTCAATTAGATTAATTACATACAGACTAAATCACATGTAGGCATATTTGCTGGTGAAATATACTACAACCCACCTTCCACTGTACTGTCGGAATGCAAAGTGTGACCTTAGAACCATTCAGAATGCATTACACCGCCCAATTAAATATTATACCAGTGTTATCTTCTGAATGGTCTGCCAGCTTGGTCAGATGAAATTAACAGTGCAACATTTTGGCAATTCAAGCTAAAATTTAGGTGTCCATGCTTATCTAAATTAGCTTATTCAGGGACTAAACGCTTAACTTCAGGCTGCCAACTTTGAAAACTCCAACCAAAGTCATGTAAAAGTAGAGTTAAAATGGTTTTCAACCAGTATTATAAGTGATCAAGTGGGAGAGCCTGCTAAGAAAATGTTTGGATAAGGTTAGGAATGTTTAACTAAGCTGATTTTTATTCCTGAGGGATCAAAACTGATAGAATAGGGCTAGGATATTTACTGTATTCCAAGAATGGAAACAAGTAAAAGGAAATTCTTAATTTAACATAGCCTGGAAAATGAAATATTGCTAAAGTTAAGCAGAAAACATAAGCCAGAGTTTCGGGAAGTGATTAAAACCCAGCCTAATATAGACCGTAATAAAAATTCAAATTATTCTCAATTCTTGTAATAAATCATTGATGTCATGATTATTGAGAATGGAAAAAAAGACATTCTTTAAGGCAATTTTTAAATTTGTAATGAGAATAAAGGGAACTATTTCCTTCTCCTTTATCCAAGCAAATGATTCCTGTATTGACAGGCATGGTCTGTTAATCTTACAAAACGGTCTTCCTCCAGGACAAGGAAGAGGATTTCCCACAGTAACAGGGTTTTGTTTTTTTCTTGTTTTTTGGGGGGAGGAAAAGGTGGGGTTTTGGGTGTTTTTTTTTAAACTATGCCACTGGAAACATTTTAGAAAAATACTAATTTCCAGATCTGAAAAATGCAAACATGCTGCTAGAACCAGCTTCATTGCCTTCTTTCCTTGCTCAGAGCAACACATGAATGTTCTCAGTAAAGCTTCTATGAAGGAATGGAATTAAAAAATTAATTAACAGGTGAATTCTATTTTTTTGTACTCAAGAAAAGATAGATGAGGGATTGAAGTGGTCCTCAGCCAAATGGTCCAGTTTTCTGCCCAAGTGTTACATTGGTAGGCGTTTACTGCTGCTAAGTTAACTGTATTCATAAACCATTGTTTAAAACTACACAAACAAGACTTGATTCTCCCCTTACTTATGCTATGGTGAATCACTAGCATTAACAAAAGAGGAGAGAGTCAGGTTTACAGAAAGCATAACAACTGGAAGCTACCCCCGATGCAACTCCTCAGCAGAGGGAGGGAGGTTATGAGGACATAGCAGGGCATAAAGATGGCATAAAGAGCTATGCTCCTACTACTCCTGCCAGATTGGCTTCTTATGGATGTGGACAAGTAAGAGACCCTCAGTTATAAAAGTGGAATGAAACTTGGTGGCAGCACTTAGTTTAGTGAGACCCAGAGCAAGAAAGAGAATGTGATTCACAGGAAAACAAGGCAGCACCTGGAAATAGAGCAAACAGCCACCATGGGTAAGACTCAGACATCCAGGAAAGCTGGGTTTCTGGACAAAGAAAACTTTGCACAACTATGGAAGCAAAAAATTAAAATAAAAAAACCCTCTGTATACAGAGCTGACCATGGAGAATAAAGATGAGAAAATTAAAGTAAAAGCTTTACTATCTCATTAGGGGAAAAGAACAGGAAGAATGACTAAAAACACTGGAACAGCTGATAAAGGTGTTTGATGGGTACTGTGATTCCAGACAGAATTACCAGTTAGAGACAGAATAATTTGGGAACATTTCATTCCAGCTTACAGAACAGACTATTGAGAGAAACCTCTGACTGCCAGAAGCCGAGACTAGATGACAGGCGATGGATGGATCAATTGCTCTGTTTTGTTCATTCTCTTGGAATCATCTGGCACAGGCCACTCTTGGAAGACAGGATTCTGGGCTAGATGGACCATTGTTTTGAACCAGTATGGCCATTCTTATGTTCTCAAATAGTGCTAACCCTAAAGAAATGCCTCCAAACAGTAAGGAAACCTTAACAGTCCAGCAAATGGATCAAAACAATGACAGCCACGAGTGCAGAACAAGTACATAGGGTCAGGCTAAAAGAACTCAGGAAGCAGGACAGAGACCAACCAACTGAGAAGGCAGGCATCTTGGTCCAGTATATAGACTGTGGAAAGCAACACAAAAGGCTCAAAGAAAAATGCTTATTCTATGGGCACAAGGGATATAAGAAATGAAACCACTTTATGTCCCAATGCCATAGTACCTCAGGAAGAAGAAAAAGCAATAGTTCATGCAGCAACTGAGGATATAGTCTGGGTTTTATAGTTTTATTTGCTTTTCTCCTTTATTTAAAATAAAAGAAATCTAAAAAGTACATGTTTTCTTCTCGGTGTATGGAAAACAAAGAGGAGCACAGATTTCATTGAATCAGTTCAGTAACTCCTGAGTGAAGAGCCGGACTGAATTATGCTGTCTTAAATCCATAAAAGTGACATACATGATGTAAGACGACAGCCTACTGGCAAATCATTTTTTTTAACATGCTAACTAATATATCTATGAAATCACTTTAAGATGCTCTTTTAGCAACTTCTCTGTTATATTTCCTCTTAGCCCCCAGATATTTCCTATGCACTTACCTGTTCCCCAATCCTTTTTAATATGCAGTATGTCTGAAATCAGCATCACACTGACACTGTAGAAATCAGTAACTTTCCAAGCAGCCTTTTCTCTTGGATAAACACAGTACCGTTTGTATTTCAGTTTTTTAACCAAATGAATTAAACAAATACGTAGTTTTTAACCAAACTACGTACTCAGGAGACTAAAGCAGCTCCACCAGTGTCATTCTATTCAAGCAGGTGACCCTACATATTTATGAATCATTTATCCAGCGACCCTATTGACTGCTTAGCACCTGCTATGAAAATATGTCTTTGGGCACATGCTGAAAATTCTTATGAAATTTGTTTGAAAAACCATGCTCACTTTACAGTTTTATTATTGGAGCTGATATGAAAATTAGATTTTAAAAAGAAATATTTCAGAGCCAAGACCTCAGTTGCAAAAATTGCTTCTCAGAATTGTAATATTAATCCTAATGTCATTACTGTGTCCTGGCTCCTTTAAATCAGCTAGCAGAAGGTACACAAGTACTAGGAAAATGGAACCAGTCACCTTTATGATATGCCTGGTCTTCAGCTGTACAGGAATCAAGATACCCAATACTGTTTCAGAACTAATATATTTTGCAGCTCAGCATGACCCAAGGAAATCAATGAGAAGATGAAATTATGGTCCAGAAGGTTACCAAACACAACCAGTCTCCCTATAGGTTAGCAATACAGCCCAGAACACACTGGAGGGGACTTTGAGAGTGCCATCCAGATGCAGAAAACACCAAATGCCAGCAGACGTACCTCAAAATGATAAGTAGAGCTGAGTAAAGTTTTTCAGACAAAAAATGGTTTTTTGCATTAAAATTTCATTTGTGGTCATATAAATGATTTTTCATTTCAAATTTTACTTCAATTTTATGTATTTATTTTTTTAAAAAGGGTTAAAAAAAACAAACCAGGGCCAAAAGCAAAACCAGTATTGTTAGTGGGGCTTGGAAGACAAACTCAGGGATAACCGAGATTTTCCAAATCTCAAGCTAGACCAGCTCATCTCTTAGTCTAAAAAAAAAAGAAAGAGAGAGAGAGAGAGATCCTGTCTGAGACACTACTGCACTGCACGTCTGGTTTCATGTAGAAATCTCTTATGGATTGTTTATACTTATTCAAAGGCCTTCCATTAGTTTTCCTTGAACTATGTCAGTTGCCTGACTTTACAGCAAATGAAATCCATTTCAGAGTGTTTCATCAGAGTACCATAGGATTAGTCGGGTATTTCTTGGGTTCAGTTGCATTGCTGCTCAGTTCATGACCTTCACTAATTGGTGCGGAAAAGTGAGCAGGGAGGGGCTTAGAAATCAAAAAGAACAATAAAGATCTAAGGAACAGCAGTAGGAGGAATGAAAATGAAACTGTCCGCACAGAGATTGTGTGAAACTGCCATTGATTCTGCAAGAAGACAGAGAGAATGAAGAAGAGACGCAAACTATTAAACAGTTCACTCTCATGAAAATCTGAGTCCAGCAATATTACTAAAGACAGTCTCTACAATCTGTCCCATAAGCACCGGTTAGGAATGTACAGCTGCCCAGAAGCAGCTTTAAGTTGCTCACTTGAATTTTGCTGGGGGTGAGGTGGGGAGAAGGAAGTTTTCATTCACAGATCAACATGCTTGACTTTTTTGGTGCCACATTTTTTTTCCTTCTGTCTGTGCTTCCCCATGCATCTTTTCATCTCACGTTCTAGAAAAAGCATCCGGCAAAGATATAAAAGTTAGGCAACTGAAATTAAATTGAAGCTGAATCCTCTAGTTTTAATGATGTAGGCCATGAACTAACATGCTCAAAGTAAATTTCATAACAGATTACCACCATGATCTTCAGGGTTTCACAAAATTATACACTGAGCAGGTGTGAAGGAATAATTTGCATCTACACCATGTGTACACAAAGCATAAGAATGATTTTTAAAATTGTCATAAAAAGTCTTACAGAATCTATGTAAGAATATATGTCAGAATGTGGTAGCTAATAGTAAGTCATTTCAGTAAATCACCAAATGTAGTTTTGCATAAAATACCATTATATATCAAAACTGGAAAGAGTCTGAAGTGATAACATTCCTCTCTATCCAATTAAAATGAGATAAACTCTTGTACAGCAAATCAATTCTGATATACTGCATTGTGATCACTTGCTCAGTACAATAATCCAATTTAAGGCAATTGATCCAAGCAGATCAGATCAGATTCAGTATCAAGGGATCTTAATTCATGTTTAGAACTGAAAATATTTACTGAAGTTTAGTCAGTGTTCAATACTAACCTGCTAATAATATGTTTCTTCAAAGAAGAAACCATCTGCTGTAAACACTGAATTATCCAGCAGATTTCAAAGGCTTTCAGATGGTAGTCTCATAAGCAGAAAGATAAGCTTGTTAAAAATCTTAAACACTAAGAATATAGAGGCATGTGACTCCAGCTCAGATTCAAAATTAGTCTTGGATGGAGTTTAATCTGTGTTGATTAACTAGATTTTGATTAACTCAGATTTTGTCCAAACTTTTAAACCTTATTTTGATACCTGCAAATATTTAAGACGTTGTTTGCTGGTAGACTTCGAGGCTGAGCTATATTCACTAGGAGAGACCACATGGGACAATGAACATGGTATTTTTTCAATGTAGCCACTATTTCCATTTCTGGTGAAAAGTTAATTGACAAACATTTGAACACCTACGACTCCACCAAATCTGAACCTTGATGGTGGGTTCCAATAGATTCAAACTTGAAAAAACTGGGTTAATTTGAATCTGCATCTCTTTTTAACTTCAGGGGATGTGAACTAATTTTGAATTTTAAATGTGAACTAATGTGAACTGGCACACGGAAATACAAAATGCATTTTGAGCTAACTTTGGAAAGGGTTTGCACTAGAGATGGGCCAGAATCAGAATTCCACACAGGGGTGCTGGAACATTTGTATAGTGGGGGTGCTGAGAGCCATTGAACCAAACTTTAAACTTTGTATATGATGGGAACCACTTCAAGCCAGGGGATTCAGCAGCACTCCCAGCACCCCTAGTTCTAGCACCCATGACTCCACATGTGGATTTGGATCCATACTTTATTTCTTTCAGAGGCATAACCAAAGCTAAATACTCTTAAATCTTGATACAGATTTCCCAAAGTTTAATTTTCCCCAAGTTTTGCACATTTAGATTCAGCTTATAGGAGGCCTGAATTTTGAATTTGGGTACAAACTCAAATCCAGCTCCAGAGTCCAGATTTAGAATTTTGGCTCACACAACTCTCAGCTCAACCTGTGCTTGATTTTTTTATACAAAATTCTAATTCACTTCAGTGGGATTTTTCTTATGAAACTATGACAGAACATAGCCCATTAGATTTGACAAATATTAAATCAAACCATTGGCCTGTCAATATTGGTATCCTGCCTCCAACAGTGGCCAAAAACTGATGATTTATGAGAAGGGCAAAGCACAGCAAACAAGGTTATCAGCTTTCCCCCTGAAACATGAAACTTCATTACCCTCATCATTATCTTAATTTACACAGGTATAAATGTTATTAGTAGTCACGAAATTATCCACCCATTTTTGAAATCCAGCCAAAGTACCATATTTGTTTTGATAACCTCCTGTAAAAAAAAAAAAAGTGTATAATGCATGTAATGCCTTTTATCAGTTCCAGCAGTAAGTGAGAGCAATGTACCTCAGAGCTGCAGGACTGTGGGATTTCTGTATTACCTTGTATCCTACCCTTAAACTGATGACACTTAGATGAACTTTCACACAGGGAAGAAAAGTTAATTGAAATCATGGTGAGGAGGGGTAGTGCCATGTTGACCAATATATTGGAAGCAATTAAATTAAACTTTATGTAATTAAATATTTTATGTAATAAAACATTCCTAATGCAACTTCAGTTTAATTGCAATTTTTTTCTTTTAATTGTATAACAGAAAACTGAGTGAAGACTCACAGCCTCAATTTCCTGCTTTTTTAAAAAAGGTAAAAGATTCAGAAAATTGTAACCCCCTGCATCTAAATATACAGGGAAAAGGAGCTGTAATTCTGTATCTTATTTTTACAACCCATTTTGAGGGTAGTAACTATGACAACACCTCACCTTAAGCGGGGCAGGGACTGTTGTCCAGTTTGCCAGGGAAAGGGGAATAGCACTATCAGTGAGGGGTGGGAGAGGAGCTCAGAAGCTACAAAAGAGGGGGAGTGGGTCAGCATGGTTCCAGGAAGGGCTGCGGAGTTGAAAAGGGGCAAGCCCAGCAGGAGAAGCCCCTTTTCTCCAGACCAGGCAGAGGAGCACCCACCCTCCCTCTCCTTGGAGTTGGCAAAATACCAGGTCTGGACCTGCTTTGGGCATCATATTAGCTTCTTCTTTCTCGGGGGCTGCAGGGCTGGCCTTAGGGAAAATGGCCCCCTGAGCAAACTTTGGATGCGGGTACTCTGTGCTAAACTACATAGATTGAGCTCCTTGAGTCCATCACTAGAAAACATGTTTTCTAATCCTTTAATCTTTCTTATGGCTCTTCTCTGAACCCTCTACAATTTTTCCATTGTTCTTGAATTGTTGACATCACAATTGGACACAGTAGTCCTGTAGTTGTCCCACCAGTGCCAAATACAGAGGTAATATAACCTCAGTACACCTACTTGAGATTCCCCTGGTTATACATCCAAGAATTGCAAAACAAAATAGCCTTGGCCTGTTTTAATGGTAATAGTGGGCATTTAACTTTGACTGAGATCAAGATTTACCCAGAGCTGGGGTGGGTTATAATTTCACATGTGCTATTCCATCTCTGTGGAACTCATTCAGTCTCCCTCCATCTATTTCATCTTATTCTATGATTCACACTGTTAGCTAACATGGGAGAACACTTTGAGCCACATTCTGATTATTTTTTTTTAAACACAAAAATTAAGGGTCCATAACCTTACCTCAATATTCCATCCTCCCATTCTCCTCAGAGTGTAAATAGCCTGCAAGAATACTTAGCTGCACCTTTAATACCATGAGACAGTCACAGAGCACCTCATAAAAGACTACAACATACAGGCTACAATGTACAGGAAAAACCCAGAGTACAAACTCTATTATTGTCCATTAAATTTGGTGGATTCAGAAAAAATCAAGTCAAGCAACCTTACAATAATTCCAGGTGAATTTATGTCCATCTCCATACATTTTATTTTATGGCATTTCAAATTGTTCTATGTCATTCAGAGAAAACAAAGGTCACATCCATATGTGAGCAGTTCCAGGGTGCAACCTAGACTGTGGGGCCGCTGAGTCTTCCAAACCCACCAACCTTGGTTGCCTCTCACACTGTGATGCTGATGTCAAGCTACAAGTCTCTGGCAGGCACTGCACTTACACAGACATCCACAGGCAAGGACACACCCAACTGTGTTACATGAATGATCTCCCAGCCACTCATGAACCATCAACTGTGAGGTTCCAGCCAATTCCCGCCAGCTCCTAAGCCTAGCACCCAAGAACTGTACTGTCTTGCACTGGTCAGAAGCCTGGCCAGTGGATGTTCATTACATAGTTAGCCACTTCTTCACAGGAAAGTGGACATGCACCAGCCTTTGTAACCTGAGCTGAGATTTCCCAAGCATTTTAGACAAACTCGCTTGTAAGGATAAAATAGTAAAATAAAATTATTAACTAAAGACTGATTTTAAAGAGATTATAAATATATTAAATATATTTATATAAATATATATATATTATAAAGAGATTATATATACTTTACACAAAACATAACATACTCAGATGACAGTTGTGAATATGGGGTGCCAGGGTCTTACTTTGGAGGTACACAGTGTCACGCCATAATTAAAAGAAGTTTTGTTTTGCACTTAGATTAACCTTAATGTATATTCTTAACATAAGACATGAAGTCATCAAAAATATCAATGATATTCAAATTAAATTAAAAATGGCAGTGCAAAATTAGCACAGTCAGAGGAAATCACAGTTTTAGTTCAGTGCCATTTTAGGAAGACTGTCATTGTAATCACACACCAAATAATTAAATCCGAATACTTTCACTAGAAAATGTTATCTAAAATACGGCAGGCTACTTTCTCAGCAGCCTATACATTGTATGTCTGATACAAGCCCACTGAAGACAATGAGAGATTCCCCATTTTCCTGTATAGTATTTGGATCAGGCCCTAGATACCGTGTCCTGTTAGTCAAAGTACCTGTTGTTGTTTTAAAACTGTTGCACTTTATATAATGCTTCATAGCCAGTTATGCAGAAATAATGCATACCCCCCTCCCCATACACCAGTTACAGGCTTCCTAAATAAATATTGATTGTTTCATGAAGTCATTAGGATTACATGCATAAAAATTGTAGAGCCAAATGCTGACGTATCTATGTAAATTAAAAGGAAAATACAAAACAGTGTAATCACATATTAAACTGGAAATATAAAAACAGGTAATAGGGATCTGGAAAAGAAATGATTTGGAATACCAAGAAAAATATTTCTTGTGGCTCTTCCTCCTCGTTAGCACGTAAAGCACAAATAAGCTCTGAGCTTCATTGCTATTCAGTACATGTACATAAATGCTAATTCATGGTCAGCTTTCAGACATAATTATATTAATTGCTTTAAACACTATACAATATAAATTCTTCATATGCTGTTTAGCTCATCTGTAAAACTAGCCCAATTTGGAACACTGCAATTTGCAATGCAATTCAGGCAACCAACAAGTATAATGATATATTTTACATATATTAACACTGGGAGGTCATTTTTACTTCAGGTGAAATCTATGTTTTAAAAAGGGCAGATAATCTAATTCAACCTCACTAAAAAAGCTTGAAAGCTATGGAACCCCCACAGAGTCAATAGATGATTAGTTAATAGAAAAGCTACCAGCTACTGAGATGAATGATAATTAGAATTACAGTGAAGTACTATAATGGAATTCAAGTAAGTGGCACATTCTTGGCTAAAATGATGTTGGAAACTAGTGATGGACAGATCTCAAAAGGTCTGGATATTTAGTTCAAATAAGAATTTTTTTAAAAAAAACTGAAGCTTTGGGGTCTACCCTCCTTACCAAGAGGATAGGCCCTGCCACCCACAGGCCACAGAACCTCTTTCTCCCTCAAAAGGTAGCACCAACCATGGCTCCTTTGACCTCTTGTGTTGAGTTTCTGGGGATGATGGCAGGAGGTCCAGCTGCCTGCTACTGTACTCCTGTTTAACATCTGGTCACCTGCTAAGAGGGAAGCAACAAAGCCCATTTTACCTTGTCCAATGCAGAATTGTCTCCTGAAGGTGGCCCATTTCTCTACTACCGTTGCTACAGCAGGAACCAGTAATTTTTCTGCTGCATATAAACTCAAGAGTATCTACTGGGAGGAGAAAAGTGGGCCTGCAAAAGTGTTTTGGGGGCTCCCAAGCAGTAGAACTTTAAATAACATTTGCAGGAGCATTTTGGGTTTACCCACTATGCAAGATATTTTTGGGTGTGGGAGGTTTCAACAGTTTACTCTGAGTTTTAGGGGTCCCAGCTTAGTCATTCCTCTCCCTGTGTTTACAGAGGATCGGTGCTTCAGGCCACACTGTCTCCTAACCCTCCTTCCATGACTTCCCTAAGAGCAACCCCTCATATCTTTTGGGGGAATGGCAGCAGCCCAGGTTCAGAAGCCATGCTCCACACAGATTCTCTCAGACCGTTTACTTGCCAAAACAACAAATAAAAATCCACATAGTTTGGGGGGGAAATGTAAAATATAGACAGGATGACTGTTCATGCACAGGGATTTCAAAATGTACACAAATTAAAGATAGAAGTTTAAATTGACAGTACCTCTTTAAACAAAACTGGAATATTTTTAGTTTGAAGTCATGCATTTAAACACTGTATGTACTGGACAATATTAATATTTCAGAGGCTAATATAATGATGTTGTAAGACCATCTGGAAAAACAACAAATGTTACATCAAACTTGAATTATAATCTTTAAGCCTTAACTCTGGATAACAGGTTCAAGCAAGTCTTTAATTCTCATTAGTTTTCATTGATCTAAGTGAAGATTTTTTGACTCTTCAGCACAAGCTGTCCATACAGAAAGTAGTTCATTGCCTTCCCTCCCAGAGGCCCCCATGTACTCAGCCTTTAATGGCCTAGAACCCAATCTTAAACGCACAGCATGTTGCAGTGTGTCATATTCCATCAGGAGCCAGTGTGCAAATAACATATTTCCATTTGAAAGATGTCACAAAAAGCTTTTGGCATTTTCATGACTCAGAAAATCACACTTACACCCTCTAATTCTTTCTGCAGCTAATTTCTTATGTTCAATATATATCCACAGCAGGAAATCAGCAATAACTATTGAAGAAAAAGCTAAAGTTCTGCAGCATAGCCATTAGCGTATGCCAGCTACAGAAAGGGAGTATTCAAAATGACACTATTATGTAACAAAACTTTTGAAAGTAAAAATGGAGTGCATTTAAACAGCAACCATTTTTACTGACTGATCTGAAAAAAAAGTCAGGTATATAATCAATGCAACCTCTTATATAAATCAAGGATTTGCACCTATTTTTTTATGGAAAAATATTAAGAAAAGTTAAGATATTTGGGATAGGGAAGGGAGAAACCTTAATATGATAAGAACATAGGGTAATGTTTGGGAGCCCCTTATTTCTCTTCCAGATTTTATCTAACTAGCCAAATTCAGAAAAGGTATGATACAAATGGACTTTTTGTAGCCTCATATAGGAAAGAAATTAGTTAAATGTGTTCAGATACCACAATGAGATATGTTAGGTAGTAGAGAGACAGACAATGCACGTACCATTGCATGCCTTGCATTTTCAAAACCAGAGTCTAGTATCCAACTACCAAGCCTATACAACGGGGATGCAGAATGAGACCCTAACAGCATGAAGCCTGTCCAAGGCAAAAAGAAAGAGGGAGAATGAGCCATCACCAGTTGAAGGGAGATCTTTACCTACATGAAAAAGTGATAAATTTTGTGCTCTACTAAAAGCAAAACCTAGACTGAAAACGGTCAGTCATGCTGTTTTGTTCTGAGAAAGGTAGGCAGAGAGAAGCGGGAAATCAAATGCTTTGCTAAGAAATGGGAAGTTGCAAATAGGGAGGAAGTTAGAGTATAGGAGAGTAAGGAAAAAAATTTAACAGGATGGACTGTGGAAGAACAAGTACAGCACAGTAGCAGTATTGCCAGCTTTCTTCACACAATGTGCCTCATCCATAAGCAGGAGGGCACAGTTCTAGGGTTCAAAGAAAGCATAGTTCAGCTTCCATTGTCATTCAGTTATGGACCTTTTTGTTTAAATATCCTCCATAGGTGTTAACGAATGCCTGCTGTGGTGGTGTTGTCTTGTGCATAAGTGTCCAATTGGAACAGTAGGAGATGGCAAAATTCATTTCCACTTTTGACCTAATGCATTTGAATGAATAAAGTTTGGCAGAAGAGAAACGCTAGGTCATTAACCCACCACGCCATTTACTGCAGCTTATCGGTACATAAGAACATAAGAATGGCCATACTAGGTCAGACCAAAGGTCCATCCAGCCCCGTATCCTGTCTCCCGACAGTGCCCAATGCCAGGTGCCCCGGAGGGAGTGAACCTAACAGGTAATGATCAAGTGATCTCTCTCCTGCCATCCATCTCCACCCTCTGACAAACAGAGGCTAGGGACACCATTCCTTACCCATCCTGGCAAATAGCCATTAATGGACTTAACCTCCATGAATTTATTCAGTTCTCTTTTAAACCCTGTTATAGTCCTAGCCGTCACAACCTCAAGCAAGAGTTCCACCAGTTGACTGTGTGCTGAGTGAAGAAGAAGAACTTCCTTTTATTTGTTTTAAACCTGCTGCCCTTTAATTTCATTTGGTAGCCCCTAGTTCTTATATTATGGGAACAACAACTTTTCCTTATACACTTTCTCCACACCACTCATGATTTTATATACCTCTATCATATCCACCCTTAGTCTACTCTTTTCCAAGCTTTTCCTAGCCTCTTTAATCTCTCCCTATATGGGACCCGTTCCAAACCCCTAATCATTTTAGTTGCCCTTTTCTGAACCTTTTCTAATGCCAGTATATCATTTTTGAGATGAGGGGACCACATCTGTACGCAGTATTCAAAATGTGGGCGTACCAGGGATTTATATAAGGGCAATAAGATATTCTCCGTCTTATTCTCTATCCCTTTTTTAATGATTCCTAACATCCCGTTTGCTTTTTTGACTGCCGCTGCACACTGCATGGATGTCTTCAGAGAACTATCCATGATGACTCCAAGATCTTTCTCCTGATTAGTTGTAGCTAAATTAGCCCCCATCATATTGTATGTATAGTTGGGGTTATTTTTTCCAATGTACATTACTTTACATTTATCCACATTAAATTTCATTTGCCATTTTGTTGCCCAATCACTTCGTTTTGTGAGATCTTTTTGAAGTTCTTCACAGTCTGCTTTGGTCTTAACTATATTGAGCAGTTTAGTATCATCTGCAAACTTTTCCAACTCACTGTTTACTCCTTTCTCCAGATCATTTATGAATAGGTTGAATAGGATTGGTCCTAGGACTGACCCTTGGGGAACACCACTAGTTACCCCTCTCCATTCTGAAAATTTACCATTTATTCCTACCCTTTGTTCCCTGTCTTTTAACCAGTTCTCAATCCATGAAAGGCTCTTCCCTCTTATCCCATGACAACGTAATTTAAGTAAGAGCCTTTGGTGAGGGACCTTGTCAAAGGCTTTCTGGAAATCTAAGTACATTATGTCCACTAGGTCCCTCTTGTCCACATTTGTTGACCCCCTCAAATTGCACAACAATTTATGCTCTTCTAGGCGTCTGACAATTTTATTCTTTACTATTGTTTCAACTAATTTGCCCAGTACTGACATTAGACTTACCGGTCTATAATTGCCAGGATCACCTCTAGAACCCTTCTTAAATATTGGCGTTACATAAGCTATCTTCCAGTCATTGGGTACAGTAGCTTATTTAAAGGACCGGTTACAAACCATAGTTAACAGTGCCGCAATTTCATATTTGAGTTCTTTCAGAACTCTTGGGTGAATGCCATCTGGTCCCAGTGACTTGTTACTGTTAAGTTTCTCAATTAATTCCAAAACCTCCTCTACTGTCACTTCAGTCTGTGACAATTCCTCAGATTTGTCACCTACAAAAGATGGCTCATGTTTGGGAATCTCCCTAACATCCTCAGCCGTGAAGACTGAAGCAAAAAATTCATTTAGTTTTTCTGTGATGATTTTATCGTCTTTAAGTGCTCCTTTTGTATCTCGATCATCCAGGGGCCCCACTGGCTGTTTAGCAGGCTTCCTGCTTCTGATGTACTTAAAAAACATTTTGTTATTACCTTTTGGCTAGCTGTTCTTCAAACTCCTTTATGTATGGTACTGTACCATACCCATAAGTCATAATCAGCCATACTAAGTACATGTTCATTTTTATGAGCCCACCCATTGGGAACCTTGACCCATATAGTATCAAAGATTTATGTTCAATTTGTGAGAGAATAGGGTTTGATTTTTCTGCTGTGGTTGCCCAAAATGTTTCTCCTGTCATATTTTTTCTGAGAAAAACAGTGTAAGGTTTATAAATTATGAGACTATTAAATAGTGTTCTCAATGTTATGTGAGAAATTAATGAGGTTGTTTTCCCTTTAAGAGAGAAGTGGGACTGGAGAGTTTTGAGACATTAGAGTTCAAGCTAGTTGTCTGTGCAGTCAGAGAAACTGCTAGTCTCTATAAAGGGCACTGTTCAGATTTTTTTTGCTGTGAATAGCAACTCTGCCTGAATTTATACAAAAGGGCCATTATTCGGGTATGCAAGAGATACAAGGCAACCATTAGCACAGGTGCATAACTTAACTGTACAGAAGTTGACAGATATGTGGAGAGCAATAGAAATATCAGAACAACGAACAGACTACCTTCGGTTTATAGAGCTGATTTCATTTTTTTTAAATGTCTTTGCCTAAATAGTATAGCTGCCATATTTGGCAAAGGTAAATATTACTGAATATAAATTGGAAAAAATATTTGGCTGCTGGGTATTTCTGAGAATGCCTGCCCCCACCACCAACAAAATACAGTTAGGAGGAAGCATTTTGAAAAGTCAGGTTGTACACACAAAGCACTCCAGCGTGGTGACAGACAGCTAAGTCTAGCAAGGTTACTGTGTGTAGGCTCTTTTGAGAGACAGCTCAGCCGCTATAGCTGTAGACTAAAGAGACTATCTCCAGCACCATGACATCAGGTACAGTGCAGAGACAGATCTCTCTGGATGTCTAAGAAAAGCATTATTAACAACACTGTCCCTTATACAGGGCTCACTCAAGGTCACCTTCCTCTTCGCCATCTCTCATGAAAATTAAAGCTGACTACCATAACATTTTAAAAAGAAAAACTATACAACAGCAGATATCAGAACCTCGGTAAATAATAATGGGCTCCAGAACCCTGACTTATTCTTAGAGAAGAGAACCACCTGGACATTCACCAAAGATTGAATGAAGGGACCTTGGCTTAATGTTGAATCCAGATAAGAGCAGGTAACAGTTTCAAAATCACATAAGTAATTTAGGAGGCCAAGATCCATTTTCAAAAGTGAATTAGACACTTAGGAGCTTATGTCCCATTGAAAGTGACCCCTCCCCTCCAAAGAATAATATCCCTTCCCTAAATTACTTCTGAAAATAGATAATAGGTGAAGTGAAAATTTTACCTACCAACTCTAAGAGTGCACTTAACCCAGTATTACAGTGTTCAGATTAGATATGCAACCAAATCATGGACTGGAACTTGAAGTCATGACTTTCTGGCCTGGGAATCTACCATCTGACGCATACTTGCTGACATACTTGGCAGCATGGAAATGTATGAGACAGGAGGGAATAAGACATAAGAGGGAGAGGGAGAATGAAAATGAGAAATGCTGTATTAAAAACTGTGATGGGTGTAAATTTGTGATTTCAGGTGTGTCAGGGTAGGTATTAATAAGAATAGTTTAGGTTCAAAGAGGGCGTAAAATCACAGATTAATGCAATTCAAGAAAAAAAATGGTAAGGATGCTCAACAGTACTAGTGAAAAGTGTGTGTTTGTGAGGGAGCAGTTATATGCATTAAGAAAGTAACAACCTTCTAGTGGATCAGGTCTTGTGTTTCTTTACTGTATGGCATCTGTTACATATGCTTCTACTGCACTTTTTTATTGCTAGCTTTCCCAGAAGTAAATTCAAAACACACACTAGGATAAAAAGACACAAACATTAAGTTAGTTGTGATGAGCATCAATTAAATGAATTAAACCTCACATGCAAGTGAATCTTCTGCCAGTGAGAGAACAAAAGCTGAGCTGAGATTAAGTCACAGCCACAGAAACGAAATACTTTATCGCCAGTGGCAAATTCTGGGAACTGTTTTGTTCCTATGGAATAGGAATAAGTATTTACTTATAAGTAAACTGTTACTCAAGATGCAGGATCCTGAAAGCACAGTTCCAGGACATGAAACTCTAAACTGATCAATCGCACAAAATTATTTCTAGCAAGGCCTGGTAGAGACTTAAAGAGAGTGAAATCAGTCAAATGGACCCACAATTTATAGAAGTTAAAAATCCCAGAGGTTTTCACAAGAGTGAGAACTCAAAGGGCTGAATGAACAGTTACAACATCTGAATCTTTCATATCAGAGGCCCTGACCTGTGAAAACTTAGACATGTGCTTAATTTTTTGCATTTGAGTATCTGAATTCTGTAAAATGACGCTACATGTCAAAAGCAGGGTAAAGTGAACTCCAGCCTGTGTAGGTCAACAGCCAGCAGAACATTAGGGGGCAGCCTGCCATGGAGGTTTGTGCCCATCAGAGGTTAGGCAGAACTAGCCTGAGAGATTATAGTAAGTTAATTGTATCCAATTTGCAAATGAATTCCAATTCAACAGTCTCTTGCTGGAGTCTGGTTTTGAAGTTTTTCTGTTGTAATATCGCATCTTTCATGTCTGTAATCGCGTGACCAGAGAGATTGAAGTGTTCTCCGACTGGTTTATGAATGTTATAATTCTTGACGTCTGATTTGTGTCCATTTATTCTTTTACGTAGACACTGTCCAGTTTGACCAATGTACATGGCAGAGGGGCATTGCTGGCACATGATGGCATATATCACATTGGTGGATGTGCAGGTTAAAAAGCCTCTGATAGTGTGGCTGATGTTCTTAGGCCCTGTGATGGTGTCCCCTGAATAAATATGTGGGCACAGTTGGCAACGGGCTTTGTTGCAAGGATAGGATCCTGGGTTAGTGGCTCTGTTGTGTGGTGTGTGGTTGCTGGTGAGTATTTGCTTCAGGTTGGGGGGCTGTCTGTAGGCAAGGACTGGCCTGTCTCCCAAGATCTGTGAGAGTGATGGGTCGTCCTTCAGGATAGGTTGTAGATAGGTTGTAGGTTGATGATGCGTTGGAGAGCTTTTAGTTGGGGGCTGAAGGTGATGGCTAGTGGCGTTCTGTTATTTTCTTTGTTGGGCCTGTCCTGTAGTAGGTGACTTCTGGGAACTCTTCTGGCTCTATCAATCTGTTTCTTCACTTCAGCAGGTGGGTACTGTAGTTGTAAGAATGCTTGATAGAGATCTTGTAGGTGTTTGTCTCTGTCTGAGGGGTTGGAGCAAATGCGGTTGTATCCAGAGCTTGGCTGTAAACAATGGATCGTGTGGTGTGGTCAGGGTGAAAGCTGGAGGCATGTAGGTAGGAATAGCTGTCAGTAGGTTTCCGGTATAGGGTGGTGTTTATGTGACCATCGTTTATTAGCACTGTAGTGTCCAGGAAGTGGATCTCTTGTGTGGACTGGACCAGGCTGAGGTTGATGGTGGGATGGAAATTGTTGAAATCATGGTGGAATTCCTCAAGGGCTTCTTTTCCATGGGTCCAGATGATGAAGATGTCATCAATATAGCGCAAGTAGAGTAGGGGCGTTAGGGAACGAGAGCTGAGGAAGCGTTGTTCTAAGTCAGCCATAAAAATGTTGGCATACTGTGGGGCCATGCGGGTACCCATAGCAGTGCCGCTGATTTGAAGGTATACATTGTCCCCAAATGTAAAATAGTTATGGGTAAGGACAAAGTCACAAAGTACAGCCACCAGGTTAGCCGTGACATTATCGGGGATAGTGTTCTTGACGGCTTATAGTCCATCTTTGTGTGGAATGTTGGTGTAGAGGGCTTCTGCATCCATAGTGGCCAGAATGGTGTTATCAGGAAGATCACTGATGGATTGTAGTTTCCTCAGGAAGTCAGTGGTGTCTCGAAGATAGCTGGGAGTGCTGGTAGCGTAGGGCCTGAGGAGGGAGTCTACATAGACAGACAATCCTGCTGTCAGGGTGCCAATGCCTGAGATGATGGGGCACCCATGATTTCCAGGTTTATGGATCTCGGGTAGTAGATAGAATATCCCAGGTCGGGGTTCCAGGGGTGTGTCTGTGCAGATTTGATCTTGTGCTTTTTCAGGGAATTTCTTGAGCAAATGCTGTAGTTTCTTTTGGTAACTCTCAGTGGGATCAGAGGGTAATGGCTTGTAGAAAGTGTTGTTGGAGAGCTGCCGAGCAGCCTCTTGTTCATATTCCGAACTATTCATGATGACAACAGCACCTCCTTTGTCAGCCTTTTTGATTATGATGTTAGAGTTGTTTCTGAGGCTGTGGATGGCATTGTGTTCTGCACGGCTGAGGTTGTGGGGCAAGTGATGCTGCTTTTCCACAATTTCAGCTCGTGCACGTCGGCGGAAGCACTCTATGTAGAAGTCCAGTCTGCTGGCTCGACCTTCAGGAGGAGTCCACCTAGAATCCTTCTTTTTGTAGTGTTGGTAGGGAGGTCTCTGTGGATTAGTATGTTGTTCAGAGGTGTGTTGGAAATATTCCTTGAGTCGGAGACGTCGAAAATAGGATTCTAGGTCACCACAGAACTGTATCATGTTCGTGGGGGTGGAAGGGCAGAAGGAGAGGCCCCGATCGTCTCACAGTTTAAATCCTCTCAGATTCTAAACTAAACAGATCCTGATCATCAATATCAGAGGACTAATACTGAGGTACCAGTGACAAGGTCAGGGCCAGGGAAAAATGAATCATGAGAAAGAAAATCCACTGAGCCCTGTCATGTTTGTTTTTTTACATAGAGAACTGGGTTACATGACAGAGTCACTACTGACTTCAAGTTTTAATATATCCCTCATAAAAACAAAAACACAAAATAAAAACCACCCAACCCACAGTTTATTATGTTTCTGACATTTTATATGTGGAGGGCGAGGTAATTAGCTGCACCAAATTTTTACCTCGCTCAGGTTACCAATTTCAGTTGTTGTGCGTGTGTCTCAGTTGGTCTTCCCTTTCCACATTCTGAGAGTGACAGTTTTTAAAATTAATAGCAACTTTATATTATTATACGTAAAAGGGGAAAAAACAGACCAGCGTACTGCTAGCTAAGGAGTTTGACCACATTGTCATTCAAGAGAGAAATGCATAACCTGCATGCCCTAAGGGCCTCAAGAAATATGCCATTTCTCACTTCAAGATGGAGCAGCTATAACTCACAGCTTAAGGCAAGACACTCGTAGGCTTTCGCACATCATCGTTGGCACACCATCCTACAATATTGGTTTTGTCTATTTTTACCATCAACTTGCTGAAATTCTTCTTAGAGCACAAAATTTCAAGGGTGGTAATATATTTTTTGCTGTAGGTGTGACAGCTTCAGCCTCTGACAGTCACTTTAATTTATTAAAACTACTGCAAGGGACTACATTTTAGCATCAAGTGCTGCAAGTCAGCTCCATATTCACAAGCTCTAATTCATTGGGAACGAGGTGAGATTTTTTTCATTTTTTGTCCCGGTGTGAAGATTCACTCTCCTTTAAAGCAAAATAACTCAAATGAGATTTTAGGAATCTGTTTTGAAGTTCAACAAAATTTGGTTGACAAGTCTTCATTTAGAAGTGCATGGATAAGGGTCAGACTGAAGTGACACAGCTTCAGTGCCTTGAGAGCACTCCATTTTTTCAGCAACAAGGACCAAGTCCACAAATCTAGACAAACACAGCATGCTGTAATCAGTGTGGTAAAGGAACTTTGCACTAGTGGGCCACAAAATGGAAAGGAAATTAAATGAGGTATGAAATTAAACGAAGTGAAATTACTTTGAACTCCATATCACGTACTTGGGCCACTGGGCAAAGACATCACTGTGTATGTCTAATTTGGGCTAAAGTCCTGGAAAGCCCATAATGTTTTTCTCTCTTCATCAGGGCAACACAGTGGGATGGAGAAGCTTCAGAGAAATCCATGATGCAGTTGAAGGAGACACCTTGGCTATGAGAACATTGTAAAGGGTTTGATTCTCACTCTGTCTCATTCCCTGGGAGGAAGAATATTTCACATCACTTAACCGTGATTTTAAAATGACATTGATAGGCTTCTAGAGGAATTTCATTCAGTCTTTCATGGTAAGAAGAATGTTGCCTCTAGTACATGACAATCAGGGTACAAAAGGATACCGCAACCGCTGTAATCAGCCAAGGTAATCAAGCTGGCAGCCTTCTGGTTTAAACAAGAGAAGGTGACTGTCAGCATGTTCTCAGGCAGTATACTTTGACTCAAATACATTTCCTTCCTTGGTCTGCCAGAGTTCAAATTTTATGATGGTCAGGTTTCAGAGTAGCAGCCGTGTCAGTCTGTATTCACAAAAAGAAAAGGAGTACTTGTGGCACCTTAGAGACTAACCAATTTATTTGAGCATAAGCTTTCGTGAGCTACAGCTCACTTCATTGGATGCATTCAGTGGAAAATACAGTGGGGAGATTTATATACACAGAGAACATGAAACAATGGGTGTTACCATACACACGGTAACAAGAGTGATCACTTAAGGTGAGCTATTACCAGCAGGAGAGCGGGGGGGAAAAACCTTTTGTAGTGATAATCAAGGTGGGCCATTTCCAGCGGTTGACAAGAATGTCTGAGGAACAGTGGGGGGAGAGGGGGGGAATAAACATGGGGAAATAGTTTTACTTTGTGTAATGACCCATCCACTCCCAGTCTCTATTCAAGCCTAAATTAATTGTATCCAGTTTGCAAATTAATTCCAATTCAGCAGTCTCTCCTTGGAGTCTGTTTTTGAAGTTTTTTTGTTGAAGAATTGCCACTTTTAGATCTGTAATCGAGTGACCAGAGAGATTGAAGTGTTCTCCAACTGGTTTTTGAATGTTATAATTCTTGACGTCTGATTTGTGTCCATTTATTCTTTTACGTAGACACTGTCCAGTTTGACCAATGTACATGGCAGAGGAGCATTGCTGGCACATGATGGCATATATCACATTGGTAATTGTGCAGGTGAATGAGCCTCTGATAGTGTGGCTGATGTGATTAAGCCCTATGATGGTGTCCCCTGAATAGATATGTGGGCACAGTTGGCAATGGGCTTTGTTGCAAGGATAGGTTCCTGGGTTAGTGGCTCTGTTGTGTGGTGTGTGGTTGCTGGTGAGTATTTGCTTCAGGTTGGGGGGCTGTCTGTAAGCAAGGACTGGCCTGTCTCCCAAGATCTGAGAGAGTGATGGGTCATCCTTCAGGAATTCCACCATGATTTCAACAATTTCCATCCCACCATCAACCTCAGCCTGGACCAGTCCACACAAGAGATCCACTTCCTGGACACTATGGTGCTAATAAACGATGGTCACATAAACACCACCCTATATCAGAAACCTGCTGACAGCTATTCCTACCTACATGCCTCCAGCTTTCATCCAGACCACACCACACAATCCATTTTCCACAGCCAAGCTCTATGATACAACCGCATTTGCTCCAACCCCTCAGACAGAGACAAACACCTACAAGATCTCTATCAAGCGTTCTTACAACTACAATACCCACCTGCTGAAGTGAAGAAACAGATTGATAGAGCCAGAAGAGTTCCCAGAAGTCACCTACTACAGGACAGGCCCAACAAAGAAAATAACAGAACGCCACTAGCCATCACCTTCAGCCCCCAACTAAAAGCTCTCCAACGCATCATCAACCTACAACCTATCTACAACCTATCCTGAAGGACGACCCATCACTCTCACAGATCTTGGGAGACAGGCCAGTCCTTGCTTACAGAGGGGAATACAACATACTCAGCCAGTGACAATCACATCCTTTTATGTTTGATTCCATGAAAATTCTGATGAATAAGCTTATTGTTAACAATGTTCATGTAAAATAACTAATTTTTCAAAAGCAAATATTGGAATATATTAGTAAAAAGCTATCTTTAAACTTGTAGACATGAATATTCACACCAACAACTTGATTCTAAAAGTTACATTGGCCCTACAGACTCCATCCTGGCTCAAGCATGCTTTGACATGCCCCTTAAGCCAAGGATGGGGAGGTTGGCCCATAAGACATCTCAGCCACCAGTCCCCTTCATGGGATGGATTCTCAAATAGACATGTGCAGACTAGTTCTAGCCCCTTTGTGCTCCTCAGGTGGGGCAAAGGGCCAGAATCCAGACAAAAAACCTTGCCCTGAGCATTATTTTTCAACAAAATCATTCTGCAGATCAAATTATGAACAAATCTGAAAAATATAAGATGCTTGGATAATTTGCAAACAGAAAAGGCTAAATCTGTCAAAAAATTATTCACAAAAATATTTTCTCAGTTCCGTTTGACACAGTGTGATCTGCTCTTGTAAGATTCTCCCCTCCCCCATTTTCAAACCAAATGAATTCATATAAACTCTGATGGCTGGACCAGATCAGAGTTCTGAGTCTTTTTCAGACTCGCCCATCCTTAAATGTACATTGTTGTATTATTCATGCAATTGCCAAATCCCTTCTTCCAGATTTTTAGAATGTCTGAATCCTGACCAGTCCATATCAGACAGTACATGGAACAAATTGTGACCTCTTCTTCCTCTCACCGCCCTCCTCCCCATCATTTTTTTAAAAGCAAGATCTGGTGCACTTATCTTGTGTTTTCTAGACACCCCAAGTTCCTGCTATGAATTGTGTGAATCAATGCTTAACAAAGCTGTCTTCTTAACAGGCAAAAATAATTACGCATGTCTGTTCCAGTTTCATGTGAGCAGAACCTCTGGCATCAAGACTGAAGTATTTAATTAACAACAGTACAACAACCTTAGGCTTTTGTCAAGGGTTCTTGTTGCAATCATAAAATTGGGTGGGGACATTTTTTATTTCATTTTGCCTGGCAGTTCAACAAAAAGTATCTCACTCTTAAGTTTGTCCATCACAGTTTATACCAGTTATTACTACTATCCTCACTTGTAATTATTGCCCAAACTTTTGTAAGTGACTCCTACTCAAAAGCACATCAAGTTTATGAATCCATTTGTACTGTTTTACAAAACTGCTTTGTTGGCAGTTGACATAAAGCACTTGTGACAACCTGTTAGAAAATGAAATTTACCCAACTTCAAATAGGAGAGAATCAAAAGACCCATCACGAATGGAAATTCAAACCAACTTGTCATAATCCCTCCTATTTGATAAGTTGAAAATGTCAACGTTTATTTACCAGATCTTTGGTTATATCTAGGAGCACACAGTGCAATTTGGATGCAGGGAATGGTGCAGAGGAAGTAAATCTTGCCATTGCACTTCCTTGAGCTTGGGTTGCCTATATATCAATAGCCCCAAAGGGCTGAAATGTCAGACAGGGATCAGTAAGATGTAGGAAAGGACTCATCAGGCTTGCTTTCCTGGCAGAACAGAGAGGGCATGGCACAGGATCCTCTATGAATATAGATATAGATATCTCCCTCTCCTCTCTCCAAGAGCACAAATGCATGAACCACTGACAATGACATACAAATGTTCTGTGGTGCTGAGCACTGAGGTCAAGAGGAGTTGTGGGTGATCATCACATCTCAGAAAGTAGTCCATAGCTTGTTTCTATTTTTAAGACCATATTTTGGGGAAATGTGAGCTTTTATGTTCATTTAGCTATTCTCCAAAAGCCTTTTCCAACTAGAATTAATGGAAAGACTCCCACTGACTTGAACTAGTATTAGATCAGGCCCCATCATGCCTTAGTCCTATTTGTGATCAGCATTGAAAGGAAAATTGAAGGGTATTATGAAAAGTATTTAATATAAAATGTAGTTTTCATAAGACAGAGAAAATGGAGATAACTGTTTTGTAAATAAGGAATGTAAACAAATATATTGTGATTCTAATGACATGGCAACTGACACTAGCTTCACTTTCATGTTTACTTTGATATCATACAAAGAGCCACTTGATGTGTTTATTTAGCTTCATACAGGACCTTAGATACCTATATAATATTCTCCATGTATTATAGTGGTCTATATCTACAGCGCTTTTAATATTGCACAAATCTGCCCTGGCAGCACCATGAAGGCTAGTGGAAAAAAATATAGACGACTTCTGTGGTGTTACATCAATACAGATATAATAAAGTTATCATGTCCTATTAATAAGAAAAATAGATTTTTCTGAAACCACTCAGATTACAGTATACACATGAACAAAAATCATTTGTATTTCTGATTGAACTCTGATGTCACAATCCTACCAATCACGTATGCTACTCTACAACTGTCTTGAAATCAAAGCATAAAAAAGTGTTTTGATCACATCATAAAACCATCGTTCACTTCGGCCTATTTGGAAGGCTCTGTTCAAGAGAAGTCTACACACTGAATAGCAGGGACGTTTCAAAGCAGGATTGAAATGCATTGCAAAGGTGAGTATAATGCCTGTCTTTTACTACGCCTAAATCAAACCAGTTCTATTAGTCCCTCTCTTTCATGAGCATTAAATTTGTTCACAGGAAGGAAGGAAAATTTTAGATGTAAAACTGTTAGATCACCTCTACTGAAATGGAAGATTAAAACAAGCAGCAGCACGTTCAATACCAGACAGAAAGTAAGATATGTTTATTATACAGTGACATGCTGTCAAGCAACACCAGATGAAAGACAAGAGTGTATTCAAATTTTGTCTGATCCAGGAAATACATAAAACAGGACAGAAAAACTGCAATCCAGTGAGACAAGATAAAAAAAGATTATGCAACGAATACCTGACCTCATCATGTATCACCACTGAGTACAAACAGTTTGAGTATCTACATTAGATATAATTAAACGTTGACTGATTTTTATTTTACCCATATTGTATATCACATTTTCCATGGATGGTGTTATCACTTAAAATGTGTACATACACTGTCCCCCACCTGCCATATCACTTTATTCTTCATTTTGCAGACTTGACATTATACACAGTTTGATCATAGACCCAGCAGGCAGGCAAAAGATACAGTAATGTGTTATTAAAAATATTATCTGATGAATAAAAATAACCAGCCTACTCACCAGATGAAATGATGCCCCAAGTAAGTTAAGTTGTATGGCATGATGTGACTTACATATATATACCTGCCCACTTCCAGGGAACACAGTTACATTTTTCAGGGGCTGTTTTTTCCAAAGGCCAAATTCTAATATATAACGTATGGTTTTTCAAGAGATGTGATAGTGCAAAGGACCACACATCTGAGCATAAAATATGTCCTATAGTGTTTGCTTACTAGAGTGATTCACATTGCCTCCATGTTAAATGTGTTATCTAAACACCAGTAAGATTCATACTTTGACTTCTTCCCAGATAAGGAGTGCAAGTATTACCCCATGGCTGTATTTAGCTTCAGTAGAAAAATGCACCCAAAATTTAAGACTTCCTGAAAGGTACTTCCAGAAACAAGAAAACCCTATGGAAATTATGCACTGCTGTGACTCCTATTATACTTATGCATGTGAAACCACTGAAGATCAGCATAGAGACCAGTGCTTCCAAAATTCAGATGATTCAGAGATGTGGTATTTGTTTAGCGATTTGCAAACTGAGGAAGATTAACTAGTGTTCCTAAATATATTGAAATATGGAACAGTAAAAAATAAAAGCATAGTAATAATAAAGCAGCCCACCAGGGGAAATTAAGTGGTAAAAACTGCCATTAGTGTTTTGATTGGCTCTGTCTGAATACAACTGCAAGTGAGTAAGACAAAAAAAACCCTGCAAAGCTATGCAGCTAATATAATGAAAACAGTTTAGGGCCTTTCACCCTTTTCATGCAACCAATCAGCATAAAAGACCAAAATAAGATGATTGTTATTTCAAAAGTGACAAGGACCATTTTTAGCATTTTGTGGAAAACATGAATTAATGGCTTCAAGTCCTGGCTGTAATATGCTGAATATGTCATATTTCTTGCGTCTATCAGTTAAAATGGGTTTATATCCTCATGGAAATGTTAATGGGAAAAGATCAAGGAGATGCATTTGCAGGATGGAATCTGGGTGGACTCTTCCACATTAGAAATGTCAACTGAAGTGTAGATTCCTGGATTCAGAAGTAGGAGAGGTTAGAAAGTCAGTTGTCTTACTACAAAAGCCTCCAACAAAGACATTCACAGATTTGGAGGCAGCTTTCCGGGCCATCCCTGATATTTTTGTTTAGGTTAAAACCCGACATATCATGTCGGGTACCCACCAGCACAAATGAGATCTCATCACATCAGTGATGAAAATAGTAAGTTTTTTTTTTTAAACCAGCAACATCAAGAAAGACTAAATGAATTCTAAATAAAAATGTTGTATGTAGAAATTGATCAGCGGTTTTCGACAACTTGCTTTGCTGGGGAAGAGCTAGCTAAGACTGGAGTCACTGTACTGAGATTAATATTAAAATCTTAAGATTTTCATTTCCAGAGAGTAAACAAGAAAATCTCTTTCCTTTTCTTCAGGATCATAATCAGCTGCTGATTTTCTGTAAGTAACATAGACAGTAATGCATGTGCCACTTAGCTTAATCAATTCTGCTGCAGGGTTAAACCTCACAGAGATGATTTTTCTGACATGCACTGGTCACCTATCACTTAGTCATGCAGAGAATGCCTTTCCATCTCAGGAGATTCATAATATACACTGCTTAGGCTGGATAAAAGGTATGGATTAAGATATTAGGGCAGAGTGAGCTCTGGGATAGTTTCATTTGCATCTAGTTCATTGAATCACCAGGAAATCATCATCACCATCACCATGATAATGTAGTACATGGGGGTGGGGAGGAGCTGATGCTGCCGGATTCAAAGAAGGGATTTCACCCAAATAAAGGGGGGAACTGGGCCAGAATATAATTGATAGCTGTTGGTATGTTTTAAATACTAAGGATAGCATTTAAATGCTTTGTTCATCAAATCCTTAAGGGCCTACTAAACAAAATACAACTGGGAACACAGCAAAAGTAATTTGTGAAGTTTTAATTATGTATTCAGTGCTCCCAGGAGCAGTGAGAGGTAAGAAAGGGGATTTTTTCCTATTTCTTTCAAAATTACGTAAGACCCCCTAGAATCTTTACAGCTTGATGAAAAGAGAAGTGCAGAACCTCTCCAGTTCAGCTCTTCAGGACTTTCAAGACTATTTGGCAGATTCAGGCCTTAAGGAGTCGCTAAAAAAAAGGGAATAGGTCCAATGGGGGAACTTTAGTCACGGACTATTCAGCTCTATCTAAGGTCAATCTAGGTCATAGAATCATAGAATCATAGAATATCAGGGTTGGAAGGGACCCCAGAAGGTCATCTAGTCCAACCCCCTGCTCGAAGCAGGACCAATTCCCAGTTAAATCATCCCAGCCAGGGCTTTGTCAAGCCTGACCTTAAAAACCTCTAAAGAAGGAGATTCTACCACCTCCCTAGGTAACGCATTCCAGTGTTTCACCACCCTCTTAGTGAAAAAGTTTTTCCTAATATCCAATCTAAACCTCCCCCATTGCAACTTGAGACCATTACTCCTCGTTCTGTCATCTGCTACCATTGAGAACAGTCTAGAGCCATCCTCTTTGGAACCCCCTTTCAGGTAGTTGAAAGCAGCTATCAAATCCCCCCTCATTCTTCTCTTCTGCAGACTAAACAATCCCAGCTCCCTCAGCCTCTCTTCATAAGTCATGTGCTCTAGACCCCTAATCATTTTTGTTGCCCTTCGCTGGACTCTCTCCAATTTATCCACATCCTTCTTGTAGTGTGGGGCCCAAAACTGGACACAGTACTCCAGATGAGGCCTCACCAGTGTCGAATAGAGGGGAACGATCACATCCCTCGATCTGCTCGCTATGCCCCTACTTATACATCCCAAAATGCCACTGGCCTTCTTGGCAACAAGGGCACACTGTTGACTCATATCCAGCTTCTCGTCCACTGTCACCCCTAGGTCCTTTTCCGCAGAACTGCTGCCTAGCCATTCGGTCCCTAGTCTGTAGCGGTGCATTGGATTCTTCCATCCTAAGTGCAGGACCCTGCACTTATCCTTATTGAACCTCATCAGATTTCTTTTGGCCCAATCCTCCAATTTGTCTAGGTCCTTCTGTATCCTATCCCTCCCCTCCAGCGTATCTACCACTCCTCCCAGTTTAGTATCATCTGCAAATTTGCTGAGAGTGCAATCCACACCATCCTCCAGATCATTTATGAAGATATTGAACAAAACCGGCCCCAGGACCGACCCCTGGGGCACTCCACTTGACACCGGCTGCCAACTAGACATGGAGCCATTTATCACTACCCGTTGAGCCCGACAATCTAGCCAGCTTTCTACCCACCTTATAGTGCATTCATCTAGCCCATACTTCCTTAACTTGCTGACAAGAATACTGTGGGAGACCGTGTCAAAAGCTTTGCTAAAGTCAAGAAACAATACATCCACTGCTTTCCCTTCATCCACAGAACCAGTAATCTCATCATAAAAGGCGATTAGATTAGTCAGGCATGACCTTCCCTTGGTGAATCCATGCTGACTGTTCCTGATCACTTTCCTCTCATGTAAGTGCTTCAGGATTGATTCTTTGAGGACCTGCTCCATGATTTTTCCAGGGACTGAGGTGAGGCTGACTGGCCTGTAGTTCCCAGGATCCTCCTTCTTCCCTTTTTTAAAGATTGGCACTACATTAGCCTTTTTCCAGTCATCCGGGACTTCCCCCGTTCGCCACGAGTTTTCAAAGATAATGGCCAAGGGCTCTGCAATCACAGCCGCCAATTCCTTCAGCACTCTCGGATGTAACTCGTCCGGCCCCATGGACTTGTGCACGTCCAGCTTTTCTAAATAGTCCCTAACCACCTCTATCTCCACAGAGGGCTGGCCATCTCTTCCCCATTCTGTGATGCCCAGCGCAGCAGTCTGGGAGCTGACCTTGTTAGTGAAAACAGAGGCAAGAAAAGCATTGAGTACATTAGCTTTTTCCACATCCTCTGTCACTAGGTTGCCTCCCTCATTCAGTAAGGGGCCCACACTTTCCTTGGCTTTCTTCTTGTTGCCAACATACCTGAAGAAACCCTTCTTGTTACTCTTGACATCTCTTGCTAGCTGCAGCTCCAGGTGCGATTTGGCCCTCCTTATATCTTTCCTACATGCCCGAGCAATATTTTTATACTCTTCCCTGGTCATATGTCCAACCTTCCACTTCTTGTAAGCTTCTTTTTTATGTTTAAGATCCGCTAGGATTTCACCATTAAGCCAAGCTGGTCGCTTGCCATGTTTACTATTCTTTCGACTCATCGGGATGGGTCAAATTCATTCTCGTGCAGAGGGCCAATGCAAGTCTTATCTACTTATTAAAGACAGGGCTGAAATACAGCTCAAACCAGCCCTCTGCACCAGAGAAAAGTGAATTCTGTATGAAAGTCGGAGTGAAACTAGAATGGAATTAAATAGCTGGTCTAAATAAACTGTAAAAAAATACCTACTCCATTATTGTCCCTAAAGACAACAACTCTGTTTTGAACTACTGTGAACATCAATGACAGCACTTATATTACATGTTACGCCATAAAGCAGCAAATATTGGATCTGCTCGCTCGGCCCTTATTTATGAAAAATTCCTATAGTTGTGCCACTGACTAACCAGTTTCACAATATAACTGCGTGGCATGTAAATTATATTACCTTTGTTTTGCTAGCAGGGCAGCTGAAACAGACTGGTTAAGTGACTTGTCATAGATCAAATATCTTTGATCCTTGTTCCTTCAATATTAAAAAGGACCACACATCTTTAAAATAAAATATTTTTTTTAAAAATCATATCTGTCTAAAGAAACATTATCTACTGTAATTACAAACAATACCTGATAATAGTGGAATTGAAAGAGATAAACTGGAAAAGTATTTTTTTCCTCTAGTTACTTTGTGCGTTTGCAGCATTTTGTGTAAAGTCATTGTTACTGTCTCCCCCTAACTAGGCAGTTTCCCCTGCCTGTGTCTCACAGCAAGTGAAGAAAGAAAAAACATGCTAGAAAAAAATATATTTGTAAAACCACAAACATTGCGTGGGAGACTCAGGGGCAAGTATACTGCCTGAAACTTCTTTAACTCTCTTTTTAAAACTGACTAAATACCAAGTTGACAGTGGTACTTCCTGGGAATTACTTAAAAGGGACATCTCTGGAAGGCACTAATTCTGGGAATTTTTTAACAAAGTGAATCATTAATGAAAGATCTCTAATTCTGTGATGCCTGGGAATACCACTTTCACTGCAGTACTTCTGGGAATGACAAGCAGCAGAATGCCATATTGCCACGCCTAAGTGTTCAAAAATCAGGAGTCATGTGCTCCCCCCCTCCGAAATCACAAGATTTACTTAAAAGTTGTGACATATTTATTTTTATTTGCCTATTGGTATCTGGGCCTTTAGAGCATACTTCAATCATGTTTTTAAGTTTTTTTTCACTTAAATGAAAGCTGAGATTCTTATGAAATGGCATGGGGCTGGGGTTTTAAGAAAAAAATAAATATTGTAAGACTCATGATAGTGTTGCCAAATATTGCAATTTTAAGAATGGAAACACACTTGTTCAGAAAGCTCAGATGCAGAAATACCCACAGTATCCATAGACAGCCGAACATTTCCCTTGCACAGTAATCAACTTCAAGCTAAATCTATAATACATAAAACGTTTATTTAAAACAAATTATGATCCAAACAAAAATGAGAGAAAAGATAAAGAAAAATGCAAACAAAATGCAAAAAATTGTATTACAGAAAGTAAATACATCATGTTAACTGTATCTAATCAAGCACCATCTGATTATTGTTTCTAATCCCAGCACAACTATTAGTAGTTCTTTTTAATGCAGCATATTTAATAAAATATCCCAGATACTAAATATAAATTTATTTTGTTTAACATCCCTTCTTTTTGTGCTGCAATATTTTAATGTGCCATCATAGATCCAAACTTTGAAGGACAGGATCTGGGGGTTTGGTCTGAATAGTATTGAGATAGGATCCAACAATAAAATGGGGATTTGGACCCAAATTTTCCCAAAATTCTGAGTCGTCCAGAACCAGGATTTTCGTTTGACCTATTCTAGGGATAGGCTCCAGCTTCAAAATTCAGATAAACTTTTAGGTCTGTTCAGTTCAGGGTTTTGGTCTGGGTCACTCTCTACTTGGGAAACATCTAATATTAAAACAACCTATCTCTGCACTCATTTGCTTTTAGATCATTTCTTGATGTATTATGACAAACTACTAGTTACACACTAGAGTATTTGTAAGGTCTAGGAATTTAGCTTGTTCTATAAAATACACTTGAATTTGCATGCTCAATACAGCATATTTGAACTAAAATACTAACGTATCACTCACTGTATGATTGTTAAAATAAATCCAGACATTGTTTTTACTGTAATATGTGCAAGTTAATGCATGACATTTGCCTAGTACTATAGTAACATGCAAAACTGACTAACAGGATATCTTCACAGGACTGGATACAAACTATCCACACTTCATTTACCATTACCAATATAAAATAGATAAAGCTGATTAAAAGTGTTTGTACTAATATTTGCATATTTTATACAGCATATATGTCAAAAGTTTAAAACTATTCTATTAATACAGACTAATACTAAAGGATGCTTAGAGATTTACAATATAATATAATCCTATTGGATTAAATCATAATAACCTAACAGGAAATGTACTAGAAATATCAAGTTTATTTCATAGGCAAGTTCTAGTTAGCTGCACTGCCAGTGAGAACCACTGTCACTAGTTTTCTTTCCCTCATTGACCACTTTTGTTTCTTATACCCACCTGTAGCAATGTATGGTCTTAAACGATGGCTTCCTGTATGCTTATACAGTACCTAGTAGAATAGGGTCTAATCCTAATCTGGGTTTCTTGGCATTCATGTAATGGTAAGAATAAGATGCCAGATTTGGACATGGTAAACTTTGATGTTCTGATCATTCTCCCCATCAGGTTTGAATAAGAAGTTCTGCTTTACAGAAATTTAGAACCAAGTTCATTTAATCAATAAACATCTCTGGGACCTTACTCACTTTCTACAAGATATAAGTAAAACTGCCGGATTGTGATACTCTTTTGCTAACACAGAAGTACCTTAATACTTGCTCAATAATTCTTTCCCCCCTCCCCATGAGGGGATACCTCCTTGTGTGTTCTCTCCTGTTACTGTCACACCTAAGCTCCTACCCTTTCAGTTGCCTGGGGATTTACTTCCTCCTGGAGAATTCCTTCGGGTTAATATCATGATCGTTATTAAAGAAAAACCATCATCATCATCAATCTGTTCTCACAAATCTTAATGGACTGAAAGGGTCACAAGTTTTACTATTTTAGCAAGATGGCTGCCACCAAGAATGCCCTTCTCCTAGCCCTACTCCTTCCCACCTTTGGCCCATTGATCCCCAGGCCCTGATAGGAGCTACCACTGAGTCACGTGAAAGTTGGCAAACAATACAGCAGTGGTGGCTCATCCTATTTTCACACCCCTGGAGGTGGGGAGCCAGAAAATGTTCCAAATGTTTTAGCAAACTGTTGAGATGTGCTTTTCCCCCCTCCTCAAAACTTCAAATAGCTGGACTGAGCAAAATAGGTCATATAAAAAACCACAAGAAGTACTGTATTCATACAATAAACCAACCTAAAGCCTATAAAACTCTTAATTCAAATCACTTTAATATTAAGAAATGGCCATAAAATAATTCACTATATAGAGCCCAATACTTCTCTTACAATAGTGTAAATCAGGGAGAAATCCATTGAAGTCAATGGCGTAACAACAGTGAAAAAATGGTGTGAGAAGAATCAAACCAACAGGATTTTTAAGGTTTTCATTCGTCTATGTATCATTCTGCAGAATGCTCGGAATTAGATCTGAGGAGTTCTTACCACACAGCTAGGTGAACAGGAAATGGCAAGGCTTTTTGGTCAAAAGGAAAATTCAGGGGATTTTTTGAGTTCCCATCCACCCCACACTTGCTCCAGCAGTCATGACCTTTTATTTAGCTTAGACATTAACTCACCTTTAAATAAATTCCTTGTTTTAGAGTCATATTGCTTTACATAGTGACATACCAGAGGGTGAGCATTTATTAAGAACTAAGACTGAGTTCACAGTCTCGTTGTAATATTACTGGTCTGCAGAGACTTGCCACACATTAGATATCTAGCACTTGTTCACCATAGCTCTTCTGGTGCCTCCTCCATTAATCAATGGTGGATAATGGGTTTCAGACATGATGTATAATCCTGCAAAGTACAGTGGGGATGCATGAGTGACAAATAAGAGTTGTTTTAGGTTTAAAGAGAAGTAAAGTTAACACATGCCTACAGTCTAGACTGTGTAAGAGATTCTAGAAACCAGAATAATGTACTTTGGGAATCTCACGCTACTGGTGAAAAGTGGTCATTGTAATAACGTAAGTTTGCTAAAATCTTGCCCCTCTGTCACTAAATGATTGGGTGCTAACTTCTTTGCATCTGAATACAATATATACCAACTGATGGAAGTTAGGAATAAGCTTCCATTATGGGCAGGCCATTTCCTAATTGTGTACCATAGTGATTCTTGCAGCTGCCTCTCAAGTCACTGGTGCCGGCTACTGCCGGAGACAGGATACTGGTATAGATGGATCACTGGTTTGGCAATTCTTATGTTCTTGTTTACTTCAGTAAAAGATTGAAATCCTTTAATTCATTACTTGCTCATTAAGCATATACAGTATCTTTCCTAAGAGCCTGATCCTGAAGCCTCTTACATAATCCTGATGACCTCAGTAGGACTACTCAGGAGTGTAAAGATTGCAAGACGGTTTCCTTTTTTAATTTCTCTCTCTCTCTCTGTCATCCCCCAAAATTGCATTAGGTTTGCTGTCCAATTTTCCTTGTTTTATGCCTCCTTGGTTCTTCTTCTTCACCATAACTTTAAACATATCCAGCCTCACTTTAATTTTTCAACCTTTTTTAGCACCTTTTTTTTCAACACGTTTAACTCAGCAATTTTCTTTCACACCCTTGAATTCTTTACTTTTACTTTTCTCTTTTATGGTTAAACATTTTCATTGCTTGTTTATTGTTTTTGAGCTGGATATGGTTGCTTTTAATAAAGCTGAGCTAGTGTGACCAGCATGGGAGATAACACAATTAAGTGGAAGACATACTTCAATTAATTGAACACTGACAAGCTCCTTCACCCCTTCTGTCATATGAACAAAACATACAATCTGAATATCTTCTGCTTTATTACAGTACTTCACAGTAAATTTACTTCAAGCTATTTGGGTTCAGTAGGCTTTTATATTGAAGAATCTTAAAGTCAAATTTGCATTTTTCAAGTTAATCTGTAAACTCCAGCAAATGTATAAATGTTCTGCCATGGTTGTATTAGTGAAATAGTAGTTTTTTTGGACAGGAAGGATTCAGATTCTTAAAAATTAATACCTTGCTCTTCATATTGTTAATCCAGCAAGTTGGAATATCGATACTACTAATGCCCTATCTCAAAAATATTTTACTTCTTTAAAGCCCAGAACTTAAATCAGTAGAATTGAGATTAGGGAGATAAACAAAATTCTAATATGCTCGTGACTGAACCTTCAGTCTATAGCCGTCTTTCATATGCCAGCTAGCAACATAACACTATCCTCTAGACCCCTGTTCTATTGACTCCTATTAGTCTAACCTTTTTATCATATATTAATTGCTTGGCTGTCAAGGACATCCACTGAGAGAGGATACCCTACATATAGTACATTTCAGATTATGATCGATTTTTCTAGGCGAGGACAACTTTGTGCCTTGCTTGTATCATATTGAGACTCAGATACATAATAAGCAGAATGTTATTTTCATTTCTGTGCATCACATAGAAAACTGCAAAAATGGTTAGATAGGTCAACTCTCAAATTTCTTCCATCTAGTCCTCATATTGCTGCTCACTACAATTTAAGCTGCTTAAAGCCAAAGTTCACACTTATGTAGTTTCTAAAAATCACAAAAACAAACACATCGCTCATATTAAAATACAAGCAACTATGACATGTTACACAAGTTGATTTGATCTTTTGGAAATTGTTTTGTATATAAAACTCTATGCCATATATGAAGAAATAGTGCCAGCAGGATACTGAAAACCACAGAGAACTCTATAGGAAATATTAGGAACAAACAGGACAACTAAAATGATCACCCTGGGAAAATAAATACTATAAAATTGGATCCCTGCTGCATCAACCTTCTTGGATGATATTGTTGATTTTGGAAACCAGTAGATTTCAGGGGTATTAATAGCTGGGAATCATATGGAATTTTTCTAAAGTCTATTTTCGCATTGGAAACTACAGCACTTTTAAGTATAATAGAAATTACTGAATCTTTCTAGAATCAGACAAAACTGGATGATCCATTCAGAAACAGAATAAAATAGTTTTAAAGTAAAACAGTATGTCAAGCAGTGCAGAAGCCATTTGTCAGTGAAGACACAGTAGAATTAATTAGTATGCATAATTATTTTGCACTTAACTTATGTGATAAAATACTGTAACTGTTATACTTATTACTCTACAGAATGAATGTAATAGGGGAGACAATACACACAACTATAAGTTAGACACTAGTAATATGGGCAAAAATAACTAGTGATTTTGGGTGCTTCTATTTCTGTGCGCCTTTATGTACCCCAAAGGGGCCCAAAATTTAGAAAATCCCACCCTTTGACAATTAATTCCCTTTAAGGCATCTTAAACTGGGCTCCCAAAATTAGAGGCACCCAAAATCACTAGTCACTTCTGAAAACCCAAGTTTATTAGTCTTTCTGAAGAAAGTCTATATGCAAATGGACTTCTCCAAATGAATAGTTCAAGCACATTTTTAGTTGGAAAAAAATAGCTTTCTGGCCATAAATATTTTAAATCATTGAGAGTTGCTATAGCAAGCAAAAATGAAAATTATGTATAAATACCAGCTTGCAAGGTGCATCACCTCATATAGAACTCTGCTTTAAAAGTACATGATTCTTATGTGGACGTAATATTCTATTATTGTAAAAACAGTGTACATTGTAATCTTAATATAGTCTCTGAAAAAGCTTTATTTTATTATGACATGTCACTCCATTGAATAAAAGATGCCAACTAGAAATTCCTCTTGAGCACATATCCTCAATCCAAAACTGTCTAGTGGCACCTCTGTTTCTCTACAAGGACCTGAGGCCTGGCCTCAGAAGCCAATGCATCTTGGAGGATGCTGATTTCAGAATTCAGCTATACAATGTTGATGGATTAGCACTTAAACCAATACGTGCTGAAAAGTCATAAATCTCTGACTTTGCTGAGGCATAGATGGGACTGATCGTAAGAATGTGTATCCAAGACACAAAACAGCCCTGAACCCCAACATGTACAATAAAAAAAAGGCATCATTTACCCAAAATGTAAACAGCTGAAACACATACCAGACACAGAAAACTTGGGCACTAATCAACTTGGATTAATGATACACAAATGATGAGTTGCACGTAAATCAACTATGTTGTCAAAACATTGCTCCTTTAATCCCTGATAAAAGATGAGGTTTATAAAAAGCAGATTTTTGTGGCTCACTGAAGATTGCTTTTCATGTAGCTTTAAACAATTTAAGTGCTAATCCACTGCCATTTAAGTAAACTACATTATCGGTCATCAGGCTTTGCTACATGAAATTGCCCAATCATTTCATAAATCCACAGCTAGTTGGAACTAGTCTTTGTTGGAATCCAGGTTTGTATTATGCTTATAAATTTTACACTACAATACACCATATGTAAACTCAGTCTCAGGGTCCTTTCAGTGTATCAGCTCAGCACACATTTAGTTCTAAAACAATAAAAATGACTTGCAGTTTTCTAATACTGCCCAATTCTCCTCACCCCACTCTGAACACTGGAAGATAAAAACAGCCTGTGGTGTACCCACTCCTGTATTAGGTGCTTTGTAAATGAGATTTTATTTTTATTGAAAGCTGGGTCTTACATCTGCTTTGCTTTAACCAAAAAAAAGCAAATAAAAAAATAAATAAAAATGCAAATATGCTGATGGTTCCAGTCCAAAATCTATTTGCAGGCTAAAAGGAAATACAGAAACCTTCAGTTAACTGCTAAAGGAAAATCCATATGTGCTCGTTGCTTTTCTGGTTTTGCTGCTATTTAATTGTAAAACAAAACTTTATCAATGCTAAGAGTAATTCTGTGCTAAGATGCTTTGCAAGTACCATAAATGTAATATTAGAGTATGTTCTTTGACATAAACATTACTACATGCTATCTCCAGGTTTGACTGACTCTTCTCCCTCTCTTCCCCCGCGTCCCATGAATATTCCCCTCAGAAATTGAACAAAATTATTCATTATAGGCCAGACTGATATGTGTACTCAAGTTTGCCCCACAAATTATCCCACTGAAGTCAACGAGATGACTTGTGGAGTAAGGCAGTACTCGTTGTTAGTAAGAGTATAATAATATGTATCGTATTGGGTAAATCCTGCCTTTCAGTCCTCTGTGAGCAAGAAAATACAATAGATCATGGAATGGCTGTGTTTTTGCTGCACAGAGAGAACAGGATGCCTTGAAATGTTCAGGGGATCCACATAGCAGGACTGTTTCATACTGTGTTGTATAACTAGAGAAACAGTAGCTGAGAAACTGTATGCTGCCATTCCTGGACAGTTCTGTGCCAAGGACTCCCAGAAAAACATTGCCACTCTTCCCTACATTGTCAGACGCCCCCACCAGTGTGAGGGAAAGTCAAGAGAAGAGAACATAGAGCCTGCAATTAGAGAAGACCACAAATCCCATAAACAACAGCTATAGCATGGTGAAAGTAATGGAGTGTTAAGAAATGAAACAATTCAGTTGGGCAGCTAGAGGCAGTGGGAGAGTAGCAATTTTAGATGCGAGTATAGTTTATAACATGCAGCATTTGGGACTTTGGTCAGCCAACACCCAATGGAAAGCACTATTTGCTTCAGTAATGCTACTTAACATATCTTTTCTCCTCCTGCCAATGGATCCCTGCCAATGCTGATGCATATACAGGGACAAATTAACTTTCTAAAACTTCACCAAAAATCATTATTCCTGCTTCAGTTATGAAATGAAGATGCTGACCTTAAAAAGTAAAATCTTCTGTTCTTGGTTTCTTCTCCCTGTCAGCACCATGGACTGCCAACTGCTGTACTCACACTCCTCCCACTGCTGCTTCCATGGACAGATCAGCATCATATAAATCTATTATCGGCCAAAAAATGAAAAGGAATTTATGTGAAGAGAACTGCTTGCCAGCTAGTGAGAGGTTATGGTAATAGTGTGGGTAATTTGAGAATGGCAGCTGGCTGTCTCTTGCCTTTTTTCAGATAGAGAGAGCAAGAAAAAGAAGGTGTGGTTTATTTTGTTTTTTAGAATGCAGGCTTTGTCCGGTGATTTGACCAAAAGTTTTCCAGATACAGATGCTTTGGAATCAGTTACAATAAAGCATGGGATAGGAAACACTACAATTCAAAAAGGTTCCAAGCATAAACCAGTATTCACAAGTGTCAAAGGAGTGGGCGTGGCCCTTTAAAGGTTTCTACCTTTGAAATGGTTGTACTCTGATTACCCACATCTACCCTCAATTGACTAAAAGTGAAGTAACTTTCATGCGCAATCTTTAAAAAAAAAATACAGAAACGTAATAAAAAATAAATAGTTGCTTGTATTTCAGACAACAGCTGCTACATATTCCCTCTAGGAAGAAAAGTTACTTTGATTCATTGATTCTGGAATATGATAAAATATTTGGTTTCAATCATCATTTTCTATATTTTTTCTAACTCAGACGTAACAAATTTTTCATCTGTTGTCCTTAACATCAGTGTATTGATAGAGAAAGAGAGAGACTACCCCTGTCAAAATAACCTCAGTTGATACACACGCTCAGTGGAACAGTCTAAACAGGTTTCCTCTACATCGGCCATAAAGCTTTTTAGGTCTCCCTTGCCTGTGTGAAAATCTGCGTACATCTGTTTGCATATTCAAACAGTCATTTGCATGCGCAAATCTGACAATTAGATCTGCAGTTACCAGATCTGAGTGAATACCTCAGAAAAATATCTGCACACATTCACCCAAATGAAAATACATTACGTCTCTGACTGAGTTTGCACTGCCTTTGTGTTTACTTTCCATGACTATTCCAGCTAATACATTTACTACCATAGATGCTTAGAAAAATAAATTTTAGAGAGTATTCAGGAATGAGAGAGGAGGCAGGATCAGGTGCATGCCCCCCACCCTCCCCTCCCTTAGGGCTTAGTAGTTTTATTGGTATAATTATTTTGCTTAGGGGTGTGCTTTTTAACAAAATAGCTATACCAGTAAAAGCCCTATTGTGGATGTAACTATATCTGTATAGTATAGTTACTCCCCTTCCTGTACACATATAGCTATGCCAGTATAAGACACCTTTAAACTGGTATAATTGTGCCTACATTAGGACCCTTGTTCTACTGCTTTAACAATACTGGTATACTTAAAGCAGTACCATTTTCTAGCATAGACAGAGTCTGAGTCCTACTTAATCTTCCCACTAGAAACCTAATGCTCAGATTTAGGCTAATTCTACACTATAAAAATCTTACCAGTAAAATTTCTGTTGGCATATCCCTGCTGACATCCTTGCTATCTTCCTAAAATGTGTTCACGTTTGGCTGCCTTTGCCAGTACAGCATATCCTCACAGCAACAGATGTCAGCAAAAGACATGCAGTACATGGGTAGACATCCCAGTGTCACCTGTCCCACCTTCCAGCACGCCATCTTCTGGGAAGATTTTGCCATGTGTTATGGGATACCAGCACTCCTCTCGGGGAATTGTGGGAGTCTGGGGTCAAATTTCCACTATTCCCTCAGTTCCATGCCACAATCTTCTCTTCCTTGTGCCACGTCTTAAACTCTCTGCCATCTTGGTTGCAGAAGCATGGATGCTGAACAGATCAGCAGAGCTATCTCATCCATTTTAGAGACAAAGTGATTGATTCTTCTGAACCTGCAGAATTTCAACTACCACCACGGTGTAGCAGTGAAAATGAGAAAACTACGGAGCAGTGAATGATACAAAACAGTGAATGAAAGTTGCCAGCTACTGCAGATATTCACTGACCAGATCTCAATGGGGAAACAGTGGTTCTGAGCCCATGAAATGAGCACTGAGTGATGGGGATCTGATCATGCAGCAAATCAGACTGTCAGTAGAACTTTTGGATGCAGCTCACCACATGCCTGGTTTTGTGTGTGTGAAGTCTGTCCCAGCACTCCAACTCAGACACTGAAATGAGAGATGCTGTGACAGTGAAGAAATGGTGGTAATTGTGCTCTGAAAGCTTGCAACCCTGGGTAGCTGATACCAGAGGATGAGAAGGATGTCTGGGCCAAGAAAAAGGAGAAGCTCTGAAAGCACAGTACAGTTGTGGTCAGCGAATATTACTATGAGCCTGTGCAAGCCAAGCCCCCTGAGCCAGCAACAGTTTCTACTTTACGGCTCTAAGCACAGCATGCAAGTAATTTGTTTTGTTCATGGATTTGAAAACCAAAATATTGTGTTTGACTAGAAAACCACATCCAATAAGTTTATAACTCTATGTCTGCAAAATCATGTTATCTGAATGCCAAGCATTCTTTTATATTTTTGATGTGTTTAGTTTGAATGCTCAGGTATTGGTTAATATGTATTTCCTTTTTGGTTCTGAATGCATTTAATTATATTGGCACAGTTTTTATTTTGCAGGCAAAAAATAAGAAATATAATTTAAAGTATGTATGTCAAAATGCTTTTTGGTTGCTTAAGGTATTTAATTATTTGTTGCCTATTACTATCGGTGCATGCTCTTAAAATAAACTGGCTCTTTTAAAAGAGAATTCCTTTGTTCTCTGACCATGCACAATCAGCCACCATTCTGAAGGGGAGAGAGACTGAGTTTTTGCAACTGCCTGCATGAGCAGGGGTATGGGAGGAGAGAAGAGTGTCACAGGCCATGAAGAATTTTTTCCCCAAAAGATGAGCATTAACAGAAGTTACATCTACTTGAGTCCCCTTCCCCTCCCTCTGCGGGTTCTCTCTCTGGATTAGGTTGGGTTTCAAAGAGCTCTTGGCTGTTCATGGGCTCTGCATTCTCCACCTCCCTCTCCAAAATAAACTCTTCATCTCTGTACAGCCCTGTGATGCCTTCTTCCAGACATCACAAGGTGTCCACTGTCACTCACTGGAAGGCAGTGTGGTCCCCACACAGTTCAACATCTATCTCCACAGAGTAGTGTCACCTTTTTGGGGGGAAGAGGAGCACCACCAGATGTTTTGTTGGCCTCCTTTGTCCTCTGGCAGGACTGCCACAGTTCCTTCTTTGCCTGGCCTCGGAACTCATCCCTGTCATACCCAGCTTCTGCATCTCCTCACAATGTCTAAGTAAAAATTTTTATTTCTAAAGAAATTCTGCAGCTGTGCTTGCACTGCCTCATCTCCCTGCACTGAGGAAATCCAGGATTTCTTTCCTGGACCAGGCAGCAGCACAAGATTTAGTTGCAACTTTATGCGGGGCCATACCTATATGCTAAGATAGCAAAGATGGACTCGCTAAGGTGGGCTACTAGGAAGAGAGGCATTTCCAAAAGACACCAGAGATTTTAAAGGCAGGGGTGTAAGCCAAGGTGTGACCCCTAGAAAGCAGCATTCAAAAATTTGACCTCAACCATCACTGCTATGGGGACAGAAATTCATTTTGGGATCGTTGCTGGGGACCGTACTAGTACAGACAGCCATTCAGGCTTGTACTGGTGAAAGAGTGTCAGTAGAGGACTTATACTGCACAGTGAGCTGATTAACTTGATCAGCTGAGGTTCAGAGGTTTGTCATCAAGATACAACAATGAGTGTCAATGCATCCGACGTTATTCAGAACGCAAGTTTTACCAGTAAAAACTTCAGTGTAAACCAGGCCTTACACTCATCTAACCAGAGAACAATATTATATTACCTTTTAGTATGTGTCCAACTAACACTAACCAGCATATGTCCAGTTCACGCAACTCTAGTAATTACCCAATTTGCACTCATAAATCTTAAAAACACAGAAGTGTAGGACTGGAAGGACCTCACTAGGTCACCTAATCAAGTCCCTTTTATTGAGACAGGACTAAGTATTATCTAGATCTTTCTTGACAGGCATTTGTTCAACCTGTTCTTAAAAATCTCTAATGGTAGAGATTCTACAACCTCCCTGGGTAATGCAGTTTGTGAAAGTGTATTCAGGCAAGTTTTGTGCATATAAAAATGGTGGCCCGTTAAATATTTGGTTCTACAAACATTAACCTCAAATATAGTCATTTGCCATCTTTTTGCCTTTTTCATCTTCTCTCGCTTGCCAAAAAACTCATCTCCTTTCTCTTTTCAGAGCCTGAGTCAGGAAGGGCAGCTTTTGAGGGGACAAATTAGCACAGCACATTTCTGGCAAAGTCCGCAGCAACTTCTCCAGTTATTTAAATTCACTTTTTAAAATAAGTCATTTCAAGACGATAACATAACCAGAAGGTCAAATCCTTTGATTTAAAAATGCACTATCCTATTCTGTGGGTCAAAGTTTAAGTGATCATAAACATGCAAGACTAAAATACAGCGGGGAGCTTGGTGTTCTGCACTTGTTTTTGTAACTTACGGGAGAGGTATCTACAGCCTCACATAGTCAGCCCTTTTAATTTTTTGCATAAAATAAATAGCACAAGAAATTCCTAATTCCTCCTATAGTGTTAATATATACATTTCTCAAGGATATGAATCACCAGTGTGTCATTTGCTTTCAAAGGAGACCTCACTCTATACCCTTTTAGTTTTTTGGGTTTTTTTTAATTTTTACAGTAATACTGTATACAATCATTTGATTCAGGTGCTTGACACTGGAGGTTCAGCTGCTTTCCCCTGCCCCTAGCCCCCGCCTTTATAAACCCGTAAACCTTTGAAATGGATTCTTTGAAAAATAAACCCAGACCTTTCTTCTCTCTCCTGTTGGGTGTAGACACTATGCTGTCTACACTTGTTAGGGTGAGGCTTGCCTCCAAGCCTCCTTAGCTTCATGGGTCCGTTTACTGCTTATATGTAAATTGAGGTGTACACACTTTCCTTTGTTTAGGATAGATCTGTTTAACAGCTCCCCCTGTCAGACCTCGGTTACACACACACTTTAGTCATAGTTCCAGAATATATTCATAAGTCAAGACCCATCGTGTACATGCATCATGCAAGGAAACTAACGATCGGTGAGTTGTCAGTTTTCAAATGATAACTCTCCAGGCTTATTTTGTACAAAGATCGTTACAATAATGTGTAGGGTGTGAACACAGGGGAGCTTAGTGTCACAGAAACGCTGTCAAAAAAAGTCACTGAGTTTCACCAGATTTCAGTCAGAGAAGGACCCAAACACCAGTGGATCCCAGTACTCCAATACTTAGAAAGGGCTTTAAACTAAGTTCCAGATCTGAAATTTGTTGTGGATCCCTGACTGTACAAAATGACAAACCAAAATCCTGGATTTGAACACACCTGAACTTTAGAAAGTTTAATATCGAGATTTGCTTGCAGCTCAGGACTATCTCTAATTGCAATGCAAAACTGTAAATTAGTCAAGTTTTGCTCTAAAAGGTTGCATACCTGAGTGAGCCTTTGTAAGGAGCTAGCCCAAGTTTGTAACAAAACTGCAACCCGGGTGCGTTTCATATGATTTCTGGGCTTTATGATTAACATTTCACAGAGCTCTAGTCAACTTTAAGAGGCTCGTATAGAGCCCATGTAGAAGAGCTTACATTTATCTAACCTGGTCTCTGGTGTGGAGCTTTGTCATTCATAAGCAGCCCTGTCGCATGCTCCAGACTAGATAAAAGTCTTACTGAACTGCAGTCAATTTTAAACATTTAGTAATAAAAATAAACTCTAGTAAAAAAAAAAAGACAAAGGATTGGGACATCTTTTGGCAGTATTCAAAAATAAGCAAGCATGCATTCCAATAGCATTATCATTTTGTTTGCATTGCCATCATGTCTACCAGTTCTAGTCTAAATAAAGAGCTAAGATTTCACCTTTGTTTTTTCTTTCTGCTCATTCATTGAAGGAAAGAAAAAAAAACAAATAAACGTAAAGGAACAATATGGATGGAGCAAACAATGTCAGCATCAAGTTACTTAAAAAAAAAAAAAAAAAGCATGTTTAGGTTTTTAAATAAAGATGGACCCAAACCAAAACATTAGATTGGAACAATGCCAAGCATTCGGGTGCTTGAAATCATATCCAAATGCTGCATGGCTCAGTTCCATCTCTGAGCCAGATGCTCAGCTGCTGTAAATTACTGTACCTCCATTGGAATTAACAGAGCCATGCTAATTTACACCAGCTGAGGATCTGACCCTCTGGGTTTAAAGGAATCCAACATTTATCCTCGCCCCAAAAACCATGAAAGCAGCATTTTTGACACAAGATCTTGAGATATAAAGCCCTGCATAGTTAGTTTGCCCTTGAATCGCACAGAATCATTTAAAAGTTTTCTTCTTCCTGAGTGGATGAAATTACATTACAATAATTAAAAGGGGTTAGATACAGCTCTGAAAATTACAATGAGCTTACAGACACAGTCTGATTCGTTTTTATGCTAAAGTTGAAAAGATGCATCAAGGACAGTATTATTCTCTTTCTTTCATATTTTTTTAAAAAGAATCTTGCATTGAAAAATTCCACAAGTTAACTATTTACATAGAAAGAGTTCCACTAGATGAGCAAACTGATACATCTGATGCATTTCTAAATGAAGAGGAATCTTTAAAACTAATCTACCAGTGTCTAGACAAGAGCAGGAATCAAGACTGGAATATAGTCTTGATCTCAGGACATGTTGTAAATGTGTCCAGATTCAGTCCCTTAAAAACCTCAAGTATCCTCTGAATAAAGAGGATAATATTTATTACAACAGTCAGAAAAATAGCTGTGTAATACCTACTGCCTGGTTCTGATCTCACTTATGCTGCTGAAAATCAGGAGTAAAACCAGCATAAGAAGATCAGACTCGGTCACTAAAATTTTAAGGGCTGAATTGTAGATTTTCAGTCAGAATTCCAGAACTGTGCACATACCCAGTAGATCAGTGCACAATGACATACATTGGGTGCCCTTTCATATATATTATAAATATGTGTAACCCTTCTGCCAGGCCAAGTTGATAGCAGCAAGGGCCGGGTTCAGTACACAGGGGTTCCCTCTCATCAAAGCAAATACAAAACTGGCTCGAGCCCCCACCCAGTGACCTGGGAAAATCTTACACACCCCCTGGGCGCCTCGAAGAGGCAATACTTCCCCTCTCGCAAGCACGGAGTCTCGGTGTAGTAGAGAATCTTTAATAACATGAGGTAAACGACATCAGCATTAAATTGGGAAAACACCACAACTAGTGTTCATTAACCAAACCATGAGCAAAGACCCACCCCAGAAAATTGGGCCACATCCTTTCCCTCGGGTTCTTGAGTCCCAGAACCCAAATGTCTCTTGAGTCCAGCAATCCTCAAATCACCCAAAATCCAAAAAGTCCAGCCCCAGAGTTCAAAAGTTCATCTGCAGAGTGTTACTCCCCAGTCTGGCTAAAATGTGCCTGTGTGTGGGGGAAAGAGGTAAGGGGTACCTTACGTGTCCTGAAGCTGACTGCCCCACAGGGCTCTGCTCTGCTACGCTGTCTCACGAATGGCTCCGCTCCACCACGACCGGCTCCGCTCCACCACGACCGGCTCCGCTCTGCACAGCTCGCCGTCTCACGAACAGCTCTGCTCAGCTCGCTGTCTCACGAACGGCTCCGCCCCACCACGACCGGCTCCGCTCGGCTCAGCTCGCCGTCTCACGAACAGCTCGGCTCAGCTCGCCGTCTCACGAACACACCGCTGTCTCACGAACAGCTCCGCTCCACCACGACCGGCTCCCTCTGCACAGCTCGCCGTCTCACGAACAGCTCTGCTCAGCTCGCCGTCTCACGAACGGCTCTGCTCCACCACAACCGGCTCCGCTCGGCACAGCTCGCCGTCTCACGAACAGCTCGGCTCAGCTCGCCGTCTCACGATCACACCGCTGTCTCACGAACGGCTCCACTCTGCACAGCTTGCCGTCCCACGAACAGCTCTGCTCAGCTCGCCGTCTCGCGAACACACCGCTGTCTCACGAACGGCTCCACTCTGCACAGCTCGCCGTCCCACGAACAGCTCTGCTCAGCTAGCCGTCTCACAAACGGCTCCGCTCTGCACAGCTCGCCGTCTCACGAACAGCACCACTGCACTCTAGATCTTCCGGCTCCCCACTACTTGACACAGTGCTCAGTGATTTCAGCTCTTAGTGATTTCAGCTCTCAGTGATTTCAGCTCATAGTAGTGGGGGCCTTAGTGCTGGTGCACCATAAGGCCAAAGTGAATGCAGCACAGCACCTGTAGCAAGACTCTTAATAGACCCAAAATTAGCTCTGATATTCCACAGTGGAGAGAGACAGAGGTGCAATTGGTGCTTCAGGCCCTCACAAAGGGGCCCACACCACCAGGTACTAATACCTGTCTCAAGTCTCTCCCCCTTCACAGAGTTTTGGAACCCATGTCCCTTGCCTAGCGAGTGCTACTCAGTTGATGGTGAGTCCCTCCATCATAACAAAAGGCCAAGTACAGTTCCAAGCACAGTTCCCATAATCAGGGTAATAACAATTTACTCTTCCCGCCCCAATAACAAAGACACTGGGGATCCCACAACAGCCAAAGTGACCATTTGGGCAGTTATGGCCTCATTCTAGGCAGGGTGGGTGTGCCTATGCAAATTGAGATCAGCCCCTGAAGTTCTTTTCCACTACTTGCCACACCTCACCACCAGATGTCAGGGTGGCGCCCATCCTGACTCTGCTTACATATGTATCAAGAAAGGACACTCGGTTAGGTAAGATATTATAGGTATAAACAGATATTCCTGATGCATAACGTTCAGCCTTGTACAGCAAGTTAATAAAAGGTCTTATGCAGAGAGTGCCCTCTGTATTTGATCATTTGCACACACATTTTGTGCCTGTGCACATGCATTCCCAGTAACTGTGCATACAAGTTAGGGAAGCAATTCTGTGTTTGCTTACACACATCTATGAAAAATCTGGTCCACAATATGAATTTTGCTTTAGCAGCAGCAAGATTGTCTATGTGGGAACCTCAGGATTGGATACTTAGGGGGAAAATGTTATTTTAGTGTCCATTTAAAGTTAGAGTCAAATCCTAACTACCTGTGTTTGAAGCCCACAATGGAACATCATAGAATCATAGGACTAGAAGGGACCTTGAGAGGTCATCTAGTCCAGTCCCCTGCACTCATGGAAGGACTAAGTATTATCTAGTATTATCCAGTAAGAGTCCTGGTAGGACATCTCCCTGCTAGAGGCAGTTTGTGTTAAAAGCTTTATACCCATTTCACCAACCACTCTCCCAGGCAGAAATACTTGACTGCATGCCTCCGACTACCATATATGGCAGTAATGGTGCTTAGGAGGACATCTGAGAAAGCAATGCCTTCCTGACTCCAAGGAAAAGGCAAGTTCCTTCATGGATTGACTGACTTGTTAGAGAGACTAAATAAATCACCATTTATTCCCTAAGAGGAAAAAAAAACAGATGTGGTGTGTAAATCACATTTACTGTTGCAGTCGGACAATTTTCATTTGTATTAAAAAAAGAGCATATGTGTTAGCTATGGTAGTTTCACTCTAACATATGAATGTGATGTGATGTTTTTGCCGTGGATTTTACTGTATGCACTTGTATGTAAAAAAAGAAATAGAAGGAAAGACTGAATGCCTGCTAAACTGAAAAGGAAATAAGCACTCAGGGAATGAAATGGCTTTCAGACTTCTAATCATTTCTTAGAAGTAAGGCCAGGTCTACACTATAAACTCACATCGGTATAGCTACGTCGCTTGGGGTGGTGAAAAATCCACGCCTGAGCGACACAGTTATACGGACCTAAGCTACATGGTAGACAGCGCTATGTCCCATTAACGGAGATGGACTAACGACACTGATGGGAGAAGCTGAGCGGGCCGAGGGATGCGCTGGCAGCTGATTCCCGCAGCCCCCATTGGCCTAGAGCGGTGAACTGCAGCTACTGGGAGCAGCAATCAGCCGAACCTGTGGACGCAGAAGGTAAAAAAAACGGCCCAGCCCGCAAGGGGGCTTACCCTAGCAGGCCGCAGGCCAAAGGTTGCTGATCCCTGCATTAGACTATCTGTTCAGGTGTATCCAACTTTTGTGTATTCTTGTTAATCCATAGGTATTTAAAGGTCAGAGAAGATCATGACTATCTAGTATGGCCTTCCAGATAACATAGGCCATAGACACTCACCCAATAATTTCTATATCAAACCATAAGATCTGACTGATTTGGAGCACATCTTTTAGGAAGACATCCAGTCTTGATTTACAGACTTCAAGTGATGGAGAGTCCATCACATTCCTACATAAGCTATCACAATGGACACATGCTAATGCGCATTTACAGTCAACACCACATCTTGCACATAATGGGTTAAAGTCACTCCTGTGCAGAAGGCCTGAAACTGGACTTGAGTCTAAAGTAGGACTTCAGTGGTGAACAGGTTTTGGTCAGACTCTGCACAGTGGTGAACTTTACCCTGTGTGAGTGTTTGTTCACAATGTGGGGGCATGATGTAGAGCAACCTAGGGAAGCCAGTGACTTTCTATTGACTTTCAGTGGGTTTGGAAGGGGACCTAAATGTATACCCTTCCGGCAAGAAGGACAACATTGTCCATCAGAAAAAAAAAACCTATTTCCCCCCTGACTACCAATGAGCTGTGTTTACAGAGTTCCCTGGTTTAACTCCTATTCTCTGGACCGGACACTCCATCCAGTCCTTATTCACCATCCCTCTTACATGTTCAGGAGATTTGAGCAGCTAGTTAACTTTCTCCCTGCTGGTGCTGAACTGTGCTGCAACATGTATGCTATACATATGCATCTCTTTAAATCATAAGTATATAAAAAAATCCTTATGAGAAGTAGTGATGGGAAGACCTCAAATACTGGGAAATTTTACTTAGTTTGGATAAGCAATAAGCCTCAACATTTCAGTTGTTTATTTGAACATTAGAACCCTTCTTGCTGGGCATTAGAACCTCTTTAACCTGCCCTAATGCTGACAACCATTTCAGATTAACAATTTAGCAAGTATGAGGAAAAACCCAATTAAAACCAAAGCCAGATGTATTAGAATGCACAATAAGAGCTCAGACTGTGCAATAACTCAGGGCAAGCCCAAGCCTGGCTGGTATCATTGTGGACTAGTGAATGTACTGGGACAGTAATTTAGTTAATGGACTGGGAGATCAGCTGAGCCCAGAACTCCACACAACTGATATATAGAGGCAGCAGCTGCTACTGCAGCCTATAGAATTGAATAGCATCTGTGGGGGCTACACAGCACCCCTCATTCAGGCTTTGGTTTGATGGTAAGAATTCTACCTTTCCCAGACACTTTGCACTCCACCCATATAGATCCTAATGGCTTTCTGTGTGGAATGGATTTCACCTGGCAGGAATGATCCTTCTATGACTGGTCTTTCTACATAATATTATAATCCCATTTTCTCTCTCAATTGAGGACAGATATTTAATTTGCCCATTGTGTTTCGAAGCAGAATGACAGAGGGAAAAAAAAAAAAAAGAATCAGAAAGTGACAAGAAGCCACAATGATTTACAGCTAAATTGTGAAGGTTATTCCAACACCTTTGCAAATAGGCTACATTTTTTGCTAGCCTACTGTTCAGCACTCAGTATTCTGCACGTATCACACCAGGATTTTAAATACCCAATACTATGGTTTTGAAATGTTTTGAATTATATGAATACTTTCACTGAAAAGCTTGTCTATGAACTGAATTGCTACTATTCTAACCTTCTGAAGCTCAGCATGGAAAGTCTTCAAAAGGCATTTCTTTAAAAAAAGAAATTGAGGCCCCTAGATGACTTTGTTCTAGGGTTTTTTGTTTTTATTTTTCAAAGCAGGCTAAGAGCCAAAAAGAAAAGAGAACATACACATTAGTTATGAAGGCTTACATTTTCAGTTTTGACTGAGAGTACGTCTACATTGCATCTGGGACCATGCTTCCCAGCATGTCTAGACAGACACATCCAGTCTCTGCTCAAGCTAATGCACTAAAAATAGCAATGTGGCAGGGAGAAGCCTGGGCAGCAGCTTGGGCTAGCCACCCAAGTATATAAGCAAGGGTCAGGCAGATTTGTACTCAGCTGGCTAGCCTTAGCCACTGCCAAGCTCCCCCCAGACACATTGCTATATTTAGCAGGCTACTTGGAGTAGTGCTAGCCTGTGTCTGTCTATCCACATTGGGAAGCACAGTCTCAGCTGCAGTGTATGCATACCCTCTTGTTGTCATAAGTGGAGAGGGAGATGTTTAATGGATAAAATTATTGACTTAATGTAAAAGCTTTAAAAAGTATGTGAAGAGCACTATAAAAGTGCATTTTGTATTATTCTCTTAAGGGTTATTTAGGAAGGTACATCATCTTAGGCAAAATTGTGTATTCTCCAGTGAACACCTGCGAACTGTTGAGTTTAATTGGGCAACAGCTGGTCCGATTGGGGGTTTTCTTGCTGTATCTCATTACTATTTCCCTGGTCTTCCCTGATTTGGTGTTGCCAGTGTGTATTGTTCAAAAGGCCCTAACAAAAGATTGTTAAGAATAATTATTGAAGTCATTTCTGTTTATACCTGTGTACTGCTGAGTTTACTCAGACTACAGCTGATTGGAGTGTAATTGTGAGGTGGCAGTGTCCATGAGTATTAGCCATTGACTGCTGTCTTTCATTGACCTTCTCTATTTAGATTTCAAGTATTTTTGTAGAGGTTATGATCAACTGTGGATTGCAGCTGTTTAGGGACTCAAATACAAAGAAATCTTGTCATTTCTGGGTTGTGCTAGATGTTTCCTGTGTTGAAAATATATGGAGAAATATTTGGGTATGTACAGCTGTGCTACCTTGCTAAGCATTCTCAGAGCAAGACTGCGGATACAAAGAATCAAATTACCATCCTTTACAACATTCAGGAGAATTAAGAGAAGACATTTTGAGTGCTGACCTTGCCAAGAGCAGAAGAGCTCGGTGTTCATAGTATAGGAGAATAAATGGTATATGAAAACTGAGTTATTGTACAAAAAGGAAAGGGGAAGGAAGGAAGGAGAGGCCATGCAGTGAAATTATCAAAAATATGCTTACTATCAAATAATGCTGAGAAAGCCAGCATATGATAAAGGAAGCATAGCAATAAAAAGGTGTTTGATAATGAAGAGGAAAGGAGAATGCTACATTGGGAAAGGTAGTTACTGCTGATTTCAGTTAGGCCAACGCTGTGCACTTTGAAAAATCCAACCCCTAGTACAGCACGCTAAAAAGTGATCACGCTTTTCATTTGCTTTACAGTTTCCATCATAAGTAAGAAAACTCCAGTGGCAATAAAGAAGCTCTTGTAGTCTGCATGGGAGGTACATGAAGCCTTGTCTAAGCTAGGATAAAAGGTGCATTATTAGAACATGTAAGACAATTTTCTAACATCAGTTAGAACACACAGTCCAGTGTAGACACTCTGCTTTAACATGTGCTAGACTGATCAAGGCAGTGTGCAGCAGCAGTCAAAAAAGGAAATGGGATATTAGGAATTATTAAAAACGGGATAGAGAATAAGACGGAGAATATCTTATTGCCCTAATATAAATCCATGGTACGCCCACATCTTGAATACTGTGTACAGATGTGGTCCCCTCATCTCAAAAAAGATATACCGGCATTAGAAAAGGTTCAGAAAAGGGCAACTAAAATGATTAGGGGTTTGGAACGGGTCCCATATGAGGAGAGATTAAAGAAGCTAGGAAAAGAGGAGACTAAGGGGGGATATGATAGAGGTATATAAAATCATGAGTGGTGTGGAGAAAGTGAATAAGGAAAAGTTATTTACTTGTTCCCATAATATAAGAACTAGGGGCCACCAAATGAAATTGAAGGGCAGCAGGTTTAAAACAAATAAAAGGAAGTTCTTCTTCACTCAGCACACAGTCAACCGGTGGAACTCCTTGTCTGAGGAGGTTGTGAAGGCTAGGACTATAACAGGGTTTAAAAGAGAACTGGATAAATTCATGGCGGTTAAGTCCATTAATGGCTATTAGCCAGGATGGGTAAGGAATGGTGTCTCTAACCTCTGTTTGTCAGAGGGTGGAGATGGATGGCAGAAGAGAGATCACTTGATCCGTTACCTGTTAGGTTCACTCCCTCCGGGGCACCTGGCTTTGGGCACTGTCGGGAGACAGGATACTGGGCTGGATGGACCTTTGGTCTGACCCAGTATGGCCATTCTTATGTAAGGCCTAAGGGGGAGCCTAGGCTTTAACTCGACCAACCTAACATGCGTTCAACCCTACACTGCCTTGTCTACACTAGATTTAGTTCAAACATTTTTAGCTAACACATTCTAACTTCCCCCTTTTAGTCTTATTGTAGACAAGACCAAAATAAGCAGAGAACTAAACTAATTTTATTTGTATTTAAGGCTAAAACCTGACTGATTTGAGAAGACAGACAGGTGAGCAGATAAGTAACTATTTCAACAGAATGAAAAGTATAGAGGTCGAAGTTAATCATCAAAATAAAGTAAAAAGTATATGCCCTAAATATCACATAACTGAGTAAAGCAACCCATGGACAAGATCAATAATACTTAAAAAACAAAACAAAAAAAGACCTTGTGCTTGGTGTTTAACAGTCATAAACCACACACACAAACAGTGGGCTTGAATACCAGTTACATTTATTACAGCACTGGAAAAATGCCATATTATTTAATAGGTCAAATTTTAATATGGTATTGATTTTCATAAACAGGATGACTTAAGTGGTGGAGCAAGGTATTATTCTTATACATGTACATTACCGCTATATAATCCAATCCAATTTCCAATATCATCACAGGAACCAATGAGATATTTTGTTTTTCTAACACCATTTTGTTTGGCAGTCTCTTCATGGTTTAACTTTTACCTGTTTAATAAGAAAACCCTACAAAACAAGAAACATGAGAAATGTAGGTACCAGATAAACTCACATTAATACTGTGTGCAGCAAGTGAAAAAAGTTAACACGGTAATGACACAGAAATAATCTCTCTTAACCACAAGGCACAAATACTTTGGAATATATTCTCCAGTTCATCAATAATGTGAGTGACATGACTTAATCCTTACACATTAAGTAGATTTAATATCCCCCTTTGTGATACAGGACATACATATAATAGGATATATTCTAAACATACACATTTTATATTTAAGTATGTCCTGAAAGTATTTATACATATGAGAATGGAAGACAATCATGAATATTTATAAACCTGAATTGCAAAGAGTTGGCGTTGCATTAATTTGCATTACTGTTACTAGAGTTGGACTTTCGATTTACCTATTAGCGTTCTTATAAATCTCATTAATAGATGTAATAGAGGTCCCCTTAGCAATGTGCCCTAATTCTACAACCATAGCAATAGAAAGAATGAAAGTGTCTTGAGACAATTTTCAGTTCAAACACAGGCCTGTGTCTACCAAGATATATTTATTGCAACATTTTATTTTATGTCTTTATCTTTATTAATGCAGTATTAGCAATGGTATTGGCCTCAGAAGGGAATTAGTATGCCCAGAGAATACCTAAATAGTGAAGAACATAAGAACAAGTAAATAAATTCTACAATAAGAAGCATATTTGTAATGACTTGACAAAATAAACACATTCTGACTTTAAGATCATGATCTTGAGTTGAATTAGGTAAACATTAATGTCAAGATTACAGTGTCATGTTTCTGCTGACTCCAGAATATGTTCCTAATTTAGATGAGAATATTCTGTTATTAGAATTTAAATAATCTCTTTGGCCATTTGAATTTTAATCACAGCATGAAGTGGCACTTAGGCTCTGTGTTAGGAAAACAAAAATTCTGAGAAATTCAGAAGAACACATTAGGTGGACTGTTTCCAAGAAAACCCACAGATACCAGTTTTATCTCTGCCAGATGCACCCACTCAAAGTCAGACAATGACAGATCACGGGGAACGACTTTTTGATCTATCCAAGGTTTTCCCAACTGGATTTCTAACAGAAAATATAAGAGGCATAGTGAAAGGTATGTCTGATTCACCAAGAGAATCAAAAGGTCACTGGAGTTAGAGCAGAGGTGGAAAGAACAGTCACAAGTTGTCAGAAATGGGTTTGGGGGGGTTTTTTGGTTTTTTTTAAAAAAGCAGTAGGTATGCAGTTCCAGGAACACATAGCAAGAAAAGAGGTATCCAGATACTGTACCTTTTGAATTTCAAACACAATGAAATTAGTATATTTTTCTGTTCTTGGTTAGGACTAAAACAAAAGCAAAAACAAAAAACACCCACACACACCCTCTTTCAAATAGTTTACAGCAATGCTAAACAAAATCAGGTTATGGCAAGAATACTCCAGTTTCATCGTACATTACAGTTCTAATTTATGTCACAGCCATATTTCTGAAGGCTATACATATATACATCAAAGGCCTGGTTTTTGGCAGAAACTAACCATTTAGAGGAATAATGTCACAAACACAGAAATACTATTTTATCTTCTCCAGAGAAACAAAAGAACTGATAGCTGAAATTGCAAAAATCTTGACAAACACCACCATCCCGTAAGATTTTTAATCGTCAGCCTTATTTGCATGTTTCTGGCAGATGTTTCTAGCCATGATGTGAAATGTTTGCTTCAGACCTTTGGCATGTTACAGCCCTCAGAAAGTTCAGTCTTACACTGTTCATCTGTACAAAGGTCAAGCAAGGTCTATGGACCAAATTCCAATGTTGAACATGTTAAGTTAACGGGAGCCCTGTGCATGTATCTGAAATAGAAATTTGGTCCTAATGTTAGTGAAAACTCTAACAGGTAGTTAACTCAGAAATGTGACCTCTTTTTATTTTCAAGAAGGGATAAGAGAATAGTACAGAGGCACAAGCCAAGATTAGGCCTAAGAATAACTTCTCAATTAGTTGCTCTTGTGATCGCACATAGAGGTGGTCCACAGGGATAGGTTATAATAGGTGAAGAAAGAAGAGTTGTGTTAATTAAGCCAGAGCAGAGTTAAGACCGGGCAGCAAGTTTGGACAGGGACTCCAGATGCGTAGATGGGAAAATGGGATACCAAGGAAGAAGGCTAAAAGGAGAATAAGTTTGTATGGGTGTTCGCATGATTATAAGAGGGATCTATGCTGAAAGGCAAGCAAGTGGTAAAAAGTGAAAAAAATGAAAGTGATAACACAGTTAAGGTAGGTGGGTAAATTTATGTGGAGATGTTTTAATGTATGAGTGTATATGCTGCTTATGCAGTACTGTAGGTTACCAGTTCAATGAACTTGACTGAGAGACAGATAGTTGAGCCATAGGTCTTCATGGGAGACCAGTAGAAAGTTAGGGTTTTCGCAGTAATATTATAGGTATAAGGAGGCAGAGCAGCACAGGTGGTAGAAATTTATGTCCTATTCCACCACATTTAGGCCACTAAAGTAGACCAAACAAAAGAGAGGAAAATGTCTGCACATGCTATGAGTAAATGGACCCTTCAACTCCATCTAAGTTAGAAGTTATCACAGTTTAATTACTCAGATATTTTCAACTATTCTTTTGATTACCTAGTTAATTAGGATGTCTGTTATTGTCATTGGAAACTGGAGTTATACCTTTCTATTTAAGTTCTTATAATGTTTCCCATCACAGTAGTGGTTGAGTACCTCATAAGAAAAAATAACCCAAACTCACAACAGGCCAGTAAATTAGTTCTCCTCTCTACTTACCCAGACAGGCAGGACTACATTTTATTTCTTTAATTATTTCCTCTCTCTCTCTCTCTCCCCTGCCCCCTCTCCTGCTAATTCCTTCCCTTTGCCTCTTTCTCCTCCTCTTCTTTTTGGCTGTTTTTAACAGTACCTAGTGAAAAGTTAAGTTGAAGTAGTAAGTTTTAGGCTTTGTTCTGAAAGCAGCAAAATTTGTAGTAATTATCTCCTCTAGTAATGAGTTCCAAAGCCTTTGCCTTGTTGTCAAGCAAGCCCTATCTCCTGCTTTCATCAGCTTCACCCTTGAGAATGACAGGCTCTCAATTTCTGAGGAATATGGCTGTCAAGGGAGGTCATCATCACAAAGACGGGAGGTCATCATCACAAAGACAGAGGCAGGGGTCTTGAAAATTAAGATGGGGACCTTGAATTTGATCTAGGATATTTATAAGTGGAACTTGTAAATGGGAGATATACAGTTAAAGAAGTAAAAGAAAAATAACCAAAGTCTGGGGTGGCCAAGCATTGAAAATGTTTATTCCAGAGTTGGTGATTAATGTGTGCCTTCTTTTAAACCAGCTTTGCCAACATCTTTCATTTTAACTTGTGGCATCACCATAAAGAAAGAGGTAAAAATCTCTGGGCATATCTGACAAATGTCACAAAGCAGAATGGGAACAAGCACGGAAAAGCAGTGCTTTTCATACCCATGCTGAGGGAAGTTCCATTTTTGAACTCAGAAATAGCAGATCATTTAGTTTCTACAAAAACCATGTTCTTTTCCTCAGACAGGGTTTTATATAGCCCAACTACTTTGAGTGCTCCAGCCTCCAACATCTGTAGGAGTTTTCATTCCTTAAAAAATTGCCAACATCTGCTTTAAACATTGATATCTTGACAATCACATGAAGATTTAGCTTAATCTTTCTATCATTTTAAAGCCCAGAGTCTGAACTTTCAGCTGCTGTACCAAGCAGATGTAGAAATCTTGCACTGGCATTTAAACAGCTGTCATTTCCATCATTTTCCACTGTGGCAGACATCTTGGATTTTCAACCCACTGTTAGATAAGAATCTGTCTAATTGACAGTTTTATCAACAAATTTGATTCATTAGTTTAGTTTTGTTTATGACAAATCAGACAGGAATATTCACTCAGTTTAGTCCTTTGATTGATGAAACTAACATTTTTCACTAGAAAAGAGAAGGCTACACACTAGTAAGTGATAACAGATTTTGTTCCATCATTTTCTTATAAGCTAGGGGCAGGGATGTCACATTAAAAAGGATTGGGGACATTTTTTTTTTCCAATTTATGCTTTTATTATTCTGTTGCACTCTCATATCACAGCTGTTTGGCCAGTGTAGCACCCTCCCCTTCAAACTAACATATAAAGTTATTTTTAAATGCCTTTCCTCCTCACATAAGGGGCCTGATCTAAGTCATATGAGAGTTAAACAGAAAAGCTCCCATTGTCTTCAGCAGCTGTTGGGTACAGGATGGTCTGGTTATCAAAAAACATTCAGGGCTTCTCCAAGGGCTAGTAATGGTGTAGATTAGTGTAGTGGCAGTCTTTACTCCCTGCCTAGGAATGCCTGCCAATGTTTGCAAGATGTAGCAGAAGGCAAGATGACAGACTGAGTGAGTGTTACTTAGACACTTGCTGGTGCCAGTATCAGGATTTCTTTTAACTCACCCAGTTCTTTCCTGCTCCTTTCTGTGAAGCTGTTGACATTGTGATTTCTTTGCTATTTGGCAGCTTTTATGTTTTTAGTCTTATAAAGCCAACAAGTCAATGACCTCAAAAAGTAAAACTTCACCTGATGTTACCCCAACAAAAGCCTGTACCAACTTAATCAACTCTTACTTTTAGCGTGCCTGGCAATGCTACAGGGCCAAATTCAGAAGTGATGTATAAAGTAGCATCAGTGACTCTAGGGGAGTCTAAGCTAGTGAAAAACAAAACTTCTCTAGCCTCTCCAAGCTACATCATACCCCACAATCCATGTGTGGTGGATATTCTCCGTACCTGAACTTCTCCCCCACAGAAGGGGTGACATGCCTTCCCCACCTCCATTCCCCCAAGCCTTATGAAAGGTACTCAACAATCCAGGAATCTGAGTGGAGGTTGGAGGAGGCAGCGGAGACTGAGGGACCAGCTGGCCCTTTGCTAGGTGGCTAGGAGGCAAATCACCATGGGGCCTCATCCCCTCACCCCACTGGCCCCATGGTAATTTGAGAAAGCTAATGTAATACAGCACCTGAATATCTTTTCTATAGAGCCCTTACACAGGGGCGAAACCATTTAAGGGAGGGTTTGGGGTCAAAGAAAATCACTGGCAATTCCACTGAAGTTGTTCTATCAAGGACCCAGAAATCCAGAGCCTAACATGGACATAGGAAAGAGCCCTTGGCTCATTCTGCAAGAATACAGACTCCCTTCTCCAACAGAAGGATCAGTGAAAAATCTTGCAAAAGGTTTCCAGGTAGAGATTTCTTTTCTGTTAACCCCCAATAGGTAGGTTTTACAGAGGGAAGGGGTTATCAGCCTTCAGTAAATTACAACTACTTAGATTTTCTAACGTCATTTACTGACATACAGCTACACCCTTACACATTAGCTCTTAATCTGAGCCACAGGCTCTGTGCTCTTCCTATAACAAATAGCTTGGAAATCAACCTCATGCTTATCACCAATATTGCGTTTACATAAGATGCACTTAGGTCCATTAGATCTTTCTAAGTGAAGGGGAGGCTCACCTACCAATTTTATGTAAATCAGCGCTGAAGATGGAGAAAACATTCTTAAAAAAGACAGATTGAAGGATTTATTTGATAAAATGGCCCCTGAAGTTGAATTTATAGAAAAAAAAATCAATAACTGGACATGGGGAGATTGGGGAATCTCCTATTATAGAAGTAAATATTGACAAGCAGTTGTACACACAACTAAGAACATCCCAAGCAGGAGAAAAAGTAAAATCTAGTCTATGTCTACACTGCAGCCTATGTTGGCATAACTTATGTCGCTCAGCGTGTGAATAAATCACTCCCCCGAGCGACGTAAGTGTTCATGTGCCCAGCATTATGTCAGCAGGAGAGCTTCTCTCACCAACATAGCTTCTGCCATTTGCGGAGGTGGTTTTATTATGCAGATAGGAGAGCTCTCTCCCATCAGCATACAGCGTCTTCACCAGATGCACTGCAGCTACATTGGTACAGCTGCGCCGCTACAGAGCGGTACATGTAGACATGCCCCTTAGACAAGGTTTTAAAATACATGTGCTTGTAAAAAACTCCCCATGTGTCAGGTGAACAGTCTCAGGACAGCTTCGGTAAACAATTGGAAGCAATGCTGGGAATCACTGATAGTAATATGTTCCTTCTCTAGAAAAGGTTTGTTTTCTACCCTTCAACCAAAATGTGGATTTTGATATAAAGACCTGGGAGTCAAATATAATTAGGGTTCCTGACTTGGAGAAGATTTCCTGCTGCTGTTCTTTGAGGAATCCTATTGTTTACTTGTTGCCCCTAAAGCACTTCCAAGGTTTGAGGCTACATGTGTGGGAAAAAATGATCACAATAACCAGGACTATCCTTTGATAGAAGATGTGATTATTGCAAAATATATTTCAGGTACTGAACTTTGTGATTAACAGAAACAATGTAAGTTAAGCTTTAGCAGGAAATTGATGCCCACACCAGAGTAAGGGGGCACAGTACTCACTACTAGACATCACTTCCTCCTGACGGTTCTGGAGATTAGCTCTGGAAGACCAACACCCCTCCCGCTATTGCACTCTTGCTCTCTCTGTCTGTCTGTCTGCAGCCCCACTCTTGCTTCAGGAACTACTACTACCTCTTCATGACTTAGCCCTTTGGCCAGGTCACTCAGTGCTTTCCCTTTCCAGGGTGGTCTTTCAAAGTCTCTCTCCACAAGCAGCATCAGGCAGTCCTCTCACTGCCCTGACTATGTCACTCTCACAATGACTTCGGCAGTCTTCATATCCATAGCCCTTAGCACTACCACTCTGCAGTGGTTAGCAGAGGAATCCAGGCCCACTCTCTACTCTTGGTTCCAGACCAGGACCCTGTGCAGTGAACGGTCAAGGCCTGCATCTGCACCACCTTACTACTCTCACTACCTGACTCCTTCCTACCATGCCTCTTCTCCCCTTCCTTCACTTCAGAGACAAGAACTAAAGACTTCTTCCTTACACTATTTCCAGTCTCCTAGCTTTATAGAAGCCCTGCCTAGTCCCTCACAGGCAGGCTTCTTTCTAATCAAAACTCTCCACACAACCTAAATCTCCCCCATTTGCAGCCTAATTGGCTGATTGGGTCCACCTGGCCCAATTAGGCTCTGGCAGAGCCCATGCAGGGTTAATACCCCATCACAACCAACAACAGGTTCTGTGCATTATTTCCATCTCCCTCCTTAGTTACTCCCGATAAAAAAAAAAAAAAAGATTCTTTGTAAAGCCAAGAGTGAGTTATTAATTTGATGGCCTCTCACTGTTGTCTGAAATCACAGGCAAACAAGATACTGTGAGAGAGTTGGCTGTAGGCATACATCCCTTTGGCAGGGCTATGTGGATGAAGATGGGCGACGGCGGGACTGCATGGGACCAGCACAAATTACATATTTAACAAGATTCACAGTGGTATACCTGTGGCGCTGTTCTTCAGCTTCTGATTGACAAGGTCAGAAAAATTCATTAATTTATAGAAATTGCTGAATGCTCCACAGAGAAGAAGCCACAAAAAGCAGAGATTTTGAGTTTTCATCTGATTTTTTAAGAGAAGAGTTTATTAATAATCCTTTCATATCTCCACATTGGTCCACAACATAAGATGAGAATGTTACAACGCTATTTTGTAGGTAGGATAGGGCATGTCTACACTACAAAGACTATATGGCATAGCTATATCATCATAGCTACGCTGGCATAACCCCATAGACAGCCTACACTGACAGCAGGGGTTTTTCCTGTAGGTGTAAGAACACCCTCCCCAAACAAAGGGCCTGTCTACACTTGAAATGCTACAGTGGCAAAGCTTCAGCTCTAATGCTTCAGTGTAGACACTACAGTACCTACGCTGACAAGAGCAGTTCTCCAGTTGGTGTAGGTAATCCACCTCCCCGATAGGCAGTAGCTAGGGCAACAAAATTCTTCTGTTGACAGAGTGCTCTCTACCTTGGGGATTAGATCGACTTAGCTGTGCTGCTCAGGGATGTGGATTTTTCACACCCCGACATAGCTGGGTCAACCTAACTTTTTAGTGTAGAATGGGCCCAAGTTAGCTATATGGACTGAAGCACTCTTCCATCAACATAATCCCCAGTAGACACAACTATGCTGACATAGCTACATCAGTCACGGGTGATTTTTTTCATGTATCTATGCCAACATAAGGTAGACCAGGCCTTAGCTGGAAAGGGTGTGTCCCCCTTTCATATAAGAGATGTAGCCCAGACTCAGGCCATGTCTATATTACAGCAACACAGCGATGGCGCTGCAGCTGTGCCGTTGTAACATAGGCACTTCCTATGTTGACAGAAAAGGTAATCCAACGGGCAGTAGCTGTTCTTCCAATTCTTCCAACGGCATCTACAGTGGGGGCTAAATCGACCTAAGTACGTCACACTGGGTGTGAAATTTTTCACAGCTCTGAGCAATGTAGCTAGGTTAATTTTTAGGTGTAGACCAGGCCTCTACTATTAGGAACAAGCAGCAAGGTATATTCACCTGGTAAAATGGAGATGACACTGCAGCCCTCAGGCAAGTCTCATATGTCCTCAGAAAGTTTGTAAGATTGACACATGTCAGAATTGAGGTACATTAGCAGAGTTTGTCCAAGGACTGGCCACACACTTAACTGTACCAGGCTTTATCATAAGCACTACAGTCACCTTAAATTTAAAAAATTAATTACGATTTCTGTTCCAACAAGACAATTTGGAATCTATAACATTTTTTCCCTCCAAAGTTCACAAAGTTCATTTAAAATAATAGAAGGGGGATTGAGAAAACCAGGACAAAAAGGTTAAATAACTTACCTAACGTCATGCAGGGAGGGCTGGAAAAAGAACCAAAGTCTTCTGATTGTTATTACTTGTCTAGCAATAGCACCAATCAAGGGCCAGAGCCCAACTGTGTATAAACATTTAACAGAACGATGGGCCCTGCCCTAAAGAGTTTACAGTCTGAATATCAGCAAGAGGCAACTTACAAATGCAACAACTAGATGGAGAGAACAGTTATGATGTGTATTAAGCAACAGTCATAGCACACCTGCCACCTTGTGCTACCCCGTTCCAACCTCTACCTACCGCCTGCTTTCCCTGACACTTTAATAGTGATATATCCAGTATGATTTTCTCCAAATTCACAAGGACAGTATTACAGCCCTAGCAAAATCTTCTAGCTTCTGCAGACATGTAGTATACTATTTGAGTGAATGAGAATATTCTGTGGAACTAAAGACTTTTTAAAGCAATTCTGAAGGGGGGTTCTGTTTAAATGAGCTTTGCAATCAGAGGGCACATGAGAACTGTTGGGAAGGAAATTTAATTTTGCAAGTCGCTGTCTTGTAGTAGTAACCAAAATGACACCACTGCTGAAATGTATTTATTTCATGCAGATTGGTTAATTTGTGACTATGGTAGCAATATACTTTTTAAATCCTCAATAAAGCAGGAGTTATGGGTTTTTTTCCTCCTTGAATCTGCTAAATTAATGTGGCAGGGATTTTTTCCCCCCTCTTAAAAACCCCCCACAAATCTTCATTCGCTAACCAACTGCCCTGTGCATTTAAATTTCAGTGACTCAAGCTGAGTGTTTGTGTTATAGCCATTGATTAATAGTGTTCACATTTAAATGGTCACAGCTAGGCTTTGAAATCATTAACACCCCATTAAGATGAATAGAATAGCTTCACACCTTGTATTTCAGTCTGCTTGGCAGTAGAACCAACAAAGCCACCAAGTATTGATTTACAGAGTGAAAACTATCTCTGCAACCAATCCAGAAAAATATTTAAGCTTAAACAGGGAGGCCACTGAAAAATTTGTTGAATAACCTGACTAATCCATGTCCTGAAGTTTCAATACTTGAAGATTACCCTATTACTCAGGTAACAAGGAATTACACTTACAGCACTAATCCATCTAGAATTTCCACTCTGATGCAGCTAATGGTCAATGTGAAATTTCCATTTAACAACTTTTTAGAGCAAATAGGTGAGTAATGTGACAGGACCCACCCCATCCTACTGGTGGAAAGGCTAATGAGCATTACCGCACTCGGGCAGTGCCAATTAGGTGCACCTGTAAACGTGCACCAACTGAAGAAGTGGCTCTTAAAAAGGGCAGGGGGAGAAAGATTGTTTCCCAGTACCAGGGAAGCTATTAGGGGACTGCTAGTGAGCACTGATTGTAAGGAGAGCTCAGTGTGAGGCACTTGCTAACCTTTTTCTTCAACCCTCTGTTTGGGGCAGATTGACGTTACAATCTTGATATGAGCAAACTTCTAACCTGCAGGGCCACTTCCAACCACTGACTTGTGGTAGATATTGGGAAAGGCTGCTAGGGGCTAGAGATAAGGGGGCTGTAAATTGGGTACTGAAGAGAACCTGGGAAAAAGCTGAACTCTTACCAGGATCTGTAAGATTGCCTAGAAGTAGGGGACCCAGGGGCAAGATACCCAAAGATACTACAGCTGAGCTCAAGCTGAGGGTCAGCCAACAACAATATATGCAGCCTCTAGCTTCTCCTTAAGGAAAACATCTGCTGCCTCTTTATTCTTTTAAATCTAATCCCTATCTCCATCTCCCTCTTCAGAGCGCAGTCAAGACAGGAAATTCTAATCTGAATTAAATGTTTTCTTCATGAGTATTGTAAATGAAAATATATTGGGGGGGGGGAGAGAAGATCCATGAAGGAAATTAAGCATTGCAATGCTGAGTAACAGTGCTGAACTTTTAGGCACCTATCTCTGCTTAGCAAGATTGTATCTCTGCTTAATGACCCTCAGCAGGAACCAGCCACTTGGAGTCAGGTGACTTACATGCCTAAGGCATTTCTTGCAGGAATGAGTTGAGTGTTGGCCTCACTCCATTACAAAGGGTATGTGTGCACTTGGAGCGGAGGAGGGTGATTTCCAGGTTGCAGAGACATATTTGAGCTAGTTCTCTTCGAGTAAGTGCACTAAGAATAATGGTGTAGCCGGGGTGGTATGAGCTAGCCAGGCTAAATACATATGCATGGAGCTTAGATGGGTCTGTACTCAGCACAGCTACACTATTTTTAGCATGCTAGCTCAATGAGAGCTAGTGCAAATAGGTCTAGGCAAGCAAGGAATCATAGCCCTAGCTCGAAGTGTAGACAAAGTCAAAATAGCTAAGGTGGAGGAGTGGTGGGCATCTGCCTTGCTCCACACTAAGTGGCTGGATGAGGTGGTGGTTGTAGGTGCCTATCTCTCTAGCGGGAGGGGAGGTGATGGTGTCACCATCCACCTTAAGTTTTCACCCAGTGGTTAGACTACTCCCCAAGGAGTGAGGAGACAGGATTTGAGCGGGGCATCTCTCACCTCCCAGGAGAGTGCTCTAACCACAAAGATATGGGATATTCTTATGTGAGGCTCCCTCAGTCTCTCCTATTGAAGGTGTTCCACTGTGGACAAATAGCAAAAGAGTGATTGGAACAGGGGGACTGAACCCTGGGTCTCCCCCATCCCATTTAGCTCTAACCACTGGGCTAAAAGACATAAGGTGAGTGGGAGAACCACCACTATCTCCTCCTCTGGCCAGATCCGAAGGGGACCCTATCCAGCAGGCATGTTCAGAGGACATCTACTGGATCAGGCCCTGCACATGACTATGATGACCTAACACGTATCTTCTCCCAGTTTCTGATGCGCTCTAGGGCTTAGGCAGGAAGTAGGCATCCAGATGTCTAGAGTGAGGCAGCAGTATACATGCCCACCATGGCCTCTGCTGATCAGCAGTAGGGTGTTCAGCCATACAGTCAGGGCTAGTCTAACATGCTAGTAAAGCAGCACTTTAACATGGCTCATTTAGTCGTGCAGAGTGCTGGGAGAGAGCTCTCCCAGAGCTCTAAAAAAAAAAAAAAAAAAAAAAAAAGCAGCTCCACGAGGGCAGAGCATAGCTACCAGCACTGGTGCACTGTCTACACTGGTGCTTTACCGCACTGAAACCTGCTATGCTGCCGGGGGTTTCACACCCCTGAGCGAGAAAGTTGCAGTGCTGTAAAGTGCCAGTGTAGACAAGCCCTCAGTCTGAGGTATTTCCTATGTTTATGGCCTCTTATCTCCAAAAAGATGGAGTTCTTCCTCTCCACATATGCACAGGGCTGCAAACCTGCTCTCCTTGAAAGGGTGCTCTAAAGGAACAGCATAGGGTTTTCCTGTTTTCTGTCCCCCTCCCATGGTGTTCTTACAGAAGGAGACATTCTTGCCATATAATACAAACACCTTTCCTGCATTCTCAAAGAAATTTATAATATCCCAGGAGAAAGTAGCCATGTAAGCTCTGTCACGGGGTTCTGGAGTGACTCTCAACTGTGAGCACCTACCTCAGGGCAGACTGTCAGAAACAGGGCAGATACCCCAAGCTGCTGATGGTTCTATAATTAGATTTCACCCAGCCAGTAACAACTGAATTCCTAGATCACTATACCAATCATATCATGGAGTCATAGAAAGCTAAGAAAAATCTAAGAAAAAGAATGAGAGTTATTGAGAGGTTAAAGCAAGTAATGTATATGTACAGGTGAGTCACAGTTTGCAACTCCTGTGGCAGTGATGTAATAAATTGACAGTTTCCCAAAAGTTTTTCAGGGTACCCAGATTGTCTCTGGGGATCTCTGCTTTGCATTTCATACACTTCTCTGCAATAGTCCAAACAGTTCAGAGATGAAGGATCTTTCTTTGGCTCCATTCTTGTAGCTTCTTCTCACAGAAGACAAGCTTACAGTCTCTCTGCCCACCAGCTTTTCCTCTGATGATGAGTGAGGAACGCACTTAGTATTTGGACCTCTGACCATCACACATAATAGCCACTTGCTTGAAATTAACATTTTCTGTTAAAGTCCTTAAACCCTTGGTTAGCATTTCACAAGATTTCTTTGATGGGTTATTTAGTTACAGGGGTACATACAATGTAAATGTTTGCTCTTACATTGTAACAGGAACAGATAAGTGAAAACAATGCAAATAACCTCTCACTAGTTTTCATGGAGTTTAAACATACAATACACTCTGATACATCTAACCATTACTTTGATCTACACTAATACACAACTGAATGGACCTGAATACACTCTAGCATGACCTGGTCTGCCAGCATCACCACCTCTTCCTCCAAGTCTGCATGATGCACTCAGATACAATTCTCCTATAAAATTACTATAATGCATTACTCCAGCATTGTAGTATGTATTGAAGTAGAGTAATGGTTTGGGACCACTAGTATAGTAAGAAGTACTCAGCTTGAGTGAGGGTGGAAGATTAAGACACTATTTAACCAATCTTCTCAACTCCGCAGTGTGAAGCAGGTAGGTATTATCATCTCCACAGGGAAATGGAAGCAGAAGGTGAGGATACACAAGGCCATGCAGCAAGTGTTGGATCATATTAAAGAAGTTCTGTATTAAAATCACAGATGAGTTTGATTCCCCTAGTTTAAATTCCAGGGTATTACAAATTAAGAGGTCTCTTGGTTTTTGGTACTGTTTCTCTCCCTCTATGTGTGAAACTTGCAAGCTGCTAATTGTGTTAGTACATTCTAAGACAGAGTCTGTTCTCAAAGCAATTCTTTGTAATAACAACTACTCACACAGAGAGAGACTCAAAGCAATATTCTGTAACAACAGAAACAGCACCCAGGGACTCCCCGCCCTTTTGTTGTATTCATCTCGCTTTCCTAACAATTGTGATTAAAATAGAGATACAGGATGTACGTGGATGGATGCTTGGTGTGGATAATAACTGAATGATCAGGGAGGTGCCAGCCTAAGAATCCAGTGTCCATCGGCTGAAGAAGGCATCAAGTGGAAATAACCAGAGGACCCCCGGAGGGCAGACTGGAATCCACCCAACAGCCTCAAGAATGGGAGAACCAAAGAACAAGATAACATCTAGTAGCACGGAGCCGTTAGGAATGTGCTATTTGCTGATTGATTCAGCAACAGCATGATGAAGCAATTCCCATAGACTGGCATAGGAAGAAACTCCTATAAAAATGGACTCTAGAAAGTGAGAACTTTGGGGGGGTCTGATTCTGCAAACCAACTTCCAGGAGCATCAGATGAGCATCTGACAAGGCCCTGCTCCCTCCTCATGTCCAGGCCACCTGGCCAGTGGCTTGGCACGAGCAACTCTAAGGCTGGTAACTATGATAACAACCTTGCAGAACCTGTGTGTGTGTGTGTGTGTCTGTATAATGAATGTGTGAATAAATATGAAATTGAATGGAATGTTATAGCTATAACTAACTGCTTACTATCATTCTTTCTGTATTCACAATAAATGTGGTATTTTGCCTTTTCCCCTTTAAGATCCTGCTGGTTTTTATTTTATTGGTATAACACAAGTCATTGGCAAAACTGGAATTAGAACTGAAGACTTCCTGATTCTCCATCCTCAGACCACTCTGCCTCGTGCAAGCTTTTTCTTTAATTAGTTTGTTCCATACATTTGTCTTGCTCCTAGTCCCTCTTGTGTTGAATGTTTTCTCTCAGCTGCAGTAGTGGGAAACCCAGATCACATTTATCAGAGAATGAGGAATTTAAAATGCAATGTAATTAAGGGTAATTACCTGGTTAAAGGGAACCTCAATTTTACTTTTAATAAGAATGATTTCACTTGTACAATATTGACAACAGAACAGCTGCTCTGATTTTCTCAGTATTAAGGGAGTTCCCTTGCTTAAATGAACTGTTCTGCTATAGACTGGTAGTTAATCCATTTGGGAATTGGATTATTCCCTTGTAAAGCTGAGGATTCCTCCTATTATCCCTTAAATACCTCCACAGTATTTCACTGTAAATCAGTAAATAAACCCTCCCCTCCCCCTGCCACACACCGCGCTCTGTGGTGAAAGGATCATCACAGAGAATTTATAATTATTAATGAAATGTTCTGAAAATGTCATTCAGAGAAAGATGTCTGTTTGAACTTATCTAGTTTGGAGTTTCCTGCATTGGGGTTTTGTTCTTCTGGCTGGTATTAATTTATTATAGCCAGTTTCAGTCAAATGTTATGTTTTTTAATTTTTTTATTTAAGCTACCAGTCTCAGAGGGGAGAAATACCATCAGATGTCAATTTCAGGACAGCAAGGATTTTAATGTATTTACCTACTATTGATTTTATATTTAAATGGAAATGATGCTAAACCAAGACTCCTCTTTTCTTCCAATTTTTTAAACTTTTCTTTCTATAGAAAAGCATCTAGGGAATCAATATTTCACTGCAAGACTATATGCAAAACACAAAAGGTTAGAAGGCATGTGAATTATCGTTACATATGGTCTGGGATTTTGGCATTTTTTAGACGTAGAAATCTGAAGTATTTCATCTTGATTATAAACCCCCAAGGAATGCTCCAGGTGTCTCACCACGTGGTAGAAAAGATGGGAGAAACTGGCAAAAGTTCTCTCTTCCCACCCAGTTTAACTGATTCAGACAGGGCAATTTTGTTGGAAGAGTCTGCTGGCAATCAATATGTCTCAGCTTGCTCCTATATGCCTTGCTGAGAGTGAAAGGGCTGTTGGAAAAGAATCAAGGCATGAAACTTTTTCTACTCTAGTTTAAAGCTTATGAAAGCAAATGATCTCCAGGGCACTAATCCTTTCACCTTGGTAAACATGCAACGAATCTAAATGAAAGACAAATGGAAGGGCTCCTCCTACAGCAGCACAGATACCTAGAGGCTTTAGACGGATACATGTCTTATGAGTCTCTGCTAGAGGTGTCCTATAAAACTCAAAGGTGAGTTTACAAAAGGAGAGAGATGAATTTCCCATAAAGAAAGCTGAACTCTGTTTTCAGAAGAAACCCACTTGTTCTTCCCCCCTGCAACAAAAGAACAGCTTGACAAGGATGGATCGGGTCTGCCAGACACCTTGTTACATTTACTGAAACAGGGCACATGCTTTTACTGGCACCAACTCTAGGACTATGTAAAACAGAGACTTTGAAAAGCAAACCACGGTACATTCCAGTAGTTTCTGAAGAGCTATTTAGCGTTGTTAAGTTATTGACTGAATATTATTTGCACAAATTAAAAGTAAACCCTATTAATTGAGGCTCATAAGGTATTACGAATGGTCATATTTTTGCTTGAGTCAGGCACTTATTTAATGATATTGTTATTAACTGTCAGTAAATTTAGTGAAAGTCAGCTTCTCAGATGGAAGCTTTCACCTCTGGAAATCTACTATCAGGTCAAACAAGAAAAAAATTAATTCCCTTAAGCAACAAGTGGTAGCCAAAAAAAAAAAAAATAGCATTTGATATATAGTCTCCTAAGGTTAAAAGCGAGGCAAACTAGCAATGAATTTTACAAAAGCTCCAATCAAACATGTTATACTTGGACTTTAATCAACAATATTGTACCTTTTCCACTACGGGTGGATCAGTTAGTGAACTGTCCCAGCATGTTTAGGAAACACTTTTCCAAGAAACAGGGCACTGGCAGCTCACTCTGTCCTGCCCATATCTAACCCACACTGATTTCTTTTGGAAGCTGAATTCAGCGTGGGTCTAGCCAACTAGAGGGGGTAGACTTAAGGGCGAGCGTTAATCAGCATAGCTCCACTAAAGTCCACGGAGACATGCTGATTTACAGTAGCTGAGGATGAGGCCCAAAATTCAGTGTATCCTATTTTGCCATGGGTGGAGAATGAAGGGTAAGAAGTGAGATTTTGATTGAAGGGAGAGAACGAGTTATTGTCCTACACTATGTGGAAGCTGAACTTTCAAGTCTTCCTATTTTGTCTTTTAGTGTTGGTCAGTGTTTTGCTGCTGATCCCTGTGGTTTAGGACGAATCTGTTTGGTCCAACCTTGTGTGTCTCTTATATTCCCTAAAGAATTGCATAGGGTTCTCTCATGAGGAGTAGTTATTCAGTGAGGGAAAGAGTGTAATCACTGTCCCATACAGCAGATTTTTCCACTATGTCTGATTTATGGGATGTGGTGTTTCTTTTCAATTTGTTTGCTTTGTCGGTTTCTATGGCAGCTGCTCTATATTGAACAGTGTGCGTGGTGAAACTGATAGAGGATCAACTTCAGCAAAACTGGCACAGGGTATTGGAAATTACATAGTCCTGTACAATATTCACCCCAAAGGACAGAGTCCTTCTTGGGGTAGCCTCTGAAAGGCAGCTTCATTTCCCATAATTCAGTGGAAGCCTTTGTGGGGAGATGCTGAATTAGGGCACAATCCAGCTGCCCTGTCCATGTCCTCTTCCCATTTATCAATGTCTGATATAAGCACCCACCACCATGGTATTTTGGGCATTAACACAAAGAATAAAAATAGATTTATTTTTTGCTAGAGCCACCAACTCTATGAGCTGTGCCAATCTCTCATAGCTTCCCCCCTAATTCAAAAGATAAATCTGACTGAATTGCACTGCCACAACCTGATCTCTCAGGGGAGTTTCCACCACTGGCAATTTCCTCAAAAGTTTGAATCGGTGCAAGAAATCTAGTCTGAGTGAATTATGCTGTTATAGCTACTCAGAGTGAAATTCACCTTGATGTGAAGAGTTGGTAGAAAGTCCTCCATACCACTTAAGACATGCAAAGGAGGAAAAAAGGCCACAGGGAAAGTGACAATAAAATGGGGTTTCTACCCTTGCCTGCATTGCCAATTTTGGGGGATGCCATACTGGTTCTGAATAGGCCAGCATGGAAAGGAGTTTACATAGGAACTGGGAGGCAGGGCTTTTGGATCCAAAATAATGCAGATTCAGTAGCTAAGAACCCCCATTTAGAGGCCACTAAATAGCTGGGGGCCCTATTGCAGGTCCATGTACTGCTCCCCTCTTCATCTCCCCTAAGCCCCATGCAGCACATCCATGTAAAAAACTCTATTCTGAAATTATTCCCTCATCATCATTGTCACCTATAAGAAACATGCTCAAGAAAACCATATAAGACTCATAATAGCTTGAGCTGGTAAAGTATGTTTGTGGGTGAAACAATAAAAACAAACCCTACACCCTATTTCAACAGATGTCATAAATATTTTCTTTGCAATTCAGAGGCATGCAAGCATAACAAAAGTACTTAATTATGTAAGCCCACCCCACCCATACACACATCTGAAACAGTCCCTGTAGCTGAAGTTTTGGAATCATGCTTGAAATATCTTACAGGCTGCAATACCAAGGCATGATGAGGCAAGTGAAGAATGCCAGTTAGGAATGACAAAAATTTCCTTGCTTTCTTGAGTTGTCAAACACTTCATACAAAGGTTTCAGAGTAACAGCCGTGTTAGTCTGTATTCGTAAAAAGAAAAAAGAAAAGGAGTACTTGTGGCACCTTAGAGACTAACCAGTTTATTTGAGCATGAGCTTTCGTGAGCTACAGCTCACTTCATCGGATGCATAGCATATTGTGGAAACTGCAGAAGACATTATATACACACAGAGACCATGAAACAAAACTTCCTCCCACCCCACTGTCCTGCTCGTAACAGCTTATCTAAAGTGATCATCAAGGAGGGCCATTTCCAGCACAAATCCAGGTTTTCTCACCCTTGCCCCCCCCCCCCACATACACACATACAAACTCACTCTCCTGCTGGTAATAGCCCATCCCTCTTTGAAACCTCTCTTTATAATGCGCATGATAATCAAGGTGGGTCATTTCCAGCACTAATCCAGGTTCTCTCACCACCACCACCCCCCCCCCACACACACCCCCCTCCAAAAACCCCACACACAAACTCACTCTCCTGCTGGCAATAGCTCATCTTACAATGTGCACAGCAATAATCCAAGTTTAACCAGAACGTCTTGGGGGGGGGTTTGTAGGAAAAAAACAAGGGGAGATAGGCTACCTTGCATAATGACTTAGCCACTCCCAGTCTCTATTCAAGCCCAAATTAATAGTATCCAATTTGCAAATGAATTCCAATTCAGCAGTTTCTCGCTGGAGTCTGGATTTGAAGTTTTTTTGCTTTAAGATAGCGACCCTCATGTCTGTGATTGCGTGACCAGAGAGATTGAAGTGTTCTCCGACTGGTTTATGAATGTTATAATTCTTAACATCTGATTTGTGTCCATTTATTCTTTTACGTAGAGACTGTCCAGTTTGACCAATGTACATGGCAGAGGGGCATTGCTGGCACATGATGGCATATATCACATTGGTGGATGTGCAGGTGAACGAGCCTCTGATAGTGTGGCTGATGTTGTTAGGCCCTGTGATGGTGTTCCCTGAATAGATATGTGGGCACAGTTGGCAACGGGCTTTGTTGCAAGGATAGGTTCCTGGGTTAGTGGTTCTGTTGTGTGGTATGTGCTTGTTGGTGAGTATTCGCTTCAGGTTGGGGGGCTGTCTGTAGGCAAGGACTGGCCTTTCTCCCAAGATTTGTGAGAGTGTTGGGTCATCCTTCAGGATAGGTTGTAGATCCTTAATAATGCGTTGGAGGGGTTTTAGTTGGGGGCTGAAGGTGACGGCTAGTGGCGTTCTGTTATTTTCTTTGTTAGGCCTGTCCTGTAGTAGGTGACTTCTGGGAACTCTTCTGGCTCTATCAATCTGTTTCTTCACTTCCGCAGGTGGGTATTGTAGTTGTAAGAATGCTTGATAGAGATCTTGTAGGTGTTTGTCTCTGTCTGAGGGGTTGGAGCAAATGCGGTTGTATCAAAGAGCTTGGCTGTAGACGATGGATCGTGTGGTGTGGTCAGGGTGAAAGCTGGAGGCATGTAGGTAGGAATAGCGGTCAGTAGGTTTCCGGTATAGGGTGGTGTTGATGTGACCATCGTTTATTAGCACTGTAGTGTCCAGGAAGTGGATCTCTTGTGTGGACTGGACCAGGCTGAGGTTGATGGTGGGATGGAAATTGTTGAAATCATGGTGGAATTCCTCAAGGGCTTCTTTTCCATGGGTCCAGATGATGAAGATGTCATCAATATAGCGCAAGTAAAGTAGGGGCGTTAGGGGACGAGAGCTGAGGAAGCGTTGTTCTAAATCAGCCATAAAAATGTTGGCATACTGTGGGGCCATGCGGGTACCCATAGCAGTGCCGCTGATCTGAAGGTATACATTGTCCCCAAATGTAAAATAGTTATGGGTAAGGACAAAGTCACAAAGTTCAGCCACCAGGTTAGCCGTGACATTATCGGGGATAGTGTTCTTGATGGTTTAAGTCCATCTTTGTGTGGAATGTTGGTGTAGAGGGCTTCTACATCCATAGTGGCCAGGATGGTGTTATCAGGAAGATCACCAATGGATTGTAGTTTCCTCAGGAAGTCAGTGGTGTCTCGAAGGTAGCTGGGAGTGCTGGTAGCGTAGGGCCTGAGGAGTGAGTCTACATAGCCGGACAATCCTGCTGTCAGGGTGCCAATGCCTGAGATGATGGGGCGCCCAGGATTTCCAGGTTTATGGATCTTGGGTAGTAGATAGAATATCCCAGGTCGGGGTTCCAGGGGTGTGTCTGTGCGGATTTGATCTTGTGCTTTTTCAGGAAGTTTCTTGAGCAAATGCTGTAGATGCTTTTGGTAACTCTCAGTGGGATCAGAGGGTAATGGCTTGTAGAAAGTGGTGTTGGAGAGCTGCCGAGCAGCCTCTTGTTCATATTCCGACCTATTCATGATGACAACAGCACCTCCTTTGTCAGCCTTTTTGATTATGATGTCAGAGTTGTTTCTGAGGCTGTGGATGGTATTGTGTTCTGCACGGCTGAGGTTATGGGGCAAGTGATGCTGCTTTTCCACAATTTCAGCCCGTGCACGTCGGCGGAAGCACTCTATGTAGAAGTCCAGTCTGCTGTTTCGACCTTCAGGAGGACTGAAGGTAAAAAATCCATTACAATCTACATACCACACAGACTATGCTGTCAGCTTGTGCCACACGTCTCTCGTCCCCTAACGCCCCTACTTTACTTGCGCTATATTGATGACATCTTCATCATCTGGACCCATGGAAAAGAAGCCCTTGAGGAATTCCACCATGATTTCAACAATTTCCATCCCACCATCAACCTCAGCCTGGTCCAGTCCACACAAGAGATCCACTTCCTGGACACTACAGTGCTAATAAACGATGGTCACATCAACACCACCCTATACCGGAAACCTACTGACCGCTATTCCTACCTACATGCCTCCAGCTTTCACCCTGACCACACCACACGATCCATCGTCTACAGCCAAGCTCTTTGATACAACCGCATTTGCTCCAACCCCTCAGACAGAGACAAACACCTACAAGATCTCTATCAAGCATTCTTACAACTACAATACCCACCTGCGGAAGTGAAGAAACAGATTGATAGAGCCAGAAGAGTTCCCAGAAGTCACCTACTACAGGACAGGCCTAACAAAGAAAATAACAGAACGCCACTAGCCGTCACCTTCAGCCCCCAACTAAAACCCCTCCAACGCATTATTAAGGATCTACAACCTATCCTGAAGGATGACCCAACACTCTCACAAATCTTGGGAGAAAGGCCAGTCCTTGCCTACAGACAGCCCCCCAACCTGAAGCGAATACTCACCAACAAGCACATACCACACAACAGAACCACTAACCCAGGAACCTATCCTTGCAACAAAGCCCGTTGCCAACTGTGCCCACATATCTATTCAGGGAACACCATCACAGGGCCTAACAACATCAGCCACACTATCAGAGGCTCGTTCACCTGCACATCCACCAATGTGATATATGCCATCATGTGCCAGCAATGCCCCTCTGCCATGTACATTGGTCAAACTGGACAGTCTCTACGTAAAAGAATAAATGGACACAAATCAGATGTTAAGAATTATAACATTCATAAACCAGTCGGAGAACACTTCAATCTCTCTGGTCACGCAATCACAGACATGAGGGTCGCTATCTTAAAGCAAAAAAACTTCAAATCCAGACTCCAGCGAGAAACTGCTGAATTGGAATTCATTTGCAAATTGGATACTATTAATTTGGGCTTGAATAGAGACTGGGAGTGGCTAAGTCATTATGCAAGGTAGCCTATCTCCCCTTGTTTTTTTCCTACAACCCCCCCCCCCAAGACGTTCTGGTTAAACTTGGATTATTGCTGTGCACATTGTAAGATGAGCTATTGCCAGCAGGAGAGTGAGTTTGTGTGTGGGGTTTTTGGAGGGGGGTGTGTTGGGGGGGGGTGGTGAGAAAACCTGGATTAGTGCTGGAAATGACCCACCTTGATTATCATGCGCATTATAAAGAGAGGTTTCAAAGAGGGATGGGCTATTACCAGCAGGAGAGTGAGTTTGTATGTGTGTATGTGGGGGGGGGGGGCAAGGGTGAGAAAACCTGGATTTGTGCTGGAAATGGCCCTCCTTGATGATCACTTTAGATAAGCTGTTACGAGCAGGACAGTGGGGTGGGAGGAAGTTTTGTTTCATGGTCTCTGTGTGTATATAATGTCTTCTGCAGTTTCCACAATATGCTATGCATCCGATGAAGTGAGCTGTAGCTCACGAAAGCTCATGCTCAAATAAACTGGTTAGTCTCTAAGGTGCCACAAGTACTCCTTTTCTTTTTTCTTTTTACTTCATACAAAGTTAACGCTAACCTTTGTTCAATTGCAAAATAGGTAAACAAGCAAGCAAATCTGGCATGGGCTCGCCATAGAAAAGCTGACTAGTTCCACAAGCCACTCATACATGCCAGTTATCTAATCATCTACTTTCCTTTTATTATATACTCAAAGAATCAAATCTAAAAAAAACCCAAAACAAACAAAAACCACCAGAAATTTAGCAACATTTTCATCATATAACTGGTAGAACTTTCATCTTTGTTACTATTCTTAATTTTTTGCATTACACTAGCACCTAGACAAGAGAGAAGATCAGGGCTGCATTGAACTAGTCCCCGACAAACAGAGACAGTGCTTACAGTCTAATGGTAATTGGTTTTAACTATTTATTAGCAAAATGGGTTTTATGTCATAGTATTTTTCCACACATCTTTGTATTAAGAATGACAAACATGATTTGAGGGGGGTGGGTGAGAATAAATGCTGTTCAAAGAAGTGTATGAAAAAAGCTGATAAACACTTCTTTCGTGGAGATTATGGCTTACCATATAATACAACTTTAGCTATGAAAGCTACAGTCTGATTGTTCTGTGTTTAAACAATCCAGTTTTCACCTAGTTTGGAAGGAAGATCGAATTTACCAGGCTGGATCAGCTCTTTGATCCAGCTAGTCCCATATATTGTCTCTGAAAGTGACCAGAATCAGATGCGGGATACCCTAAAATAGGCATATGTGGGATTATCTGCCCCCCATGAAAGCCTCATCCTAATACCTAATATCAGATTTAAAATATTTCTTAGCAATAACTATAACAACTCTGGATATTTTTGATATCCATATAAATATCCCATCTCTCTTTGAATCTTGCTAAATTCTGGGCCTCAATGTCCTCCTGGGGCAGTGAGTTCCACAGTCTAACCACACATTCGGAAAATTCATTACATAAAAGGAAATACTTTTCACACACTTTCTATTTCACTGAATAACCCCTCATTCTCGTGTTTTCACTAGATCTGCCTAGATCTCTTGATTGATTGGGGAGTCAGGAATTTACCCAGGAATAATTGCTGCACACTGCTATATATCACTGCCGCCTAGTGGGCAAGGACAAAACCACAATCAATACAGGGGATCGTTGTGAGACTCCTAAAGGAAGTCACACACAAACTCAGTAATAATACAGTGTCCCTAATACTTGAACAGAATAAATCCTAATTTACCTGACAAATAGCGCAAATTGCCATCCAGCCTCAGTCTCTTAGCATCCCAACAGGGCACCTCCTGCCTCTGGTAGTGATCACCAATGCTTGGGTGCGGTATGAGCTCAGTATCATAAGTCTTAGTCTTCATAGTGTCTCCAGATGTCTCTTCCTGTATTCACTTTGCCAGTCCAAGCTTCCTCTGCTCATTCTGGACTATTCTTCATCTTGGCTGCAGCTTTGCACCTGGACTCAGCCCTGGGTTCATATGTTCTCTGCCCAAGACATGCACTTTCTCCCAGCACTGTCTCTCTTGAAACTAAATTGACCCAGGAGGCCTACAAACAATCCTAGCCCCACTTGGGCAGGTTAAACCCCCACTCTGGAACAGCATTCGCCTCCTCTAATGGGCAGTAGGCTGGTGGGGACAGGAAGTCAGCAGTGGGATTTCCTATCAGTCCTCTAACCTGCAAATAGGGGTTAGTGGTGGTTCTTTCCTTTTGCTGACATGTGGAGTAGGAGTTCTACAAGAAATAATAAAATTTTCATGAATGGGTGATCAAAATTAGGCTCCAAACTGGGATTTTCAGTGGCACTTGACTCCTAAGTCACTGTAGGCTAGATTTTTTTTTTAAAAGTTGTTTAGGCAGCTAAAGATGCAGATGCACCCAGTGAAATTCACTGCCCTGAGTAGAGTGCCCAGGTTCCCTGTAGAGTCAACAGGAAAAATCAGACACCTGAGAAATGGGATTCACAAGAGTCAGCATGCTGAGCAGGGAGCTGCCTAAGCTAGCCAATAGGAAATGCTGAGGAGGAGTGTGACCGAAACACCATCCCTCAGAGTAAGTTAGGTGTTTACATGCAGCCCAGAGGGAGGCACCTAACTCCACATGGAGCAGGGGGAATAGAAGCTGGCCCTCCAATCTCTCAGGTGACTGCTCGAACCAGCAGGCTACAAAGTCACACTCTCTCACAGGCACGATGCATAGTTAAATTACTTAAACACAGCTTCAACGGGAGAGATTTAGACACACCCATTCCAGAATATCTGATAGCCCAGGGGTTAGGGCACTCTCCTGGAAGTTGAGAGACTTAAAGTTAAATCCCTTCTGCATATCAAGCAAAGGGGGAGTGTGAACCTAGATCTTGTAGCTCCTGGGTCAGCCTCCTAACCATTGAACTAAAGTTTATAAGGCTGCATTTCTTCTAGGTGTTGTGTGTAGGGTTGCCAACTTTCTAATCTCAGAAAACCGAACATCTTTGCCCTGCCCCACGCTTTCCCCAAGGCCACGCCCCTACCCTGCCCCTTCTCCGAGGCCCTGCCCTCACCCACTCCATTCCCCCCTCCCTCCATCACTCACTCTCCCCCACCCTCACTCACTCGCTCATTTTCACCAGGCATGGGGTCAGGGTGCAGTATGGGGTGAGGGCTCTGAGCTGGGGCCAAGAGGTTCAGAGTGTGGGGGTGGGGTGAGGGCTCCAGCTGGGGGTGCAGGCTCTGGGGATGAGAGATTTGTGGTGTTGGAGGGGGGCAAGAATCAGAGGTTCAGAGTGTGGGAGGGGGCTCCATGTTGGGGCAGGGGGTTGGGGTACAGGAGGGGATGAGGACTCCAGCTGGGGGTGCAGGCTCTGGGTTGGGCCCAGGGATGAAGGGTTTGGGGTGCAGGAGGGAGTGCAGGGTGAAGGCTCCGGGCAGCCCTTAACTCAGGCAGCTCCTGGGAAGTGATTGGCATGTCACTCTGGCTCCTAGGCATAGGGGCAGCCAAGAGGCTCTGCATGCTGCCCCTACAAGCAGGCCCAGCTCCCGTTGGCCACAACTCCCTGTGGGAGCACCCCTGGCCACCTTTATGCCTAGGAGCTGGAGGGATGTGCCAGCTGCTTCCTGGGAAACATGCAGAGCTGGGTAGGGAGCCTGCCAGCTATGTGCCAACTGGACTTTTAACAGCCCTGGCAGGGTCCCTTTTCAACCAGATGTGCCAGTCAAAAACCGGACACCTGGCAACCCTAGTTGTGTGGGTCTACGCATGCTCTAACCACACCTGCCAGCTCAAACCCCAAAGGCAAGATAAGCAGGGGAATGCCTAATTTGTTAATCCCACTGGGCTTTACACAGGAATTGGGCACCAAGCTGCCGGGCAGCGTCAAGACTGAGGTGGTTGTGCACGTGCCCATGCACAGTCGCTAACATTTAGGCACATTGAAAACGAACTGCAGAAACATAGGCACATAGGATGCTTAAGTGCCTTCAGGATTAGGTGGCATCCATGTGGGAGGGGGAGTGCTGAATGCCAATGGTACTTTAATGTTAGACTTAGGCACCTAAGGTACTGGTGAAATCTGGCCTTATTGAATCAATGACAAAAATCTCACTGACTCCAGTAGGGCCATGATTCTACCGTAAGTCCATTCTTGGGCGCTGAAATAAGGGGCCTGATTTTTTAATACTAATGAGCACCTAGCATCTCCCATTCACTTTAGGTCACTTATATAAGTGTCAAAATATAAATATAGAAGTCTAACTTTAGGCAACCATTTTGGAGACTCAGTGTACACATAGCAGTAAAATATTTTCTGTATCTTAGCCATTAAAAAAAAAGTCCATCTAAGAGAGATGTGCAAAGCTGCGTATATTTTATACATACACCCCATCTATTAATTTGGATATTTCAAGCATAAAGGTGAGTAAGTGATGCAGTGAAACCATTTCTGAAGATGCTTTTTTGCATCTTATTTTAGGGCTTCATGAGTGAAAATGAGCTGGTTGTACAGTGTATCTGGAAGAAAGAAATCACAGGGCTGCGCGCGTGTGTGTGTGTAAGTAAGAGTGACCCATAATCGGAATGGCCTCGGTGTTGCAAGTCAGACTTTCAGTGCATTGACAGACTTGTATATGGAAACTTGGGCAACACTTGTCTTTCCTTTTCCTGGCTCTTGTTCCCCACCTCTACAGGATCTTAATACACTCCCAAAATTAAAAAAAATAAAAGACAAAACATTTAAAACAATTAAACCTCACTATTAAATGGCTGACTTTTTTCAATGGTTGAATTTTTTTAAATACTTAGTTTTAAAGAGTGCTCTTGCACTGAGGCCTTTGTACACATTTCTGTCCAAACTGATTTTTACTGCTGAAATGGCCCCTGAAATACAGAGCTTATAGGGGGACCAGTGATAGACCCCAAACAGCCAGGCTAGAAGGCAGCACAATAAAATAATAAAATCCCTAGGATTACAGCATTTTTCTTTGCTTGTGTGTGTGTGTGTGTACACATGCCCCTAAAGATAAATGCATCCCAGTTGCTCTCTTCCATTAATAAGTTTTAGAAATGAAATTGTTTTATTAATTTGATTAAGTCAAAGAAAAATCCAAGGATCCCATGAATAATTCTGATTTCCATCATATCCTCGAAAGTCATATGTAAAACATTGTTATACCTCAAAGGTCCCTTACAGTCTAATGTACATTTAATTTTCAATAATGTTGATTTATAGTTTTATAAAGCAAAATAATGTAATAAATTGCCCCTATATTTCCTGATCTGTCACAATAAAATAACTGCTGTAGTTTTATATTTCCAGTGTGAAATATTAAATGCATAAATCACAACAAGATTATTTTTCATCTAGAGATGGAGACTGGTTCCTGAGACCGACAAATTCATTTTAGTTAAAATGAATGTTTTAAGAAAGATCTCTACCAAGTCCCGATCAGCTCTAAGAAAAATAAGATTTTTGTATTCTAATATCCTGTCTTTGTTGGCTTCTCTATGACAGGTATTTTGTGTTTCACATGAACAGTTTAAAGGAATCCCAAAACTTAACGGGAGTGAAGGTATATGTTTCTACATTTTCCTTTTCCATTTTTCTTGTTCTTTACTTTCTTGTTCTTTTTCTTTTAATCTTCATCACCCGCATACAGATAGCTTTCACTACAACATACAGATGCAGTCCCACCAGGCTGGAATTCTTATTACTTGAATATTGTAGTTGTGGGGTTTGGGTTTTTTTACATCCATAAAAATAATTGTACACTGAGAAGAACATTATGGAATAATAAGAATAATTCAAGAGAGATGCAGAATTTCTAATAGGCACAAGCAGATTCATTTATTGTTACATATCCTCTGTCTCAGCCAGAAGCTTCATTGGGAGCAAGAAACACTATTTTGCATACTTGATTAAAAAGAGTAAATCTAATTATAAGGATTCATTACACCATTTAAATACCTTTCAGCTCTCAGAGTGCTTAAACATTCAACCACAAGAAGCTTTCAGAAGGAGTGATGATGGCTGAATACTAAAGAATTTCAGGCCATATGAAGGAATGGATAGTACCACACTAATGACCTGGAAGAAAAATAGAATCCACCTGAAGTTCATGATATTGGAAATCTGAACCAAACCATCAGTTAAGGGCTCTCTCCATGATTTTGCTTAAAACCTGGGAAAGATTAAATTGGCAGCTTTTTTGCATGGAATTTAGTGCATGGCTCTATGCACATGGCTTTTGATTTTTAAACATTCACATTGTAGCACAGTCATGTGGTCAGAGATAGCAGACATTGTTGATGCAACTGAGAACCAGTGTGTGAAAGCAGCCAGTCTATCAATTAATGTGTAGGCTTCAACCTGCTTAGCATTCAGAAAACAAAGTGGCAGATGCTGAATCTCCATCTGATTTTGGAGAGGTTGAGGAGGTCTCTCTTCTCTCTCTCCCCAGTCTTTTATTTAAAAAAAAAAAAAAAAAACACATTAAGGTGATTGACAAAATGCTGTGATCATCCTTGTCCCTCCCACACGGTGAGATCAGCAGCGACTATAACACCAACTGGCCAATTACTGACTGATTTTAAAGGTTGGCAAATTGATGCATTACCCAAAGATGCAAAGATGGGCCTGCCAATTGACTTAGCCCTATAAATAACAGGGCAGCAACTCAAGGGCCCATTTTGCTGTCTTACTTACTCTAGGTAATAATTTTTACACACTAATCCATGTGTTGGAGCAAAGGGATTGTGGGGGAAAATAAGAGAATTTGTTATTAAGATTAAGTTTGTTAGTTGAAGCAGCTATGTATGCACTGGTACGGTCACTAGCACCAAATTTTTATGTTTTCTTTCTTTGCAGTGACATTGGTTTTGTTATTGCTATGTACTTCCTTCGTCATTGCTTGGCAGTGACGTTTTAATGGTTTTACCTCTGACTGTATTCAGATTCTCAATTCTGTGTTCCTTTTTGCAATTGAGAACAGATCTTACTGAGAACTGAGTTTATATATACAGCCTTTTGGTGTATGGGAAGGTGATTAATCTCCAGTCTGAGTCTGTGGGAGATTGTGACGTCAAGATTTCTCTGACATGCCATGAGATTCTTTAATGGGAACTAACTCTCTTCACTGACTCGGAGCCAAATCTTTATTTGGGCTTTATTGAGGCAAAACTCTACTAATGTCAATAGAAATTTTGCCTGAACAAGGCCTAAGTAAGATTCAGGATCTGTCTCACTGTGGTCCCAGCCAGCTTGCCTATCCAGACTACCCAGGTCTGGGTAGGCAATGAAGTCTTGAGGTCTTTGGAGTCTACCCAGTTTGGTTTGACTGAACCCAAAAGGTGGCCTGAACTCTGGCCTAGAATGCAGACATGCATGTTCATTCTGGTTTCTGTTGTGTCTTTGTTCAGAAATGTGCTACCAAAGCACAATTTTAAAATTTTTTGTCCTTGACAGCCAAGTTCACCGAAGAGCTGAACAGTGTGCTTTTAGGAAATATTAAATGTGTAAATGGAGAAAAATATGCCAAAAATAGATGCTAACTATTGACTCTGGAAAACCCATTCTAAATTAACGATACTAGAAGCAGCAATTAACTTCCATTATTGCAGGTAGAATCCTGTCAGCTACCTCCAGGGAACCAATAGCATCTCAATGACTGAGTCAGTCAAGGGGCAGTTACTGGTTGTGACATGCAGGCAAAGACACAGTATTTAGATGCCCAAGAGCTACCATATTTGGACCTACTTTCCCAGAAATCTTTGGTCTTCCTATATCCAGCAGTCAATGTTCCCTGCTGATCCCACACCTCTGACCCCAACTTGCAGAGGAAATAGGCAGCCAAACTTAATGAGAACAGAACCCAGGGCTTATACCAAGAAAGTCATTTATGTATAAAAAGAGACTTCATCCTAGATTGGTGTGTCTCTCTCACACACAGAGTACATTTATTCACGAAGAACAGACAGATTTGTAACAGCTTTAGCATCCCAAAACAAGTTATGTGGCACTTTAGCTGGTAACCTTCGCTGGAACTTTAATCCCAGGCATCCTTTTAAATTAACATTTGTACTCTGACTAGAAAAAGTGTAATAAACAAAATAATTGATATATACTGCTGAGAAATAGCTATAAAATGTTGACCTCAGACCAGTTACTATTTAATATTTTATGATTGTGTAATGAATACTGTATCTGTTTATAAATATATGTATATATTACATATAGGTACAGACGCTGATAGTAAGCGGACATAAATATAAAATTGCAACATCTGTTCCCTCATCCAACATTTTGAACAGCCCTAAGTAGTTCTCCATCTCCTTTTTATTTATTTATTTAGCTTTCAACTAATATCTTCTGCTGACTTTAATGGAAAGAAATAAGAGCAGAAAACTGAAAGCAGATTCTTTTCTGTATATCTACTTACAAGCTGTTTATGCATTAGACCTTCCATACAACATGTTTATTTTTATCGTTCTGTTTGTATTGCTTTTCTTTTACATAAGACTATTATACCATACTTCAAAGCATTTTCCCACAAATTATTATTCTTTTTTCCTTTTCCCCTCTTTACAGGGGCTGCTTCATAGATTTAAAGGAATTGGGTTTCCAACAAGACACATGATTAATATTTGAGATTTAATGTCCTCCTGTCATTTAGGAAAAATACATTAAAAGTAGAAGGGAACTGTAACAGAAAAGGAAACTCCAAGAAAAACAATATTAACTGTGACTTGAACAGGGAATCTTTTTTGGTGTTATACAAATCAAAATCAGATTCAATCTCTCAAGCACAGGGAACTCAAAACGCTGTTAGAATGTGGTCTACAAAAAGGAGAGGGAAACTAGAACAAAGAAATTTAGAAAGCCTGGAAAAGTTAGCCAGATTCATATGCTGAAGTGTTGGGAATGCAGTATGGCTACAATATTTTCTCTAGTACTGTGTCTCTGTACTCAAGTACTCATGGTGAGGAAGAGGGTAATGCATTGTACTGAAGAGAACAGTTATGATAAATTAAATGTGGGGGTCGGAATGAAGATAACAATGGGTTAGGAGTATTACATTAGAAACTATAATTAAATGCTGATCTTTTATCTGAACAAGGAGAAGTGAAAACTTTGAACAGACTCCACAGAATAGTTCCAATGGGGCGGGGGGGGGGGGGAAGAGGGAATACAGATGGAACAACTCCAGAAGACGTAAAGCTGTCCAGATGGGATGACTGCCAAAGTAGGCCATTTTGGAGCCTTAACCCTTTCACCCACAGCATTCAGAGCCTCTCGTGTTTCTTCAACAACCATATTGTATAAATAGTAATGTTAGTCACAAAGCTAATCCCCTCTTCTAAACTGGCAGGGATCAAATATAACTGACATACATAACCACTTTACACCAGAAGAAAAGCTTCCCAGAAGTCTCTCATTTGTGCATTTAAGGAAATGCAAGTTACTCTTCAGTAACTTAGTTAACCTTATAGTAAATCTTTGTGTGGATTCTGTCCATATGCATGGCTCAGCTAGTGAATAACCTGCTCTAATCACAAATCCACAATACCATCCTTGTTATTTTGAGACCACCACAGCAGGTTCTGCTAGATCATTCAGTGGCAGGATATGCTCTGTACACAGACTCCCATCATTCAAGTATACCATTTTTACTTCAAGAATTACTGACTATGAACCCTGGAAGTATCACAAAGTATTCTTAGAATGAAGTAAAAAAAGAAAAGTGATCATAACTAAAACAGGTTTCAGAGTAACAGCCGTGTTAGTCTGTATTCACAAAAAGAAAAGGAGTACTTGTGGCACCTTAGAGACTAACCAATTTATTTGAGCATAAGCTTTCATGAGCTACAGCTCACTTATTGGATGCATACTGTGGAAAGTGTAGAAGATCTTTTTATACACACAAAGCATGAAAAAATACCTCCCCCCATCCCACTCTCCTGCTGGTAATAGCTTATCTAAAGTGATCACTCTCCTTACAATGTGTATGATAATCAAGGTGGGCCATTTCCAGCACAAATCCAGGGTTTAACAAGAACGTCTGGGGGGGGTGGTAGGAAAAAACAAGGGGAAATAGGTTACCTTGCATAATGACTTAGCCACTCCCAGTCTCTATTCAAGCCTAAGTTAATTGTATCCAATTGCAAATGAATTCCAATTCAGCAGTCTCTCGCTGGAGTCTGGTTTTGAAGTTTTTCTGTTGTAATATCGCAACTTTCATATCTGTAATCGCGTGACCAGAGAGATTGAAGTGTTCTCCGACTGGTTTATGAATGTTATAATTCTTGACGTCTGATTTGTGTCCATTTATTCTTTTACGTAGACACTGTCCAGTTTGACCAATGTACATGGCAGAGGGGCATTGCTGGCACATGATGGCATATATCACATTGGTGGATGTGCAGGTGAACGAGCCTCTGATAGTGTGGCTGATGTTATTAGGCCCTGTGATGGTGTCCCCTGAATAGATATGTGGGCACAGTTGGCAACGGGCTTTGTTGCAAGGATAGGTTCCTGGGTTAGTGGTTCTGTTGTGTGGTATATGGTTATTGGTGAGTATTTGCTTCAGGTTGGGGGGCTGTCTGTAGGCAAGGACTGGCCTGTCTCCCAAGATTTGTGAGAGTGTTGGGTCATCCTTCAGGATAGGTTGTAGAACCTTAATAATGCGTTGGAGGGGTTTTAGTTGGGGGCTGAAGGTGATGGCTAGTGGCGTTCTGTTATTTTCTTTGTTAGGCCTGTCCTGTAGTAGGTGACTTCTGGGAACTCTTCTGGCTCTATCAATCTGTTTCTTCACTTCCGCAGGTGGGTACTGTAGTTGTAAGAATGCTTGATAGAGATCTTGTAGGTGTTTGTCTCTGTCTGAGGGGTTGGAGCAAATGCGGTTGTATCCAGAGCTTGGCTGTAGACAATGGATCGTGTGGTGTGGTCAGGGTGAAAGCTGGAGGCATGTAGGTAGGAATAGCGGTCAGTAGGTTTCCGGTATAGGGTGGTGTTTATGTGACCATCGTTTATTAGCACTGTAGTGTCCAGGAAGTGGATCTCTTGTGTGGACTGGACCAGGCTGAGGTTGATGGTGGGATGGAAATTGTTTAAATCATGGTGGAATTCCTCAAGGGCTTCTTTTCCATGGGTCCAGATGATGAAGATGTCATCAATATAGCGCAAGTAGAGTAGGGGCGTTAGGGGATGAGAGCTGAGGAAGCGTTGTTCTAAGTCAGCCATAAAAATGTTGGCATACTGTGGGGCCATGCGGGTACCCATAGCAGTGCCGCTGATTTGAAGGTATACATTGTCCCCAAATGTAAAATAGTTATGGGTAAGGACAAAGTCACAAAGTTCAGCCACCAGCTTAGCCGTGACATTATCGGGGATAGTGTTCTTGACGGCTTATAGTCCATCTTTGTGTGGAATGTTGGTGTAGAGGGCTTCTACATCTATAGTGGCCAGGATGGTGTTATCAGGAAGATCACCGATGGATTGTAGTTTCCTCAGGAAGTCAGTGGTGTCTCGAAGGTAGCTGGGAGTGCTGGTAGCATAGGGCCTGAGGAGGGAGTCTACATAGCCAGACAATCCTGCTGTCAGGGTGCCAATGCCTGAGATGATGGGGCGCCCAGGATTTCCAGGTTTATGGAACTTGGGTAGTAGATAGAATATCCCAGGTTGGGGTTCCAAGGGTGTGTCTGTGCAGATTTGATCTTGTGCTTTTTCAGGGAGTTTCTTGAGCAAATGCTGTAGTTTCTTTTGGTAACTCTCAGTGGGATCAGAGGGTAATGGCTTGTAGAAAGTGGTGTTGGAGAGCTGCCGAGCAGCCTCTTGTTTTTTCTTACCCCACCCCCCACCCACCCCCAGACGTTCTTGTTAAACTCTGGATTTGTGCTGGAAATGGCCCACCTTGATTATCATACACATTGTAAAGAGAGTGATCACTTTAGATAAGCTATTACCAGCAGGAGAGTGGGATGGGGGGAGGTATTTTTTCATGCTTTGTGTGTATAAAAAGATCTTCTACACTTTCCACAGTATGCATCCGATGAAGTGAGCTGTAGCTCACGAAAGCTTATGCTCAAATAAATTGGTTAGTCTCTAAGGTGCCACAAGTACTCCTTTTCTTATAACTAAACCATAAAGTGAGTTTAAAAGTAAGGGCCCAACCCTGCAGCCCTAAACCATTTGTCAGAATCCAAGGGGAGTTTTGACTCTACAAAGGCTCCAGGAAATGACTCTAAATATTCAGCTTTACTCATCCAATATGGGAGATGTAACCTCCATGAGCCTAATGGAAGCACATCAGATTAGCTTTTAAGGATTGAGAAAAAACAGTAACATTCTGTGTTGGGGCAGGGAAATAAAACATAAGGTCAGTAAAGGAGGAGTCAGTCACAACAGAAAACTAAATATGCTCAAAATTAAATAAGCAGAACTAAAAGTGAAAAATGTGAATAAATACACACAAAAATTACTGCATCAGCATACCAGTTTGGATTAGAGTTAAAATGGATTTAGCGTATTTACCATTGCATCATCTGATCCAAGATATTTCTTTGCAGTACAGGTCAATACCATATGATCATGACAAATATTCTATTAGATTTTGGTTCTTATATCATGCCCAGCAGATGAGAGCTTTTTGACAGACTGAGCAACTAACATAGTAGTAAACAGGTCATAATAGTAAACAGGGGTTAGAGATTAGAACATAGGAGAATGGTCATCCAATCTATTTCCACCCATCAGCCCTGGGAGAACTATGGATGAAAGCCTACAGTACCAGGTGACTATAAAGCAGAGTGATTCATTCCCCTTGTAGAATGTGTGTAACATCTTCTTCTAATCTTCCTGGCACAGCAAGAACCATTTTGTTCACCCAGGGTGACTGACCCACCACAGTTATACTCACAACTACACTGACAGAGGCCCAGATCCTTAATGAACTGGAGTACTTCAGGCACTAAAAAAGGTGGTTTTAAAAGGCTGTGAAGGTTTTAAAACAGTAAATGAGCATCAAACTGGTCTAAGCCACATAATGAGTCATAATGAATCACTTGGAGAAGGCTGCAACTAAACTTCAAAGATAAAATACAGTCACTAGTGTTTTGGAAACTTTGGGTGGAGGTAACTATAAAAGGATAGTATCAGAGGGGTAGCCATGTTAGTCTGGATCTGTAAAAGCGGCAGAGAGTCCTGTGGCGCCTTATAGACTAACAGACATATTGGAGCATAAGCTTTGGTGGGTGAATACTCACTTTGTCGGACATCCAACAAAGTGGATATTCACCCATGAAAGCTTATGCTCCAATACGTCTGTTAGTCTACAAAGTGCCACAGGACTCTTTGCCGCTATAAAAGGATAAATATCAGCTGTTTTATATAAGAAACTCATTAGAAGTCTCACCATGAGACCACACTCACTATCTCACAATTCAAATCTACAGGCTCTTCCTATAGCAAATGGGGGCTTTTCTACCACCTTACTGTTTTTCCATGCCCACCTCATTTTAACTTCAAAGGTAAAGGTAGTATGGCATTAGGCAAGAGATTGTCTCTCTCTGCAATTCTCACCTTTTCCTGCCCTCTTCACCTCATTCTCCGAGGTCTCTCAGCAGCTTTCGGAAACTCTCTGTTTCTCCAGAAACCTGCAGCAGGTATTTCCACAAGGGGTTTATTGACGTACACACTCTCAAATCACATTACTGACCTTCTCTGGAGTCTGTCTCTCCCACCACTCTTGATCAATGCTCACTGCACTCCAATGTCTGCTATTCTGTGATCCTTCCAGCAGCAGTCAAAACACTAGGGGCCTGAGTCTCTTCTCAGTCACATGTGTATAAATTGTAAGTAATTGAACTGAAGTCAATGAAGTTACTGTAATGCCCAGGACTCAGGCAGGTCACAGGGCAGACAGTGGGCAGAGTTCACACAAAGGGTCCAATCACTAGGAGATCCAATCCCAGGGGAAGGTACAATAGGCAGCTGGTGGGGTCAGGTAGGGCAGCAAGGCTCATTTGCCAGGAGGAGGGGTACAAGGCAGAGTCAGGTTGCTGCAATGACATGTTGCCCTAACAAAACCGGACTGGAAGCAGGAAGTTTATATATAGTCACCAGCCAATCAGGGTCAAGATCATGTGGCCAATCAGGAAGTGGGTCACAGAACCCTGGAAGTTGGCCCACCCAAGTCTGTGAATTTGCTAGTAATCCTGTATTTTGATGTGGCGCTACAGCCAAGGCTACCTCATGAAAGGACTGTGCTTGAGACCAGAGTCCTGAGAGTTACTCAGCATAGAACTGGTATGAGTGAGGAACTTCCTGTAAAATGCCCTAGAACATGAATCCCTTCTTCTCCCTGCTCCAACAGCAAGCTAGAAAACGGTAAAGCCATCCAGGAGCAGCTCAACAGATTTTAAAACTTTCCCCTAAATATCAAAGAAACCTAGATTCTTATTCATGCTCAGGTTTTCCCCAGCATGCTGGCAGTGTGAAAGAGTCATAAAGTGAATGTAAGTGACAGGTACAAACACTTTGCAATGCCAAAGTTATGTAAAGAGGCCTCACTGTAATTAGGAATCAGGCCCATGATGCCTCAGTCTTGTACAACTCAGCTAGACACGTATCTGCAAAAAGTAAGATTCAAATAAAAGTGAAACTGGATTAAGAAGAAGATAGCTAACCACTTAAAACCAATTTAACAAATGGAGATGACAATAAATCAGCTTGCCCACCTTAAAAGGCAGAGGGCTGCACAGCCCACAAAGGAGAAACAGCCAAACTACTGCCATCCACCCTCCAGAGAATAAAGGAGGACATCTGTGAGGAATCCTCCCCTCCATTTCTACAGTGCACCAAGAGCAGGATTCCAGCTCTTAAAAAAGACATTAATCACAGTCTGTTCTTTGTACCTGAAAAAATCATGATATGAAGGATAAATATAACTGAGAAAAACACCTACCTTCGGGATCTGATTTCATGCTTAAAAGAGAGGAAAGCTTTTTTTATTTCTTGATTAAATATAACCATCCTTTTCCATAAAAGAGCTTCTAAATTCTTAAATGTATGTAAGTGGGAAACAGGCTGTAGATCTGTATTCCACATGGTAGTGGGAAATAAATCAGAGAGACCCCCATTATCCTTTCCTATCTCTTGGTACCCCACTGATATGAAGAACACACAAACTCCTCGCAGCTTCAATGTACTCTATAGCTATCACTTCCCCCACCACAGAAATGTATAGCTCCCATGGTCAGCCCTGCTGTCCTGGACAAATTCTAAGCTGGGTTATTAGATCTCACATATGTTGAGAGCCCCGTGTTGTAGTTTCAATTGACAATGATTTATACTCTTCACTTCCTGTCTCAAACTGTTTTGTTGTGTTGGTGTGCACAGTTAAGCAGCTGACACCTCAAGGTAGCTGAACTTCAAGTGGTGGGTGAAGTGATTCATATACCCTGTGTGTATAAAAACACTTTGGGTTTCTACATGATAAAAGACACATTTATAAACGAAAGTCATCATTATCATCAATAAACTAAATGTTGGAGACACAATAACTGAATTCAGCAGCGTGAATATTTTTGTGGTTCATTTCTATCTAAAAATATGGGAGAGCTATGCCACAGAGCTCATGAAATTCTTTTAACTGATTTTAATAACAGTCATTATGTTAAAAAATTAAATTTCTCCTGGTGACAGAGATGAACTGGGAAGAAACAAAGAAAAAGAGGTAACTAGTGCAGCACCCCTGTGCCCTTCCAGAATTGCAGCTCATCATTCTTTCTTTCAGCAGTTAGCTTGCTCCTTTTGTGCAAAAGGTACCACCGTCTAATGAAACAATTAAGGCTTAACAGTTTAAATATGCTATTCTGTTCTTTTCAGGCATAAGTGCCAGCCATCAAGACAAACTATACCCACTCTTTCACTATCAGCAGAGTCATTGTTATCCCAGATAGAGTGCCCTAAAAATAAAAGCCATTCAGTATGTGCAGCTTCATCAAGTCAGGTCATGTCAGCCCCACTGGGCAGATTGAACTGTACTAATTTTATTATACTATTTTTAAACATGGCCTCCTTAGATCCTTAGTGTGTCCTACATAACAATACAGAATCGACAGTCTGTCCTCAAGATTTTAATCCTAACCACCCCCAACTCCTAAATATCCCAACCAGTCTGTAAGTCCTATCCACAGTAAGAACATAAGAACGGCCATACTGGGTCAGATCAATGGGGCATCTAGCCCAGGATTCTGTTTCTGATGCTAAGTGTCCAATGCTAGGTGTTTCAGTGAGACTGAAAAGAACAGGGCAATTTCAAGTGATCTAGCCCTGGTCATCCAGACCCAGCTTTCTGTCAGTTGGAGGTGTAGGGACACCCAGAGCTTGAGGATGTATCCCCGACCACCTTGGCTAATAGCCATCGATGGACCTATCTATTTCCTTTTTGAACCCATTTATAATTTTGGCCTTCACAACATACCATGGCAACGACTTCTACAGGTTGACTGTATATTGAGTGAAGACGTACTTCCTTTGGTTTGTTTTAAACCAGCTACCTATTAATTTCATTGGGTGACCTCTGGTTCCTGTGTTATGTGAAGGGGTAAATACCACACCATTTTTTCCATACCATTCATGATTTTGTAGATTTCTATCATATCCCCACTTAGTCAACTCTTTTCTAATCTGAACAGTCCCAGTCCTTCTAATTTATCCTCATATGGAAGCTGTTCCATACGCCTAATCATTTTGTAGCCCTTCGCTGTATCTTTTCCAATTCTAATATATTTTTATGAGATGGGGGACCACAACTGCATGCAGAACTCAAGGTGTGGGCATACCACAGGTTAATATAGTGGCATTATGATATTTTCTGCCTTTTTATCTATCTATCCTGTTCCTAACATTCTGTTAGCTTTTTTGACTTCTGCTGCACATTGAGCGGAGCCTTAAGTAAAATTATCATTACATTAGCTACCCTCCAATCATCTGCTACAGAGATTGATTTAAGTGCTGGATTACATACCACACTTAGCAGGTCTGCAATTTCATATCTGATTTCCTTCTGAACACTTAGTGAATACCATCTGGTACTGGTGACTTATTACTGTTTAATTTATCAATTTGTTCCAAAACCTCCTCTATTGATGCCTCAATCTGAGACAGTTCCTTCACATTTGTCATCTGAAAAGAATGGCTAAGTTGTGGAGTTCTCCCCGATATTCTCTGCAGTGAAGACGGATGCAAAATATTCATTTAGCTTCTCCACAATGGCCCTCTCTCTCTTCCTGGAGTGCTCCTTTATCACCTCGATTGTCCAGTGACCCCACTGACTGGCAGATTTCCTGCTTCTGTTTTTCTTTTAAAAAATGCTGTTATTTTTGTGTCCTTAGCTAGTTGCTTTTCAGATTCTTTCTGGGCCTGCCTTATTATGCTTTTACACTTGTCTGGCCAGAGTTTATTCTCTTTTCTATTTTCCTTAGTAGGATTTGACTTCCAATTTTTACAGGATGCCTTTTGCCTCTAACTGATTCTTTTACTCTGCTGTTTAGCCATCATGGCCAATTTTTGGTCCTCTTAACATTTGTTTTTATTTTTTATTTGGGGTATACATTTAGTCTGAGCCTCTATGATAATATTTTTAAATAGCGTCCACGCAGTTTATAGGCATTTCACTGCATGACTGTTTCTTTTAATTTCTATTTAGTTTCCTTATTTTTGTGTAGTTCCTCTTTTTGACATTAAATGCTGCTGTAGTGGGTTTCTTTGGCATTTTCCCCCTACTAGAGTGTTAAATTTAATTACATTATTGTTGCTATTAATGAGCAATTCAGCTATATTCACATCTTGGACCAGATCCTGTGCTCCACTTAGGACTAAATCAAAAATTGCCTCTCCCCTCGTGGGTTCCAGGGCAAGAAGCTCCAAGGAGCAGTCATGTATGGTGTCTGGAACTTTTATTTTTACGTCCCTTCCTACCTAGTCAATATGAGGATAGTTGAAATCCACCCTTATTATTGCCCAGTTTTCTACCTTTGTAGCCTCTCTAAGCTCCCTGAACATTTCACAATCACTGTCATCATCCTGGTCAGGTGGTCAGTAGTATATTCCTACTGCTTGCTGTTCAAGCATAAAACTTCCATCCACAGAGATTCTATGGTGATTTTTACTACATTTAACTCTATGCTTTCTTTCACATATAGTGCTAACTGTAACGATGCAGTGAGGGCAATATTTCACTGATAGAAAGCCACCTCCAAAAACTAAATTGAGTTTTACAAACTCTTGAACAGAGTGTCAGTGGGAGGATTTTCATTCAGAATTACTTCAGTTGCACTCAGTTAGGAGACATAAATCCTCGTGCCACCTTGGTATCTTTAAGGAATTTTGACTCTAAGCACTAGATCACTGCATCCCAACCGTGAATCATTTTACAAGAGGTCATCAAAGTTGCTCAGAGAAAGTAAAATGCTAGGCAGGGAGCACACCATATATGTGAGCTGAGTCATTTATATTCTCCTCCATTGGTGTAAATCAGTGTAGCTCCAGTGGCTTCAGGTGAGGTACAGAGATTTACACCAGCAAATGTCTTTTAGTTTACATGCTAATATGTGAATCTGTTCTGACCATTCTTAAGCTATCTGAGCTATCTTAAATTCTTTGGATAGCTACTAAATGTAGAAGGATATAACATCCAAGATGGTGCTACTTGGATCCTTTCTTGACAAGAGATTTGAAGCAATTTCAATCCAGATGAAAGATGCAGCGATTGGTGCCATGGATCTTGTAAATTCTTCTGCATATGAGACACAGTTATTAAAGAAATAAAAAATGGCCAGTACTTGGCATGGACTTGTGAAGAAATTACAGATCTCTGTATGGTGTGCCATAGATGGTCAAAAAAGGGGGACTGGGGTTGTTTTCATTAGCTCGGGTGAAAACATTTCTTGGATTGTAATTCTTTATGTTTAAATTTATGTTTTCATTTCCTCATATGATTACTATAGCCATATAGATTGACATGGTGAGTTTCCTGAGCACTTTGACCTGAAATCTCAGGGTGCTCAGCAGCTCTCATGTGGTGTTCAACATCTTGCAACAACAGGCCCTAGGATGGTCATACTTTCCCCTTTCCCATGTCATCCTACGTACTAAGATTAAAATCTTCTGAGCAGGTTTTGCAGGGGATGGTGATGTCACTGTGGATACTGGCCTCTAGAGGGGATCTGGAGATTGTTTTGTTACAGTCTTATTATATTTTGTTAGACTATCCTCAGCTAGACTTTTTCTAGAATGGAAGATCAGTAATAAGGCCTGTTCATTGTCCTTGATGATTAGTAGGTGCACTGATTCTTGTAACTTTTTGTGTGTTTTACTTGCCTGAGTTTTGGCCTCTGTTGTGATGTTCGTCCACTACTTTTATTGTAAATTACTAATTCTAATTATTACTTAATCTAACCTTTCCCCACACACCCCACAGAATTGGGACCTAGACACCTCCCTCAGATGTAGGACAATCATATCTGTCCCTGGTTGATCATATATGTTTTAATTAAAGACACAATACCATACCTGTCTGTCTATATATGATGATGATGAGCCCCAAGTGGGGAGATACAGGAGGTTTCCTAGTGGTAAGATTCACTCAAAGACTTTTTGCTGCAACAAAACTAATAGGGCAGTTCCAGATATTATAAAATCAATCCTGTCAACTAAAACGGACAACAAAATATCAGTGTCAATAAGTCAAATAGAGCCTGAAATGCTATTCTGCTCAGAAGCCATGCAAACTCATACTTGCCAAAAACTCTCTATTCCAATTATCTATTACCAGCTTTTTTTTTTTTTTTTCTGTTTCCTGGCTGTTTCCATTCTATCCATTTACAAATCAAGGCAACAATGAATGAGAGATCACTAGAATCTTTTTACAGGCTTTGCTATGAGATATAGTCCAAAGACTTTCCTTTTTACTAAATAGTACAACTACCTATGTAGGAAGAAACCCCAGTGCATGCTATGTGTGACATGTTGAATCAATCTGCCACTTTAACAGATATATTATTAAAAAAAATCTCCTCCAAACTCCACTTTTCCAGAGTATATGCATACAATAAATGGGACACCATGAACTTTTCAGAAGTGCGAGTACTACCTCTTCTTAAAGATGTCATCCAAATAGCCAGAGCAGCAATGCAGAACAACAACATATAACTGACGTGGTAGTAATTCACTGTTGTGAAACATACATAAAAATCTATGTTAGTGATGAGCACACAGGATCAGTGAATGTTTGGCACCAGCTGATCCAGTTAAAACTTGTTTAAACCTCACTCACCAGGAGTGATAGTAGGAATGCATGCTTCTGTGTAATACAATGATAAGATGAGACAGCTCCATGGGATTGTTTATGCAATATGAAGCCTCCACAGCCTCTGAGAATTTTGTTCAGGCAATCTCCAACCCAGCACAGTCTCAGTTGCTGTAAGATTCAAACCTGTTGCTAAGTAGCAATTCCACTGTAAGGCAAAGACGTATCTGGGCCATTAGAGCTTAAAGCACTGAAAAATACAATGTGCAATAAAATGACCTTTTATCTAGTTTGCTCCATTGGTGCAGTCTCCTAATGCGGTGATTTTCAGGCCTGGTGACTGACTATTTTTGCAGGGTATTAGCATTTGGTTTCTAGTTCGTTTTGATGAATATGGAAACGTCAAAGAGTATTGTGTTGTTTTAACTGATCTGCAGGTGGTCTTAATTCAAATATGTGATATGTGTGCATATTTTGTTCCTATCAGTCATTGCAAAAGGTTTTGCTTTGTTTAGTTAAGTGGGAAAAACAAGAGCATTGGTAAGTGAAGCTTCTAATTCAAGGAGGCTGGAATTATCATATCATACGGTGTTCTAAACATATGACATTACAATGTCTCTTCATCTCGTGTGCTCTTCTGGAACAAAAAATATATGACTTAGCCATGGTTTTCATACAAATCACATACCCCAGTGAAAAACAAGCTTGATTGTTATGAAATGGCTATAAATCCAGCCAGTGAATTATAACAGTAAAATATGTTATGCAAATTATAGCTAATTTTAAAATAGCCCGAGCTGACTGCTTACAGTGCAGGGGAAGTAGTGTTGTTCAAATGTTCTGTTTATTTTTCCCCCCCATCAAATAAGTCTCATTTCTTGTGACTTTTTAGATTTAGCAAGCACTGAAAAAGGATTTACAGTACCACATTCAAAAAATGGGTAGCTCTGTGAAGCATTGTGTGTTAGAGAATTTATCGAATTAACATTTCTTTTTGGCCCTAGCTGGCTAGGTAGCGAATGCTTGTCTTCATACACAGAGAGTTTCTGCTTTGTTTACTACGTTAGAAGGAAAAATTTACAAAGATGCAGTTTGGCAGAATATTTTAAAGAGATTTGTTTTAAGATGAGTGTTGCTTGAGTGTGAGGTATCACAAGTGGTTTTCGCCTCCCAGCTGTGTTCCACAGTAGATGGAACTGGCAACGGCTACATGTGATGTGACAGCACAGAATTACGTTTGAAACAACACTTAAAGAAAAGGTTTGAAGAAGAAAATAAGGTCACTATCCATCTGATAGAAATCACATTGGATAAATATTTTTAGTGAGAGGTCAATGAATTCTACTTAAAAAAAAAAAATCAAACCCAAACATTTGGACTGGCAAGAGAAAGTGCCTGGAAGCCATTTAAAGAGCATATTCTACTTTCCACTGTCCTTTTCTTGCTGAGTCTGTCCTTCACACTGTGCAACATGTTCTTATAAGGAAAGTTGTCAGAGCTGGGGAATAATCCATCTGCCAGGAAAAAAGTTTCATTTCCTCCTACCCCTGCAACTCCTCCCTCCTTTAGAAAAAAAAAAGGCGAGCCAAGTTTGAGAGCCAAGAGAGCGTTAAATTGTAATAAATGGTGTGTTTCAAAGAAGATGAAGTGTGGGGGGAGAAGAACAAAGACACTGAAATTATATATTAAAACCCCTTTGAAAAGCAGCTAGGAGTTATTCCAATCTCTGATCTGAAAGCTGATATCAATTAGTCATAGGGGGCCTTATTGGCCATCTGTTTCTGTTAGGGGAGGGGTGTCAGATAAGGTGCATCTGGGAAGGGATGGGGCATCGAAAGAAAAAAGTGCCAGCTCAGCATTATGATCTTCCCCACCACACACACAGACATACACACACAGTAGAACTGGGAGATCAGGGCTCTTTTTTTTAATTTACGGGTAGGGCTAGATTGGGATGGCCCTGGGTAGTGGAGTAGTATTCACTTATGCTCCACACCTATATCTCCCTCAGAGAGAGAAAGAGAGAGGTTTTTTGTTGGTTCAGGATGATTGATGAATGCAAGATCCATCCAGGCAAGGGGTAGCAGGATCAGAGTGGCATCATTGCCTTCGTGGGACTGGAGCTTCTTCTGCCTGTGGCTATGAAGGGCCTGGGGGGTTGGAAGTCTGCAGTCCCTGCCTCTCCCACTTCTGAGCAGACCTCTCTTCTGGCTTGGGAGAAGATTTGTCAGAAACTCAATAAGCATCATGGAATTTTCTGGGCCCTCTGACCCTGTCCTACAAGCATTTTCATGGAAGAGTACAATATGACCTCCAAGATTGGGTGTGAATGTACCCTTCATTTAAAATAACTGTAAGAAACACTTAAGGCCTAATACACAGGGCCTGATAGGGTCTGTCTACACAGCAAAGAAAAACCTGCTGCTGGCCCATGCCAGCTGACTCAGGCTCAGGCTGCGGGGCTGTTTCACTGCTACGTAGTCTTCTGGGCTCGGGCTGGAGCCCAAGCTCTGGGACCCTCCCACCCCGCAGGGTCCTAGAGCTCAGGCTCCAGCCTAAGCCTGGAAGTCTACACAGCAATGAAACAGCCCCGCAGCCTGAACCTTGCAAGCCCTAGTCAGCTGGCGTAGGCCAGCTGCGGGTTTTCCTTTCCTGTGTAGACAGACCCATGGAGTATGCCGAGAAATTAGCAGCTGAGAACAGATAGAACAGAGACAGGCAAAAAGTAAGAAAAGCAAGCAGTAGGCTGTGAGCATGGTGTCTGACACTGAAAAAGCTAGAGAGAGAGCTTTCAGTTTGGTGTTGGCTAAAGAAGCTTGGGGAGCTAAGCTAAGAAACAACTCCATTTGTTCTTGGTTCCTCCTGTGTTCAGAGAAGGTGGTCTTTGTACATTCTTTGTAAATAAACAAGGCTGCATCAAAGAAATACCAGCCTTCATCAATGTCTACTTTCAACTGGAGCATCTCCATGGCCCAAAAGTTTTGATTAGCCACTCGGGTCAAAAAGGGGCAATAGTATTGAGGCAAGTTGCTGGATGGCCATGTTTGTTATTGAACTCAGTGCAGCGTAATTATCTATTTAGAACATTCTTAGTCACTAGAGACCTGGCCCATGTTAAAACTTTTAACTGTGAATTTGTAACAGATAAGCTTCATGGTCACCTTAGCCTGTTACATATGATATGGTGCGTGGTTCGATTTGTGTTTCCGCAGCAGTTTTTCTGCCACCACAGGAGTTTTTGTGCACCTACCTAGCAACCTACCTAAACATTTTTGTACCAGTGCATGGTCTCTAGACACCCATCCCATAGTATTAAAGTACACTAGTGGCACTGATTGAGAATCTCCTCCAGTCAATGGATAGACATTTATTCTCATTCTCCTGGACCTCTCTGCAGCATTCAGCATTGTTGACCATGAGATACTGTTGTCTCACCTGAAAGAGTGGCAGGGATCCAGGGTAATGTACAAAAATGGTTTGAGTCCTTCCTGGAGAGATGCACCCAAAAAATAGTGATAGGAAACTCTTCCATGAAACCCCTCACTTGTCCCACAAGGAGCGGTTCTCTCTCCCATCCTTTTCAACAGCTACATGCACCACTGGCTGAACAGGGCAGATGAAATGGATTCAAACGCCAGCTTTATGCAGATGATTCACAGCTCTGCCTAGCCTTCACTACATATGACCACACCACTACCACCAAGCTGGCCCAGTGCTTAGATGAGATCAGTTCATGGATGGAGTACTAGCTCAAGTTGAAGCCTCTCAAGACAGAGGTGATACTGGTAGGTGGAAGAAAGCATTTTGAAGAATTCACAGCCATGCTGTAGCCTCTTTTGGTTGAAGATACACATCCACAACTGCTCAATTCAGTCCATAGTCTAGGAGAACTCTTGGATTCCTTGCTGATGCTAAGTACTCACCTAGCAGCAGCCATGAGTAATGCTTTCTAGCATCTGTGTTTAGCTAGAAGATTCTGTCCCAACTAGACAGATGGTAACCTGGCCTCAGTATACACACTTTTGTCACCTGTCATCTGGACTACAGCAATGTGATATGTCTTGGCATTAAGCCTTCAGCAGTTAGGAAACATCACCTAGTCCAGAACACTGCAGAGCATCTCTTCAGCAACACAGGCTGCCATGAGCACATCAAACTGGTCATCCATTCTCCACAGTGGCTTCCCATATCAACTTCAAGGTTTCAGCCCTCATCTTCAGAGCACTCCATGGCCTAAGCACAGGGTATCTAAAAGACCTTCTGGTACTCCAGGTGTCATAAATGTAAAGGGAAGGGTAACCACCTTTCTGTATACAGTGCTATAAAATCCCTCCTGGCCAGAGGCAAAATCCTTTCACCTAAAGGGTTAAGAGGCTAGGTTACCCCGCTGGCACCTGACCCAAAATGGCCAGTGAGAGGACAAGATTCTTTCATATCTGAAGGGGGGGGGACAAACGGTTTGGGCTGTCTGTGTGATGCTTTTGTCAGGAATAGATCAGGAATGCAAGCCTTACAACTCCTGTAAAATTAGTAAGTAATCTCACTAGAAAATGTGTTAGATTTTCTTTTGTTTAATGGCTTGTAAAATAAGCTGTGCTGAAGGGAATGTGTATTCCTGTCTTTTTGTAACTTAAGGTTTTGCCTAGAGGGATTCTCTATGTTTTGAATCGGATTACCCTGTAAGGTATTTACTATCCTGATTTTACAGAGGTGATTCTTTTACCTTTTCTTTAATTAAAATTCTTCTTTTAAGAACCTGATTCCTTTTTCATTGTTCTTAAGATCCAAGGGTTTGGGTCTGTGTTCACCTATGCAAATTGGTGAGGATTCTTATCAAGCCTTCCCCAGGAAAGGGGGTGTAGTGCTTGGGGGGATATTTTGGGGGGAAGATGTCTCCAAGTGGGCTCTTTCCCTGTTCTTTGTTTAACACGCTTGGTGGTGGCAGCATAGGGTTCAAGGACAAGGCAAAGTTTGTACCTTGGGGAAGTTTTTAACCTAAGCTGGTAAGAATAAGCTTAGGGGGTCTTTCATGCAGGTCCCCACATCTGTACCCGAGAGTTCAGAGTGGGGAAGGAACGTTGACAAGCGTGCCAGGATGAAAATCACAGTTGTCAACTCTTCTCTTTAGGCACAATGAAACTCATTACAATAAAGTTCTGGGCCAGAAACAGATCCTTCTCTGGTGGCAGGCTGAGACAGTGGAATGAACCATCACAAGCCTCATAACTTTCCACACCAAGTGCAAGGTGTGTTTCTTTGATTTTGCCTACACAAATACATAACAACATATATATATATATATATATATATATATATATATATTAAACAAACAACCCCCACCCCAAACCCCCCAGAAATAATAATAAAAAAAACCCTTCCCAACAAGACACTCCACTGCACATACTTCTCACCCTGGGGAGATGCTGAAAGAATAAACAACACCAGACAGTTAGTTGTCACATTGCTTAATGCATGACTGGAAGGTGCTCAGAAACTATGGCGATGAGCGCTATATAAGAATCTATATAGAATACAATAGAATGGAAATGTTTTCAAATCTAATTCTTGGAAAATGACTAACTAAGATCTCAAACAAAGCACATTCAACACCACGGCAGGAGGCAGAATGGAGTGAGGCAATAGGACCCAAGAAGTGTCAATAAAAGAGGAGTAAAAGGAACCAAAATATTTTTCTTAATTGTACTATAGATTTGCTCATGACTTCTACTTCAAATCCACCAAACAGCCCTGCAGCCTGTAACTAATCTATCTGCCTAGGATTTTATGCCACACTCGTCATACTAGTATTTGAACAGCTGTTTGAAAATAACCAAGAGGTGGACAAATTTTACAGCTATGTATGGATAGAGTGGCTGTATGGCACAGTGGCATTTGACTATGTTTGTTAGTAAGGCAGCCAGTTGGAGCTGGAGTAAAAGCATAGCTCACATCATAAAATTAAGTTGTTTAATTCATAACAGAATTGCAATGCGCTTTAGGTTTTATTTCTAGGTCAGGGCACCACTATTATCATCACAGGAATTCTCAAACTGGGGGGTCATGACCCCTCAGGGGGTCACGAGGTTATTCCTTGGGGCAGAGGCGCCAACTTTGTGATTTGCCAGAAGGTGCTCAACCTCCCCGCTCTGCCCCAGGCACTACCCCCACTCCGCCCCTTCCCTCCAAGCCCCCACCCCCCCCACATCTTCCTACCCCTGCTCCACCCCCTTCCCCAAAGCACGCCCACCCCCATTCCTCCCCAGCACCTCCTGCATGCTGTTGAACAGCTGATCACTGGTGGGCAGGAGGTGGTGGGAGGGAGGGGAAGGAGCTGATCGGCGTGGGTGCTGAGCACCCACTATTTTTTTTCTGTGGGTGCTGCAACCCCAGAGCACCCACGGAGTCAGCACCTATGACACGGGGGGGGTCATGAGCTGTCAGCTTCCACCCCCAAACCCCACTTCACCTCCAGCATTTATACTAGTGTTAAATATAAAAAAGGTGTTTTTAATTTATAAGGGGGGTTGCACTCAAAGGCTTGATGTGTAAAAGGGGTCACCAATACAAAAGTTTGAGACTCACTGATTTATCACTTGTGTTTTCAGACTGACTGGGGGCAGTATACTTTACATGTATTATTGGTCACTGTGACTGTAGATGCACCACCCTGGCTTCCAGGCTTCCTCTAGCTCACTAAATGCATGCCACAAATAGCCTTGGCTAGATCTATTGTGTTGATGTGAACAATTCCCAAAGTGGCATGTTAATGACTTTCTGGTGACTTTTTCCATCAGGTGGAAGCTGCCCATCCAATGGGGTGACAGCATCATTAACCTGTTTTCTCTCTCTCCTTCAGATGATTTCTTTTAATTGCTATCACTCCCTTCTGGTCTTAAACGTGCATGGCTTTGTTTTCATCAGGAGCACTTTTCTCTTCATCCTGAAGACCACCCCTTTTGTTTGTTTGTTTTTACTTCTTTGCAAGACCAAGAATATCATGTCTTCTCCTCTGCTGATAGCATCAGTTGTGCCTTAATCACAGATTTAGCATTTGGGGGTATATATTCGGCTGCCAAAATCTGAGCTGCATCTGTCACTGTTGCTGCAGAGTGCTTCAAATGGCTGTGGTACATGCTTTAGTTCTTATCTCCTCAGCAGCAACTCTTAGGTCTTCACATTTTATTCAGTAGAGAAAGAGGAAAGGGTAGTATAGTTTCATACTGTAACTGTTTTCTATAGCAAAGGCAGTTGGCTGTTAGAATTACCCTTCACAAAAATGCTTTGCTATTCTTCAGTGTTCTTAAACTAGTCAGCTCTCCCAATAACACTTAGACATTTCCATGCCTTTCTAATTGAGCTCTCCTGGTGGCCATACAGTTCAGGAGAGCAGGACCTAGGCCAGTGGTATGTCTATTAATTAATTCCTATGTCTGAGCTTGAGACCATGTAGCCTTTAACAGTGGGTTGGGGAGTCACCTTTGCATCAAAAGATAGAAAAAGAAAAATGTGTGCAAAATGACAATGACAAGGTTGTCTTAGGCACTTGTGATGGAGTTAAAGGGCATCGCTGCATAAGGCACGTGTATAACACAGACAGAGCTTGCTATATTGTATGGACAGTGTATGCTTTGTGAGAAAACATAGCTGCAGCAGCTCATTATCAGTCACATTTGTTTTATGCACTCAGTTTGCTACATGTTACAAAAAATTCATGGAACCATTGGCATTTAAGCACTCCAAGATTTTTTGCTCCCCCTTAACTGGTATCAGGTATAATATAAAATAAACTTCCATGTGGAGGATGGGGAAGCAGTGACTTAAGCTCTGTGTTTCTTTATTTGATTTGGAGCCCAGGGCTAAAGTCTCTCTTTTTTATTGCCCTGACTGGCCACCTGTATAAATTAAAACCTCTTTTTTAAGAATGCACCCTGCTGTGACCTTTTTCCATTCACTTCACGTTCACCCTTTTGTTTTATATTTTCTTCCCTGTTTTTTGGGGAGGAGGCAGGAAATGTTCTCACAGTATAACAACTGCTCCCTCAATCTTTTTGCCTTGTCTGCATTGTGTCCACACGCCCCTCCGCTCTGTTATAAAAAATTCCGAACCTCAGTAATCTCATTCTAACACTACCTACAGCTCTTGCTTTGGTAGAGAAGCTGCTCCCAGCGTCAGGGGCACAATTTCAGGCCCACTCTTCATCAAACGTCTAATGAGCTATGTCAGGCAGACTCATAATGAAGAGCAGAGCTGAATGTCAGCTTTGAGGGAGATTTGGCCAAAGGTGAAAATTCAGGCAAACAGTTTGTCATATTTCCAAGTAGAAGATTTGTGAACTGGATCGTCAACGACTAATAAATTGAGAAATAATGGTCTCAGTTCATCGCTGGGGTACCTCCACTGTCTGTAAAAGAATTAACCAGGGATGAATTTGGCCTGCCATAGCTCAGTAATCTTACAAATCTTTTAAATACACTTTTAAAAGTGAGTATTTTTGGTGTTTGACTTTAGGTTCCTTAATGTAAAATCCATGTTGCCTACCTGCTTCCACATAATCAGGTCAGCAGGCAGGATCAATACACAATCCTGATTCTAAAATGTGTCCTGAAAATAAAATGTTCCATTTTTCCCCACAGCATATCATTAATGTGGCCTTGGAGCAGCTCTCCACGATTCTAGAGAACTCAGCCCTTTGGCAGTTGAGACTACAGATAGTTACAGTGAGTGTTGGAGTCCCCTGGAGTATGTCTACACTGCATCCGGAAGTGAGCCTCCCAGCCTGGGTTGGCAGACTTGTACTAGTGAAACTTGAGCTAGTGCATTAAAAAGAGCAGTGTAGACATGGCTTTTGACATTGTGGCTTGGACTGGCTCTCGGGCTTTGCTGCCGGGAGGGGTGGGCTTGAGAGCCCAAGCGCCAGTCCGAGCTGCGATGTCTATACAGCTGTTTTTGTGTACTAGTACAAGTCTGTCCACCCAGGCTCCTCATTCCCAGCTGCAGCGTAGACATACCCTAGCGGTTTCCTCATAATAAACTACAAGGTGATTTTACACAAGACTGCTTTTTTACGGGTTGTTGAACTAAGAAGGGGAGCACTACCCCACCCCCAGAGAAAAAGTCTAACAATCCTCTACTTATGTGCTCCTCCTTTAACATGATCTGTTTGAGAGCAGCCTTCCCCTCTGTCACCATATGACAATTGGTCTCTTTTGACTTTAGTTATGTAGTCCAGTATCCTGCACCCTCAGCCTCTTGTAAACACTTTTCAGTTAGTTGCTCCTACAAAGACTGGAAAAGCAGCAGCCTCAGCCTGTACTCAAGATGTAAATGTCACCCTGAGAATATCTAGGATAAATGTGTTCAAAAGTTGAAGGTTACTTTATTGTTGAAAACCTTGAACTTCCTCAAATGAAGCATGCAGGAGCTGATGACTATGGCATAAAGAACAGATAAAGCGCCTGCTTTCTATGAAGCTATTTAAAAATCTGTGTCCCCCTTCTTAGTATTTTTTGGTTTGGGTTGCAGAGGAAGGGGGAGGGCCGAGAAGCTGAATAGCCCCTGCTGCTCTCAGTGGGGTCTCCGCACCAAGAGGTTCTTGTGTTAACCACTTCACTGTTTTGTATTGATCTTATCTGTTCTTGTTAAAAATCTTTATTATTCATGGATGCAAAAATCACATCATTAAACCATCATAAATATTCATAACACTTTGCCACTGTGTGCATTTCATTTAGCCACTTGGCAAAACTTCTCGAGAGTACAAGAGTTTGGAGGAAAGCTGGCTAATGAGACCAGAGCACAGGAAATGGGTTCAGGTTTTCCTTTTTACCTGAAAACAAATGCAGAATAAATATGTTTTTTTGCATAATTAACCAAAAAAAACCCCACCAGAGACCACATTCACTGGTGATGAAGATTCATGCCCTCACTAGCTTGCTTACTTTTTCCTGTGTGTTATAGGGAAGCAATAACACAAAACACTTTGCACTACAAGGGTATTATGGAGACCAGGAAGCTATAAGACTAAGGGACTTAACGCCAGTGCTGCAAAGCCAGATCAACATCACTGCATCGGTTTACAAGAAACTGCTTCTCATTTGAAGGATAATTATTGACATCATGCATGATTCAAGATCAGAAAACCCCATTTTAAAGTAGAGCAGCCATCCTGTTCTTTGTAGTGTTCTTGGGTGCAACTTTAGCAGTTGTCTGACTCCTTTAAGCCAGTTTATCTATGCTCTGCATTCCTGCCTCAGCACTAAGGTCTTTTTAATGACACAAAAAGGATTAAACCTACTACAATGTTTGATGCGTAGTGCTCAGCAGCCAGGGGGCAGCTGTGCATTCCCGCATCAGGCTCTGATCCTGCAAAGATACTGAGTACGCACCCAATGCCCTTAGCTCCAGGTGCAGCCTGAAAGAGGTGCTCAGCTCCTTGCAGATATTAAGAGTTAACAGCTGAGTGGTTCAGATTTTGCAGAAGGTGATCTTTTAAGCATGATGCATAACTAGAATATATCATTCTATACTGTACCCTCCCCCATACAAATCCCTGATAAAACCTAGTGCTCCAATATAATTCACAAGAAATGAATTGTCCTATTTTAAAAAAGGGTGGAGTGAATGAAATGGCACATTTTTGAGTAACCAGTGCTAATGGTATTCCTGGCCTCTCTTTACCCCATGGCTTATTGTTTGCAACTTGCTCCCTGAGCGTTGTTTCACACGAGGCTGTTAGCTCCAGTGGTAAGCTATGGCTCTTCATTTGCTCTCTAAAACACCTGACATATTTTGGGCTCTTGTATAACTAATTAATACCTCGCATTTCTAAATGTATTGAGAGTGGGATTTTTCAAAATTGCTCCCGGTTGGCCTACGTCTGCTCTCTGACACACAAATGATAAAACATCTATGGACTTCACAGGAATAGAGTTAGGCCAGTGATGAGCAATTTCAGAAATCCCAGCCTCACGTCTTTCTGGCTTATGACTTAGATTGTTATGCATCCTCACAATTAGAGGAAGACTTTTTTGCAGGGATAAACTTGAAAGAGAATGTTTTTACCAACAGTAATCTCCTTTGTTTGGAGTCTATCCCACCTTGCTCTTACTGATGACATTCCCGATTGAATGAAATCTGGCTTATAATAGTGGAAAAGTGGAAGCATTAGGATATACACAATGGTCCATGATGCACATCAATCCGAATTTCCCTTAGGCTTTCACACCAGGCCTGGGGCCTGATCCTGACCTTCCTCAGACAAAGGATAGCAGCTACAATATTTTTATTTCTAGTCACCATTAACATTAAAGAGAACAGCTCGACAATTTCACTTCTGGCTTGCTAATCAAAGTAAAATATATTTTAATCACATGTTCTTCTTGCATTTGATTTTTGGTCATTTTTCTACTGCGCTTTTTCTTTGCCATGGGTGAAGTAAAAGTGCAGAGATAAAGAAGCCCTTCTTTAACTGTTTGGACTAGGAGGCCGGTTATTAGCTGATCTCTCTGTGGAACCTTTAGTTAAGGTACTGCAAGTTACAGTACATGAGAACAAAGACACTACTGGTTCTCAACAGTAGGAGTAACAGAGGGATGCTTATATCTACAGTATGCTATTGATTTCTTTGACCTTTCCTTTTACAGATACTGTACAGACAAAAACTGAAACACATTTCTCCCCCCAGAGATAAAAGTACTGTGGGCAAAACTTCAATGTTAAAATCGAACGAGTAAAGACAAATACAAGTCACTGAGGGGGCATGTGCGTGCCACAAAACAGAACTTAGAGCAGATAGAGTAAACTTTGAACACGAGAATTGAAAGGCAGGAAGAATGCTCTTAAGATTAGAGGGAGAGAAAGAGGGACTTGCGCTTTCCTTTAGTAAATTATAAAATGTATGAGTTTGTAGGAACTACTCTGGCTACCTTATCTTAAATACTATGTACAGTCTAGCCATTCCTAGCAAAACATGGAAGCATTCCATTTCTTTTCCCCAGTGTATGTATCTAGTTTGTTTCTTGTTCTTCCTTAGTTTTCTTGTCAGGATTGACAAGCATCCTTGTGTAACCAAGTGACACCTGCACTTCCTGAAGTAATCATCACAGGAAAATCCGGATATTTCGAAGTGCATTATTGACTGTACAAATCACCCGTTAGTCTGAATTCTTCTCAATTAACCAGGACTGACAGTGTTTTACCTGAAAAAAATCTGTCTCTGCCTTTTATATTTCTGCAATAGTGCTGTGCTTTGGCTCACTTAACAGGGCTATATTAAACCATTTGAATTGGATTTTAAGTAGTATACTGGCATTCTTTCGTCTAGGAGACACTTTGTATGTTTTTTGTAGGTCCCTAGCTAGTCTAGAATAGTATTTTAATCATAGTATTACTACAGTGTGGCCCGATTCACTCTTGAAGGCCAAAATCATGTCAAAAACAAAGCTACATGATGAGCTCTCTAGAGCAGGAACAGTGTTCATTTTACATGGTTGTACAACACTTAGTATAACAGGAGCCTTATTCCCAATTGTGGCTCCTAAGTGCCACGTAATATACTGTTTATTAGGAACTATGTTTAAACCAAGTTTCCTAACAAAGGCAAAACATAATGAAAATGGGACTAAGAAAAAACAGGGGGAAATTTATATTACACAAAATCTGGAAAAAAACACACCCAACCACCCTATTTGGTTGCCGTGTCTCTAAATGAAACAAAATAACATGTTTTGTGTAATGTACAGCAAACTGCACCAACACTTTGCTGTATCAGAATGATGGGAGGAGTGTCAGAATATTCTCAGTAATGCCCACACTGGTATTCTGGGAATAAAATTATTCTTGGGGAAAATAATGCAGAGACATCTCGTGTAAAGCAGGGTCTAGAAATGAAATCAAAGGCCATCAAATCAAAGCAAACGCAGAGTGACTTCTGAGCCAAGACTATTAGCTGCGTCAGACATGGCTATTATGTTAAGACGTATTGAACATGTGTCACTTATAATCCTGCCCTGGTTGTAAGATCACACATCCACGGGCAAACGTCCAGAGCACCAGTTCTTTGGACTAAGCACTCGCATACACCGCTCCTCTTCCCACGAAACTGTCACTCCTTATTTGTAAAAGAGGTTACGGTAAGTTACAATTAGTACTTGCTGCCCTGTCAACTAATTGCATGTAATAAAAAGCTTTCAATGAGTTTCATGCTAACATGGTGTAATTAAAGCTGAGTTTTGAAATGCATAGTGTGTATATTAGAGGTTTCAGTATGTATCCTCCACCTCCCACGTGACTTAATTTCTCAGGTTAAAGCTGCTGTACCTATCATGAGATCCCAGAACAGGTACCATGAAAAACAGTTTCAGAGCTGAGTACAAATCTTTGCCAACTCAGTCTCACATATTTTTAGAGGCACTGCAAGAAAGGCTGGGGGAAAAGGGAAAGAAGCAACTCGTCATTTCACTTCCCCTCCATCCCATGAAGAGGCACCACTGCTCAAACTCTCCCCACTTCCCATGAGGCTCCCACAGCTCTCACTCCTTTTTTTTTTTAATAACATTTATTTTAAAGCCACTAATACTCCCCCCTTCTCTTTGTAAGTCAGGGGGCATCATGGTTAAAGGGGGGCCATGTGCGACTGCCCTGTTTGTATGTCCCTTGCACCTGCTCGGATCCTCTGTAAGCAGAATACTTGCCTTGGAACTTGTGACCATCTTAGCAAGGGCCATAAAGGCGGCTATTAAAAAGGTCCAGCATGGGGCAAAAGCAACAACACTGAAATTTGGTCTTTTGTATACTATACAGATTTCACAAGGGAGACCAGCATTCCTTGAAATGGGGGTCCTGACTCAAAAGAGGGTTGTGGGGGGTCACGGTATTGCCATCCTTACTTCTGCGCTGTCTTCAGAGCTCGGTGGCCAGAGAGCAGCGGCTGCTGGCCAGGCACCCAGCTCTGAAGGCAGCATCCTACCAGCAGCAGCGCAGAAGGATGGCAATACCATACCATGCCACCCTTATTTCTGCGCTGCTGCCTTCAGAATTGGGTCATGACCCCTATAGATATAACACCGTGAAATTTCAGATTTAAATAGCTGAAAGAATTATATTTGTGATTTTTAAAATCCTATGACTCTGAAATTGACCAAAATGGACCGTGAATTTGGTAGGGCCCTAAATATAAAGCAGGTAAGAATATTCTAGCACTTGGAGGACACAATTCCTTACTCTCCCAAGTACTCTGAAAAGCTATTAACACATACATTAGGGGTGAAAAATCTCACAACTGCCAGAGTTTAGTACACCAGCCAGGATGTTGGGGGGTACAGATCCAGGCAGTTTGTCATTGCACACATGGCTTTCCTCACATTCCATAGCCTTTCCCTATTATACTCCTTACTGCCGTCCATTGCCCACAAATACGTAAGACGAAAGCCCCTGAAATAAAGGCATCATTCAGTGAACAAAAATGTAGCCTAAGAGAACCAATTAAAATGATGAAAATCTTTAATTTTTATTTAAGTATAATTGTACGGACACGTGTATATACAAATACAGATCTTATGGGTTGTTTTTTTTAACATTTTCTTTTAAGTTCATATAATGTAAGCATTTCAAAAACAGCACTCAATGAATAAGTGCAAAGAAACTGCAAAGCAGGGCAGTACAAGCACAGGACCACACTGAGCTGGACTTTCATACCCAGATGCACACACAATGAGTGGCTTCAATGGGGTGTCAAGAGTAAGCATGGAAAGCGGATTTTGCAGACTCATGGGTAACCTCCAACATGCCAGCATCTATTAAACTGTACAGACAATGGCAGCAAGCCTATTGTAGGGAGATTTGTCTCACATCCGAGAAGCTCAGGGGCGAATGCATGGGAAAAACTCAGTGATGCCAAACCAGAAACAGATCTGCCCATTCACTGTTCCAAATTAAAAGAACGAGGGAGAGGGGGAGTGTAGGGGGATGGGAGTAAAGTGAGGAGTTGTAAAGTAAAACTGGTGAGCACAAATCTGAGTGGATGGATGAAGGGGAAAAATTAAATTATTTTCTGATTTTCTGAAACTGAAAGAACAATTGCTCTCATGAGGCAACAGATAAAGTTCAGTTTCTAGGAAAAATCAACAGGTACAAATACAATCCCTTTCCTTCCACAAATATACAGGAAAGGAAATAATCCACGTTTGACTCTCCCAAGTCTGTTGCTTGTTGTTTTGGAATCAAGTCCATGCACATGTCACACATGATACTGGCAAGATCCCTTCTGGGGGAAAAAAACTATCCATGAAGGGAGGGGAAGGAAAAGACAGAAGGAAAACAGAAAACAACAAAGGATAAAGAAAACAAAGGAATAGAAGAATTGTTCAATCCCCAAAGCCTTTTAGAAACCAACATGTTAAAAAACCCCAAAACAAAACAAAAAACCAACACAAAAAACCACACGCTGTAACATCAGACCTTTAAACACTGAGGACAAAACATTGATCATCAAAAGTCATGTTGTTCCAGGTCTTGACATTGTGAAGTCTTGAGATCAGGTGAACAGTTTTCACAGATGAGTCCTGTATGATGCAGTGTCATGGCCCCTTATAACTCAGTTCTCAGCCATGATTACACTTGATGCTTCAAAGCTCTGTCTTATAATCAATGCATGTTTTTAATATCCTGAAAGTCTATTGTTCTCACTTACAAAAGACATAAGAATCAAATTAATACTTTATTATCAAACACTATATACAACAGAGGTTGCTAAATACAGAATTTAAAGAACATACCTTTTTTTTTAAGTTTTACTTGTCTTTCCTTTGCCATTCAAGAAAGTACAGTACAAAACAATATTCTAAACTAACACGAAATGTTACCTTGTCTATTAAAGGATACATAGTATCCACTAAACAGACTGATCCTTATTTCCCTGCTTCACGTTGCAAAGCCCTTGGCAACCAGGAGTGCAGGTCACAGGGGTGAACTATCTGGGCTGAGAGATGTCTGTTGCAGAATTAGTTAGTCCCTCAGACTTCACAGGGTGGGTGCGTGTGTGTGTGGGGGGGGGGGGGGGAAGAGCTGCTTACACTTGCACCAACATCCTTCAAAGCTTCCAGAGTCTTGTAACTCTGCACAACAAAAACGAAAGATTCAATGGTTTGCAGCACTTGCTTACTTGATATGACTGGGATTGCCTGATGCCATCAAGTATCCAAGCTGATGTCTGGTAAGCTTGCAATTCACAGTTATATTATTCTATGTAGTGTAGTAGTCTGTCCGTTAGCTGTGATAGTCTTGCTATTATTAATTTAGTTAGCGCTGACAATGTGATAAAATAAAGGATTGAATTTCACTGTGGAAAACACTAGTGAAAAAAAAGTTTTCTGTTGATAAGTGTGGCTTTTGAGCATAGGCATAATTTGGAGATGGGGGGCCTTTCTCCGCCTCCGCCCCCGGCCAAACTGCAAGCCTGGGCAGGCATGGAATTCCCCCCCTGACATGCAATCCTATTGTCCTGACTGGAGCTGTCCCTCCCCAATACAGAAGTTAAACTACATCTACGGTTGTGAGAGTCCATTGTCATTGATAGAGAAATGATAGAACACAATGAAATTCACTTCTGAAATAAAATCAGCACTATTAATATAAGTATGACTAAGTGCAGCCAATGTGAATCTTTTAAAATATGTTTACCTAGCAATATTATCTTTTTGCTGTCTATTATAAGGTGTGTTTTCATCCTTAAGCCCACCTCCCCCAAAGTTCTGTAATTCTTAGTTGAAGGAAACATTAGCATGTGCACCAACTATACATGCTGGAGAAAGAGAAATGTATTGACTATTTCGTAATGAAATGGTGATTTTCTTCAGTGTCTAGACTGTGGTTTTTGATTTTGTGTGTTCAATATTAGTAGAAATTTCCTTGATTCTATCTCAAGGGCAGCTTCTGCATCAATATCCATACTGTATAGTATCAGGCAATCCCACAATTTAGTTTAACATGTGTACAATTTCCTTTTCTCTTTTTTGGATCATGGACTGTTCAAAATTCTAGGAAGCAGCTCTTTTTAATTTAATTTAATTTAATTTATAATCATTTTCACAAAATGAAGCCCATTAACAACCCCTATTAATTTTTAACTAATACATAAAATCCCTTGTTTTGTTGGAACGTGTTCCATTTTTTTCCACATTCAACATAATCATAATCATCAGTTTTTGTTTGAAAGGCTTTGTTTTGATATTGGCCTGACATATTTCCCTGACTATATTTCAGATTTCAAAGATCATGGCAGCCTCGCCAATAGAAACCCCAAGGCTTGCATTTCCTGGTGAATGATTTCTCAAGTCCTTTCTTGGCCATGCTCAGATTCCTTAAACAGGGTCACCCCCCAATTTCATCAAACAAAACAGTTCCCATATTCCTAATTGCATCAAGGGTTACCACTTTTCTCACGTTTAAATAGGACAAGCATATATACTCACTCTCAGCATAAAGTATATCTAAATAATGTATTTTCTATTCTAGTGGATTTTTAAAAAAATATTTTGTTAAAGTCTTTGGGAGCCCATCTGGTTTATCTCCTGCTGATAAACATATTTCCTCTACTGTTCAAACTGTGTTGGAAAGGGAGAAGATATAAAATCAACACTTCAATTTGTATTCCTTACTTTCAAACACTTTTCCTTACCCCCCGCCACCCCCAAACAATGCCGATTGGCTGTCCTGGCTTCTTCTGGCTTTTTTTATTCCCATGATGGTGGAACTTGCAGGGGAGACAAAGAAGTGAGCTGTAGCTCACGAAAGCTTATGCTCAAATAAATTTGTTAGTCTCTAAGGTGCCACAAGTACTCCTTTTCTTTTTTCAAGAACACACTGGATATCCTGTGTCCCAAAAAATGTTTCCTCTGGCCACTGAAGTCCTCTCCTTAGAGCATATTGTCACCCAGAGCTGCATAAAAAGCTACCAGCTACTAAGTCAGCCCTGGGGAAGGTCACTTTATTCACAAAAAAATGTCTCTTTGCATTTCAAGAAAAAAAAGTTGTAGCACCATGGTGATTTGTTTTGAAAGAAAATAATCTGGTGTGCACTACCCACTTAAATGAAAATAACAGAGGCACTCGTACCCCCAGTGAAGTTTCCTAAATCTGACCTTGCTTGCTGTGTGCCAACATTCCTAAATATTAATATTTTTTTTTTCTAAAGAGAGCTTCTATTATGGAGCACAGGTTTTTACTGTCAATGATGTTTCAAGACAGTCTTATAAGAAACTGTGTCTCTTCCTTTTAAAAGCCTGTTCATTTAGAAACTCCTAGAGGAAATAGTGTTATATCTGTTCTTAATATTTCCCCTCCAGTCCTGACATGGTGACATGATGCCTTGCAGGATCATCTTACAGTACTGAATGAGAAGGCATAAATATTGTATTGGAGAGTAAAACCCTGGTGGGCTTCCACTCAGGTTCCTTATCCTTCACTGACTGCATCTGCCACTACTCTTCCGTATCCAAATACAGATGATACAGTGAGCTAGCAGAAGTGACTTCTTAAAGGAGAATGAAGAGGAAAATAAGAATCTCTAGTATCACTGTTATAATTTGGCATTTTCATTTTGAGTCCTTTGATTTTTGGAGGGGTCAAGGAAAGTCATGGGGAAGGTTGGGAACTGAAACTAGTTATTCCCCTCAAATTCTTGCTCATAGTTCAGGCTGAAAAGAAAACAAACAAACAAACAAACAAACAACCCCTCCCGCCCTCCCCCCAAAATTTGACATCTGCAAAACTAATATAAAGTCCCTTTCCTGGGAGGAGCAGTTAGGTGGATCTTTGATGTTCCAAGACCCTGATGTTTTCTGTGAGAAGGTTACTGGAATATACTGTGCTATAATGTCAAAAGCATCGCCAGGAGGAACAATAGGGTTGCCAAAAGCCGGCTGGATATCCTCGGTGTCTGTGCTGCATTCTCACCGCGGGATGGCTCGGCTGACTCATGTACGGTATCATCTGTTCAAACAGAAAGCACACATTCCGATGAGGTTTTGCATCCTTAATAAGGTCTCTTTCAGCAGTCTGCAAGTAGATTTCAGTATCCTCTGTGAAGTAGGGCAGTGAACCTTGTGCTAGCAAATTGACTTCCACGAGCGTGTAATAACTCATTATGTAAGAAACTTGGGGTCAAATCTTGTGTTCCTTACTCATTCCTTTTTCTGGCAAGACTCCTACTCAAGGCAATGGGAGCAAAAATGAGGGCCTTGGTGGTTTTGCCAGGGTAAGGAATGCAGTGTTTCCCTAAAATAAAACAGTATGGTGCACATTTACAGAAGGTCTGACTAGATCGGGGTGGGCAAACTATGGCCCACAGGCTGGATCTGGCATGCAGTTCCCAGAAGCAGTGGAGGGGCCCCCCTCTGGCTCCTCCATGTAGGGGAAGCCAGGGAGCTCTGCTCTGCACGCTGCCGCCGCAGGTCCCATTGGCTGGGAACTGCAGCCAATGGGAACTGCAGGGGCGGTGCCAGAGGCCTGGCCACACCTCCATGTAGGAGCTGGAGAAGGACATGCTGCTGATTCCGGGAGCTGCTTGAGGTAAGCACTGCCTGGAGCCTGCACCCCTGAACCTCTCCCCACACCCCAACCCCCTGCCCCAGCCCGATCCCCCTCCTGCCCTCCAAACCCCTCAATCCCAGCCCAAAGCACCCTCCAGCACCCCAAACCCCTCATCCCCAGCCCCATCAGAGAGCCTGCACCCCTTCTTGCACCCCAACCCCCTGCCGCAGCCCTGATTTCCCTCCCGCCCTCTGAACCCCTCGGTTCCAGCCTAGAGCCCCCTCCCACACCCTGAACTCCTCATTTTTGGCCCCACCCCGGAGCCCGCACCCCAAACCAGAGCCCCACCCCCTCCCACACCTAAACCCCCATTTTTTGAGCCTTCATGGCCTGCCATACAATTTCTATTCCCAGATGTGGCCCTCGGACCTAAAAGTTTGCCCACCCCTGGACCAGATGATCACAATGGTTTCCCCTGGTCTTAGAATCTGTGAAAACTTGGGTATCTAACTTTAGCCACCTAAATCCATATTTAGACAGCTAAATAAGAGTGCCTGATTTTCAAAGATGCTTCAATGGGAGTTGCAGGTGCTTAGCACATTTGAAGATCAGATCCCTTACTTAGCTACCTAAGTATAGATTTAGGAGTCTACCTTTAGGCTCCTAAGTTTGGAATGTTGGCCTAAGAGTCCACTCCATGTGCAAAACTTCCAGTACAGTTAACTGGAGTTTGGGGTGCACAAGGAATGTATTTTTTTCCCCAGAAGTATGAATGTAAGAAAAAATGCTAACAGGTTACAATCACTGTTCTGAAAGAGAAAACATGCAAACCTTGATAACTCTTAGTAAATAGTTATTTGCTATCTATTGTATATAGCAGATTACTCATATACTCTGCTAAATCTAAAGCTAATGTAAATCTGCCAGCATCACTGGAAAAAATAGTTGCAAAGTACATGTATGTTAGTAGTAGAACATGATGGGCAGAACATTTTTTCTCTCTTTATAAGCTTTTAAATTTCTGACACAATTTCTTATTAACACAATAAGACATTTTAAAGAAACTGTACACAGATCACATTAAACTATATTTGATATACCTGTAGTTGTGGATGATTTTACCATTTCCATTATACAACTATGTATCTCAGAGTTTAAGTTATCGAACTTAGATATTTTAATTTTCATCTCTCCTAAGCTGGGGATAAAAGCATCAGTCTTGGATGTGAATTTTCTTCCAAATAAATGGATTAAATCAGACACACCTTTTTAAAACAACAAAGTGGTCTAAAAAAATGTACTGTTAACTTGAGACGTTTCTTCTGATCCACCCTAACTAAAAAAAAAGAACAGGAGGACTTGTGGCACCTTAGAGATTAACAAATTTATTTGAGCATAAGCTTTCATGAGCTACAGCTCACTTCATCGGATGCTTATGCTCAAATAAATTTGTTAGTCTCTAAGGTGCCACAAGTACTCCTGTTCTTTTTGCGAATACAGACTAACACGGCTGCTACTCTGAAACCTAACTAAAAAAATTTCACAGAAAACTTCACAGCCACTTACAACTTAGTGTAATAAACAACTGCTGCATTTCATGCAAGATGTGTCCACATTTCCATGGTGAGTCAAGTAATTGCTACGTATACAAATTACATTGCCAGGATTGTATACGATGTGAGCTGCACAACTCTCCTTAATGATGGGGGAAGTAGTGCTAAAAATGCCACACTGTTTTGAAAATGTACCCCTTACTGTTAGTTTAAAAGCAGTTTTTAAGAAACCCCTATATTTGCACTGTAATGGCACCCAACATGCAAGTGCACAGAATGTTAAAAGATAAAGGAAGTACGATTTTGGGTCCATAGGCTCTTCATACCCAATCTGAAATCACTGGAATCTGTATAGTAACTTTGACTAGCAATCTATCAAAGGTTTGACTCCAGGACAAATTGCCAATGGAACAGTCTCAAGTTTATCATGACATGTTTTCAGTGTTGTTTCAAGGTATAACTATGAAAAGCATGCATGCAGAGTAACTGAAATTCAAATATAAATATTTTATTATATTATTTATGTTACATGATAATGGGACAAACACAGTCTTTCAGAGTAATGACTTCAGGACTGGACTGAACGACCTACAGTTTATACATGGGAAAAGCTCCCACTGACTTAAATGGGTTCTGAATCAGGCCCACAGTATCTTTCTATCCAGCATCTTTCATTTCAAAACACCTTACAGATTACACTATGTAACTGCAACAGATAATTAAAGAACTTCACTAGTTCCAGTGATAACAGAACTGGGTCAGAAGGGCATATGGCCCAAACGCAATGCACAATTTTTACTTATGATTTACACACTTATGTGTTTCATGCTGTTACTTTATGAATGGAAGATTTCTTAAAAGAGCCTTTCATTGAGAAAATACTCTGAAAAGTTTCTGTATAAGAATAGCATCTTCCTAATCATCAGATCTGCTCTCAGTGTCTATTCAGAGTCCCTATCTGCTCAGTTCAGAGGAAAAGTTTACTTACTACTGTCAAACCAAAACTCCTGGGGGAATGAAACTGATTCTCTTCTATCTCATGTATCATCAATGAAATTGCAAACTAAGTTCCATTTCCTGGGCCGCCTATAATACCCTGTACAACCCTCACTGTCATGAAATTCTGGCCTCAATCACACACAGGCCTGCCTTGGTGTAAATAAAGGCAGAATTTGTGAGTGGTGATTATACAAATGGCAGCTTGAGTTACAGATCCCATGGTGAATGCAGCACTGGCAATTTGGTTAAAACAAAACCCAAATCCTTTTTACCTGTAAATGAACAAATCTGGTTTGGAAATCACGGAGACCTAATAGATGAAGGACCCTATGATGCCATTTTTATAAAGCCACTTTTCAAAGTAGAACTGCTTTTTTCATGTAAGATTAAGGGGTACTTCTTCAAAGCAGCATCTGGGCTTTTTGGCAAGATGATCCCAAGGTCTCTTTGCACTTGTACAGTAGAGCACACTTTTTATCCGTGGCTCCCATATTGCTTTATAAATATTATTATTAATTGCATTTGTGCAGTTAAAACCGTGCACAATCTTAAATACTTAGGGGAAAGAGGTTGGATTATTTAACAAAAAAGGAAAGTTAAACTAGGAGACTAGGACCTCACTAGTAAAAACTAGAATGTCACTACCATCGTAGAAGGTAGAAATGAAAATAGACCACACTTTAGTACAACCATCTCAAATATGAATTTTCTAGATACCATCACTTTAAATTATACCCTGGGGGTCTAATTCTGGCCTGAAATGCACAGTCTCAATTTCATTTGAGGGAAGAATTTATTTTAACTTTGCCTTTTTGAATTTGATACATTTTATGGCTTCTGAAGTTTTTATGTGGTTTTATGGCTACAAACCCAAATTCTGAAATTAAGAAGTGACTTTTCACTTGTTGGTTTCCCGCCATTTCCCGATTATGAACAAACACTGTTTGAAACCAGGAAGGTCATCACATAAGTGCCCAATTTTTACAAGAATGATTTCTATATAGAATGATTGGCAATTGTACAACGTGCCCCTGACCTGCCCCAAGCCTCGTGTCCTTTGTTGACAGAATATGGTGGCAGACAACGTGAGAGGACGCAAAACAGACAAATGCATTCCAAGGACAGGTAAATTAGTACACAGTGCAAATAGCATGCCACAAGATCCACTGTCTTACATCCTAACAATAAAGAAGCGCGTCAGCAAACTGTCAGCTCCAGCAATGGTTAATTGTCAACTGGGGATTAGCTCAAATAATGTTGTGAATATGCAATGCTCGGGGGGGGGGGGGGGAGAGTTTTTTGGTAACTGATGTGTTCTAAATATAAACTTCTTATTAAGCCCAACTTTCATCCTCATGGCACCACTCCACTTCCTCTCTGTCTGCAGGATGCCCACCATGTGGTTTAGTCTCCCCATTGCCTGACGTCTTTTAATGATTTGCTTCTGTTACTGTGTTAAGTAGGCGCTACGGAGTCAATGGGAGCTGCAGGTGCTCAGCACTTTAGAAAATTTGACCCTCTAGCTTTACTGAAAGCACTTCTTTGTTATTGGTCTCACCCAGACTAAAGTCTTTGCTGCAAACCATTAACAAAGGGTGTATGTATTAATTAGCCAGTATTCACTACATTTCATATCAGGAGAAAACACATAGGGCTTCTCGATTCTTAGGTTAATGAACAATTAGGGAGATATTGCCCTTATGGCCTCCTCTAGGAGTATGCTAAAATAATAAAACTACTACATTTATTGTGACAAAAATACATTGCTTGGAGTCAGCATGCATTTAGATGCTCATTTGTTTTGAGAATCTAGTCGGTTCCCAAAATCAATACATTTTAGAGAGCCCTGAATATCCTCTTGAGTAAAAAATAATGAAAGACAGTGTATGTCCACAGGCATGTCATACAGACTAGTGAATTTCTTAAAGTCTTATTTATTTTGCTGCCTAATAACCTAGTTCAGCTGAAAGTATCAGCAAACATATTCCATTACAAAACAGAGCAAGGAAAAAATAATTTGTTGCTTCATATCAAAGGGAAGTTCCTCTTTCAAGTAACCTAGAAAAAGAGAGGTTCTTCTAGTGTGCTCCCTGAATTTGCATTAAAAATTGTGTCTGTGTAATTTTTTGGTATAGTGTGTTTAATTACCCATTTTCAATTAGCAGTGCATTACTATGTGTGCATGTTTCTATACAATACACATCTAGGCCCTGATTCTCCAGAACCTTACACACATGCTTAATTTTAATCATGTGTAGTCCCATTGAAGTCAGTGGGGTTAATCATTTTCTTAAAGGTAAGCATGTGTCTAAATCTGTGCATGGTCTGAACCATATATAAACACACACACACACACTTTCATGGCTGACATTAATTTGACTTGTTGCTGACTGTGCACTTGGGTGGCGGGGGCGGGGGGAAGGGAAGGGCAAAGGAAATATTTGGTGATATAAGCATTCTCTCTGTTTTTAAGGCTACAACACTTGGATACAAAGAGAGGCCACAAGATTTTAGAATATATTTGCTCTCATATTTGGATCAGAAGATGACATGATTACAATTCTCTTGTAAAAACTAGATGGGAAAATTTATAACACCACTTTGCCTAACTAAGTGTACAAATGAATTATTTAGGAAAACACTAACTTTTATCAGTTACATGCCTTTGTCATGCATTAGTATTAAATAAGCAGTACCCAATTCCTTTTAAATGTGCATACAAACCACATGAAACCAGAGTATTTACAGTTCAGACATTTGCTATCTTTCTAAAACTCTGGACCCATTTAGAAGATAGAGTGGTTTGTCAACATGCTTGGGGTGTGAGATGGAACAGAAAGTGGCTTCTGGACACGTCACTGGAGATTTTAAATTTGGGCACTGCATTTTATTAACCCATATGCCACAAAAAAGCAACATTTTGTCTCCCATGCATTACACAAGGATACTGGAGGAATGAGGTATACCATAAGCAATATTAGCACTGCTAGAAATGAGCCAAAGCAGAGCAATTATACCATGCAAAGCATGCAGAGAGAAAGAGAAGGAAAAAAGTACTGAAGCACCAGAGGGATAGACGCATTTGTTAAAAGAGATTCTCTAAGCATACTAACCTGCTGGTTCTAATGAATTTTCTACTTTGTCGTTAACATCGAAAACACGATCATGAACACCTATAGTTTTCATACAGCTGTCTATAACAAAAATAGAGATAACAGCCAAATATGTTAGTGAGACACCCTTAAACTCCCAACTTTCCTTTTTTTTCCTATCTTTTCTCTCTATTTTTTTATATATATCTATATATATATATATTTATATTTTAAAGTCTCTGGCACTTGTCCAAATGCCAGTATAGTCGTCCATTTGTACAACAATTTAAGAAACAACAAGTTAGCAACTGCTAGGTAATAAAACAAAAAGCTTTATGAAGGATGATAAGAAAATATGGGGAAAACTGAAACACAAATGTTGCTATACAGAACAAATACCACACAAGATTTAACAGTAAAAAAACCAAAAAGGTTTATTGCTGTTTACCAGACCACACAATAAAGCATGCGCTATAAAGCCACCCTCTAAAGCTTGATCTAAAGAACTTACTTGCTGGCCGCACAAAGACTTTAAGCTTTAGACAGGACCTCCTTCCATTATCTGGGATTGCAGAAGCTGTAAAAGAAGAGAAAGAGAGAAAAATACAATTATTCTTTATCTTAAAGGCAAATATTCCAGATCTTCTGAAGGGAATATACATATTCCAGGCTCTGCCATACAAAGAAAGGAACAAAAAAGTCAAGTACCCAGGTTCCCTGGCTACGCAAGTGCATGAAGAGAATTGCAGGCCAGACTACATTCAACAAACACCTGTCAGGAATGGTCTAGTTATTATTTAGTCCTGCCTTGAGTGGAGGGGACCAGACTAGATGACTTACTGAGGTCCCTTCCAGTCCTACACTTCTCTGAGTCTATGTCCCTATTTAAAAAATGGGAGAAACAAAGCACAGGATATTCTTGAAAGTTTCAATCTCCCCCTCTCTCCCTTCCCAACCCTTGTTCTCAACAGCCTATTTAACATTAATTTGTATTCCAGGTGCTTACCTTGGAAAATGACACACTACAGTATTTTCCCCACACTCACAATGAAATGGATTCTCCTGAGTTCACCAAAGGAAAAGCTAGTCTTGATATTGGTAGGTTTTAGAATTAGTGCCACAAAATGGGGACCAGACCACCACAAAATGAAATGGTAGGGGATGACTTTAAAAGAATAATCAGAAGAAAATTAACATAACCTGACTTTACTAAGGTAACATAGTGCTTATGTTCCTAAAACTTGTTTGCCAGTGATACAGAGGATCTACTCAAAACTTCACCCCGCATCCTATACAACTAAACTAAAATAGCCACCTCCTACTTGCCATTCAAATTATGTCATTATAGAGGTAATACCTGAAGAGAAAAATATGAAATTAATAACAGGGCCATAATACTAAATTTCATACTGTGCAAAAGATAATTTGGGGAAGACAGTGGTTAGTATCTACTTGTTTCCCCATGACAAATGCAGCTCTACACAGTTCTGTCAGTTAAGGGACTAGTCTGTCCTTAAAATGCATGGTGACTACTGTAAATTAAACATCCACAAGAGGAGAATATAGATCTCTCGAGGTAAATTTTCTACTAGCTTCAAATGATCTTTGGCACCTGCATAAATGTTTGCAACTACAAAATTGTAAGCACACCTGTATCTGTGCATGTAAACTGAGAGTCAAGTCACCTGCATTCAGTCCCCACGCAGACAGCACATTCTTTATGTGCAAACACTTTTGGGCACTTTTTTGTGGCCACAAATATCAGAGATTGTAGCTGAAAGCACAGCCCATAGTGTTGCAAATAATTTTTATTTCAATACACAGAATCCACAGTGATTTAAAGAGCTATGTATTGGCTCATAGCAAGTGGTTCTGTGTTCCAGAAAATGACAACAATTGGGAGCTGTCTTGGTTTACAAGAAGATTTTTTGGGAAAAAAGTGATTCTGTCTCTTGCTCCTGTCTCATCTGTTTTTATTAACTGTGTCCTCCTCTGTGTAACAGATAACTAAAATGATTTACCCACGCAGACACAAACTCACACACTCTCTGTAAGGTAACAGTGTACTTGAAGTACTCTGAACTAACTTAAAACAAACTCTCCTCACTCCTAGATTCCTTGCTTCCTGGGCTGGCATCAGTGCGAAGAAACAGCAAATTCACCATGCAAACAAGAGAAAGAAATGAAGCAGAACTGGTGCTCTGATTCTGTGCCTGTTGGCAAGTGCAGGAGAGATTGTCTCCTCTTAATCACAAGACAAAAATATAGAGAAATGATGCTTTCCCTCTCTTGTGCACAATGACAAGTCGTTAAGAAGTGCTAACAGCTGGCTTTGCTGTAGGCTCTCACTAAATCAAACTCAGAAAAACTCCCCCTGCTGACATTTACAGTAACTGGTGTGTTATTTTTAGGGCACAATATTTGCACTCTGTGGTTACATCCAGGAAATTATGTCCTTCCTATGGCCCCATGACTGTATACATGCAAGTACTGAATACTTTGCTTAGACTACACACATAGTCATGGATTATTCATAGAAAAAACGCTATATCTATTCCTGCATTACTAATATAGATGTGGTGATACCATTGTACATATAACCATTTCCACTGCTAGCCTAAGCAAAGACCAACACATACTTGATTCACCACTTACGTTCTATCTTGTGTAGAAAATGATTTTAGAAATGATTCAGCAAGGTACATATACTTATTCAAAGGCAGAATGTAGCCCGTACATTTTAAGTCTGGAAACTGTTATTCAGTTTCATAAATGAGATTGCATGGACTTGCATGCATAACTGTTATTTATTAGAGCGGTTTGCTAACTGTGATGAAAGCAGTCCTGTGATAAATAGGATTAATATTTCATCTGGGAAAATAGAAAAGTGATGCTTTGAATACACCTTCAATGTTGACTATACCCTGCACTGCCACAGCTAGAAGCAAAAACCTACAGACACAATTAATATTTGATGGTCTGCGTCTTTGGAAGAAAAAAAGGGGTATCCTACCTTTCCCTCCTTCCTCAGAAAAGCCTCACAAATGGTAACATGGGTGTGGTAAACAATTTTCTACTCCACCAGCTGATTGATATTTCCATGATAAAAATACGACTACAATGTAACAGCGATATTAAATTCCTCCTCCTAGGAACAGATGCACACTTTGATGATAGACATGAGGTAAGAGCTTCCCCCTCTCCCCTCCAAGGAGGTCATTTATTTTGTATGTTTACAGTAAAACAAATGCATAATACTCCTCATTCCCCATAATGTTTTATTACCTCAGGAGGAAAAAAATTCAATTGAGTTATTGCCCTGCTCTTACATCTGCGTGAACTACCAAGAATAAGGTGATTAAGGGACACACTGTAATCTCTCTGGACTTCCTGAGAAATTAAGAATTGCCTGCCAAACTGGGCTACTGCAATCAGTTTTTATTTCTTCCCTTCCTTCTCTCTTTTCATCTTAAAGAAAACAAAAAAAGAAACTCCCAAAACCCAACGACCAGTTAGTGTACACTTTAGATCCAGATGTATTACTCACAGGATGGACTTAAGGTGGCTCCTATCATCTGTCCTCTTTACACATACTGCAGCGGGCGAGCTAGTGTCACTGCATCTTCCAAGACCTGTTTCCTTCTTCTTACTGTGAAATAGTTTGCCCACTCATCTCATGAAACTCAGATACTGAAAATCTTTGGGATTATCTTAATCCTTTCATTAGGACACAGAAGTCTGGGCTGAGATGGTAACACATGACTGGCTGCCTCTGGATCCTCTCTTTCTGAATGGTGAATATTAGGCACATCACAGATGTTGTCTTGATTAGGAAACACTATCAGAGTTTTTAGGTTGAGTTTAGTTAACACTTGCTAGCTAAATCTGACCTAAACTTAGCCTGTTTCCCAATGCAAATGCATGGTACCATCCTGAAGTTCAATTTAGCTAGTTGAGTTGTTGCATAGGCTCCCATCCTGCTGTTTAAAAGTAGCTTTATCGAGAGTTTTTAGCTTCACATAACCTTCAGTCCTTGGGGTGATTTAGAAGTAGGCATTGCGAATCACAGCTACACAGAAACTCTGCCAACGTGACCAAAGTCTGCCGCAGAAGAGGAGAAGATGTACAACACATACTGCTGAGATTAAAGTCTAACTACGCTCTTTATTTATGAAGAAAACTGCTAATCAGATTTTACGATAACTTTCATGGGCAAGGGAGGAGGAATAGTATTTCAGCTAGGACCCCAATGAAGTTAAAATCTGAGAATGCCTCAATACACCCAAGAAGTTAACAATCCCTGAGCTCCAGGTGAGAAGCTCTAGGCACCGGGGATCAGGATTAACCAAAAAACCCTGTTGCACCAGGATTACTGGAATCATAGAATATCAGGTTTGGAAGGGACCTCAGGAGGTCATCTAGTCCAACCCCCTGCTGGAAAGATCTATTGTTTGACTTCCACATCTAACTGAGGAGAACAGGAAAGCCATAGTCATCAAAGTGCTACTGGAATGACACTGCCTTGTCTTTGTATATTTTCCTGGCCATTTTTCCTTTCCAAGGGAAGGTGGAAAAACTTCAAGGAGACTCTTGCGCTTACTTGTGGATGATTGTGAAATAAGCAGAATCTCTGAACTCTGCAAAAGGAGAGAGTGAACTAGCCCCCTTGTAGGAGAAAACTATTCAATTGGCATCTGTAGCATATTTTCAGGATAAGATGCCATTTGCCTGTTGCTAGCATCTATTGAAATTAGACATGCTGCTACAAAAAAAGTCTCTTGTCTGGACAGTACCTGGGAAAATACCATTCTCTTTGGTTGCAGAGAACCAAGTTCATCTCTCAGGCCTTGCTATAGGTCTTTTCTATTTGTACTCTGTACTATCAGAGATGTACAAATAGAGGCCAGTCCCAAGAGCAAGAAGCCTCTGATACGAATGGAATCTGTCCTCAGCAATGCCTCCCATTCCACATGGCAAAATTCCTGGGGGGGAGAGGGAAATGAAGAAAACTGTATTGCACAAGGAAAAGAATCCTTTGGAAAAGGATCTCTGACAAAGAGCAGAAATTGTATCTTCTCCTCTCCATGTATGTGAGAAAATGGGGAGAGTTTGGTCACTTGAGTAAATGTCAGCAAGAAGAGTTCTGATTGAAAAAATAAAATAAAAAGGAGGATCTCTGCCTTGTTACCAGCTCTTGTGATTTTATTGCAACTCACACAATATTTGGTGTTTTTCTCTCAAGAGGCTGCATGATCATCTCAGTTTTCACTGAAAAAAAACCAATGGTTTACCTGTCATGGTTGCAGAGAAAAGCTTGAAAATGAGAAGCAAGTGTATCCTAAAGGCCCCAAAGTCAGAAGACACAAAAAAGGAGCCAATAGGTTAGTTCATTTGTTTTCTTAATTTCTGGATTTCTAAAATAATCTCATGATTTTGGGGGGCCTGACTCTTGATTTTGAATGCTTGAGGCTGACAATACTCACTTTACCTCCTTTCAGCTACATTAGACAGAAATATCCATGGCAATAGATCCAACATGGGACATGAAATTACAGCCCAGAATGACAGAATGGGTGGGAAAACCTCTCTTGTGTGTATCATTTTGGCTGCCATTTTTTATGGCTTATAAGTACAATTAAGTGAATGAGAAAAGATTCCACACTCTCAGCAACTAGAATCAAGCCACAATATACAGCACACATTTTCTGTTTGCTAGCCATACCTTCTTTTTCGCCCCCAAAACAGTGAAATGTTAGTCTGTTAGTTCCTTTGGCAATGACGGAAATCATTGTCTCCAAAGAGAACAGTTAAAACTACCTATGTGTGTGTGTGTGTATATATATATACGCATATGTAAATACACATGTACGTACACCTCCCCATCCTTTGTGTTCATACTGCCTTAAATAGAAAAAAACAACAACTTCCATTCCCCAACTGAAAAATTCAATCAGATCATATTACACAATGGATACAATTTAGTGGATACAATCAGATAACAGATATAATACGACAGTTTAAATCCTAGTTGGCCAAGGTAATCTTATCAGAGTTACTTTAGATCTGCAGTAAAGTCACAGAACGACAACAAATAGGAACAGGCACCAAAACATTTCTTCTAATAGATTTGTGGTCGAATCAGCGCATTAAGCTCCCCAAATCCCCTATGTGAGTTGCAGCAAGTCAGAGAATGGTCTTAATTAAAAGCAAAGGGAAAAGTTTTAAGAAAACAGGACTCGAAACTTTAAAAATAACTCACAGTTACTGCCATAAGCTAAATGTATAGCACGAGCTAGGGCTACACTAACTTCTTTCTTCAGACAAGTAGCAGCACTTTAGCTCCTACCTATTTGAGTTTCTAATTGAGCTGTACACTATTTACGACCATTTAAAAGTTTCTCTACAATTCTACCATCCAAAAGTTTCTACTGACATTCATGTGTAATCAACAGTATCTACTGCTTCCCTCACAGTTCAACACTGGAGGTCTAATTATAACATTGCAACTTTTAGAAAAATGCAAGTCAGGGAACACCCTGATGTCAAAAAAATTCGTGACTGCAGTTTAAATCTGTATTTTGCATTACAAATTCATTTAATATTCAATGCACAATCCACCATGGGCCCTATTAGCCAGGCAGAGCAAAAGGACACTGAAACTGTTCAGTACACAAGTGGAGTCTCATATTTCAGTCACCTTCTTTTCAGAACAGGAGGGCAGTGACACAGAAGTATTCCTTATTTAAATAGAACGACACTCCACCAACACGTCTTCACAGCCATGTCTTCACATACCATGCTGAGGAGGTACTAGGAACTACAAGATCTCTTACTACTCTGTAAGCTTCTATTACAAATCCACTTAGAATATTCCTTGAAGGTAGATAATTATAAGCTGCTGTCTAGGAAACACTCCCAGAGACAAGTCTATTTGTTCTCACTACATTTTAAAAAAACTGTTATTTCATCTCTTTCCCCCTGTATCTGACCACTTGTGTTTTGCTAATATGGTCCACCTGGACTATCCTGTTGCAGTGCGAACTTCTGTTTACTGTAGTTCAGTTTAGAATTCCACAGTCCAGTTCATGACAGACATCAAAAGAATAACTGCATATATGTGAAGTAAACCACAGAAACTGAACAGTGAGTCTGACCCATGAATACCTAACAGAAATATCAGATCAACCGAGTGGTCTCTCCTTGCTGAAACACAGAAATCTAAACCTTAAAATGTCTTGTAATTTTAAATAGAAAAGCTGTCCAAAAGGCAGATGTAGCCACCCAGACATCACTAAGCCCAGTCAAAAGGGTTGTTATGAGCATCTTTTGTAATCACCTTTAAAAGTACCAAGAGAGGAGAACATGCAGCAATTATGCAGAACATGTATCAGAGGGGTAGCCGTGTTAGTCTGTATCCACAAAAACAACAAGGAGTCTGGTGCACCTTAAAGACTAACAAATTTATTTGGGCATAAGCTTTCATGGGTAAAAAACCCACTTATTCAGATGCATGGAGTGAAAATTACAGATGTAGGCATTATTATACTGACACATGAAGAGAAGGGAGTTACCTTACAAAACATGCAGAACACGGTAAATATGAAACTCAAGTTTAGGCAATCTTTCTGCTCTCTTAGTATTGTAACTTATAGATAATCTTTGGGGGAAAAGTATGTATAGCTATGATTTTCCTTGAGACCTTTCAGGCACAATGCCACTCCCATTAGTCAAAAAATAACCCGCAAATCTTAATTCCCACAGCTAGAAGCATTTAGTTTCCAATACCCTGTATCACTCCGAGAGCTTTGGCAAGTTTTATTTTTTAAGAATAGTCATCTGCTTTCTCCTTTGTAAAGAAATGAGTATGTGTGGGAGCATTAAAAATGCAGTTTTCCATTATGTTTGCCACAGGCTATATTTCTCAATTTGTGCAAGTCTAAAGAAAAGATAGCCTATTAGTTGTCAGCAGAGCTGAGCCTTTCCCCTGTAGGTTTTCATGTGATTTACAATACAACACAAATATATGGAAATTAGCCAGGTAAATGCAGAATTAGACATTAATATTTCTCTCACAATGCACATTGAAAAAAGTTTCAAATTTGCATAAACGGTACTACTGAAATAGTCTGCTGGAATTTAATAAATCAGTAAAACACCACTTTATGTGTGTGTGCGTGTAGAGTGGGGGCTATGTTGTAAAAAAGAAGTGAGAGTTTTATAAATTTATTAACTAAAATAAGAGACTTCTTAAAAGAATTTACAGATTTTTCTTTTCAGGATAAAATTTATAATCTATAAGAAAAAATAGCTGTGTTCTCTTCCTACGGAAATCTTAGCCTCTACCAATTTGAGTTGAGTCCTTTAAAAATATTTATGCAGATATGCTCTTTGACTCCATTTTCAATGCAAAAGTGAAATACCAAGTTCTGCGGTGGTCATATAAATATGATTGCTCTGCTCATGGAAACTTAAAGTTTTGTCCATTCATTGCTTGCTCTTTCTTGGTACCTGATTTATCAAGCATGCATCCTGAGTAAACTGCTTTGCTACGTAGCCAAACATGGTGACTAAACTTTCTAGCACATTTGATCTCACTTAGCCTACCGTATCTCCACATTAATCGTCGGTAGGATCAGGTCACACACAAAAAGTATAGTCAAAAGAAAAGGAGTACTTGTGGCACCTTAGAGACTAACAAATTTATTTGAGCATAAGCTTTTGTGAGCTACAGCTCACTTTATCAGATGCATTGAAGTGAGCTGTAGCTCACGAAAGCTTATGCTCAAATAAATTGGTTAGTCTCTAAGGTGCCACAAGTACTCCTTTTCTTTTTGCGAATACAGACTAACACAGCTGCTACTCTGAAAAAAGTATAGTGCAAGCTGAGGACTTTGATGTCTCAAAGCATCAGACAGGAAGATTCCATTTGCTTTAACATTGCTGGGGGAAGTCAAAAACCATGTCATGATGCCTTTGTGTCTTAGAAGGACCAGTGAGAAGGAAAAAAAAAGATAAAAGAACCTCTCATATAGCCTATAGACTGGTATGAGACAAGGTACTGTGGGTACTAACTATTGTTTTCGGTCAGGGGATGGGTTCTTTTAATATAAAATATCAGAGGGTACCAAATCTAAACAGTGGATCAGATTCTCCATTGCTTCACACCCTGGGTAGCCATTTATACCTGTGCAAAGTGCAAAATGGAACTAAAAGCATAATTCTCCACTCACTTACATGGGTGGTAGCAATTTGCACTCACTTTTCACAAATATAAGTGACTACACACAGTACAAAGCAATGGAGAGACAGGCTCATTAAACTACATGTGCATAATGGCACAGTGGATCTAAAATGCTACTATTTGGATTTTTATACCCAGTTTCCACTCACTTTGCATTGGTGTAAGACAGTGAATTATCAGGCTGTACATTATAAATAGCTATTTCCCCCTTATGAGCTAAAAATAGTCTAGTAAATGGAAATGGCTTGCCAGACATATGCAAGAATGAACTGTATTTCAGAGAGAGTTCTTGGAAGAAAGTAAAGGCATTTACTGTTTGTGCATTAGCACTTACTGGTGAACCAACTGTCCTATTTCCACTGCTTGGTCAGCAAGGATATAATTTATCTTGCAGACTCTAATCCACTGTAGCCTACAGATCTGGTTGAAAACTGAATGGATTGAAATTAGATTTCATATAAAAAGTCACAATCAAACTATCTATAGTGAGGGATGTAAACTGGGGCTTTCCACTGTAATTAGACCATTAGTCCAATATTTCCTCTATTAGGAATTTAGTGTGGTCTAGTCCTAGATTTCACTCAAGATGGCCTCTTATCTGCTCTACGGGGTGATTTAATACCAAGGCTTCTCTGTTGTTAGATAACTGCCCTGCCAGTGCACTTCAGTCAGAGTTGTTTTTTTGTTTTATTTTATTGCGGGACAACTTAAAAGCACCCAATAGCCCAATCCTTCAAGTTGCAGAGCACCTCCTGATGTCAGTGGGAGCTGAGGGCTCTCAGAAGGCACTCAGCACCAAACAGGATCGGGTTTTATTGCAACCTCCCCACTTCCTGCCCCAAGACACAGAGTTCACTTGAGTAGGGAAGATGCGAAATCATCCCAATGCACCGTAGTCTGTTGCCTTCAGACCTTCTTCAAGAGAACAATAAATGGCAAACACATATCTATGAAAATAACCCTATTTGAACGGTTTTCCCAGACCCAACCTTGCTACAACAGCCCCGTTCAGCTGTGCTTTGCAAAGTCTTCTTCACAAAAGAAAGAGCTCTCTTATCTGTTTGCAGACTGTGGTGAGGTCTTATTGCAGAGGATGGATGCTAGTCACTAGTGTGTTCTCACTGCTTTACTTTGCCAGAGAAGCACATGCTAACCTGAACTTACCAGTGCATCTATCCTGTCTGGACAGTACTTCTCCTCATTAAAAATAAAACCCAGTTAAAATTTAGACATACCACATTCTGGACAGCTGTACATAGGCTCCTGTAAAAGATACCAAGGCCTGGTATAGAAGATGAAGGGGTCATATGGATGTTTCTATAAGAAATATACACAGGCAATTCACACAAACATCAGGTTCCCCCAGCATAAACAGACACAAGCTACATTGTGTGTCACAAAACAAGGACACTTTTTTGTGGCACACTTTTTTATTGCATGATACCAGCATTAGTGTTAACTAGAATGAAATGAAAGCCACACATCTCATTACTGTTTCTGACAGTATTAACAGAAAAAAAAGTTATTTTACATTTCAACTGTTTTACAGTAAATTGCTAATAAAACAAGTTAATACTTTCAAACAGCACTTAGAGAAAATACATCCCCTTTCTCCTTTTCATAAGCACTTTCATATGTTGCTTTTCCCTTGGTATCACTGGAAATAACTTGTTTTTTCTACAAGCAGGCTATCCATTTGGCTAATTTCCATCTCTAAGAACTAGGCATAAATACATTCTTTGAAGAGACGGTATAGTCTTGTTAGTAATCACCATCTCTTTTGATCTTTGCAGATGTATATTCACCAGCATGGAATGTGTGGATACTGTATCATATTATTGTACCTCATATACATTAATGGACTTCACATTACCCACGTCTAGCATTAGCAATACTGACACTATAATTCAGCTGAGACGGGCATGTTCATGGCTCATAACTAGCTTTGAAATATTTCAGAAAAAATTTCTAGCATACTATGCCATGCTTCTAAATTTTGCTCGTTTATAAAAATAAACATACATTTTGTATTGTACCAAGTGTGTGATAAGTGCTTTGATTCTGCATAAAGATACAGTATTATTTCTATTGATGCATGCAACCAGATGAGTGTTGTTAGCTACAAAACCCAGCATTGAATTCTCTATCTAGGGGAGAAAAGAACCAGAGGCAGGGACAGAGGATCCTGCAGGGGGAAGCCATAGGAAAAAGGGAAACTCAGGAGAAAACTTAGGCTGAGGTTTGTATTCGGTTGTTACTTAAGAATAAAGGCAGACCCTGGGAATTGGGTGAGTTTTGAACTCTAATGTGTGTGTGCAAATGCACTGTGCTGAGAGAATACCATTGCTCACAAAGCATTGGTAAATGATTTCCATAAGTGAAAGTCTAAGAGTAGTTCAGTATATTTTATCCAAAATAATGCTTTTTTGCATAAAGATTACTTCACCACCCTCACACAAGATTTTCCAAGGGTTTGCAGGATCAAGCCCTAAAATTAAGTTGAAATACAAAAGATAAACATATACCTGTCTAAAATCATGTGATAGATTCTCTCTTATCCCCAATCTCTATCTCTGAAAATAAGAGACAGAGACTGTCTGCTTGTTCTGTGTTTGTACAGCACCTAGTACAATGGGGTTGTGGTCCATGACTGGTGCTCCTATGTTCTACTGCCATATAAATAATCAATTAATTAAATCAATAATACTCTTCAGCAGCCAAATTCCCAGTTTGCTATTCACTCCTGGGGAGGGCCAGCTGAGCCTTTAATCTAAATTTAATCAGTATTCAGCCCTTCATTCTATTCGCCAGATGAGCCAGGGACTTTGCTTCCATTCCACATCAAGGATTCTCCCCCACTCCCAACTCCTTTAGCCAACTTGTCTTCCCTTCCTTGAAAACTATCCATCTAAATACGCATCTAAGGGCTAGTCTATACTGGCAATGTTAAACTCTGCTGTGGCAGCATGGTGGGAGAGAGCTTTCCCAACGCTCTAAAAAACCCCACCTCGATGAGAGGCATAGCTCCCAGTGCTGGGAGTGCAGCTCCCAGTGCTCATGCACGGTCTACACTGGTGCTGTACAGTGCTGAAACTTGCTGTGCTCAGGGGGGTGTTTTTTCACACCCCTGAGCGAGAAAGTTGCAGCGGTGTAAAGTGCCAGTGTAGACAAGCCCTAACTCCTAACTAATTCCTTTGAAATTCAGCAAGTGTAACATTCTTTGGCACCTTCTTTCTGGCAGCATTCCAGGCTACCTACAAGTCATCCTGTATATTTAAGGAAAAAGTCAATCTGCATGGGTGTTAATTATATTACTGCAGTCTCTTCAAGAATTGCTTTACCACAGTAGTCTCATTCATACAGTTTAACCCAAAAAGAGACTGTGGATTGTCAAAACTACAATTGAGAGAGAGTTTGGAATGCCTATACTATAGCAAGGCTTTCTCATGTGACACAAATAATTTCCCTCAGTACTAAATTTTTAGTAACATGCACCCCGGGATACTCATCCCTCTTCAAAATGATTGGTCTTAGCATAACTCAAAGTTAGATGCATTTGTGTGCACTTCACTCAAAAGCATGGGTGACTTTGCCAATCATTTCTTAAAGGCAATGAAAAACACTGATCACACTCTTGAGAGAGACAAGTTACTCTGGCATTTGTCTTTTTATCAGATCCAAGATAAGGGCTGCAATGCTACCATAATGGCTCAGAAAACAGCAGTATTTCTTCATTATCTCCCCAGAAAAGCCCTTCTTTGTTGTGGAAGTGGGCCAAACTCTAACAACCTCCCTTTTTAGCAGACTCTGATTCTATTATCCCACTCCCCAAACTCCACCCTCACTAAAGGAATCCCCCCATGCCTAGATAGCACTTTTTGGCCCTACCTGTTAAGGAAACGCAGTGGATCTAATTTACCTCAATTTCAGTAAGGCATTTGCTATGGTTCCACATGGGGAATTATTAGCTAAATTGGAAAAGATGGGGATCAATATGAAAATTGAAAGGTGGATAAGGAACTGGTTAAAGGGGAGACTATAGCGGGTCACACTGAAAGGTGAACTGACAGGCTGGAAGGAAGTTACCAGTGGAGTTCCTCAGGGCTCGGTTTTGGGACCAATCTTTTTATTACTGACCTTGGCACAAAAAGCGGGGATGTGCTAATAGTCTGCAGATGACACAAAGCTGGGAGGTATTGCCAATACAGAGAAGGACTGGGATATCATACAGGAAGATCTGGATGACCTTGTAAACTGGAGTAATAGTAATAGAATGAAATTTAATAGTGAAAAGTGCAAGGTCATGCCATTACGGATTAATAAGAATTTTTGTTATAAACTGGGGATGCATCACTTGGAAGTAACAGAGGAGGAGGAGAAGGACCTCAGAGTATTGGTCGATCACAGGATGAATATGAGCTGCCAACGTGATATGGCCATGAAAAAAGCTAATGCGGTCTTGGGATGCATCAGGCAAGGTATTTCCAGTAGAGATAAGGAGGTGTTAGTACCGTTATACAAGGCACTGGTGAGACCTCATCTGGAATACTGTGTGCAGTTCTGGTCTCCCATGTTTAAGAAAGATGAATTCAAACTGGAACAGATACAGAGAAGGGCTGCTAGGATGATCCGAGGAACGGAAAACCTGTCTTATGAAAGGAGACTCAAAGAGTTTGGCTTGTTTAGCCTAACCAAAAGAAGGCTGAGAGGAGATATGATTGCTCTCTATAAATATATTAGAGGGATAAATACCACAGAGGGAGCAGAATTATTTAAGCTCAGTACCAATGTGGACACAAGAACAAATGGATATAAACTGGCCATCAGGAAGTTTAGACTTGAAATTAGACAAAGGTTTCTAACCATCAGCGGAGCGAAGTTCTGGAACTTCCAAGGGAAGCAGTGGGGGCAAAAGACATATCTGGCTTCAAGACTAAGCTTGATAAGTTTATGGGAGGGATGATATGATGGGGGATAGCCTAATTTTGGCAATTAGTTGATCTTCAACTATTAGCGGTAGATATGCACAATGGCCTGTGATGGGATGTTAGATGCGGAGGATCTGAGTTACTACAGAGAATCCATTCCTGGGTGTCCGGCTGGTGAGTCTTTCCCACATGCTCAGGGTTTAGCTGATCGCCATATTTGGGGTCGGGAAGGAATTTTCCTCCAGGGCACATTGGCAGAGGCCCTGCGGGTTTTTCGCCTTCCTCTGCAGCGTGGGGCACGGGTCACTTGCTGGAGGATTCTCTGCATCTTGAAGTCTTTAAACCACGATTTGAGGACTTACATAGCACAGACATAGGTTAGGGGGTTGTTACAGGAGTGGGTGGGTGAGATTCTGTGGCCTGCATTGTGCAGGAGGTCAGACTAGATGATCATAATGGTCCGTGCTGACCTTAAAGTCTATGATTCTAAGTCTATTTGTAGTAACCTTGTAATTAGAATTTTTATACAGTCCAGGTAGTCCTCCCATGTCTAGTTGATTATTGTTATATTAACTATATGGGAGACTACAAAAATCACTTAGCCTTGATAATACTTCATTGACCATTCTTTAAAATTTGACTGATGCATTTTTCATTTCAAAGGAGAGCACAAAAAATCTGTCCATAGAATTAATCTTTATCTATGTATCTTACACAGCACCCATCACTGTTATATCTGAATACCTCTGACTTGATATGTGGTCTTTTTAAGTTTCCTTGGATAAAAGATAAAAGTCTGATCAGAAGGCTTCAGACTTATTCAGGGATCCATTCAGATTCAGGATCCTACCCTCATATTCCATGGTAATGAAAATCCTCTAGAGGGACCAATTTTAATATGTGGCAACAGTAGATGTTATAGAAGTTGACCTATATAAATTATATGCCCAATAATATGGTTCTATTGGCTGCAGGGTGAGACATACCAGGTAAGTATGAGAGTTTTTTCTTTACTTCCCAGGCAAATTCCAAACAGATTTAGGGTTCTGTGCTTTCTATACAAGTGAGTGGATCAACCTCCAACTACGTTAATCATGCAGGGAGAGCTGTATGAGATGGTTGTGCTTTCATCAGCTGTTGCAGCACATACCTAGAACTCTGAACTCTGGAGCTGGCCAATGGATTTTAAAATATTTTGTTTTAAAAATCAATTGATGTGTAATTTTAAAATACTGTATGATTTGGGTTCTTAAACACTGTATTTAATTTTTAAAGCTTTGCATATTGAAAGTTCACCTTCAAGGGGTCACCGTATAATTTGTGCTCTGGCCAAGAAGCAGCATTTGCTGTCCACTCCCACATTTTTGGAAAGTTTTTCTGTTTTTCCCTTTGCGAAATGTCCTGAGGAGCCAAAAATATTTTGTCTTGGGCCAAGTTGAATATTTTTTTCTGTACGCCCATAAGGTGTGTAGTCAAAGTTGGCTTTGGATCATCCTAATTATAAGACCCAGCAAGGATCTTATGAACACATTTTGCGTACCTCAGATTTGCAGTTCACAAAGTCAAGATATTTAGCATCTTTAAAAAGCTCAAAAACGGGATCTAAAGTGGTAGTATTTATACCAGTTTTCATTTCTGTCTTTAGTATTGAGATCATATGAAAGGGGAACCCCCACTCCCAGTCTGTAAACTGTGACTCCCCTTTTTGTTTCAGAAATAACATCATCCTGAACGTCCCCGCAGCAAGACTGATACATAGAGAATACCGGGGGGGGGGGGGGGGGGGGAATCCTAAATATGTCATAAAAGGGTTTGTGCTAAAACTGAGCTGTAGGAAAAATAGCAAGTCTGAAGTGCTATCAGTGCTCACTGCTTTCTGCAGGGTTGAAGTGACCGCATTCAGATCCTTTCGTTCTGTGGTGAAAAGATCATTACCATGCTACTCCAGGGAAGTCAGCCCTCCTGTAAGTGAGCTCCTTTGTTATGAATATGGAACAGATGGAGCCAAATCTATCTGCTCCATAGGAACAAAAACACTTACAACCTAGCTCTCTCTATTAAAGACTCTACTTAGCTCCTTTACACCACTGGCTTTCTGTGCACTGCTGGGAGGTTTTGACTTTATAGAAAAAGGCACTTCATAAAAGCAATAGTTCTTACTCTTAAACCAAAGTGGCCTAAGAATGGCGGAAGATGAATGCACAGTTCAACCCGCATGGCTCCTTGGAGATATGCAAATATTCAATTACTATTTTTTTCAAAGCTAGAAAAAGGATTTTTTTTTTTTAAAGGAGGAGAAATATCCATATGTTGTATAGACTTTGTACCAACAGTAGTAAAACATGTGGGTGATAATATGCTACTCACAGTAATAAAGATTGAATCTGACTATGAAGGAACAGGCATTTCATTTGTGTATATATTTGTATGTATCAAGATGTCAGTCCTGCACAGAAATCTATATCAGACTCAAAAAAATATATAGAAGAGAAAGATGTAATTAGGTACCTATCAGGAAAACAAAGACCTAATGTACTGATTCATTTCCAAGTACCGCAATTTGCAGTGCCTATCTGTAGAAATTACACTCAGTATTGCACCAATTAATGTTACAAATTGAAAATATGCATATACTGTAGCTGAAACCAATAGATGTGCTTATTGACTGTTGATCTACTGTGCTCATTTGCAGTGGAGGGAGTACATGCAGAATATCTACCAAAGTATTTTAAAATGTGCATTTCTATATGTACACATACATAGCTACACAGACACACATTGTACATGTCTATTCCTCACAAATGCCCAAACAACAAAAACCATTGGCCTCCTTTACTCACTACATTTATTAGGTTGATACATTTACCATCTGGCTGCCTTTTCAGAGGTAATGGGAAAAAGATTTCTGTGGCAGGATGCTTTGATTCTGACTAAATCAAGTCTTCAGGCAAATTTCCCCCTGCCAGCGAAGGCACAGCTTGCCTGAAGTCGTAACCTTTGCTGGCGGAAGGGAACTGGCCTTGAAACAGATCATGAAGCAGATGTTTTATGCCAAATCAGAGTCTAGGGATACACAGGCTACCACAAATAAAACTCGTCTTATCTGTTCAATCATTTCAATTCCCTGCAGTGTGAAATATGAACTTGCCAACAAATGGCCAGTGTGCTATGCAGCACAGCAGGGAGAGTGAGTGCCAAGGACCAGAAAACATCAGACGTTCCCAACGTTTTCATTAGGTCTCCTTTACAGTCTGGACTCGAGCAATGACACACTGCAGTAGCCATCTCTAGGGACGGTGCTGGGGTTCGTAAAGACAACCTTCATTCATATGATGAGTGGTAGGAAGCATTTAGAAAAAAGTATTGACTTGTACCCATCTACTCTATGATTACATTCATTAGTAGCCAATGAGAGGTATTGCAAATGCAAAGACAAAAAAATTTAAACTTTGCCCATCCTCTAAAGAGGCTGAAAATAACATACTCACCTATTAAATTGCACAGAATCACACCAGCTTAGTTTCACGGATATGTAATGTCATATGAAAACACCACCAAAAAAATAGAGAAAAAGTACACAGTAGTAGTGCAGTGGATCTGGGGTAGACTGGCTTGACAGACAGGATGGGGCACAATGCCTGCTTTCATCCCCTGACAAGAAACATGGAATAATACTTGCAGTGGTAGCACAGCAGGACAATCTGATGCTCCCACTCCACCCACCATTAGTTTTTGCCATCTACTAGATTGTTTTTTATCTCATTGAAGCATTACTGGAGCCACAAATCTGCATTGTAAGAGACAACTGTTCAAAACACGACTTAAATGTAGGTAAAACTCATATTTTAAAGTCAATTTCAGTTCACTGGGCTCAAATGGCACACTGGGCTAGATTAAAAAAACACAGGCATGTCATTTGAGCAGATCTACATGACATGCATACATCCATGGAATTTCTATTTATATCAATGATATACTAACCCTTTTATACATTTCTAAACTTGCTGTTGAACCTATGTACAACAAGGAAAGCAAATATAGTGATGCTATCATTATGCACAGCATCTCTGGACTAAACGTGGCCCTCACACGTGGCCCTCACACAGGGGGGTTTGGTCTAGAGATGCTAAGCTAAGGATAAATCACGATTGTATTTGCTCTTCTTTTTACAAGCATGTTCAACAGCAAGTCAGCTATGATATTTGCAAGACACAGAGCTAAGCCACATTTTCCAAACAACTCCAGGACAAACTTTAGCATCCACAACTTGGGCTAAATTTTCAGAAGATCTCCGCACTCAGTGTGAATGTTGGACAGCTGCAGTTCTTTGGATGCCTAAATTAGAGCTGCATACTTCTGAAAACTGGGCTCTAATTGTGGGTACTGAGCACTTTTGAAAATCTGGCCCATAATGAAAGGCCCATCTACTTTACCAAGTTTTTGAGAAGGGAAAGTGGGGGAGCTTGAAGGACCGTGTGGTCTGAGATGGGATTATTTTGATAGGTGGATAGATTAATAGAATGTAATAGTCTATTTTTTTTGTTTCAGTCTTATTTGTTTTCCAATCTAAGAAAAAATGTATATGCTCTACAGGCTTGATCCAATGCTCACTGAAGTCAGTGTGAGTTGCACCTACTTATACCAGGGCTGAATTTAGCTATCTTCGCTAATACTTGTTTTAGTAAACCAGTCACTAAAAAGGTTTCAAATCACATCGTTCGTAATTACATACACATACAAGGTTTCTGTACATTCACCTGCCCAAATCTTCATACAGAAGCCCGAACTGGACTTTCTTGTACAGTTATATAAAATACCCTGTTCCTCTGTGAAGAATGGAAAATAATTACATATATCTAATTATGTTTGCTCTCACAGGATATTGTCTTCTGTTTCTTTTAAGAGTCCTCCTTCTACTTCACACTACTGGAGTCACTTTACAAGCAAAAACAAGTTTAAAAGCATTTCAATTGTAATGTATTCATTTTTATGAAAGCTTTCATTGCAGAGTTTTACATTTGAACTTACATGAAAATCTCCGTTGCTTCACCCACTTTTAATTTGGGGGGGAGTTTCCAGAAGTTGTGCAGGTGTGCCTAAACATAGCTTCATCTGGTTTGGAAATATCATATCCTACACGTGGCCAGTTTATGGTTGGGAACGGCACACAACCTTGTGGACATCTAGGCCCCCATATTAAAATGCAATTTAACTCCAAGTTTTTAAAATATAATCATCGTGTTCTTTATAGACCATATAGTTCAGAACACTTTCTCTTCTTTTTCTCCTGAATTCTTAAATATAACAGTATGTTCTTTTTGGCTTACACTATTTGTGACTCAGGATAATTTTACAAAAATGAATATTCCTGGCCAGCATCATATCTTTTTGGAACAGCCTAGAGTATTCCGAAAGTTTCCCTCCAGTCACTAGTTTATGTGGCCCTCATTGACCTCAGTGCAGTTACTCTGAATTTACACCAGTGTAACCAAGTCTGGGCCCCCTCAACTCCCAACGTAGAGGAAGTGCTCAGCACCTCACAGGATTGGGTCCTAAATCAACTGAAAAGCTGCTCTAAGCGGTAATTTTATATATTACATATTAGAGATGATTAGAAAAAAATGTTTTTCCCCCATGAATAATTTCACTAAAAACAAAAAATTTGCATTTCTGAGAAAATTTAAAATCTGAACTACTTTGGTGGAAAAACTGAAATATTTCAATTCTGCCTCATGGAAGTTAAAACTCAGGTGCCACACACATTCCCCTGGTCAGACTCCCTGATGAGACTATATCTCCCACAATGTACCCTGGCTTCTCATCATAGCCCAGGGAGAAGCAGCCCAGCTGGGGAGCCCAGCCCAGCCCAAAGAGAAGAATGGGCACCTGACCTACATCTCCCATGAGGCACCACGGTGGCATTTCAGAATCAAAGTAACTCAATTTTCAGCTGAAAAACCAAAAAACAAAAACAAACCAAAAAAACCCTTCCAAAATTGTTTGGGGGGAGGTTGGGTTTTCACTTTTTCAATAAAAAATGAAATTTCGCAGAAAGCAGACTCTTTCACACACAAAAAATTGTTTTGTGAAAAACTAATTTTCCCTCAAACACAGTTTTGACTTAAAATTTAAACACACATTTAGAGACACAATTTGATGGAATGATATATACGAAGTCCTCAACAATTAAAGGTTACAAATATTTTGTAGTTTCTGAAAATGACACCATGGCTTTTAAATTAAAATCTTTAACTCAACATCCATCTTGAGACGTCATGTTTAAAAAGAAATCCCTCAATGACGATTTCACTTATATTTATGTTAGTCAGTCCAGCATATCTGCTCAAACTGTCACACCTCACCATCACTAAATTCATCAACGTTCCAATACCAATCAAGAGAGGTTGCTAAACCTCTTGCCACTAGAGTATCAATTCTCTATGAAACAGAAGCCTTTCTACTCAAGCATCTAAATTTTGTCTTGAATAGGAGCCTCCTCTTATACAGTTCTAATATCAGACATAGTAGGTTTCTCTAGGGAATACCACCACCACTGCTGATTTTATCATGGCCTTTTCTTGTGAAATATTTCACTGAAAATAATTGGAACTTAATGATGCTTCAGAGGAGTTCCTAACTGAGAAAAAGAAATAGGAAGGAATGTTATGTTTGAGACTACACTTTCATTTCGCAGGGTCCTTAGATGTCCGATGGGAACTGTCAGAGCCACCAATCAATTAATTTTCTAATCTCTTTATAATGAGCTTCTTTCCCCCTTATCGTTGTTTGTGTCTTTTGTAGCAAGCAGTTGATTTTGTGTGTGTTTGTTTTGGTTTCCTTCCTTTTCTACCATCTTAAAACACAAGAGCACGGGGGAAAGGGGAAGTTAACCCGAACAGAATAGGATACTGTATGTCTGTTCTTTAATTTGTTGGAACATGATAAGCCTCAAAAAGTAGTATGCTAGGAAATTGATTTTGCCTGTACAAGATACATAAAGTGTGAAGGTCATATCGACAGTCTGCCCCACACTGCTCTTAGACCCTGCAGGATTCGTTCTATCCTCTTTCTTATCATTCTGGTCAGCTCCACATATTCTGTACCATTATTCATGGACAGTTCCTACAGTATTCTACAGGATTACTTGCAAATGTACAGAATATTAAATAGCCTCAGATGTTTTTTTTCCTGGAGCCATAAATTTGGCATCTGAAGCATTCTTAAGAAAAGAAGCCAGAGGGGAAGGGGGAAGAGGCGGGAAGAAAATGCATAAGCGTGAAGAGGAAATGATCCAGCAATTGCAAAAACAGCAGCTAGACAGACATCTTGCTTCTCTTATCTGAATACTAGACTTGCCAAAAATTAAGAAATGTGGGTCTGGTTTGATTGTAGCTTTAGACTGCTCTATTGATTAATCTGTTTCTGTTCTTAAAATGAATTACACCATCTTGTCTCTCCACTGTATACTTTTATCAAAGAGCTGTCAAATAATGCCCGCAGTGATGCCCTGCGCTGAAGAGGAATGTATAGTAAAACACGGTTTTCCACAAATGAATTGCTGAAACGGTTAATCTTTATCTAAGAGACTATAATAAACTGGTTTGTTCTCAGTGGCAGTTTGGGAGGAAAAAAAGTCCTCCAGAAAGCACTTTGGCAGCCATTCTGCTTGTTAATAAACTTGGATAAACATTTGTGATTGATATAAATTACTAATTCCACTTTTAATGCCTAAATGTGACAGACACTAATTTATACAGTTTTGCTTGAGCTACCACTTAGTATTTCAAGTGGGACTGTGCACAATGTGCTATCATATCGCTGCACGTTTCTGAGGAAAGCTAACACAGGTACAGTGCTATGTATGAAGAATCCTATCAATGGCAATACTTTCGAACCACATCTTCATTGGTTTATCACTCTGCGTTGGCAGGAGCGGAAGGTCGACATTCAAAACCACCTACTAGCTTCTCACTGATAACACTCTGGCATATGTTGCACATGCTCAGGAGTCATTAAAGTACACCTGGGGTCAGTGAGGGTGCTGCTCTGCTTCCTCAGCAGCATCTTTTTAGTTCTGTGACTGTCATATCAAATGGAGGCATCCGTAGGCGACAGTTAAAACAAGGAGAAAATGGGGTGTTCTCCAAGTCAAGTGGAGGACACACATCACTGTTGGAAAAAGACAGGTGATCTTTAAAATTTGGGAGTGGGCTGGAATGTGTACATTCCACAGGATGATACCATATAGTTGCCAAATAGTTGCTTAACTTGCCAGTTAAAGTTAAAATCCAAAGGAGATCCAGTGGCCTCTAGTTTACTCCATTAGTCCCTAGAGCTGGGTAAAAAGTGGAGATCACCAGTGTTCAAATAATAAATAATAATTAATACCCATGTCTCCAGAGATCAATGCAGACATCAAAGTTCAATATCTAATTGTTGCTCTACCATAAATGAACTTTAAAAGTATTCTTAAACAAACATTATTGATCTTAAGTTTTAACAGAATTATGTTTTCACATACATACTTTCCAATATGGTCCACTCCTCAACTGTCAAAAGAAAGCAAGTAAGGAAGAACTGACAATTTTTATACGTTTTATGACTTTTCATAACTAAGAGTTTTATTACACCAACATCCACCTGAGGTCAGGTGTTCAGGCCTCAGCCACAACTTACAGTCATCTTCCTCCTTAAAAGTTATTTTCATTTCTCTCTACATATACCTTTTCTGTCTACAGGTTTTACTTTCTCAAGTCTTCAGGAAACTGACCTGTCAGCGTGCTGATATTTTTCTGGCTGGAATATGCCCCTATTGATTTTTGGCTAAGTTGTTCCTTCCTTTTATTTTGTTAGTATTATGAGAGGAGCCTAATGAAGTTAAGCACCCAACTCCCAGTGACTTTCAATGGGAACTGGGCACCTACCTCCTTTAGAAAACTTCAGCCCCTTTACGTATACATTATTTTTGCCTACTCTGTATACAGGAGATCAGGCTGGGCCCAACCTATACATAGGCATTCAAGGGAAGGAGAGGGCAGAGGAAGCTTTTCTCCCCATTGTTCTAATGTGCAGGGGCCAGGCAGATGGTGTTCAGGGAATGCAAAGAACTCCAGGGGGCTACCGTTGTTAGGCACCCCAAGAGAGATGTGCGAGAAGGACAGGGAGCCAAGTCATGGTTTTACTCTCCTGTGTACTTAACTGCAATGCTGGCCAGTTGCAGAGAGAAGTAAATATGCACCCTTTCCAAGGATACAACAGCGGTCACATTCCTTCCATGCTCTCGAGGGGCATTCTGTCTTGAGGCACAGTGTCTCCTCTAGCTCCTATTGGGGCAGTTTACTTCAATAGTACCGCCAAAACGGGGCTGTGGTTATATGCCATAATCTAGCCCACTCTTTAGTATTCCCTTTCACGCTCTACTTGCCATTGTAACTAAAACGTTTCATAGAAAGAAAGCATATGCACCATTTTAATTCCACCCAGTGGCAGATTAGCCACTGGGACAACGGGGCCCGTGCCCAGGGGTCACGGCCTTCTGGGGGGCAACCCCACAAAAATGGATGCCCCGAGCCCTGACCTGCTCCGCCCGGCTCTCCTGCTGGGGGGAGAGGGGTCAGGCCGCAGGGGCTTGCCCCACTCCACCCAGCACTCCTGCTGGGAGAAGGAGGAGACCCCATGCCCAGACCCCATTTCCTTAGCAGGAGCACAGGGGACGGGAGTGGTGGGGGATAGAGGGGACTGCAGGCCGAAGGGGTGGGGAGGGACCCCCACTTGCTCTGGCCCAGGGCCACACAAAAGCATAATTCATCTCTGATTCCACCAGACCTGTAGTGAGAGTCATCTTAAGACATCAGGTTAAACAAGGAGGAGGAGGAGGGGTGGGAGCCACCACAAATGAAACAGACAAATAAAAAAAGTATGTAAAAATCCTACATGTTGACTTCTGCAGGATGTGCCCCTATAAATCTGTCCAAAGTGTTGCAAGGTAAGCAGTTTCCCAAACTTTCCCCAAATAGATTGCTGGAAATATCACAATCCTGGATCATGTATATAGGCCAAGGTAATACTTATGCTAAGCTAACTGAGTTTGGCCTAGTCTTTGCTTGACATGAGTGTTGTTGTGTGGACTTGATTAAATAATGCTTTTAGCTATGTAGGATAAAAGTAATGTTTGTACTGTACTGAAGGACAGATTTGTTTATCATGATGATATTACAATGTGGTTTAAAGAATGAGAATGGTATTCCAGGCATTTTTTCCCATTGATGTATAGAACTGCAGAGAATGACCATGTAACTCTTGTGTGAGTATTGTGGCCAGGTTGGTCCCAGAGAGACTAGGTGGGTGAGGTAACATTTTTTATTGGACTAGCTTCTGTTGGTGGGAGAGACAAGTGTTCGAGCCACACACAGCTCTTCTTCAGGTCTGGGAAAGATACTCCTAGTGTCACAACTATTTCAAAAGACAAGCCCGTGAGCTTAAATTCATAGCTCTGCAAGACATTAAAAATCATGGACTGAACAGTCACACCAGATTTATGGCTTATTACAGTGGTTCTCAACCTATTTACCATAGTGGGCCACATCCAATACCACCTATATAGCCCTGAGGATGTCACATGGGCCGCAGCTGTGCACTGACTGGGCCGCAGGTTGAGAACCACTGGCTTATTACAACAATCCGTAACCCACCAACCCCCTCTTAAAATAATCAGTATCCTCTTAATACACAAAACATAATGCCAAAGAGCCTCTGTACTGGGGTGGGGAGGGGAAAGGAAAGTTCCGATATGGAGTAAGGTGACACAACATGAAAATAATGTGGACAGCAAAAGGTATGTAAACTGAAGTCTCTGCCTGTGTATTGTGCATGTTACTTAAAACATAATGCTTAATGATTGATTTGATGGTTGTTATGTGGAAAGGTATAAATATGCTAGAGTGTAAGGTATAGTTGAAGACTCGTAGAGGAAATCCATCATAACCCTGGAAGAAGGTCATTGATCGATACCTTTTTTGTATATCTGTCATTCACTGCTTTTATAGTAATTGTAAAATACAAGACTATGCTTTGCTTCAAATAAAGGTTTGAATTAATAAACCTGAGTGTTTCGGCCCCAGTTGTGTGGTAATCCTCATCCAGCAGCATTTTTATACTCCACTGCTACAATTAAATTACCAGTGCTCTTTTAACTGATCAGCATACTGCCATTTTGATTATCCTTCACATGATCAAGGTACCCCAGCAGATCAGCAACAACGAAGGCATTCACCATACCTACCACCAGTAGCCATGGAGGCCTAGTTAACTCTGTGAATGAAGGTCACTGTAGTAGGTATGCTGCACAGATTTCTATAGCCTTTCAAGCCATTCCTAATTCCCTAAAGAAGGACTGATGTCTAGCTGGCGACACTACTTCATACTTAGTGTTAATGATCTGCAATGCAAAGAAAGCCCTACAAATGTTTAGGGGTAGGGAAAGTTCCTTGGGCAATAAACTGGAAGTTTTGAGGGTGGCTTACATGGCACCTCCCCAAAGAGAAAGAAGTGTGAGACTTCCTGTAGGCTTGAAGATATTTTTCAGTATGCAAGCAGTCTTTCTACAAATTTTTGAATAATTCTGGCTGTAAAAAAAATCTAATTTTGGGTGATTTATTTTGCCTTAAAGAACTTGAGAGATAATTTAAACCTGCCACGTGGCTGTATGACACCCTTTTAAGGCAAGAATTACATGAGAGACAAGGAGGTTGAGATAATATCTTTTATTGTACCAACTTCAGTTGGTGAGAGAGAAGTTTTGGAGCCATGCAGAGCTCTTCTTCGGGGCTGGGAAACGAACTCCCAGCATCACAGTAAAATGCATGGTGGAACAGATAGTTTAGCATAAGTACTTAGCACATACTGTAAGGGACCATTCAAGGCAGAGTGGCCCATTAAAACCTCTGCAGTCAAGGACAAAAAGAGGGGGTTGGTGGGTTACAGACTGTTGTAATAAGCCAGTGGTTCTCAACTTGCAGCCCAGTCAGCACTCAGCTGCGGCCCATGTGACATCCTCAGGGCCATATAGGTGGTATTGGATGTGGCCCACTATGGTAAATCACTGTAATAAGAGAATCACTGTAAAAAGCCATAAATCCAGTGTGTCTGTTCAGTCCATGATTTTTAATGTCTTGCAGAGCTATGAATTTAAGCTCACGGGCTTGTCTTTTGAAGGTGTTGTGACACTAGGAGTATCTTTCCCAGGCCTGAAGAAGAGCTGTGTGTGGCTCGAACGCTTGTCTCTCTCACCAACAGAAGCTGGTCCAATAAAAGATATTACCTCACCCACCTAGTCTCTCTGGGACCAACCTGGCCACAATACTCACACAAGAGTTACATGGTCATTCTATGCGGTTCTATGCATTAATGGGAAAAAATGCTTGGAATACCATTCTCACTCTTTAAATCACATTGTAATATCATCATGATAGACAAGTTTGCTCAGTTTAAACCACTTGCATCTCCAAATCAAAGAAACCTATACGTTCATGTTTTTTTAAAAACTCCAACAGCCAATTGTTCAGAACACAGAAATGTCTATTTATTGTTTGGAGGTTATTTAGTTTTTTTGGTCCTTCAATTGTAGACATGCATATATATCATGTCTATCATGACACATCAACAATATCAACCTAGAATAAGCTGCCTCAATAAAGTTAGTCTGAGGAACTACGAGACTAACATGCTGATGACATGGAGGCAATGGAATATAAACACTGTTATTCCAAATGGCACTGGTGTGTTATTTCCATTTCTCCTGGCATCTGTTCCATGTTACAAAATACAAACATGCAATACAGAAGCTCATTAAACTGGCTTCAGTTAGCTCAGAAATCAAATTACCACAGCGATACAGGTTTATAAATCTGAGAGAAACAGCTTCCTTGAGATAATAATAAATAATACTCTCCAATTTTACAGTGCCTTTCATCCAAGGACTGTAAGTGTTTTATATACTTTATTAATCTCCTTACGTCTCTGAAGAGTAGGTAAGAGACAAAATATCACTACAAAATAACTTTACCGACAACTAAAATGCAGCCACCTCTGAAGTGAAAAGAGGTAGCTGTTTAACACCACACAGCAGCACCAAAACCTGTTTAAGCCAAGAAGTGATAAATGCTATATCAAAATAAAACTGCAGGAAGAATTTAGGTAGACAATGTAATCACTCAAGTGCTGACTTGGTCAGGACACCAATGTGATACTACACCCCCATATTCTTCATTGAAATATTGTTATAATATGATTGTAGCATAGCTAAGATATATTTTACGCAAGATGGGTCATGTGAGGTATCATTGGAAAGGTTATTATTTACTGATTATGATTATCCTATTCGTAGGCATGTATCCTTTTTGTATCTAAAGTTAGGAATGTTGACTATACATCTGTACTACAAAAGTGTTTGCACTTGGGGAATGCCCACCAGACAGAACATAAGAATGGCCATACTGGGTCAGACCAAAGGTCCATCCAGCCCAGTATCCTGTCTACTGACAGTGGCCAATGCCGGGTGCCCCAGAGGGACTGAACCCAACAGGTAACGATAAAGTGATCTCTCTCCTGCCATCCATCTCCACCCTCTGACAAACAGAGGCTAGGGACACCATTCCTTATCCATCCTGGCTAATAGCCATTAATGGACTTAACCTCCATGAATATATCCAGTTCTCTTTTAAACCCTGTAATAGTCCTAGCCTTCACAACCCCCTCAGACAAGGAGTTCCACCTGTTGACTGTGTGCTGAGTGAAGAAGAACGTCCTTTTATTTGTTTTAAACCTGCTGCCCTTTAATTTCATTTGGTGGCCCCTAGTTCTTATATTATGGGAATAATAACTTTTCCTTATTCACTTTCTCCACACCACTCATGATTTTATATACCTCTATCATATCCCCCCTTAGTCTCCTCTTTTCCAAGATGCAAAGTCCTAGCCTCTTTAATCTCTCCTCATATGGGACCTGTTCCAAACCCCTAATCATTTTAGTTGCCCTTTTCTGAACCTTTTCTAATGCCAGTATATCATTTTTGAGATGAGAGGACCGCATCTGTATGCAGTATTCAAGATGTGGGCATACCGGATTTACATAAGGGCAATAAGATATTCTCCATCTTATTCGCTATCCCTTTTTTAATGATTCCTAACCTCCCATTTGCTTTTTTGACTGCAGCTGCACACTGCATGGACGTCTTCAGAGAACTATCCACGATGACTCCAAGATCTTTCTCCTGATTAGTTGTAGCTAAATTAGCCCCCATCATATTGTATGTATAGTTGGGGTTATTTTTTCCAATGTGCATTATTTTACATTTATCCACATTAAATTTCATTTGCCATTTTGTTGCCCAATCACTTCGTTTTGTGAGATCTTTTTGAAGTTCTTCACAGTCTGCTTTGGTCTTAACTATCTTGAGCAGTTTAGTATCATCTGCAAACTTTGCCACCACCCTTTCTCCAGATCATTTATGAATAAGTTGAATAGGATTGGTCCTAGAACTGACCCTTGGGGAATACCACTAGTTACCCCTCTCCATTCTGAAAATTTACCATTTATTCCTACCCTTTGTTCCCTGTCTTTTAACCAGTTTTTAATCCAAGAAAGGATCTTTCCTCTTATCCTATGACAATTTAATTTATGTAAGAGCCTTTGGTGAAGGACCTTGTCAAAGGCTTTCTGGAAATCTAAGTACACTATGTCCACTGGATTCCCCTTGTCCACATGTTTGTTGACTCCCTCAAAGAACTCTAATAGATTAGTAAGACATGATTTCCCTTTACAGAAACCATGTTGACTTTTGCCCAACAATTTATGCTCTTCTATGTGTCTGACAATTTTATTCTTTACTATTGTTTCAACTGATTTGCCCGGTACTGATGTTAGACTTACCGGTCTATAATTGCCAGGATCACCTCTAGAGCCCTTCTTAAATATTGGCGTTACATTAGTTATCTTCCAGTCATTGGGTACAACAGCTGATTTAAAGGACAGGTTACAAACCATAGTTAATAGTGCCGCAATTTCACATTTGAGTTCTTTCAGAACTCTTGGGTGAATGCCATCTGCTCCCGGTGACTTGTTGCTGTTAAGTTTCTCAATTAATTCCAAAACCTCCACTAGTGACACTTCAATCTGTGACAATTCCTCAGATTTGTCACCTATAAAAGACGGCTCCGGTTGGGGAATCTCCCTAACATCCTCAGCCGTGAAGACTGAAGCAAAGAGTTCATTTAGTTTCTCTGCAATAACTTTATCATCTTTAAGTGCTCCTTTTGTATCCCTGACGTCACATCCTTCTGTCAACCTGACTTTTAACTAGAGGCTTCCTGCTTCTGATGTATTTAAAAAACATTTTGTTATTACCTTTTGAGTTTTTGGCTAGCTGTTCTTCAAACTCCTTTTTGGCTCTTCTTATTACATTTTTACATTTAATTTGGCAGTGTTTATGCGCCTTTCTATTTACCTCATTAGGATTTGATTTCCACTTTTTAAAAGATGCCTTTTTAGCTCTCATTGCTTCTTTTATATGGTTGTTAAGCCACGCTGGCTCTTTTTTAGTTCTTTTACTGTGTTTTTTAATTTGGGGTATACATTTAAGTTGAGCGTCTATTATGGTGTCTTTGAAAAGTGTCCATGCAGCTTATAGGGATTTCACTCTAGTCACTGTACCTTTTAATTTCTGGGTTTTTTTTTGCATAGTTCCTCTTTCTGAAATTAAATGCCACAGTGTTGGGCTGTTGAGGTGTTCTTCCCACCACAGGAATGTTAAATGTTATTATATTATGATCACTATTTCCAAGCAGTCCCGTTATAGTTACCTCTTGGACCAGATCCTGCGCGCCACTCAGGACTAGATCGAGAGTTGCCTCTCCCCTTGTGGTTTCCTGTACCAGCTGCAATCGTCTAGCTGGCTAGCTGGGAACACATCAATGGACCTTACAGAGAACACTAGGTCTTTGAAGATGCTAATCTCCCACCTTCCTAAGAAGCTTTCCTGGGATGCTACAAACCATCTCTGACTCCTAGCTGCTTTGACACTGCAGGGTCATATGTTCAAGTCAACTGGTACTGGACTCCATGATAGAACTCCCCTCTATTCGGCATGGGTGAGGCCACATCTGGAGTACTGTATCCAGGTTTGGGCCCCCCACTACAGAAAGGATGTGGACAAATTGGAGAGAGTCCAGCGGAGGGGAACAAAAATGATCAGTGGACTGGGGCACATGACTTATGAGGAGAAGCTGAGGGAAATGGGCTTGTTTAGTCTGCAGAGGGGAAGAGTGAGGGAGGATTTGATAGCAGCCTTCAACTACCTGAAGAGGGGTTCCAAAGAGGATGGAGCTCGGCTGTTCTTGGTGGTGGCAGATGACAGAACAAGGAGCAATGGTCTCATGTTGCAGTGGGGGAGGTCTAGGTTGGATATTAGGAAACACTATTTCACTAGGAGGGTGGTGAAGCACAGTCATACATGAAACCTAATTAAGACAGGGGAGTGACATAATCAGTGTTGGTTCTTCACTGAATCCCCGCCCAGGATGGCTGCTGTGAACATCTGAAACAAAGAAACAAAGACAAAAGGGGTGGGGGATATCCCTGGAAAGGTATCTGGCCTGTGAAAGAAATACCTGGAAAATTTTAAGCTGCAAGCAAGAGCAGCTTGTCTTTAAGAACCTCTGCAATCTGCCTAAAACAACATATAGGGTGAGAAATTACTACTTGTAACCAGTTTATTTAGTATCTTAAGCTTATATTGTGTTTTTGCTTTATTTGCTGGGTAATCTGCTTTGATCAGTTTGATATCCCTTATCACTTAAAATATATCTTTTGTAGTTAATAAACTTGTTTTTGTTTTCTCTAAGACCAGTTTGTAGAATTCATAACTGTGGGGAAGGGCAAAAAGCTGTGCATATCTTCCTCCACATTGAGGAAGAGAGAGGGGGTGAATTTCAATCAGCTTATGCTGTACAGATCTCTGTGCAGTGCAAGATGCTACAATTTGGGGTTTACACTCCAGAGGGGGTGTGCACTTGAGTGCTGGGCAATTCTCTAGCTGAAGCCTTCCAATGCAGAGCTAATTTCAGTGTCTGTGTCTTTCTGCAGCTGTGTGTGTCCCTAGTTGTGTGTGTGCTGCAGGAGGCTTGAGGGCCTCGCTCAGCAGGACAGTGTAAGGGAGCCCAGGCTGGTGGAACAGGCAGGCTCAGTGGTATCCAAGTATATCCTATGGGATCTTTAATTACCATAAATATTAAGAACCTCAGTTTTACATATCTAAACGACATTACTCTTCAGAAATATCGTGCTCCCTAGCTCTATGTTGAGACATTGGTTCAGTATTTTCACTGAGGCAAGAATGTCACCTACTGAATCACCGAGCACATACATGCTCCTTGGAGGTCTTTTATCCAGGTACTAATCAGTCCATCCCCTGTTAAGTCATGGGATTTGATGGAATCACAGATATAACAAAATTCAACATGTGCTTTTCCCCCCCGAGACAGGCTGGCTTTCTTCCAACATTAGATGAAAAGAAAGAAAAAAGCTCCCCCTACACTCTCTTTTAATGTCCAGTGTCAATGGAGCATATAACAGTGGAATGCAACATAATTCATTCATCCTCCTACAGGGGTCAAGACCTTCTACAATATGCTCATGAAACAGTTTTCAAAGTTGCAGATGTATTGTGTATCCTCCCTCTTTAAATGTCTTAATAGCACTTGAATTTTTGAAGCGTATGAATCCAAATCATCTTCTTTCAACTTATCTGAAAGACATTCTCTTTGAAAAACTCAAACAACAGCGACCAATACTTCTGTGGGTTCTCTCTTAATTTTCTTATATGGATTTCTCCTGAGTACCAAATTATTCACCAGCTTCTAATACACCCTTTGAGGATTTTAAGAACACTACCAACGTCAAAATCTGTTAGTCTCTGGTGACTGTTCCAGCTTGATTTTTTTTAAAAAACAGACCCAGCACTTAATTCTTCTGATGCTTTCTAATAGCCACTAGTCCTTTAATCTACACATGAAGCTAAGCATGAATTCCCTTGTAAAGGTCACCTTGCTCGTCTGTCTAATATTATCACACCAAAATAAAAAAATAATGTATTTTTTTAACATACACATTTATCAAACCCTTCCAATTCACTCAGAACATCTCAAGCGCTTTGGGTGAACCAGCTATCAAAGACAAGACTCCTACTCGTGCGGCATGTCTGGGCCCACTGCTGTCAAAGTAGCATCAGTGTTTATGCTGATCAGATCTTGACTGAAAGGTTAATAGGGCGCCTAGTAATAAACAACTATTTCCCCAAAAGAAAAGTACTATTAACACATTTAAAATGTTTTAAATTCCCTCATATCCCTTCCTAACGCTCTTTAGTTAACCTTAATTTCTTAACTTTTTGAATACATTCATAATTCTCAAAAAGATGCCTGGGGAGAATTCTTCTGACATGACAGCTTTAAAAAGAAATTTAAAAACTCAAACAAGTGTAGTCTTCCTGGCTTAACTGTACGACCTTTAAAATGAAGGAAATAAAGCCAACACCTTTTATTATGCCCCGGTCTACACCAGGACTTTAGGTTGAATTTAGCAGCGTTAAATCGATGTAAACCTGCACCCGTCCACATGATGAAGCCCTTTATTTCGACTTAAAGGGCTCTTAAAATCGATTTCCTTACTCCACACCTGACAAGTGGATTAGCGCTTAAATAGGCCTTGCCGGGTCGAATTTGAGGTACTGTGGACACAATTCGACTGTATCGGCCTTCGGGAGCTATCCCAGAGTGCTCCATTGTGACTGCTCTGGACAGCACTCTCAACTCAGATGCACGATTGTTTGCCGTTGCTCTGACGCAGGGAGGGGCGACTGATGACACAGCTTACAGGGTTGGTTTACAGGGAGTTAAAATCAACAAAGGGGGTGGGCTTTACGTCAAGGAGTATTTCAGGCAGGACTTCACGGAGGGTTCCAATAAGAAATGGTGCACCTAAGTTATTGTTCTTATTGGAACAAGGAGGTTAGTCTGGCCTCTGATTGATACATGGCTAGATTTACCTCGCTGCACCTTCTCTGTGAGTGACTGCAGTGTGACCTAGAAGAATGAGTCCCCTAGACGGGGGGCGGAGGGGTTTGCAAATGAGTACAAAACAAATCTGGTCTATTTCTTGTTTTGATACACTCCATCTATCTTTTACATCTTTGGCTGGCAGCAGACGGTGCAGAAGGACTTCATGCCATCCACATCTCATGGCTGCTCGGCAGAAGATGGTACAATAGGACTGCTAGCCATCCTCATCTCTTGCCTGCCCGGCAGAAGATGATGCAATAGGACTGCTAGCAATCCGTATTGCCTGCCTGCTCACCATAAGATGGTTCAATAGGACTGACTGCAGGACTAAAGAGAATGACCTGATCAAGTCACTCCAAATTTAGTCCCTGCACCCATGTCTGCCCAGGCGCTCCTGATCGACCTCACAGAGGTGACCAGGAGCACCTCAGACATGACGATGACGGCTACCAGTCCTATTGCACCGTCTGCTGCCAGAAGGCAATGGGTTGCTGCTGCTGTGTAGCAATGCAGTACCGCGTCTGCCAGCACCCAGGAGACATACGGTGACAGTGAGCTGAGCGGGCTCCATGCTTGCCGTGGTATGGCGTCTGCACAGGTAACTCAGAAAAAAAGGGGCGAAACGATTGTCTGCCCTTGCTTTCACGGAGGGAGGGAGGGAACGGGGGCCTGATGATATGTACCCAGAGCCACCCGCAACAATGTTTTAGCCCCATCAGGCATTGGGATCTCAACCCAGAATTCCAATGGGCAGCGGAGACTGCGGGAACTGTGGGATAGCTACCCACAGTGCAACACTCTGGAAGTCGACTCTAGCCTCGGTACTGTGGAAGCACTCCGCCGAGTTAATGCACTTAATGCACTTAGAGCATTTTCTGTGGGGACACACACACTCGAATATATAAAACCGATTTCTAAAAAACCGACTTCTATAAATTCGACCTAATTTCGTAGTGTAGACATACCCTATGAAACTCTCACTGAACCACCAGACTAGTCTTCATTTCCAAAGTGAAGTAGCTGCTTTTTCAGGTTATAAATTTTCAACCCGAATTATACCAGATTTTAAACCTCATGACTAATGAGCTAAGAAAAGAAACTACAGAAAAAAAGTCTTCTTTTCGGTCTGTACAATATACAGAATTTACTGGTATTCGTATAGAAAGGTTAATAGTTATTGTATAATACCCTCTCGTGACAGTTGTATTTTCTCATCAGTGGAGAAAGAAAGACAGTCCATCCTCATGTATGAATGCTGTTGCAGGCATAAATATGCCTGTGATTCATTAGGGAGTATTGCTGTAAAACATTACAAACAAGCATCTCAAGAAAGGATGAGCACCTACAGAGGTCACAATGAAACTAAACTGCCTTTCAATTAATTTCTTACACATCACATTTCAAGATAAGGGAAACAATATGTACTGAAAAAAATATTTTAATTAACCAAAATTATCAGTGTCGTGCTGGATTTTGCGAGTTCCTGTGTTTACCAGGGTTTGGGTACTGCTACTTCAGACAGGTGGGTTCTGAATATCAAGACTCTTAAAAAGAGAAAGACAATCATCAAAACCTGAATACCCCACACACAGGTACACACAGATCTCCATGGGTAGACCTTCACTTAGCCATATTTTATCCTTCTTTCCGCTGTGTAAGCATCACTCTTCACAAGTGGAAAAGCCAGCCCTGATGGAGTGAATCCAGATTCCATTGGGACTAACAACCCCTTAAATCTTCCGCCTGCTCTGACATAAGTCTTTAGCCGTTTGGCAAGGATGACAAGGCCATAAACTTAATGCTCCTTTGTGGGGACTTCAAAAGGAAAGCCACTTGTGTGGAAGATTTGTTACTTAACAAAATAAAAAGGAATGGCTCTGTCGACATTAAAATAATGTTAAAAAGTCTTTATAATATGGAAGAATTATAACACTAGTGAAATTAATTTTCCACCTAATGCTGTATTTGGACTCTAATTCGAGAAGTAGTGCCAGAAGACTGCAAAGTACCAGTTTTCCTCGTGACAAGCCACACGGAAATTGCTGAATGACAGAGTAGGCAATAGCTCCAGGACAGTTTAACGGAGAAACAGAGCCCAGTCATTCAAATGGAGGTTTATATTTTTACACAACCATGGTAAGGCTTCAGAGAAGAATTAATCATTATCTTACCTGAGTTCTAATGTTGGTCATATCTGTGAACATCAAGGGCCCATTCTCATCTACACTTAAGCTATTTTACAACATTCTGGAAGTGCAAAGGGCTCTTAAAGTGGATGCAAATGTAATTTATACCCACTACTAGGCCCCTTTGCATTGCCAGAGTGGTGTAAAGTGGCCTTAGTGTAAATGAGAATTGGGTCCCAAGAGACCTGACTTTATAGGAATGAGAGATTATAGAGAAACCATGTTTTCTAAGGGCACTAGATGTGAAAAAATGTACTTCACTGATATTATTAGTTAGCTATTGCTTTGCCACTACTGCAAGAGTTTGAGAATATCGATCAACTGATTTTCTAAAAAAAGACCTCATTATCTCTGCATTATGAAAAGATAGTGATCTAATCCAGTGGTTCTCAAAGCCGGTCCACCACTTGTTCAGGGAAAGCCCCTGGCGGGCCGGGCCAGTTTGTTTACCTGCTGCGTCCACAGGTTCGGCCGATTGCAGCTCCTACTGACCGCAGTTTGCCGCTCCAGGTCAATGGGGGCTGCAGGAAGGGCGGCCAGCACATTCCTTGGCCCACACCGCTTCCCGCGGCCCCCATTGGCCTGGAGCGGCGAACCGCAGCCAGTGGGAGCCGCGATAGGCCGAACCTGCGGACGCAGCAGGTAAACAAACCAGCCCGGCCTGCCAGGGGCTTTCCGCAGGTGGACCAGCTTTGAGAACCACTGATCTAATCTACAGGAAGCCTGGGTTGACTTCCAATATTCTGCAAGGTGCAACAGAGTAGTCACACTAGCTTCTCTTTCGTATCTCACTTTCCAACAGGAGTTTGCTCATACAATTCAAACTGGGAGCTAGAGCAATTCTGGGCTGATCTCACCGCACAGTGCTTCACAGTCAGCAGATTTATATGTAGTGATATCAATAGTTGTTCTGGTGACTTTCAAACTAGCTCTGGAATCCTGGGACATATCAGGGCAAAAACAATAACTCTGATTTGACCTGTCTTGATTGTTTTTACTAACTTGATTTCCTGGATTGAAAGAATAGTGTGCTCTCATGGAGTGCCACAGCTTTTAGTTTTGATTTAAATATTCTCCAAATAATCTCTGAAAGGACAAGATTGCAGTCCTAATCCTCCCTTTTTGTCCCCTCATCACACAAATCCAACCCTGTTCCAGAGCAAGCGGCGGTCCCTATCTACAATCAAATAGTCCTATTTCATTAAATCCTGTGCCTCATTATACAGAACATTTGCCCAGATACACTTTTAGTCTGTGCAGTGCATCTGTGAAAGTAGGGAGCTCTATGATCCTTCTAATATAGCTTTTAAAATTAATATACAGTACAATAGACTCAGAGACCAAAATTTATTGGGAAACCACATAACCTACTAATATGCTGTAGGTTATGTGGTTTCCCAATAAATTTCTCTAGCATCACTTTACAGGCCAATATACCACCTTGCCTCTCCACCCCTTCTAAAGGATCAAAAAACTCCTGCAATATCTAAAACAATCCTAAGGGATAATTAGGCCACGTTGGCAATTTGTGAAGCTTTGCCAGGTTTTTAGTCATGGAAAATTATTTTGCTCTTTGTGACTTAACTTTCCATGAGAACAGGGCAATGCCCTTCTTGTTTTACTTGTTGGTCTGTGTTTGCACATACCAAGCTCTGGTAACAAGCAGATCACTGCCAGTTTTCTTGTTAGACTGTCCTGGACATTTCTAATGCCAACCTCATTCAGAGATTTGAGGATGCTTCTCGCCATGAAGGGTAAATCTTTTACAGTTTTGTATTTGTGGCACTTAGGGACTGGATTCTTGGCTTAGTAGCCTCAAGGTCTAATTCAGCATTTGCATACTCTACAGCCTTCACTGGGATTCTATCCACTTACACTAGGACTGAATTTGGGAATCTATCTTCCTGTTACATCTTTCACAACACCACCACCTTGAATGTCACTACCAAATAGTGCTGTTTTTGGTCTCTCCTGCATCCCAACACTTACACGGAAAACATATTAATGGCTAACATTTCCTAAAAAATCGAGCACCCTAATCCCACTACCTTTCAATGAGACTTTAGACTTCTAAGTGTCTAAGTAATTTTTAACAATGGGGCTTAGGAGTTTTTGAAAATTTTGCCCCACAAATCTAACTTCACAGAGATATGGTTGTATTAATCTCCTTTACTTTACGACAGTAAAGAGATTGGCAATCCAAAGAGGTATGTACAAGCCAGTGGGAAAGAAGCTATTAATATCATGCTAGGTAACTGACTGTTTTTACCTGAGTGGGAATACCCATCAGTACAAACTAGTAGTAACAAGCTCAGAAAGACTCCTAGATTAATAGTTATTAAGGACAGAAGGGACCATTAGATCATTTAGTAGGACCTCCTACATAAAACAGGTCATAGAATATCAACCAGTTACCCCTGTAATGAGCCCAGTAACTTGTGTCTGATTAAAGCATATCTTTCAGAAAGTCATCCAGTCTTGATCTGAAGGCTTCAAAAGATGGAAAATCCACCACTTCCCTTAGTAACTTGTTCTAATGGTTAATTAACTTCATTGTTAAAATATATGCTTTATTTCTGATTTGAATTTGTCTGGTTTTAACAACCAGGCCTTGGTTATATCTTTCTCCTCTAAGTTAAAGACCCCTTTAATACCTGGTATTTTCTCCCCATGAAGGTATTTATAAGTTATAATCAAGTCACCTCCCAGGCTACTTTTTCATAACTAAACAAATTGAGCTCCTTATCCAGCCATCAAATCATTTCTGTGATTCTTTTTTGCACCTTCTCCAATTTTTCAATATCTTTTAAAAAATGAAGGCACCAGAACTCAATGCAGTATTCCAGTATAGGTCCTGCCAGTGCTGTTTAAAGGTGTAAAATGATCACCTTACTCCTACTCACTGCTCCCCTGTTTCTATATCCATTAGAAATTCTTGCCACAGGGTCACAGGGACCAGCCACGCTGGTGTTTATCCACTATGACCTCTCAATCCTTTTCAGAATTATTGCTTCAGAGTCTCAGTCCCCCATTTCCATATGTGTGGCCTACATTCCTTATTCCTAGAGATAAAATCTTCCATTTGGCTGTGCTGAAATGCATTTCATTTGAATGGACTCCGTTTACTGAGCAATCCACATCATTCCATATGAGTTTCCGGACCGTCTTATTTTTTGCCACTAGGCCAATCTTTGTGTCATCTGTAAATTTTATCAGCAGTGATTTTATAGTTACTTCCACCTCATTGATAAAAATATTGAAATATATTCAAGACAAATCTGTATTCTGAACCATACAAAATCCAAATGTTAAGGTCAGTTTGAAACTTCCCTCTTCCTTATGTTGTTTTTTCCCCCCTTTTTGCTGTTAGACTGCAAGCTCTCTCTGTTTCCCTCCTTAAAGAAGTTACTCAAAACATAACAATTCCATGAAACATTCAAGTTCTCTGGGTAACCTCACTCTTTCAGTATGTTACATCTTCTTCTGTTTGCTTTTGCTTCAGTAGTAACAATAATAATAAAGGTCTAAATCCCATGATCTTTACTTGGTTTTTAGTCAGGCTAACATATTCTACCCTCCACAGATGGTAGTCCGAAGAAGGACTGAGCCCCATAATTTGATCCATTATTTTTTCCACTAAAATTACCCTAATAAACGCTGCTGTAAGCAGTTAGGTTTTTGGAACTAAACTCCAGTTAATAAACTTTTCCCCTTCCAAAAGTAAACGTACTTAACTGGTATTTTGCTGATATGCAGGTTTATATTATTGAAGTTATCTCTCAAGTGCAAATAGAGATGATCTGATACAAAACATGTAATAATGTAAGATTTCTAGATGGGGGAAATAAAGAACAAGGAGATCTGACTCCATTCCACTGATACATGTTGTGTGCCAAATGCCAATGAGGACATGGAGCAATAAAGGGAAGCGATATTTCATAAAAAGGATAGTTCAGGTAGAAAGAAAATGATTGGTTTATGGTTATTACATTTCCTGAGATTGGTGGAAGTAGGAGGGACAAAAATTGTCCTTAAAGCATATGGCAGGAAGATTGATAATGGCTCTTATTTAAAAATTTTTGCAAATAAATACCAAGGAGTGTGAAATCTAGCCTAACACTACACCAACCCAGGCAATAGCTCAATTTCCTCTTACTTTCCAGGCTATCTAGTCACTGGACAATTTGAATCCTGTTTCCCAGAATACACCAACCTGAAAGCTACTAGCCTTCTGTCCTTGGATAACATGTTTAAAAATGTCAAAATTTTTGGATCTGATGAGTAGATGAAACATCTCCCTGCTGAGCAATGAGCATATTAACCATTCAGACAGTAAGGTAGCAATGCTTGTTTCTGCGGCCTGCAATGGAGGGCATGCTGATAACTTCAAGGAAGGAACAAGGAACTGTTTTACCATCTTGTTCATTCAGCACATATTTGAAGGAAAAAAACCATCATGATGGACAACCTTCCCTTGAGAATCTTCACGTTTAATTGTTACCACAGTATATAATGCTTCTCTGGGATCACTGTATTAGCTACTCTGTGCTACTGCCCACAATGAGTGAAAGAATGAAGAGGAAGAAATATTCCAACTATACCAAAGGAGAGAGAATGCTTTTGTGTCTCTGAAACATGGCTGAAAATCTAATTTAACTGAATACCAGGCCAACATACTACTGGTAAATGGACATCTCTTAGCTGCTAATTTTGTGCTCTTATCTTTCATTAAAAAAAAAGTAATTCCAGCTAAACTCAGTCGAACAGCATAAAACTCCTGATATTTTAAAGCTCTTTGGAACAATTACTTTGATGGGAACCCTTGACAGTTAAATGACTTTGTTAAATGAATGTTATAGAAGACACAATGATTTTTAGTGAAATATTGAGTTTAACCACAAACGAGGAAAACCAGTCATAAGCACAGTGGGTGCATTTGAATAATAATGTCTTGTTTATAAAGCTCAGTGGATTTTGTATTTTCTGATAATCAGGCTATTAACTAGTTAGACCAAGTTGAGATTTCTCTACATCCTTGTTTGGTTTTCACTTTTATTACTGTTTGTTAGTCTAGAAAGCAAATAAGGAGGTTTGAACAGTGTGTGTGGTATGGTAGTTATACAGCATTTTATTGCAAAGCAATCACATGATGCAAATTAAAATTCATTCCTCATCTTATATATCCCTGCTTGTTTTCTCAGCAGGATTTTTAAGAAGGAAAAAATTCACCCAAAAGACAAACCTGATGCTTACACGGGGCCTGATTTTGTAATATTTAGTGACAGAAAACTCCTTCGGACGTTAATGGGCAGTTTTCATGTTTTCAATACAATGTGCATTATTTTTTCTACAACATTCTCCACATAGCTATGATTCCCTTTTTTATTCACTTACAAGATGTGAAATGGCATCAGGCTTTTACATGTTTTCTCATGACTATCTCAGGGAACCAGTACTGAAATGATAAAACTTTTACAGTTCTTTTTTTTTTATTGCACTGCAGCACGAGAGAGAGAACAAGGTAGTATTCTTATGATGCTGAAATCCCTCTTATTATAAAACTTTATTTGATGGGGAGGAAAGGAAGTTGAAAACAATTCACTAGGAGTACACTTCCTTGTCGGTTTAAAAGGGAAAATGCTAAAGAAATGAGACTGAAAAATAGGAATGCTATGTATTCAGTTTCTCTGCTGAAATGAGGTGGAATGACTGTTTCACAGTAGAAAGGCCATCTACAGACATGAAGGCAATATTTATTGAGAACTTCAGCACTGTTTAAAGCTTTTAATTCCCTTGTCTGACACTGAAAGCATGGGAAAATATTGCAGTTGTAATACTGGAAGCTTGTTAGGAAACAGGAGACTTCAGGTACATAACAAATGGATGAAATGAGATCTTTGGTGGAGTATCACCCAAACAAGATAACTGACGGAGTGACAGCTATCCAGACCGGCTATGAGATCATGAAATTCCAGTTAGCTCAACTTTCCAGTTTTAGCCTCCTGATATTTTTATTCCTTTATCCCCAGCAGTTATCCTGCCTCTCCTCTAGGTTTCTGCCCCCACTTCCTCATCTCTCTCTTGGCTAAATTGGTACAGGTCTCCTTGGAACATAGCTTGCAGCACACAGCATTCACCATCACTTTTTACTGATGCATTCATTCATGCTACTTTACCTGGAACCTGCTTCCACCACATTCCACATCCCCCACACTTAAAGAAACAGCTGCTCTGAATAAAGTTCTCTTTGGCTTGGTGCAAGAAGTATTCACCCTGAGACATTATTACTTCAAACAATGTTGGACTGTTGGCATGTGCAGCTATAGCATCTTCAGGGTATACAGCATTTCCCCTCTGATGATGACGACTATGATGGTGATGGCAGGGGTATTTCAGCCACACAAATAAGAACAGTTAGGGACTTATGTATACAAAGTTAATTATTTTCCCCTGAGAATTTTTAGAATGTTTGAAAAACTACAGTAGTATCTCTAGCTTTAAACATCAGCAAAGGTTCATTGAACAGGCTGACATGCTATTTCATGTGGGGAAAAGAAACTGCTTTTAATCTCATTTTTACTCTAGATTCCCAGCTAATGAATCTGTGGATCCTGAAGTCTGCATTTACTAAGAGACATCTGCCGCCCATATAGGCTGGTCTTTTGCAGCTCCATAAAACATAGGTGAAAAAGTTAGCCTGGTTTCTTACAGCTGCTATGCAACAATGACAAATTTCTAGATACTCACAGATGTAGAAATATTCCCGGCCTGGCCTGAACTCAAATCCTAGTGAGAAGGGAGTGAAGAGCTGGAATTTTTCTGAGAACTTCAATGGTCCATTCGGGGAATGAGGCCGATTACATTCCCACCTCTTGAATCCTTTGGAGGTGTGATCGCAGGAGCTGTAGCCATCGAAGTTCACCATGTAAAGAACGTAGCGTTCAGTCTTCTCTTCTGGCACCGAATCCTCATAGTGAGGGCAGAACACATCCAAATAATCATTGATGCAGACATCAATGTGGTAGTCACCCCTCTGGAATCTAAAGTTAAACGAAACACGAAGACAAAAGATAGAGTTAATTCAGGATACTTAGCTACAGATTTTCTCTTTCGAGAATGATAATGTCATTACTTCCACTTCATTTCACTTCAGCCACATCATTCACTTTTCAAAATAATCCTGGCCAAATTCACTTCTGGTGTAAATGGATGCTACTCTGTTGACATCAGCAGAGTAGCACCTGCTTATGCAGTACCATGATCATTCACACTTTCATTCCTTCAGCATGTATAATTATCTTCTTGCTAATGTACACTAAGTTAAAGTGTATTTTCTCCTGTGGTTTTCTGAACAGTGGTTTTTTTTTAATTTAAAATTAAGCAAAAAGAGGAAAAGAAAGAGAAAATGCACTAGGTTCACCAAATCAGTCTCGCTGTACACATCAACACAGACACGCACAAAATCACCAATCCAGCAGTAATCACTTACGTGCTGCAAGCTGATTGGTCTAAAAATTCTTAAATTGACTACAGCAGCACAACTACGTTTACTTTTTTCTTCGTTACTGGCAACACTTTGTCAAGATGGAAGAAAAGCCTGGATTGCTTTTTAAAGGTATTTGAAAAGCAGTGCAACTCCACTGCCAAAGTACACAGAGAAGATACTGCTACATTCAGATAAAAGGATACTGGGATATGAATTATCAGCACTCAGCCTAACCTGACAGTTCTGAATGAGAGCCAGATGAGAAATATAGTGTAAGGCAGTGGCCCAGATGCACTCCTTTATATTATTATTATTACTGAAGATTCTTTAGACATTGAAAGGAGGAGGTTTAGCAAGTGTCACTTACTTTGACTTTCTAATGCCTGGCATGATTTGTAGAAGAAACTATGAGAAGGAATTCAACACCTTCAAGTGAGCCCACCCTGATACATTTAAAGATTCCATAAACCAACATCTGTAAGTCTGTCAATGGATGTGAACTTCCCCTAGGGCAACTCGTGCAACCAAACATTGACCCATTCCACTTCAGGCTGACTGCTCATCACTACTTGTGGCTTCTTTCTTTGACTGCTACAGTTGTCAAGTGCACCACAGAATGATAAAGGGATAATGACAGGTTTAACTATAATACTTCTTTTCAGCTGAAGGGCATATTTTAAATACCTGACGGGCTTGAAATCTGCCACCTGGGTCCTTCTACCTAATTTCAGAGAAAAGCAATGATCTGCTGGTCCTCCAAGGAAATATTCAGAGCAAACTATACATTTTCATATCCCTACAATAATTTTGCTTCAATAACAGATTTTTAAAGGAAAAAGCCTGATATAGCTGTAGAATTCTTGCCAACGCACAGCCCCATGGTTTCTTCCTGTAATACGGAAAAGCCTTTTTGAACTACTGTCATTTCAGACAAAAACTCATTTATTTAATTATTAGTTGTATCCTAGAGGTTACAAATAGGGATATCTTGTGTGTATACAGAAACCCAATTTTCCCAACAATCTCCTTATTTATATTTTTCTAAAATTCCATTTTTTAATTAGTAAAGAAAAGTGAGTATGTGCCCTACCTGGCTTTAATTATTGCGCATGTGTAACGTCAACAGACCCCAGTTGTCAGTGGGTGGGATCGAACCAGGGAACTCTGGAGCTTAATGCATGAGCCTCTGTTGTATGAGCTAAAAGCCAACTGGCTGTTAGCTAAGCTGTAGAGCAGACTCCTTTATCTCTCTCCTTAAGTGGTCTCAGTGCCACCAGATGGGACAGACCACCACACCCAGAAGGTGTGTGGACCCTGCAGCCAGGAGGGTTCTGCAAATATTCCTTTGGTCAATAATGCCAATTTTCTTTTTATGCTTTCTCTTACACACAGCAAAACATGTCTATCCTTCAAACAATTAACCTTTATTTTCTGTCACGTAACATTCATTCAGTGCCACAGAAACTTACATACTACTGAGCTGGCTAACAGGTTGTAAAGTGGAAGAGGCATTAGAGACACAAAAACAGATAGCTAAGTACCTTCTAATCCAAAATTTCTCCATAACCTACACATACCAGATCATTACACAAAACTTACGCTGATACCACTATAGAATAGTTGGGAGAAACAACAGACATAAGGATACTTAATTTCTCAGATGTCTCCTGTTTTTGTTTTTTTAATTCTCAACACTAGGAATTCAGAACATGGTGAAAAAGCTGCATGACAATTTAAATGACAGAAACATCATGATGACAAAAATCTTTTGAACCTAATTCTGGTGCTCTGCTTATCCATTAATGCAAATTCAAGCACACAGTCTGTGCACATGCATTTTTTCACAATTATAAATTCTGAAGCATATGCAAGCCTCATCTTGAATTTAATAACTTTGTTGGCTACTGAAATAAGAAATGATTTATTTAACTAGATATTTAGACTGAAATAATATTTTGCATGCTGCTCTACTTCACTTTCTTTTCTTTCTTTCCTTCTTTAAATAAACAATATAAAAACCTGGTTTAAAACATAGCGCAACTGACATTAATTGCCCATTATCATATAGATGAATAAAAAACTGCATTAGCTTCTCCTTGTTGCTTCTCCCATACAAATTATAGAAGTCATATCCTTTCTTAAGTACATATTCTACTAGCAGCTCCTCTATTTCAAACTGAGTGCACAGGAAGCACTTCCTTCTGTAGTATCATTCCTTCCCTTACTCAGAGTTTGTTCTCTCAAATGGATGAAAGGTCTTTAATTTTAACAGGAATTTAGTTCAAGTAAGTGCTGTAACCATGAATGTTGAAATTCTAGTCTTGATTATAGCCCCAGAAGTAGTCAATTGCAGATGGTGGCCCTGATTCTTTGTTACCTATGCAAAGCGGATGTTACCAAATCAGAAGATTAAACACCCATTTGTCCTCATGTTACTGATGATACAAAGTGCAGGGCAACAGTGAATCATGCTCAATGAACCAACAAATTCTTAACATAAATTTAACAGGAAAGCAGAAAAGAAAGAAAGATGAAACGAATGAATTAGCTGGGCTTTGTCAGAAACAGAACAGTAGAAGGTTTTTGTTTTGAGAGTTGAATGTACATTCGAGTATTTCTGCATGAAATAATACAGTACAATCTCAGGCAAAATTAAATCCTTTTTGAAGAGATATTGATGTCTACTATGACAACGTTTTGATGTCCCTTCAGATGTATTTGATGTATGTATCTATCCTAAGCAGCACTGATCCCCTTTACAGGTGTGCTGTGTTACTTATAATGACACAATCAACACATTATCAGTGGCTTAATCAACTCATAAGAAACAGATTTATTCAAAGCCTTTTAACATCCAAAATTAAACTCCTACTTCCATTGAATCCTGATGGGAGCATGGTAACTCGTAACAGGAAAACCTATGTCTATTTATTCTTTGTTCTTTTAAACAGTCCCCCCAAGACCCATATTTGATTAAAATTTCTATAATGTGATGGGGAAGGTTTCATGCTTGCTAATAACCTCAGGGGTTAAGTACATAATTTTATTGCTGTGAATTTATTTTAGAGCTACTATTTTTGTGGCACCCATTAATGCTTTTCTGCTGCTTTTACTGGCTTTGTCACAAATTTAATAAACTCTGTTCATATAGCTGTGCTGACATCATCACTAATTCTGATGCACAAACAATGAAGTAATCAAAGAGCTTTTTTAATTTCAGCTCCATTCAAACCAGAAGAATGTTCAGCATTTTCCAGATGCTAAGAAAAGTGTGTATAATGAAATAAGTGACATTTTAGAGCATCTAAAAGTGTATTCCCAACCTCAGAAAGCAAGCAAACAAACAAAAATGAAAGTAATAAAGAAGATTTTACCATCATCTTTTGGTCCTATATGTTACAATTTCACAAGTTAGGAGAAGTTCAAATATTATGAGAAAAGAATATTAGGAGACAAAATAATGACTGACAGAACAAACAGGGGAAATGACCATCAAGACTGTTCTTCAAGCAGTGCCACAAAAACATGCCTAGACAAAGAGGCAACTTAAGTACATGAAGCAAAGTGCAAGTTATTCTCTTGTCATTAAGTCCTCTATTAAATTATCATTTATCGGGGGTAATTAAACACTGGGAAAGGATGTAAGACTAATTGTTAGATTATGATAATTACATGTCTTTGCTATGATGCAGCTGATCAAAATAAGACATGGTCACAGGCATTCAGCTCAAGCTGCTCCGCAATTGTCAGGCTTCTGTGAGAAGATAGGCACCCAAAAGATTGTGCCCAAGCCTCTGCTTTCATTGGCCCATTTCCATCACAATTACGCAGCTGAGCAGAATCCAGTCCCTGCACTTGAGAGTTCATCAGACTTCAAATTACTGTTTTACAACAGACTGCAACAACCTATCGCCTTTGCAGTAAAACTGATACAGTCTTCCTGCCTTTCCACTTTGTACAAATGTACTAGGGACCTAACTTCACCTCGTATTCCTGCTGCCTTCCCGCACTGGCAGCAAAATATGACATACTCCTTGGAATGGGGGAAAGAGGAGAGAATCATAGACGAGGCAGCACAGTGGCATGGTACAGAACGGAATAGCATTAAGCTGGACTTCAAGAGCACAGGGCCAGTTTATATAGTTTGCCTTCCCTTTGGAATTCATCCTTTTCCCCCTGGTTATCAATTGCTCTGTTCATTGTAGACATTTTATTTTTTTGTTAAACAGCAAGTTTACCCTTCTGATAAACTGCCAACATATATGGAACATTATGCTACATGCTGAAACTGACAGACAACTTATTTAAAGAGAGGGGGAGTGGGAAGAAAGAGGAGAGCAAAGCTAACTTGACCTTTGGTTTTTAATCAAAGGAACACATTTAGAACTGAGCAGTCCTGAGGGTTGAAACTGACCCTCCACACTGAGAAAACTATAGTCAGCAGGACGAGGTTTGTATTGATGGCATTACATCAGAGACACCACTAAATAAAAGAGAAAGGGGTGGATTTGAGCAGAAAAGTAATATATCCTATTTTGTTTCCTCTTGTGTATAAGTATAATGTCTTCAGATAGCACATTCTATGCAAATTCCATTAAAAGCACTAAGCCCTCAAAAAACTTTCCCAGTCTCAGTGCTGCATATGAAACTATGGCTACATTAAAGCAACTACCAATGGCACCGGACTTAAAAATATGGAGGACTTCTTTTTAAAAGCAGTTTATTAACTATGCAAAAATGTGTCTGCTCCATTTACTATTAATATAGCCTCCTCACACTCATAACTATGTTTATTTGTACAGCTGGGTCCTATATTGTTTTTTTATAGCCAGCTCTGCAGAAAGATATATATGCAATGATAATGCAATCATAAAAAATAGAAACTAATTGCTCTTTCCTGAGAAAACATAAGAGGGAAGGGGAAACAAAAATCAACGTTTATTTCCCATCTATAAATCTGAGTGCTCTAGGGATGCTCAAGTCCTGCAACACCTTTACCCACTTAACTTCACAGCCTTTCCAAACTGCCTATTGATGATGTGGACATTTTTCATTCCTTTTAATAACACTGTCCTCTCTCAAAGTCTGCATCTGAAAAAGAACTTCGGTTCAAAGTAAACACACATGCCCTCCTTTTCATCTCTAAGAATTTTTGTTCTGTTACAGCCTGTGAAGCGAAGCACTTGTCTGGTGTGTGGGGCTTCAGTGACACAGTCATGCCAAGACACAAGGACCATAAAGTAGGAGAGTGAAAAGGGTCACCCTCATGCCGTGCGGAATGTCAGAATGGATCCCAAAGAGGTCGGACTCCCGCCCTCAGCTTCTCCCAGTTCTGATAGCTTTAATCCCTGAAGCTGCAGCCTCTACCTGTTTATTGATTTTTTCATTGCTGTGGGCATTTAACTTACTGAGCCAGATAGAGGGGGAAGGAGGAAGGAAGGGTAGAGGAGGAGTTATTATTCTGTCAAAGGCGTTACTTAGCCCTATTCTACATTACGGGGTTAGGTTGAATTTAGCCACATTAGGTCGATTTTAAAATGAATGCGTCCACACAACCAACCCCCTTCCATCGACCTAAAGGGCTCTTCAGATTGACTTTGGTCTGGGAGTACTGCTAAAATCAACCTTGCTGATATTCATGCCCTAGCCTAGGCCATCTCAACAAACTTGTTTATTAACTGGCAGATTTTTTTTTTTAAATGAACATCATGGTCTGCATCTCAGATTTCAGGCACACTAACATGCATGCTTTAGGATCAGCAGAGATTAGGGGGCAGAATTCCCCCATTCAAAGTTAAAATTGAGGAGGGTTTTAAATTAAACTGGGCAAATACAGGGCACTAATAATTATAAGTTAGTGTTAAACAGTCCAGATTTGCACTACATAACAACGTATGTTGACCATGTGTCTAACCTAGAAGCCGCAGTCTATCAGGCTTGATAGAATGTGATTCCATGATTGGTACTGATTAATCCTGCCTGAGGCATGCACTGACGTCTATTAATGGATATGGAGAACAATGCCCCATTTGCCGAAAGGTCTTGTTTTTCACACTCAAAGCCAAAGAAAGAACACTTGCACGACAGGCGGGTTGACCTACAATGTGATTGATATACATAAAGTGGAGTCAATTTCCACCTTGAGGAGTACAGAATAAATAGTTCACTGACACTAATGCAGGTCATCTTTGCAAACAAATTTTCCCACTGATATATTAAAGTCAGACTAAAGAATTAGAGCCAGCTGGTGTAAATCGCCATAGCTCCATTGACTTCAATACTCTATGGGAAAATAGCTATGTCGATTTGTATCAGCTGAAGCCTTGGACAGTAAATGACAATGAATTTATATTTAAGCAAATATAGTTACCAGGGGTATAAAAAGTTCCAACTGTTTATACATCTGCTTATAATTAATCTCTGAAGTGATTAATAAACTTTTATTTTCAGTGTTTAGCGATCAATTTAGAATTTTTTTAAAAAGCTACTAGGATTGCTAAAAGTTAGCTGGATCACATTAACTATTCATTTCCTTATCGGCAAACACAAAAGTTATACATTGTTCACCAAAAAATCCCCTTATTTTCATGTTTAAAAAACTTATGTACTGCCATAATTTCACAACTTTTCACCTAAATGGTGTCAATGCCACATCCTATAACCAAGTGCAGTAAGATGAAAAACCACTTTTTAATAGCAACACCTAACACCACAAATGTTCCATGAACCAACCTGGTTCCATTCAAGCAGCAACATGAACACCCAAAAAGCAATGTATAATATAAGCTCTCTTCCTTAGTCTATCATTTAGAGCCTATGGAAGGGTGCTGCAAAAATACAGAATATGTATGTCACCTTTTCTAGGTAAGTTAAGTATATTGTTAATTTCCAACTCAATTATGAAGTACCAGAGGGGTAGCCGTGTTAGTCTGTATCCACAAAAACAACAAGGAGTCTGGTGGCACCTTAAAGACTAACAGATTGATTTGAGCATAAGCTTTTGTGGGTAAAAAAAGCCCACTTCTTCAGATGCATTACCCACAAAAGCTTATGCCCAAATAAATCTGTTAGTCTTTAAGGTGCCACCGGACAACTCAGTTATGGACACTTTCCTTGTATTTTGTTAGTCTTGGGTACACTACTTTCACTTCTGGGACTAAACTATTTTTGTAACATACTTAAAATATTGTTACTGTGAAGGAAAAACAGTTATTTCAAGACCTATGCATCTTAAAATACAATATGGGTAGCGCTCTCACAATTATTTGCAAAATATCCTGTAGGATCTCAACAACTGAATAGTAGCATGACCTTGTTTCAAGTAGTTTTCAACGGGCTTTAACAAGTGCTTAAAGTTAATGCAAATGATGAAATGCTGTCCTGAATACAGATGGTTTTGTGAATCAGTATCTATACAAGAGAGAGGATCAAATCAGAGAATGTAAGCTATACAATGTGACAGGAAACAAACTACTAAATCAGGGAAATCCTAATATCTAATACTCAAAGAGGTACTTGCTATGAACAAGTCATGAATAACACAAGTTCAAATACATTTGCCAAATCTATTTGAACCGTTAAGAATAACTAACAAATGCGTAAAATGTCATTACCTATTCACAGACTATTTGATATCAGAAAAATGGGCCACAATCAATGAATAAATTGTTTGTAACAAAAAGTTCAGCCATGTTTAGCTATGAGATTGTAAGAAAAAAAAAAGATTGACCTTAATGACATCAAGAGAACAATTTTAGAGAGGGTTCCAGAGGGACATTTAATAATTTAAACTTCTCTCTTTTTAACTTTCTATATTCGAGTCTTTTTAAAAGACACCCTTGCATTCCACACACACTGAAATTTAAAGAAAAAATACAATTCTATATTAGAAATTACAGCATCAAGTAAAGCTATTATTAATGATAGAAATATTATTCTAATACTGTTATTTTTTCTAAAGACTTACAGTACAACTAGTCTATTACATTTGCTATCAGACTGAATGTTGGTACACACAGTCTCAGAACAAATGCACTTAAAACATTTTTGCAGAGAAATGTGCCCCTGTAAATTATCCAATTCAAACAAAATAGAAAGATACTGATTCAAGGGAGGGTTTTATGCTTACAAAAATGATTCAAATAGCTCTGCTTTGCTTTTTAAAATGGCAATTAGTTTGTAATACAATCTGTGTTTTGGTATCTGGCATAAGAAAATGTGCTGAGACATTGTATGCAGTGTTGTAGCCATGTTGGTCCCAGGATATTAGAGAGATACGGTGAGTGAGCTAGTATTTTTTATTGGACCAAGCTTTCAAGCTTATACAGAGCTCTTCTTCAGGTCTCGGAAACATACTCAGAGTGTCACAGTTAAATAGAAGGTGGGAGAGATTATTTATCATAAGTAGTTAACACATATTTCAAGCCCTATAAAGCAGATTGTAATCTTTGTAATATTTTGTCTGTTGGACAACAATTACAAATATTTTTAACTGAATGAGGTCTAGTAAATTCTATACAATGGGCACACACAGAACTTTTACCATTTTGAAATTTTTTACTGTTTCTAATTATATTCCCATTATGGGGTTTATTTGATTCTGCATCTCTTATTCACATTCAATAGCACTTAACCTGCAAATGTATCCTTTCTATATGTATGACTTCCACTCAACATGAGTAAGAATCTGACCATTTTATTTTGAGAGAAAGAAAGACTCTTTCAAAAGCATAACTTTCAAAATGGTTAAAACTACTAAAATGCACCCTCAATCTTTTCATAGTACTTTCATCCCAAAGGGCTTCAGCAAAGTATGTACACAATTTTTCATCTTCAGCCTGCTCTATACAGAGATCACTTCTCCCACAGCTGAATCATGGCCACCTCATTGGCAGGAAACCACAACTGTTTTAAGAGCAGAGAATGCTACACTACAGTTTAGGATAAGTAATAGAGAATACTATAGACAAATTAAATTGTTTTCCTTATTTCTATGGTCAGTGTAACAGCAATAAAGCACTCCCAATCATGCACCTATGAGGCAGTATTTTCTGTAAAAACATTACCTATTTATTATTGGCTGCAATGATTGGGGCTCGTTCACCTGCACATCTACCAATGATTGGAGCCATGACTGTCTATCAGTAAGTTTACACTATTTTATAGATATTTATACTTATACATGAATGGTTTCTCCTTTAAAAAAATTATTACTAAACTATAGCCAGATACGTTATTGCTACATGGGTTTTCAAAGACAAGGGGGCTAAGGACAGAGGAAAGAACCTGTAACTTTTGATAAGACAGTTATAAGAAAGGAAAGATTTGGGGGTGTGATGGGAAATCACAAGGGAGGGAGATAACACCTGCTTGGAATAAAGATCAGTTCACTAGATGTCTCCACTCAAGTGTTGTGTTGGGTCAAAAGGTTTGATGAACACCTGAATGGAACCTCTGAACTTCCCAAGGTTTCCCCATCACTAATTAAAACCTACCCAGAATTAAGGATAAAACTTGATCTCTAATTAGCCCCAAGATAATGTGATTTTGCAGCACAGCTAATATGTAAAATTATTTACTGTCGGGAGGAATATGCAGTAGATTTAGATTTGATTTGCCATATTATCTCTGAATTTCCCATTTTGTAACATTTTAAGCCAGATACGTCACAATTTAATTGAAGACTTTAGAACACTGGGTCCAACTGGAAGTCACTGGCTTTCCAAGGATGTTTTCATATTTGCATAAAATGAGCTGAGGCAAAGTGGGGATTCCAGGTTTTCCTTATTTTTGATCAAATCCTCTGATCCAAACTCAGTCAAACTACCACTGACTACAATGGGAGTTTGGCCAAAGCAAGGACTGAGTAAAAACAGAGTGAGTACTTTAGTTTACCTTTATTTGTAAAATGTTAATGCACTTCATGGACAATGGAGATTATTATTCTGTTGTTCTCTTTATATAACTCCCATACATGTGCATACCTTACAATCAATAGTCAAACATGTTGGATTAATAGCACAATCCTCTTATGCTCAATTCTGCAGATTGTCTCAATTTCTAAGGTTCTTGGGAAGTTATCTATGCTCCATAACACCTGCTGTGGGAATTTTTATGGTGCAGCACGCAAAATCAAACCTGTTTTACACCTGCTCCCCACTACAAAACAATGACAGCAAGAAACGTCTGTGGAGCACGCCTTTGAATGATAAATCTCCTCCTATTCCAAAGGCTTTAGGAAGGAAATTATGCCATCCAGGCTCCCAAAAGGAAATGGTAATTTAAGGCTTTGGCCGTCACCAAATTTGCAGACAGTATGCTGGGCAGATGGAGGTCATTTTCTTTATTTCCCTAACTTTTCATTTCTTCTGTAAAGGGAAATATACTGAAAACCTCTTTGTTATTACGTACACTAGATACCTGCATGTCCCAGCAGCGAGGCAAGCAATTTACTTTAAATGATTAATTATTTCACCAGTAAATTTGAGTTTATTATGATGAAAATTTAAGAAGAACTTTATATATGACTTAGTTTTTATGTCAAGGGAACAACATTGGTTAAAATTATTAAAAAAAACCAACCCTGTGCATTTTGATTCCATCATTCTATACTATTCCTGGGCATCTATATTTTCTGATCCATTCCAGAGCAGAAAAACAGTTTCTTCTAAATCCGAAAAAAACACCTTTGTAATTCTGAAACACAGACAAATCTTTCAAATGGAAAATTGTTGCCATTAGTTAGAGCAATGTATTGTTTTCACTGAGCTATGGGAACTGAGTTGTTCCACCACCATACCACTGGCTATTTTGTTTCTGTTTCCAAACTATTCATTCATTCATTTAATAAGCACCTTTTGCTCTTTAGTTTTGGTATTTTCACACTTATTCACATCTTAACATGTTCAAATACTGAAATTCTGATGTACTTTGAAGCAATTTATAGGACACTGTCACTAGACAGAAGAATGATCTTGCTAATACTGGAATGAAATAGATTTCTATTTAAATTATAATGAGAACTAATAAAGCCTGACACACTGGTTCAAAGCTGTGGAGGCTACAACTAACCACAGTTTTTAAAAAGGGCTAAAGGTTAAAGCTATCTATCTATCTATTAAGGCCCCAATTCTGGAAAGTAGCCCTATGCAGGACTGCCCATATGCATGGGACTTAAGTACATTTTTAAAGAGACTGGGGCGGGGGGGAGGGGGAAGAGAAGGGCAAAGGGAAGGTAATATGTTTTATTGGTTTAAGCTTACACAGAGCTCTTCTTCAGGCCTGGGAAAGGTACTCAGAGTGTCACAGGGTGGAACAGACAAGGACAAGGAGTGAACATATGTTGCAAGAGATGATTCAAGGTGAAGTGGGCAGTTAACATCTCTACAGCTGTAGAACAAAGGCGGGTTAGTGGCTTAACGACTGTTGTAATGAGCCATATAGCCAGTGTCTTTATTAAGTCCATGATTTTTGGTGTCTAGCAGAGTTAGACCTTCTGAATCTGTTGTGCAAGTTTCCTTTGAGGACAAGGACAGAGAGGTCAGACAGAGTAATAACTTTGTGAAAAGTGTTCTCCCACGGGTGATATTGTGTTTTTGTCTTTATCATTTCTCTGCGTGAGTTCATTTGAGAGCATAGTGATTATTTCGTTTCACCAACATAGCTGTTATTGAGGCAGTTAGTGCACTTTGGGCTTATCTACGCTTAAAATGTTGCAATGGCACAGTGGTGATGCTGTAGCACTTCAATAAAGACACTACCTACGCTAACAGGAGGGCTTCTCCCGTTGGCTTAGATACTCCACCTCCCTGAGAGGTGGTAGCTAAGTTGACAGGAAAAGTCTCCCATCAACCTAGCGCTATCTATACTGGAGGTTAGGTCAATTTAACTGCATTGCTGAGGGGTGTAGATTTTTCACACCCTTGAGTGACAGTTATACTGACCTAATTTGCTAATGTAGACCGGGACCGAATCATGTACACGCCATGTTGCGATAGGCATGTGTAGGACCCATGGATCTTGAAATGCATATTATGGGAGGGTATTGATCATTGTAGCAGTGGAGATATGTCTGCAAGTTTTGCATCTGTTATGGCAGGGACTGGTGCCACTTTGATTTGGTGTGTCCTGATCTGTGGGGTCCTTGCCTTGCCTTGGCAAGGTTGGGCGTTGTTTAATGGCCAGAAAAGGAGGTTTGGGAAAGATTTCTTTCAGGATGTGATCCCCATCAAATATGGGTTGTAATGGTTTACTGACACCCCATATGGGTTCCAGAGTGGGATGATAGGTAACAATTAGGGGTGTGCAGTCAGAGGCTTCCCCCACCTCCCATACAGAAGCAAATTCTCTAGGGGTATTTGGGTGGCCTCTTCCACAATGCAATCTACTTCTCTGGTGTCTTGTCGTGGTTTGGTGAAGGCAGTTTTAAGCGTGTCAAGGTGATATCCCAGACCTTCACTATGGAGCATATTCTGTGGTATCTGAGTGCCTCGGTGTAGATAATGGATTTCTTGGTGTATTTGGGGTGGTTACTAGATCTCTTAAGTGTGGTGATTTGTGGGTTTCTTGTATATACATATTTATATTACCTCATCCACCTGGTCTGTCTAATATCCTGGGACCAATATGGCTACACCACCACTAAATGTTTTCCTGAATTGGGGCCTAACAGTTCAGGTGACAGTTCAACACATTATCCCTTTATTTCCACAGGTGCCAAATACTGAATTGCTTGTTTTTCAGCCTGTATGCAATGTTTATTGTTGTTGACATCAGACAAAAGCACACAAGTGAGTGAACACATGCAGAATCAGTCCACCATCCTGACTAGCTTAGTCAATTCACCTACTAGTGAGAAAAAGTGAACATACTGACAGAGCGAATTGTTTCATCTAAGCATAGGACAATCTGAAAGTTTGGCAAATATGTTGTATTTAATCTGAACGCAATTCCAACATACAGTAGTAACTGGAACAGTTTCTACTACTGAACAAGCTCAAAACATATTCATACTTTAGTGCAAATTTTAATGTTAGACATATGCAATCGAGTTTACACGGATAATACCAAAAAAACCCAAAACATTGGAGCCTCTAAGGAAAAAAAAATGTTACAGATCATCTTACTTGGTGCAATCCTCTGCCACTTCCTTTGTTTTCTTTCACATGCCTTAGCTACAGGGCTAATGCCCATTTTAAAAAAAAAATCTATTTGTGGTTCATCTGTTTTCTCTTGTAACTAGTGGCTTTATAAAGGGATTTACTGAATTAAACAGAGCTGGTGGAATAGTTTAAAGCTGGTTTACAAACAGTTTGACATATCAGAATGGATATCAATTCATCCTGTTTATACTCCTTTTATTATTCACCATTTGCAAATATTCAAAGTTTGTTTACATGAATATTTGCAGAATTCTGGGCTCATTTCAGAGTTTGTTTAATCAGGAAGTGAAATGGCTTTCATGTCAAAATAAAATTCATTTCAGGCCGAAAGAGTTTATAAAGCTTAGGTTATTCACTAAGCAAAGAGAATACTGTGTGACTTAGGTGACCAGTCAAACAGCTCCAGTAGCAAATTCCAAATACTGAATACCTAACTGGATACTTGTGTGAACAGTTCACTGACAATCTGTAGCTCAAATAAGTTTATTGAAAAACATTAAATAATGGAAAAATCTGTAAAATCCATAATGTATTCACAATTTGTGAACATAAGAGAGCTAAATTTGTTGAATAGATTGTTTTTATCAAGTAGCTCAACCAGAGACTCTTAAGTAGCAGTTGTAACAAAAACTATATATTGCAAAAATCTCCAGCATACTTTTTACCTAAACTTTTGTGCGCTATAAAAAGGTAAGCTGGTGCAAGTGAGTGAAGACAGAAGTATCACTGAGTCATCAAGGGTTTTGAAGTAGCTCATCTCAAATATATTGGCATTTGTTCCAATCCTTCAGACAGAGATAAACACCTACAGGATCTCTATCAAGTGTTCTTAAAACTACAATACCTACCTGGTGAAGTGAAGAAACAGACTGACAGAGCCAGAAGGGTACCCAGAAGTCACCTACTACAGGACAGGCCCAACAAAGAAAGTAACAGAATGCCACTAACCATCACCTACAGCCTCCAACTAAAACCTCTCCAGCTCATCATCAAGGATCTACAACCTATCCTGAAGAACGATCTCTCACAGACCTTGGGAGACAGCCCAGTCCTCGCTTACAGACAGCTCCCCAACCTGAAGCAAATACTCACCAGCAACTACATACCACACAACAAAAACACTAACCTAGGAACCAATCCCTGCAACAAACCCTGTTGCCAACTCTGTCCGCATATCTATTCAAGGGACACCATCATAGGATCTAACCACATCATCAGGGGCTCGTTCACCTGCACGTCTACCAATGTGATATATGCCATCATGTTCCAGCAATGCCCCTCTGCCATGTACATTGGTCAAACTGGACAGTCTCTATATAAAAGAATAAATGGACACAAATCAGACCTCAAGAATTGTAACATTCAAAAACCAGTAGAACACTTCGATCTCCTTGGACGCTCAATAACAGCCTTAAAAGTGGCAATTATTCAACAAAAAAACTTCAAAAACAGACTCCAACGAGAAACTGCAGAACTGGAATTAATTTGCAAACTGGACACCATCAAATTAGGCCTGAATAAAGACTGAGAGTGGATGGGTCACTACAAAAAGTAATTTTCCCTCCGCTGATACTCACACCTTCTTGTCAGCTGTTGGAAATGGGCCACCTTTATTACATTGGCCTTGTTAGCACTATAAAAGTAATTTTCCCTCCCTTCGTATTCACCCCTTCTTATCAACTGTTGAGAATAGGCTACTTCCACCTTAATTGAATTGGCTCGTTAGCACTGACCCCTCAGTTGATGAGGCAACTCCCATCTTTTCATCTGCTATAATATATATTCTGCTTACTGTTTTTTTTACTCCATGAATCTGATGACGTCTGTTCTAGCCCACAAAAGCTTATGCCCAAATAAATTTGTTAGTCTCTAAGGTGCCACAAGGACTCCTCGTTGTTTGTACTGGCAGAGAAGTCTATCCCAAGAGATACTGTAACTAATTCTGGTGTCCGTTATACCAGTGTAATTCTGGAGTAGCTCTCATCTTTCGGTGCAGTTACTCCATATTTACACTGATGTAACTGAGAGCAGAATCACTCCCATTATCTAATATTTGATTCATTCAGCTATTAAGAAGGCCACTAGGTATGACAAATCCTACTACGCAGAACAGCATCTGCTGTATGAAAAAATACTAATGGAAAACCAGAACTCCTGACAGAAGGCGAATGCTGGGAGAAGGAGCACGCTGTGATGCAAAAATCATTTACTAACACACACAGGTTCACTGCATGTATGACACATCCATGCTGTATATTTGATTACATATCTATTCTAAATATATATTTACTTTATGAACTAAAACGTATCTGTAATGGCAGAAATTCAGGGTTAGACACAAATACACGTAGTACAGTTTTACGCTGCAGACTAGATGCTTAAACTCTCCATTTGTTGGCAAGTTTTCTCCTTTGAAAGATGGCAATACCTTGCAGCCTCGATTTACTATAAATAAGTATGCCAAAAGTCCAGCACTTCAAGGAATGAAAAGAGGGTCCTAATGACAGCCGGTGGAGCAGAACAGGTATTACAGAAATACTTGTTGATATGATTCAAGCATGTTCAAAACCATCTGATGCTAAGGGCCACAGAGAAATCAGCAGAGAGATAACCTAGCTAATTGTCTCCCTTGATTATGATGGTTCTGATTAGAAGAATAATCAGCTCTCAGCAGCTTGTAGGCAAAAATGCCAACCGAGGGCTTTTTTTATGATGATGATGACGATAATGATGATGCACCGCAGAATGAATGCCAGATCACATAATTTACCCACTCATCAAACATAAAGGGGGTCCTATGTGAACAAAGCCAATAATTCTCTTCATAATTAGTTTGGACATGTTCCTTCTGTGACTTTGACATTGCTTTCATATAGACTAAAGCAAATGCTGATCTCCAGCCTTTCTTGCAAGTGGGGATCCAATCATACTGTGTCACTGAAAAAACAAGAGCTACAAAATCCCTGAACCTCTGCTGAATGATACGTGTCATTAAGAGTTAACTGCATAAAACAGAAATTACTTTCAAGATATTTTAAGTAGACAACATTTTTCTCCAGTTTTATCTTAATTAACCCCTTCAAAACAGAATTATACATTTTTCTTTTTTACACTTGACAAAATGCTCATCTCTCCAGAGTTTCCTGTACAACTGTGATTCTCTGAAAATGTGGAATTAATATTATGATCATTAGGAAAACCTGCAATATTTAAAATAAACAGATTTTGTGTCATGCTGTCTGTACTGCTATGCTGTATTCTACCATTTTTACTTTCTTGACTAAAATGAATTCATGTTTCCATTAGTATTTGTCTTCTGGTGAAAATGATGAGTATTTATTTGAATGATCAGGAATATACAATGACAAATTCTATTTCTAGGCTGATAATTTCAAAAAGCACATCATGTCAAGCAGTGTGGTAGCATTGTTTATTTGATATCTTCAAAAACTGTGAAGTTGATCACACATAAAAAGCTGAGAAGTAAAAGGACGGAGGAGCTAAAAATAGACCTTTGCTTTCATAATCCATATTTCATACATGTAGAGGAGATTCTTTAAATGGAACTTTTGGTGCTTTAGTTATATGAAATGTATGAAGAAGGTCTATATTTCCTTTCACCTGGCTGATTGAACATAATGGCATGTTTTTGATTAATGTCTTTTAAATGAGTTATCAAAAGGTTAATGCCAATAAGCCCACACTGTAGCAGGCCTTTGAGCCAATATCTCTGGTTGTATATGTTATGATCAGGTTAGAGAAGTTAAACACTTTGCACTGCCAAATACTTCAATCTACATGTCCAAATTGCAACAGGAATCAAAGGAATTTCCAGCTAGTTTGCTTGTTGCTTGTAAATAGCTGCATTAATTAGATAAAATTTTGGTTCCTGAGACTGAAGACATTCCCCCTTCCTCTGCTTTTGAGCATATTTATTTTGCAGACAATTCATTGAAAGAATATGTCAAACTGTCTTTTGGAGGGACAATCAAAATACACATTAAACACATCCATATTTTAGCCTCTGACCTGCTAACGCTGGCACATTTTTAAAATTCTTCTTGTCAGGATAAGTAAAAGCCAGCTAACTATGTTTGTCTGTGCCCAGGATCCTTTCATGCTCCTAACTGGTGTGTCCAGAAGGAGACCGGGAAACCCCCTTGCATTCAAAGGTGTCAAGTGCGTTGCCAGAAACCGTTTAACCAAGAAAGAATGAGAAAATGTGTGGGTGAGAAAGATTATTTAGCAGACCTGTTATATAGGCCGATACATGTCAAGAGACGCCAAATGAGGATTTTAAAGGAAGAATTGCCCTCTTGCTTCAAAAAAGCTGTTTAGGTATTTGAATGGGGGAAAGCCTGCTCTTTGCTATCCACTCACTCCACAGAGTCAGCTATGGATTTAAGAAAATGAGTGGTGCCTCTCCATCTATACAGTCAGAACTCATAGCAATCTGGCAATGGAGAATTTTCTTCACTTGACCCAGTACAAATTGCTATTTTTCACAAGATTCCCAGTGAACTGTAAAACCAACACTTTGGTCCAGTTAGTATCAGCATCCATTCAGAAGCCCTATAACCATGCTGCTTTAGTGAAGCAGAACCTCCAATTCAGAAAGTTTTCAGCATACAAATTTCATCTACCAACCGAAAATAATGATTCTGAGTACCTATTGTATATTGCATGCTACTATTTTGATTTTATGTCCACTCATTTATATACATAGATGCACATGTATGGTATTCCTTATGTAGATATATTTATATTGCAAGAGTTTATTCTTTCAACAGGAAATGTAATACTTTACCCATCGCATAGTAACTAGAATCAGGATCCAATTCAAACAGATTTTGATCATACTGGCTCACATTTCACTTGTTAATTTTGTTGATGCATGTTGGTTTACGCTTGTATGGTTGATAGGGGTAGCCAAGGAGACTCTCCTGTAAAAGATGGTTATAAATGGAGTCTGAATCTGCTCAACATCTGCTGATTAGTTTTTGTTTCTATTCTAGGGATGCTCACCGTGATAGATACATTGGTGGAATCCTCACAGAGAAACCACCTGTAGCCCTTTCCTGACATACCAAAGTTTCCCTCTGGGCTAAAGTATTAAAAAAAAAAAATGTATTGATTGTTTGGGTAACATCAGGACATTGCAGCATCTCAGGAACCAGCTGTTCACACACTGTAATCTAGCCAAGCAGGGCTTGTTTGAACATGCAAAGCAGGAGGATACAGTGTTTTGAGCATAGGTAAAGGTGAAGGTTATATCATGCAACGCCTGCTTCAGTCAGCAAACATATTCCAAATCCTTCACATTTGTTAAACCTCCAGAGAGCTCATACATCCCTTTTGGAGAATGAATATTGCAAATCAAAATGCAAACCAAGCAACGCAGTGTTGTGCCCAGGTTTTGTGTTTATCTGGATGTCATCAATGGTTTGTTGAGCAGGCTCATACCAGGTCAGTAAATGGGAGCTGCCCTTATCACTGATTTACTGTAACTTCAGGCAACACCAAAAGAACATTTTGATTTACGCCACTGATTTGGGTGGTTCAGCACCACATGTCGTGTTTTTGTTTGGCTTGTGGGTTGCTGGGAGGCGGGGGTGGAGTCCATCATTATTAGATTTTGGGTCCATTCTAAGTATTCTCTAGGTCAGCTCAAAGCACTGCAATAGGCACTCCTATCAGCCAAATGGCTGTATACATGGGCTGCCTACTTCATGTTCCTTTTGCAGACAGGGGGCTGTTCAAATGCTAACGCCTAACCCCGTAATGGTTTCAGAGTAACAGCCGTGTTAGTCTGTATTCGCAAAAAGAAAAGGAGTACTTGTGGCACCTTAGAGACTAATAAATTGGTTAGTCTCTAAGGTGCCACAAGTACTCCTTTTCTTTTAACCCTGTAATGGAAACATTACTTTCATACATTTCTCTGTTTTGATCTTAAGCTTTGACATCACAAGCTTTCTGTCCAGATTGCATCCTTCGAAGAAGAGCTCATTTGGTTCAGAATACCAGCTCCACGCACTGGGAGAAAAGAATGATGGGATACAGATTTAAAGACCCAACTCTTGGAACCAACTGACAAAATCTAAGGACATTCCACCCCTCCTCCCCCCTGCAAACTACGGATCTCTTATCAAGGTATTGAATGCATTAAGGAATGCAACTTCCAGCTACTTATCATCTGATTAAGCAACATTACTCTGAGTTCCATCTCCTGATGAACTGTGGGAATGTCACAGCATAATTACTAAGAGGAGAAAACATAAGATTGTATTGTAAGATTTCTTTGTTACTCTGCTTTTGTACTTACAAAGAAGAGATTTGCTGCACAATATAATCATGGTGAAAGTATAGTATAAAAGAGCTTTGAGATACTGGGATAGTAGGATACAGTCAGAGGCCTAATATGAATCTCTTCATTGTTCCAGTTTATCTCCCTTATATTACTCGTTTTTTTCTTTCTGTCACGTGAACTATTTCCACAATACTATAAAGTACAATAGGATGGAAAGATGGTCTACGGCACAGACCAGTGGACAGAGACACAGGAGTTCTGGTTCAATTCCCAGTGAGAGATTTCCTGTATGACCTTGAGCACACAGACCTGTTTCTCAGTTCCCCATCTGAAAAAAATGGGGATAGCATTTCCCCACTCTCTTGGTGTTGTGAGGGAATAAGTCATTAATGACTGTGAGGCACTTGGATTTGACAGCAATGAAGGACATGTATGTACCTAGAGTAGGGATGAGCAAACTTTTTGGCCTGAGGGCCGCATCGGGTTTCAGAAATTGTATGGAGGGCCGGTAGGGGAGGCTGTGCCTCCCCAAACAGCCAGGCGTGGCCTGGCCCCCGCCCCCTATCTGACCCCCTGGCTTCTCACCCCCTGACGGACCCCCCCGGGACTCCTGCCCCATCCACCCCCTCTGCTCTCTGTACTCTAACTGCCCCCTGCCACCCCATCCAACCCCCCTTCTCCTTCCTGACTGCCCCACCCCAAGACCCCTGTCCCATCCAACCACCCCTTCTCCCTGACCACCCCTGGACCCCCCCCAATTGCCCCTTACCTCCCCATCCAACCCCCCCCTCCTTCCTGACTCCCTGACCGCCCCCGGATCCCCCACCCCTGACTGCCCCCCACCGCCCCATCCAACCCCTCCTCTCCTTCCTGACTGTTCCCCGGAACCCCTGCCCTCATTCAACCCCCCTGTTCCCCGCCTTCCGACTGCCTCAACCCTTATCCAAACCCCCGGCCCCTGACCACCCCCCCTCCCCCCCGAACTCTCCTGCCCTCTATCCAACCCCCCTCCCCAGCTCCCTGTCCCCTTACTGTGCTGCCTGGAGCACCGGTGGCTGGCGGCATGGCTGCGCCAGGACAGGCAGCCGAGCCACCCGGCTGGAGCCAGCCATGCACCGCGCAGCACAGATCCCAGATGTGGCCCGCGGGCCATAGTTTGCCCACCTCTGACCTAGAGGGAAGTATGTCAAGGAAGATCAGTTCAGAGAACTTTGTCCTGCCATTTAAGACCCAGCTTTTCTTTCTTTGGTTGTATTCTGATCAGTTCTCCAAAACTGAGTTCTACATACACCCATGTTAGCTGCAGATGAGGCCAGTCCATATAGAATCCTTAGGAGATAATTCATGCTGAGAAACAATTACTGCATGTTTTCCATCTTCATCTAGTTCTTTATGTGTATCGGGGAAAGAGAGGATTTTATAGGACTGTAGCTCTGCTGTTGCGGGAAAGGAAAGTAAGGAACTTCAGTCGAGATGAAATTACTGTAAACTGGCTGGAAGACCATACACTCCAAGAGTAGTTATCAGTGGTTCGCTCACGAACTGTGAGAACGTATATCAGGGTCAGTCCTGGGTCTGATACTATTCAATATTTTCGTTAATAACTTGGATAATGAAGTGGAGAGTAAGCTTATAAAATGTACAGATGACATCAAGTTGGGAGGGGTTGCAAGCACTTTGGATAACAGGATTAATTTAGAACTCAAAATGACCTTGACAAATTGGACAATTGGTGTGAAATCAAGAAAATGAAATTCAATAAAGACAAGTGCAAAGTACTTCACTTAAGAAGGCAAAATCGAATGCACAACTACAAAATGGGGAACAACTGGCTAGGTGTTAGAACTGTTGAAAAGGACCTGGAGGTTACAGCGGATAACAAAGTGAATATGATAAGTTAACAATGTGAAGCCATTGTGAAAAAGGCTAATATGCTGAGGTGTATTAACAGCATTATGTATGTAAGGCACGGGAGATAACTGTCCCACTCTACTCAGCATTGGTGAGGTCTCAGCTGGTGTGCTGTGTCCAGTTCCGGGTGCCACACTTTAGGAAAGAGGTGGATAAATTGGAGACTATCCAGACAAGAGCAACAAAAATGATAGAAGATTTTAAAAAGCTGGGCATGTTTAGTCTTGAGAAAATAAGACTGAGGGGGGGACCTGATAAAAGTCTTCAGATATGTTAAAGGCTATTAGATCACTTGTTCTCCATGTCTACTGAAGGTAGGACAAGAAATGATGTGTTTATTCTGCAGCAAGGGAGATTTAGCCTAGATATTAGGAAAAACGTTTTAACTGTAAAGGTAGCTCTAGAACAGGCTTCCACAGGGAATGTTGTGGAATCTCGACCATTGGAGGTTTTTAAGAACAAGCTGGACAAACACCTGTCAGGGGTGGTCTAGGTTTACGTGGTCGTGCCTAAGCACAGGAGACTGGACTTGACTTCTTGAGGATCCTTCCAGGCCTACATCTCTCTGATTCTGTGAATCAATCAGTAGGAGGTGTTTGCATGTTTAGCCACTCCTTGTCGTCCAAACAATTTATTTACCCTCCTTTCTCCATCAAGTCCAACCAGCTAAGAGTAAGACAATCTGCTTTTGTTCTCAAACCTGGATCTCCCAGCTCACACCACGCTGCTTCCATGCCATCTGGTGGGCTAGCACAGTTTTGAGAGCACCTATCTCTTTACTTTACTCTTGCACTAGGAAGAGATTCCCTCCCACTCACTCAGTTGAAAGGGAAGATGGAGCTCAGCATGAAGTTGTCTTTTATGGGCAGGAGAAGTCTCTTGGAATTCCCTCTTGAAATGAGAAGGGTTTCCCTCATGCAGAGAGGCGAGAAAGAATTTAGTCCATTATAGGAATGGATGTTCAGGTCAGTAGAGAATAAGAGGAGTCAGTGGAAGCTGAGGGGTGCAAGTTTTAAGTTAGCAGAGGGTTAGGAGGCAATACGGACTCAGTTGATCGAGGGCTAGAGACAAGGGATTTGTTGGGAGGATACGCAATTGGGCAATCAGAAGAGAGGGGAAGAGTCTGGAGCAATACTGGGCCCTCACCTTTATGATAACTACTAGCTGCTCCCCACTGTCATCACCTCCCCCTTTTGTATCTCCTCTGCACCTGCTGCACAGCCTCCTCACCCTCCCCGACACTACCAGTGCCATCTCCGCCCCAATGCTCTCCCTGATTCTTACCTATGCCTCTTCAACCCCACAGCCCTGTGTGTCTGCTCTACTCCCTCCTCTCCTCTGCCCTCCATGGCTTCTGCTTCTCCATTATGGTGGCTGGGATCCAGCAGAAAGAATGGAGCCACCGAAGAGTGGAAGCAGAAAGACAGGAGGGTTACCGTCTCCACAAGAACCATTGTGGCCCCTGGTAGGAAGGATGAATCCCTGCCAGGGGTAATTCTTGCTGCCCCCCTGCAGATTTGGATACATGACAACCAAGCAGGGCTGCGCAAAGGGGCTGCCAAATGCTTGTCATAAGAGATGCATGACACATGGCAGTGGTGCTGTACATTCTAGCTATGCATCCTTTAAATCTGCTTTTTGTTGTATTTTGACTGATTGTTTTTTTTAATACTAACATTCAGGTTTTTTTAGACGCTTTCAGCCTTGTTGAGGAAAAGTGGGACTCAAGCGTGCACAATGATTAAATGCCCCAGGGAGCTAGTTTGTGGAGCCTGGGGACATGTGCGATATATAACTTAATTCCGAGTACACTTAGAACAATTGAGAATTAAAGATACAATGAAAGCAAGCTTCAGGGAGTGAGTTTCGTCAGGCAGTGAAATGATGGTGGAGAAGAAGAGGAAGAAAAGACTTTTCGTCTTTCTAGTGACAGAGAGAATGAGCCCATCCTGCAGAGGAATGCACCACCTGCAAGATGACATATCAACATGCTGCATGACATATTAAGGTACTGGACATCTCTACTAGAATTCACTTCCAATGGTTACATTTATGTCATCACCTGCCAAAAACCAATAGGCATTACTGTTATATACTAAAACAAAAGCACACAAGGGATAAAATGGCGAGGGATTATAATTGGAACATTTTGAATTCCTATTGTTGTTTACATGTCTGTCATCTTTGATTTCATATACGGTCCTGTTTCTCATCTCTATTTCATTTTATTAAGCAGCATTTCTCAGATAGGCAAAGGAAAAAGGCTGAATAAGAGGAATGTGCCTGGATAGGAGAAACATGATGATACGTAAGATCACAGTGTGTATAATCTGAAACATAGATGTTGATATATATGATATATCATAGATGTTGATATATATGATATATACTTCTCCAGCAAATAAATTTTAAAGAGATTCCTTGTCTTTTTCCTTATTTATCAAGTGAAATTTGTAAGAACAGATAGTTCATACCTGCTGTGCACAGTACTGCAGCAACAAAAAATGATGCCCTCCGCTAGCCTTTCGGTTTATACCAGCCTAAGCACTGGCAAGACTGGCGTGCCAGTGTCTTTGAACAGAATTACATCCAATAAGCAATTACATTCAGGCATCGCCCTCTTCTGTCAATCAGACAATAGGGAGACCTTTCTCTACCCTCATTTAACTCTGTGCCTGTTACAATGTAAAAGGATTGATTTGTAAAGAGCTAGAGTGTATCTGCTTTTTGACTTAGCTGCTGCTCTGTACATATTGATGAGGCAAGAAAAAAAAAAGACACTGAAAGTGGATGAAAGAAAGACCTAGTGCCACAAAGCAAAGGATTGTGGGCTCAATCCATTTCTGCTCCATGTCTCCCATTATTGCCTGCTGACTATTTCTGATCATAAGGGAGTGTGAACTATCCATGAGTACAAAATGGATACAGCACAAATTGATTCAGTCACATCACACAGACACGTATGAATAATGAGGTTCAGTAGCAGCCTGTCACATAGCAAGCATATCAGTGTAAGTGATTTATTGAAAACTTGACTGAGTAAAATCTAATTCATCAAAGAGAAAATATATATAAAAAAATCTGCTCTTGATATCTCTTCTCCCTTACATTTTGTTACTTTCTAAGGTGCCACAAGTACTCCTTTTATTTTTAAACTTGTTTGCTGGAAGAAAAATAATTTAAAAGGAAAATGTAGGCCCCATTTCCCTACAAATAACTGGTAACTTCAGAAAAGGAAAGTTGAGATAAACTTGCCCACTTCCTCTGCTAAATACTTCTCCCCCATCCTATATTCCCAGATCCCACTAAATAGCATGACCACCCATTTATGGTACAGATTGGTTTCAGACACTTTTGGGAATGTAGCAGCTCCCTAAAAGTCATCATTTCCATTGGAAGACACCCTGCCAGTGATTCCAGACATCTAGATTTGCCACATTTTTTTAAAAAAGTTCCATCTGGACAACGAGTCCATAGGATGGGTCATAATGTGGTGAGAGGAAAAGGACAAATGCAGGTTCCTTCTCAACTTCCCCCACTCCTGTCCAAAAAACAGACCATCAGACTCAGAGAGCATTTTCCTCTAAGTCACCTCAGCCCAAATCCTCAAAAGGGTATCGAACTCCCACTTCAATTCTTCAAGTCAAAAATACAGGTACTAATGAGATCCTCAAAACCCCTGCTAAGCTGCCACCTAACCTTGGAGTTGGCCTAAAAATCTCTCACTGCCTAAATTTTCAAAATAAAAGTCCCTGAGTTCCAAAGTGTCTTCCTTGGGGCACGTGCACTACTCTCTCAGTCCTGTCAGCCTGCACCTATCTCATGTCTAAGCCCCAGCAGGATCCTTGAACCAAGTGATCCTCAAACCATGTGAAGTCAGTGCCCTAACCAATGGACTATAGGATATTCTGATGTAAGTCTCTCCTATTGAAGCTGTTCCACTATATAAATAATTACATAGGCATTGGGCCAGCAAGAGAGTAAGAATGACTCTACTGACCAGTAGTTAGGACATTGACTTGAGAGGTGGGAAACCCAGGTTAAAATTGCTTCTCTGTGTCAAGCAGAGGGAGGAACTGAGAAAGGCTCTCTCACAACCTGAATAAGTCCCCTAATCACTGGGCTAATGGTTATAGGGGAAACCTCCTCCTCTCCCAGCCCATTCTGTGTGGAGTTTCTTGCAAGAAACATCTTAGATGCCTGACTCCAGGAGAACAGGTCTTGGTTAGGATCCCAAGCAACAAAAGGCATCTCCCTCCAGCCCGGACTTAGGCACCAAGCTCCCTGAGACTGGTGGAACTTGGCACACACCCCTCTCCTGGGGATCTGTTCCTGGCTAGCTTACGTGGCCCCCTGAGCAGCGTGCTGGCTTTTATAGATCCTATTCTCAGGCGCTTATCTCTCCCAATGCACTATACAGGGAACCCGGGCATCTAACTCAGGGTTTGTGGATGCCACTTGGTGGCTAGGCACCTCAAAGTTGTGATGCTAAAGTCTCTTTATGGATTTGGACCCTCTAGCCTTCAAACATATAGTTATTTGTTTTTAAAAGTAGGCTGATTTCAAATGTAGACCAAATACAGATACAGAGCTAAAGCCAGCGGCACCACTTGCATGATCAAAGTAAAGGAACTACTCAGGTGACTATGGAAGAGTCACTTTAAGCACAGGAATAATAGTCACACTGACTGCAGTGGGGCTATGCGAGTGAGTAAGAGATGTGGGATTTGACCTAACACTGATACAATATTGAGGGAGGGGAAGACAATATTTTAACAACAAAAAAGGAATGTTGAAATTGTGCATCTCCTATTACACCTGACTTCGTGCTTGGAGTTCTCACATCAAGCAGTTGCTTTGTGTAAGAAGTTAAATGTAAAAGGAAAGAAGACTGATAAAGAGAACACACTGGTGTATGATTTAAATAAGGTTTAAAGCTTTGAACAAGTGGGATCGAGAACATTTGATAACAAGATCCAACTTCACAGCTACCACTTTAACTGATCTGTGAGTGCAGTACCATTTTAGTGGAGGCAGACGGAACCAGTTCTGCCTCTTTAAACAGTAAAACCAAAATTAAAAACGCACAAAATAAGTTAAGCAAATGCAGCAATAAGATGATTCACCTATTTAATCATGTTAGTTTGCAAATTGCAATTATTTAATATAGGCAATACCTAAATTAGATGGGGGAGAATGCATCTGTAATATCTGGGATATCCTCAGAATCAAAGGCAGCTTCACAGAGTTCTGAAGTTCTCACCAAATGCTTACAGATGTTTTCAAAAAGGAACCTCCTACTGCAGGGTACATATTAACTATATTCCAATGTGCCCTACATGCAGTAACCTTTTGATCAATTATTTCCTGCAACTTCTTAAAAAAAAATTTAGATTTGCCTAGATAGGTCTTGTGATGTACAAAAATTGTACTTCATCAGACTGAAAACCTTACTGCATGTAATTATCTTTTGACAGAGGGAGTGACAGAGCTATATTTTACATGCACTTAGTTAGCTGTGTCCTAAACACCAGGCTTTGTATTGAAAAATGCAGCAAACAAACAGAAAATTAAACATCTGCTTCACTGTAGACATGGTGTTAGTATTTAATTCAATGGCAAACTTTGTTCCAAGCAAACCACCCACACTGCTGAATAACTTAACGATAAGACTCCAAGCACACTGTGCTTGTTGGCCAGAAAAAAGAAGTCCGCACCTGTGTGGCTGGAATTCTCATTCATATTTCTTATGTGCCTTTGAGAGCTCTCTTTCTTGCATGCTGAAACTCAGAGTGGCCTCTAGTCCTACTCGGTTAGATGAAAAAAAAAAACAAAAAAACCCCACAAACCTGTTTCCACTTAACTGACTTTAAACAACTTATTCAAAATATTTGGATGTTGTGTTACATTTTGCTTCCAAAACACACAATTTTTTCCAACAGATATGAGGAAATGCATACACTGAACACATTCCCCTGAGAAATGTTCTTCTCTTTCTATATTTATGGAGACTGATTGTTGCTTTTAACTGTACTATCACAGCCTTCTTCTGAACAGTCACGGAGGTCTTTTCCTAGCCAAAACCAAGAGTAACATATTAAATGATTATTGGATCATCATATAGCAAGGAAATAAGCTAAGCAAAAACACACAAAACCCCCCCACTTTTCCTGAAAAATACCTAATCGTTGACTACTACAGCTAGATTTGTTTCCCTGTACAAAACTGTACATATATGCAGAGAGAGCAAGAGAGAGAGAGCGCGTTCGCACATATTATCTTCTCTTTCCTCTTCTTGAGAACAGAAAATGACTCCTCCATACTACATAGCCCTGATTTTACATGACTCATGATCAGCTTTAAAGATAGAAGGATGCAATTACTGAGCTATATATCTGGGACCGAAATGCCTACCTGGCAGACCTCCCCTAAGTACAGCAGTAATTTTCTTGCACAGTGTCCACTTTCAGAAACTCTGGAAGCAGAATGGGTTTTAAGTGTGGAGGAAAGTTATTCAAAGCAACAGATAAAATTTAAAAGAACATTTAAGAACCTTAAATATCAAAAGCTTTTAAGATACAGTAGAAGTAATTACTTGCTGATACAGCATCAGTAGGAAATTTATTGCACACAATTTCACTAAAAGACAAATACCAGGCACTCTTCCTCTGGATCCAGTTACCACAGAGTATTCTGGCCCCAGAACTCTCATTCTATATGGCACGCAGTTCCATCTCCTGACTGAAACTATTACAATGAGCTATCATAACTCAGCTCCCTGCAACACGGACAGCTTTATTGAACCCAGAGAGAAAGATTCAGCAAATATTATCCCTTAACATAAATGGAGTCACTCATAGGCTGAAACACAGTACCTAGCCCCAAGTCCCCAACCTTCAACTTAGTACAGTGAGAACTTTGAATAAAATATTTCATATGATAGAAATTAATCACACACACCAGGTGGGGGGAGCGGGGTTTTCAGGTAATCAGAGGAAAATACACAGCTGGAAAATGGTTTACTGCTTCCAGTTCCAAGCCCCATAGTGCAATAGAGATGGCATTTGATGGCAGCATGGGTCCTTCTGACTAAAGACAGAAATTTGTTTAGAATGTAAAACTCTTTACTTTGTCCTCTGTGTCGTTCATGGATCCACTGAGGAAGCAATGCCTAAGCATTCACACCTGTGACATGAACTTTTATTGCTTTCTAAAAAAATATTTCATAGCATCATTTTAGAACAGCTTTTTAATTGTGCCACTGTTGCTAATGCCTCAAGAAAATCCTCTCTCCGAAACATACCCTTCAACATTACCTACTTCACATCCCCACTTAAATCTAACCCCTCTTTTTCTCCAGGTAGTTAACTGATCCTCCTACACCTTCAGAGCTCAAGCCAAATAGGGTGACCATATGTCCCTGAAATCTGGGAATGTCCTTGTCAGAGTGACTCTGTTGATTTTGCTAAAAATGTGATTTCTGCTGTTGTTTTTAACGCCTTACGGGTCCCACAGTCAAATCCACAGAGTTCCTGGTTGGCTGAAAAAAGATAAAGGCAGAAATGAGTATCCTTTTCCTCTCTCTCAAACCCCTCCTCCCTCATGGTAAAAACCCTCTTGTGCATCACGTCATCCTTCTGCACCATATACTTCACAAAGAGTCTAAGGAGTTATTGCATTCTATTTAAGAATCTCTGGCCAGGTCATTAAAAGGTTTAGAATAAAGGGGCTCTGGAAAAGGAAAACTTCCTCTTCAAGGCAGGTCAAGAAAATTACATATATCAATGTGTTCTCCATCATAAATGTGGCTCATCTGGATTGCTAAGCATCCTGTCATGGAAATTTAGCTTATGAAAAGTTTAGTCCAGCTTAATTAAAAGCCAAAAAAAACAGGTAGCCAAAACAATTACTGGGCATTATTTCTAACCATATCCACCACAGGAGCCACAAGAAATATCCTACAAATTTACAAATATCCAGTCTCCCCTCCCTTCCCACCCTTATTTTTCTAACAAAATGAGTTTGTCCAAGAGGGTCAGACTAATGGTTTTGGGATAGTAAATTATGCTGAAAACAAAAACAGGCAGAGGTCGAGAAGGTCATGGGGAAATGGAAGGGAATGCATAGCATTGTTCTCTGGACTCCTTACCTCCTCTCCACCAGACACTTACAGAAAACTCACAGTCTTGAGAAGACTTCATTACGTGTCTCTTGGCTATAAGGTTTGTGCTCATGGTGAAGCTGTGACTAAAGCATGGGGTCTTTTTTTTTAACAACAATAATACGGGAAACCTGGGCAGCTCAAATGGAAGAGTGAATGGGAGAGCATGCTGACACCAATATTATAACTGAAAGTCTATGTCTTAAGTGCAACACACTCTCTCTCTCACACACACACACACAATCCCATGGCACATACCATACGTAGGCATAGCAAAAGGAAGGTAGGCATAGCAAGAGCAAATCCCAACATCCAATTTGGATCCAGTGATACAAATATATAAAGTTGAAAACTCACATGTGATTTGAGTCTGGGAAGGAGGGGTATTCTTTTTGTTTGGAGTAAGGGGTTGGTATTGGTTTGGACATATTCCCCCCCCCACACACCCCAAAAAATTGTTTCATGAAGGTGGAGTGACTGGCTGTGATAATAATCTGCACAATTATGAACTTCCCATAAAGCGTAACAACATAGTGTTCTGGCTGTCAGCATCATACTGCACAAAACAAAGAAAATTAGAGGAAGGGAAATAAACTTTTGCAGTGGTTCTTCCCTGAAATCAGCTTTGAAATTCTTCAGACTGCCTCCAAATGACTAGAATAGGTTAGAGTGCTCAAGCATTTGAACTTGAAAGCCTAGGGGGGGTCTCTTACCATGCATGTGACTGACATGCCATCTCTCTCACAGATAGCATCTACTATTTTATTTTGTTTCTTTTGTCTCTGTGTTTTGGGAGGATTTTTGTTTGTTTGTTTGTTTGTTTTTGGCCTCTGTAGAACTCCAGTACCATGTTGTGCTTGAAATAGGAAGGCAGTATGCAGGTCAGGTGCACAGCTAGTATGCCTTGGATGTAACAAGTATATCTACATAAAATCTATCTTGAATGATATGGAAAGCAGTGCTAAATCACAGATGCTTTTTTTTTTTAATCTAAAACAGAGAACTATTGAAAGTCTTATGTTTTCCCAGAGCTTGGAAGACTGAAAATAAGTTTATCACCAAATAAAAAGGAATTATACCACAGCTTTAAACAGGCAGGACTCATATCTTCAAAAATGAACATACATTGTTTGGAATAGTCCTCCTAAGGCAGAAAAGACAAAATTGCTTCTAATGACAGAATTTTTTAGCTTCTATTTAGAAGGCAGAAGGAGGAGGGAGAGGAAGGCATTTATGAGAAATAAAACTAATGCGTCACAGAGCAGAAGAAAATGAATCTTGTAGTTCCTCGCTTGTCAGCACACAACTTGATAAGAAATCAACTCACACGAAGAGCAATCCTTCTACAGCCATTCCTGAACCATAATTGTGCCAGTTGGCCTTATTTAGAGGAGGGGCCTCACTTTTTAGAGGTGTTTTTGAAATATTCCAGAATTAAGCTATCACACTCCTACAAAATAAGGAGCTCCCCAGGGTATTCCAATGGTATATGAAAACCACTCTCTCACACACACTTTTTTTTTTTTTTTTTTAATCAGCCCACTTTTGAATCAGCAGCCATGACAGTTCTTTTGTGATAAAAGTCTATGTTAAAACAAGTATGACTAAAAAGATTAACCATTTCAATGCCAGCAAAAGGGAACATCGCTGCAGTTGCTCTAGCTGGTCAATGAAAGTTGATCTAAAGGGAGCCGGTTGAGATATAACTGCCGGCTACTCTAATTATTTGTATATGTACAAGAGCTACACATGTACAACCAGCTGGAGAGCTGTGTATGTACAGCCAGCGGTCACGAGGTTTTTGATGAAGTGTAACATCACACTGTGATACCGAACACATCTCCACTTGACAGTGGAGGAAAACAAACGGCAGCAACTGGTGGTGAAAATAACGGGTAGCACAATTTTTATTCCTTTGTGCTCTTCCCTTCACCTTCTGCTGTCTTTGGGGAGTGCTGCTTTACTTGTGCGCCTCCCCCTCATTCTTGGATTGTTAGGTGAGGACTCACCAGCAGGAGGAATTTAAAGAGGGAGCAGGAGGTGGTGGTGGTGTCCAGCTAAGGAGTTTCTGGGCTCCTATCCTTTCCAGGGCTGTCCCTAGCTATTCTGGGGCCCTATGCAGCCTCCCCAAAGGGGGTGTGTGTGGGGCCCCAGGCCTCTGCGGGGGGAGGGGGGGAGGCTAGCCCCAGACCTCCACGGGGGGAACTGCCCCCCCCATCCTGCACTCACCGGTGGCGTGCCAGGGGCCGGGTTGCTGCACTTTCTGCCACCGGTGAGTACAGACCTGGCCCTGCAACAGTCCTCAGGGAAGTGGGGGGGAGGCAGGGCTGGGGCAGAGCAAGGGCAGGGGCCATGGGGAAGAGGCGGGGCAGGGCCTGGAGCAGCACACAGTTGCGCAGAGCACCAGGAAATTTGGTGCCCCAAATTTCCTGGTGCCCTACGCAGCTGTGTACTTTGCGTATGGATAGGGACAACCCTGATCCTTTCCCACCAATTGGTGGAAGAGCAGATTCACACAGTAGGGAAAGAGGAAGAGTTCCAGCGAAGAATCTCCTATTCACCTACTTTCCTCTCATCCCACTGCATCTCCTCTTTGTTCCACATCACCGCCAGCTCCCTGTGCTGCCTCTGACTTTCTTTGGAGGGAAAGATGGATAACAGATTCTTTATACAATTTCTTTGTCTTAACAGTTGGTAAAATGTAAGAAATTTGGGAGGCATTCCCCATTTTTATTTGTTTTTTGATCATTACAGATTCTCCAATCTGATCAACTCTAAATGATGGCATTTCTAAGAACTGGCACAGGAGCCTCAGAAACGTGCTCAGCCACACCCACAAGCCTTTGTACACACAAATTTTCCCATCGAGGATAAGGGACCTGTTTCACATAGCGTATTCCCTTTGGATACATATAGCCAATTGTTCCCTGTCATAACGAGTCTTGACATTTGTGGTGATGCAGCTTTGTGTCGATCTTGCGGTGATGTCTTTTCAAGACTTGTGATGACAGCCATCAAAACTGGTGAGCTCCCCCTATTATACCGAACTGCTTTAATCACTGGAGGTATCAAGCCACTAATGCCTTAACAAGGTCAAATATTTGCTCATTATGATAAAAATGAGGCAATGCAATGACCATTTCCTATGTTTCTTCTAGAAATTTTACTGTATAAGTATCTGACAGTGCTGCTAAGTGGATAGTCTAGTTCATGCCTAATGGCTGTTTCTATAAAGAACTTCAGTCAGGTGTAAAGGAATGAGTTACAGTCATCTGGATGTGGAAACTTGTAGACCACCATCATCTGGCTGACCTTGCCACAGTGGTGTCTTTCTGTTCTTGCTAATGTATCTTTCAGCACTTGAACAGGATGTCAGCCATGAGAAAGTTACTGCCCTTTTCCTACAATGAACACAAGCATAATTTTCATGCCACACAGGAATCCCTGTTTCTCTCTGATGAACGATTGCTCAGTCTAGTTTAACCTCTGAGAGGAAGCAGATGTAGAGTACCTTAAAGGACAAGAGAAACATATCTCAGGAAAATAGAGATATATATCTGAATTCTGTCTTCCAAGCCAATGATGTATCAGCTGCGCTTTTTCCCTTATTCAGTGGATTCAAATGCTCTTCTTTCAATTTCACAGTCTTTTCTGGCAATGAAATATGAAGAAGTGATGATTTCCTCCAAATTAGGAGGACATTAACAAGTAAGTGTTAATGTGAACACTGTTACAGTAATGCAATTATAATTGTATTCCACAAAGGGCAATAGGAAATAATTACTCTGATTCTCAAGTGATAGCTCTAAGAGAATGAGATTCTCAATCTTAAATTCATTAAGTGGGTTCTGGAACTCTGATTACAAGCCTAACTCTGTAACTGGTCGCTCGTTGTGGGAATGGTGTCTCCTGCCCCCTGACATTGAAGTGTGTGTCTCCTTCCTCACTTGGTCTGGTAATGGCTGATGGCCAGCCCAGATAAAATATTGAGGATATCCCCTCCTTTATGGGGACTGTCACGACACCCTCGCTCTCACACACACTTTTTCCAGACACCCCAAAATGAAAAGTTCATCCAGGACAAAGCCAGGCAATGTGGATGCCCCTAAAGCTCAGGACATTCTTCTCTAGTGTAAGTACCCTCCATAGCAAGTTATCCTACTCACGTGGATGAAAAGCATCAGCACTGTGCAATACAATCAGTTTAATATCGTGGTACAGGACTACGACCCCCTACTACTCTCACTCCCATGCTGCGCCACCAGTGACATTTGCAGTAACGTTTAGCCTATGATAAAGTGAACACCAGAGCATAGCCCTTCCAGTAGATTAATGGAGTTTAAATAAATAAGTAGATACATCTCATTTAAAGAGACAAGGTGGGTGAGGTAATATCTTTTATTGGATCAATTTCTGTTGGTGAAAGAGAAGATTTCGAGGTACACGGATGTCTGAAATGGACTGAAGATCACGGTGTAGCTTGAAAGCTTGTCTCTTTCACCAACAGAAGTTGGTCCAATAAAAGGTAGCCTCCCTTGTCTCTGTAATAACCTGGGGTCAACATGGCTATACCAACACTGCAAACATCTCATGTAAGACCTTAAGAATAAAACGAACCTGGTTTTTGGTGCAATATACGAACAGAACTCTGCCAGATCTGAAAGCAGACCTAGTGACATCTTTTATATCAATAACGAAAAGTAGTTACTGGAATTTTTTTTTCAAGTCCTGCATTCTTTGCTGACTCTTAGTCACTATCACTCCACACTCCCCATATTAAACACACAGGTATTTGATGGCTGTAATCACTAAGAAAGCTTGCCAAAAGGCTGTTAGCATGAGGAATGCATCAGGTGACAGGGTAATGCCTCCAAGGACACTAAGACCTGTCAACCTCTGTAACTGTATCCTGTTGGCCTGTCACAGTAAAGTTAATTAGAGACATCTGTAGTATAGAGATCAAGCACGGGGGGGGGGGGGGGGGAGCTTATTTGCACCAGAAAGGTACAACTCATGTAGGAGGTAAAGGGGGTAGAAACACAAACAGATACAGATCAGTAACATGAGGCTGATCAGTTATCTAAACCATACTCACTTCTGAAATAAAGCTGCTTGATAAAGTAAAGCAAATGTAAAGCTGACGAAAAGAGCAAAATATAATGTTTGCAAACTCATTGATATTCTGGAACCTTAACACTGTTAATAGAGTCTTGAACCATCTGCCAATGCTCTTTATCTACCTAAACGTTGTTATCTAGGCTGCTTTACACGTTTCTAAGAACTGAAACGTTCTCCTACCCACTAAATATTTTAATAAGAGTCTTGAACTACCTAAATATGCTAAACTTGCTTAATCATATCTTATTAAAATGGACACATCTCTTACTACAGCCATTTATAGTGGAGAGAATGTCTATCAAACTGATGTAAAGACAAGTAGCTGATATTTTGAGATTGCTTCCTATTAAGAGTAATAATCGTATGTTGCACTAAAACTGTAAGGCTTATGGTTAAGGTGTGTACAGTCATTATTGTAGTCACCTTTACCGAATCCATGTGCTGCAAAAACCAGATACAGTTACTCAAAAAATCTCCAATACACTAGTAGATCTGGAACTGGAATTTTTATTTCTCCAGCTCTATTACCAAAGGCTTCTTCCACTAGAGCTAGTGGAGCTCTCTCCTAATTGGTCATGGTAGTAGAACAGTGGGTCCCTTATCCTTCCTGATATCTGTGCGCCAGCCACATAAATATGATATCACAAACACAGAAACATTAAGCCATATGCACATATAAGCATCAGCCACCCATTAAGAGCTGATGGCTATGAATGCAAGCTAACTCACTGATACCATCTGGAATGATAGGCCTGGGTCCTATTAAAGTTCACATGGCATCACCACCTCTATCTCTTGGGTTCTGGATTGGCAGTTGATAAACACCTGCCAAGATCTTACTTTAAAGCAGTGACTTCCACCCAATCCAGTAACCGAGTTCCACTTTTTGGGTAATCCACATGATTTAATACTATACGCTAAACAGAATTACAAATACTCAAATTTAACAAGGAAACAACATTTAAGGAAAAAGAAATCAGGGAAAGGGGACAGATCTGGATAAAAACAAATCAACAATATTTAAAGATCTCTACATTCATACCATAGAACTATTTTTCAATCATCCTGTTACATCACTATTAGAATTTAAGGATCGCCAGTGAATTAGCCTGAGGCAGTTGTTATAACTAAGCTAATGCTTCTTTTTGTCCAAGCAATACAGAATGTCTGTTTGGGCTTGGAAGGCCCAAACAATGGGCCTTCCAAACACTCATCTATCTCCAGGGGAAAGGGAGGTAATGAACAATTATGTGTCTTGTAGAAGAGGCAACAATAATGCAAGAGATACAAAATTAATTGTTCTCGACATGATCATGAAGGGTTCCGCTTGTGCATGAGTAAACCACATGATCAAAATACATGTCCCTAACTAACTTGTTGCAGAGACATCCTCTGGGAATACTCATTCTCTTTAATTGTAATTGGGTATAATACAGCCATTTCTCCAACAGGATTTTCGTGCAGAACTCAATCTTACTATTTTTCATCTCTTGGGTCAGGGGTTTACCACATCCAAGCTTCCGCAACAAGGCTCAATGCAACTGCAACTCTTGTTCTCCTCACTTTATATTCCTGAGGGCCTTCTGTGCCAAAAAATAAAAATTCTGCACACAATATTTTAAAATATATTTAAATATTAAATTAAACATATTTAAATTAAATATATTTAAATTAAATTAAAATATTTAAATTAAATATATTTAAATTAAATTAAATATATTTAAATATTAAAATATTTTAAAATTCTGCAAATTTTATTTATCAAATAAATGTGGAGGCTCAAGCATGGCATTGGGAAATGATTGTGCAGTTTTGCCTCCCTCCCCTGGGACATGGACTCAGCAGTAAGGTTGCACCCAATCCTGACGTAGCGCAACGACTGGGCTGCCCAGAAACACCCCAGGGCCCTGCCCCTCCATGCCTCGTGCACCAGGTGTGAGCAGGCAGGTTCAGCAAAGGCCTGAAGTGTGGGGGGATCCAGGTGTGGCTTGAGAGGGTTCTGTGTGGGGAAATCTGGGTACAGGCAGATTGGGGGGGGTGGGAAATCTGGGTGCACAGGGCTTGTTGGGCGGGGTTCTGGGTGCAACAGTAATAGGTCTCTGCAGGGAAGTCCGGGTGAAGGTGGTTGGGGCTCAGCGGGGGGGGGGGGTGTAGTGCTGGGCATGTGGGGGATAGAGCTCAGTCGGGTGGGATCTGGGTGCAGGTGGCTCGTTAGGGTGGTCCAGGTGCAGGGAGAATGGGACTCATTGGGGGGGTTATGAGTGCAGTGGGGGGTGAGGCTCGACAGGAGGATGTCCATATGGGGGGGTCTGGATGCCTGGGGTTGGGTAATGGGTGAGAAGCTACCTTTACAGGGATCCCTCCCCCTGCAGCTGAGGAACGATGGGTGCAAGAAGTGGTGGGGGGAGGGGTCTTTGCAGAGCTTCTTGCAGCTGGGGGAGAAGTCTGTGGGTGGGTCTGATCTGGCCCTAGATACCATGCAGGGGAAGAGGAAGTCCCATCCTCCCCAGCCCAGCTGGAACTAGCAGCTGAGCCTGGCACAGAGTAGGAGCCACCAGCTGGGTCTTCCCCAGTTCTGCCCCTTGCCCCACAGTGATTTACCTCTCTGCCGGCTGCCCTGGGCACCCAAAACATACTGCTGGGGAGGATCGCATGACCACTTTTGTGGCTTCTCCTTGCTTCCCTGTCAGAAAGTCATTTCTCTGCAGGGAAGCATAGAAATCTGCAGGGGACATAAATTCTGCGCATGCACAGTGGTGCAGATTTCCCCCAGAAGTAATTCTATTTCTCAGATAACCCCCTTTCAATCAACTGACCTCTTCCATTATCAGAAGAAAGCATGATTCTGATTCATTCATCCATCTTGATCCAACTATGTCCTATCTCTGCAACTCTATCACTCAGAAATATAGCCAGGATTATATTACCAAATTAAAAGGAAGTACTCAACCAATTTTTTATGATACTTAAATCTTTAATTTTAATCTCCAATATTTTAAAGACATAATTTTAAAAAAAATTATCTTAACTGAAAGAACAACTCTTAACAGCATAAAAAGAGAAGTGGATAAAATAAGAAGTGGAGGTGGCCTTATTAATTATTGAGTGGTGAATTAGTGACAGAGAAGAGAGGTCTGCCTACTCTTGGTACTGAAAACTACTTTAAAACTGTGAATCAGCAACTCACTCTTAAATACTGAATTCATTTCTAGTTTAGTATAGAGAGAGGTGACCAAAGTGGCCCGTTGACCAATTGCGGTTCACAGAATTTTACAATATGGCCTGCAGCAACACACATCTTTAACACGGAGGGCAGCTTGCTAAGATCCTGGCATTCAGTGCTCCATTTTGATCCAAGCAATCACATTAGTAGCCTACACAGATAAAAGTGGGTGCAATCTGGTCAGTTTTATGGCAAATTATGAGGCGTGGCCCTCAAGTTCCTGGCTGTCCATCAGTGCAGACGTTATCATTTGGACACTGTTTGTATAATATATGATATCCAATATATACTCAGAACACATCAAATAACTGTGTTGAAATGGAATAAACACTTATTTTCACAAATCTGGAACTCTATATAATATTCTAGTGCAGAGCACAGAAACCAGCAACTGAATCAGTATGTCACATAATAAGGTGCCTATGACAGACCCTAATAGGGAGATAGACTACCGACAACAATGCCATGTGAGAGCAGGAACAGACTTACAAATCTTTTGCCCCCTTTAGAAGTAGATTACAGCCCCCCGGATGGGACCAAAGTGTCTTCCAAGGCCAAGTGCCTGCATGAATGTGTAAGACAATTTGTTAGTCAGTCTGTTTTTTTCGTATGAGACATTACAACTATGCATGTATGCAGGGGATTTTAAAAACGCATGGGATACAAGATATGTTCTTGACTTAAAGAGGAAGGGAAAAAAAGCCTCCAGATCTTCAATTACACAGATCTCTACTTATGAGAGGATTAGCTTTATTGCCTAACCCTTGCAAATCAATACTCCTTGTGTCAAGTTATGGCTGTGTCTGCACACTGTAAGTTGAGTTCCCCATGGCTTCCTAACTCATTTTAACAAGCCATCAATCAAAGGCGGATATTTAGAGGAAGCAAAACTGATTGGTTGCACTGGGATTTCTGGACATTTTAACTGATACCCACTGAAAATAGACAAGTAGGACTTCAACCTCTGAAAAAATTGCCTGACAAAAGCACTGACAGATATATAATTCCATGATAGAAATACTACTCATTATGTCATATCTAATAACCCACTTGTGCCACATTACACAGCTCTTTTTGTTACAGAGTGGTGCCAAATACAGTTCTCTTTCTCTAAATTAACAAAGAACAAAATTACACAAGCAGCACTGTGGACCAGGTCTATGCAGGACACCAGTTTTGACCAAAAGTCACAACAGTAGGGGGAAAAAAACGAGGTGTACTTGTGGCACCTTAGAGACTAACAAATTTATTTGGGCATAAGCTTTCGTGGGCTAAAACCCACGTCATCGGATGCATGCAGTGGAAAATACAGTAGGAAGATATATATACACAGAAGATGAAAAAATGGATGTTGTCATACCAACTGTAACAAGACTAATCAATTAAGATGGGCTATTATCAGCAGGAGAAAAAAAAACTTTTGTAGTGATAATCAGGATGGCCCATTTCAAACAGTTGACAAGAAGGTGTGAGTAACAGTAGGGGAAAAATTAGCATGGGGAAATAGTTTTTACTTTGTGTAATGACCCACCCACTCCCAGTCTTTATTCAAACCTAATTTAATGGTGTCCAGTTTGCAAATTAATTCCAATTCTTCAGTTTCTCATTGGAGTCTGTTTTTGAAGTTTTTTTGTTGGAGAATTGCGACTTTTAGGTCTGAAATTGAGTAGTAAATCTCCTTAAAATTACACAGGAATTTTTAGTCACTTGCCCAAACTCATTAAGAAAGGGCCTGATTCCCACAGGTTTACACTAAGTAATTAGCAGCAACAAACATTGGTAGAGATTTCAATGGGCAGCTCAGCCTATGGGATTACTTACAAAGGTTTTGTAAATTTCAGAAGATATCTACACAGATGTCTGGAAAAAAATATAGGCGGTATAATGGATGCAGCCAGAACCATTAAGTAGTTTAAGATTTGTGAGACTCAGCCAGCCAATAAATTTTATGGGAAAAGTCATAAAAGTCAGATGGAAAAATATATATAGCATAAAAGTTGCAAACTTCTAGACAGCTTGTAAAAAAAAATAGTAATGCAGGAGGGAAATGGTAAACACACTAACAAGAGTTCATCAGTCTTAATAAATAGGACAGGGTCACAGGGGCTTACTTCTGGAACCTATAAAGGCCCCTTAGTATCTAATTATTTTTGAAAAAAAGGACTGAGGTTTTATTCCTCCATTTACTTTTGTCAGTAGATTGGCTCATTTTTCATTAGTCAGCATTTTAAAATGAAGTTCATCCATTAAGAAGGCTAAAGGTTTCTTCTTATTGACATGATACAATAGTGTATACACCATATATCCTTCCAGGGGTATATAACTAAGTGATATTAAGCATTACATTTTAATGTAACTAATGCAAATTTTTCAGTCAGATGGAGTATTTAACAAAGTTAGTAATGGCAATGGGCCACATATTTCCATCAGATTTTGAACAGAACCACCATTAAAATCAATAGCTGCCATGCCTACATTTCTACTTTAATATGACCTGCAAAGGTGTTTTATCATTTTTTTTTAAGGGAGTGGGGAAGAGATGGAACAATTACAATTTACCAGGAGGCAATCATCCTACCCAATAGGCACTGATTTTTGTAGCTCATTGGGATGTGACGTAAAATTGACATGTGCTGCTGTTCATGTCTTTGTGAATAGTGACTTAAAAAGTATTGCTCAGTTTGGTACCTCTCAAATCAGAAGTAAAAAGCGCTACCTTTGTGGCCAACAAAAATAATGAATAAAACATCTGTAACCTCAGGGTACATTTGTAAGCAAATACATTATAATGGGTAATAAAAATAGCACTAATAGTTCTGATTGTGGTGCTAATTAGAATCTGATTTGCCTATTTAAAAGTAATAATTAAGCAGTGCCCAGGCTACAATGATTTCCAGGCTGGATTCACTTTTTAGGCACAAATGCACTGACCTCAATAAAAGCAAAAATCAAGGTGGGGAAAGTAGTAAAAAAAAAAAAAAAAAAAAAAAAAAATCTTAAAAATGTACAGCTGCACTCAGTTATTTAGGCCAAAATATGATTTGCGGTCATTAAAGAGCTTTGATGTCAAGGAGCTACTGAAGAATGTTGGGTAGTTACTGTCGCTGATGAAACGGGACATTACTGGAGTGCTCTAGGATACAGGAAGTGACAATTTAATTCACTCTGAAAGATAATGTCTTCTTTTCTCCTCACCCACAGCCTTTTTTTTTCTTCCCCTTTTCAACAACTGGTTTGTTTCTTTGAGCGACAATACTCTACTGTATACCAGCATATTTCAACAACTCAAACACAGGCACAGATTACCTCCTAAAATATAAAGTTTGTAAAAGATTTGCTCTCTCTCTCTCTATATATATATATATTCACTAATAAAGCAAATACCAATAACTTGCAGATTCTGTACATGGTACAGAAAATATAGTGTTGAGTGTCTCAACATAAAGCAAAAGATTATTAGAAAACCTAGAGGGAAAAATCTTAACTCTTTTTTCCTCCACACAGGCAACTAAATGTATATACCATGTCCTTTCTACTATGTCTCATTTGTATGTTCAGTGCCCTGCAGATATTATTCGAAAACCCATGGGCTGTTATTTAAATTGAAAATGTTCACTTTATTAATATTTCAACACTATTAAGCAATGCACCCTAAAGTCAAAATTGGATTTTCCCTCCTCATTTCTTTCAAACCAAAACTATTATTGTACTTGTGCACACACTCTCTCCACTCCACCACATTGTGCATACATGTCTCCATATAAGCTATTATATTGTATACACATTTACAAAGAAACATGCAGAGCAAGAAAGAGAAGGGAAAAGGATATAACTGCAAGGGTTTGGGGTTTTTTAAGTTTATTCATGCAATCCTGCCTCCACTGACGTCAACAGGAGCTTTGTCATTTACTTCTCTGGGACCCTATAAATATGACAACAACATAATCATCGGATAAAAGTTCGGAGATCTGACAGCAGATGCAAACACAAATTTGGAAAGTGCCTTGAACCTGTGCATTGGTTGGCATGTTATCTGATAAATGCGTCAACTTAGGGGGAAGGGAAAAAACAAACAAAACAAAAAAAAAAAGATGCCGAACACCTGTCCCCACTCCATTGCCATTGCCCTTCTGACTCTCCTCCTCCCACAGAACATCCTGATACTGGGCAAACTAATTAATGATGTGTCAGCTCACTTGTGCTTAGCTTAGCTTGGAGCTGCCAAAGTGGCTCTGAGCAACAAGAGGAATTCCTTTGGGCCTTGTCATGACATCATTTGTGCAATGTAGCCTGTGATGGCAGAAAATAAAGCTGGTATTTATACAAGGATATCAGAAAAAAGCCCTCCTGCATCAGGCTTAAGATGACAAAATGTCAGCTTCAATCATTTGACAGGCATTGGTCTCCCTCTGTAACCTCTCTCTTTTTGGCTGCTCTTTTTTATATATATATATACATATGACACTAACAGAAAAATAAATTGAAAAGAGCAGTGAGGCAGAGTGTATTTCATGCACTGGTGCCAATGTTTCATATCTCATGAACCTCGGGAAAACAATTCGTCGAACTAATTAGTTTACAGTGTTTAAGCAGCTTGTTTCCTGTCTTTAATCTTCTTTATGTAACACTGTGAACAAAGCCATATTATCTTCAGATTTTTTTTTATACAGTTTAACAAATATAATCTTTTTCTTTCTGGAGATTACTTCATATAGACATCAAACTGCACCTCTCCCTTTTTTCCCTCCTTCTCTGGGAGGGGGATATAAACAGGTTGGCATCAATCAACCAATCCCTAATCTCTTATTGTTAAAGAATGCACCTCGTTAAATTTAATTTACATTTCCAGTTTTCAACCAGCCTATTAGCATACAACAATATACATCTTCCTAAGGAAACATGAACAAGAAGAATATTTTTCCCTCTGAAAATTTGAGTAATCTCAGAGCATCCCTCCCTTTACAATGTTCTTTTTAAAAGGAACCTTCTTTTAAGTTAAAACTACTTGGAAAACCAAATAGCCGGCTAATATAAACTGAACAAAAAAAAAAAAACAACAACAAAACCACCAAACCCCAAGATGCATCTGTAATTACTAGGTTGAATTAGGAAACCTTGATTTTTGGGGAACCAGGGTTCCCTTTTTAATGAGTATCTTCTGACTATGTAAGATCCTCCCTAGCACCCCTTTCCCACCTCCTCCCAGGTCATTTGTAAGTTTAACCTTCTTGTGCTGCTCTTAACCACTAATCAGGGAATGAGCACTGGCTCTCATGATGTTTATTACAGTCATTCTCAGAAGAGACTGTTAGGACCAATAGTTTTCTGAAGATTGTGAAGCGTGGAATAGACAAATCTAATGGTTGCAAGAATTTTTGACAGTGTCCCTACCTGATACAAGCTTCGGTCCTGCAATGGTGAGTTTAGACATTTATTAATGCACTGCAATTTACATCATTAAAAGAAAGTCCATGCTGTCAGCAGTATTTTCTGTGCCGGCTCTTTACTTGCTTTAGAACTGTTTACTGTCCCACAGTGCCTATCTACATTAAAGTTCATTCTGTTCTTAATTGTCAAAGAGATTCATAGTAACTCTTAATTAGTAAAGAACAGGTAACACAGCTGTGACTTTGTGACCCCAAAACACCTACAGGAGCCATATCCTGCTGTGCTCAAGGGACTACTCCATTCTCCCACAAGGCTAATGTCTGTAAGTCCTGTGAGAGCTAGCAAGTAGCAGGCTACTTAAATGAAGATACCTGAAATCACACAGCTACTCAGGGATTTAGTAGATTACAGACAGCTTGCATAGTTCTGAATGCATGAAAGATTATAGGAAAATTTTTGTAAGTGAGTGAAAAGCGTGAAAAATATTGCTACAGTATTAACTTTCGTTAACCTTCAATTTACATGTTAAACTGTTGGCTTTAAACTTATGTCTAGTACATAGATGGAAGTTATGCTTAAAAACAGGTCCATTGTTCAAGAATACTTCATATATACTTTAACCAGTCCCAAAGTTGCCTAACAGTGAACACCCAAATTTTTCTGATCAACAAACACTGTTAGTAGTTTATAATTTTGGGAGAAAGTTTAAAGAAAATAACTTGTTTTTTTTAAAACAGAAGATTCTTTGATTACATTCCTATGGAAAGTACAGTTCATTTTAGCTGAAAACAGAAAAAGACAAAACAAAACTATATTAACATATCTTTAATCCCTTAGCCACAAGAGTATTTGACTACTTTGCATGCCTTTACCTACCTTCCTGTCTTCAATTCATAAAGTCCAGGATTTGGGGGAGTCCTTCACTCCCCTCTCCCACCCTCTCTCCTCTCCATCATGAAGGACAGAAAGTACTAATAAATTTGTTTAAATAGCCAAATACATTTTCCAAATACAGTGTACTAGATGTAGCTTCTTGAATGCAACCCCTTGAGGTATGTCCATATATTACACAATGTTTCAACTTTCTTAAAAGACAGATAAACAGAAAAATCCATTTAAAAGCATTTAAATTTGTAGTGCACAAAATGTTTGTAGTCGCATCAGTACTCAAGAAAAAGTAGACAAGATAATGTGCTACTTTTATTGGACCTCTTTGCTAGTCCAGTAAAAGGTATCACTGTGTCTACTTTTCCATCTTTGAAATGTCACAATTCTCAGAGTTACAGTTATTCGTTTATTCCCTCTCCATGCAATGGCAGGATGGCCAGCATCCTTTGTTGCTTATTTTAAGATCAGCCTTAAGAACACAAGCATCAGTGGTCAAATGGGAGTTGATGAAATGTGTATGGTTTTGGGATCTACAGTGCATTTTCAGATAATGAATTTGGGTTTAGATCAGTCTGTTTCTTTTCCTGATCACATCAAGAATTCATTTTACAGTGCTAAAGAAAGTACATGCTTATGTTCAGAGTTGAATTTTAAATAAGTTTGTTTTTCACTAAACTTCACTAGTCTTTTTTTTTCTTTTTTAGGGAGACTGATCTAAGATTGGGAAAATGCCACATTAAATAAAATCTAAAATATTTCTGAGTAGCACTGGTCAAATAATATTAATTAAGGGCCAGTTTCCATCACCTTTACTCAAGCTGAGTAGCACTTTAGTCTGAAAATAGTCCCTATCATGTCAACGGGACTATTTGTAAGGTAAGATACTACTGGGCAATTTGATTTAATGGGACTACTTGCAAAATAACGGTAGTACTCAGTGTGAATAATAAATATGTGACCCCAACTAGCTGAATCATTTTGTAATGTATTGAAATAACATAGTACTCTTTTAAACATTATTTGTTCATCTTAGAGAGCTGGGACTATATGACTATTCATGAATATATAAAAATTAATTAAATACTCTGAATAAAATATTTGTATTCCTTGGCTTTGTTTTTTTACCCATTTATATTCCTGATCAGTGTCCTGTTAAAGGTAAAAGCGCTGCATAATTTATATTAGGCAGGAAACATATATGAGGAATATACAGCTGAAATACAGTTTACCTAAGAGATTCGCTACAGAAAACAAATTCCACTGAAGGTCCAAATTAAATTTCACTTTGTTGGTGCAAAATGGATTTCAAGTTAAATTACAAATAAATCCTGTACTTGTGGCACCTTAGAGACTAACCAGTTTATTTGAGCATGAGCTTTCGTGAGCTACAGCTCACTTCATCGGATGCATAGCATATTGTGGAAACTGCAGAAGACATTATATACACACAGAGACCATGAAACAAAACTTCCTCCCACCCCACTGTCCTGCTCCTAACAGCTTATCTAAAGTGATCATCAAGGGAGGGCCATTTCCAGCACAAATCCAGGTTTTCTCACCATTCCCCCCGCTCCCCCCACAGACACACATACAAACTCACTCTCCTGCTGGTAATAGCCCATCCCTCTTTGAAACCTCTCTTTATAATGCGCATGATAATCAAGGTGGGTCATTTCCAGCACTAATCCAGGTTTTCTCACCACCGCCACCCCCCCACACACACACACCCCCCTCCAAAAACCACACACACAAACTCACTCTCCTGCTGGCAATAGCTCATCTTACAATGTGCACAGCAATAATCCAAGTTTAACCAGAACGTCTTGGGGGGGGGGGGGTTAGGCTACCTTGCATAATGACTTAGCCACTCCCAGTCTCTATTCAAGCCCAAATTAATAGTATCCAATTTGCAAATGAATTCCAATTCAGCAGTTTCTCGCTGGAGTCTGGATTTGAAGTTTTTTTGCTTTAAGATAGCGACCCTCATGTCTGTGATTGCGTGACCAGAGAGATTGAAGTGTTCTCCGACTGGTTTATGAATGTTATAATTCTTAACATCTGATTTGTGTCCATTTATTCTTTTACGTAGAGACTGTCCAGTTTGACCAATGTACATGGCAGAGGGGCATTGCTGGCACATGATGGCATATATCACATTGGTGGATGTGCAGGTGAACGAGCCTCTGATAGTGTGGCTGATGTTGTTAGGCCCTGTGATGGTGTTCCCTGAATAGATATGTGGGCACAGTTGGCAACGGGCTTTGTTGCAAGGATAGGTTCCTGGGTTAGTGGTTCTGTTGTGTGGTATGTGCTTGTTGGTGAGTATTCGCTTCAGGTTGGGGGGCTGTCTGTAGGCAAGGACTGGCCTTTCTCCCAAGATTTGTGAGAGTGTTGGGTCATCCTTCAGGATAGGTTGTAGATCCTTAATAATGCGTTGGAGGGGTTTTAGTTGGGGGCTGAAGGTGACGGCTAGTGGCGTTCTGTTATTTTCTTTGTTAGGCCTGTCCTGTAGTAGGTGACTTCTGGGAACTCTTCTGGCTCTATCAATCTGTTTCTTCACTTCCGCAGGTGGGTATTGTAGTTGTAAGAATGCTTGATAGAGATCTTGTAGGTGTTTGTCTCTGTCTGAGGGGTTGGAGCAAATGCGGTTGTATCAAAGAGCTTGGCTGTAGACGATGGATCGTGTGGTGTGGTCAGGGTGAAAGCTGGAGGCATGTAGGTAGGAATAGCGGTCAGTAGGTTTCCGGTATAGGGTGGTGTTGATGTGACCATCGTTTATTAGCACTGTAGTGTCCAGGAAGTGGATCTCTTGTGTGGACTGGACCAGGCTGAGGTTGGTGGTGGGATGGAAATTGTTGAAATCATGGTGGAATTCCTCAAGGGCTTCTTTTCCATGGGTCCAGATGATGAAGATGTCATCAATATAGCGCAAGTAAAGTAGGGGCGTTAGGGGACGAGAGCTGAGGAAGCGTTGTTCTAAATCAGCCATAAAAATGTTGGCATACTGTGGGGCCATGCGGGTACCCATAGCAGTGCCGCTGATCTGAAGGTATACATTGTCCCCAAATGTAAAATAGTTATGGGTAAGGACAAAGTCACAAAGTTCAGCCACCAGCTTAGCCGTGACATTATCGGGGATAGTGTTCTTGACGGCTTATAGTCCATCTTTGTGTGGAATGTTGGTGTAGAGGGCTTCTACATCCATAGTGGCCAGGATGGTGTTATCAGGAAGATCACCAATGGATTGTAGTTTCCTCAGGAAGTCAGTGGTGTCTCGAAGGTAGCTGGGAGTGCTGGTAGCGTAGGGCCTGAGGAGTGAGTCTACATAGCCGGACAATCCTGCTGTCAGGGTGCCAATGCCTGAGATGATGGGGCGCCCAGGATTTCCAGGTTTATGGATCTTGGGTAGTAGATAGAATATCCCAGGTCGGGGTTCCAGGGGTGTGTCTGTGCGGATTTGATCTTGTGCTTTTTCAGGAAGTTTCTTGAGCAAATGCTGTAGATGCTTTTGGTAACTCTCAGTGGGATCAGAGGGTAATGGCTTGTAGAAAGTGGTGTTGGAGAGCTGCCGAGCAGCCTCTTGTTCATATTCCGACCTATTCATGATGACAACAGCACCTCCTTTGTCAGCCTTTTTGATTATGATGTCAGAGTTGTTTCTGAGGCTGTGGATGACATTGTGTTCTGCACGGCTGAGGTTATGGGGCAAGTGATGCTGCTTTTCCACAATTTCAGCCCGTGCACGTCGGCGGAAGCACTCTATGTAGAAGTCCAGTCTGCTGTTTCGACCTTCAGGAGGAGTCCACCTAGAATCCTTCTTTTTGTAATGTTGGTAGGCAGGCCTCTGTGGATCATTATGTTGTTCAGAGGTATTTTGGAAATATTCCTTGAGTCGGAGACGTCGAAAATAGGATTCTAGGTCACCACAGAACTGTATCATGTTCGAGGGGGTGGAGGGGCAGAAGGAGAGACCCCGAGATAGGACAGCTGCTTCTGCTGGGCTGAGAGTATAGTTGGATAGGTTAACAATATTGCTGGGTGGGTTGAGGGAACCATTGCTGTGGCCCCTTGTAGCCTGTAGTAGTTTAGAAAGTTTAGTGTCCTTTTTCTTTTGTAGAGAAGTAAAGTGTGCGTTGTAAATGGCTTGTCTAGTTTTGGTAAAATCCAGCCACGAGGAAGTTTGTGTGGAAGGTTGGTTTTTTATGAGAGTATCCATTTTTGAGAGCTCATTCTTAATCTTTCCCTGTTTGCTGTAGAGGATGTTGATCAGGTGATTCCGCAGTTTCTTTGAGAGCGTGTGGCACAAGCTGACAGCATAGTCTGTGTGGTATGTAGATTGTAATGGATTTTTTACCTTCAGTCCTCCTGAAGGTCGAAACAGCAGACTGGACTTCTACATAGAGTGCTTCCGCCGACGTGCACGGGCTGAAATTGTGGAAAAGCAGCATCACTTGCCCCATAACCTCAGCCGTGCAGAACACAATGCCATCCACAGCCTCAGAAACAACTCTGACATCATAATCAAAAAGGCTGACAAAGGAGGTGCTGTTGTCATCATGAATAGGTCGGAATATGAACAAGAGGCTGCTCGGCAGCTCTCCAACACCACTTTCTACAAGTCATTACCCTCTGATCCCACTGAGAGTTACCAAAAGCATCTACAGCATTTGCTCAAGAAACTTCCTGAAAAAGCACAAGATCAAATCCGCACAGACACACCCCTGGAACCCCGACCTGGGATATTCTATCTACTACCCAAGATCCATAAACCTGGAAATCCTGGGCGCCCCATCATCTCAGGCATTGGCACCCTGACAGCAGGATTGTCCGGCTATGTAGACTCACTCCTCAGGCCCTACGCTACCAGCACTCCCAGCTACCTTCGAGACACCACTGACTTCCTGAGGAAACTACAATCCATTGGTGATCTTCCTGATAACACCATCCTGGCCACTATGGATGTAGAAGCCCTCTACACCAACATTCCACACAAAGATGGACTACAAGCCGTCAAGAACACTATCCCCGATAATGTCACGGCTAAGCTGGTGGCTGAACTTTGTGACTTTGTCCTTACCCATAACTATTTTACATTTGGGGACAATGTATACCTTCAGATCAGCGGCACTGCTATGGGTACCCGCATGGCCCCACAGTATGCCAACATTTTTATGGCTGATTTAGAACAACGCTTCCTCAGCTCTCGTCCCCTAACGCCCCTACTTTACTTGCGCTATATTGATGACATCTTCATCATCTGGACCCATGGAAAAGAAGCCCTTGAGGAATTCCACCATGATTTCAACAATTTCCATCCCACCATCAACCTCAGCCTGGTCCAGTCCACACAAGAGATCCACTTCCTGGACACTACAGTGCTAATAAACGATGGTCACATCAACACCACCCTATACCGGAAACCTACTGACCGCTATTCCTACCTACATGCCTCCAGCTTTCACCCTGACCACACCACACGATCCATCGTCTACAGCCAAGCTCTGCGATACAACCGCATTTGCTCCAACCCCTCAGACAGAGACAAACACCTACAAGATCTCTATCAAGCATTCTTACAACTACAATACCCACCTGCGGAAGTGAAGAAACAGATTGATAGAGCCAGAAGAGTTCCCAGAAGTCACCTACTACAGGACAGGCCTAACAAAGAAAATAACAGAACGCCACTAGCCGTCACCTTCAGCCCCCAACTAAAACCCCTCCAACGCATTATTAAGGATCTACAACCTATCCTGAAGGATGACCCAACACTCTCACAAATCTTGGGAGAAAGACCAGTCCTTGCCTACAGACAGCCCCCCAACCTGAAGCGAATACTCACCAACAAGCACATACCACACAACAGAACCACTAACCCAGGAACCTATCCTTGCAACAAAGCCCGTTGCCAACTGTGCCCACATATCTATTCAGGGAACACCATCACAGGGCCTAACAACATCAGCCACACTATCAGAGGCTCGTTCACCTGCACATCCACCAATGTGATATATGCCATCATGTGCCAGCAATGCCCCTCTGCCATGTACATTGGTCAAACTGGACAGTCTCTACGTAAAAGAATAAATGGACACAAATCAGATGTTAAGAATTATAACATTCATAAACCAGTCGGAGAACACTTCAATCTCTCTGGTCACGCAATCACAGACATGAGGGTCGCTATCTTAAAGCAAAAAAACTTCAAATCCAGACTCCAGCGAGAAACTGCTGAATTGGAATTCATTTGCAAATTGGATACTATTAATTTGGGCTTGAATAGAGACTGGGAGTGGCTAAGTCATTATGCAAGGTAGCCTAACCCCCCCCCCCCCCCCCAAGACGTTCTGGTTAAACTTGGATTATTGCTGTGCACATTGTAAGATGAGCTATTGCCAGCAGGAGAGTGAGTTTGTGTGTGTGGTTTTTGGAGGGGGGTGTGTGTGTGTGGGGGGGTGGCGGTGGTGAGAAAACCTGGATTAGTGCTGGAAATGACCCACCTTGATTATCATGCGCATTATAAAGAGAGGTTTCAAAGAGGGATGGGCTATTACCAGCAGGAGAGTGAGTTTGTATGTGTGTCTGTGGGGGGAGCGGGCGGAAGGGTGAGAAAACCTGGATTTGTGCTGGAAATGGCCCTCCCTTGATGATCACTTTAGATAAGCTGTTACGAGCAGGACAGTGGGGTGGGAGGAAGTTTTGTTTCATGGTCTCTGTGTGTATATAATGTCTTCTGCAGTTTCCACAATATGCTATGCATCCGATGAAGTGAGCTGTAGCTCACGAAAGCTCATGCTCAAATAAACTGGTTAGTCTCTAAGGTGCCACAAGTACTCCTTTTCTTTTTTCTTTTTACGAATACAGACTAACACGGCTGTTACTCTGAAATAAATCCTGAAATCCTTAATGATACATAAACCTGTATGAGAAAACATGCTCTCTCTTCTCTTCACACAGACCACTTCTAGTCCAACAACTAGACTTCTGACTTAATTGCCCCATGAGGGAACCCATTGAACCTGTGCTCCTGCTTAATGCAGATATGTAACTCTAAATCTACCTACTTTGTTTGCATCCTAAAACCTCCGTCAATATCTGGCTTACTTCCATGCTTTTTTCTCACCAGCCAAAGCCTGGCTAGATTGTTTGTGTATGTGTAATTTATCTCTGTCTTCTCTTGGTTTCGACACCGTCTGTTTTTTCGAAGCACAAATTTTACAACCAGTGACAGTTTGCATCCAGGCACCACAAATGGAGTTCTCCCAGATCAGCATACATTTTACAAGACCAGTGGTCAATCATGACTCACACTTCCCTTCCTGATGGATAGTGGTCTGCTCAAGCTTCTAGATTTCAATGAGCATTGCTGAGTGGAGAATTTATAATGCAAACCAAACCCAGAAATTACCTTTTAAAGACAAAGGTTCCTATAGGAGACTAATCCACTCCCAGCTCATTTTATTTACTACTATTATCCAAGTCCATAACTATCTGTGATAGTGGGGAACATAACATAATGCAGCTCTGAGATACACTTGCAAAAGTCAGCACATCCCCAGGGCAGCCTTCACACAGAGCCCCAGAAGTTGTGTAAAGTTGCCCTTCCCCAGTGGAATCCATTACACACACAAGGAGGGAGACAGTTATAAACATTGCTTGTCCTGCCCTAGAGAACGCCCGTCTCCCCAAGGCACAGCGGGATCATTCCATCCTGTGCACCAGCAGGAGACACTCAGGCTTCACACTTTTGTTTTGAATAGTTTCTTTTTAAACTGAGGTTATATACACATGTCAAATAGTCTCCAAGTCATGCAGGTAACTTAACCTGACAGACCCTCAGGTAATCTGTAAAGTAAGTTAATTGTGAGAGATTGCAAGGAGCTCTCCTGCTGAAGCTTTATCTCAACGCAATGCCACTGGGTTTTGCATTCTTCATATTTATGGGCATCAAAACGTTAATTACTAGTCAAGTTGGTTCACAACACAGATGAGTGTTCAACCACCGCCTTCGACTAATAAGAAACTCAAGTCTATTGCAGCTTTACCCAAAGGAAAAAACAAACATGCACAGCACACAATTTCCACCAAGGATTAAGGAGGTGGAAAAAATGTTGCAAGAACTTTCAAATTAAAAAGAAATTTAAACTTTATCTCCATTGTTGTTTTCTTCCATCCGCAGTCTTAATTCAACTTTTATTTTATGATTGAAAACTATTGGTTCTGTATTAGCAGAAGTATTACATTTCCACATTACAGTGGCTCTCTTTTCAAGTATATTTTGATCTGTAAAAACACTTTAAAACCAATCCCACAGATACTTTCAATAAAATATTTCTCTCTCTTTGACACAGAGACCCATAAGCTTTAAAATCATCATGATCATGAAAAAAGTGCAAGATTTTATACATGAGAATTTTTTTTTAAATGCTCAGAGCCCACAAGCTAACAAATTAGATATATTATGTTAGGACAAATCATTGTTCTGGCTAAAATGATACTGTTAAATTTAGCTAGTCCACTGTATTAGAAATGGCTGGTCTTCCTCATGTCTCCGTAGGTGGAAGGACTGTGAATTCAGTGTCTATTAATATAGGGCTAATGTGTGATCCTGATCAGTAGCTATTACTGTAGCTGGGAAGATGCTGTAGATCTCATGAACAAAAGGAATATAATCTAAAGTGAGTAAAGAGGCATAAGGAAGGATTAAAAAAAAACAAAAAAACAAAAAAACCTAAAAGCAGGTTTCCTCAGATGTTTACTTACATGAATAAGAGCATGGCCTGAAAATCTTTAATCTCAGTGTGAAGAAAACAATAAGAGTAAATTATGGTTTTCTTTACTTAAAAGCACTAAAATATGTAAGGCAACCAATCAATAACCATATGGAAAAAATGTTGCTATAATCCCTTATTTATTTTGTAAACAAATCACATGGACATCTGTATGCCTCGCTGCTAACTCTATCAATTTGTGTATTAGATGTGGCTTTGGTAAACGATACCTCTGATCTAGCAAAGATATCTAAAAATTAATTATGAGTCAAAACTCATACTGATGCAGTAAATGCTTATAAACAGATCAACCTTTTGAGTTTTGTTTTAAATAATCTCTCCCTCCACCATCAAATACTCAGAAGTAAATAAATTCAATAAATTGGGCAGGCAAGGACATTATGAACAGACACATATGAGCAGACCTACCAGGTGAAAATGAGAATTGCCAATTCAGTGTAAAAATATTTGAGTAGAAAAATTGTGGGCTAATCATTTCAAGAAATTAAAATTTGGTGAAGGTCTGTAATTCAAAATGGTAGACTCTTTAATTATTTCCTTGTTATCTTGAGCACAACTGGAAAAAGTTGGGGTATACTAGGGTTTCTACTTATTCTGCATTAGGTAGCTCCCTGGTTTTGTGGGATTTAGTGGGTACTGTGTTTCCATTTTGAAACTAATTTTCCCTCTTCATGTCATATTGTGGTGTGATGTAGTTCTGCTCCAATATGCTGTCTTTCCTCTAGGATGCTGTGCAAATCAATATGAGCCATCTCTTATCTATATGAATGGAAAGGTGAAAGAATTTTCTTTAAAACAAACAAATGTTCTGCTTGGACAGTTTCACTTCAAAATTGCACTTCCAATTGCCTAGAGCAGTTCCCTCAAATAAATGCTAAAGACACAAACTTAAAATTCCTTTTTTTAGATCTAGGAAGTGTGCTTTAAAAAGTGACTGTAAAAATGATCTTATGAAGTTCTAGATTTAGTGTATTTCAATGACTTCTAGAGCAAATCTGCATAGTTTATATGCAAAAAGGGTGGCTTTTCTAACTGCTAGCCCTGCAACTCAATCTGGAACCTGGAAATCAAGATGTGTTCTTTCCAACTAAGCCATCATCACCAGTAATAAAAGATTCTATAAATGAAATTTTGTCCTCAGTTACACCTGTGCCAACTCATTGTCATTAGTGACATTGTACAGATGCAAATGGCAGCAGAATTTGGCTCAGAAATTTAATGAACAATTCTGTCAATGATGCATGAATCAGAGTTCAGCTCTCTTCTATTCTTTGGTATGCAGAATTGGGGAAAAACTTCAAGTACTTTAATAAGCTAAAATGGCCCAGAGTACACACTCGGAACAAATCTGTTGAGTAAAAGTGTATTCATTACACTTTTCCACAGAGTATTTTTTTAAAACTACAACTGCACTTTACACTTCCTAAAAACAGAACTTATTACTATGGCAAACTTTCAAAGGGAAGATGTAGCAGTCCATCATTTGGTGGGACAAAAAACTAGAACACAACATACAAAAGAAACCTTCACATTTAAGAAGTTGGACTATGTTGCCAAACAGGTCTCCTTGCTGCTAAAAATCTGTAATGTCTTTGTAAAATCTACTGTTGTAAATTAATAAATTACCTAACTGCTTGTTAATTACATCCTTCCACACTCATCATCCCAAGTACCCCGACTCTTTTATAAGTATCATCTTATGGTGTGAAAAAGGAAGATTACACGATCACTATAATAATTATTTTCTAACAACAGCAACAACAAAAAACTTGGTAAGAACTCTTATTTGAAGCTATCAACGTGCAGAGAATTGTAATTAATGCACTCGTAGCACTGCAGGTTTTCCTTATAATAAAGATCATCATAACCTCAGGTCCCAAATAGGAACCTCTTGGCTTCATTTAATGACTCTCTCATATGCTCCTCTCCCAAGACAAGACTTCAGTCTCAGAGGAAAGACATGTACAAAATTAAATGAATACAAATCAGAATGAGAGCAGGTCAAGTCCCTCTGACTTGCTGTGAAAGGAAAAAGGGGTTAACTGTAATTAGCATGTTCGGTGGACATGCTGTAAATGAAGACAATCATGGAGACAAGAAGAAAAAAATTGGAGGCCCCCAGTGATCAGGGAAAGGCAAATATATTCTAGTCATTATTTGCCCTGGCTTATAATTGTTACTTTTATTCATTTACTTTTTGTTACAGATAGAATAATATTGTGTTAATGTTTTATAACCAAACCCTCTTTAGTAAACCGATAAAGGCCAATAAAACCTCCATTTTCCCCCTTTTCCTTGAAGGCTTACTTTATCTACGGGGTTGTTATCTGAAGTGAATTACTGATAAGAAAAATTAAAGAGCTCAGCAGCAGAACGTGTGAGGTAATTGGAGTCCAGATTCCCACACCTCCTTCTTTGTTCCTATGGAACCAACCCGCTGTGAATATCAATCGCAGTCCAGACTGGCATCCACAGTTTTACAGAACAAGGTTGCAGGAGTATAATTTCTATAGCTCTCAAGCATAAAGTCCTTCACTCGCAGCTTTAATAAAACTTAATGAAACACAATAATCCCCTACAAAGCTCAGGTTATACTTGTCATATTGTACTATTTTGGATCGACTCAAGTGTGAGTATTTGAGAATAACCTCTACAGTGGAGATCACAGAGCTGTGACAGAACTTGTATCTTTATCCAGGTTGGTTATTATACTAAGGAAATTAAGTCGCAAAAGTATGCCAATCTAATTATGCCACCGCAGTTCTACTGGCATAACTACCCATGTGGACACACTAATTCCGAATGAAAGGCCTTTTCCAAAACAGTTTAAACTGCTTCTAAAGCAATATAAACTAAACTAGAATAAATTTATTCTTATTCTGGAATAAGAGTGTCCATCCACCCAGGGAATTACACCAGTAGAACTACAGTAGCATAAACTCATACTGCCCTTATGCCACAATAACTTTCCATATACACAAGCCCTAAATGTATTGATCAGGAATAAGAGAACATTTTTCTAATTCCCAATGGCCATACTGATACGCGTTCTGAATAGGCTATGCCTCTGTCCAAACTGACCACTATTATGAACTCTGAACCCTCCGACCCTAATGAACACTCCAAAACAGACCAAAAATGTTAAAGGGGGGAGGAGGGAGGTTTTTTAATTGTACTGACGCTTAAAGAATCTGTTGATATGGAAAAGCAAGAAATACAGAATGTTTCCAAATTAGGACAGTTAATATCTTATAAGATTTACACCTGATTTTAGATTGCACATTTTCTTAATAACTAAAATTAGTTTTAATAATTTTGAACATTTCTGTATGGGCCTCTAATTAGAGACTTCCAACCCCTTTGAAAATCTTTATATAATTGTTTGAGAGAGAATGCTCCATGGATCCTTTTGTTTCTGGTTACTGCCACCACCTTTGTCCATCACATATTGTTAAATGGAAAGGGGTCTGGGAACCACTAGTTTGGTCCTCACAACCAGCATTATTCAAATGGTTATACTTGGGAACTATGAGTTCTCATCCAATCTGTACCTGGATCATTACTTAAAGTGTCTGTCCTGGATGAAAAATCCTGCACTCACATTTATGTATTCATAGATTTCTAGGCCAAAAGGGACCGTTGTGATGATCTAGTCTGAGCTCCTGGCCTTAGTACCATATAACTTCCCCAAAATAATTCCTAGAACACATTTTTTTAGAAAAACACCCAATCATGATTTTAAAATCATCTATGATGGAGACTCTACCACGACTCTTGGTAAATCGTTTCAATGATTAACTACCCTCACTGTTAAAAATGTACCCCTTAATTCCAATCTGAATTTGTCTAGCTTCAACTTCCAGCCACTGGATCGTCCCGTATCTTTCTCTGCTACATTGAAGAGACCTTTATTAAATATTTGTTCCCCATGTAGATACTTACAGACTGTGATCAAGTCACCCCTTAATTTTTTCTTTGTTAAGCCAAATAGATTGAACTCCTTGAGTCTATCCCTATAAAGCAAGTTTTCTAATCCTTTAATCATTCTCCTTGCTCTTTTCTGAACCCTCTCCAATTATCAACATCCCTTTCTAATTGTGGGCACCAGAACTGGACACAGCATTACAGCAGAGGTCGTACCAGTACCAAATATAAAGACAAAATAACCTCCCTACTCCTACTCAAGATTCCCTGGTTTATGCCTTCCAGGAGCACATGAGCAGTTTTGGCCACAGCATCACATTGACAGCTCATGTTCAGCCGTTTATCCACCAAGACTCCAAAACTTTTTCAAAGTCACTGCTTCCCAGAATAGGAGTCCCCCGTCTTCTAAGTACAGCCAGCATTCTTTGTTCCTCAATGTATACATTTACATTTAGTTGTATTGAAATGCATATTTACAAGCAATCCAGATCACTGTGAATCAGTGACATGCCATCTTCATTATTTGCCACTCCCCGAATGTGTGTGTCATCTGCAAACTTTATCCAGGATGATTTTATGTTTTCTTCTAGGTCATTGATAAAAATATTAAGTAGCACAGGGCCAAGCACTGATCCCTGAGAGACCCCACTGGAAACACGCCCACTCAATGACAATTCCCCATTTACAATTACATTTTGAGACCTAACAGTTAGCCAGTTTTTAATCAATTTAATGTGTACCATGTTAATTTTATACTGTTCTAGTTTTTTAATTAAAATGTCATATTTTTATCAAAATATCTTCCTATTTGCATAGGTAAACTAAGCAGCTACTTCTAATTACCTAGGGCTTGTCTACATGGAGAAGTTATTCCAGAATAAGGGAGGATGTGAATTTAAAGAACAATAGCCCACATATAGAGCAACTTCAGAATACCTACTGCAGAACAGTTTAGTCCACAATAGTAATTCTGGTCAATTTTCCTGTGAAAACCAGCTCTCAGCTGAAGATGTGTGGGTGCTAAAATGTTCGTTCACTGAAGGTTCGTCACTCACCAGCATGCCTAGAATAATGAACTGTTATATCTGAAAGTATCAATTCCAGTGGCTACTTCCAGATGTGCACCAACCAAGCAGTGACGGACACCAACATGTAGTTTCCCAGTGCTCAGTTTCTGATCACGATAGATTTAGAAATAGTGTCCATTACACACCAAGAAACATGACATTGATCTACTAGGCTAATTGTTGGGAGCAAATTCTTTCAGTAATACCATCTTGTTAACAAGTAGCTTAGTGTTTTGTTTGGAGTTTTTGCACGTGTATTGTACCTATGCTTCTACTAGAAAAGGTCAGATCTAAGACTCAGTCTTGTCAGTTTCTCCACAGAAAATGTCATGACCACTATGACCCTAAAAGCCACTAAATACCAACTGGTGAAGAGGTCACTGTACTCTAACAGCAACTCCTATCAGGCTGACCAACTCACTACATCTAACACATTTCTTTCATAGTCTTTAGCCATGTAAAATCTTAAATGAAAACCAGGATCATGCTGGTTATCAATATCATTGTGTAATATATGGACTGGTGATATTTTAAAATTTATCTCCATAGACTGGAAATAAGTCTTTATAGTTTGTATCAAAGTGTTACTCCTCAGCAGAAGTGAAAATCTGGTTGCCTGCTGGACCAGACACTGTGAGCCTAAGAGCTCCTCAATGCCAACTGGCAAAGGGTTTATCCATCTATCTGATTAACTATAAATTGAGTATTGTCTCATCAAAATCATCAGTCTGAGCTAAATGCAGATGAAGGACTGTAAGATTTAATAGGAAGAGAAGATGCGCAGGGGGAAAAGAGCTTTGTTTGGGGCGGGGTGCGGCACCTCAAAGATTTATTGGACTATAACTGGGGGACTGGGACAGCAACCGCTCACCCATCACTGAGGGTACAAAAAGGGACACTGCTTTTTGCATCCATGAACAGTGGATCCCAGCCATGTGGATTGGTGATGATGGGAGATTGCTTTAGGTGAGAAACTACTTTAGAAAAGGATTTTTGCCTGTTAAGGTTAAGTTTAGATTCTAGAAAGCATGTTTTACTTTTGTTTTATATGTAGCCATTTCTGTTCCCACTGTTATTGTTATTCTGTTCCCACAGTTATTGTTCTCACTCAAATCTTAGCCCTTGATAATAAACTTATGATTGTTTCACTATAAATATAGTTCCAGGCTGTGATGTTATGAAGGACCTGATCCTGAGTTGTACCAGTCAAACTGCATGCATACTGTTCCACTGGGAACAGCAAACCAGGTAATTACTGCGGGTGTCCAGCGACAGGGGCTGGATACCACAAAGGATGCTTTCAGTTGGGATTGGGGTGCATCTTGTGTTAACCTGCAAAAGTAAAAGAAGGGCGGGCAGGCAGAACTCTGAGGAGACTGTTTAGTTGGCTAATAGAAATGTGGTGTCAGGGAGCTGACACCCAGTTAAGCAAGAGCATGTCTCTCGCTTTCCCTGGAAGCAGAGGGGGTATCAGGGTGATTCTCAGTCCTGGGCACCCAGAGATAGCATCACAGATACCACCTCCAGCTGTTTAACCTTCTACCCAGCATGTGTCTTCAGCCTATGGATCCTTCAACAACAGTCTGAAGATCAAATCTGCCTTTAAGAAATAAATTTACAGGTTATACATAAGAGAGTCTTTGCTGAACTGAAGTGGCACACAGATAGCCATTACTCTAGATCCCATGGCAAATCACTTGGGGAACTAAAGAGCTGGGTTCTTCACCCACCACTTCCATTTACTTGTAGTGTTGATGAAGCTGTCCATTAGGGAGGTCTTATCAACGTCCAGTTGAACTTGTTAAAAAACAAACAAACAAAACACTCCATACATCTTCAGTCAACAGCTGGAATTTGGCAAGCATATTTAAGCCACCTCAATTACTTAATATCTATCAGTTCTCATTTATACTTCTCTTATTCAGAATCATTTTCTCCATACGTGCACAACACCTTTGCTTTTTGCCATTTGTGACACAAAAATCTTGATATATTTTCACCCTAAGCTGTGATCGCCTTTTTTTAAACTAACAGGCAGTGAATGAAAAATCATAAACCCAAACACTCATGCCATGGCTGAACTAGATTTCTTCTGGCAAAAGTCTTAGCCCAGATGTATAAGGAATATCCAGGTATCAGCTAATGACTAAACAGGAATAAAACATTTTTGTTGTTTTTAATTAAAGCTGCCATAACTGGGAGTTTTATTTCTTCCATACTCTTTTCCTGCCAGTAAAAGCCTTTTTTATTGTAATGCATTATTGCAACAGTGAGAAAACAAGATCTGAATGCCTTACGGTGGAAATATTACCCACACAGATGCATCAATTTTCCATGCAGAGAATGACACATACATCAAAAAGCAGGTAAACCAAACAGAATATTTGGGGGGAGGTTAAATAAACAAAACACAGTCAGTGTTTCAATGCTGTTGTGCTTTGCAGTTATCCTGGTAGGAATAATTTGCCTGGTGAAATCACACTGATCAATAGCTTGAAGGCAGCTGTGACTTGGCACTGTGACAGTCTCCTGACTAAAGCCTCATTTTTTATCCAAATGCCATACTTTTGCAGCCTGACCCCTGCTGCAGGGCCCCATCAGCAGATGCTGATTACTTCCTTCCTATTGTATCAGCTCATCACAAACAAGTATTCTGCTATTTGAGCTCTGTTTTCGTTTGGGTTCTTTGAAAAATGGCCACATAGTGGGAAAGAAATAAAAAGAGAGGCAGAAAGAAAAAAGAGATTCTCATTTACAACATGTAGAGAAAGGATGTTGATGCCTGTATAATCTCTTCCATTGTGATAAAAAAAAAACCCCCAAAAAACAGTATTTATTATTAGTCTGCATTTTCTTGCTGGACAAAGTGCCGCAAGATCTTGTCTTTGCATTACAATGTGCAACATCAGAAAAGCCTAAAAACAACCTTTTAAAAATGTTTTCTCTTTTCAATTTTTGTATCATTAAAAAGGGACACTGTCAGTTGTAAAGCCTAAAGCCAATACACTTCGACAGGAAGTGTCATCACAGACAGGAAACAGTAACACAAGAACTGTTTGTTTACAATAAGTTGAACAGTTAAGCACTTGAAGAGAACTTCACAACTATGATCTTTGAATATGTCAGGATAAGGTGCTTTGTTGTGCTCTACAACCCTGACATTATAATATCAAAAATAAGACTGAAAATGGTTCCTCATGCATCACCAAACCAGATACACAGGAATGCACTGCTTATGAAGCTCCCCTATAAACAGCCAGCAGCCATGACCTGGAAAGACCAATTTCTTCAGATGCTGTTCAAGCACTATTGAGTGTACAAAGTTATTCAGATGGTTTTATCATGTAGATTATTGTCTACTGAAGTCTCCGTAGAGACTGCCCAGCGTTATTGCATGAGGACCATTACCTCAGTTTGAACATAAAACCGGGAGTTAAACACACAATGGGCACAGTCCTGCTCCTCCCGAACTCTGTGTGATTTTTTTTTTTTTTTTTTTTTTTTTTTACAAGTGGGAGAAGAATTGGGCCCAGCTAGGGTGACCAGATGTACCTATTTTATAGGGACAGTTCCAATTTTGGGGTGTTTTTCTTATATAGGCTCCTATTACTCCCCACCCCCGTCCCGATTTTTCACACTTGCTGTCTGGTCACCCTAGGCCCAGCACATATGGGAGGGAACCAGACTGTCACTCACACACACACAGTTTTTGCTTTGTGATCAGTTGATAGCAGTCCAGTGAAAATCTAGTGCATACAGTGAAGAAAGGAAAAGCTATATCCCTAAGACTTAGATTACATGCCTGTTTTTCAAAGGGGCAGTCTGGCAGGCAAACGGCATGATCTAGGCCGCTAGATTGGGAGTCAGGAGATGCTGATTCTATTCCTAGTTCAGCCACGGACATGCTCTGTGACCTTGGGCATACCACTTCACCTCTCTGTACCTCTGTTTTCCCTCTGATCCTTTGCCCGTCTTGTTTATTCAGATCAGAAACACCTCAGGGCAACCACGGTTTCTTACTATGTGGTTTGTACAGTGCCTGCCACAGTGGACCGTCAATCCTGCTTTGGGCCTCCTGTTACTGTTATACAAATAATACAAAATAATCCTATTTGAAGCCCAGAGTTTATTTTCTGAATCACTGGCTACTAGAAGCTAACAAATTACCAGCTCTAAGGTAAACCCTCTTCCCAGCATCACCTGCAGTATGCCCCTACATGTACGGTTTTGTATGGGCTTATAGTTTTCACTGATCAGCTACCGTGCTGCACTATCAGAGCTCACATACAATACATTTACTGCATTGGTAGGTTAGTGCAAACATTATGGCAGATTAAATCAACCTCATATTCATTAAACGGCTTTGCAATAAAATCAGACTGCCCTAGGTTGGTCAGAAATTCCCTGTATTTTTGTTTTCTTTTTCTTAAAGAATTAACACAGCTCATTAATCTTAATTCCATTGCCACATTCTCGCACTTTGTATCTAATATGCAATCATTATATTTTGTTATAAAACTAAAGTGAATACACGAGTAACCTAATCATGTGCTGAAATTACTACATCAAGATTCTCATAATCGTATAGCAGCACAAACTGTCACTTTTGTGATTCATTACCTTACGTGTCTCTGAACCAGGATACATGGACCTTTGGATAAATTTAAGTGGTGGGTGCACTATGTGAAATTTTGATGGACACACAATTTCCTGCCTATCTAGCTTCCACACCTTTCCTGGCTCATTGAAGATGAGAACTAATGAAAGTGCCTATGCAAATTGTATGGTTGCCCAACAGAAACCATAGTTCCAGTGAGGACTCCACAACAAACCTGTAATCTGAGTAGATTAACACTATCTGCATGGGTAAATTCTGTTTCCATACGAACAGAGTGAGGAGCAAACCTTAAGTGAGGCTCATAACTGTACCGTCTGGCATACTGCTAGTTGTATCAAGTGGGCTATTGTACACCACCTACCATAAAAAAATAACCAGTCATTTTACTTCACTGATCTTATTCAGTTTTTAGGTTCACAGAGTTAAACGGATAACTCATTACCCAATCGATCACATTATCTGGCCATCTCTCTCTCTTCCAACTGTTTCAAAACACAGGATGAAGCAGTTCATGCTATTTCACAAATGCCATCTTCTGAATCTGCCTGCAATAGGAAGCTGCTGCCTATGGTGAACTGAAAATATAGTACCAACCTTAGTCATGACTTTAATAGCTATAACATAAAAAAACCCAATCATTTAGACATTCTCCAACATGCCAAGGTCAGACTCAAAAATGGTCCCCTAAAATAGTGTACTGGTCTAGCATCTTTTGATTTGATTTGATAAACTGGCAGTTGTGGAAACAAAATTAAAAATCATCCATTCCTGGAACTTTGGGATTTACTCACTACATTACAAAAAGCAGCTGTATCCTGTTGTTTCTAATACCAAATCTTTTAACAGTTCACTGTTGAAAAAACATGCATATGTGGTTCATGTATAAGATAGGGAAGAGCAAAGAAAAATCAGACCATGTTTTCTGTTCTTGTATTAAACTATGCATTCATAATTCCTGTCCATCGAACACCAGTAGAAATACTTGATGAATGGGCTCTAAGAGAGCACTTCTCATTGCCTTAGGACAGACTAGCTTGCAGGCATACAACACTCCATCAATACAGGGACCTGGCAGATTGAAAGGCGGGAAGGATGCTCTATGATAGCATGCATCTGCTTTCTAATAGCATTGGTGCTCCAATACTTTTCCCATTCATCGCCTGCAGAAACTACTTCACGGAGAGATGCACTGTCAACAGATGGTCCACAGCTAAGGTGTAATCAGGAACAGCTTGATAAATCTACCCAAAACAAACAGAATTACTGGCTTTGCCTGAATTTAAACTGAATTGGGAACCTGCGTGGTAGATAAGAGGTGCTAACTCAAAGTGCACCACAGGATGGCTGTTCATAAGGTTGTCATGTAAAATCGTATCTGCATTAAAGTTGCTTATTTATACTTACGTTGCTTATTGCATAAGCGTTCAAGATACATACTTCTATTAAGTGAATTTTAAGCCACATGCCAATTAAGGCTCTTACCTCCTACTAGTGTTTTTCCCTCTCAGGAAATACCCTGCTTAATATAAGATATACACTTTTTAATCATCTTTACCTCATGACTGTTTCAAAGTACCAGTATTCTACACCATTAAGAATATAAAAAATCCCATTAAAATTGAATAGGCCTTTACAAGCATAGTAACACATATTTACAGTAGTGGATTGGAGGCTCTATAGGTCTTGAAAGCATCATTAATTTGAAGTTATGTCTGTTTTGTTGAAAGCAACATTTAAGTTTGGAATTGTGCCCTGTTACTATTTGCTAATAGCAATGTTAAGCAGAAGGCAGTAGAAGCAAAGAAGAAAAAAACAGTCACGTTTCAAGGCAAAACAAGCTTTTCCCTAGTCAAGCCATATCCTTAATATTAATAGAACTTGGGTAAAAATGGCAGCTTCTTGGCTGTCGTATCTGTTTTCTGTGTGCATTCAGTCATATCTGTGGACTTTAGTGACAAAAATTAGCTTTTACTGCTTTTTACTCCTGTTAGCCCCGCAGAGCCAAAACAGTTGAGAAAAGTAATGAAAAGAAGATTCCATTTAATCATTTTCATCCATAGGAGTGTTTAGTAAATTGTACCTGTTAGAAGGGCAGGTGTGGACTTGCACAGATATACGAGGCATAATAAGAAGGCAGTTGGATTGCAAGAGTGTTAACTGTGGGCCTAATTTGGCCTGCAGAAGCTTTATTGTTGCAAAGGATGGAGTAATCGTTTAATCCCTGTTCGATTCTCAGTGGATCAGGCAGAGTTTGCAAGGAAAATAGTTACAAAACCGAACCAACCATGTTTTGACTTGTAAACTGAACATATTTGATGTGGAAGTCACTGAGAGACAATAAAGATGGAATCCCACCAAAGTCACTGTTACAGTTACTTCTCAAGGTAGAGCTGCATGGTTGTACTACTGCAAAGTGACACTAAATTAGGCATTATTATTAGGTATTATTACCACACCTGTGCAATCCTATGACCTTCAGCTTATGCTATTAGTGACACCTTTGAAAGCCCACTGAAAGCTAATTCCTTTAATCTGTTTTAACAAAAACCCTGTGTGATACTTATCTAGTTCCATTTATCACATAAAGTATTTACTTTATTTCACTGGATGCCAATGGGTCCTCAAGACATCTCAGGAAGTGCTCAGTACCTTTCAGGATTGTGTCCAAAGTGATTAACGATATTTGTTCCTTTGGAGTTAGCATGCTCATTTGAGCAATACCTTATTTAAGCACAAGTGAGTGCTTGCCTTCCACAATTCCTTCAGTTATTGTTTTGGTCATGTAAATACCTAGGTCAAAGATTACTGCCTTGATGGACTGTGAATGCTCCTTTGGAGTAATTACAATCTATTAAGTCAGTTTGGCACCCATGCATGTGCACTAAGCCTGCCTAATGCAAATAACTGAAGCTGTGGATTTAAAAATAAATAAATGTACACACAGATGGTTTTAAACCCTTTAAATCACTCCTGGGTTTTTCTGCTTGTTTTTTGTTGTTATATACCAAATGTGATAACACATTAGTTCTGAGCAAAACATTTGTCAATATGTACATTCCCCCTTTTAACTGCTTCACTGCTCTTTCTGTTTTCAATTCTGATGGTGGTTCAGTGCTGATATCCTTTCTGCCTTGTAAACTGTCCTGTTCATCTAGCACTGTGGTGGGTAACCTGCAGCTGGCGGGCCGCATGTGGCCAATCAGGGTAATCTGATTGTAGGCCACAAGACATTTTGCTGACGATGACCGCGGTTCGCCGTTTCCAGCCAATGGGAACTGTGGGAAGCGGCTGCCAGAACGTCCCTGCTGTTAAGTCATTAGAAGGCTGGAGGAAGTAGAGATGAGATTTATGTGAAAGATGGCAGGCTTAAAGTGGAATGATTTTAAGACGAAGAGTAGGGTGTGAAATCAAGGTATGGGATTGTCTAGTCAAAAAGAGTACAATGCCGGGGACATTGCAGAAAACAAACAGATGACAGGATATCAAAGAAAATTATACAAACATAACCGATGTCTGTCTGACCTAGAGTTCAACCACCAATAGATGGTGTGAGTTTGTACACGGGGACATGACCAAGCTGGGCTTAATGGAGGAACAAGCAGGAAAAAAAGGCGATGCTGAATTGCTCCCCCTGCCAGTAAAAATTCTTTGGGATGAAAAGAAGAAAAAGAAGATATATGTTTAAATAAGATCAAAAAGAAAAAACCCATCACAAACATACAATACTTTCCTCCTCCATTTTAAACAAAATTTCAGGAGTTAAAAAAAAACAAAAAAACACTAACATACCTAAAAAATCCAGCCACATCTTTTTTTAGTCATGATAAAAGAAACTGCTCCTATACCAAGAACAAGTTTTTATGATGGAGTTAAAAATAATCCTGAAAACAAGAGTTTATGTTGAAACTCTGGCAAACTCTTTGTGTTCCTGTACTTAAAGGTGTTGCTATAATACATGCTCCAAGTTTATCATACAGTTACAGCTACCTTAAGACTTTCTGTGTAAAAGAAAAAAAAGTTGTATATCTTTAATTCAAATTACTATGAGCTGTCGTGATATTAACAGTAAAAGACAAGCACAGCTAAGTAAATGCAAAAAAAGAGCTAGAAAACAGATAGCAATGGTCTCAGTATTCCAAGGGGAATATTCAAGTAAATCTTTCAAGAGCAAAGTGAACTACTCTGGAATATATTCAGTACTCAACAAATACATTTGTATATAGTATTCATTGTTTACTTTTAGAAAAAAAACATTTATCTTAGGTGCAGAGAGGTAAATTTTTGAAATGTGACACTAGTACAACTTGGAAACCTTGGGGAATGATTCTATATCTCATATGTTTTACTGAGAAAATGTAACTGTCCTACCCCAGATATGCATTTATGCAATATACTGTGTATACCATGTGTAGCACAAAACACACATTCAAAAGCTTAACAGAAGAGAGTAAAAATGAGAGACCAAGATGGAAGTTCTATTATTTTCATAAAAACAACAATAAAAATGTGTTAAAATATTTAAGTCAAGTTTCAAGACATGTATATTCCAAATCCTAAGACATACTGTGCCTAAATTGCAGATCATGTGAAAAATCTATTTAGAAATGTTAATGTTGTTAGGAAAACCCCAAACCTATGCATCCATCCACCTGATCACAGAATCTAGATGGTAAAGTTATTTTCAACTTAAATCCTAGCTATGACACAAAACAGAGTTTCCCATAACATGCTAAGTCAAAAAGACACCCAAAATATCCCTTTCAACACTCACAAGTTTCGCTTTGAGTAATCTCACCTCCCTTCTACCTTTATAAATCTGCAAGGTTAGCAAGCTTATGTCACCTGCATGGAAGCCAAAAAGATGGAACCAGATGACCCAAAACCTTCTATTCTCCTGTTCAGGGCTTAGCCATCCTAGATACAGATGACCAACCTGAAATTTCTCAATTATGTTCTTGCAAATAAAACACAAAGTCTATTAATCTGAAGTTTCTTATTAGGAGAATACCTATGAAATGTAATCATATTTATAACATGTGGATCTACCAACAAGGCTATTGGGGCCTCTGGCTGTTCAAAAGGACAGGATCCCCAGTATGGGTCCACTGGTTTTATCTCTGCCAAACTTTCAATCTGTGATAACTAGGTATTTAAAGGGGACACATCCCTTTTCTTGAGGAGACTGAAATCTCCTTTTCCTTAGCTGTGGAATCAGTCAGACATTTCTTAGTGCTGTAGATCTCTCCCTACTTTGTTCAATAAAGAATCCTTATTGTAACTGGACCCACAGTAAAGTGTGTTGGAAGAGGACAGAGTTTGCTCCTGAGAGGAGGAGTCTCTTTCTTCTCCCCTCTCTCTAAGTCTGGCCCTTTTTCTTCGCATGTTTTAATAAATGCTGTTTTCATAAACTTGCAGAACCTACACTGAAAACCCTCTGTAGGATTTTACTGAGCAGCTGGTTTCCTGACCAGGGATTACCCTACAGCCTCTCCCCCAGGGGGTGTGTACATCCCCCACCCCGAATTTCCCCAACATTCCCCCCAGTGGTCAACTAGTTATATGTAGTGTTGCCAATTTAGTCAGTAGTTGGAATTTTGAATTGAAACCCAAATATTAATACACACTTGAAAAGCATATACAGTGTATGATAAAATATTTGTACCTGAAAAAGCATAATAGGTTTGAAAAGTATGAACAAAGACTAGCTTCCTCACACAGCTGTTGTTTTTTTTTCTGACAATGTCAGTGCATTCGTTTTGGCAATGTTGGCAAACCTTATAATTTCACATTATGATTTGTAAGCAAGATCTGAGTGAGCTCTCCCCTGACAGCCAGTGATGAACCGTGGGTGGGGGGAGAGAGGTGAGGGGAAGGCTTCAGGACCACACTGTATTTACATGAACACACCTACTCTATCTAGGTATCCAGCAGACAGAGCTGTGTTGCCCACATGATCAATTTTGGCTGGTGTTGGGTTATAAATCACTTTAGTATTGAATGTGGGGGTAATGAAATGATGTTATCCTTATTATCAGGGGCAGCAGAGCTATACTTAGCCTGTCCTGATTGAAACGGTCACCCTCTGTGCTTAATTTTTGCCAAGTCTGAGCCCCAGCATATCTAGGCTTGGTAGTTCATAGCCTCGGGACTTTCCACATCAGTTATGAAAGTCAAAAACTTGGTTGAGCCCTGGCACCTCTTTCATAACCAATTAAGCACTGGTCACCCTCAACTGAACTGACCTTGCTAAGCAGGGTGTTTGGATGCCAGATCCCAATGGGGGGGGGGGGGGGGAGAGTGTGTGGAGACAGGGGTTTTGCTTGGTGGTGTGGGCTCTGCCCAAGAGTCACAGGCCCTATTTGTCCTGCCCCCTCGCCTGTTTAAAGATAGACCTGATTAGGCTCTCTGAGAGTTTTTTGTTTTGTTAAGTGACCACTACAGCTGAAATCACTGATAGTCAGGTCTAAGTGCTTAGATATGCTGTGGGACAGCTTTTCTGTGGAAGACCCTGCCTGGCCTGCACTAGCAGTGAGGCTCTATCACAGAGAGCTGAAATTACTGAGAGCTGGGTGGAGCCTCAAGAGAAAGATTCACAGAGGTCACAGTGGCAGGTGGCAGCAGAAGGTGACGGCACAGGGCCATCGAGTGGTGGAGTGAATGGTGACATGACAAACAGCGACCGGAGCGAGCTGCCAGAACAAGTGGTGAGTGGCTAGAGGAACGAGCAAAGTGCCTTCTCCCTCCTCCTCCCCCCACGGTGGGAGGTGAACTCACTCAAAAGTACCTCTGAACTCTGGGTCTCCACTGACCAAGGACAACAACTGTGAGTGGGGTACAATATATCTTTTTTGACATGGGGCGACCAGAACTGCATGCAGTATTCAAGATGTGGGCATGCCATGGATTTATATAGTAAAAACGTGAGCAGCTTGGTTTGCCAGACCGATCAGCAAAGCCAATACTGACAACCTACATGAAAAGGCTGCACCAAGCCTCTGGATTGCATCGACACGCAGAAAGCCTTATAAGCCAGTCACTGTAAAAGCCAATATTAGAATTACTTAATGAGGCTGTTAAGAATGCTGGAGACACAACATAGTTTATGCGAACAAACATGGCTGTCACATCATACTTTCTATTTAAGCAAGAGATACCACAGACAACAAACTGGAGGCCAATGTTAAATGTATTGTGACTTGTTAATCCTGAAGTTGGACACTGGTTCCAACCAATATTGGCAAATGCTCACTATCTTTCTGTAAGAAACTCAACTGACTGGTTAGAAGCATGCGGTGCAACAGTGAAAGACTCAGCAGTTGAAAAAGTGATGAACTCTCCCCCCACATTCAGAAAATGTGCATACATGGCTGATTAATGCAATGATGCAAATGGGGTCAAGTATTAAGTCACTGCATATGTTATCTTGATGTCAGTAAAAGTCCAGCAGATGCATTCCTAGATGTTCAGGTTATAGAAGACACATAGGCTACATCTGTGATAACCCACATCTTAGAAGAGATAAATGCTTGTAAATTGAACCTCAAAGAGATGGCTACCTGTGCATTTGATGGAGTTGCAAACTTCTCTGGAAGACAAAGTGGAGTACAAGCTTTGCTCAGAGAAAAGTATAACCCTAATCTCTTCTATACACACTGCAGAGGCCATCTATTCCAACTAGCACTAGTACGAGCTGCAGAATCTTCAAAAGACATTAAAAAAGCCATAAATGTAATGTCTTCGTAATACTCTTTTTTTCAGCAAGAGTCCAAAAGGACTGAACATCTTGCAAAAAACAGAAGATACACTGGAACTGAAGTTCAAATGAGTCCAACCTAGGAAAACATGCTGGGTTTTTCATGAGTGATCCTTGGCTGTTGTGTTAAAATTACTGCAACCGTTATTACTGACTTTGGAAAGTATCTCCCGCGATGGGATGGATCTTTGTAGTGAGGCTGGTGGACTACTTTTGCTACTAAGTTCAGAGAAGACTATTTCCATTCTCTCTTTTGTAAGTCTACTGTTGAAAGCACTTGGGTCATTAAACAATGCCATCCAGGCACCTGCTGCAACAGTAGTAGATCTTTGTCCAGCAATAGAAGCTACATTTGGATCAGAGAGATATCCATTGAAAACATAGTGGAAGAAGCAAAGACTTCAGTTCAGAAGTTGACTAATTAAGGCACTTATATTGACTCTTTAAGTGAAGAGAACAGGAAGTGTTTGTTAAGTCAGCTGAAAAAGTACACAGATGTGATTCTTACAAATCTACAGCAGTAACTTCTGGATTCTACTCAGCCTCTACATAGTTTTTACAGATGTACGTCTTATGAAACACTGACAGTTGAGTGGAGTGAGGCACTACCAGCAATGAGGCTGCTATGTGATAAGGACAAAGTAGAGAATTTGAACACAGAATGGAATATCATATGATAAATGAACGAAGATTTGACTTCAACTTCTTCTTCATCATCACTAGTGGTTCAACCCAATCTTTGTGCTCCATTTCCTGGTATGAAAGAAGTAGGAATTCATCTCTTGCTACTCCCAGTCACAACAGCTACTGTTGAGCATTCTTTTTCCTCATTGAATAGAATGTTGTTTTCTGAAAGCAGTCACCTTCTGCCTAATTATGAACATATCATGAAGGACTGGATGTACCGGACAAATTAGAAGACACCAAAAATGAACATGATGCATTCAAGAAATTCATTAAGAGATTTGTGCAAAATTACAACAAGAAACCAAGAAGCATGCAGATGTAGCGCTTCACAGTAGGCTTGAATAGTCAACTTTAATTTGTGTGATTTTTTTAAAAGACGAGTTAAATCTAATAAAATTGTTGTGAAACGTTTTAAAGTTTTTACTATCGTGCCATATAGCCCACTTTCGCCCTCATGGTCTCACCTCTCGTCAGCGGACACCCTTCCTGTATATTTGAACCCTCCCCCTCCCCACACACACACACAATTCCTGACTCTCTTGCTGTGCAGCCTGACAGCAGTTCCTTTGTGAGGGGAGAAAGGAGCTACTGCCCAGTAGGAGGAGCAAGAGTGGAACCTAGAAGAAGATGTGCCCTGTGCCAAAGAGTGTGGCAGCTTTTGTAGCTGGAAAAGGAGTGGATAACAGCCTGCTGCTGATGCCATTAAAATTCCCAGCCACATAGAACTGTGCAGCAGCCATCTTGTTCTCAGACCTGCTTGTAGTCTGGCACAAAGCGAGTGACATATTCAGCACACTAAGTCTTCGAGCAGAGACTTTACTTTTGTTATTGCTTGGTTCCTGTCCTGCCTCTAATTTAAAATATAGGCAATTTAGATTAGGTATATGTTTTGATCTGTATATATGAATAAACACAAGAAGGAAGTAGTAGCAGCCTGGTTTTGGGCAGAAGCAATGGCACTGCGACAGAGACAAATTCTGTAGGCTGCCTAACATGGTCTTGTTAGCTAGACGCACTGACACCTCTGGGACCCCAGGCGCAAGGTGCCTAGAGAAAGAATGGGAACCCTCTTTAGCAACCACTTTCTACCTGGGCCCCACTGAAGGGATCTTTGTAAAAGGTAGTTAATCTTACTGTGGACCTTCCCCAATTTCCCCCTCCCGCCTCTCAGTACTCTACCCACTCCCTGGTGGAGAGAGGGGAAGAATCTACTACGGGGATCTGCTCTGTGAGAGAAAGGGACTTGCTGGCTCCGAGTTCAGGTCTTGAAGATTATAGGAACCTCACTTGGGTGCTGTAGGGGCAACTGCACACTAGTGTGTGACCAGAAATACTAGTAGACCTCTGAGGTCTATTCATTTTCTTCTTTGTTCTGGCCTCTCCCCTAAATTCACAAATGCACTGATGTGTCATCTGGTGGTGACAGAAACAAGTGAACGTTGGGAGCCAGCAAGCAGGAGATGACATTACCCCAAAAGAGTCTCAATGTACTGTTCCGTCTCCATCTTCTGGCGGGTGGAGAACTATATTCTAAGAATCTGGACTGGCTCAGAGAATCAGAGAGAGAATGATGATAATCTCCCCTGTGATTAAAATATGTATGGCAAGTTTCAGCCTGAAGCAAAATTTTTATATCCAAGTTATAAATCCCTCAAAATGGGTTTCATAATGAAAATGTGAATACTATTTTAATAGATGGCACCTTAACCTGATAAAAATCTGGTCTCTTGTTGCTCTTCCAAAACAGCCCAGAGACACAGAAATAAGTGTTCACCCTCCCAACTTGTTGGAAGAGAGTGCCTGATGAATGGTTAAAAGGAGAGAGGGAAGAGGAATAAACTGCAAATTGATCTGTGCAACCGATAAAGGCAGGATGTGGCAAGGTAGACCTGGGTCAGTGTTGTACAGGTGCAGGGTTTGGAATTAGTTTCCTGAACATCTGCAGTAAACATAAAAACAACAGCTAATACCAAGGGGGGGCACGGGAAGGGGGAATACAAATCTCTCATTACATGAACCAAGCCAAATAAAAAAATAAAACAAAAGTCAAAAGAGTTATTTCTGTGACCGTCACACTCGCTGGCTGTTCTGTTCCTGATTTCCTGGTTTTAGCTGTGTGTTTTGCCACATCATTAAAAACTATAATAATTCATCTTCCTTCTTTTTCTGGCACTAAGTTTGGAAACATCCCCCCTGTTGAGGCCTAAACTGAGCTGGTTCTCTAGACCTAAACAAAAGAGCGCCAAAGTACATGGCTCCTGTCAAGAGATTATTCCCCCCCGCCCAAGTACTTTAGACTAAATACAGATTGGGATTTCCACCTGGGAATTCACAAAGATCCATCTTAACGGAATGTCTAAATACATGATAGGAAAGGAATCATTTGTGTGTTTTTCTCTGCCTATGAGAATGTCTGAAAGAAGAAAAGGTTACTGTTTTGTCTGTAATTATTTCTCCTCCTTCTTTCACCCTTCCTACCCCATGGTACGCCGACAAAATATCACACCACCACCACCCCATATTGGACTCATTTACGGGGCTCTATTTTTTCCACTTACATGTGTGCAATACAAAAATCGTGTTGAATGTCCAATTACTTGTGAAGAAATAGATTTGTCTGCCTGAGTAGGTGGATACTTCCAGTGTGGTCCTTGCAAAAACAGCTCACATAATGGAGAGTTGTTTACCGCCATTTATTTGACGAAAAGAAGTGGTTTAGGGGCAAAAACCCCAAACCTGCACAAGCTAAAAACACTGAAAAGTGATTAAGGAACCTGATGTTTTCCAAGTACTTTATCGCTCTTTAATTATCAGAGAGTTTGTTTGAACTATTTAGGTTTAAAACCCAATTTCAGTTATTATTTTTCTATCATGTAAGTGCTACTGCCCTCCTCAGGAGTCTGTAGTGAATGTGATATTTCACCTCAGCTGGAAACATCAAATAATAATAAATAACAATTTAACAAAATTTAAGGAAAAACAAACATTCCAGTGGCCTTGAATCTGGCTAAATGGATGCTTGTTATACAATTACATTTGCAAATGCAGGTTGCTTAGCCTGCCAGCAAAAATCATTAGGATAATGCAAACACAAAAGGGAAGAGAAATGGGATTATATTGGGAATATAGTTAAACTCATTACTTGGGGTGGGAGATCTTGGGAGAGAAACCATGAAGAGCCTTCACAGAGGTCATTCCATTTTCGTGTATGTGAACGGGTAGGGGGCAGAGGAAGATGTCAGGGTTTACACATTTGTGGAAAAAGCAGATCATATCTGTGGTGCCAAGGAGATACTGACACCTGACCTGTGGCACAGATTCGGAGAGAACAATCACCCTCTGCATGACCGATTACACAAAATTTGACAGTGTTTCCTAAAGTGTATGAAATGTTCTTTTAGTGGACACTGAGAATGTCTCCCTGCAATGGGAGAGGTGGTGGGGAGGGGCACATGACCAATAAACACATGAAAAGATGTTAATCTGTCTACAAGAGGGACAAAGTCATAGATGGCATCATGTTATCTAACATGATGTCAACCTCAACACCTTTACCTAATCTAGACCAGGCCAGAGAATGTTTTCTCTCTCTCTCCCTACACCCAACTGAAAAGTGGAAGAAGAGAAACACAACCATGGCATGTGCACTCTCAGGGAAGCAGCTAAGGGTACGTCTAGTAGCACAGATCCAAACATCAGCTAACAACCCAAGTACTGGGCAGACTTGCATAGCCCATGCCTACCACGTCTTCAAGGCTATTTTTGGCTGCACTAGCAAGATGAATGCTACGTACACTACAATCAACACCTCCGACTGCAGCATAGACATAGCCAAAGGGCCTGGGCTTGCAATACATGTGGATTTTATGGAAGATAGGCATGACTCGTGACATCTCCTTCTCGCTCTGCTGCAGCTGATGCAGCCTGCTTGGGCTGCAGCATAAGAACATGGCCTAGTCAGGTATTGACAGGAAAGACAAAAGAAAATAGCAAAGAAGGCTTCCGAGTCTGTGAAGGCTGCATTCCCTCCATACATTTAAGCCTCAACTCAATCCTGTTGCTTATTCCTCTTATATTTCTTAGTCCCTTTGATTTCTCTTAGTTTCCTTCCTCTCTGCTAAAACTCTTCCACTGGTAGAACAACAACAATGCAGAAAAAGAAAAGGAGTACTTGTGGCACCTGAGAGACTAACCAATTTATTTGAGCATAAGCTTTCGTGAGCTACAGCTCACTTCATCGGATGCATACTGTGGAAAGTGTAGAAGATCTTTTTATACACACAAAGCATGAAAAAATACCTCCCCCCACCCCACTCTCCTGCTGGTAATAGCTTATCTAAAGTGACCACTCTCCTTACAATGTGTATGATAATCAAGGTGGGCCATTTCCAGCACAAATCCAGGGTTTAACAAGAACGTCTTGGGGGGGGGGGGGGTGGTAGGAAAAAACAAGGGGAAATAGGTTACCTTGCATAATGACTTAGCCACTCCCAGTCTCTATTCAAGCCTAAATTAATTGTATCCAATTTGCAAATGAATTCCAATTCAACAGTTTCTCGCTGGAGTCTGGATTTGAAGTTTTTTTGTTGTAATATTGCAACTTTCATGTCTGTAATCGCGTGACCAGAGAGATTGAAGTGTTCTCCGACTGGTTTATGAATGTTATCATTCTGGACATCTGATTTGTGTCCATTTATTTTTTTACGTAGAGACAGTCCAGTTTGACAGTTTGTAGTAGGTGACTTACAGGCCTAACAAAGAAAATGACAGAACGCCACTAGCCGTCACCTTCAGCCCCCAACTAAAACCCCTCCAACGCATTATTAAGGATCTACAACCTATCCTGAAGGATGATCCAACACTCTCACAAATCTTGGGAGACAGGCCAGTCCTTGCCTACAGACAGCCCCCCAACCTGAAGCAAATACTCACCAGCAACCACATACCACACACAACAGAACCACTAACCCAGGAACCTATCCTTGCAACAAAGCCCGTTGCCAACTGTGCCCACATATCTATTCAGGGGACACCATCACAGGGCCTAACAACATCAGCCACACTATCAGAGGCTCGTTCACCTGCACAACCACCAATGTGATATATGCCATCATGTGCCAGCAATGCCCCTCTGCCATGTACATTGGTCAAACTGGACAGTCTCTACGTAAAAGAATAAATGGACACAAATCAGATTTCAAGAATGATAACATTCATAAACCAGTTGGAGAACACTTCAATCTCTCTGGTCACGCGATTACAGACATGAAAGTTGCAATATTACAACAAAAAAACTTCAAATCCAGGCTCCAGCGAGAAACTGTTGAATTGGAATTCATTTGCAAATTGGATACAATTAACTTAGGCTTGAATAGAGACTGGGAGTGGCTAAGTCATTATGCAAGGTAACCTATTTCCCCTTGTTTTTTCCTACCCCCCCCCCCCCGACGTTCTTGTTAAACCCTGGATTTGTGCTGGAAATGGCCCACCTTGATTATCATACACATTGTAAGGAGAGTGGTCACTTTAGATAAGCTAATACCAGCAGGGGAGTGGGGTGGGGGGAGGTATTTTTTCATGCTTTGTGTGTATAAAAAGATCTTCTACACTTTCCACAGTATGCATCCGATGAAGTGAGCTGTAGCTCACGAAAGCTTATACTCAAATAAATTGGTTAGTCTCTAAGGTGCCACAAGTACTCCTTTTCTTTTTGCGAATACAGACTAACGCGGCTGTTACTCTGAAATGCAGAAAAAGGCTCTGTTAATTTGGTTGTTCCAACAGAGAGGCAGCACACAGACTGTTGGAACTGGGTGGAGATTATCTTTACGCAAGTTTGGATGACTAAGAAATCTTCTGTCTCCTGCTTCGTGGCAGGTGAAGCCAGGACAGTTTTGTACCAAATACAAGCATGGCAAAGAGTTATCTTCAGTGCAGTTTTGTCTTCTCTTTGGGTTTTTTGTCTTGTTATAGTTTAGAAGGACAGGACATATAGGGGTGTTTTTGTTTAATAAAATGTAACTAGCTGGAATGCAGAAAATATGTACAACACAGATAAAGGATTTTTTAATGAAGGCCCTGTAGAACGACTTTTTCTTCTGCTTTAGAATACTGCAAATAGCAAATTAGCATAGCTCAGAGTGTGGAATTTCTGCTACAGGAGTGATGAAAGGTTAACTGTCTAAAGAGTGAAGAATATGTTTGACATCTATTTAGAAGAGAAAGAGTTTCCTAATAAAAGCAGAGGCCCCACTTGATGCTCCTAATGCTCCTTCAGTGTTTGCATACACTTCCAAATAATTAGAGAACCCCACTCCAAAAAACCTGATTGAAAAATAAAAGGCCATTTCAAACCTCAGCGCCTTGTTTGCTGGGCTTGTTAGAGGCCCTTGGAGGTCACAGTGATTGACAAGCCTTTGGTTCCTGTATAAGGGTTGATAATACATACACATCTCTGGAGAGGCAAGCTCTGAGTACTGACCATGCTTAATAGAGGAAGGGCAGACAGTAGGCTGAACAATGAAGCAGGCAAAGCCTGGAAGGCTAGGGGCTGTCTCAAACGTTGCAAATTACATTCTTAGTCAATTAGTACCAACTAGAAAGCAGGATTCATCGTGGAAAAAAAAATCCCTCCACTCTGAGATTGTCTTTCATAAAACTACCTTTGTAACCACTTTTTAGCATGCACCTTGCTGCTGTGTACTTATGTCTGGGCTCCCATGAGAAAATGTGCAATACGTGTTACTATAGCAGTAAAGTTGTTTAGAAAACTCATTTTAACCAGGGTACACAGGCTTCAGTTTCTGTAATCTACAATAACCTAAATTTTAGGATTGGGATTTCATGGAGTGTGATAGAGACAGGAAACCACAGCCTCAAATCAGATGAAGACCTGCTCAACAGAAATTCCATGCTGAGTGCTCACTGCAGCCATAACGTAAAATCGTTTCAGTGCATCACAGGACTGCAAGCAATTCTCAACATTTTTGCTACTTGGATTCTGATCTTTGTTTCTGCAGTCAGATAGCCTTCACTAGAAGGTATACCATCTATACATCAGAAAAGCATGAAATTTCCCTTCCTTTCATCTTTACAAACCACTTTTCTTTGTTGGTTAATGCAGAGCAAATTGCTTTCATTGGCATGTTAATAAACTGGTTTACGATGTGACTGCATATGGGTAACTTTTCTTTCTTCCATGTCCTACCCATCTATTTTGGCTGTTACTTCCACTCCTCTTCTCCAGCTACCGCTCTGAAGGCCTACTTGTGAAATCATATCTCAAGTAGTATCTGTCTCCAACTAGCGTTTCAGAAAACAATCACATCTTTATATCAAGGGGAAAAAGTAATTCTATTCAGTGTTTAAATGTATAGCTTCAGTGAACAGAATTATCGACAAATTATTGATTACACGTTTCATGCTTTACTGTATTTCTTCACATAGGCTACAGGAGTAACATTTGATTCTATAAGTTGTGATTAAAATTTCAACAAGTGGTTAAAATTCTGTATTCTTTTGGTCTTACTGAAGCACCATCCTGTTAATAAATAATACCACCACCTAGCAATGATGATACATATTGCTTTTCATTGTTTCATTGCTTTACAAAGGTGGTCACTATCATTAGACCCATTTTACAGATAGAGAATATCCAGGTTGGAAGGGACCTCAGGAGGTCATCTAGTCCAACCCCCTGCTCAAAGCAGGACCAATCCCCAACTAAATCATCCCAGCCAGGGCTTTGTCAAGCCTGACCTTAAAAACTTCTAAGGAAGGAGATTCCACCACCTCCCTAGGTAATGCATTCCAGTGTTTCACCACCCTCCTAGTGAAAAAGTTTTTCCTTATATCCAACCTAAACCTTCCCCACTGCAACTTGAGACCATTACTCCTTGTTCTGTCATCAGCTACCACTGAGGACAGTATAGATCCATCCTCTTTGGAACCCCCATTCAGGTAGCTGAAAGCAGCTATCAAATCCCCCCTCATTCTTCTCTTCCGTAGACTAAACAATCCCAGTTCCCTCAGCCTCTCCTCATAACTCATGTGTTCCAGTCCCCTAATCATTTTTGTTGCCCTCTGCTGGACTCTTTCCACATCCTTCTTGTAGTGTGGGGCCCAAAACTGGACACAGTACTCCAGATGAGGCCTCACCAATGTCGAATAGAGGGGAACGATCACGTCCCTCGATCTGCTGGCAATGCCCCTACATATACATCCCAAAATGTCACTGGCCTTCTTGGCAACAAGGGCACACTGTTGACTCATATCCAGCTTCTCGTCCACTGTAACCCCTACGTCCTTTTCTGCAGAACTGCTGCCGAGCCATTCGGTCCCTAGTCTGTAGCGGTGCATGGGATTCTTCCGTCCTAAGTGCAGGACTCTGCACTTGTCCTTCTTGAACCTCATCAGATTTCTTTTGGCCCAATCCTCCAATTTGTTTAGGTCCCTCTGTATCCTATCCCTACCCTCCAGCGTATCTACCTCTCCTCCCAGTTTAGTGTCATCTGCAAACTTGCTGAGGGTGCAATCCACACCATCCTCCAGATCATTTATGAAGATATTGAACAAAACCGGCCCCAGGACCGACCCTTGGGGCACTCCACTTGATACCGGCTGCCAACTAGACATGGAGCCATTGATCACTACCTGTTGAGCCCGACAATCTAGCCAACTTTCTATCCACCTTATAGTCCATTCATCCAGCCAATACTTCTTTAACTTGCTGGCAAGAATACTGTGGGAGACAGTGTCAAAAGCTTTGCTAAAGTCAAGGAACAACATGTCCACTGCTTTCCCTTCATCCACAGAACCAGTTATCTCGTCATAGAAGGCAATTAGTCAGGCATGACTTGCCCTTGGTGAATCCATGCTGACTGTTCCTGATCACTTTCCTCTCCTCTAAGTGCTTCAGAATTGATTCCTTGAGGACCTGCTCCATGATTTTTCCAGGGACTGAGGTGAGGCTGACTGGCCTGTAGTTCCCAGGATCCTCCTTCTTCCCTTTTTTAAACGTGGGCACTACATTAGCCTTTTTCCAGTAGTCCGGGATTTCCCCCGATCGCCACGAGTTTTCAAAGATAATGGCCAATGGTTCTGCAATCACATCCACCAACTCCTTTAGCACTCTCGGATGCAACGCATCTGGCCCCATGGACTTGTGCTCGTCCAGCTTTTCTAAATAGTCCCGAACCACTTCTTTCTCCACAGAAGGCTGGTCACCTTCTCCCCATGCTGTGCTGCCCAGTGCAGTAGACTGGGAGCTGACCTTGTTTGTGAAGACAGAGGCAAAAAAAGCATTGAGTACATTAGCTTTTTCCACATCCTCTGTCACTAGGTTGCCTCCCTCATTCGGTAAGGGGCCCACACTTTCCTTGACTTTCGTCTTGTTGCTAACATACCTGTTAATGTATCAGAAGCCAATGTTAATTTCTTTGCTCATGCACCTCTTGCAAGTATGATAGTAAATATTTCCCCTCAACAAAAATCTGATATAAGCTATTCTGTCTTGGCATGAGAACTCCAAATATTTTCATGGGGCTCCTCCTGCTCCCATTGAAAAAGTCCCACTAACATCAGTGGGAGCAGGCCCTTATCCTGGTCTTGCGGAAAACATTTGGGGCATAATCCAGTTTGTACTGTAGACCTTGGGAATTTTGCTGTTGTTTTCCATGGGAACAGAATTAAGGCCTTGATCTATTTAATTCACCCCATTGTTCTGACAGCCTGGCACAGAATTCTAGTATGATATGGAAACAATAAGAAATACAGCAGCAAAATTTGGAGGAAAAACAATACGCTCTAAAATACAAGAAAACTGATGCCAAAGAGCACCTGCAAAGTCTAGTCTTTCAAAATAAAATATCTTCTGAAAGCTTGTCTGGATGATTATTTCTGGCAAGGCAGACATTCCTTAAAAATCTTGCAACACACAGAAGCATAAAATATTGGTACGCATCTTAAGAGTGAAAATAAAATCTTAAACAAGTGCTATAGTTATTTCGCAAACTTCCATACAGCATTCAGGGTGAACGAAAAAACAGTACCACTTAAAACAGCTTCATTTAGGTATTTTCTTAAAATAAAATAAAAAATAAAGACACACTTTGGAAATATTTTAAGTTCGAAAGCCCTGGAACTGAGGCAAAATTATACCAGAGTAGGGCCTGGTTTTTCCCTTTGAACTGTGAGTACTGCTCAGTTTGTGTCAGGTGTGATGGAGTGAGTGTACCTGTGACAAAGCACAGTGACTCACTTTCCCATTCTTTCCTGATTCCTCATTCACTAGCTTTGTTTCCCCCGTGTAGACAGAAAAAAGAGGCCCTCCATTCATTTTCAGCAGGGCCACAGAACTATTTCAGGAGCCTAGAGGGATACTGTGTCACCAGGACAACAGAAGTAAGCACAAAAGACAGATGTAAAGAAAGCATTTCTTCAAAGGAAACCTGGTTTGACGCTTCATAAATCATAGTGTCTCTGGTATAACAATAACTGTTCTCATGTACTGTACTCTAGGTTATCCCTCTTTATACAGGCGAGTTGATATGGTTAGCAAATAACAGCTGGCTTGTCAGTAAATTCTACAAATGGAGTAAACCACTATAAACTGGAAGAGAAGCATTCTTCAGTTCTAGATATGCCACTCTGTTACATGACAAGGAACCACCCTCCACCCACACACAGACAGTTATATTAAAATCCCAGACTGTCAGCTTCAAGATACAATCCCCAAAGCACCAGTGTATTGCTAGTTTCATAGCTTTGTCTCCCCAAGATTCTCTTTCCAACACCACGTCAGCCATTTAGTGGGTGTTGGTCCTGCTTTGAGCAGGGGATTGGACTAGATGAACTCCTGAGGTCGCTTCCAATCCTAATATTCTATGATTCTATGATCAGAGAAGTAGTCAATTGAGCTACAATTATTAGCACACTAACAAGAGTATGTATATGTTTGTGCATTTTTTCAATAGTTTTACTATACAATTTACTTCTACCTAATCCGGCCTGGATTGATAGTGATGTATAATGGGCAGGATATTTTTGCTACTCATGCTATAAATTAACTTTTATTGCAATACCATAGAGTGATTAGAGTAGTCAACAGTTATCAACTCTGAGCTATTTAGTCAAACATAATGTGTTATGGTATCATGTAAAATAATGAATCCCTCCCTCTTCCCTGACCTTCCAAGTTTCTAGTCTCAAGCAACACTTGTACATAAAAACTTACGGCCAATCCAGTAAACTGCAGTCCACAGGGAAATTTCAGCTAGCCATATATTGAGGAGGCAAAAGGAATCTTCTCCAAAATACCTGCCCTACAACAACATTAGGAAATATAGCCATATGGGGATCTGTGTATATATTATCGCTATTAATTATTTGTATTCCCATAGTGCCTATGTGTCCTTGTCATGGACCAGGACCCTTCAGCGAAGGAAATCCACTTATCTGTGGAAATCTCACCTTTCTAGTGAATCCTCCACTCCAACCACATGTCCAACAAGTCTGTTTTGGCTGTTTAGCACTCTCCTTCCCCCCTCCCCCCCCCCACACTTGGTGGTCATGTCCACATGATAAATTGTATTTGTCTTGCCCTTTTGACCAGCTCTCTTTAGGCCTGCCCATTAATCCATCTCCCCTAGGACTTCCCCATGCTTTCCAAATTTCTGAACAGCTTTAAACCACCAATATATACATTTTTCAACCTCCTCCTCATTCCCAAATTACTCTGGTGTGGAGCCCAGCATTCAGATAATATCCCATCCTGGACAAATGACAGATTTAAAGGTCTGATTTCATATAACCCTTCACAACTAGAAACAGAAGTTCCAGAACATGAGAATTTCTCAGGTTTCTAATATGATAAACAGCCCTTATTTCTAGGCTTAGGAATTCCAGACAAACTGAACTTGAAAACTGTGACTTTTTGTACATGGAAGAGCTATCTTAGATTAAATTTTTAGAGGTTTTAGTAACCATGATTTCAACTGTATAGAACTCAGAGGAAGTCATAAAAACTTCTAAAAATGATTTATTTTCAATATCTAAAAGTCATGGCTTTAAACTTGATTACCTGAAATCCTTCCAGGGCTAGAATTCTCTTTAGTCCAGCTGGGAATCATCTCGACTTTCCAGTAGGATAGAGCTCCCCTTTCTAGACTTGCAGGGCCATGATTTTAAATTTATGACTTTTATGTTTGGAAGAAATTTTACTGACTAAGGACTAAATCTTGACCTCTAGGGCTTTCAGCAAGGTACCAGAGAGTATAAACATTTCTCTGGAAGATTGATTTTTTTAAATAGTAGCAGTTTGAAATTTTAAAGCAAGTCCCAGAAAGATGCATTAGAGGGCAGATGAGGCAATCAAACTGATGATAAATGAATGTTTCACAACCCCCCTACAATTATGAAAAGGCTATCACCTCCAATATATAGTATACTCAAATACAGTTAAATACATATTGCATATACACACTCTATTCTATATTATAAAACCTTGATCATCAGAAATAGGTTACAAATATATCACCTTTAAAAGGTGATTGGGCATTACTCTTATGAAAAATAAAGTACTGTCAGATCACGCAATCCTTTAAATTAACCTGCTCAAATCACCTTACAAGATGTTGGGCAACTGAAACTATTTTAGAAAACCCTCCATTTTGCCATTTTCTTAACCATTCAGATTCAAGAAATACACAGAACGGTGTAAATAAAAATATCTACTCCAACAAAATAAATGAACAAATAATTAAAACTGTCTGGGATATCTCTTAGGCTTGCAAAAGAGGTGTTTTGTGTTTTTAAACATCTTTTCTGTAAGTCATAGAGATAAACCAATTCTTCATTTGCTCAGTTCTTTGTGCTGAATAGATCCTCAATCTCTTTCACAAATAAGCTATATGTATACAAACACGTCAGTAAAAGTACCTTCGGTACGCCCTTGAACTTGATTGCAAAGTCTCATGACTTTTTAAAGTGTGTGTTGAATCATATAATAGTGTGGAATTAATCGTGTAGCCAAAGTCAGGCATAATGGGGTTTGAAATGGTCTACACAGCGGGGTAGTATGCTCTAAAGCACACTAACATGTTGCACTGAAATTTGTCCATGTAGACATGCTGGTGCTCACTAAAAGTTCCCTTGCGCTTTAACATAGCGTATACTACCAAATGCACTAGGGAACTTTTAGTGCACAACACCAGATTCTACATGGACCAATAAGCGCACAAAACATCAGCGTGCTCTAGAAACCACACTTCAGTAGTGCACATTACCCAGTTGTAGAGACATGCTTCAGCTCTGATATTCTACCCCTGGACTGCACTTGAGAATAGACCCAAATGTTTCTCCATCTAGTAATGTTCTCATTCTGTCACCTGTTTCAGGAAAAAAGATCAGGAGGCAGCATTTCTCCAGATCTCACTGGGCTTGAGTAGCCCTCTTGAACCACCATTATTCAGGAGTACTGTCTTTCCACTCAGAAGATGGCACCATTTTGCAGATGCAAAATGTTAAAGCTGTGATACTCTAACAGACACAGCAATTGTTCATCCTTTACCAGCTCTGCTGGCTATTAAAGGAGATAGGCCAAAAGCACGCGCAGGCCCTTTGGGGGCATCTACTCATCTTGGTGGTGCTGTGTTTTCCTTTCCTTTGCAATGAACAAGGACTAGGATTACTGATGACTCCAGGCAGCGTGTGTAATGCCAAGGAGCCTACAGAAAGGCTCCTCATCCCCTTTCCTCTCCACCTGCACAAGTTGCAGTAGGTATCCCTTTTTGCCAAGGGCAATGAAACTCTACCTATGTTCTTAGACTAGGTCCATCACTGTTTGAGAGCAGAGTGAGAAGTGGTGGGCAGATGAGTAATGCTACTTGTTTTCATGAAGAATCAACAACAACACTTTTGAACAAGATACATGTAAGCACATACTCTGGCCAAAGATGATCTCTGCTTCACCCCACACTGAACAACAATGTATAAAATTCCAGAAGGCCCTGCCACCCTACATGTACACACATATGCTTATATTTAAGAAAATACACACAGACAGACACACACAAGCGTCAAAAGGAATAACTTGCTCTTGCTTTCAGAGCCAGGCAGGGGAAAATCTTAGAAATGCACCTGCACATCCATATTTCTGCAAGGATTGATGCCTTCAGAGCAGCATAAAGAGAGATTATAGTCCAGACCACAACATTATTTTCTCTACAAGGCTATATCATTAAGGAAGAATGCAAAGCTTATCATGTTTGGTGTCCACATTCTACAAGCTTGACGTAACACTCAAAGGGTTTAAGTGTGCTTATCTGTCATCCCTCTGCTTTATTTCTTTATTTAAATAAACCCCTTTGTAAGACCTAATGAGAGTTTCCTACTTGTCCTGTATGCAGATGAGGAGGGACATGGCTGCTTTTATATTTGGTTGGCAAAAGACAAATCAATACAGGTAGCGGGAGCTGTTTGGAGATTATGGCACGCAGTTAGCAAAAGCAGACCTTTTTTGTTTCCCCAAGTGCTTTAACCATTCTTAATGTCATAAAGTAATTCAAATGCATAGCAATTTAAAGTAACAATTTTCTACACATCATTCCGGTGATTGTAATCTTACAATCAGAAGAGTTAATTTTTAAGCTAGTGGTTTTAAATCACCCTGTCAAAATCTTGACTTTTCTGGTTATTTATACAGAGTCAAATACAGCATTTCTTCCTTGGGCCTTACCCAGACATCAAAGTAAACGACAGGACAGTCCCACAGCTCATCAGTTTAGAAATGCTTAAAAAAAATTTTTTTGAGAGAAATACACATGCTTACTTACAGGTAGCCAAAGAAAATAAGATCAAAAGTCTATTCTAGATAACAAAAGCACAAGAAATTATTTCCCAGAACTATTTACATATTTACGAGCCAGCAATTTATAAATTCTGTGTCATTTGGTAAACACACACACACACACACAGAATTAGAAATATGTACATTTATACAGCTACAATTCTTTTAAAACGTTTAGAAAAACTATGGATCAACCTGAGGTTTTGTTTTTCAAGGGCAGAGGGATATTGACTAGAGTCTGTGAAATATGTCATGTGGGGTGTGAAGTCAATAGGAACATTCAGATGAGTAAAGATGATAAAGAGTTAGTCCCAAAATGCTGCATTCTCCACTATAAAGCAAATCACCCAAGTTTTCCCTATAATTTAAAAAAGCCTTGTGTTTTACACACCAACACCTCAAAATTAGTAACTCAAAGCTGCACATGGTCTATAAAAGGTCACAATAAAAATATCTGTAATGTACAGTAACTACTAAGAAAAACTAATGCCCTGAAATTGTCTAGTAATGCATGGTTCTAGCACTCCCCATTTCAAACAAACATTGGAAAAATGTTTATAATTAATCACAAAGAACTTGACCTTGGGACATGTTCCCCTCACATAATTCATATTGAAGCCCATGTGAGTTATGTGTGAGAAACATTTCTCAGTCATGCCAAAAGAATTTAAAAAAAAAAAAAAATTCTTTGGGATTTTGTAAGTTGACCAAAACAATATATTTAGCCTACAGAATTTGAAGACCATTTGTTTGCGTGAGTATGGTATGACATTTTTGGCACTTTTTTCCACCCATTTCTTTTAAGATTTCTTTGGGGTTTATTTGTTAAATCGTGTTTGTGTAATGTTGCAACATGGCATTCTTCGTTAGTTCTCAGAGTTTACTAGTGGACTTTTTAGTGCACTTAGTGCAGCTCCCAGTGCAAACTCCACTGGAAAGGGAAAAAAGACACAGCTAAGAGATTTCAAGAGAAGCAAACATTTTTGAGCGTGTGTTTTTGTTTTTTTGTTAGGAGTGAAAAGTAGTTTAGTGTCCATGTCCAATTAGTCTTCCTTACTTCTTCGAGGAAGGTTGACAATTAGTGGCTTTTATGATTATGGATACTGTGATATGAACTAGGAATTGACCAGTTTGGGGAGGAATCGAATAGGATGGGTGAAGAATTTTGATATATACCACGATTTAACAATATGCCTGCACATATTAATTGTACATATGGTATACACCAAAATTCACAGTTATGAGTCTGCAAAAAATAAACGGGATAATGGAGTCTTAAGATGCTCTTCTATGTTTTCTATTGTAATCGTGAAACTAAAACAGATTCCTTCCTTAAAATCACAGAGCATTTTTACAGATGATTAGCTTTTCAAAGTGTAAGCTAATTGGTTTTATTGGTTTAATGCATCCAATGAAGTGAGCTGTAGCTCACGAAAGCTTATGCTCTAATAAATTTGTTAGTCTCTAAGGTGCCACAAGTACTCTTTTTCTTTTTATGGATACAGACTAACACGGCTACTACTCTGAAACTTATTGGTTTTGCTATCCTAATTTAAGAAACCTGAGTAATTCCATTTTACAAACAGATTATTGTGCATATACTTTTTTAAAGTTATAATGTCATAAAATTTTAGCAACACAGATTTTCTGGCACAACCCCAGCAGAAAGCCTTTTACTGACAGCATATATTCCTTTGTATTTACTTGACCATCTGTAAGAGCTCTAAGGGAACTGTTAGGGATTTTCAAGTAAAAGCCAAAGTAAATAACAGCCAATTTAAAAGTTCTTGTATTATGCGTTTTAAATTCTTATCACTTCAATGTGACAGATAACCACCAAAACTACTTTTTAAAAACGTTAGTATGATACATACCGCAAAGTTTAACCATATTTTTAAAAATGTACGTTTTATGTAACATTAAGGACCTGATTTAATTCTACAAAGAGAAGAAAATGAACAGGTAAGGTTGAAAAAGTAGATTTACCTTCATGAATGATTTAAGACACATGCTTTTTTAACTTGTTACAATAACGTGAGTTAGAGGGCTTAATTGAACGCTGTTATATCAGACTGGATTTTCAGTTTTAACTGTGCATTTCCTTCCTTTTATGAGTTTAAGTCAGAATATTACCATTACTTAAGCATAATTTTTAGTAGTGGATAGGGTAAACTCTGCACATCTGCTTCCTAGAGCTGGATGCATTAAGATGTATCCTGCCATATGGTATGTCCTCCCTTTTATACATCTGTGATTTGCAAACCTTCATCCCAATCAATCAGATTTGCATTTTCTTAGTTTAGATATTTGCACTTGTAGAGTCAGATTGATCTGTTTGAATAGAGAATCTGAAAAAGCCTTTGGAGTACATCGTGACCATTTCCCCATATGAGCAACATAAAAGATGCAGAAAAACATTAATCCATCATAACCACTCAACATCTACCCCACCCTCCAATTCTACCACAACATTAAAAAAAAAATCTTCTAGCTCAATTAGCATCATAAAGAAGTTTCTGGGGCCTGATTCTGCATTCTTGATGCCCATCAGAACTTTGAGTGTGTGAGGAATGCAGAATCATGCTGCTAACACAGGGATCAGCAACCTTTGGTAGGTGGGTGGGCCGGTTTGTTTACCTACCGCATCCGCAGGTTCAGCCGATCGCAGCTCCCACTGGCCACGGTTTGCCATTCCAGGCCAATGGGGGCTGTGGGAAGCGGCAGCCAGCACATCCCTCAGCCCGTGCCGCTTCCTGTGAACCTGCGGATGCGGCAGGTAAACAAACTGGCCCGGCCCGCCCCGCCGGGGGGCTTATCCTGGCGGGCCACAGGCCAAAGGTTGCCGATCCCTGTGCTAACGTATCTATATACATATAATAAGAATAACGACATGCACCATTTTCAATAACCTTTTCATCAGTGTTCAGATGTTTTCAGTAAGACTAAGTAGATGATCTCCAAAGACTACCATGAAATTCCTACCCTTCTTCACAAATACAAAATACTACTCCTTGACCTATACATGTATCTCCTTGAAAATACAATTAAAGTACTCTAGAGGCCAAAATCACAACAAATCTGCTTCAAGAATTAATTTTGCCTGTTACTCAACAGACACTGAAGCTTTGCATCTTTCTTCTCATGACTTTTTGAATAATTCGTTCAACTGTTCAGTCCTTGCAGTCTGCAGGGAGATTACCGGAGAAATGCAGATTACAGTGAATCACCTCAATTACAATCTTATAGTGCACAGATTTAGTAGCATGTATGAGAATTGCGTTCTTTGTCTTTAATCAAACTCAGATTGTTCACATTGTAAGAATTCATGTGTTTATATGCAAGTGAATTATGCCACTGAATTGTGCTTGTAACTATTAGCGTAGGAGTTACAGACAGATAATTTTTACGTGAAAATGCGCATTTCTAAAAGTATTAGACAGTTATTTTGTAGACTAGAAATATCTAATTAGAATGTGATGATATTTCCGAAGGTTCGGGACTGTCCTAGCATTTTTAATTTTTTTTTTTAAAAGAGTTTAGAAGCGTAAGCAATCAAGCGCCTATTGACTTATAAATAGGGTCTCACGCTGAAGATCCTAACAGACTCTAAGCAATGGGGTCACAAATAGCTTACATATGTTCTAAAATATGACTCTTAGTCCAGTTCTCTTGAAGAAAAGGTGTGGGGGGGGGAAATTTGGTCAGTGGACTTCACAAGATGAACCCAGGGCTGGGTTAAGGTAATATTATGACACAGGACCCTCTCTCCCGGAATGCAACAAAAAGCTACAGCTAGGGGAATTCTGAGCCAAAAAATTAAAAATTCTCTGCACAATATTTTAAAATTCTGCAGAATTCTGCATACTTTATTTGTCAATACAACACAATATAATCACACTAGTTTCAATTATCTTGATACTTCATTTCTAAATACCTGTCAGAAAATATGTCTAACAATACAGACAACAAAAAAGTTTAACCTGAGGAGTAGAGAGTTAAAGAAACCCCTACGATAACCCAGTTCCTGTTTCTCTTTTATGCTTTGTTCGGCAGCTCAGTCTGGGTGTGTCACATGTGCCGGCTGGGCACATCTTGGGGGAAAAAATCTGCCCCTCTAGCCTCAGACATATCACCGCTCCCCCCAGAGCCCAGCCGCAGGGCATCCCCGCCCAGAGCCCAGCTGCAGGGCACCCCCCAGCCCAGATACCCGTACCCCTCCCAGGAGATACGCCCCAGCCCAGACACCCACAGCTCCTACCCCCTAGAGCCCAGCCGTGGGGTGCCCCCCCAGCCTAGACACCCACACCCTCCACTCCCCAGAGCCCAGACACTGGGCAACCCCCAGCAGACACCTGCACCCCCAGAGTCCAGCCACGGGGCAACCCCAGCCCAGACACCCACACACCCTCGCTCCAGGGCCCAGCCGTGGGGCACAGCCCAGCCCAGAAACCCATACCCCCTACCGCCCACAGCCCAGGGATGCAGAGAGAGAGAGAGAGAGAGAAACAGCCTGATGCTGAATCCTGCGCCTGTATGGTGTTTGCTGCATGCTGCCTCCTTCCTTCAGGACATGCTGGGAACCGTAGCTGTCACTCCAGCTCTCCTCCCCTTTCCCTCGACAATGTCCTCTATTTGTGAGCTGGAGAGGCAGGCTCTGCTGGGGTCCAGCAGCCCCTAGTGACAGCCAGCAGCTCTGCAGCACCAATTCTGCAGGGAAAAATGAAATTCTGCGAAGAATATTAGTTCTGAAGAAAATCTGGATTGCGCAGTGGTGCAGAATTCCCCCAGGAGTGAAAAGGGACGGCAGAGGTAGCAACAAGACAGCCCCTCGTACTTACCCCAGCATCTGTTGGGTAAATAGACTGGGTTCTCTACACTCTTCTCCACCCACCCACAGTAGCTCGTCTTGGAGTTAACATCTCATCGTTAAGATTAATGGGGCAGTTCATACCTCTGAGCTATTGTTTTGGCTCCACTGGAGACATGGCCAAATCTACGCTAGAAACTTCGGGCAGCATAGCTATGTCGCGAATGGATGTGAAAAGGTGGGATCTCAGACCAACATAGCGGTTTCAACAGAAGCCCCTAGTGTAGATAGTTACACCAGCAAACCTGCACATTCACCAGTATAACTTATTTTGCTTCTGGGAGGAGGTTTATTATACTGGTACAAAGATCAGTTTTGCAGATATAGCTGTATCTTCATCAGGAGAGCTTTGTTGGTATACTACACCAGTATTCCTATACCAGTAAAGCATAATGTAGACATGGCCCTAGGCAGAGATCACTGCAACAATTAACTTTTTCAAGCTTTTCCTCACAAACGTGAAAACAGAAATTTCCTTTTAAAAATGAAAATTTAGATTCTGATGTAATCACATAACTCCAGAAGCTGGGGTACTAAGTGCCCCCACGGTCGATAATGTCCCTATGGCTTAATCCAGCCCACAATAAACCTCATGAAGTTAACACAACATATACTTCTCAAAAAAGAGATTTTGCAGCCACACTAGAGGAGCAGAGGACTTGACTGTGGGGAAATCAGGCTCTAATCCCTCACAGATCCTGAGGCACTGGAGGGAAGAGTCAGACCCTCTGCACTGGTAGAACCACAGACCTTCTGGAGCCTCATTATCTATTTGCATGTCCTGATGTATCTGTGCCCTGAGAGAGTTATAGAAGGCAGAGAGTGAAAAATGCTTTGAGAAACACAGCAGAGAGGATCAGCAGGCCCATGGCATAAAACAGCAACACTCAAGCACCGTGACAAGGAAATAGTGGATCACACATGTTGATCTGGAGTTTCTAGGAATAACATTTGGAAAAGTCATTAATCATTAGGATTGTCCTATGCATAGCAGATATACGTTTGTCAGATTCTGGAGGGAACTGCTGTTTGTCTCTATCAGAATGGATATCATCTTTCCTAGAACAGAGCCCCTCTCTCTGAGATGAGTGACCTCAAGTATATTATTCCAAACCGCCTAGACTTCCTGGTTACTAACATCAATCACTTTCCTAACACTAGGTGAACTGACAGCAGTTCTACCATACTTATTGCTGTTCAAGTTTTCCACATTTTTCTTTTTGCTTTCTCCTCAAAATTATTTCATACACGGCCAATGTTTTTGTATTCTTAGTAGAATGTTTTAATCAATAGAACTTCTAGTTAAAAATCTAAACATGTAAAGTAGAGCAATGTCCCTTATCAGGAGAGCAGAAATACACTGAAAAAAATGTATGTGGAATGAAAAGACTTGAATCAAAATGCAGATTTGTTCAATATTTACAGGAGAATGCTAATTTGCAAGAAGCATGACTGGCACTATTTTTTCTACCTGAAAAAATATATATAAATAAAACCATTCCAATGGGCAAAGCAGAGTTGCCAAAACATAAAAAAATACAGGCCCCATAACTGTCACATCACTATTGCAAGATGACTGCTCTGAAAGAGGAGTGCACAAGGTCTTTCTGAGGATAGCCCTGAATTTAAAAAAGAGTCTTCCCTTGTTGTTGGCTTTCCCAATTTCAAATATTACCTGTCAAAAAGTACAGACAAACACATGAAAAAAAAAAAAGAGAGAGAGAGAGAGAGAGTTACAGCATGTTATAAATTACAGCAACTATGTGCAGTAAGGAAAGGCAAAAATACTGATCATTATGTCAATAGTTTTCATATTACATGCTATACAGAGCAAGCAGTAGCGTGCTCTGAAAAAGCCATTTTTATTTACACTGAAGTCAGAAGAACATAAGAATGCCCATTCTGGGTCAGGCCAATGGTCCATCTAGCCCAATATCCTGTCTTCTGACAGTGGCCGGTGCTAGATGCTTCAGATGGAATGAACAGAACACGCCAATTATCAACTGGTCCATCCCTTGTTACCCAGTCCCAGCTTCCGGCAGTTGGAGGTTTAGGGACACCAAGAGCATGGGATTGGCTACAGACATTGATGAACCTATCCTCCATGAATTTATCTCATTCTTTTTTGAAGCCAGTTATAATTTTGGCCTTCCCAACATCCCATGAAACTTGATACAGCAGAATGTCCCTTCAGATTATGAAATCTGCTGTCAAATGTGATATGGTAAGGCTGCTGACAGCTAAGAATTACATCATCCATTTTTAGAGTTTTTCAACTTATTTAGTAAACAAGAAAACAAGAGTGAAGGTGGTGGCAACAGTAAATTGGGTGCCTCTCCAGACTTCCTGGAACTGGTGACCACACCTCTCAATCCGTCAAAGCCACGTGTTACGAAGACCCAAAATGAAACACCCAAAATTTGATTCATGCAGGAAACTTAAAATCCTAAGAGATTCATTCCTTTAGCATAATTCTTTCACTTTATTTTCATAATTCTTTGTTTCTGATGTAAATTATTTTTTAAAATGAAAGTGAGGGGATACTAAGTTTGTATAGGCAACTTTGGGACGAACGTGAGTGATGCCTCTCAGCAAGAAATATACTGGTGGTAACTTGGTAGCCTTGGTTGAAAAAGCAAATATGTATATCAATTAGTTGCATGACAAGGAGGTTAATGGAGTATGGGGACAGTTTTGTTTTATGGGGCCTGCTGAAAATGGAGGAGTGTGGAGATGGGCACAAAGAATTATATCTAATCTAGAAGAAGGTCAGGGTAAAAGATGAAACAATGGAATGTGAACACTGCAGGAGACAATTATTAGTCAAGAGCTTTGACTAAAAGTGAGAGGCCTATTGGGATATGTAAGACATCTGATAGGTAACATCAGATTTGTCCCATAGGCCATGACCTCATTAATAGTTAAACAGCAGCGCTGAAAATTAGTGACCCACATCTGACCACCCAGTGAAACTCTACTCCTCATAACAATGTTCACATTCAGGATTGAATCTGGTGGGTACCAGTTACTGGAGATTATTTGAGGCCAGCTAATTAAACAGAAAGCATTAACACAGATAAAGCAATGAACATTATATCCTGTATATTCCATACCGTGAGAGGCAGAAGATGGTGGAGTCTAGGGATGGAGAGTGAAAAACATGAATGCTTCCTCAATCTAAATATTTCAATGCAATATGTAGGGAATAATATTCAATGCCTCAGGTACACTGGCCTATTGCACCTAAACTGTAAAGCAAAACTCCCTACATTTTGCAGCATATTAATGCTGAATTTTACCACAAACCAGACATTCTGCATCAAAATGAGAGTCCTAGAAAAAACATTAAGAAAATTAGAGGGATTTACTATATTATATACAACAGTAATGACTATGCTATGAAACTATTTCAGCCAGAGCGCAGGGATCCTTGACAGTTACTGACCCATGACAAAACATCTTTGTACAGGGGTTCTCAAACTGGGGGGTCAGGACCCAACAGGGGGGTCGCAAGGTTCTTACATGGGGGGGGGGGGTCGCAAGCTGTCAGCCTCCACCCCAAACCCTGCTTTGCCTCCAGCATTTACAATGGTGTTAAATATATTAAAAAAGCATTTTTAATTGATCGGTGGGTCACACTCAGAGGCTTGCTATGTAAAAGGGGTCACCAGTAAAAAAAAGTTTGAGAATCACTGTTTTTGTAGCTATGAAATTCCCTTCATTTTGGTGGGCTGCTGTTGTCTGCAGTGCACAATCACCATACAGTTATTTCTCAATAACCATAATGTAAATGCCCACATCTCTGTATTCTGATTGACTACTACACTTCTTCAGCTCCATTAGACCTCTACCCAGAACAGCCAAACGGCTGTAGGCCAAAAGGATCCCATCTTAGTTTCTCACTACCTTCAGCTGAAACAGACAAATGTCTGTGAATGAAGAAAAACTAAATACAAATAAGTAAAGAAATTGAGTCTGTGGAACTACTGAAACAGAAATAATTAAAAGATAAAACAACGGAACTATTTTCTCTGCTTCAAACTGCAACTTTATCCCATTGCCACTGACTACTACAGGAGTAGGATCAGTCCTTCTCATGCTTCCCTCCCTACAGGTCAGAAGGGCTTGTCTTCATAATAATTTGCATACACTTGTATTGTCTTTGTTTGACTACATTGCCTGCTTTGTTTGTGTGCAGTCTCTCCCTCTCGGGTCAGTTCTGACACAAAACATAAATAAAGATACACTGCAGCCTGGGGAGAAGCGTTAACCTGTTGCACAAGGAGTGATAAGAGAGAGGCAAGAAAGATGAAAATAAGGAGAGATAACAGGAAGAGAAAAGGAAGGAAGAGCTGAAGGACATTTTAACTTAAAAAAAAAAAGCTTATCATTCAGTGGTTTCACAGCCCATTTTGGGTGCCCCTCTTTCATTTAACACATTTAAACATTTCCATATACAGTACCAACAATTTGAGAGGGTAACCTATTTGAGAGGGGGGAGGGATAGCTCAGTGGTTTGAGCACCTGCTAAACCCAGGGTTGTGAGCTCAATCCTTGAGGGGGCCATTTAGGGATCTGGGGCAAAATTGGAGATTGGTCCTGCTTTGAGCAGGGGGTTGGACTAGATGACCTCCTGAGGTCCCTTCCAACTCTGATATCTATGAAAAAACTCATTAATAACCTCATCCTAGATTAATAAATTCTTGGGCTTTTGGCCTGAGAGCTTATTTCATCTGTAGCTTAGAGTTTAATCAGCCCAGGAAATAGTTATTACCTCAAATAAAAAGCTCCTTCAAAATATCATTGTAGGGTGAGATTTTCAAAAGTGCTCAGCATTACCCTAACTCTGCTCCCACTGAAGTTTATGATAAAATCATTTTCTTGTTTAATTTCATTTCATTTTTTAAAAACTATTTCCTCTGCATTTTAGGCTGATTTCTAATTTCTACAGAAATGCTACATTCTAATATGCCACAGGATCCACTATCAACAAATCTCCCTGCTTTCTGTAGCTTTGCTGTTGAATTTAGAGTCAGTGAACCACATCCAGTTCTACTATTTACTGGATTTGGGAGTTTCCGTCACCTGTTCTGCTTGCTGACAAAGAAAAAGAATAGGTGGGAGGACATTTCTACTTCACTCCTCCCAATCCCTGGTATAGGAAGCAGCTGTGAGAGAGATGGTGCTGGAATACACCAACCCTGGATTTGAGACACAAGTAAAATGTGGTAGCACAATGATAGAAAGGGGTCCAGGCATGTGAAAGAGGATGATGGATGGAGCACATAGGAAAGAAAGCAATGGCTTTAGGAAAGAAAGCAATGGCTTTAAGAAAGAAAGGATGCAGCACTGAAGGAGGAAAGGGCAGGGAGAGGCAGCAAGTGGATGTGGCGAGAACTCTGGAGGTCTGGGACAAGAGGGGAAGTATGTACCAGGTAGCAGTGTGTGGAAGGGACTTGGTATTTAAAGGTGGGACAGGGAGGAAATGAGAGGAAGCAGTAGGCAAAAGGTATATAAAAAGGCACTCATGTGGTGGCAAAGTGAAGAGAGGCAAAGAGTAACACTTAATATTTTACCCTCTGAAGGTGAGGAAGCCACTAGCCTTCAGTATCCTGGTCAGAGAAGCCTCTCCAGGAAGTCCTCCTCCTCCATGGTCCTCAGACTTAGCAACTGCCAGTAACAGGAGCATGTGCATTGAGAACAGTTCCCTTTCAGGAGAAGAAATGTAGCTAGCTGTTAAGGCAGAAGGTATCACGATAAGTGTACTTCCAGAAAATCTGGCCATCTACTGCTGGGGGAGGATTTATGTGGTGATGGCCACTTCAAAAGATAAATTATGATAAATTATAAATTATGGCCAACCACCCAGTTGCACAATCACGTATTTTACAAGGACAACTGTGATAACTGAACTGGCAACGTTGATTACCCTCTGGGTAGAATAAGAAACCTGTGTACTGGTTAGAGTCTCTCTTACCCAATGTCCCAGATATATGCTGTTAGTTCAAAAGTATTCATCAGCAATCTTCTTGACTCTGGGAATGGTAGTGGCTTTTTACCACCAAGGAGAAAGGAAAATGATTGAAGGGGATAACCATAACTTCAGATAAATAAAATGTGCACAAAGATCTCCATACCCTGCACAATAAATATGTGGTCTTTTCCTACCAGAAATAAAAAAGCATTTTCTTTTTGGTTTTTTTAAATAAATAGCTAATATATTTAGTGAATGTGTGCTTCTAACAGCTCAAAGATTGAGTTCCTGAGATTTACCTTTTATGTTAGGGGTACTTGGTAATGCTTCTTGTCTTGGACAGGTTATATACTTCGTAGACCGATGGGGACCCATCTTAGCTAATTTTTTAACAGCTGATATGACAGTGATGTCTATTACTCAAATGGACAGCACTCTATCGATCAGGGTTCCACTTAGCAACTCCATTTGTCATCCTACTGGTCTCTACCCTCATCTGGGGTGAAATTAATCAGGTGCTACAATAGTTAATCTACACCCTAGGTGCAACTGAGCAATTAAAAGGTGTAATGAGCAGAACACTTAGTGTTTCTACCACAAAATGCACATACTGGGTTTCTTTATAGTTCCCCTATAATGGCCAAATAGGGTCAAGAAACAATTCACTCCCAAAGGGGCCAGAAACACACTATAATAGCATTTGAACTCTAGCTATGTCAGGTGCTCGCCACTGCTGCTTTAAGACATGCTTCTTTTTTTCTTACATCAAGGAATACAGCAGGAACAAAGCCAAGCGCCCAACAAAACAACAGAAAGGCTACCTAATCAGCCGTGTAAAACACTTGGGGAAGTCCATAAGAAAAGCAATATTGAGACATTTAACGTTCTCCCCCATAGTACATGTAAGCATCCATGTCATGAGACAGAGGCTTTTTATTCCCTCACCAAATGCCAGCAACAGAAATAATTAAACATCTTTCAGAGCTGAACTGCATAGTCATTAGCCAATAGTCAATGATTAGAAGTGCCACTGAGCTTGAACTTCACTTTACCCAGGCTTTTCTAACCATTTCCATTCGGAAAGCCTTCCATAACCAGATTTCCCCTGAGAACAGTTTTATGATGCTATAAAGACTCAACCAGAGATGGGAGCTCCATGGCACCTGAGCCGCAGACAGAACAATCAAATAACATTTAATTGCTGGATGACACTGTGTGGCTGGGCTTGAATTCTGATCTCCAAATATTATCCATGCAACTGTCTGCGGAGATAAGGCTCTTATGATAGCAGCAGATAAAACCAATTAACAGCGAACAATTCAAAATCTTGACTTTCACCATAAATACAGTTAAAGGATGTGTAAACAGGGAGAGGTTTGATATCATCTCTACTACATCAAGAATATGACACAGGACCTAGCTCCTGCTCTACATGGGCGAAGGAAGAGGATATGCATATGTGCTCGAGAGTTTTAGAAAGAGTGAGCATGCTACATATTCAGAGAAATACAAGAGCTGTTAATTACTTTCGAAAGAACTGCTGGATTGCAAATGCTGATAATTGCAAATGCTGAAAATCTAGTGAATTTTTAAAGGTAAAATGCTATTTATGGTTTAACTGTCAAGCACGAATATTTCATAATAAATAGACTACACACATTTTTCTTTCACCTTTTTACATCGGTCTCTTTTCTACCTTATGAAATCCCACTAGCATCTCTGTCTGGTGTTGTTCATACTCTAATCTACTTCATGATAAATTTCTCAGTGCTACTGCCAAAACCCTGAGATGAGACTCCAAACTTTAAGTCCTGAGCTGCCTTTTTTTTTTTTTTTTTCTCACAAGCTTACAGCTAAGGAATACTATGGAGATGCGAAACATAAAAATGACAGCGAACATAAATTCCCCAGAATGCTCATGGAAATTTCAACACCATGCTTCGTGGGGTTCTTTACAGAAATAGGGTGCTTAAAAGCTTCCCATGTCACCTGAGTTGTTCAGGAAACAAATTCTAAAACCTAACACACACAGGATTTTTACTCTTACCAATCTCTATAGTATCTGAGCATCTTCCACATAAAAACAGACTGACAATAGCAGAGTCTCTAGTAGAACACGCAGTGTCTCTGGCTCTACTTCCTATTCACCCCTTCTTTTTACATTTCATTGCAACACTTTTAAAATGTGATTCTCCTCTGAAAAATTATTCTGTAAAAATGGACATTACGTGTTTCAATTTATATTTTGTTTGAATCAATTCTAGATCACATTTGCTCAGATTAGAGGTAAAAGAATGTCTTTTCTAACTGCCTTCCTTGTAAACTCCATCTAGTATTCGCAAGTCAAGTTGTGTTCTGTCTGTATTGTGTATATCAACCTCACTAGTATTAAAGGTTCTGCATGCCAAATTCTGCCCTCATTTACACATGTAGGACCCTTCAAATCTTTGTGAAACATCTTCAAATTCTGCCTCTCTCTTTGAAAGGAGAGAGGGGGGAACTGTCAGTTTAGTTCTAAGAAACCAATAGCGATGGAGAGAATGTTAGTCTTGACCTTTTTTTTTTTTTTTTAAATTAAACAAAAAGGGGACATTGTCTTTGGAATCAGATAGTATTACTTAGAGATGAGATCCTACTCTTGACCTCTTCAAATCAAATCTCTGCCATCTCTTCTAGTAACGGCTTTACAAAGCCTTAGAGGAGCTTGGAGCACAAAAGTCCTTCATTCAGATCATCCACTGAGCACAAAACGCAGAACGCAGAAATGACAAACTGTGCATTTCCTTTAAACCCAAAAAGTTATTCAATCATCTATTCTGTTATTTCCTTATAAATACTAAATCCAGGTAACCTCTATAAACACAGTAAGCTATGACACTCCTATTTCATACAATAGATTTAAGCATGATGTTTTCATGCAATCTTTATTCATTCCTAAAACTTTGTTCTTCCTTATGAACCTCCTATTTGACCTAGCGATTATCCCCATCCAAACTTTAGTGTGTGTTCCCAGATATCGTCATGCCTTGCACTTTTTCAGTCTGTTTTAGCAATGTCTTCCCACCTGGTTTGTCTGACTCTTACAACTGTGGGGTCACTATTGGGTCACCAGTGTGGTGTCTTAGGAGAAAGACTGATGGCCTAATCCTCCCCAAAGGATTAAAATTAAGTCTTTTTTATTACAGAATAGGTGTATGGTGCATATTGGAGCAACACCCCGGTACCAAATGTACATGGTGCAATGCGGGGCAACATCCCTCCCCCATCTGAATGCCCTCAGCATCCAAGCAGTAGTTCTGCATCTTAATGCCTTGCTCTTCTTCCTCTCTTCAGAGCCCTTTAAATATTTCCTTCATAGAAAGATGTGTTTTAGAAATAGGGCAAGATTGGCTGTTACTATTTCCATATCATTCTCTCAGAGGAAAAAAACCCAATCCTTCTGTACAGCATTTTGCTGTCTGTGAACATATTTGTTTGGGTTTTTTGCACCTTTTTATTTACTGTTCACTTTGAAGTTTCCAGACTTTTCTCCCCTCTTATGTTCTCGCTTGTTTTGATATGGTTCGCACATTTCCTGCTATTACAATTAACAATGCACACACAGGAACAATAGCCACTGTCACAACATTCTCAGCTTCAAAGCTAGCTCCAACTTGCAAGGCATAATACACAGAGAGGACGCTAATGAAAAGGCTGAATTTAAAATCCCATTTATCCTGAAAAGGTCATGCCACATTGAGATGTCCTTGGCAGATTGCTGGGAGACACTGGGCTCTTTGAATGTTGTTGTGATCATTTTCTCGGCAAGATAACTATGCTTTACATGTCTGGACTGTTTAAGGGTGCAACATGTGCTAATTTAATTTATGTTTTTAAGGGAACTGAACCTTTTACAGAGGAAATGCAAAAGGCTACAGCTTACACAAGGGATTTCACCCTCCTTTGAAGGGCTATAGGCAGAGCATGTAGACAGCAATAACAACTTGGGTCAGTTTCCTGGTAGTGTATTTAATTCAGAAACCCTGCCTTGCAAAGAGACTACTACCAGATAAGAATGAAATTTAAGAAAAAAAAATCCTCTTAGGCTTTATAAAGATCTTGAAATGATTTCAGACCATTTATATTCTAATTATACAAAATCATATAAAATAGCAGTAGGTTATTTTAGGCAGTGGCTACACTACTGATGTTTTGTTATTTGAAGAGCTTTTGGCCATAGAATAGCCTGTGGCATCTAGTTTCTGACTATATTTTCAGCAGATACCAACCACAGCCACTACTGGTATTTCACACTAAAATGCTCATCAGCTTTCTTAGCACCATGGACTATTTTTTCCAGACTATTTTAGGAGCACGAGGGAACTCTATGAACTGAACTAACGACCTGTATAATACACTAAAAGAAAGATGAAACAATGTGGGGGGGGATGTTTCAAAGAACTGAAAGTAAAAACCAATCTCAACCCCTTCTTAGAGCATGTGCTATTTTTTTTATATATAAATATAATAGCTTTACATGTGCACAAAGGTAGAATTATAACATCATATTATCAGTTGATTGGTCTTTTAAATTACACCCCCTCGGTTCACAGGTGCAGTGAGCATTTAAGGATAATAATTCTTTTCAAACTGCAACTTTGCACAAAAGCTTTCTTCTGGGGGCTGGAGGATTTTCTTGCACTCTCGTTTATTTATTTGGCTTAGTTACTTGTAACCTTAAAGCAAATTATTGTATTTTTAGTAAGGTGAAATTTAAAAAGTAAGACAGAAAAGTAGAATATTCATCCCACATCTAAAAGGATCGGGCCCAGAGGACACCAAAAATGAAGGGCATAAAACATTCAACATCTAAGTACCATAGTGTCCCCTTCTCTACTTTCTTATATATTTACTGTACAAATCATATATGATCGACCTACAGCTACCATCTTCCTCTTTGGCATACTTAACACTTTTCTATTCCCTCCAGTACATGCAAAACATAGCTGCTCAAGTCATCTTCCCCTTCAGTCATTCACAACCATTGTTGTCATGTCAACATACCCCTTTAAATCCCTCATTTTCTGATTAAATACAGATTTCTTGTCTTCACCCTCAAGGTCATTTATACCTCTGCACATCCTTATCTCTACTTAACTGCCCTGGTCTCTTATTGCATCATGCCCCCTTGCCCTGTCCTCCGTTTTACTGTAACAGCAACTCATACCGTGGGCTTTATGCTTTCCTTCATATACCCAACCACGCATGGAACACCCTTTCTGAACTAGTCTGACACACCATTACCCTCTTCTCCTTCAAAACCTTCAAGGCCCACTTGTACATGACAAGAAATTAACCAACTACTCATGGCTAGAGAGCCAGTTCTATTTAAAATAATCTGTAATGTGTTTATTCTCTTTCCCTTCACCTGTTGTTGTCTAAGGATCCAATTCTGCAACCATATGAGTTATGAGTTTGGGGTCTTTAGGATGTCTGCTTGTAGGGATTATGTCTACTTATGTGCCTAGTACATTTTGGGAGCTGCAGCAAATCAAATAATAATTAATAAGAAAAGTATTTGTATTTAATGCAAAAGCATCATGGGATACATCTTGTACACAGATTAAAGTTGTATTTTAAATGTATTTTGAGAGACAGAAATTTCATATCTGCATTTTTCTATCTTCCTGGCGCCCCTTCCTATGTTGGAGAAGATTTATTCCATCTTCTATTTTTTATGTTTTGCAAGACCTTGTGGGAATGCAATGAGAAAAGAGTGACAAAGGCCTTCAGGAAATTAAAAAAAAAAAAACCCTGACAGAAAAGTGCACTGACACTGGTGAAGAGAGAGGCATATAAAACATTCTTTTTGATCTGGTCCTATAGGCACAGTGAGAGCCTGCTGTGCAGAGGACAAGCCGTCTCCACGCCAAAGGGGAGGGAAAGAAGAAGGTGCAGATTCCAGGAGCTGGTCCAGTGAAGATGGGAATGATGAACTCTAGTATCTGTGAGGAACCTGAAAGCTGAGCTGCTCATGCACCATCCACCATTAGGGGAGATACATACTTCTTCTGCCAGCAAATAGCCCTAATGTGTGCTCCAGCAAGGAAAAGACTCCAGACACAGTGTTCTCCTGGTTACCAGATAATTTAATACAAAAACGTTTGACATTTGAAGATAACAAAGATTCAGACACTTTGGATGGCGTCTTGTCTTGGTAAATATCCTGCATACTGCATTTCACAATCAGTATGTAATTAATATCTCTTTTGATCCACTTCATAATAAATTTGGTTTTATGTTAAACAAAATATTTTCAGCTGCAAGAAAAGGAGGAAAAATTCTTTATTTGAAATACACAGAGATCTGTGTGATACAATGGGTTAGTTAATAAGTATTTCACAACAGAAGTGCTGTATTCAAAACTTGTCCCCCATCTTGGAAACACTTACACTTGCTTGCAACTTTACTCTCTTAAAGATTCCTTTTGACTTGTATGGGACACCTTACAAAAAGAAAGTCTTGCCTGTGCAGAAGTATTTGTAGGATTAAGGTTATAGGCAGCCACAAGCGATAAAACTGGTGGACAAATACTAGTTCCCATAAAAACACCACGCTGTTTGCCCCAAACCAACACAATGCAGCTGACAGTCTCTGCTCAGGAATTGCCCAGGAATAAAATAGCAAAGGTGCTGCAGATCCGGACTGGAACGCACTGGCATGGGTGTCTCACACAAGTGTTCTCTGTCTCCCACTTGCCTGAGCATTAAACTAACTTACGCGTTTAAAAATAGAAGCAAGAGAAAAAGATCGTCCTCAGAGACAGAAATGATTTTAACAGTTGTGTCAGCAACTTCAGAATTTATTTTAAGATGGCATTTGAATTTAAGTGGCAATGCAGATCTTTTTCTGTTTATAATATATTTCCCACCTCACATTAAAAAAAGGGGGGGGGGAGTTTAAACACAGTTATATAAAAGATTTTATTTGGAAAATTTAAAAAAAGTCAGACGTACTAAGTTCTACTATTTCCCCCCCGGTTCTTTTAAGTTTAGGGACATATGCACCTATTCAATGCATACTGCAAAGGAAGATGATGTTGGTAAATTACTATTAAAAGTGTCTACAAAGTGCCTATCAGTGAAACAGTATGTGGTGTATTGCCCAAACAGCCACAGCAACAAGATCTACAGTAGTCACACAGGAGGAAATGCAAGGAATCGTACTACTAGACGTTTGGGCTCCAAATATCACAGAAATTATCATTAAAAATGAATACAACTGTGTTAATTGATGCTATCCTAAACTGCATTAAGATGCAAAGTGATGAAAAATGCCAGAAGTGGGATCAGAGCATTTGAAGTCACCACATGATACACAACTTTCAGGGCAGTGAAACCTGCCTGTATGCTGGGAAGAAGGGAGGATAAAAACAACCAGAGAGGCCATAGAATTTCATCTTTTGTGAATTTGCTAGTGGGATTTTCTCTACACGTTTCTCTATGTATCTGCAGTTCACAAGGGAATTTCCTGAACACATCCATAGCCCCGTACAACAATTCTGGTACTGGGACGGAGCACCATGATGCAGAGCAAATTGTGTTCTTGTTACCTCACATGTTTTCAGCAGAAGCTCTTTATATTACTGGTGGAGCTATTTGTTGGTTGCCCGACACTTCCCAATATACAACCCTGTTGTCAGTTACTTATAACTTTTCCAAATTCTAACCACTTGGGCTGAAATTTTCCATGCTGGTATCTACCTCAGGATGAATTTTTCTGGAAAATTTCAGCCAGAATCTCAGCCAAAATGGTTCAGCCATTTCAGTGCTTTGGAGCAGAAGCTTGAAATTGGCAGGGAGTACCTTTATGTCTGGGATGTGCCTTTTACCATCCCTGTGAAAATCCACAACATTTGGCCAAACTATAACTCTTGAAAAATCACAATTTGCACATGCTCAGTAAAGGTTTCTTAGATTTTAGCAGCCAAATTCCTCAAAGATTCCAGCATGCTCTAGTCCAGGCCTGAACAGAACTTCCCTGCAATTGCTGCTCCCGGCTCGTACAGGCTATGCCAGGACCAGGTACTGCCTCCCAGTAGTCAGGCCTAGTGGTTAGAGCAGAGGCCAAAGCCCTGGGGTGAAAGTAATTTAAAGGACTTACCGGTACGCCGGAGTCCTGAGCAGGGGGCATGGCCTCAACCAGAAGAGGCGGGGCCTTTAAATCAAGATTTACAGGCCCCGGAACTCCGGCAGCAGCGGCTGGGAACCCTGGGCCCTTTAAATCACCCCCAGAGTTACCAACAGCAGAGGTGGCTGGGAGCCCCAGGGCTCAAGGGCAATTTAAAGGGCCCGGGGCTCCCCGGGCCCTTTAAATTGCCAGAGTCCCAGGGGCTCCCGCCTGCTGCTGCTACCCTGGGGCTCAGGCGGAGATTTAAAGGGCCTGGGGTCCACTGCGGCAGCAGCTGCCGGAGCCCCTGGCCCTTTTAATCACTGCCAGAGCCCTGCCGCTGCTACCCCAGGGCTCCGGCAGCAGGGCTCGGGTGGCAATTTGAAGGGCCTGGGGCTCCGGCTGCTGCAGGGAGCCCCGGGCCCTTTAAATAGTCAGCATGGGGCTCCCTGCAGCAGCCGGAGCCTCATGCCCTTCAAATTGCCAGGCCCTTTAAATCGCCAGCATGGGAAAGCCGGTCCAGTCCAGCGTACTGGCTCTTGCCGGTATGCCAGACCGGACCGGCTTACTTTCACCTCTGCCAAAGCCAGATGCAGCGTGGCACTGGAATCGAGATCCGGGGACCAGCTAGAGTCATAACTGAGATCAGAGCTCATAGACAAGCCTAGTGGCACTGGAACATTTTTAATAGTGGGGGTGCTGAAAGCCAGGCCCTTTACCCCATCTACCCCATCCTTCCCCCCGCAAGAGCTGAGATGCGGAGCCAGCAACCAAGACTCCAGGTGTGGAGCCGGCAGCCTGAGGGTACTGCAGCACCCCCCCACATCCCTAGTTCCCACACCTATGGACAAGCCAGAATTTGTACTGTAGCCAGAGTCCGGGTACAAGCCTGGGTTTAAAGCCTGGTGGTCAGAGCCCAGGGACAAGGCAAATCTGTATCACAGCTGGGGTCCAGATACAGGCCATAGGTCAAAGCAGGTTAGTCAGAGTTTGAGGGTCCGGGAGGGGCAGGAAGTGGAGGCAAGGCTGGAGCGGGTCAGTAACAGGGCTAGAGCAAGATTAGAGCAGGGCAGCGACAAGACTGGAACAGGGCTTGGGCAAGGCTGAGGCACAAACAGGAACAGGATCAAGAGCAGGCTGAGAGTCTCAAGACTCTGATACACTGTGAGACTCCCAGCATGCTCCCACTTTTCAAACTCTACTCTAAATACAGAATTATTCATTTCCTCATGGGCTTTTCTATAGCTCTCATCACTATAATATCTCAGCAGTTCACAAACATTAATTTATTCTCACAATACTCATATGTGGCGAGAGGGTGGTATTATCCCCAATTTTACAGGCCAATTTTTATAATCTGACTTGCCAATGCCATATAGTGAATCAGCAGCAGAGCTGGGCCTAGGGTCCACTTAAAATAGAATACTTCACTCTTTACATTTAACATCATTACAGTTAGGAAAAGACAGCCAACTGTTGAAGAAAGCTTTAGAATGGAGCCTCTGTATTAAGCAACTAAGATCATTTAGGAAAGAAATGAAGAGGTTATAGAGAACAGAAGAACGCTAACTAGTATTCAATCAGCACAGTTCAGCCAATGCAGATGAAATTTGGTATTTGCTGAAGAAGAAAACAGGGGAAGGGAAGAACTGTAGTGCTTATATTTACAAGAGGCCTTTTTATCTCCTACAAGATCATCACTAAGCAGTATACAGCCCCTGAAATCTAGTGTCCACGGCAACCCTGAGCACCTGACAACCAGTCAGAACAAGGACGAGCTTTTCCTTGTGACTTCTGTAGGTACCAAATCACATCTACCCCGCACTGACTGTGAAACAAGTTTGCTCCTGAGAGACAGGCTCTCTTGTGTATACTTGCAAAGCTCTAGGTTTTAAAGTACACAAAAGCAGGAAATATTGTGTCCTTGTAAACTCTGAAAATTATTTTTTAAACCTTACCAAAACTGGACGATAGGAAAAAAAAAAACACACACCATGGTGAAAAATCCTGTTGAGAAAAAAACCCAACCTACAATTACACCCATTTTCCAGTTCCTAATATTGACAATCTCTTCCTTTAAATTTTTAATTAACTGAATCTTAGATATCCTACTAATTATATTTACACAGTTCCACCTCGGCAGCAATGAGCCTTTAAAAATACTGATGACTAGCATAACTGAGAGCATGAAGTGGCTACAAGTTGAATGACAGGTTTGAGACATGTGTTATTCTCTGCCTTCTAAAAGCCCTACGTCAATCCCCACTAAATGGGGGAAATAAAATAATAAACGGGAAATAAAAGCTACATGTTGCCCCTCTCACTTTCCTTACTGCATCAAAACCACATCTTTCACAAACATTACCTACCTGTCAAGATATCAGATCCTGGAAAGCAAAATACTAAGTTGATTTTGTGATCTTGGCTGCCACCGATATGTACTTAATCCATCAGCTGCAATTTCAAAAGGCCTTGTATTTATATGATCTTAAGCATAATATGACATATGCTAACTTTTGTGAGTCTACTTAATTAAAAAAACATGATGAAATATATACCCTATAGAAAAAGTTGTATTCATAAGCAGCAACATTGCGCAGAGAGCCTGCTATCTAATGAAAAAGAACTCCAGCTCCAATTAGGCATCTTGATTACATCAAAGTCTATCCATCCTCATATTTGTACAGCACCTACCATGGAAGGCTAACCAGCAGGACTAGGGCCTTTGGGTGCTACCACAATGCAAAGGGGGAAAAAAATAAATCCCATCCCCAAATCCCATGAGGGATATCTATCCTTGTCCCCTGCATCTAAATCAGAAACAATGTGCATTTTCAAACCTTCCCATTTACTGAAGATGGGCAGGTATTTATTCTTAATGATTCATGTAGAGCATTGCATCATTCCAGAGACAGTTGTTAATTACTTAAGGCTGGGGTCAGGAACCTGTGGTTTGAAAGCCACATGTAGCTCTTCAGCGACATGTGTTTAGCTCTTCAATCCTCTGGCATCAGATCACAATTTTCAACAGTACACAAGTGCAAAGGAGGGCTTTTTGGCAAGAAAGGCCTTTGATGGCTGTGTAATCAACCCAGCTCCAGCAGTCTTTCCTGCACTAGCTAAAAGCAAATGAAACTTTTAAAAGTCAATCAGTTTTGTCAAATAGCTTGCGCTCTCTCACCTCCCATCACCTTCCCTCAAACCGGGATTTGTATGAAAGACAGACAACAATTAAAATAACTCCTCATGGTAACACAGCAAGTAATACTTGTGATCTTTTTTAACTGACATGTGGCACTAAATGATGCCTTTCTGATGGCTTTAAAGAGTGGTTTGCAGCAAAGTGATTTCACTCTGGGTGCAGTCTTTGTCTGCCTTGTCCTTCTCATTCACTGTACTGAAGTGCCTGTCTCCAAACAAAACAAAAAAAGCATTCTCTCCTTCCTCTCCTTGCAATTTGGAGGAGAGCTAATGAAAAAGGGGAAAAAATAGGAAGGTAATACAATTTGAAAGAGCTGCCCTCCCAACACTGATACCACTGTTCTGTTCATCCTCACTGATCAATTTGGTTGTCTCCAGCACATCTGCTCATGAGCTAACAAATGATAAATTCCATCTCTGAATCCATAAGCAGAAAAATGGCAGGCTAATAAACAGCTAAGAGAGGAAAATATATGCACCTTTCATAAGCAAGACAAATCACTCATTCTCACCAAATGCTTCCAACAGGAACACTAATTCTGTATTTATTTGCAGAGCATATGTGCCGTGTCCAAAGCAGTGCATTAAAAAAGATCTCAGGCAACCAATTGCTTTGATTACATTTATTCTTTCCTGCTACAAAGTCTCAGAGTTACTACTCTGAAATAAGAAACCATGCAGACAGAAAACAGTTTATTAATGGTTTTGGGGGCAAGGGGCATGCTTATTATTTTGAACAATCCTCTCTGAGAAACAAGGAAGGAAAGGAATCTTTCCACAAAATATTGAGATCATGCAACAAAAGCTTTCATGTGCTTTCCTTTCAACATCAGTTATTTTAATTAATAATGCCGAGAACATATTGTGGGATTCCTTTTGTTTTTAGATCCGGTCATGTGACTTTCCTTACACCAGGGAACACTGGGTAAGCTGTAATGTTCTACCAGGCCAATGAATGGTCTCTTTTAAAGCTAGTAGGTTGATGAATGGTTATTTGCCAAGGCCTAAGCAAGTATTCTTCCTTCTGTGATCCCTGGAGTGATAGATGGAAGAATGAGGCAAGAAAGAAGATAGAGACAAGCCCAAACTGACAACCAAGCATCTCCAAGCAGTATTGCTTTAATCAAGCCTCAAGAGAAGTAGCTTTTTGTATTATTACTATAGACTCATTCCCTTACTGCAAACATAGACCATGGATATACTGTGCTATGTTGCCCTATCTGAAAACTACAGTATAATGAAACTAACACAGAGAAGAACCCTCCCTAGGACTCCAGGGAAAAGTTTTTTCAGAAAGATAGCTTCATATAAATTCTGACATATGAGATGCACACCTCATCATGACCCCAGTCCTGAGACAGAATGATACCAGGGCACACCTCAAATGCACTTAGTATACTAATGCAAAGTAATTTCTGCCTTTTTGAGCAGTTGAACTATCTATGCACTAGCTCTGAATTCTTAAACTCCATATAGTCCATATTTTTGTTCAAATGGCCAGGCAATAAGCAACAACATACAGTTAAACTAGATATATTCATATGCAGTACACTTGGATTTTTTTTAAATCAACATAACCTATGAACAGCACACACACACCCCAAGAAGCCTTTACATACAATTAATGGAGGACAAGGCACAAAGGAGGACAGTTACCAATTATACAAGTTTACATGAATTTAATGGGTACTTGTTACAAGAACCAATTAACTGTTTCCTAGGAGATTTATTCCATTGTCCACTAACACCGCACACCATTGTAACCCAGCAGGGACTGGGACCATTGAGGCAGAAATACCTTCAGCAGCCCATGCTAGCAGACAGGAATGTAGAGAAAGAACCACTATTGAGCACAACGTAGAGGCTAGTTAGAGTAGCAGTGTCTTAAGGAAGGTGGTCAACCCTCTTCGGAATAGGTCCTAGGATTTGTGCTGCAATGCAGCTGCTGCACAGATGATGCCTAAAATGATGGCGCAGAATGAAGGTGTGCTACTTCCTGACTCAGCCTGGCTCCATATACAAAGTCAAGGGGGTAGGATCCACTTAGCATTTCTTAGGCTAGGGTTAGATGATCATAGTAAACTTCTGCTGCAATTCAAAGTCCCCTCCACCCCACATTCTCCCTAACACATACATATGCAGCCTGGGTATGGGGGAGAAGATGCTGCAAGTTTTGTGTTGTTAAACAGGATAAAAAGAAGAAATGAACTTCTTTATACAACTTAATGTAAGCACTACCATTGCAATACAATAATGGAATGATCTTCAGGGCATGCTGCAAGCCCTATCTATATTGTCAGGCTTTTCCAAGGGAGGAGGTGGGTACTGACTGAGGTTTTAGAGCTGGCTATTAGGGAAGTCCTTTGTTGGCACTGAGCTAGTTTTCAAATATTTTTAATTACTGGTTTAAGTTTTGTACATGCACTGAGACTTGTGATAAGCACATTTTAAAAGTCTAAACACATCTAGATAACATTCTTAATCAACTATGTCTCGTTCCCAAAAAGAGAAGAAATGTACAATACAGAAACACAGTTAAGAAGGCACTGGATGACTCAGAGGTAGAAGTCTTTCATCTCCAGGTAAATGATTTAAATGCAGACCAGGTAGCTAGTTAGTAACCAAATGATATTAACCTCCAAATACTCTTCTGTGGTCTATGTGAAGCTGGTTGGTGGTTTCAGTCATTTGACCAGTTTACAAGTGACTGACCATACTACAAAGAAGAAAACCAAAAAACAAACAAGAGGTATTTGGCATCTGGGGAAGCAGTCTCAGCAAAGGAGGAGACTGAACAACCTCCATGGGGAGGGCTATAGGGCCACTCACCCTTCCAAAGATCACTCTGGCAGGTATAGGCTTTGTCATGCGACACCACTGCTGCACAGATGGCATCTAAAATGGTGGCCCAGAAGTGAGGCAGGGCAGTGGGTCAGTTTGCCCATCACTCCCTATTGTGTACCCATTTCATGACTAACTAAAGCACTTCAGTCTCCACGATCATCAATCCAGCACCGTTCCCAAGTACTGAACTCACATGAACACATGTCAAAAAGAGCAAAAAGAAATAAAAATTGATGGATTTTTCCTGCAGAGGTTCTTCGTGGACAAACAAGAGCATAATATCGGCAATACCTGTGATTGCAAAAAGAAAACACTCTTCCCAGAATAACGTACCAAGGTATTATATGAAAATTACATGCTGCAGACATTTCCTGAAATGTGGAACTGTAGTGAGACAAACTTCGGTGCTTTACTGCAGTAAATGTACTGACACCATATTACATGTCTGTGAATAAGCTCTTTGTGCATAGTGACAAAATGTGTAAAAAGCATTGCTATCAGACAGACTATTTGAAATGAGTTGGTGGTCTTCATCCAGTTCCTGCTGGACAGCTCTCCATGCCTCAAAAAACACTGTGATATATTGTAATAACTGGAACCCTTCCTGGCAGATAAGCCCAGGAATGAAGGAGCCATAGAGACTCAACTAACCTCTACCCCAGAACTGAGGCAAATGGGTAGGTAGAGTATGCAGAAGCCTGCACCACTATTGTTGTGCCCTATCTATACTGTGGATAAAAAGAGTAAATTAGCGTCCTGGCATTTCAATCCAGTCCTTTCACAATCACTATAACAACAGTGTAAATGTATGCCAAATATTAAAACACACAATCTGGGTAACTACATATGCAAATGGCCAGTTAGCATAGAACGCCATCTGCTCCTGTAATGTTATAAATTGTGGGTACAAATTGGATACACAATTGCACAGCGCCAATTTTCAAAATCAGATCCTAACTGAGCACTGGCAGTAGACAGCAAAGCCGTTACTCCACCTCTTTCGGTATTATTATTAATCATGTTTAATACAGTAGTACCTAAGGATCAACCAAGATCAGATCCCATCATGCTAGGCACTGTACAGACACAGAATAGCAGATCATCCCTGCCCCAAAGAGCTTACAATGAGATAAAAGATAGACATTGGATGGGAGAGAGAGGTATAACAACAAGCAGAGCAATCAATGTGATGGCAACAAAGATCATGTTAGTTCCATGTTTACTATTTTCAGGTGGATTTAGTTAAGAGGGGATAAGCTAAACAGAAAGAAAAGTGAAGGGACAGGAGACAGTGAAGGAAAAGTGGGTGAGGGGGATATGGCAAGAGAGAAGAGGGTAAGAGAGGCAACAGCCCAGTGCACAAGCAGACCGTGTAATTGTTTACACAATCTACCTGTATATTTTAACTTTGTTCAATGCCAATTTAAGGTTATTAAAACAGATCTGTGTTACAGTGCAAAAGTATACCGGTATCTCCAATGACAAGTGGCATTTCCAGTGCATGGGTAATGTTTTAATAAGGTTACAATAGAACTTGCTATATTTCTCTTCCACCCTCCATGATGGAATGCCACCTCTTAGACTCTGAATATAAACTGTTTAGATTTCCCTAAATGAAAATATGAATTCTCTTCAGAAATTTCCCCTAAGACCTGCAAATTCCTCAAAGTCTAGGAACTGTGTGTGTGTGTGTAAATAATATACTCACTAAGCAAGCTGATAAAAAATTCCTGTGATGCTCTTCAGAATATACCACCCCCCACCCTTGTTTAAAATCCTCAAAAGTAGGCTATTTGGAGTTTTCTTTAACACACACATGTATGGGATTTTTTTTAAAATAAAAGAGCCGATTCTCACAATTATGCTATATATGTGTATGAAACAAAAAATTTTAAAAAATTATTTTGCATTGATTCTGGACTGATCCTTGCTATTTTTTGTTAATGCATTTCAGCATAGCGGAACCTGCACCACACAGGTGCCTGAAGGTATTACTTATTCTGTTAACCATGGGGAACAAGGGTGAAAACCTTTTCACTCTACAGCCTCATACTCTTTTGAGGGGAGAGGGGGCAGGCAATAAGTGGTCCAAGTGTATAAAGGGGAGTAAGTGTAAAATGCCCTCATTACAAAGTTTGAAACTTAAAAGGTATAAGATGTACTTTGATTCTGAACATCAGGTAATCTTGTGAGCTGCATTTTGCTTAGCCCGTTCTGCAGCTTTTCCACACACAAAATTCCCATTGTCTTCATAGGGAAGTTATGTATGAGGAACGGCTACAGGGTAAGGCTATAAGTACCAAGAGCCAAATCTTGCTGGTCTTACTGAGGCAAATAGGCCCACTGACTTCAGCAGAATTATTCATGTGAGCAAGGCTAAAAGAATTTGAATTTAAGATACTAATTCAGGAAAAGTGCAGAATTCACAGAATATGAGACTTCCCCTTTTACCTTCCAAACATACATTAAAGTTAAAAGAAACACTTTAGAGAAAAACAGTGCCTGCATTTTAGATAAAAATTTCACTCATTGGAGAGAGAGACACCCTTTCCCCATTGGCTTCAGGGCAGGTCACTGGGCTGGGAGCCAGGAGTTCTGGTGTTATCTCTTCCACTGAGAGATGTTAATATTTCTGTACAGTTATCCTTATTACTGACAAAGGTTTCGCTCTCACATCCCAGAAGGCAAACAATTAACATTTCTTCCTTTTTACAAATAAGGATATTAGTAGTTTGCACAAGTTCACTTCAGGAAGAGCTGAAAATATGGAACCCAGTTTCTTATATGACATGGCCAAGTCTCAGCCACAGTCACCTTCAGATGGAAGATGTCAAATCTATTTTCATGCATGTGCTCTAACTCTGCTCCAACAACTAGTCCACATTCTGCTATCACAGCCAGGGACAGAAACCAAGAATCTGAATAACATTCTGTTACTATCTCACAAATAGTCACAAAACCTACTGGCAAAGTGTATTTCATGTCCCTTCTAGAGGCTGCCCCAACAGAAGATAACTTACTTTTCTCACTGGTTCCTCGTTTAGTTCAAGTAGTCTGCTAGGTCCTGGGTGATGATTCTGATTTTACACTGCAAGATATTACATTTAGAAGAGAACTTTGACATCAATATTTGTTTTATTGCTGTTTGGATTAATGATGGCTGTCTCTAAGAAACAGGTGGGGCACTAGATTGTAAAAAGTATTTGCCAGAAACGAATAGTGCTGTGTAGATGATTTTGTTTGTGTATACATAAAATGGAAGATCCTGCCTTTGTGGGCTCCAAAAAGGTCAGAACTTAATTTAATAAATTTATCTGTCAAGAAAGCAAGCCTCTGTCTCAAAGGTTTAACATTAGCACTTGTTGGGTGGCTGGAAGCCTTGGGGCATTGCTAATGAGTTACACAGACTTTCACCTATAGGTCACTAGTTTGAATCCAGCCCAGCTGAGCAGGGATTAAAAGCTGTTTCTGTGTAATGAATGTTTAGCAGCCCCTCGATGAGGTGAATTTTCATTCCAGCTGCTGCATTACAAATTCATTACCACAGTTTGCAGGCTCAGAGACCAAGAACTGTATGGGTCGTGGATGGGTGACTGAACTAGCCCTGTTGCCCCAAGAGGAAGCCTCCTCCCTGCTCCCAGATCAGCATGCAGGCAGGGTATGTGGGAAGCTTACTCTGCTGCAGCTCTGTAGATAAACAGAGGACTTCACCAGGGCTCTGACGCATTCATCAGCACTAAATCCACACAGTGTTTTAAGCATTTGTGGTTATATCCAAGTTATTTGGAAATATACAATTTGGATCATTTAATAACTAGCATAAAATATCACACAGTGCTGCACAAAATCTTGCAGCAACATAAAGATCCTATTTAAAAAAACAGATCTCTTTTCTGTTGTGAAACTGGTCACAGTTTTTGGGCTGTTGACAGGTGCCTTGTACTGGGCTGACATTGAAAGTCCCTACGGCATACCACATCTGCCTAAGTAGGCATCTCTATGATACAAATTGTGAGAGATAGTCCTTTTGGGTTGAAGGGGACAGGGCTCTTGGCTCCCACTCCTAATCCCTTTAGTATTGTCTCAGATCCCCTAACCATGAAAAGGGTAGAGGATAGCAGCACCAACTGCCCAACTGGCTTGCTTTGGGGATTGCTGAACCTATCCGATCCGGCCAGTACACCAGGCTCATTGTCTCTTTGAAGTCACAGGGGTACTGATAAATGGCCTTCCTGATGGCAATTCCCCTGAAGGTTTCCAGGAGTCTCTTTTGGAAGCTGTAGAGCTGTGGTCTGTTCTCTCCAGAGCCGCCAAGCAACTAGTGGGAACTTCCTGTTCTAAGCTCCAAAAAAACCTGTTTCACTTTCTTGTTCTTTTGCCCTAGAACAAAGCTGCAACATTTGGATTGTAAACACAATACCTATGGGGGCGGGGAGGGAATGTATTGAACATACACGAATTTATGAAAGCATTTCTACTGACCACGGGTCATCTGACGAGTTTTGTTTTTAGACTTAACTTTGAGAAAGGCAAATTTTAGATTGAAATTCATGAAACAGTGTCTTAAGAGACGGCAATGTACCTAAGAAAGCCCCCAATTCTGCAAACACTTAAGCAAATACATAATTTCATACATGCGTGTAGCCTTACTAACTTCCCTCAGTAAGACTAATTATGGGAGTAAAGTTATACACTTGCTTAAGTGTATGCAAAGCTGGGTCAAAATTGTGCAATTCTAAAACAGCCTGTCAAAAATAATAATTTATAGCTATAATACTGTGAATTAAATGTGAATGTGAATTAAAGAGAAAAAATGAACATTTTTAAAATGTTCAAACTGGAAGAAAACTCATTTTACAAATACAGTAGAAATAAATAATATAATTGCAGCACCAGCATAATACTTTCCACCTTCAGAATGTTATACTAACTTTAAACAATTCATCTTCAGAACATTCCTGTAAGGTAAGAATATGATTAAACCCATTTTACAGGGCAAACTGCAAATTGTTCTGTGCAGATTAAAGTTAATAGAGTTTCTGGCTCACAGTCATGTGCTCCAACTATTCATGTATCTCCCCTCTCCCTCATGCCCCTTTTCCTGGTTCCCCCAACCCACCCAAAAAAAAAATCCCTTCTTTTTTCTCTAACTTATGACCCTAGCAATTTGTGTATAGTGCTTTATTTAACTACTTGTATATGGAGGACTGAAAATAATGCAGATTAAAGCTTTTTTTAAAAAAAGTGTATTATTGCTCTGACCATTTATTGTGAACAATATTTCAGTTCCTGTCATCGTCATGACTCATCCAAAAAGGAAATAAAAATATTCAAGTTACGCTTTTCCTATGGGATATGGTTGCTCGCTGTGATGTGTGTATTCTGTCATCACAATGCCGATGCACTGTTATGACAATCCACTGAGTGCAAGACTTATTTTGAGGCCTTTTTATAGTCCTTTATGTCCTACAAGCTAGGCTTACAATAGCCTTTGAGATATTTAACATGACAGAGTCCCTTTAAACTTCTACCCCTCTGTCAGTTAGCTTGCTCTTCAGTACCTGAGAAAAACATATAGTACATCCTACATAAAAAAGGTCCGGGAGCGGGGAGTATTTTTGTTGGGAATATGAAAGGGAATTCATTTCCTAAGCAACAAAATATGAATTAAAAAAACAGAGAACATTAACTGCTCTCACAGTTCTGTGCCTGAATTTCAGACACATCTGGAAACACTAAAAGTAATCTAGCTACCAGACTTGTACTGGCAAACAACTATTTAGATAGTACTATCAGTTGCACCTGAACACAAAAATGTACACACAATTATTGGTGGGTACAAAACCTTGCCTGCAAAACTAAAGGCCAATGTTTAAAAATAGTTTGGGCACAAACTATTTTATCGGGTCCAAAAAATACACTATTAGTATACTGGATCAATAACTGTAGTAATTGTTATTTAAATTTCAAACTCAAACAACAAAAAGCATCTTTATCCAAGATTGATATTTTTATATACCAAGTAAATAGTTATTAAAGTCATCTAGCAGTTTGGTTTAATAACACGAAGCAAGCAGTCTCATTGCAATGATATTATATAAAATCTCAGCATGCTGACATTACTCTAATATTGCATCCAATTTGTAGGGGGATCATTAACTTCTGTAGATTTAAAAAAAAAAAAAAAAAAGAATAATGTAACTCAGTAATACCAGTAAAGCTTTTATGGTAAGAATACAAAAAAAAAAAACCCACTACCTTATACTGAACCTTCAAGCTGCCACGTTCAGAACCATTCAGATCTCTGAAGCAGGGAAGAGAATAAAATAGGCATTGACAACAATGGAAACAGAGCACTCCTGCAAGGCCCCAAGTTGTTAAACAAAAACATATTAGGTAATGACAAGGCTTAGCAAGCCACTGACTTATTAGTCAACACGCTAGTTCATAGCTGACTGGAATTCTCAAAGCAGATTGTCTGTCAGACAGTCAGTTCCATTACCTTGTTCTGATAAAACCTTCAAAACCCTAAGACAGCTATCCTCCCCCATCATCTAGTTGGACATCCAGCAAACAAATCTGTGTGGTCTCTGTGTGGAGCTGAAATTTATTTTCCATTAGCTTTCTAGCTGTTGTTATTGTGGCTTGTTTCTTTATTCATCTCCCACCACTACCCAATAAACTATACCTTAGATTGTATGGCTACTAGAGTTTGCCTCCTTGCTTTGTAAATAAAGTTGCAATTTGCAGTATGATTGTGATGTTTTATTTAAAGCAAGTTTCCACATTAACAGGCATAGTCACCTTAAACTATTTTGACTGCAAACTACTTCGTCAATTCTAATGGAAACTGGCCATAGCTTTTGTTTAGTTAACTTGCCATAGAACGGGTGTGTACAAAGAACTGCCAATAGCAGAGGGTTAGATGTGAAAAATTATATATATATAAAATACTCAATATTTCATATTTTCCCTTGACAATGGAGAATACTGTTCTTTGCATTACAGATGTAACGTCATTAGACCCCCAGCCAAGGCAAATGTTTAGTAAAACTCATCTTTATGCCATAATCTGCTGAGAAAGAGCTCATGCCCTTGAAGCTAAAAAGGTTAATAAATTTTACATGCCTGATTTTTTTTTTTAAAGCACCATCAACTGAATTACATCCTGATTATTTTCAGGTTTATAGGAGCATGTTGCCACCTGCTGTAGCATCTACAGAGGGGAGAGCTACATCACTTTAGCTTGGAAAGTGCTGTTGAGGTTCCATGCAGCGAGGGGATACTGAACTTCAGACAGGCAGTTACGCTGAGAGCCCTGGACAACCCCAGATCAGGAGGCCACACTGATTAGCTTTAAACTTTCTTAGCCCCAAACTGAGAGTTCTCACCCTTTATTAATTATTATTATTTATATGACCATAGCACCCAGAGCCCCAAGCATAATTAGGCTCTCTCCATGCTAGGTGCTGCGCAAACACTGATGCAGACATGGGTCCCTGTCCCAAAAGGATACACAACCATTACAAACCAGGATTCAGCCCTTAGTTTGGAATTATGGCTATTTCTGAGGAGACAAGCTCCAAATAAATTAATCTGTAAATACTGAGAGTTAGAAAGTAACTTCAAATCTGGCAAGCAATACTACAAACAGTATCACAGCTCTGCATTCAGATAGTATTTAACCTTGCTAAGTTTCATCTTTAATAAATTCTTATTAAAATGATGTCAAAATATTTGGAAGGGGGTTAAGAGAAAATGAAAGCATCAAGTGCACAGTGATCTAAATTTTTTGGTACTGTAGACAATCTTGTTGTATATAGTTTTAACAACAAATAAATTTCAAGAGATTTCTGAAACCAAGTATGGTAAATATTTATCTTCCTCTCCATCCATTGCTTACAGACTCACAATATGCACCGAAAAACAAAAAGGCAGGAATGGGAATGTTTTCCTCCCCCTCAATGGGAATGAGGGGGAGGAGGAGGAAAAGGACAGCATTTCTGGTGGCATTTGTCATTTTTGGAGACTTGGTTCAGTGAATCCCCTTATTCTGAAAACCAACTTAAAATAATCTGTAGTACTGCTGATCCATCTGTCTCTAACTGCAGAATGACCCTCTTTCAAGGTTTATGTCAGCATATTCACTGAGTTAAGCAATATCGAGAAGAAAAAGAATATTTTTTCTCAAGAGGAAAAATTAATTCTTGACAAGAAGTTCTTAAAACAACACTATGCCTCACTTGGAGAGGAAATTTCAGTAGTCATCTCTGCAGTATAATGAGTGGAATTATACAGAGCGTGGTAGGTACGTCATTATGCAAAGACAAATGTATTCACTGATTCCTCTGGAAAGACAATGTACATGATAACATAACGTTTAGAAAGAATGTTATTTGAAATAAACTTATTTTGGATTTTTTTTCAGATTTGAAATTATATATATATATGTTTTGAAAATGGGGCATCTGTAGCTATTGTTTACCTATATATATACATATATGTTTTGAAATTGACTATATAGACTAGCTATAGATATATGGTATTCATATTGGTTCTAATCACTAATTCATTATTGTGAGCACTGTGAGATATGAAGATGCTCTATAAAATTAGAGTTCGCTCAGATTCTTTCCACTGAAGAGCTGATTTTCCTGTTCTTTACATTTGTTTTAAAACAAATGTTTTTGACATTCATTCCATGGAATAAAATTACAATACAAACTCATTTATCAAAAATGTTGTATAGGCATCAGAAATATTTGCAGGTGTGCAGGGCTGGATAATCAGGCCACTGGTTGGATAAAGCCCCAATCCTGCAATGGGACTACAAAGCAGATGCTTTTATAAATGCACAAAGTCCCATTGATTTCAAGGATATGTCAAGTGAAGATCTGGATCCTACCTCAAGATCTAAGTGAGCCAACTGAAGCGTTAGTTTAAATTTACTTTTGTAAGAACATAGATACTACCAATAGGTGTCTAAAATATAAATCAACAAACCAACCAACCAGCTTGCATTTGGGTAAGAGGGAATTTCAGATTCAAGCAGACTTTCAAAACTGTAATGAAATTGTACCAGGCCAGGCATAAAATCTACTTGCCTGCCCTTTACCATAATCACTGATAATTAAAAAGCTAAAGATATTTTACCTGCCTATCAAAATCAAAGATAAAAAAGCCCGCACTTTAGTGAATGGGCAAATCAAGTTTTTCAAGGTTGGATTAAGAGATTTGGAAAATGATTTTTTCTACTTACACTTTAGGGACAATGCTTTTCTGTTTCACAGCATTTACCACTAGAGATGTAGACTTGAGATTTCCATCTTGATAGAGAGAGGACAGCTGGACTTAAGTTGTATCACATACCATATTCTACATGATCCAACTTAAGTTCCTAGTAAGAAACTGAATGAAGAGGTGAGGCGTATTTTGTTTGGGCGATTGTCACTGATGAAGCTGTCTCCACTGATATCTTTAATGTACAGATATTGGAAGTTTCTTTCGATCTGATCAACAATTTTTTGGGGCATTTTGACCTATCAGATTTTTTAAGCGGTTTTACCTCATAGAATCATAGAATATGAGGGTTGGAAGGGACCTCAGGAGGTCATCTAGTCCAACCCCCTGCTCAAAGCAGGACCAATCCCCAACTAAATCATCCCAGGCAGGGCTTTGTCAAGCCTGAGGCTTAAAAACTTCTAAGGAAGGAGATTCCACCACCTCCCTAGGTAACGCATTCCAGTGTTTCACCACCCTCCTAGTGAAAAAGTTTTTCCTTATATCCAACCTAAATCTCCCCCACTGCAACTTGAGACCATTACTCCTTGTTCTGTCATCTGCTACCACTGAGAACAGTCTAGATCCATCCTCTTTGGAACCCTCTTTCAGGTAGTTGAAAGCAGCTATCAAATCCCCCCTCATTCTTCTCTTCCGTAGACTAAACATCCCCAGTTCCCTCAGCCTCTCCTCATAAGTCATGTGTTCCAGTCCCCTAATCATTTTTGTTGCCCTCCGCTGGACTCTTTCCAATTTTTCCACATCCTTCTTGTAGTGTGGGGCCCAAAACTGGACACAGTACTCCAGATGAGGCCTCACCAGTGTCGAATAGAGGGGAATGATCATGTCCCTCAATCTGCTGGCAATGCCCCTACATATACATCCCAAAATGCCATTGGCCTTCTTGGCAACAAGGGCACACTGTTGACTCATATCCAGCTTCTCGTCCACTGTAACCCTTAGGTCCTTTTCTGCAGAACTGCTGCCGAGCCATTCGGTCCCTAGTCTGTAGCGGTGCATGGGATTCTTTTGTCCTAAGTGCAGGACTCTGCACTTGTCCTTGTTGAACCTCATCAGATTTCTCTTGGCCCAATCCTCCAATTTGTCTAGGTCCCTCTGTATCCTATCCCTACCCTCCAGCGTATCTACCTCTCCTCCCAGTTTAGTGTCATCTGCAAACTTCCTGAGGGTGCAATCCACACCATCCTCCAGATCATTTATGAAGATATTGAACAAAACCGGCCCCAGGACCGACCCTTGGGACACTCCACTTGATACCGGCTGCCAACTAGACATGGAGCCATTGATCACTACCCGTTGAACCCAACAATCTAGCCAGCTTTCTATCCACCTTATAGTCCATTCATTCAGCCCATACTTCTTTAACTTGCTGGCAAGAATACTGTGGGAGACAGTGTCAAAAGCTTTGCTAAAGTCAAGGAACAACACGTCCACTGCTTTCCCTTCATCCACAGAACCAGTTATCTCGTCATAGAAGGCAATTAGTCAGGCATGACTTGCCCTTGGTGAATCCATGCCGACTGTTCCTGATCACTTTCCTCTCCTCTAAGTGCTTCAGAATTGATTCCTTGAGGACCTGCTCCATGATTTTTCCAGGGACTGAGGTGAGGCTGACTGGCCTTTAGTTCCCAGGATCCTCCTCCTTCCCTTTTTTTTTTAAACATGGGCACTACATTAGCCTTTTTCCAGTCGTCCGGGACTTCCCCCGATCGCCATGAGTTTTCAAAGATAATGGCCAATGGCTCTGCAATCACATCCGCCAACTCCTTTAGCACTCTCGGATGCAACGCATCTGGCCCCATGGACTTGTGCTCGTCCAGCTTTTCTAAATAGTCCCTAACCACCTCTTTCTCCACAGAGGGCTGACACCTCCTCCCCATGCTGTGCTGCCCAGTGCAGTAGTCTGGGAGCTGACCTTGTTTGTGAAGACAGGCAAAAAAAGCATTGAGTATATTAGCTTTTTCCACATCCTCTGTCACTAGATTGCCTCCCTCATTCAGTAAGGGGCCCACACTTTCCTTGACTTTCTTCTTGTTGCTAACATACCTGAAGAAACCCTTCTTGTTACTCTTAACATCTCTTGCTAGCTGCAACTCCAGGAGTGATTTGGCCTTCCTGATTTCACTCCTGCATGCCCGAGCAATATTTTTATACTCATCCCTGGTCATTTGTCCAATCTTCCACTTTTTGTAAGCTTCTTTTTTGTATTTAAGATCAGCAAGGATTTCACTGTTAAGCCACGCTGGTCGCCTGCCATATTTACTATTCTTTCTACACATCGGGACGGTTTGTCCCTGTAACCTCAATAAGGATTCTTTAAAATACAGCCAGCTCTCCTCGACTCCTTTCCCCCTCATGTTATTCTCCCAGGGGACCTTGCCCATCAGTTCCCTGAGGGAGTCAAAGTCTGCATTTCTGAAAGTTTTAATAAACTGGCACAAGTAGGTTGCCTGTTTTCTGGATTTGTCTCCTAGTTTACTATTTTAAAGGCACCTGGATTGGCATATATCAATGAACAAATAATTATTTCATACTTTTGGGGAAGTAGCAGGGTTCTGCCTTCTTCTGGATATTGGGATTTCTCAACAGGAACTTCTATCTATGTACAATAATGATGAGTTTGGGATTTGGGTGGGCCACAACCAGATCTGAATACAAAGCAAGTTTTAGCTGTTCCTAGGCTCTGAAGATGGTTGCAGCTGAGCTTGCTCTGTTGACTTTAAATGTCTGATGGTAGTTATAACCTTACTGTCCAACTCCATCCCAGGCTGCAGCTAGAGCCAGACAATTCAAGGGACTTGACAGGAAATGAGGTGTGGGGAAGTGTTTCCTTCTCTATGGATGTTTTATTTTAACTTGGATGAAAGTGCTGTGCCTGCCAGCAGAAAGCTGGGGGCTGACCTAGTCTCAAGAGCTGAAGTGTTTTGTTTTCCTCGAAATCATCAGAAAGGCAGCTTTTCAGTCTAAAAACGGTTCTCTAATTTCTATTCAAATTGGACTAATAATTAAGAGTGACTATGAATCTGACTGGATTCAGAGGTGTACTCAATCTTTTGACAGAGATATGAAGCACAACAGTCCTACTTAGTTACTTATATATGAGTTTCCCAAAATTCTCTTTGGATGCTGATAAGAGAGGAGTATCTAGCTAAAGTTTCTAAATAATGTGTATGAGTAATGATCTGCTGAGTCCCTACAACATCCTCCTATCTATTCACTCCCCTGCCCCAACTTCCTGAAGAGTCTTTCGGTGGATATTGAGTTATAAATCTGATAGTGACAAAGAGTAATGTGAGCCAGCCATTTGTTTAACATGGCTATCCTCAAGCCGTTAGTGCTTTTACAAGCTGTTAAGCTTTATCAATATATTAGAGCCTTGCAGAGGCCAAGCTGAGGAGGGTCATCTCTTTGAGAAAAGGTACACCCTTACTTTGTTTTTTACCCTCTGAGGTTAGTTCTAGTGTGACCTTTGGCATGACTTGGGGCTGGAGGTTGGAAAAGTGTAGCTGCTCCAGCAGATTTGAAGGCCAATAATGGTGCTATAGTATTTCCAAGAGAAAGCCACAAAGAAAGTCCACGCTGGAACTAATTGGCACTGCACAGGAAGTGTGATACAAAGCTCTTTTTTCCACAGAAAGATCTATGCAGTTTCCATATGAGGAACAGAAGAATGGAGAAAAGTAAACATGACGTGGAATACAAACCACAGAAAGAATAAAAAAATCTTGCAGCCATAAGACCAAAAGCAGTATGTTAGGACCAACTTTCAATTTAATCAGGATGTGTTCAGGAATTTTTAAAAATGTATGCACATTTGATGGTTTTGTATTTATTATAATCATTCTATAAATGCCAAGATTTCATTTATTTTCTTTAGCAATGTGATTTCTAGTCTTCCACAGTGCTCCATATGTTTGTTAAAAAGTACAATTTTTCTGCTGCATCTCAAGGTAAATATTTAAACACAAGACTAGGGAATGTGGCATATAATTCCAGTTGTTATTTTATGGGAGTTGACCACCACATTTTTAGTGCATCATTCCAAAAGTTTACCTTTAGGTGTAGTTTTATTTCAGTTTCATTTACACTATCATACTTTTAAACATAACCGAGAAAGAGAAGAGAGGATGGAGTGTTTAATGCATGGTATTTATAGATGATTTTAAGGAACACTCAAGTGCACATGGGTAGGGGGGGAAAGGGTTAATTATAAATGACACTGTATAATTTCCACCCAAGAGAATCCTGAGGTTTGCAAAAGGAAAGGTTAGTCCGAAGTCTATGCTGGAATGTTCCTTTCTTATGTATAGAAGGGTGCTGCTATTGTTCTATGGCAGGCCAGGCAGCTGGCACTACACTTTGACCTCCAACCCTGCCTCAGCAAGGAGCTCATTTATGACCTCAGTAGCATCAATCAATCAAAGAAAATCATTTAGAAGAAAACCTCACAGACTGGTAGTCTTCCCACCCTGTACCTCCTCCCCCACCCCCCACCCCCACATGGTGGCATGCAGGTCCAGTCAAGCTGCACAATTCCCTGGCCTTCACAAACTCACCATTTTTCATGTACATTTGATAGGTTCTTTCCCTCCAACTCAAAGCTGCATTCAGAAACATGTAAGTGGGTGAGAGCTTTCTATTCTTGCCTTAGATTTGATTAATTTTGGGCATTCATGTGTCTAGTTCTGCACACACAATGGGAATGGACTGGCTCAGACTCCATCTACAAGCAATTCATGCCAGAGAAGTTCAAACCTAGATAAAAAAGGCATTTGACAGTAGCAACAGTTTCCAGCTTGTTAAGGGTGGCACTCAGTGAACTGCAATCAAATACATCTGTGAAAAGAAGACAGAACTATTACCATTACCACCAATTATTATTAAAAACACAAAGACAGTATTTTTTCTCATTGCCACATGGACCATAATAAAATACATCACAAAAGCACAAACTGGGATTCTTGTATTTCCTTTGGTAGTCCAGCAATCAATTCACACTAAGGATGTGGAATGCAAAAAACCCTAATAGAAACAGCTGTTGTAACTCAGGCCTGGTCTACACTACGAGTTTATGTCGAATTTAGCAGCGTTAAATCAAATTAACCCTGCAGCCATCCACACAACGAAGCCATTTTTGTCGACTTAAAGGGCTCTTAAAACCGATTTCTGTACTCCTCCCCGACGAGGGGATTAGCGCTGAAATCGACATCGCCGTTTCGAATTAGGGTTAGTGGGGACGCAATTCGACGGTATTGGCCTCTGGGAGCTTTCCCAGAGTGCACCATTGTGACTGCTCTGGACAGCACCCTGAACTTGGATGCACTGGCCAGGTGTACAGGAAAAGCCCCGGGAACTTTTGAATCTCATTGCCTGTTTGGCCAGGTGAACTCATCAGCACAGGTGACCATGCAGTCCCAGAATCGAAAAAGAGCTCCAGCATGGACCAAACGGGAGGTACTGGATCTGATCGCTGTATGGGGAGATGAAGCCATGCTATCAGAACTACGTTCCAAAAGACGAAAAGCCAAAACATTTCAAAAAATCTCCACGGCCATGATGGACAGAGGCTACAGCAGGGATGCAACACAGTGTCACATGAAACTTAAGGAGCTCAGACAAGCGTACCAAAAAACCAAAGAATCAAATGGACGCTCCAGGACAGAGCCCCAGACATGCCGCTTCTATGCTGAGCTGCATGCAATTCTAGGGGGGGCCGCCACCACTACCCCACATCCCCATTTCAACATCCCCAACAGTTATTTTCTGGTCTGGGAAGTAAATCTCTTCCTGCAGCCGTTTAAACAGACCAGAGTTCCTGAAGACACGCGCGTCATGAACCTTTCCCGGCCATCCCACGTTGATGTTGGTGAAACGTCCCTTGTGATCCACCAGTGCTTGCAGCACCATTGAAAAGTACCCCTTGCGGTTTATGTATTGGCTGCCAAGGTGATCCAGTCCCAAGATAGGGATATGCATTCCGTCTGTCGCCCCACCACAGTTAGGGAATCCCATTGCAGCAAAGACATCTACTATGACCTGCACATTTCCCCACGTCACTACCTTTGATAGCAGCAGCTCAATGACTGCGTTGGCTACTTGCATCACAGCAACCCCCACAGTAGATTTGCCCACTCCAAATTGATTACCGACTGACCGGTAGCTGTCTCACGTTGCAAGCTTTCACAGGGCTATTGCCACTCACTTCTCAACTGTGAGGGCTGCGCTCATCTTGGTATTCTTGAGCTTCAGGGCAGGGGAAAGCAAGTCACAAAGTTCCATGAAAGTGCCCTTATGCATGTGAAAGTTTCGGAGCCACTGGGAATCATCCCAAGCCTGCAAAACTATGCGGTCCCACCAGTCTGTGCTTGTTTCCCGGGCCCAGAATCGGCGTTCCATAGCATGAGCCTGCCCCATTAACACCATGATCTCCAAATTGCTGGGGACCGCGGTTTTAGAGAAATCTGTGTCCATGTCCTCATCACTCTCGTCACCGCGCTGCCGTCGCCTCCTCACCTGGTTTTTCAGGTTCTGCATAAACTGCACGATAACGTGCGAGGTGTGTACAATGGTCATAACTGCTGCCAGGCTCCATGCTTGCCGTGCTATGGTGTCTACTCAGGCAATCCAGGGAAAAGGGCGCGAAATAATTGTCTGCCGTTGCTTTCACAGAGCAAGGGTTGACCGACGACATTTATCCATAACCACCCGCGACAAATTTTTGGCCCCATCAGGCATTGGGAGCTCAGCCCAGAATTCAAATGGGCAGCAGGGACTGCAGGAACTGTGGGATAGCTACCCAGAGTGCACCACTCAGAATGTCGACGCTTGCCACAGTACTGTGGATGCACACCGCCAAATTAATGTGCTTAGTGTGGACGCATGCACTCAACTTTATACAGTCTGTTCCCAAAAATCGACTTCTGTAAAATCGGAGTAATTTCGTAGTATAGACATACCCTCAGAGACTCAGCTCTCCCTCCTGTACTTACAATTACAGTTGCAAAAGTGTAAAGTTAATAGCAGAAGGAATATTTATTGAATTCCCTTTTCTCGGTATATTCTTCTGGATATGGCCCTGAATGACAGTCCTGCATAATTCTGTAATCAATCTTAGCACTTTGATGGACCACGGTAATAAAAACTCAAGAGTATCAGCAATCATCTCCCCTGGGGAATACCAGCACTTTCTTCATTCCAGTTTCCTTTCTGTCACTGCAGTTAAGTGTTAGTTCATGATCACTAGCAATCTTGCCACTTTCCAGAGAAAGACCACTTGTACCATTTATATACACAATAAGCATGCATGGACATTCTCACACACACACACGTGTGTATGTGTGTGTGTGTGAGAATGTCCATGCATGCTTATGTGTATATAATTATATACATATACACACGGGTTTGTGTGTTTACAGACAATTCTATACATTATATACTTAACATATATTATAATGCATATTATACCCAAAGTGATTAAACTGTACTGAAAAATAGCTTAGGTTAAGGGGATCTTCTATCAGAGTGTTTAACAAAAGTAGATCACATTCCACATCCTCCATAGTAATATCACATGATGCCCCTCACTATCTAAAGTTTGTTTCCAAAACAAAAATAAAAAAAACCCACTTTGGTAGAGTCTGAGAAAATACAGAAGTATGGAATCTGAAAAATAGGAAATTAAGTGATGCCTATCTAATTGCAGATTGACATGACATAACAAACCAGACAGAGCTGTAAAGAAATAACCAATGCACTGTGTTGCTATTCTGAGATGTGATGTCTGTAAATAGAAGGTCCTCTAATTTCTAGTAATTACCCCAGTACCTTTAAAGTCCGTAATTACATAGAGAAGCATGCCTTGCGCTGGCCTTGAGTTTGTTTCATAGCCAGTGCGTATAATTAGTCTTGATTAATATCCTACATTGCAGATCAGCAGTAATAGCAAACCAAAATGATCTACACTCCTGCTGCCATAGGGAGCTTAGTGGTTTGATCTATGCCTTTATCAAAACACACTGCTCAAATGGGATCGAGAGCTGGTTTGGCACCCACTCCAGGCAACTTATTAAGAAAGAAACTGCATTGCCTCCCATGTAATAATCTTAATCCCTTGTATCAACTAATTAATATACGGAGAAAGTTTTTACTTGTATGTGAGCAATTATAACAAGCTCCTGTTAGTGTTCAAATGGATTCATGACATTAATTAGTGAACAATGAAGCTCTCTGTAACAGGGAGCTTCAACAGGTGACTTTACAACTAAATGAAAATGTGCATACAGTGTGTAAACACAATAGGGACCAACAGGTGTTAGCCCTAAATCTGAGCTATGACAGACATGGTGGTATTTACAAGACTATTCCGATTGGGAAATAATTCAATCAAATAAATAGACCTATTGAAGTAAAAGACCACCCATAAACTGATAAATTCTTGATATACAAGAAAACCTGTAAAAAGAACTAATGGCTTTCTGCTTACTCATTTCAAATGATGATGTGTATACACATTTTCTTCTTGGAGAAGATTTGTCTCAAAGTGAAAATGAGTAACTAACAGTAGAATTGGTAGCAGCTGTTATTGGGTCCCATTCCCAGCTAAAGGTAAAGTGGCCAGCGCATGAACCTTCAAAAGCTGTGCAACGTGCTGCATGGCTTCTGTTCTTTTAGTTTTGCCTGGGAAGCACCCCAGCATCAGGGATGCACTTAATCCAACACGGGGCATAGTGCATGGGAACCCACTGGGTCAGTCATTCAAGCCAAAGAGCTCAGTGATAAAGCACCACATTGTGATTACAATCTCTGACAATACAACCAGTGAACTTTTTTCACTGTGCAGCTGGCTCGCTGTCTGGGTACAGCATAACAGGTCTAAACCCAGTAAAAATTATGTGTCATCTGTGCTTCATTAAAAACATTACTCACATTACACTTAGATGATGTTATACTGTGCTATCCATCTGAAGAATGATAAGGAAAGACATTATTGTTCATTAGGAATATCTGGTTGTGTCATTATTTCACTATCTGAATGAACTACCATTGGACCCAGCAACCTAGATTTCATCCTCCAGGCTACAAGAGCCAGAAATCACTCAGTGGAATTTTCCTGCTCAAATTTCTAACACTTTCCCTAACTTCAAATCCACAGAAAGACAGTGAGCAGTACCAGTAATGACAAGGGAACACACAGCTCTCCACCGAGATAGCAAAATAGGTTTTCTTTATTCTAGAAAGATGAAAGATTTGACATTCTTTAGCAACTACATAATGTAATTTGGGAATATTACTGTCTGAAAACTTGCTCCTGGTCCCTAAAGATGATGTTTGCCCCCTTTACTGTCTCCTTAATTCTGTGGGAGAGGCTGACATAGAACTTTCCCTCTGAAAGACATTTTAAAGAAACAAGAAGGACTGGGTGTTGTCAGGGTTCCCTCCCCGCTCTGAACTCTAAGGTACAGACATGGGGACCTGCATGAAAGACCCCCTAATCTTACTTCTACCAGATTAGGTTAAAACCTCCCCAAGGCACAAATTATTTGCCCTTGGAGGGTATGCTGCGACCACCAAGTGATTTAACAAAGAATCAGGGAAAGGACCACTTGGAGTTCCTGTTCCCCCAAAATATCCCCCCAAGCCCTTACACCCCCTTTCTTGGGGACGCTTGAGAATACTATCCTAACCAATTGGTTACAAAGTGATCATGGACCCAAACCCCTGGGTCTTAGGACAATAGAGAAATCGGTCAGGTTCTTAAAAGAAGGATTTTATTTAAAAAAAAAAAAAGGTAAAAATCACCTCTAAAATCAGGATGGAAAATAACTGTACAGGGTTACAAAAGATTCAAAAACACAGCAGAACTTCCTCTAGGCTTAGTTTCAAAGTTACAAAAAACAGGAATAAACCTCCCTCCCGCAAAGGAAAAATTCACAAGCAGAACAAAAGATAATCTAACATGCCTTGCCTGGCTTTTACTTACAATTTTTGTAATATGAGAGACTTTTAGGATGGTTTATAGGAGAAGGAGTTTTCTGACCTGATGCTTCTCTGCTTCCCAAGAGAACACACAAAACAAAGCCTCCCCCTTCCCCCCGACAAGATTTGAAAGTATCTTCTTTCCCCACTGGTCCTTTTGGTCAGGTGCCAACCACGTTATTTGAGCTTCTTAACCCCTTACAGGTAAAGAGGAATTCTAGGCTGCCCTTAGCTGTATGGTTATGACAGGTGTTATAAAGAATGCCCAATTCCCAGGTTGCAGCCTACGCTGACTACAGCACCACCACAGAGGTGAAACAGTACAGATATATCTTTCTTTTTGGGGGGGGGGGAGAGGGGGGAAGGGCGAGAGAATGAAGGGTATGAAATTGCTTTAGTGCTAGCTATTCAACCTAATAAAAGGGATGGAAGGCAGATTCAAATTGACTGCCTGAGCTCCTCCCCACCCTCTCCCTCTCTCATGGTACTGTACTCTTCCATGTCTGCCTTTAACTGGTAAGGGCACCCCCCTGCTGGCCCCTGCTCAGAACTTGCACGGTCTCTTGCTCTAGAGACATCAGATATTTTCAGCTAAACTCTGACAAAGGGTCACAAAACAATGAGAGTTCAATCCCTACTAAGGGACAGGAAAAGAAAATGGCTGCGTAAGCAACAGCCCCCAAATCACGATATATTTGCAACCTTAGTTCTCTTGAGTCAGAATAATTCCAAGAGGGCAGTGGTGAATGACTACTAACCTGATGGCTGATCTGCAAGCAAGAGACTTAGGAAGAAAGAGAACAGTACTCGTCAACCACAAAAATACCTTTTGTCACTGGAGACTGAGAAGGCAAGATCATTTTGCAACAATTTTAATAAGCAAGCATTTATCACAGGAAGCTTTCATGCAATAATTTTAAATCCCTAATGTCCAAACTATGACACAGCACTGAAAATTATTTTAACACTAGAGCAGGATCTCTGTCTAACCCGTGAAAAGATAACAGCAAGATCAGTTTTGTATTCTTGTTTTTCTATCATGCCATAATACTTCATTCCATACTCTCACTTAATTCAGACCTCTGGTTTTGCAATTTTTTTTTGCTATTGCTATTTCACAGAATTACACTGACATTTTGTAGCAAGTTTTCCATACCACATCACCACTACTGTAGTATCTCAGGGTTTTGATAGAAAATCCTGTGTAACACAGGCAATGTCTGCAAGCACATTCCCACCATCATCAATTGGAAACACTTACTTAAGAAAAAAGAAAAGGAGTACTTGTGGCACCTTAGAGACTAACCAATTTATTTGAGCATAAGCTTTCGTGAGCTACAGCTCACTTCATCGGATGCATACTGTGGAAAATACAGAAGATGTTTTTATACACACAAACCATGAAAAAATGGGTGTTTATCACTATAAAAGGTTTTCTCTGTATTTTCCACAGTATGCATCCGATGAAGTGAGCTGTAGCTCACGAAAGCTTATGCTCAAATAAATTGGTTAGTCTCTAAGGTGCCACAAGTACTCCTTTTCTTTTTGCGAATACAGACTAACAGGGCTGTTACTCTGAAACCTGTCATTACTTAAGAAAAACTGCCAATATGTTCCACTCAGCTCCATACACACAGATGACAAAGGCCCTGTTTACAGTACACATTACATAGCCTGAGGACAAAGCCTTTGATCGTCCCTCCACAAGTCTCCTCTCTCTTTCTCCCCTCTACCAGATATGCCATCCCAAAGCTTCCTGAGCAAATTCCCTCCCTTTAGTCAGACTGGGGAGAACAAACTGCCCTGGTTGAGGCTGAACTGACTTCCCCTGGGACCTCAATCTTCTGCTTGTTCCCATCTCTCTACTTCAAACACAGGGGACAGAGGAGGAATCTAAAAGTGAGCAGAGAAATATAATGGATAGAGCAAACAACAGTCAGACCCTTTGGTTATCTGGCCTCATTTTAGTGCTCTGGTTTAGACAATACACCAACAAAAAGGGGACGGGGAAGACACATTGATCCCTAGTGAAGAGGTTTCTGGTCATCAAATAATAATGATGATTTTATAATATGAAAATATCAATCTTTATACTTTAATTCTGGTCACTTTCATCCTAATGGTCTTAGTAAGACTTGTGCAATAAAAGGACAGCTAGGGATGGAGAAAAGGGAAACAAACTACTGTGCAAGTCACTACCAATCACATTTTACATTCTGGCAATGTATTCTGAGTATGCAGTATTTGGCAGGAAAACAATATGGTGTTGTTTTATTGGCCATTATTTCCAGCACGTAACATTAAAGGCTGTCTGCTAGAATAACAAGACATAGCGTGTTTCCTTGGTGTAGTTTACGTTGTTCAGCCCTTAGCTATCAAAAGGTCTAAAACCAACTTCATGGTTTCTCTTTTATTTGGGGGAAGGAAGAAGAATGAAAAGTTTCAGAAAAGAGGAAAAAAATCAATACACACCAACTTTGATAACAGCAGCTGTTGACAAGTGTTTCTTCGTCTTTGAACAAAGTTGTCAATATGTCCAAAAGCTATTTGGCCCAATTTCCACTGGAGGCTACATTTCTAGGCCTAGAGAATTAATGATTTTAAACAATCATTGTTCTGTTTTGCTCCTTTTTTTGGAGGGGGAAGGTTTGCTGAAGATATTGACAGTGCCAAAATGCCAGCATTATATTACATTACAAGGAAGATATCCATATGACAGCATAACCTATTCCCCCCACCCAAGTTCTGTTTAAAAAAAAAGAAAAGAAAAGAAAACCCCACCACCACAAGGCATAAGTCCTCCAAGGAAAACAACATCTTAATTTGATTGAATTTGCTTAAGGTTCCGTCAAGTCTCATCCCCAAATAGTTTCCACATTGGATGGTAGCACCTCTCCAGTAGTCTACAGTGCCAGGATTAAATATGGTGGCATGTGACAGGCGATCTCATTGCACACAACAGTTGTCCCTAGCTTCCTTTCAAGTTAATTAGCTGCAAAAGTCACTTAAGAAAACTCCAAATTAAGTGGATTTCATTTAATGGAGTCTAACAAACACCATCACCTGCTAACAAAGGGGGCGGGGGGGGGGGAGGAGGAGGAAAGGAGGAAGCAAAAGGTAGGAAAATTCATATCCAAAAACAGGCAACAAATTTCTATCAAAGATCAGTCAATGATATTAAACTTTAATAGGAAACAACCAAAATATAAATCAATAAATTAGCTGTGGCTGATACAAACCTCATGGGTTTAACTCAATATGCCATTAATATGAAAAGAATTTGACAGTTTACATAAGGGATGTGACCCGATGCCAACAACCTCTGGCTTCTCCATTTTCCAGACGGCAAGAGATTAGCCTACAGCCTTTATTCTCATAAGAAGATTTTTTCCCCCCGTGAAAAAGTATAAAGGACAATTCTGTTCCAAACTTCAAGTCTCCTTCACAAATGTCTACTTAATTCTGGGCCCTAACTAATGCCTATTAAAAAAGATGCCCTTGGGCTTGAAGCTGTGAAGAAGAAAAAAAGACTTAAGGCAAACTTAACTCTATTGCCTGCCTTTAAATGATCTATTGACAAAAGCAGTGGGGAGAGTTTGGACCAATGTTAACAAAGAAAAAGGCTGGTGCATTTCAATTGTGGATGTGAACGCTGCTTGAGTCTGATCTTGATGGGATTAAGACAGGAAAAGAAGTTAAGCCTACTTATATATTAAAAAATGCAGTAATGTTAAATTTACTATGTATCATTTTTCTTACTTTGATTTATACCCATCATTGACAAAGACTTAGAAGGACATTCCTTTGTAATATGGTAAAGAGCCACAGCACAGGGCACTAGCTCTGCTTTGCAAACATTAGTATGAAAAAATGTCCCTTGAGAAAGCATGACACTATTTCCAGTTAATCCCTGAAATACAGCAAAGAGGGAAACTGGAGTGTTCCATTGCTTCCCATCCAGGAACAGACACGGGTGGTTAATCAAAGTGGACCATAAGGGAAAATGCACCATGTGAAATGTCTCTCTCACAGACAGAAATTTGTAACTAATTAATCAGATTAAACATGAATAAAAAAAATCAAAACATTCTTTCACATCCAAGGTATCAAGAATAGCCATCTCCCAGAGTCGTTCATTTCACTTTCCAGCCACCACAACCTATTGCCTCATTTCTTGCTTTACTGGCATCACCATGGTAACCTTTCCCCTAGAAGAAATATTCCCTAGGGGCCACTTCCTTTAGGCACATGCCTTCAACACCTCATATGCTGTGCTACATAAATCAACTTGTCTCTAAAGACTCTTAGTAAATTCACCCATTTAATACACAACAGACTTCAGTCATTAAAGGATCATCTTCAAACGCAAGTCTAACAAGTGCTCTAAACCCAACTGATTTTAATGTGGCCAACATTTTGGCTGTGTCTGATGTGTAATAAAATAGAGCAATTGTTAATTTGATATCCTTTTAATGTTTTCCTCCCTTCAGCACAACCACTGAGGTGATTTTTCATTCCCAAATGTATAAACTGAAAAAGATATGTTTACACCAAGTCCCTACAAAGTAAATGTACTATCCTGAAACCCAGTAACTGGCATGATGACGACAATCAGGTAACCGGTTTAGAAAGCTGTTTAAGGAAATGAGCTAGTAGTAGTACATCACTGTACCAGATATTTGTTGTTGATTTCTACACCACTTTTTATTACACCGTGCTTTATCAACTGCCTGTTTTCCAGGCTATTTAAAAGGGATGAAATCTGCAGATTTATTTATAAAATTAAGTTGGGGGTATGACAAATACTAGCAAAAGTTGCGATCAGGAATTTGAAAACAGTATTTACCACAAAGCATACTCTCATGGTAGAAAGAAACTTTTGTACCAATGACTTATCCTAGTATGACCTAATACAGGAGTTTCCCTTTATGTTTGTTAAGCAAGAGAAACTATGGGTTTGACACAGTCCTAACTTATAAGTTTCTTTTCTGTTTCACCACTGGTTAGGACTCTACAGCTATTTTGTTTACATCCAGCAGATGGACACAGTGAATCTTTTCCAAGATCCTCCTCTACCTGTTCTTCCCTCTTAAATCATTTAACCACCATAGGCACCACTGTTCACTGCATACTCTAAGGGCTAGATTCACAAAGGGATTTAGGAATGGCAACACTGAGCAACGCCTAACTTCCAGGTCTCTAGCCACCTTCTGGAAACCACACAAGCTGACTTAGGTGCCCAGGCTCTCTACACAGTGCATACAAAGAGTTAGGCATGTAAGAATGGTTTCAGAGGGGTAGCCCTGTTAGTCTGTATCAGCAAAAACAACAAGGAGTCCTTGTGGCATCTTAGAGACTAACGAATGTATTTGGGCATAAGCTTTTATGGGCTATAACCCACTTCATCAGATGCATGGAGTAGAAAATACAGTAGGTGGTATAAATACACAGCACAGGAAAAGATGGGAGTTGCCTTAGCCAGAAAACTGAGCAGGAAGCCACCTAAACCAGCTAACAGGAAATTCTGACAGGGGTATGGCCTACACCCCACCCCTATTTGGGAGTCTGTCACCTAAATCCAGGCTAGAGAGAGGTGCCTAATTCCAACTGAGATTCACAGACGGGCACCCTCTCCTGGATTAAACCATTTCTTACAAGAAAGGTACGTGCCTAACTTCACACAAAATGGGGAGCGGGGGAGAAGTGAGAGGGTTGCAGCCATGAGAAAAGGAGGAAGGACCTTTAGACTAGTAATTAGGGGACTCACATGGGGTGTGGGAGATTTCAGTTCCCCACCTCCCCCCATCTGATAATGGAGAAGGGCTTTAACATGGGTCCCCCCCATCTCAGGTGAGTACCCTAACCACCGGACTATGGGATATTCTGATGTGGGTCTCTCTCACTATCCCCTGTTGAACCTGATCCACTATACATGAAATACTTAAATATGCGCTTAACCAGAGCACAAGTAAGGATGGTTTATAGCCCACTGGTTAGGTCAGCAGCATTCAAGGATGGAAAGAAGGCCGTGTGCTATAGGTCTATCTGCCTTTTAATGAATATATTTGTGTTTGCAGCTCCTTTTTCCGCTTGAGGCAATTTGTCATCAAGCTATAGTGTTAATTCTCTTTAGGGTAGAGAATTTTTTCCTAAACACCATTCATACTTGGTCCTAGATTAGCTTCAGTTAATGCTCTGTTTGTTTTGAGCTTCTCCCCATCAAATATTTGTACCATCAACTTCCCATGTATCTCTCAGTTTCTACATATCAGTTATGTCCCTTTTTGGTCACCTTTTTTCTAGACAACAGAAATCTAATTCATTCTAATTCTTCTACAAACTACAACCTTCCCAGATCCCACGCCTTACCATTATAGGCTATCACCAGTTGCCTATTTTTATTTCTATAGCATCCACAACATGATAGACGTTTTCCAAGCAGTAAAGGCACAATATCTGCCCCCAAAGGGCTGACAATCTAAAAACCAACCAGATTAAGGGGAAGGGACACATAGTCTAAACTAGTGGTGCTCAAACTTTTCCTGTTATGCTCCCCCTTACCAGTAACAGAATCTATCGCAACCCCTTCCCTTCATTTCTGCACAGCCAAGGCTTCCTCAGCAGAGGACCTTGCACTGAAGGCGGAGCTGTGGGCACAATTGAGGATGGGGGAGGAGCTGGGGCTAGAGGCAGAACTTGCTGGGGGCGGAGAGGGAACAGAGCAGGGGGCGGAGCGGAGCTGTGGCTGGGGCCAGAGCTGGGCTAGGGGCAGAGCAGGGGGCGAAGTGGAGTTGCGGCTGGGGCTGGAGCTAGGTGGGAGGTGGAGTGGAGCTGCAGCTGGGTGTAGGAGCTGGTCAAAGGGTACTGTGAGGCTGGGCGGCGCTCCCTCTCTGCCCTTTCTGGGGACTAGCCTTGGCTCTGCCATGTGCCCCCCAAATATTCCTCCATGCCTCCCTAGGGAGGCATGCACCACGCTTCGGGGACCACTGCTCTAAACCATAATCTTTTATTAGATCCCCTTGCAATAGGACATATAAGACTATGTACAGTACTACAGGAATGGTCTGCAACATCTTCAAATAAGGCATTTTACCATAACTGTTGCTATACTAAATTTGATGTTTGGTTGTCGCTAGTGTGAAGAACTAGTAGACAAGAAATTCATGAGCAGAAACAAATTGCTCTTGAAGGAATGTTTCAACGTCAGTCTGGAGTTGGGGATTTTAAGAAGAGTTTCATCTTTGCCTCTTCATCTATGAAGCTTCATATGCTTGGATCTCTCTTCTGGGCTTGGTATGCCGTTGCTTCCACCAACTCTTCCCTTAGAATGTATTTCTTTCATGCAGTCTCACATACCCAGTTAACACAACAAAAAAATGTTGTTATTCTTATTTATAAAAAGAAAACAAATGCTATGATACCCTTCAACCATCTGACTATGCAATCCAGTCCCTGTATCTATCAAGATCACAATACAGAGGAAAGATGTGGGACTCGGATCCTTCTCATGATAGACAATCCTGACAGTTAAATTACCCTTAGGTTATAGAATCAACATTCAATTAAGATGACTGGGGCAGTTCACAACACTCACCTATAACTTCATTTTGTCTTTCAGTTACAAGAAACTAGCACGCATTAGGGTTAAATTTAAAAGGTTCTTTTTTTTCCAAGGACTAGAAACTTAATTTTTTAAAAAAAGTTTAAATTTTACAGAAAGTGATAGTCGCACAACAGAAATTTTGGTATGGCACATTCTCACAAAGCAACTCAGACTGACTTCAGTTCATCTGAAGAGATTATAGATGTCTCAAGGTCAGGATCTACATTGCCTCTTTATTCTGTACAGCACCAAGCACTCCATCAGCACCCAATAAAAAAATAAAACAAAAGACATCAAGCATTGCTGCTGTTTACCTAGCTTGCAGAGTTCTAATAAATAACTTCATATAACTCCAAAACAAATAACTGCTTTATATATACACAAAGTTCTCAGAAGAAACAGCTTCAAAGGAATAGATTATAGTTAGGACCCTATCAAATGCATGGTCTATTTTGGTCAATTTCATGGTCATAGGAGTTTAATGATTTCAACTATTTAAATCTGAAATTTCATGATTTTGTAATTGTAGAGGTCCAGACCCATGAAGAAGTTGTGGGGAGGCTGCAAGATTATTGTGTGGGGCGGGGGGGGTTGCGGTACTGCTACCCTTACCTCTGCACTGCTGTTGTCAGCGGTGCTGCCTTCAGAGCTGGGCAGCTGGAGATCAGTAGCTGCTGGCCAGGAGCCCAGCTTTAAGGCAGAGCCACCGCCAGCAGCAGCGCAGAAGTAAGGATAGCATGGTATGGTATTGCCAACCTTATTTCTGCACGGATGCCTGCAGAGCTGGGCCCTCAGTCAGCAGCTGCCACTCTCCAGCCACCCAGCTCTGAAGGTAGCAGCGCAGAAGTAAGCAGTTATAGTATGGTATTGCTACCGTTACTTCTGCACTGCTGATGGCAGGGCGGTGCCTTCAGAGCTGGGCGCCCAGCTAACAGCCACCCAACTCTGAAGGCAGCAGCACAGAAGGGTGGCAACAGCACAACCCCCCATCCCAATAACCTTCAGGACCTCCAATTTGAGAAAAGCTGGTCTCCCTCATGAATGTAGAGTATAGGCTAAAAGCAGACCGAAGACCAGATTTCATGGTCCGTGACGCGTTTTTCATGGCCGCGAATTTGGTAGGGCCCTAATTATAGTAGGAGAATGGTGTAATGTGTCCTGATCTTCAGCAGCCAAAATGGCTGCACACTGGGCCTTGGAGGTGTGAAATTTCATGCCCTTCTCCAGTCCAGATGGAAGAAACTCAAGAACAGCAAAAATGGAAGTGTACTTGGGCAGCCATCTGATCCCTCTCCTTCAACGGAAAACATTCCCCCCCCAACAATACACTAAACTGTGTTCACAGATCAAAAAGACCACAGGCCAATCAAACAGGTTTTCAGCCTTCACTGCCAGCACTTCTTTTCAGTGCAAAATGTAAGCCAAAACCTCTTCACCTCCCAAAGAATCAAACAGCATTAGTTTTACTTTCTCAGGTCCTCTGGAGTCCTTCTGAAGCCATTATTCATCCTTGGTTTATTGTCATCGTGAATAAGTGAATCCTGGATATACACAACCTACACCTCTGGCATAAGGGTGGGTTTTTTGAGTTTATTTTCTCCTCAGATACTGCTTGTATAAAAGTGTTTTCAGTACATGCCTTTTTGTCTGTAGACATAGTGACCTATGAAAACCATAGTGGCTGTTACTGCCAGAATCTGAATTACTATGTGTTTGATGGGACTTGGAAACGAGAACAGCGCTTTGCAATACGGGGGCTTTTAATAATATACCTGCTATTCCAGATGGATAATGTCCAAGACTCACCTGTCCAAAACAAAATTAGAAAAAATGTCATTATAAAAAGGATAAGGTTGCTCTCTCCCTGCTTAGAAGAGAGTTGCCAAGGTTTGCCATCCAAAAACTGAGAAAAATCTCATTGGCCTGCTGGAGCTCAAAAAGACCTTAGGTCTCCTTCCCAAACCTCTGGATTATGCAGTTGGCATTTGGCAGGAGAGGAGAGTGGGGGAAAGCCTTTATTCTGACCACAGACTTCACAAACTATCTTCAGTTAGCAATAAGTGTTTTCTTTCTTCTCAGAAGTTGAATTTTAAAAGAAAAAAAGCTTCTAGCAACTATAAAATTCTACACTTTTAAATAGCTAGTATGCTAACTCTGTAGTTAAAAAGGTTGTAATTAAAAAGGTCAGACTCCTATATGGTCTTAAGAGAGCACAGCGAGCTAGTTCAGACAAAATAATATCCAGACCAAACTTTCAATTATTTCCAAAGCAAAATATTCTCCCAAGATCAGCTAATTTCAGCCCTCTCCTTCCTTAAATGGGTCAGCAGCTCCTCGTCTACGCCTACCTTTAAAAGACTCCTGGGGTGAGGAGCAGAAGTCCTTTCAATCTCACTGACATACTGGATATCCACAATGCTGGGAAAGTGAAATAGAGAAACAGTAAGGCCCTGTGGACTGTTTGACCCCACAACTCAGTATTACCTGCCTGTTATCTGTTTAATTGAAAGATGTACACAATTGTGTGAAAGATTGTATTAAACTATACTTCTCACTGCCGCACTGTTTGGTAATTTCAGTTGTTATTCGCATTCCTCCCTGTTTAGAGCATCTGTAACACGAGGAACAAGTGGAATGTCTAATCAATTAAAAACACAGAATACTTACAGTCATAGTCTTTGTTAATAAATCTTTCATAAATTTATCGTAACCTGTTGATTATATAGGACATAAAGAGTGATTTCATGGGCTTTGGACAAAGATTGAAACAATAATGCAACCCCTTCATAAAGGCATTGTATTAGCCAACTATGTAATTACACTCTTGAAGTTGCTAGGGAAGCCTATTTAACTAAATACAATTAAAATGTAACATGTTGCAGTTACACAGCAGCCATAGTGTAATTGATGCTGCTTACAATTCAAGTTAAAGGCCCCCACTGATGGCTCATGAAAAACTTTGAGAGGTATTCTTGTTAGAGATTTTTCTTATACAGTCTATCATATACATTCTGTATTTTTGTTCCTCTGTTTTTGTTGATTGTGAAATATGCATGAAACCACGATTTTCACTTTAATTTATTAATCTGCTTCTTCTGTTTCTTCCCCACTTGAAGACAGAACCCTCTGTTAGTGGTACAATAGAACCTCAAGAGGTACAAACAGCTTGGGAATGGAGGTTGTTCACAACTCTGAAATGTTTGTAACTCTGAACAAAATGTTATGGTGGTCATTTCAAAAGTTTACAACTGAACATTGACTTAACACAGCTTTGAAACTTTACTATGCAGAAGAAAAATGCTGCTTTAAATAATCTTAATTTAAATGAAACACACAGTTTCCTTACCTTGTCAACTTTTTTTTTTAAACTTGCCTTTTTTTTTTTAGTAGTTTACATTTAACACAGTACTGTATTTGCTTTTGGGGGAGGAAGAGGGGGTCTGTCTCTGCTACAGCCTGATTGTATACTTCCAGTTCCAAATGAGGTGTCTGATTGACTGGTCAGATCGTGACTGAGGTTCTACTGTATTATAATTGTTTCCTTCAGATTCAAACAAACAAAAAAATTCCTGTCTCATTAAAATGTTCCTTGAAATAAAAAAAAATAAAAAGAAAGAAAAACATGATTAATAGTTTCAAATACTATACCACTTTTCATCCATAGATCTTTAAGTGCTTTGGCAAAATGGAAAAAAAAACACCTTTGCCCCATTTTATAGATAGGAAAACTGAGGCACAAATGTTTTACAAAAGGTCTGGGGGTTGCGGGGGAGGGTCAGCGATACATGTAGGAATAAAACCCAGTTCTAATTCCCAGCTAAATGCTCAATCCAAACATGCATGAACCGCAAAAAGTTCAAAGTTTTGGTAACTCCCTATAATTTGGATCCTAATCCAACCAATTATCCTATCTATTAGGAATATTAATTAATCTGGGAATTCAAATGAATAAAATTAAGGCTATCACACTATTTCTAGTATTTTAAAATACCACAAGAATACACGCAAGCAATATTTCCACATGGGGATGAAACCAGAGAGTACAAAGGTATACAAAAACTGTAACAAAGTTAAACTGCATCAAACATCAATCATCAGTTTTAAGTGGCAACTGAGTCAGTTCCCATTTTATCCAAAATGACTAATTTGTCCATCCCAAATATAAGCATGAATTGGTTCTCAGTAGAACATTCAATAGCATTTCTGTCACAGTCAATAACAGCTCCTTAACTTCTCTTCTTCTTTTGTTGTTGCAAATTTACAAAATTCTACAGAAGCAGAGTGAGAGCCGAGATGCCAGGTGTACAGAGCAAAATTAGCAACAGAACACTAAGAATGCAACTGTTACAAATTTCTCCTATCACTGATTAACTTGAAGAAAAATATGCTCCTTTGAGCTCCTGCCAGACACCACAGTGATATCCGGCAACTTAAAAACACACAGTACTGCTGAGTATTTAAATTGGAACTTGCTCCCTGGCTCACTTCATCAGAGAAATTATTTACTATTGAATTGGAATTTTTATTGTATGTGGTGCACAGGCTTAGTTCTCAAACATGCATGGCAAATAAAGAGTGACACCAGGCATGAGTCGTCGAAAGCTTCACCTCTGAAAGCATATTTTCTATAATACTCTCTTTTCTTCATATTACTACAGAGAATTACTTTCCAGTAAGCCTAGTGTGTAAAAAAACCCTCATTCCATTTCAAACAACAGATGAAGAGAACTTTGGCTTTTTGAGGAAACAGCTGTAAATCACTGTAATCTAGTTACCTGGATTCCTTTATGGTTTGAAAGGTTATGACAATAAGGGCCCCAAATTTCCCCAATTTAAGCCTCCATCTACCCCCCAGAAGGAAACTACATGGTATCTCCTAAAGTGCAAAATAATCTCTTTCATATTAAAAAAAAACAAACAAGCAAGTATTCAAGGGTAGTTGGGGAGAAATTTGTCATGCTCAAAGCTTTACATTATTTAGGTAAATATTTCTAAAAAATATAAGGGGAACAGCAGCTAAACTATAACATCTCAGTTTACCAAGGTCTGAATGTGGAACAGAAGCTTAAAAATAAAGGGGGTGGGGGGCAATTTTACACAAGGAGAATAAAGCTGGAAGCTCAATGATGGCTAATTATTTATTTCATGATTTGATTCAAGTTTTCTGACAAGTGAGAACACCACGCTCTGCGGGACAGGGGAAATTTAAGTCTAAAATGAGGGACAAAATGAAAGTTAAGGATAGGAAGCAAACTTTTCATGTTTAAATTAACTCAGGTCTTTGACAAAGTCTGTCTGAGTGAGTACAATGGGATGGATCCGATTACAAAATGCTCCAAATTAATGGAAGAGTGACACCCCAGAGAAAATTAGTACTTTTCTGAAGAGAAAAAAAAGTTTCACCTCAAGAGAAAAGGTTGCCATCATCACCACAATTGAACCTTAAAAGGTCCCTTCCCTCAAATTAGCAAGAAATGTGACATGGAAACACAACTCTTTAGAAGTGAAGTTATCTAGCAGCATTTGTCAGGTAATACATCAATACAAGATACCATATGGTAAGAAATAGAATTACAATATTCTGAATGGGCTTTGGGCAGGTTGATTCATTGGTATATTTTATACTCTCTAATAACAGACTCAGTTAAATTGCTGCGAGGTGGGACTACCAAATAAAACAGATCGACCAGTGTAAATATCAAAGGGGCTTCAAAACTCCTGACAGATCTGCCACCTACCTACTTATATTTCTGAGCATGCCCAACCTCAGCCATCACTTTGAACAATGAATTCACAATGTATGTATTTTTTCTTCTTCGTTATTTGAGATGTATGAGTCTTCAGCTTTTAACAGCTTCATGTTCAGCCAATTTTAACAGGCTGATTTACTATTTAAAACATTCACATCCTGAGCCACAAGACCCACCGAAAGAAACACTGAACAATGAACATACTGTCCATAACTCCGACACGTGACACTCATAGTGAATTGCAATTTTAACCTGTTTGTCTGATCACAATAATTTAAAAGGGAGTAAAATATTCAGATATATTGGAATTATTTGCAGCAAAGGAAAAGGGGCTCCGTTGAAACAATATCAAATACCAAGTCCCAAGGGAAACCTACTTAATCACACAATGCATTCTGTGCTGTAATGATGAGAGAGTACAAAGGGGATGGTCTCACTTCTGGCAAAGCATCCAAGTGTGTCGATTGGTCAATGTCAGCCCTAGGTTCCTCATCCAGCTCCATAGGACCAGCCTTGCAGGGATACATCCAACTCCCCATCCACTAATGACTGGGTCCTTCAGCCTCTTTGTACCCATCTTAACCTTTTGTTTTTTGCCGCCTTCCTGCCTCTACCAGCCTGTGATTCATCAGGCTGTGGTAAACACACACTTAATACACCTGTTTATGAGACTCTATGGCTTCTCAGGACATTCTTACATGAACTGGGAAGCCAGGAAGTGGAACTGAAGTGTGACTTTCCAAATGGAGACTGGGATAATACGGCAGAGCAATTAGGGAATAGCATCTCCATCTTCTGTGAGCTACTGTAACCAGAGCCAAAGAGGCTCACAGCCACAGTAATCAAGAAAGGTGGAGTCAATGGTGGGTCACACGTATAGTGTGGGGTCCCTGAGAAAGCAGAGCCTTATACAGTTGCACAGGTGGCCCAGATTTAAGACACCACTGCCATTTAGATGTCTAAGACTCACCTTCAAGTAGAGCACTATGTCCACTAGAAACTGCAGGACTTTCATTTAGCCTTGAAATACCATGGTGGTAGAATCCTGGCAACACCACCCTTGAGCTGAAAGCTACAGCCGATTAGTTAGTGATAGCTCTCTGCCACCAAATTTTGTTCTACTGCTCTCTGTGTTTGGGGGTTATTGGTGCGGGGGGTTGTTTGTTTTGTTTTGTTTTGTTTTATGCCACCTGCAGTTTTGAGAAGTGACAAGTAGTCTCCCTCTGCTCTGAGGCTGGCCGTCCTGCCGGCTAGGAAAATAAACAAGGCCACGAAGGAAGCTGAGGGAGAAATGGGTTGGCTCCCAGAGTCTAAACTAGCAGGAACAGGCCTCATGAAGCCAGTCACCAGCAGGCAAACCACTGAGCACAACAAAAGTTAATCAAATCCAGACAAATTGAGAGGCCTAAACAATTTAACATGTGTGCAGATGAAGCCAAAAACTCACGGTGACCCACTACTTTGGCTTGGGAACAGACTCATTAAAAAGTATAGTTTGGTAAGAAATTAGACAAGCAAACCAAAGCATGGTCTGGGACGAATGTTAGGAAAATGTTTGCTGCTTACATGGGTCTGCGGTAATATTGAACATGCCAAGGCATCTGCAGACCGGTATCATGAGCTGGCAGAATGTACGGAAGAACGTTGCCCTGCCACACATCTCTCTAGGCTTAAAGCATGGAAGAATCGAGAGGCAGGACATAATGTAGTCAACCAAAAATATTTTTGTGTCATAAATAAATAAAATAAAATAAAAAGTGATCTCATGCAGATTTTTTGCTCTTCAACTGCTATCCTTATATTCATACTTTCCTTATCCTGTTTTCATTGCCCAGACACTAATCTGCCTTGAAATTGGCTGATTCTGCTCAAGCCATGTTTACAGGGAAGCAAGTTTCATCTGGTTGTCCTCGTTCTGAGACCAGTTTATGCTCTATGGCAGGAAAGATTATTAAAAACTATATATTACGTGCACATGCTTTAAAGTGACTCATCTTGGAAAGATAACTGTATTATATTTGCTTTCCATTCCCTAAGTCGTAGAAAGGGAGAGGCAGCAGTTAAAATCTCAAATGGAAATTGCTTCCTAAATATATTATCCTCCATAAAAACCATTTAGCAACTGTTAGTACCCACAAGACAAAGGAAAAGGGTAAAAAGTATGTGTGATGGAATAGGAGAGGGAGGGGGAGTCGAGGACTCATTTACATTATCATGCTGAGCATTAACCACAAGGAGAGAAAAACAAATGTTCCCTGTTTTGCACAAACATCAATTACATCTAGTAATTTAGCTGATTCCTCTCACAGAGCAGGTGCTTTGGCTCTAGTGCAAAATGGGAATGTGTACACCATTCTGGCTCCTAAGGCACAGACAGCATTTGACCAACCTGCTCTGCATCAGCATTTCTCCCCCTGCTCAGGGGAAACAAAAAACAAAAATCACTTCTCCCTTTATTCCTACAACACAGCTAAATAAGTGGCCAGAAATAGGGCCCTCAGGCCATATACTACACTTCAACTTGCAGCACTAAAGTTGAAAAATAACTCCAAATTATGTCACAGCATAGACAAAGATATACAGATATAGGCAGTCATACACATCCCCAGCCCCGTCTCTACCAATTATGGTGCCCTACGCAGCCTGAGCACCTACCTTCCCCCCTGCAGAGAGTCAGGGCTGTGCTCAAGGCCTGCGGGGCCGCGGAGGCAGGAGCTGTGGGGGGCCGCTTTGGGGGGCCCCACAGGCCCAGAGCAGACTGGGGGATTAGAGGGAGCCTGGCACTGGCAGCAGGAAGCGGAACGACCCGCCCCAGCCCACTTCACTCCCCCCCACCCCAGCCGTGTCACTCATGGGGGGGGGTCTTGGGAGAAGGGGTCCCCCCAGCCCCATGCACTCACCGGCGGCAGGAAGCAGAGCGACACAGCGGGGAGCCAGCGGAGTGGAGCTGGGTTGCTCTGCCTTCTGCCACCGCCGGTGAGTGCGGGGGTAGGCCTGACCCCTGCTGCCAGCAGCAGGGCCCCCCGCTCATTCCCTGGGCCGCATCCGTCGCTGTGGGAGGGGACTTTGGAGAAGGGATGGGAAATGGGGGCGGGAAGAGGCGGGGCAGGGGCGGAGGGAGTTGTCCCGGGCCCCACACCCGCCTAGGAACGGCCCTTCCCCTTGCAGTGGGCACACCCCACAGGGGGACCAGCTGGGGGATGGGACTGGCCGCTGTCGCATACAGAGCACACAGCTGTGTATTCTGTGTATGCCTAAGCACGGCCCTGCTCATCTCCCCCCCCCCTCCACCCCCACCCCGATGCCTAATCTTGCGGTGCAGAAACCTTTTCCACCATCCATTTCTGCAGCCCCCACAAGGGAACTCAGGCTGTGAGAGGGAGGGTCATTTCCTTCACTCCTTTCCATTTCATTTATAGGTTGTTTTTTGTTGTTGTTGCTGCTGTTTTACCACCATGGTGCTAAAAAGATTCAAACAAGACCAGCTCTTAATTCCTCATTTACTCTCTGCTTCAGCTACTGCTGTGAATCCCAGAAGAAGAGAACAAAATTTTACTCTGAATGCCACTGCCTTAGTAAAGTATATTTGCTTTGGACCTTTCCCTCTTCCCCACTAAGTAAACCAAAAATTATATTATTTTCTCCAAAACTGCTAATTCCTAAATTTCTAGTTCCTTGAGCTATGCCAGAAAAAGATCCTTATTGCCTTACTCCCCCTTCTTTCTCCTTACACACAAAATAAAAGTGGCCTTCCAGCCAAGCTGAACTACTGCAAGATAGTACTAATCTAAGATTTCTCATACATGGAGGCTTGGATTTTTTATTTATTTATTTATTTTAAATGAGGCCTACCTTCTCTAACATGACCCAGAAAGACAAACAGAATCCAAATGAAAACATGATCCACATCTATGTTTCCTCACTCCCTGTACTCAACAACCCTAACCTTCTGAACTCTGAAGCAAATAATTCTGACCCAAAATGTTAGACCAAATACACCAATATATAGGAGTCACTGGAAAGAAATACCAAAACAGCAAAAAGCTAGATTGCTACACATGCCTGCACCAACCCATTATACTAACAGGCTAGCCCATTCAAGGAAATGCACAAGTAGATTCCCACCAAAATACAGGAACTGTTACCATAACCTATAGATGGAAATTGAGCGGCACAGAGCACAATCCAAACCTAGAGAAAAGCAACTGTGCAATCAATGCAACAGAGGACAGTCTTTCAGAGTAGCAGCCGTGTTAGTTTGTATCCGCAAAAAGAAAAGGAGGACTTGTGGCACCTTAGAGACTAATAAATTTGTTAGTCTCTAAGGTGCCACAAGTCCTCCTTTTCTTTTAGAGGACAATCGGAAGCAGAGAGGCACTTTCTACTCCAATACCCAAACACGAGGGAGATATTTCCTCAAAATTATTATGAACCATAAAAGACTTCTCAAGAGCCATGAAGCAAAACTGTGCCTAATCCTAGGAGAAAGGCGGTGAAGATGGCACTGTATGTAGCAAACTGCCACCAAGTCAGCACTGAACACTGTTGACTAATAGACTCAGGGGATCAGACTCCAAATACAGTGTCCCTATGGTGGGCAGATCTCACCTACCCCGAACAGATACCTGAGAGGCCTGTCTTTAAAACCTATTTTAGCAACACTAACATAGCTTGTCAAGCTAAAAAAGGCACACTGAATTGAACTGTGTTGTGCTATCAATACTTAAATACATGTTTCAGCTTAACAACCTATACAGTTTTGACCTCGGTCCTGGGATGTATTTCTTTCCCTAAATCCTGAACTCTCCTCAGGGCAGCACTGAAAAGGATGGAATTCTTGAAATGCCTGAGAATACATATAAAGGTCTGGTGGGGAAAGAATTTATAGCCTGTGTCAAATATCCCTGTCACAAAGCTCTAGTCACAAGTGTGATGTTATCTTGACTACAGTTTATACTATGCAAACAAATCTATTGAAGAGACACCCCCAGCACCTTTACCATGAGCAACGCACACTGAAATCTGTCACTAATAGCTAAAATTAAAAAGCAAACTTTTTAATCTCCCATAAAGACATAGCTACTCACTGAGTCCTTCTGAAATAGGCTTCTATATGCAAATTACACTGGCCACTCATCCTCCCTCAGCAATAGCAAGAGTTAATTGAATAGTAACTGCTAAGACCACTTCTCTGCACTGATGCCTTATTCTTGAATAGATTGTTACTTCTGGTGTCCAAACTGGCTCAGACAGTGCACCAGACAGACAATACACTTTGTTTTTCTGTGTATGGATAACAATTACATGTGTTTTAGTCAGTCTTTGTCAGCAACATGGTAGACTCCACAATGGGATAGCTAACTCAAAGTTAAAGACAATGATAAATTTAGGAAAATAAATTTGCAAACGTTTCACAATAGTTGTAATACTAATAATTAACATTTACATATCACCTTTCATTCCAACGGATCCTCAAGCAACTCTCAAACTATACACATACAGCACTGGCAAACAAGAGCATAGAACACAGCATGGGGTGTGGAAGACTCAGTGGCTCTCAGCACCCCCACTATAAAAATTGTTTCAGCACCACTGTCTTGATCCAACTGCATCCTTGATGTAAAACCTGCTTACCTCTGTGTGTGTGTGTGTGTGTGTGTGTGTGTGTGTGTGTGTGTATGTGTAGATTTTCATCCAAGAGCCACTCAACTACGCACATTTCAACTACGCACATTTCCTCTTTATGTATTTTATGCTGAACGCCCTAGTTTATATGATGTGTACTGGACTACAGAAATATTTCTCTTCGCAGTGTGGCATGTTTTTAAGACCAGGCAATGGAGAGAGAATATGTAGAACCCTGTCCTGTATGATCCACTCCCCTACCATTAACTGCAGACAGTACCCTGGATAAAGCATAATGGAGCATCTTGGCTTTAAAATTGTTGTTAAAGTTCTCTTACACGGTTGGGCAGTTTTATGAATATGGTAATAACTATAACCTTTAGAATTCAAGACACTAACAGCAGATGGAACCTAATTAAGAGGGAAAAATTAATAATTTGTCTTCATAAAGGAGTGGGAAAGGCAGTGGCACTTTGCAAAGGGAGGTCTTTGTGTCACTTCATAAATGCAGAACCAGCTAACTAGAATACGAGGGGCTCATTAAGAAATAGATACATCTAACGTAGGAGATGAGGATCTACAAGTTGTGGCTCTAGAAATCAAATGTTCAGAGTTCCAGAAGCAAAGATAACAGAAAACAGATGAAGTGAGCTTTGGCTCACAAAAGCTAATGCTCAAATAAATTTGTTAGTCTAAGGTGCCACAAGTACTCCTTTTCTTTGAGAAAACAGAGACTATTCCCCTAAATGAAAAGGGGAGAGAACCCATGGATGGGGAAAATGCTAACTCTTCATCATTCACCCCCGCCCCTTACTTGAATTCCATGGAGAGGAGGAAATACATTATTTCTGCCCTCTCCCCAAATTCAGCAGAACATCAGTCAGTATTAACTTTTGTACATACCTCCTGCACATTCTGCACACCATCCCCTCTTACGGAAACTCTAGAGGAAATATTAGCGACAGAGTCCCTGACAGCTTGGCAGAGGGATACAGCAGGGGGGCCCAGAGAAAGTACAGAGGCAAATGGCGTCCACACAGATGGCCCTGTCCTCGGTTGTTGGGGTCTTTTCTATGTTTGTTTGTTTGTTTTTGTGGTTAGTGGCACAAACACCGTCCTTCAATGAAAAGATCAAGGGGAAAATGAGGTGGACCTTGCTAAGGATAAGTCTACACTGCAGCTGTGAGCAAGCCTCCCAGTCCCGGTAGACAGACTCGTGCTAGCTCAGCCCGAGTCAGTGCACGAGAATAGCAGTGTGGATGTTGCAGAACCAGCACAGGCTCAGGCTAACCACCCACGCTTGGACCAAGGGCGTCTGGTAGGCTTTAGAGCCTGAACTGCCACCCAAGTCTCAGTGTCCACACTGCTATTTTTAGCACACTAGCTCAAGCCAAGCTAATGTGAATCTGACCACCCAAGCTAGGAAGCTTACTTCCAATTGCAGTATAGACATTACCTAGGTGCCTTGTGCCCATCGTAGATCTCTCCCACATTGGGGATGGCATTGCCCTAGGATTTATTTATAAAAATGTTAAGATAGTTCAAGAAGAAGATCACAAAGAGGAACAACTCATTCCGAACAGACCCTCTATGTTTATCATCCTGAAAGTCAGTCTTCAAAATCTGTACCTACTCTCTCTTTCCCATGCTTTAGAGTTAATTAGCAAATCTCCATAGAGACACAGGAGGTTGGTGCATCTCCTCTCTCACCTGAACAGCACTGAATTTGGCTTGAGGACAACCTGACAATCAACTCCTACCCTCTCTTGCAGAGAATGTAATGATGCAGCTGAAGTAAGAGCATGTAAAAATAGGTCAGAGATTACAGCTCACACACATGACCTCCCTTCTCTCTAAACTTCCAGGAGAAAGTATTAGCTTTCTTCTAATTGCTATTTCACAAGAATGAGAGGCGGGGCTGACTACAATGAACAGTGAAGCTAAAGATATACACTCAATATCCACTCAGCTTCTGTTTATGCATTTTTCAAGCCAATTAACAAGCATTCCCTACAACTCCAACTTGTTAATTGAAGCTAATGTTTTGCAATGTTTGTGATTTGCAAGAGACTGACTTATACCATAGGGCAAACTTAGTCCCAACTACATCAGCAATAAAACTCCTAAAGTCTGTCTTGTTGATATTTATTTCACACACACTCCTATAATGGTATATATACACGTGTGTGTGTGTGTGTGTATTTATACACACTTGTGTGTGTGGGAGAGATGTAAATATCGATAAAATACACAATCTCTCTCAAAGGATTGTGGGAGTGTGTGGGAGTGCTTTGCTGTTCCCTCTGTGTTTCTGGTGGGAAATGGGGTTTCGGTTTTTTGTGCTTGTTTAGTTTTGTGGTTGTTATGGGTTTAATTGCAGGATTTCTTTAGTTTTTCGCAAGCTTTGTCTGCCCACTGGCTCAGTTTCTTGTGGATCATGAAGGTTTAACCTGTTGCCATGGGTTGCGGATTTTGCCTCCAGACTCTGCTCCTTGGGAGGAGCATGTTCAAAGTATGTAGAAGATGACTGAGTTTAAAAATGTGGTATGCCTCCCACATGAGCCATGCTGTTTTGTTTGTTGGCATGGCTAAGCAAACTGTTGTGGAGGAGATTGTTGTGCAGGATGTTTTTGTCCCTGTAGTGCCCCTCTCAACATCTGCTGTCACTATCTTTAAGGTTCTTCCTTTTTTTTTTTTTTTTAGGAAAGGAACAACTGGCTAGAGACCTGGCGAGTTATGGTAAGATCACTAGCCCTATTAGACGGATTCCTTTGGGTTGTAATATCCCAGAGGTTTGGCATGTGTTATCCTGTTGTAGGCAGGTTTATACGCTATTTAAACAATGCTTTCGAAGTTGAAAGTTTCCCTGAAGTAAGGATTGAGGAGTTTAACTACACTGTGTTTGTTGCCACTGAGGAATGGCCTGCTTTCATTGTGGGAGTCTAACACATTTGGTTGATCAGTGGCCTAAGAGGAGGCAGACTGCCCTGGGAATGGTGACCCTGTGCCTGGGCACGTGGAGGTTTCTGAGAGTAAAGCACAAGGGTGCTGGGTGGCTGGGACAGATACTGGGTCCCATCAGGCTCCAGTGTCTCTGGGGATGTTGGTTCGGGGGGAGGTGGGGTAGTGCCCCCTTTATAACCTGAGGGAGATGGTATTACTGGTTCTGTGGCTCCTGACTCAGTGGCCTGAGTCTGACTGCAAAACGGAGGCTGAGCCTGTTGCTATGGAATCTGCAGCCTCAGCTGAGGAATCTGGCTTGCTGACAAAGCCCCAAAGCAAAAAGCATCTGTTGAAGGAGGCGGGAGCTCCATTTTTGGAGGGTGCTGCAAAGTGGGCTAGTTTTGTCAATGTAGTTGGGATGCCCATTGCTGAGGGTGGTTCTTGGGGGCATGGAGAATTCTCCGGTATTAGTTTTGATCCCCACCCCACTCCCAGCAGCCCCTCTCCCTCCGGTCTCTAAGGTTCCACTTCTTGAGGTTGGTAGTGACTCTAAGTCAGAATGTGGTGGATGACAAACTCACATATTCTTAAGTTACTGAACTCCCTAAGAGGGGATATACCCCAGATGCTATTGGTAGGTTTCTGGACGAGACAACAGGGAAATGTGGAGTAGAGTAGCAGATTGGTTTCCTGACCTTAATCGGTTGTTACTGTCTGCTCAGAATACTGTGAGACATGTCTGAGTTGGACAAAAAGAAGTTATACAGATTGACAAAATTGATGACAAAGTGCTTGTCTCCTTGACCAATGGAAATCTGGGGATTAATGGATATAGAAAATTTGGTGATTTTGTTTGGGGTGGGGTTTCTGGATCTATTTCTTATTTTTTCTGTAAGTATTGGTCTGAGGGATAATTTTGTATGTGGCTCTCTGAATGTGATTGGGTACAGGGAAATTAAAAAATGCATGGCTCTTTTTGAGCACCTTTCACAAAAAAAGGTGGACATTTCATTTTTGCAAGAGACAAACAGATGCAGGCAACCAAACTGGCTGGCTTGCTGATTGGCGAGGGAGAGATTTTCTGAGTCATGGTTCCACTGCAAGTGCAGGGGTTGCCATTCTCTTTGTGGACAGAGTCACAAGCAGAAGTTGTTGCAAGCTATTTATTGACAGTTCAAGCTACTTTTGAGCAGTCTCTCTTTGATTATTCTCTATGCTCCTACTGTAGGGAAATACAGGGTGTGTTTTTTTCAGTGCTTGGATGCTCTTTTGACAAATTGTTTGACAAGTGATATTTTAATTTTGCAAGGTAATTTTAATTGTACTCTTAATGAGAGATTAGATAGGAATCATTTGGAACAGCATCCACGATCTGTTCAGTGACTTGCAACTCTTTTACAGGCTTCTGACCTTACTGACGTGTAGTGACATTTTCAACCTTATGTGCAGCATTACATTTGATTGAGTGCTAGTGCCACCTCTTTCTCTATGGCGCATTTGGGCTGTTTTCACTCATTTGTCTCATTTGCTTTCTAGCTACACTGTCCCTACTGGGATTTCAGATAATGGTTTGGGGTCTTATTTGTCTTTCGTCTCCCTTCTATTCAAGACACCCATACTGGTATTTTAACAGTCACCTTTTACAAGATGTTCATTTTTGGGGAGCCTGGGTTGCCTCAAAGGATGTTTTCCCCTCCTTGAGGCAATGGTGGGAGATGGATAAAATTAACATTAAATGTTTTGTCAGCAATACACGCAGCACAAAACCCTGGGCCTTTGCCAGAGTATGGAGAAGTTAGAGTTGGGGATTGTAGAACTTCAAGTCTTTCATGGCAGTAATGATGCTGGATTGTATGAGGGCTTGAAATTATATATATACATATACACATACATACACACACACACACACACACACACACACACACTATAAATAAAACATATATAAACAAACAGTTCTGTTGGATAGCAAAGTTCAGGGTGCACTGGTTAGGGCCCAATTTCATGGCCTCTCTCAAGAAGATGAGCCTACTCACTTTCAATTCGACCTGGAAAAGAAACAGAAGATGATTGGCCGCTTCAAGACATCGTAAGGCAAGAGTTTTCAGATCATGTAAGGATTAGGAAATTTGCAGTGATTTTTTTCTCAGACCTGTATGCCACAGAGCCAGTGTGTCCATCTGAGACTCAGCGGCTCTTCGAGGCTCTTCTTAGGATCTCAGTGTTGGACATAGACAGACTTGAACAGGATCGGACAACCACAGAATTGACTTCTACCCTAAATGACTTTGCTCCAGTGAAGGCACGTGGTATTGATAGTTTGCCTATTGAGTTTTATAAGGCCTTTGGATCCTTCTTGGGCCTCACTTGTTCCAGATTTTTCAGGAGAGCGGAGAGAAGATATCGCCATTTGGTTGTTGTCAAATGGTTCTTATACTGTTGTCTAAGAAGGGGGATCTTGGGGAGGTGAAGAATTGGAGACTCATGTCCCTGCTTTGCTCCAACTAGAAAAACTATTTTCAAAGGCCTTGGAAAAAACAGACTGATTGGTTTGGTCGTGCACCCTTATTGAGCCCATTATGTCCCCAGTGGTCCACTTTCTTATTGCAGGATGTAATTTCAGCCTCAGATATGTCTGAATTTGAATGTTGGGTTGATTTTCCTTAATCAAGAAAAAGCTTTTGATCATGGATATTTGTTTTGCACACTTTGTGCTTTTGGGCCCAGATTTGTCTCCTACTTTCAGTCACTGTTTAACAATACTTAAGGTGAACGGTGCTTTAAGAGCCCCCTTTCCAGTCTGCAGGGGAATCAGATAGGGTTGTTCCCTCTCTGGGTTACTGTAGGTTCTTTCTATCAAGCCTCTGTTATGCATGTTGCAAAAGAGCCTTCTGGCCTTTCTCTCCCTGTTCAGCTTATACTCCGGTGCAAGTTTCTGCTGACGATGTGACTGTGTTACTCATGATTGTGATGGCCAGGTTTGGCAGACTCTCAGCACTCTTTTATGAAGGCTTGCTCAGCTCATATAAAGTGGGAGAAGAATGGCACACTCGTATTGGAGGCTTTGGTGATCTCCCGCCCCCGACTTTGCTAGAGTAGGCTACTGTGGAGCTGAAATGGCTTTAAGGCACTGGGAATTATGCTGGGACCAAATGATACTTTGGGTCAAAGTTGGGAGGGAGTTATGGAAAAGCTGGAGGGAAGGTTGCAAAGGTGAAAGTGGGGTTTGTCTCAACTCTCCTTCTAAGAGTGGGTGTTAGTCATTAATCATTTCATAGAATATCAGGGCTGGAAGGGACCTCAGGAGGTCATCTAGTCCAACCCCCTGCTCAAAGCAGGACCAATCCCCAATTTTTGCCCCAGATCCCTAGATGGCCCCCTCAAGGATTGAACTCACAACCCTGGGTTTAGGAGGCCAATGCTCAAACCACTGAGCTATACCTCCCCCCAACTGCCTTTATGTTGTGGCATAATTCTATTATTTTGGATCCCCCTTCACACTTTAGAAAGGAGTTCAGAAGGTTCTTTTGGACTGCAGCAAAGTGAGACTCACCGGCATGGCACCTCCTGCTGGTCATCTTGGGTATTAGCTCTTGTCCAGCCCAGAGCACCCTCTGCAGGCTGGTGTCTCACCTGCCTTAGGCCCCATGTCCCTCCCAGACCCTGGTGCCCAGTACCTTGGGGTGCTGCCCCAGCACAGTAACCCCACACACTGGGTCTCCCCTCCCAGGGGAACCCCCAACCCTCTACCCCCACCTTGCCTCAGTGGCTACTGCCAGTCATTATCTAGCCCCCTGTCACTGGGGCAAACTGCAGTCTGTAAAGGCCACCCAACATCGGCAAGGGGGTCAGACCAGCTGCCTCTGCCTAACCCCAGGCTGCAGCTCTGCAACCCCAGTACCTGCTTTGGCCCTTAGCAAGGCCCACAGCCTGGGGATTTGCCAGGCTAGACTTCCCCAGCTCCTCTTGTCTTTCTCCAGCATTGCTCTACTCCCAGTCCCTGAGCTCCCAAGCAGCCAAGTACTTCTCTCTCCACAGCTAGAAAGAGACTGATTGCCTTCTGGCCCTACAGCCCTTTTATAGGGCCCAGCCTGGCCCTGATTGGCTGCCTCTTAGCCTTTTCTTATTGGCTCTCAGTCCCAGCCCTCTCCAAGAGCTGGCTTTTAACCCTTTCTGAGATGGAGCGGGGTGACCACCCCACTACATGGACTTTTTCAGGGAAGGCCATTGCGACAGTGGCAGACCAGGTGACTGCTCAGACCCAGGCTCCTAGACCAGGGGTCTCCAAACTTTATGAGACGAGGGCCATATTAGATTTTTGAAGGGGCTTTGCGGGCTGAAGCAACTGTGAAAGAAATTAAGTAAACATATGCAAAATACTTTAAAAAACAACTACTCTACTGTGTCAGTGTTGCATTAAATTCTAAATCAGGTATAAAAGTTAATCGATGCAGGTACTGTAAGTTTGCTCCCCTTTTTGGGTCTGTTCTGCCCCGTGCCTGCTCCCTTCTCCCTGTGCCTGCTAGGCATGCCTGCTCTGCTGAAGAAAATGACAAAGGATTGAAAGTTTGGCTGTACTTTGGTAAGAGAAGCTCCAGGTTCCCACTGTTGGTTGGGACTGTTTGGTTCTATTAGTGCTGTAGTTAAAATTTAACCATTATGAAATTGTTAATTTCCATCTTCTTTACTCCATTTATTGGAGATGTAATGAAGCATCTGGCTTGTATTTTTACTCTAAGGCAGGGGTCAGTGCCTGCTCGGCTGCAACAGCAACTCTCCCCTAAGTTGGCTCCCCTTTTGGGGGGACACTGGCTCCCAGAGGCACTCACTCCTCTGCACAGCTCAGCTGTGCTGCCACCCCATGTGAGCTGCTGCCTGCGGCCCCTCCCCCTGCCTGCTCGGCGTGCCTACTCAGCTGTTCACTTCTCCCCTGTTGGTTGGAGGGCCAGACAAATGGAAGCCCCGAGCCGGATACGGCTCGCTGGCCGTAGTTTGGAGACCCCTGCCCTAGACCTCAACTGAACAAAGACGAATGCACAGCCATAACGAGTCTGGCTCACCTGTGTGTTAGTGTTGTTAAAACACGTATTAGAAATATAAAAACGTGCTTAGTGTTTAGACTTTATGAAACGCATGTAGGATGTTGCATGTATTCATCTTACTTACAACATCTGTACCCCATGTTATAAGGTGACAGTGAGTGTTTGCATCATAATCCTCTGTGATTGTGTAAGTCAAACAAACAGGAAAGCAGCATTAATTCATGTAGAAATGTTGGCTTTCTACAGAAGATCCTATCCACCAGGAAGGCCCATGGAAACCAAATGAGCCCTTGTGAAACAACAAAGAACAAAGACTTTATTAAATGCATTCCTCTCCCTCCCCCCATGAAGAGGAGATATGCCCACAAACTCATCTCATCTGCTTGAACTCTGGGGGGAAGGGAATACAAATCCCTAACAAGAAAAATGGTATCTCTATGCTGCTTGGACTTTGGGATGTCAAGATTTCTATGCATAAGCAAGGGATCCCCAGCTGCTTAGCCTGGATTAGCCCTAAAGGACAAAGAAGCTTCTGTATTATGCAAACTCTCTATCACCTGTTGAAACCTAAGACTGTAACTCATGTGTCTGTGTGTGAACATGTTTATCTGCTTTAACCTTGTAAATAAATCTCATTTCTTTTTCTTTGTTAATAAATCTTTAGTTAATTTATTATAGGATTATCTTTGATGTAATAGCTAAAGTGCAGTTGACCTGGGGTAAGTGACCAGTCCTTTGGGATTGGGAGTAACCTGAATATTATTGTGATTTTTTTGGTGTAAGGGACTATCTACCCCACATGTAAGCTTGCCCAGTTGACAAGACAGAGGTATGCAAGGGGACTATATGTGACTGGCTGTTATAGTGCCTCAGGAGTTTACACTTGATACTTGGTGGTTGAAATCTAAGTACAGAACTCAAAACCAATTTGGGTCTTCCCCGAGGTTGGTACTAATGCATTTGAGCCAGTCCAAAAAGCTTGAGAGCCATCACTGACAAGGCAGAGTATTTTGTGTGCAGAAGGGGGTCAAGGTCTCATTGAGTTTCTGAGCAGAGTCACTACTTTTCGGTTACAGTCTCTGCAGCAGCTGCTGTTTGGGGATAAGCTTCCTCCTTGGAAGCAACTGGCCTTTGCTTTTTTTAGGCAAGTGGGGGAGCGTGGTTGGGTTTTGATTCTGGATTTTTGTTGTTGGAACCTGAGTGCCTCAATTTTGAGGTGTTACCTGATTTTTAATCAAAGCCTTTTTAAAGCTTGGAGATTGTAAACCACAGAGTAGGAGGCTGGAATTCCCAGGGCTGCTTGCTGTACTCCTTTTTAATGACCCTGCCATGAGGATTCCAAGTGTTTGTTTCTAGGAGTCCTGTCTCTTCCCTTAATGCAGCAGGAGTAACAAAACAGGTTCATTTAATTGATTTTACTAATTTTACATGAGTCTCAGTGGATATTTTGGCTGTCAAGCTCTCAATTCACTGGGTTTCTCAGATTTTAATCAGAAGGAGGATTCTGCCCTTCCTAGGGACAGTATTGCCAGTCTGGACAGTTGCCTCCTTGAGCAAGCCATTTCTGATTATACTAAATGTTTCTATTTTTTTTTGCCTGGTATTCCTACTGTGGATTGGAATGCTGACAAGCCTGGCAGCTTGCTTACCTTCAGTGCATCTTCTGAATTTACTTTTAACTTCTTAGCCCACAAGTCATTGTATGTGCTTGTGGTAAAGATTCATCATTTCTGAATGCTTGTTGATTATCCAATACAGTATGGAGAAGACCGCTTCTTGTGATGGACTCCACCCATCCACCCTGGTGAACTGTATACAAGCCTCCAATTGTAAAAAGGATGGGTGATCTCCAATAGAGAATTCTTCATGCCACGAATGTGTTTGTGCATAGTTTAATTCTGTGTCATGTCCTTTTTGTGACATGGAGGAGACAGTTTCTCATATGATTTTTTACTTGTTCCAAGTTACAGCCACTATGTGTTTTACTTCAGGGTATTTGTTAGTTATTGTCCTTTGATGTTTTTCCTACTGCATTTATTTTTACTGTTTGATATAGATTCGTACATAGATCTGTGGTATGCTTTGCAAACTTTACTTTGTGTCAAGCAAAGATGTCCATTTTAAAAAATACAATGATGTAAATTATTTGGTATTGGGGTTGCCAATGTTCTTTGAATTTTAGTGGTTTTATGCCCTCATTTGCAGTTTAGATATTATATTCATATAAGCAATTTCGATCAATTTATTCAGTGGTGGGTTACTAGAAGTGTAGTTTGTACTGTTCGGGGTAGGCAATTATTTTTGAGTTTGTACTTTATTTTCTTGTTTTTACTGTGTTTTTGTACTTTAAAAATCACTCTCTCTCTCATGTATGCACACACATGAGAGCATAACCTAACCTATATGAGACAGACAGACAGACAGACAATTTTCCTCTGGCTTCTCTTGTTCAGCATCCACCACGCAAAACTAGTAAACACCTTATGGCCAAAAGTTGCCTGTATCTACAAAGATATTTCCTTCCATTGGTATTGACACTTTCTAATTTCTTTAGTGAGCAGCTGAACCAGTATCTGGCCTAGGTGCTATGGTACTTATTGAAACAATATGCCATCTTATATTTCACAAAAAGCTTGTAAAATATTATTTTTTGAAAATGAAAAAAAAATGGCAAAACAAGAAGGGAAAACACCTCTAAGTAATAGTGGTACAGCAAATGAATGGAAACAAAAGCCAGGCTGAGCAAGTCTGAGCCTCATGCTCTGTTGTTGCTCCTGCAAGATGAATATCAGATGTAACAAGCTTCACTTAAACAGATGCTTAACCACAGATTTTCTATGGGATAAGAGGAAACCGATATATGGATTCCATTTTTACAAGTACTGAGTGAGCAGAAAAGTGGAGCTTCCTTAGTTGCTGATAAGGTGCTGATGTAGTGCATGCCTCGACGGAATTTTTAATGAAATGCCTTCAAAAAAGGCAAAGTAGTATGCATATAGACACACAATCTTCTCCAATACATAACTGCACTGCAATTTATTTTTTTTTTCCTTTTAAATTATAATTTTGGAAGGAAAGAGAGAGAAAAGGACCCAACATATACATAATTCTGTGTTACTAAAAGTCACTACTGAGATGCTTACAAAAAAGGGGCACTTGGATAAGAATATAAAGTTTCTTTCTTGTGAGAAAATCTTTACTTTTCAGGAAATGTCACAAAAATCCTTCAGATCCTTCTTTCACACAGACTACAGAAGTTTTCAAGTGATGTGATGAATTGCTTTCTTTAGTTTCACAGATTTGATAAGCAATTTATCCATAGCAGAGATTAACAGGATTGGACTGCAGTAAAACACTAGTCTCACCACTCTAGATATGTCTGATTTTAAAGCGAAGGTGTTTTTTTTCCTCCTGCCAGCTATTTTCATACCGAACAGGCAAGACACATTTGTATCTTATAAAAAAAAAATCTCATCTTAAACACCAGCAAATAAATGTGCAACTGCCACTACGTTTAGCAGCAGGGATGTTTGCATGTTTATTCCGGTCTCTGGGAAATGAGCCTGCAAATCTCACGAACTACCAGAAATGCACTGGGAAATGTTTTCTGTTCAAGAGTAGCCACTTCACCATATACCACATATGTATTTTTAATTTCTCGGGGTCCTACTGTGAAAGGGTACAACTTGCATTAACAAAAGAAAACCAGAAGGCCCAAAATTTCTCTCCAGGACATACTATGACCTCATTGTCTTAATCATACCTGACCCAGAGATTCTTTTCAGTTCTAAAAAAGCATCAGGTTTCAGTCCCGATTTCCCTCCTTGCCCCCAAAATAATGTGCCCTCTTCTTCCTGTCCATGACACCTGAAAGCTGATGGCCCATTGACAGCTGCCTGAATTGGTTTATTCTTCATTAACTGTTTGCTTTGGATCAAATGAAAGCATTGAGGAAACGGACAACAGCCCCGTTGGGAGAAGAGTCATGTGGGACAAATTAGGAGCTGCTGTAAGATTTAAGAGCCAGGGGGAAAAACAGGGCTAACTGGAGGCAGCTGTCAGGATGTGGTTTTTGTGTTTATATTCCTCTCCTTACCTCACTTAAACCCCTTATGAGAGAAAGTGTGTGTGACCCATAAGGGGATCAATTCCTTCCATCATACAGAAGGCATGAGAACATAACCTAACCTATATGAGACTAATGCCTAACCAGAAGCATAGGGGCAATGGGAAGAGACATTTATTTAACAAAACCTTCAACCTCTTCTTATCTAAATACCATAATTGGCATTAAATTGTAGTTTTAGCAGATATCAGTAATGATAACTGAGTGAGCCAACATCGGAGCAACAAAGTCAAGAGAACTGGAGATCGGAGGCTTAGTTTTCTTTTTCTGTGAATGGCAGATTCTGTTTCTGAGTTGACCTTCCACCACCTCTATCATGCTTCAAACTCTCAAACAACAATATTTTAACATGGCACGCTGCCAGCACCTTTTGCTTTTTGGGCGAGGACAAGGTTTTGTTTATTCACACATATTCCAAATGGTTTAAAGTTTCAGCTTTAATTTAGAAGAGATGTTGCAAATGATTTAAAATAAAAACTAAAGTAGACATTTTTCTTGGGAGAGGTTTCCCTCTGCTTGCATTTCTCTATGAATTCCCACACGCATGCACTCACCAACATGGTCTCTCCCTCTTCTTCGGGCTCCCAAAGGAACAACTTTGGGAGTGTTCTTCTTTTCTATTATAATGGAGGAAGTCCACTCCCTTGGGGATGTCTGTCCCAACCCTTTTCATCACAGCCCTCGACTCATGTAATATCAATTCAAGTAATTTTGGAGCAGGAAGGATATCAAAGACACAGATAATAAAAAAGGAGACGACATGGATGAATGAGACACAGCACAGTCTGCTTGTTCCAATTCACTGAATATGTGATAGCCTCCCATTCAAAGTTTCCCCATAAGAAAGTCCCCCCTCCCGCTCCCAACTCTACCCAAGACGCCAACTAAACATCTGGATTTGCTGCCTCCCTAGACAATGGCATGCAGATCAGAGATGCAAGGAAATTGGATTGTTCCAGAGCCAAGAAGGTCCCTTAACTCTAACTGGCTTTCTGAAGAAACAGAAGTGGCAACAGATCCTTTTGAGACTTATCAAAAAGATGATATTTGGGGCCTTTGCTATCCCAGTGCCAGGCCCTTTGCTGTCCATAAGCCTAAGGTCTGCTGTTACTGACTTTTTTTAATATGCTTTTTTATTAATTAAAAAATCATCTTATATTTAAACAAAACATTCTCATTCACTTTTAGTTCAGTCCTCATCTCTAAAAATAGTATTCGAAAGAGGGGAAGGTAGAAGACTATCTAATTTACAAAAGGCTCTGTTGCAACTTCATAATTACAGTAAAAACTGTTATCCGGCATGTTGGAGGAATGGGGGGTAAATCCAAAATTCCGGTTAACTAAGATGGAGGGAGTTTGGGTGCGGGAGGGGGCTCAGGGCAGGGGGTATGGGAGGGATTTCAGGGTGCCGGATCTGGGCGGCGCTCACCTTGGGCAGCTACCTGCAAGCAGCGACCTCTCCCTGCTGCTCCTAGGCGGAGGCACAGCCAGGCAGCTCTACGCGCTGCCTCCAGCTACAGATGCCGCCCCTGCAGCTCCCATTGGCTGTGGTTCCCGGCCAACGGGAGCTGCGGAGCCAGTGCTCAGGCGGGGTAGGATGGGGGCAGTGCACAGAGCCCCCGTGGCCGTTCCTCCATGTAGGAGCAACAGGGACATGTTGTTGCTTCTGGAGAGCCACACGGCGCAAGGTAAGGAGCCTGCCAGCCCAGCGCCAACCTGATTCTTCATGGCTTGGTCAGCGGTGCTGAACAGAGCCGCCAGGGTCCCTTTTCAGCCAGACTTTCCAGTTGAAAATTGGATACCTGTCAACCCTATTGAAGATCAGAAATGCTGGTTTATAGAGCTTTCCAGTTGGTAAAGTGCTGGATAACACAGCGGTTACTGTAATATTAAATTAGTGCAAAATAAGTGGAAAGGGGAAGATTTTCAAAAGCTTCACTTTACACTGTGCTCCTAAATCCCTTAATGTTCTTGAAAACCTCCCCCAAAATGAATGTGCACATTTTCTTCCCCTAACTTCCATTTTGGGAGGGTTAATTAAACCCACGATCCTATTGTTCCCTTCAGGGATCTGCGTGGGAAATGCATGTTCTTAGCAAGAAGAAATATGTAATATAAAAGAGTGTTTCTGCACCAAATTAAGGGCTGCATTTTTACTACCCTGCATATCGTTACTCTCATGAAGCAAGAGGAATTTTACAAAATCTGGCTCTAATGTGTTTTTGAACCAAGAGTCTAAAGTCAAGAAAATGTTTCAGCTCTGTGCCCTATAAAGAGAAGGGAGAACTCTGGGAAAAAGAGCTTCAGATACTGGTTTTCACGTAAATATGCAGGGGGGAAAAAAGCTGCACTCCCACCTATCAGACCTAGGTATTTATATGGTGCCAATCACCATAGTATCTAGGATTTACAAAGCACTTCACCACGCATTTAATTAAATACTGGATTGACTGAAGGGAGACAACAAGACCTGCCTACTGAGCTATGCCACAAGTTCACAAAATCTTAGTGGTTTGCAGATAACATCTATGCCATATTTATTTATTCACCCAAATGTTCACAGGGGAGCTGGGTACCTAGAGATCAATGCCTGCAAAAACATGTCTCAAGGCAAACTAAATATGTATTTTTCCCAGCCAATAATGCCTATTTATTTTAAAAAGGCCGATAATTACTTCACTATGTAAAATGTAAAAAGAGAATTTGAGTTTACCAGTTTATAGTACCAAAACTGGAAATTTGGGAGAGTGGGGTTGGGGAAAGAAGAGGAGAAAGAGAAAAGGACAAATAAATCGTGTGTGTTAAATGGGAAGCCACCTTTACACATGCTAAAATGAACAGCTTTCACCTGAGAGCAAACTAGAGCAGGCGGCTATGTTACATATAGCCTGCCAAAAAAAAAAAAAAAAGGACAAAAGCAGATTAATTGTCAGGCCTTGCAGTCCCAGTGATCCATCTTCCTCAGACCTGTAAGCTGTATTGTTTTTGGGGGGAGACTTTATTTAAATAAAATGCGGCACAAGAAGAAACAGAGCATCAGTGAGCCAAAACTGATCCCGATACTATTAAGTCAACAAAGCAACCAACACATGTATCACTGCTGCTGCTGCTGCTACTTTGTAGGATGTAAGGTAAGATACATGCAGGCACACAGCAGTGAAAATTGAATTACTCTTAAAATTGAATTACTAACAAACAAACAGGCTTTAGTACACATGTGTCATTCACTAAATCTGTCTGGCTCGTTACAGAAAACTAATTTGGCAGGGATCCAAGGCTCAAGTAGTAAAGAGGGCTCTTTCCACATAGATCTGGTCAGAGCACTCTCTCTCTCTCTCTCTCTCTCTCTCTCGCTTATGAACATAGAACCATAGAATCATAGGGTTAGAAAGGACTGCCAGGGTCATCTAGTCTAACCCCCGATCAAGATGCAGGATTTGTTGTCTCTAAGCCATCCAAGAGAGATGGCTATCCAGCCTCCTTTTGAAAACCTCCAGGGAAGGAGCTTCCAAAAGCTCCCTAGGCAGTCTGTTCCATTGTCCTACTGTTCTTACAGTTAGGAAGTTTTTCCTGAGATTTAATCTAAATCTACTTTCCTTTCAGAAGAGATTTCAGTGCCATTACTGAATCTGTGGTGTGCCGGACAATATCGGATTCTCATCCTTTGGCCTCCAATTACTGTATGAAGGATTGCCTCAAAAATGTGCTTCTCAAAACCTGGAACTTTTCCTATCTCATCCAGGAACACTTTCAAATTTTGTGGTGCATGTAATCTGGTCTCATCTGCCCAGTTAATAATGTGTTTTTATCAAAATTAATTTCTCTTGTATTGATTTACAATGGTACAAGGGCAGGGGGCCTGGTTTGGGGGAAGAGCAACATATCGATTCCCGTTCCAGATGTGACACTGAATCTTGGGGATCTCTTCGCTAGCTGCTTATTTTTAGCAGGCAAAAACGCAAATCCAGGTTGTGATTGGAATACAGCTGCATCGTTTTGCTTTACTACCACGCTGTGAAAAATGTAGTAAAGCTTCCAAAGTTTGGCTTCTTTCTCCACAGTGTGGCAGTAAAGCGAAGCAGCACAATTATATTCAACTTGTAACCAACATCAAGGGCTCACAATGACTGGAGAATGTGGTCTATTTTTATATCTCTGTAGAGGAGACATTTTTAGCTTTAAAGGGAACTAACTGTGTCCCCTTGGCACTTACTGAAGGTGAGGAAGGATGAGGCCAGATCTGTCTGCACTGCTAGAAACAGGCACTGACCCTCCTATTCTTCCATGGGCAAAGCTTTGCTCTGTCTTCTTGTGCTCTTAGCTCCTTCTCTTTGCATTTGGCTCTGATCAGATAGTTCCCTCCATCCAGAGTGTGATTCTTACTCTATAAACTATAACAATAAAGACAGTTCCTAATGAAAATTATGACTTTCATTATCTTTAATCAAAACACGGACTAATTGTGAAGAAGAAAAAAAAAATTACCATCAGCTACAATTATATGTGCTGATACCTTCCCAGCATGGCTTCCTAGTCAAAATTTCTTGAGTCATGTTCCATACATTAAAGGTTGAACCATTTTATAAGCAGTTCCTATAGACCAAATCCCACAATGCTTACTACTGAGAATAGTGTGTACTAGCGTGAGTCTTCCTATTGACTTGGATGAGAAGGCTATTAGTAGTAAAACCACATTCATAAGTGTTTTCAGGATTGGGTTCTCAGTCTGCATACAATCTAAAACACAAATTTTGTTAAAAACAGTAATAATTCAACATTGAGAATATTTGCTTATTTAAAGCGATACATTTTCCATTATTAAAGTTGCATCATAAAAGAACCTAATAATTAAAACTAATGGTCTTTTATGCCAACTAGAGCTACCCTACTTCCCTCTTCCTGGGGCTTTGTCTCCTTTGATCTGTCCGTCTGTGTTAATAACATGAGCTGCAGGAGTGGCAGGTTCAAGTTGAAATGAGGTAAGTAATTCCTGAGCGGAACGAATCTGAACTGAGCAAGCAGCCAGAGACGCCAAGACATCCCCCCAAAAAACCAACCACACATACCAAATATTCCCAACATGCAGCGTGACTGAGCCTGCTGCGCTGAATCACTGGAGGAACAGCTATCTGTCAGCATGTAGGCGACTGCAGCTAACCTTGAGTAGTATCATTTTGAATATTTTTTGGTCACATTTCTTCCTCGTCCAGCACTTTATTCAAGGGTATGTGAGACTTACAAGTATGAAGCTTGTCTATATTCCACCTTTTTTTTCCATTCCTCCACCTACTGGTTGATTAACAGATGACTGAACTGAACACCTTGAAAGGTCATGATAACAAACCCAATTTATTATTTCCAAAAGGACAAAAACAAAAAGGTGGAAGAATCTGAATAAGTAAAAAATTGTATTAGCTTTTGATTTTATTCATCAGCAAGATCACCTCTCATTTAAGAAGCAAGGATAGATAATACCTAACAGGATGGGAATAATAAATAATAATAATAATAATAAAAGTCTGCTCTTCAAAATAGAACCCTGTTCTATTATTTCCAGCTTTAATACAGACTGATAGCTATGTGTTCCGATCACCACAAAGCACAATGGTATTATTTATAAAAGGATACGGCACTGTTTGGGTGAGCTCCTCTCACGGAAATCACACCACTTTGTGCATCTATAAAGACATCAGATTTTTCTGTTTTACTAACAATACTGTTACTATATTCTACAGTTTTCAGGCACATCAAGAGAACACTATTTATTGTGAATTTCTGCTGATCGTAGTACCTTTGGGAGGTGCTTCCTTTCCTCCCCATGATGATCCGAGAGTGCAACAGTCAATTTAGAGGTGCTAATACATGTGTTACATCATCCATGCCATGGTATTTTAAAGCTAGCTATTTGGGCTAGTCCCTTAAGTTGTTGGGCTACGGAGGTTACCTTTCCTGTCTTGCCACGAGAGATGCCACAATGATTCCCTTTCTTATTACTTTGTGGGTGAGTTTCTTCCTGATATAATTTCTTTTCTTTTCTTTTCTTTTTTTTTTTTTTTTTTTTTTGAGAGGGATGGTTTTGGGCACTGGAAAAAATATGACCCATTATCCAGTAGTTAGAGTCATACTGAAAACTTAAAAAAAAAAAAAACCCACAACAACAAACAAAAAAAATCCACACACACAACCCTATCATTTTCAAGGCAACACACACAGCATTTTATACAAAATCTAAGACCATTAAGAGCAAAAAACAATTAACACAATTATGTGACCAACTGTTCGTGTTATTCACATTTTATTGCCGCACTGCCTGGCACTTCTACAGCAATCCCGCCACTTCTAAATTGATGGGGGGATTTCGGAAGTGAAGTTTGGGGGCTGTTTGAGGAGCAAGGAATTTTCTGGAAGTGCAGATTTTGATCCGTGCTCTCTCGATCTCATCCCCTCTGCGCATTGCGTGCCAAGAATACCAGAGGAGTTCTACAGAGACACTTCTGATGATGCAATGCACGGTCACAAGACCTGGGCACTTATCCATTTGCCCACTCCAACAATTTTCTGTCTCAAATCATTTCCATACTCACAGAAGCATGAAAGAGGGGCAGTGACAGACACGAAACCTAGCACGAAATACCATGGAAGAACTCCTGTCTCGTATTCACCGGAAATTAACTCTTTACCGACTTGATCTGCTTCTAGACAAAGCAAAATGCGGGGAAGGGAGGAAAGATTGGTGAAAACAATAAATCAAACCTGAAAGTCCTTTTGTATTGAAATCAGGGGGTGGGAACTGATATTGGCATGCACAAAAATATGAGAAAGTTATCTTGCTCTATTGATTTGACAGAGAAATGAAATTATCTCTACTTGATGTCTCACTCCTCCTGAGCCAAGCCTTTGTGCAGGATTCCATCTTGATTCCAGGAAAGTAACAAAGGACACAACCACAACAACAATAAATTCATATTGCAAAACATTCAGCTATATCAGTAAGTGATATTTTTCTTAATTAAAGCAAAAACCCTCTTTCAATTTTTCCCTTTCACTCGGCATCTGCTTTCAATTGTGGGTATGATGAAGGGCAGGGCACAATCAAAATGAGGGCATTCTGAAAGACAAATTATGCTCTGTAAATGTTTCTGCCATCTTTTATCCCCTGAATTAAATCTAAAGGTGTAACTTTTATTTTTTTGAGTACTAAAAATTAGATGTAATATGAATTCAAGTTTAATTTCTTATTTACTAGTCTGTTAACAGAAAATAAAGGCAACTCCGTATTGCAGCAGGCTTTATATTATGTTCAAATTACTAATTATACAGAAGTAAAAGAAAGAGGAGAGAAAATGACCAAGAGTCTGGAAAATCCTAACGTGAACTTAGTCACAAAAGTCACCAAAAGCTTTTCTTTTTTTTCTCATCCCTAAGAAACATTTAATGGATTTTCAGATCATTCAAATACTTGGTTGCATATGTGCATTTTTATGTCATATCAAAAATTCAATTGGGCCTTATTACACTGACTTCTGCACTGTTCACGATCATTAACTTATTCATCTTTTTTGTCACGTCTGATATTTACTCAGAGCTAAGTGTCACATAGTTGTACTAAGAATCAATTAATGAATGCAAATTACAACATAACTTGGAACTGAAAAAAATTCCACCTGGAATAATGCAATATATCCAATGGCAAAATAAGGGGATTACGCTACATCAATACCTGAGGTACAACATGTGAGTTACGGCTGAACAGCTCTTAGACAGTTTTTCCAAATTATTTGGTCTATTCCCAGACTGTTTGTTGAGATTAGGAGAAGGCTTCTTGTTATTAGAAAGTGCACATTACAGGGCAATGGTCCAAATAAATAGAAGGCAGGCAGGCATATGGTAAGGCAAAGTCAACCTTTGTTAGATAAATGATCTACGTTATTTTAAAAATCTGTTCCTGCATTTCCGCCTGGCAAGGACCTTTCACCTCCTCAGCACAGTCAAGTCTGAGCAAATCTCCTCTGCAAGGATAGGTATTTGAGGGGGGGAGGTCAGCGATGAAAAGAGAAGGAGACTTGTTTAAAAAATTGTGCAGCGGCACAAGACAAAAGTAAACCCACAGCATGGCAAAGCGAAGCGGTGCAGAGAAGGAGCGAATAGACATCCTTATGTGAAGGCACAACTTCTGATGTTCCTATCAGTCACTGTATTAATACACTGAAACCTACTTAATGAATAGCTGCTAAAGGAACAGAGCTGCTAAAAGAATACATTTTCTGTTTACCAGACTGTAAAATCTGCACTAAGATCCCAGAATCCTCTTAGAGGAATAACTGCTAAAGGATTGAACCTTCAAGCACACACCAAGAGGCAACGTGCAATGATGAACCCAACCTGGCCGAAACCGCTGAAGAACGCATTTCCCTGTTCACAAGCTGCAAAACAAGACTCATTTTCTTCAACAAGTCATAAAGGAACATAAAATAGGAAGAGGAATTTTTCATAATGCCTTAGACTATATAAACCTAACAATTTTCTTCTGCAATAAAAAAAATTAAATAGTAATAATGGAAAACCTTGGGAAATGTTCAGATTTTATTAGTTTTATTAACTCAACAATATAAACTTGAATTATCTCAGTTTATTTTCTAGCTACTCATTTCAAAGTGCCTCTCAGTGCTAATGAAAATCTCAAGTGCTTTATAAAAGCAATGGGGCTGGCTGAAATGACTAGAGATTTTTATTTTTATTTATGTTAAAATGTCTTTTCCCCATTTAGTAACTAAGTTGTTAATTTAGGATGTCATAGTTACATTTTTATATCTCCAGTATTAGTAATGAGATCTGTATAATCAAAGCCACAAACAAATAAAAATATTATTTGGGCTATTACTTATTATGTATTATCATTGGGTATTTATTAATGCAAATGTGCTAGAAAGGAGGAGAATGAACCTTCCCCCGTTAAGTTTTGTGGCTGCATGGCACAGTGTGATATATTTTATACTTAGTCTCTTTTTTCCTGGCAGTTTGTGCTCCCAGTCTGAACTAAATTAAAAAACTATTTTCTACCAATTCAGCACTATTTAAACTTATTATTCCTTCAAGGATATTTTTATTTGAAGCACTTCAGGAGTTAAATTGCTAAATTATAATCAAAGTAATGACCCCAAGCGGATATACTGAGTTATGGAGTAAATTCATATAAATAAAACTGGAATGAAAGGCATTTCTCACTGAATGATACCATCTTGATTAAATTTTGTTTTGGCACTAAGAATGCCTTGTGGTTTTATCAGCCCACCACTTGCATTAAGAGTATCACAAAGAGAATGATTATCAAACAAACCCAATCAGAACTTTGCCCTCAGAGCTGTGAAAGCCTCCGATTTCTTAAGATTTCCAGATGACTTGACCGACTGTCTCATAAAACATAAGGATAATTAAACTGACATGAAACAACTGCCCTGTTCAAATTCTAGGGGCAGTTTGTCTAACCTTCTGATCCCTGGGGACCCGACAGCCGTTCCAACACCTGTCCATGGTCACTATCAGATAACCTTCATAAAAAGATTAACTGAAATCTCAGAGTAACTTGTGTACTACACAATCTACATGCGGACACAAACACATTCCATATTTCCTTCCCTTTTTAAAGCTTTACCTAAATGCTCACGTGTACAAAGCTGTAAATGCTCTATGATGAGTACTCCGAATGTCACTCAAGCAAGAGAAAAATCACATATTTGTTTTTAACATGTAGAAATACTTTAATTTATCTAGACAGAAATCATCCTAATCTCAAAACTCACAAAGGAAATTAAAATTGCCTACTCTTTACAATTTGACCATGTCTGTTTTTCCTTCACATATGCTGAACAGAACATTTAAACATGTCTGGCACACTTATGTATTTATTAGAAATGTTTGACTCTCTTTGTTTTCAAAAGGGTCAAAATCATTGCAGTCAATGGCAATTTTGTCATTGACTTAAATGGGACTATGATTTGGCCCTAAAATAACCAAAATGAATGACATGCTTAGATTTATTATCTGCAATGACTGCCATCGTTTTTCCTTTCTTAAAAATAAAAGACTTTACAGTTATGCCTTGTAGATATTAGTCACTTTGCCAGCTCCACTTTTATGTGAAATTAACAATTCCAAATTAGGATTTCATTTGTTCAAACATACTATTTGATTTCCCTATGCTGTTTTGGATGTCCACACAAACCACACACAATAGTGTAAGGATTAGAAGTACTTAGTTTATCATAAAATTTGTAGGAAAATTAAGAAAACATGTTAAACTGTAAAATTACAAAGAGCTCTCTGTATTAAAACCTCAGTATATGAACATATTATGTGTATTAAAAGGCAAATGGAAGTGGCAAGTTAGATGTCTGAACCACAGGAAAAGAAAATTTTGCAATACCTGTGGAAAGGAGATCTGCAGGTAGCATAACTCTTCTGTTTGTTTTAAAAGATTCTTCCTTCTCTTGATTTATTTTTTTGTTGTACCAAAACCAAATTAAGTTAGCTTTTCAGTTACCTCGATGATTCTGTACGTAGTTGGAAAACGCGATCATAAAAAATTTGGGACTGATCCCACATGGTTGTTTTCAGGAGACTCTCATTGAGGAGACCTGGACTATTCCTTTGAGTAAGAACAATTTATATGAGAAATGGCTTGGCCAAATTGGGCCCCGCGTTTGCTCCCAATATAAATAATATCCCCAAGTAGCCACATTTTGTTGTAATCAGCAATTCCATTGTAAAAAAAATTTTCTGAAACCTCATAATGACACCATAATCATACCAAGGAGTTTTAAGGGGCACCTGACTCTCCTGTCAAAGTAAAGTGGCCTGTTAACTATATATAGCATGGCATCAAAGAGCTCAGTTTTATCATTCGATATACCCTCCTGAGTTTCATTTTCTTCCTCAGAGCTCTCAATCACCGTCTGTTATGCTCTGTTCCTGCCCAAGGACAGCAGTTTACTTTCTTTTTCTTTTCTTTTTTAACTATATATTCAGTGGGGTGTCAAGCACTGATTGAGAACACATTCCATGATGATCCCTATTTTCAGTTAAAATATGTACTTGCAGTTTTAGATTTAAACACCCTGCCTTTTCAGTCCGAGTCATTTAGCTGGAGCCAATCAAGCGTGTGATTAGAAATAACAACTCACAAGCAATGAATTCAAAAAGATTAGATCTTCACTGAACTGCACAAGTCTATATCTTTTCCTCTCAAATTTCTAAAGGAGGGACAACCTCCCTCGCTCCCTCACCAACTCTCCAGTACCTGGACTTTAAATGCTGTTCTTACATGAAATCTGACTAAATACTCTCCCAGCCCATCACTCAAAACCTCACTTTTCTTGAGATGTAATCAACAAAAGTGCACTATGCGGTTTATCTTTGCTGCATTATTCCTAGCTGTGGCAAGAGCTGTAAGTTCCACTAGACTAAGTCAAAAACAAAACAAAAAAAGGGAGGGGGGGGAGGAGTATTTGTTTGGTTTTTTTTTTTTTTTTAAAAGGTAAACTCTCCACTGTTTTGCCACCATTGAAAACAAACCACTATTTGTTTTCAAACAAACCATCTACCACACTTGCACAAAAATGTAATTTAATAAAGCTGATGAGAGCTTAATTGTCAACAGGAACTTTTTCACAAGAAGTCTGAGAGTTATCAAGTAGAGCTGCTGAAAATCATGGGCCAAATTTGACACAGCAATCTTCTGGGACATGTGTTGCAGATTTCAGGAGAAAGGTTGATACCGGGAAATCTTGTTTGCATTAGCAGTCTCCAGACATCATTCAGATTTGGCCACAATCTACCCTACTCAACGGAGTCTGGGATTCAATTTTCACCATCCCCTTCCACATTAGTGACTCAGGACACAAAGACAGTCATGAAGACATGAGGAACAGGGAGCTGGTTGTTAGGAAATAAAAGTAAAGATGCTCCATAATGTACATATTCAGTTACACACATATTTTGGAGGCAGCAAATTTATAACTGACTTTGGAATAACTCATCTTCACTAGTCTCTGCTGACAGGTACTCGATAGGTGTACCTGTATGTGTGTATCTGAAAGAAAGTACCCATTCATAAAAAAAACGTTTACTAAATGTATTATGTTTATTGGCCTATTTTAATTTAGTCCTACATAAAGTATCACTTAATTATTTTTATCTGTAGCTCTCACAGCAGTTTACAAAGGTGGTTGTTTTTAATCCCAGTTTTATGGATGGGGTCACAAAGAGAAGTTAAAGTTACTTGCATGACAGCATGCAGCAAGTTACTTGGTAGAGCAGAAACTGAGGGTTTCCTCACAGTACAATAATTTCTTAGTCAGTTAAAAGTACTAATATGTGAACCTAAACATGAACCTTTTAAATATCAGCCAGTAAAACATTAATTACTACTACTACTTGGTCCTACCATAGGGTCTAGGCACCCTAGCTTCATCTTGCACATACTCAGCAGTATCTCAGGTTTCACAGTGGTAGCCGTGTTAGTCTGTATCCGCAAAAAGAACGAGAAGTACTTGTGGCACCTTAGAGACTAAGAAATTTATTTGAGCATAAGCTTTCGTGGGCTACAGCCCACTTCATCATATGTATGCAGTGGAAAATACAGTAGGAAGATATATAGAGAGAGAGATAAATATATACACACACACACACACACACACACACACACCACGAAAAAATGGGGGTTGCCAAACCAACTCTAACAAGAGTAATCAATTAAGGTGGGCTGTTATCAGCAGGAGAAAAAAAAACTTTTGTAGTGATAATCAGGATGGCCCATTTCAAATAGTTGACAAGACGGTGTGAGTAACAGTAGCATAAAACTCTCTAAATATATTGGTGTGTTTCCACATCTGTCCTGCTCCATAAAAAATAATTGTACCCATTTTCCTTAGACCAACAGTCTGACAAAACAAAAGAAAAGAAAAGGAGTACTTGTGGCACCTTAGAGACTAACAAATTTATTTGAACATAAGTTTCATGAGCTACAGCTCACTTCATCGGATGCATTCAGTGGAAAACACAGATGTATTTTCCACTGAATGCATCCGATGAAGTGAGCTGTAGCTCACGAAAGCTCATGCTCAAATAAATTCGTTAGTCTCTAAGGTGCCACAAGTACTCCTTTTCTTTTTGCGGATACAGACAAACACGGCCGCTACTCTGAAACCTGTCAAAAGAAAATAAGTAACTCTCAGTTTGAATAAACTATGAAATATATCTGAAAGTACATTTGGCATCATCTTTTGATGTGTCAAATTTTGGGGGAAGACTAATATGTATACAATATTCTTGTTAAGACTTTAGAACGTACAGCTAGCTCATCATAAACAATTACTAATTTTCCAATCTGAAAGAAGGAGTTGCTGCATTTTGCAACATGTACCATACACCAATAAAGTGAAAGTCATCTCATACAGCTGATTCAACAGTAGTATACTGTCTAACCTGTGCTGTTCCTCAATTTAACAGTGGTATTACACAGCATAGGTAGCATAAAACACACAGAAGGATGTATGTGACATGTCCTTCACATAATTAACATACATACTAGCAATTACAAAATTCCTAAACCTTATTTTTGTTTCAAACCTATTCTGAAGACAGTAAATATGACTTACTAGAGGGCACAGAAGCAGGAGGAATATATTTTGTGTGTATTTTGTGATATACAAAAACTTTGAAAAATATTACCTGGGACAAGAACCACAGAGCATTTTCATTTCAATGGGACTATAAATATAACATAGTGCAAATCAGTAATCATAGTATTTTAACCATTAATTTCTGCTCCACATCCTCTACTAACGTTATTTGATAAATAATTATCAGGTATAAATTTACCTGCTATAAATCCTATTTCCAAAGGTTACATCGTGTCTGTGATTCCCTATCAGCTGCCCTGGGAAGTACATACAGGTCATGGAGGTAAATGGAGGGTCATGGCTGTAAGTATTAGTCCAGCAGCTCTGATGTATATCAGAGCTAAGAAACAAAAATGAAGTTAAAAACCATTCACACATTTTTAAATCTACTTCCATATGATGCATAGGTGATGGGAAGGGAGGTGGGGGAGAATAGCAATTGGTGCAACATTATCAATATGCAAAAGAAGAGTTTCAAAATGGTATTCTTGGATCTCTGAAAAGGAAAAGTTCATCCCAAAAGCATCTCGCTGTGGTAAATTTCAGAAGAAATTGTAATCTTTATTTTTACATTTAAAACCATAGCACTGTTCTTCAGAGTAAGCTGATTTTGCAAATATCTCTACAGTTAAATACCACAGTGGTTTCACTGGTTTTCACTTGTAAACCTACAGCAATAAAGAATATTTACAAAATCGTTGTCACCAGGTGGTCTTCAATTATCATCTGACATAAATACAGGAGCATACTCTTGCTACTCCTTAATTAAGTTGCCCATACGCACTTTTCATTCAGTACAAATTTGGTAGCAATCAATTTTCCAAAACTTTGTGCAGTTATTAAAACCAGTGGAAAGGAAAGAGTCTTTTGCAGGAAGAGTGGGGAAAACAAGAGCAATGGAGGTGGTAAAAATATCCTAAGAGGCCAAATCCTTAACTGATACACAGTATAACTCATCTGAAATCCAAGGGTATATAAATCAGGGAATAATTTGCCATAAATGTTTTTTTTTTTTAAATGTACAATTTGGAGCCTAAATTAAATCAGTGCATCTCTTTTTCCTACTTTCATCTTCTATCCAGGTCATCTGCACTTTCTCAACTCTCTTTTACATGTGGAAAAACACACATCTCTGTTCCAAAAAGATGGGAGACTACATTTCCACCAGAAATCGTCCATAAAACTCCAGCTGCAAACCACTTCTTGAGCTACAAGTGCCTGGGACCAACCCAGCAAACCCTTATTCACCTAAGCAACCCTTCTTCACATGAGTAGTAAATCTTAGTGAAGTCCCTGTGTAAGGACTATATGCATAAGTAGATATTTTGCAGAACTGAGCCCTTAATTTGTGTTGGTTAATACCATTATCTATTTAGGAGAAACAGTAAATAACTACTGAGAATAAGAGTCATTGCCTCTTTTTATGCCTGTGATAAAAAATATTCTTATCTACTCTTATGATTGGGTACAGGGGTAATCTATTTTTTGTCAAGGTCCAAATTTCTTGGTCAAGGTACAGTAAAGGTCCAGACTCCAGAGAAGATAATAAAAAACCCAACATTATTGATATTAAGTAAATAAAAAGATTTTGGGGTCTGTTCAAAAGCGTCTGGTGCTTCAGATTTGACCCGCGACCCACCTATTGACTACCCCGACTGGGTAGTACTATTAATTACAGAAATTATAGTTACTCTAATTTGCTGGTTTGTAACGCTTTCAATTTTTTTTTAAAATGCTTCCTCAGAAAAATCCCTCAAAATAAAGAGGCTCATGCCAAAATTCACCAAAAAAGGGGGAATTTACGTTGTAACATATAAACAGGAGTCACCACAGATGGTTGATAAATCCTCTCCCTTCATTTGTGGATTTCCAGTTCTGGGAGAAGAACCTTCCAGTTAAAGTAAATCAGTGAAATATATGGCAATGCACTCTGTCTCTTTCTGCTAATCTTTAATGGTAATTTATAGCTGCAGGACATTTGTAAATTTAACAGCCCATCAAAGCGTTTGAGAGCACTCGGTCCTAAGTACTCATTAAGTGACATTAAACATAACTTTCCATAAAGTACTATGCAGCGTGAATGGGTGGGCAAGCCAGTGAGCAATGACCACTATAATAATTTATAGTTTGTAATCCTGCCATATTACTTCCAAAAACATAAAAAAGAGCACTTGGCAGCTTTGAAAAATACTTAGTCAATGCTATAAATTTCTCTGGCAGAAAAATCCTTTGTCCCCTGAAGGATGCACTAATTCTTCCTTCTCCACCAGAAAAAGATAACCTAATACTGGAAAGAACCACCTCCCTGAATCTGCTGTGTAGTGTTCCCCAGATAATGATTATATATATTTATATTATGTATATTTTGGTGTCCAGTTATTTCTGTTCCTTTTCAACGGCACAACATTCACAAAATAAAACCAAAAAGGATTCAGGAAAATGTCATGAAGTTTTTCTGAACATGCAGATGTCCAATTCCCTAAAAATTGTCTGCCTGGCTGCCACTTTTTTAAGCTGTGCTCTCTTTCTCCATAAGACACACCTCCACCTAGACATATGTGGAGCTATATGGTTGAATTATATGGTTGAACACAGAGGACAAGTGTGTAGGGACAAAAAAAACAGGTCAAGTAAACACATGAAATGTGATAAAATATGTCCTGTTATCTGTGCAAATACGTTTCTGAGGTATGAGCCTTTACATGGCTTTTATGATATACATGGCAGAGTAAATATAAAGGCAACAAAGCAGGTGGCTGGCAACTTGTTTATACATTCGAACCTATATCTAGAAACATCCTTCCCTAACTTCTTTTTGTTTTAGAAATGAAACATCCTTAGATATCTGGACATTTATGGTATCGTGTACATAATAACTAGTATTTACACTGAAACACCTAATAGGTGATTAAATCAAAGACTATAGCAGATAGTATTTAGTAAAAATTTAAGACCTGCTATAACTCTGAAGATGAAAAGAAAATAATTGAAATTATTGAACAAAATGAAGTGAACCATCGTTCTTGAAATCTCCCATCTCCTGCTCTGTGAGCTGGCTCATTTCAGGATGGGTAATGCCGGCTAAAAAATTTTTCCATGCCAGCCATGCTCTCTCCCTGCACTGATAGCATACAGAGGGCAAGTCCCGCGATCGCGGAAAGATTTGATGCTCGAGTGAGTCAGAAGAGTTGAAATGGCAATCAGGAGGTGGAGACACCATCTCAGCAATATAGGTAAGTGCCTTCTAATTCTTTATGATCGATGCGTGGTTTGGACTTCATGTCGCAGGCCCATCTGGGCACGGCATCACAAGGCCTCATGTACTTGACTGTCATCCTTTAGACAGGTTTCAGAGTAGCAGCCGTGTTAGTCTGTATTCGCAAAAGAAAAGGAGTACTTGTGGCACCTTAGAGACTAACAAATGTATTTGAGCATAAGCTTTCGTGAGCTACAGCATCCGATGAATGCATCTGATGAAGTGAGCTGTAGCTCAGGAAAGCTTATGCTCAAATACATTTGTTCATCTCTAAGGTGCCACAAGTACTCCTATCCTTTAGACAGTATATTCATTAGCCACCTACCAATGTCTCCAGAGGTTTCTCTTTTTAAAAAATTTAAAAAACAAAATCTCTCCCAACACATGCCTGTAGTGCAAGCTCTTCTGCAGAGCAAGAGGTTTGATACAAAGATAGTAGATTTCACAATATTCACTCACATTAATGCTTTTCACATTCAGTCACTAAACATTAAATACAACAAACTTTCTGATTTTGGGTCAATGAAAGATCTAATTTTAGAAAAATTCCACTGTAATTCAGCATTAATTAACACTTAGTTACTGCAAAGTATTACAGGATTATTGCTGTCCCTCCATATGCAAAACTGCCATTGAAATGAGCAATACATGAATGGAAGGGCTTCCAAAATCGAGCTTTAATTAGCATCAATACTCCTGCTCTTTATTGAGCAATAGCTTTAATTTCAAAGATTAATAATGACCATGTAGCTTATAAATATGAAAAATATATAGCAAAAAAGGAGACACTCATCTAGTTTCAAAATTTGGTTTCCTTTAAACAACATATTTTGAAAATTATGGTTACAGTGAATGCATAACACTATTCCATGGACATCACTTGCAATAATCTTTGTTTTAATGTGAGTGAAAGATCATGCCAAGCACACTTCAGTATTGATACATCCTGACTGAGATCCCTTTTTTCCCCCTTCATTAATTCTAAATCAATAATATTTTACACTTCTATATAGCAGCTTCCATCCGCCTATCTCAGAGCACTTTATAAACATTAGTGAATTCAGACTCAGCACCCCTGTGAGTTAGGCAAGTCATATCTCCATTTTACAAAAACAGGAAACAGTCACAAACAGGTTGTGTGACTTACCCAAGGTCACGCTGCAAGTCCTTGACACAACTAGGAACAGAAGCTTGATTTCTGAACTTTCTATCCTATGCTTTCGCCATTAAACATGGCCCCCTTCTTTAACATAAGAATGGCAGATTTTGACACAACAGGCATATGTTATGTTGTTTATAGTTTCTTGTGGTTTTAATACAGAAAGTTAAGTGGTCTGACTTTAAATCCCACAAAAGCAAGGAAAAATTCAGAGGTCAGGTCAAAAACTCATTTCCTTTCTCACCCTCTTGAAGTACTGCAACACAAATAAAATCACTTCCTGCCTGGAGAGGATTGCAAAAATTAAGCACAGTGAAGCAAGCGTCAGATGAAGTTTTGGGCATTAATTCAGTACATTACTGTTTTTGTAAATTTCAGTCAAATTCTACACAGGTTTCCATGGTTCAACTTAAATAATTTTTTCATATGTCTATAACTGGAAGAATAAAGTTAATGTTCAGCTTAAATTCATATTTTCAAAAGGAAGGGCCCCACATTCTTATGCATGCAATACTGCCACTGAACTTCATGGGATTTTTACCTGGACAAAGACTGCAGAATCAGAAGCAAAATTTTGTTAGTTTTGGCCTTCTTAAGCAGGAATCCACCTTTTAACCAAGTATCTCAAAGCAGTTTACAAACACTCCTGTTATACTGGCAGGTTAACCACGCCACAGAGAAACTGAGGGCTGGTCTACACTGGGAGCTTACACTGGTATAGATACGTCTCTCAGGGGTGTGAAAAATCCACACCCTGAGACTTAGCTATGCTGACCTAACCCCCTGCATGGACTGAGGCACAATTCTTCTCTCTCCCTAGCTATGGCATCTCAGGGAGGTGGATTACCTATGCCAATGGGATAACCCCTCCTGTCGACATACATAGTCTACACTGAAGCAGTGGATGAAATAGGAAAAAAATAAAATAAATAAGTAAAAATAATTAAAAGTGTAGTTTTTTTAAAAAAAATTCATTCCTTCATAAATATATTTTAACAAAAAAACTGTTTCTTAACAGCACTTCCATAGAGAGCTTGATAGCTGTAGCACTAGGAAAAAGCTGTTTGAGGTTTTCTTCCTTTCAGTGTCTACTTTCCTCTGTTTTTACCTTCTTAACATTGTGGCACGGGACTTTGCAACAGTCATTATTTTCAACAGGATGTAGGCTCCTTTCTTTATAGCTTATTAGGATATTTTATAGTACCAGCACCAAAGAAGTGGTAAGGATTTGTGTTGCTTCATTAAACGTTACGAGACTGCCTTTTTCTCTATGAGATATCATTTCATACCTTTTTTGTCATTTTTATTGTCATAATAATCTTTGTACGATTTCCTTTATTTCTTTTTTTCTTTTCTTTTCTTATTTGTTTGTTTCTTTCATTGGCAGAATTAATATAGGAAATGTTAATGAGGCAGGGTTATTAAAGCATGGGTATGAATTGATTTGGGACCTCTGTACTATTCTTCCCAATGAATAGGAATGAAACATTCATTTTCTCTGCATAGAAATAATAATAAAAGTTATTAGCCACTTTATCACCTAAAGAATTGTCACAGAGGGAGTGTTTAGCATGCAAACGCCTGTATTTAGCGCTACCTCTGTATGAAGGTAATACAAGCAGAGGTTTAGTTAACTAGAGTGCGGACATTTACAACACGCACACAAACAACACCAGTGTTTGTTAGAATAAGAATACATAATTAGTTAAAGTGCATTAAACCATTGTGCTTGTGTCCAGATGCTCCAGTTCGTAGAAATTTATCTGTTTCTACTAGAAACAAAAGATAAACATGGAATGTTTCATTACTTCCATTGTGTGTCCCACATTACAGTATCTCCATTTCAATTACATCAGTAGTGTTTATACAAGCTGCAACACTTGTTTTCACAAGAGTTGAGAAAGTCCAATTCATTCGCACTATTCACTGCCAATTATGAAGAAGTTTTACCTTCAGCTACTGTACCTAGCTAAACACTCATTTGTTTTAAGGACAAATATTGTCATTGAAGAAAGAATTCCAGTGCTAAAAACCTGAAGAATGAAAATAATCATCCGCATCACATTTCCTCAACTGCCTGCCCTAACCTCCTGTTATCGTCTCTGGCCAGCTCTAAAGGAACAAGGAGAAAAACAAGACCGTTTCATCCCTACATTTTTTCCAGGATCTCAACCTGCCCACAAGCACTGCTAGTTTTCTGCGCCTTAGGACGTTCATGCATAAGAACTGGAAGCAAAGAGCCTGCTCCTGCACCCACTGAAGTTAGTGCAAAACTTCTATGCGCGTCAATAGATGCAAGTCCAGCCCAAAATGACAACCAGTTATTTATTTATTTATTTATTTTTTAAGGAAAAGCCTATTTCAGTTCTTACTGGGGAAAGCAACCCTATTTCCTAAATAGGCACCATCAGGAGGCAAGGAGCATCATCATACAAGACTCACATCAGCCTATATAAAGTAGGCACTAAAATAAAGTTGCTGATTCTTTCTTATAAATAAATAAAATAAAATTTAAAATGACTTCTATCCATCTAAATGGGATGTATTCTTTAGGAAAGACCTCCAGGTTAATTTCCAAACAAGGCATTACAAGTATTTTATTTATGCACAAAAATGACATCATCTGAAATCCATGCATGCAAGCTCTTTCTAAACACCACTTCATATAATAATTCCAGCTAACTTAATTACTCTTTGATGTGTTCTATACTGTATTTTCACCCAAGACGGCAACAATGTTACAAAGGATGCTCCTAAAATTTGAAGTATTTGGATTTTATTATGACAAAATTCTTGTGTAACATAAAATGGGCAAAACTTTTAACAGTTTTTAGCCGTGTTTCCAAGCCTCTTTATAAAATGTTCCTGTTATTGGAGTCCCGATAGTAAAAGTACTAGGGGATTAAACTCCCTTTTGCCATAAAGTGCATTCGTACCAGTCATCAATCCATCTGAAAAGCTTGCTAAGTCTCACTGTAAACTGGCCTGTCTGGGAATACTGATCTCCAATTCCTTTGAAAGCTTCATGAAGGTGTTTTGTGACAAACCTTTACAACTTTTTAGCTCTATGTTAGTCACATGAGTTGGCTGAAGAAATCTGAAGTGCTGACTCCTTTCCCCACTCAACTCCTAAATAAAACTCCTGACAACACGCCGAGTCAAGACTTGTTACTTCTGATGTCTTCTCCTTGGTGGGCGTGTGCACGCCATCATGTTCTGCCTCAGACTGTTCAGTCCCGATAGGCTGTGCCAGCTGGAGCTGCCTCACTGCACTTTCGCATCACATTACTTCCGCTTTTCTAACTTTTCCACTTCTGAGCACCATCAATTATGCACTAGAATAACAGAGGCTGGCTCGGCAATGTAACATAAAGGCCTATTATGAGTGTAAATAATTTAAACACCTGCGTGCCATGTTCCTTTTACTAGTGATATGAGGCTGGCAAAATCTAACGTACTGCTAGAGAAGGCTCAGATTCTTAATGTACTGACAACTCCCCAGTTTTCTGATGGGGAGGGCTGCTGCATAATTTAGCCTTTAAGGCTCTTGCCATTGCATGACTTGACAAAGAATGAAGGGGGTGAGGGACAGTTGTTAAAAAAATATTTTTAATTAGAAAAAAATATATTAGCATCACAAATGCTGGAATAGTTGGCGAGTTTCAAAGATCTATACTCAAGAGGAGTTGGAAGGCTCTGCTTAACTCTGAGCTTCTTGGGCTCCCTCCTCTACTGCTCAATTGAAGGAAAGAAGAAAAGGGGTCTTCAGACAGAAAAATTAGATTTTAAAGTTTTAAAAGATAGCCATAAAAAGCATTCTCTGGCTACTTAATGGGGGACAGAAACTTACTTCTTTAAAGAACAGCATACTGGAAAATATTATTTGGTACTTTGACAACAGTAAGTTCACTTCCTTCCTCTCCACTCCAGTACCTGTCTCCTGCCATTTAGACACTGATGTAAAAAGTGACATTTTCCAATCTCTGCTCCGAACAGCTTTCATTTTGTTTTTAATATGTGATTCAAAACAAGTTCGCAACCTGCCAAGGATCAAATGTGCAACACCAACCTTCCAAATGCATGACAAAGACTTAAAATGAGGGCTTTGCTCAGACAAAAACAGCAAAGGAACAAGTTCAAAACAGCACTGGATTAGTTTAAATATACACAAAGTTTTCTCTAACATCAGTTTCATGATTCAGCATTTCTAACACCAGCAGTTTATAGTTTTTGGGTTTTTTTCCTAAAGTGTGCTAGGTCCGGCTCACACTGACTTAAAACAAGGGGATCTTCAAGATGAAGTGTAGACGACATGAATGGATCTAAATTACATTTTTTGTTTGCTTGGAAAATTCACTAATAATTTGGACACTGCAATAGAGGATACATGGAATGTTTCCACTTGATAGTCCACACTTCAGGAAATTAGTTTTGAACAAGCAGCAGCACACAATTCAAGTCAACACTGTTTCTATCTGAGATGTGACTGCAACATACAGAAATACTCCAAAATAATAGAGGGGGACACAATTAAGAAAAAAGGAAACATTGCATTTATAAATGTAATTTTTTCAAGTTTGAAAATATTAAGTTTTCAAATTGTGGTTTCAAAAATGTGTTGGGATTTAGCCATGGCAAATTAAAGAGGGTACAGGGAAGAGGGGGAAGTAGTTGCTCAAAAAAGCAAACCTACTTAAAAGCATCCATATGACTTAGCAAATCATGTGGCCAAATTCAATAACTAATCATTCAGTTATTTTCTGAAATGATTTCATTATTTGCTTCAACCTAACCATTTGTAATTGAATACAAGAGTTTTTGTATTTCTTCACGTTAGGTGCATCTTTGCTAAATTCCCATCAAATAAAAGGGGAATTTGCCCCTTTACTGTTATACGAACACTTCAAAGCAACTTCTTTGGCAGGTTACGAGGTTCTTACTGTATTTTTTTCCAGTATTGATCTACTGAGAACAGCCTTGCTTAATCCCTCGTGAACAGTGCTCCCCCCAGAGCCATAGCTTTTATTGTAGTGGGGCCTACAGGCCTCTATAAGTGTCACTTTGCCCTCCATTTTAGTGCCTTGCTGATGAACAGCCCATGCTTTAAGTCACTACCAGGCCAAAGCCAGAGAATTTGGAGATATCTTTTACTGTATGATGCGCAAATGAAACAAAGTGCAATGCTTTTTTTTTTTTTTAAACCCAGGAGTTTTATTTTATGCTGACGGGCACAGTGCAACCATCTCCACAAAGCGGTTCTCTGAAGCCAAGCATTTTATGTGCTGTAATGAGGGGCATTTTATAGACATGGTAATTATCATGGATTTTAAGCCTTAGGTAACAGACATCCTCATAGTGAGAGGGTTCACTACACTTAAGACAAAGTTTCTCATTAAGTAACATAGATGCGTTTCCATTCAGTTCCACATAGACAGACTGACAGATAAGGCCAAACTTGTAAAACCAGCCATCCATGGGATGAAAGTTCTCAGCAGTGAGCCAATGTGCAAGGTAATTGTAATCAAGAAGGATTGCACTGGACAAAATCTCTACAGGACAATTACCACTTCTGTATTATTATAGAATATTAGAAGGATTAGCCAATGCTGCAAAAATCCTCCTCTCCTCATCATCCTTTAGATGAGATTTTATGTACGTATATTATACTTTATGCACACTTTCCTGTAAACTAGATCCTGTTATTCATAGAATTTATTACAGTCTTCTGAAGACTGAAGGGTTCAGGAGCTGTGGTAAATCAGAGGATTAACAAATGTAGGTGGCCTAAGTACATTTAAAATAATAATGTAAAACATGCGCCATTGGTGTTAATCGCTTCCTTCCTTTCCAAAAGTGCATCGGAGGGAAATATTGCCACCAAACATGAACAAACTGCCTATGCAGGTCTTGTTGCCTATGTATGTCTCAACCGTGTTTTCTTTCTTCCTCCCCCCATGTGCGTGCGAAAGTTTGCCTGCCGTAGTCATCTGTGAGATCGCAAACAGCCTTTAATATTTCATTCAGCCCAAAGCACAGAGCGTGCTCAAATTTAATACAAGGAAATGCTTTATCTTTTCCTTCACAGACTAATAATCCGTCAAAACCAGAAGCGCCAGGGAGCCCTGGCAAGTTTTTAGGAAATGACGAGCAGATGCTTTTGAATGCTTTTATTGGTGTTTACTGACTGGGACACAGAGTAAATAAGACACTGATTAAGAGTCAGCTGATCATTCATGCAGAGAGAGGTGTAGTCTGGCACCATGAGCTAGGTAGGGGAGTACAGGGAATGGTCTTCCAGTGAAGCATCTGACCCAATCTAGCTCTGTGGCCCTGTACATGTCATTTAAAACTCTATGCCTCAGTTTCTCATCTCATAACAACACTTACTTAACAGTACCTAATCCTCACAGCTCTCCTATTTGTAGAGGGCTTTGAGTGCAAGTCCAGTTTAATTACTATCCTGTTATCCATTTATCATTACTTTTATGGATTTCCATATTTACAGAGACTGACATGTCAGCTCATCTCATTGAAAGGCATCCTAGCAAGCCTGACATCAATGAATTTCTAGTGTATCATTACATCATGTTGTGTGATCCTATGTTGATGAGCCTGGACGGAGGATGGACAAACAGGGAGATAGGGAGGTAGCAGCAACATACTATTGTGTTAGCAGAAGGCTAAACACATAAGCCTAGTAAAGATTGTCTCAAATGGGAAGCAAAAATATTTTTAAAGTTCTGAAGCAAGTCTCTAAAATTAAACAGGTTTAATATTATTTTAGCACTTATACAATATAATACCACAATTAGTAGAGCATTATTTGAAGGAATTACATGTTTCTAACATAAATTATATTTGAATACAAGGCCATTAGTTCCACTAGAGCAGATTCAAAATTGCTGGTTCAGTTTTATAAGCATGTTCTACTAAATGCCACCTACAGATTACAGTAATATCTGTGTGCCACTTTATATATTTTTATTTTATCTAGCTGACTTTAAAACTATTGCAAATTTTCCAAGGCTGATTTATGCAACCATGTAAAAGTGCAGACCGTTTAGGTTTTTGTTAACAATCCAACTATAGCAAATGAGCTCATCATTTTCTCCTCTCCACCCTAACTCTGCAACATTTGTAACCAACAATGTATAAAGTAAATAATGAAAACCATTAGTAGTAACTAGGAAACTGTAAGTATTGTAGCTTGAGACTGTAGCTTTAAAAAAAAAAAAAAGAAAAAAGCAAGAGTCTAATCAGGTTACAGAAGTCCTCTCAATTCAAGATATCTAGAATGACAAGCACTGTAGTGCTGTTCCATGACTCCATCAGCCTTCTAGCATCTGGCAGTCGTAGACAGCATCAGGCAAATCACAGCTCATACTCAATTCACTGACGCAGAAATGAAAAAAATGTGAAGAGACTAAAATCAGTTACATCCTTTTGGGGGAAATAAGGAATAAAAACTCCAGAGCCATACATTTAAAACAAACAGTTATTTTAAACAGGTTAATATCCAAGATCATGGTCTATTTCTCAGGTCTCACTTATTAATGAAGAATGCTACAGGCTCAGATAGGGACTAAGAATTCTTGGCAGAGGACAATGGAGGTGGGGGCAGGAGGATTCCGTGTGTTAAGTCAATGTAGTTAAAATATTTCCCTTAGAAGTGGGAGAGAACTGGGAAAAAAATCCTATCATAACGTGGCAAGACCTGGAGCATTTGGGAATGGCCCCTCTCTGTAACTTAAACCACAGATGCCATTTAAGGCTAAAGGCTCCTGAGAGAATAAAGGTTGTGATACTGAGCTCAAGTTCTCCTCTCTGATATGCACTATAATCTCTTCTGTGCACCCTTTCTTTAGCAGCAATTAGATACCACAGAGGTACTCACCTATCATGGTGATGCACATGGTATAAGTGTCTACAGAAATAGAGCAGAAATCTCCTTGAAAAGGCACCATCCTTAATATAAATTAGAATCCTTCAAAGGTATGGGAAAGCAGGATCATCCTGAAGAGATCCATCACGGTGATCAGAAAGAAGAACTGCCCTTGTCACAAACACAGATATATAATCAATCACAGAAAGAGAGAGAGAGAGAGAGAGGGAGCGCATCATGTTTATTTTATATATTTCTACATATGCTCTAAAAACACTCGCCTGATTCACCACTTTATTACATTAGCCAAGTTATATGCTAGCATAACTCTACTGAAATTAATGGACTTCATGGGTGGGGAACTGTATAGTTTTCATTATATATAACATTAAATGTATATTCTTACTACATTTTTGTGGTATTCTTAATTCAATTGTGAAAACAGACAAGAATTAAGTTTCCATATTTTATAAAATTGTTTTAAAATATTATATCTCCTGAGAGTTTAACCTGGAGAACTGAGAGAAAAGATAAGACTAAAGGAGATACTATTTCTATACAGGTTTCAGTGGTAGCCGTGTTAGTCTGTATCAGCAAAAAACAAAACAAAAAAAACGAGGAGTCCTTGTGGCACCTTAGAGACTAACAAATTAGAGTGGGCCAAATGCCACTCACCTTATTCACATAAATGATCCCACTGACTTTAGCAAGTCAACTCGTACAAGCAAGGCAAGTTGGATTTCGCCCATTTAGAAACTGCCGTAAGATTTACATTGCCTGCACAGTTTACAATTCATAACAAGGTCAGCAAAACTTCGACTACTGACACCCACTAGTGGGTTAGGTCCTTCCTGCTTTATGAGATTTATTTATCCGTTTATTAACTTATTTCCCTAATAAAGCCAAAGGAGCAAGATTTTTATGGAAAATGACCTGTGAAAGCAATGCAGAAGAAAAACAAACCAGATCTTTCAGCTTCATAAGGGGAGCATATTCAAGCAGCTACACTTGTCAGTTTGAAAGAGGCTACTGAAACATTATCTGCAGGTGAACTGACTGTCTTGCTGTACTACTGTTCATATTACAAATGATTTCTTAACCTTATAAGTATCCTCAGTACAGGTAGTTTAAGAGACAGATGAAGGGTCAGGGGGTATTGACTACAGAGGGAGGGGAGACACGGGACGCAGCAGACAGGACAAAAGCCTCAAAATCAATACCTACAGAATTATCCTCATCCATCTAGACCAGAGGTTCTCAAACTGTGGTCTGCACACGAGAGAATGAAGGGTCACCCACCTAATTATTGGAGCCACACAGTCGTGGCTCCGCGAATTAGATGCATAGACCCTGGAGAAGACGCACATGTAAGGTGAGGTGCCGGCCCTGGGGGGGGGAATGGGGGTGGGGGGGGCTAGTGGGGTGAGAAGAGGGGTTGGGAGGAATTTGGGACATGCAGGGCTGCAGCAGCCAGAGGAAGAGGCAACTTTCCCCAGCTCCAGGGCTGCAGCTGCCAGGGAGAGACAGCCCTCCTTCCCAGCCTCAGCTCTGTGGCGGGGGAGAGAAACCCCCCGTCCTTCCCAGCCCCAGCTCGGGGCTGCCACAGCCAGGGAGAGAGGGCACATCATCACATTAGAAAGGTAAGACGACTGATATAAAAATAGTAGTTGTGTGTTTTTATTTGTAGAACAAAATAACGTTAATTATTATTACTTTTTTTTATACAGCGCATTTATCCAAAGCACTGACGGTACAAACAACATTTGGAAAGATCATTAAGTGGTCCGCTAAGACGCTCAGCGATTTTCAAGTGGTCTCCGCTTGAGAACCACTGATCTAGACTTTTCAATCATGAGGCTTAGTCCAGATGTATACTTTTTATTAAGGCAAGTTCACTTTCTCTGTCATGATGTAATGATGCATTTTATTTACTGTAATTATTTTTATAATTAAGTTTGATGTACAACAATAAAGGATACATTGTAAAAATCAAACACCAGTGGTCAGCAAATGGAATATCTGAACTCAGTACCGCAAATATTAACCTTAATCTAAAGAGGCATAAAAGGATTTTTCTGCCATCAGGGGATACAAGGATTAAAAAATTAATGTCTGTCCACACAGACAGAGAACAGCTGTTCAGCTAATAAGCCACTCCTCCCCACCCATTGTTAGGAACAGTAAGACCAAACTGATTTGATTGTAGCAAAGTCACCATCGAAGCCCTTTCATTGCTCAAATCAGAGGGTTTTGATAACCCAAACAAATTCCAAACTTTCTACCATCCCACGTATTTCATATCAGCCCTGGGGCTAAAAATAGATTCTCTCTGGGAAATCCCTGCATGACAGGACTCTGAGATAGCAAACCACTTCTCTCCCATGGGCTCTGAATTATCCTTTGGAAGCCATGCAGTACGTTAGGTAAAGGGAAATTGAAACAGTCAGTTCTTCCTGACTGGATATTTGCCCTATGTGGAAAAACTGCATTTTCCAGACTTTCCCCTCCAAAACACTCATAGCTAAAAATCTGTTATCGCCACAACCTTTGCCACCCACTCTCAGTATTGAAGTATTATGGGTAGCCACCTCATTATGGTCCTAACAAAAGGAATACTTAGTTATGCTTCTTTATCATCAGGAGTACTGTACATTTAAACTACAAAGTGCAGCTGCCCTACAGTTTACAGTGCTCTGTGCAAGTCAACCATAGGACTGTGGTAACCTAAAATTGCTGCTCTTAAGAGGTTACAGCTTTAAATCCAGTTAAGTACAGAATGAGTAAACTCTGCTTTGACTAGCTGGAAGGTGAGAGAACCCCCTTATTCCCTTCCCTTTCTCCCTCTCCTGCTCCCAGTTTTAACCAACAAAAAAAAAAACCCTCTTTGCTTCAGTGATCTGTTGTTCTTGGAACGCTATCTCCCTGTGCACAGAACCCTGGCCATCTGGGCCACTGAAGGGTCCTCAATCCCCATCCTGAATGGTAATTGTCTCAGAGAGCACCCTTACAGGCATTTCAGGCATTGGGGCTTATTAAAATCCTGAAGGGCAGTAATCCCTGAATGCCACTAAAAAGACCTCCAGCTGTTACTGTTTATGAAGTGGGTTTGACAAGAGAGAGAAAAGGAGAGGAAGGAGGGGTGTAGAAAGGGAGACTAAGAATTTAGAAGAGGGCAAGTTATCCAAGCAGGGCCCCCATCAGAAGAGAGTCATGTTTTATCAGCTTAGGCTTTCTTGCCTCAGTTCCCAAAGGTATTTCCGCCCATTCCCCCCTCCCCCCACTAAGTCTTCCTTTTAGTTGTCTTAAAAAAAAAAAAAACCACCACTCATCAACATATGGCTACAGAAAGTATAAAATTAGGAGAAAGAAAGAGGGAGAGAACAGCCAGATGAAAGAGTAAAAAGCAGAACTGAAACTTGTCTTCCCCCAACCTCTATGAAGAAAACTCCTACATGTTGTTTATGTAAAAGCATTCAAAAACAGTTTTCTGTATGTATGTCTCTCCCCATTCTTCTGAAAAGGTCTTTTCATCTCATTAGGTTAAGCTGATTAATAAAAATTCAGCAGTTTGCCCATGGCTCCTTGAGAAGTGGTGAAGCAAACTGAAAGATGCAGGCGGAAGGTTTTTGTGTTGGAGACAATAAGTGGGATGACTTCTTAAATCCTTCGTTGTCATCCTCCATTAAAGATAGACAGACACCTTGGCTCAAATTCCTCAGACTAACACTACATTGCCACACTTCTTTATTTTCTATTAACCTTCATGAAAAGCTTTAACCCTTCCAAAGTGCAGGGGGTGGGGTTGTGTGTGTGTGTGTTTTATAATTCACCAAGTGAATGCTTTCTCTCATTTCAACAATTATTTAGATAAGCTGTTGAAAAGGCGCTACTGGACACCTATCAGGAGAGAGGACGCTTAGGAAACCAAAGACTTTCAGCTATGAAATGTCATGTTTCAGTAGAGTTCAACAAAATGAATCCTAAAAATTGAAACTAAACATATCCTCATAATATTTTGTTCAATACCTTAAAATATTTCATACACTGGTATACAAAAAATGTTTTCTGGGCATAAAGAGATGTCAATAATTCTTCAGTAATAAAATCAGAAACAATGACACTGTTTTTTTAAAGTTAAGAGGCTTTCACGGCTTCAAAGATAAACCCACTTATGTTAATTGGACCCTTAACCTTAATTAGTATCTAAAAGTTTACCTCCGGATAACATGATACATACCAGACTGGATCTCAGGTCTTACTTTTTGTCATAATCTTTAAATAATTATACTGTACTTTTTAAGTGTCAGAGAACGATAAAATGTATATGCCAACATTTTCACAGTAAAGGTGTGAAGTTAGGTATTTAAGTAAAAGGTGGGGCCAGATTATTTTTACTGGGTTCCTAACTTCAAGCATCCAAGTGCAAAAATTTTGACATCTCAAATTATAAATATTAGAAATGTGATCACTGAAAAGTATTCTAAGCATGTGCACAGTAATCTCTTAACTAACATACATAAAACCAGCCAAACTCACTCCTTTTCAGGCTTTGTAAAATATTACTCATTCACACACACACACTCTCTCTCTCTCTCTAGTATTTGTGTGTGTGTGTGTGTGTGTGTGTGTGTGTGTGTGTGTGTGTGTGTGTGTGTGTGTGCGCGTGTATATATATTAAAATGTAAGTGTGTGTATATATAATACATACACACACAGTGTGTGCGTGTGTGTGTGTGTGTGTGTGTGTGTGTGTGTGTGTGTGTGTGTGAGTGAGAGAGAGAGAGAGAGAGAGAAGAGGGGTATATCGGCTAACGCATTAGATGTACTCAAAACAATTTTATGAACAGGAATAGGTTCACTTTTTTGATAGATAAGATATGCATGATAAGGTTTCCACAGCACAGATAAAATATATTCTAATAGCCTCAAAAGAAATCTTATAATTCATCAATTGAAAGATCCATGACCAGGTGCTTTAAGGTACTGTAGAATTACAAAAAATGTGTGAAATTATGTAACATTCACTGCAATACATAAGCATAATGGGTTGACTTAAGGACACTTTCCTAAGCACTGCTTGTTTTTTGTTGGTGTGCATCACAACCACCTTTCTAAAAAAATGTAACACATTCACACATACACACTTTGTATGCACTCACATAGACTTGTACCGAGTGTAATACAAATTCTGGTAATCCTAACCAAGAATCAATTAAACACAAATGCATTCTGGGATTTAAAACTGTATTACGCAGCTATGTATTACATTCCACTTCCTATTCCTAGATCACGAATTATCCATTCTTTAAAACAGAATAATAAAATAATAATAATAAATGTTTGATCACTTGCACCATGTATAAAATCCATCCTTGGTCATTCAAAATACAAAATCACCTACTTTTATGTTTGTCTTTAAAAAACTGGAACGCACATAAAGAAGAAACAAATGCCATTAGAAAACTAAAGCAAGGTCAGAAAGTGAGTCACTAAACTATTAGGTAACATTGAAGTGAGGAACAGGAAAAGGCATAAAAACACGTTCAACAAATTTCTGAATGCAAACACACAGGCAAACATGAATATATTCATCGGTTTGCAATGGCTAGGCTGCCGTGTGTGTTTCCTGATCAATCTACTTGAAGCAATGGCTGATTGAGAACAAACCCTAACCTCTAGGAGAACCATTCTTCATTGTGCTCTGTGATTTCGATCAGTTCATTAAAAATCCACGGTGCCACAGGAAATGTGTTGAATCAGTTCCAATCAACCAGGAAACTGACTAAGATGAATCTGATTTGGGAACAGCTAAGGGAAATGTATGCTGAAATGGGGCTTGGGGTCAGTAAATAAATTAGATTTTTTTCCCCCTTCCTCCTTAAGCAGGTCTATTTCACTGTGAAGCATGAGTAGATAGTTAACAGGTGCATTAGTGTTCAGTTACATAGCCTATTGTAACCTGCCTCTGCATACATTAGCACAATCTTCATGCAAACATGTTTAATAAGTGCTTAGATTATTTCATTTCTTTCCTTTGTTGACTCTCAGTCTATAAAGCTTAATTTAAAACAAAAGTTTTCTTTGACAGGTTCAGCTCATCTAACTTTTCAGTTCTTGTTGTGAAATTCTTTCAAACTACAATGAATCCAGTAAAATAAGGAATCACTGAAAACATTTTCAAAGTTTATGGTAAACCCATTCAACTTTGGGATACTATTTAGTTTTAAATTTCTATTATTTAAAAGGTAAGAAAAAATAAATAATAATAACAAGGTAGGTGACAACATCTAAGAAAAAATAGATATAATCAATTATACACAAACAAACTTTAAATTTATATTGCATCTTCTAGGAACAATACTAATTTAGGATTAAATAAAGTTAAATACATGCATAAGTGTTTGCAGAACTGGGACGTTAGAGTGGAAACTGAACAAAACATATATTACAGTGTAATCTGTTTTCTAAATTGGTGTCTTTTTAAAAATGAGGCGCTGGAGAGGCTGATAAGAATATAACCAGTGCAGCAAAGGAGAAGGATGTATTAAGAATCTGTTAGACAAACAAATGTAATATAATTTATTAAAATTCCATTTGCTCATTTCTGAGTGACCCAATTGTCAGAAAGATGCACTTAAGCTTTAAGGTATTTTTCAAACACTTTTTTTTTAAGTAGATCATAAATTTGATCATACTTGTCAAATTTGAATATTCAAAATGAAACCATTTTTGAGTTGTAGTCCTCAGTTAGGAATGTGCCTTTACTAAGTTTGAATAGTAGACGAGAATTTAAAAAAAAAATCAATATATAAGGCAAACCACATTAGGTATGCCAATATGTTGGGTGAGGGGGTTCCCCCCCCAGTTTGACGGCCCAATCCTGCTCCTATCCATTCAGTGACAGGTGCACAATTTACTTTATTTGGATCATGATGGGCCCTTATGTATGCATCAAGATCCTGCTGCTACTGAAATTACTGTCAAAACTCCCATTGATTTCCATGGTGCGGGATAAGGCTCCAAGTGTTATTCCAATATTTGCATGGGTGAGTGTGCATATACCAGTAAATAAATATCTGCTCAATGAAATAAAACTCAATTTATTTCAAGGGTTACATATATAAAGAGAAGACTGTGTTTTCACATGTGATGGCATGTGGATACGAGAACGTTGAAATAAATGTGTCACAATCGCTATTTTTAATCAAGAAATACACCCCCAGCCCCCGAAAAAATCACGAACTATTCCAGTAGAAAAATTATGTTTGAGGTTTTACCAACACAAGAGCAGGACATTCTAATTTTTGTATTTCATAGCAGTGGTAACTTGGCTCCACTTGCCCACTGCACATTAGGAAGAAAAATTACCCGCAATACACACACATTATATGGAAACAGAAAATATTACTTATAGTATTTTCAAGAGGGCTGAATACCAGTTGCTATGAGAACAATAACTCTGAATTTTTACACTTTTCTGCATATAAAATAATCAACCATAACACTGAAGTCATAGTATCCAGCAAGAAGCCAGGAGTTTGGGCATTCAGACTAAGTAAGACTGATATAAAAAGAAAAGGAAACTGGTCTGGATCCAATCCAATCATTTGGTTTCCTTATACTGTCGTTATTGAAAGTCACTTTGCATCTGAAGCACATGAGAAATTATTCGACGGATGTTTACTTTTATAAGTCAGTATATGCGGTTTTCACTAAAACATAAAAGAAAAGGAGTACTTGTGGCACCTTAGAGACTAACCAATTTATTTGAGCATAAGCTTTCGTGAGCTACAGCTCACTTCATCGGATGCATACTGTGGAAAGTGTAGAAGATCTTTTTATACACACAAAGCATAAAAAATAAAAAAAGCTTTGTGTGTATAAAAAGATCTTCTACACTTTCCACAGTATGCATCCGATGAAGTGAGCTGTAGCTCACGAAAGCTTATGCTCAAATAAATTGGTTAGTCTCTAAGGTGCCACAAGTATTCCTTTTCTTTTTGCGAATACAGACTAACACGGCTGTTACTCTGAAACCTGTCACTAAAACATAAAAATTTCCAGCTGTTAAAAATACGAGTGATAGTTACTATTTATGGCACACACAAAAAATGTGACTTTAGATTATTGGTTTAAAGGGAAAAATATACATTTATGGAAAAAACATAAATCTGCCCTTTTCTGTCTCATTTCTAATTCTGCATAGGCCTTGATTATTCTACTATTTGTGAACACAGACTAGCTAATGATACTGGACATAGATCTTCAGCACAGTGGTTGAGTATTCTTATACTATTGCAGTCAATTATATGAGTTTTGCATGAATCTCTCTGCTTGTTGAAAACCATCATTGTCAAACTTTAAAAAAAGTCATTAAATCAATATTCTATACTGAATTACTTTACAATCCTGTTTAGCCTCTGATTAACTGACACTCCTGGTTAACAGAAGGTTGGGCAAGTCCCCCCAACAGCAATGCACACCACGTGTTATTTCCACACTTATCTAAAGATCATGTAGTCTGTATTCTTGGAAATACTATATTGCACAACATGGATTTAGAAAACTGTTTTCATGAGCTATAACCAACTTGGCATATTTACTGCACGTGTGAATGCATAACATTGAATACTTGCAGATGATTAGACAATTTTCACAGGATTCAGTAAAGGCTTTCTTCCATTCATCATACATACACCTCCGAAAGATTAGGATTCCACTTGCCATAGTTGTAGGAGACAACTAAAGTAAACTACAAACTCATTTTTAGGAGCAGGCAATGTCATGCACTGTCCCTTCCTAATGAAAGGGCCAATGCAGTAACAAGTTTAGACAACGGTTCTCTCAGAAGAGAAATAAAAAATTGTTTTTATACAGTGCCTTTCATACTTAAAGTATCCCAATATTCTTTACAGTAAGGAGATAGACACCTCTTGGACGCTGGCAAATATGGGAGCAGTTGAGCACTCAAAAATAGTTATTGCATTTGTTATCAGAACCCAAGAAAGACTATTAGCCAAGAATCCAGGCTCATTACCTAGTTGTTCCAAAACGTATTAGGGAATCTTTAACTACAACATGGGCAGCCACCAGAGACTGACAGAAGGGACCAATTTTAGGATTTCACTTAAGAGCCTTACCTAATCCTAGCCACATATTGTTAACTAACTGCTAGCTAAGGCAAGCAGCTACGTGTATCTAACTTCTCCCACAGAGAGAGGGCAGCCAATGTTTGGCACTCCACTTCTGCAAAGTTTTCTGTAACCCAGAGTAAGCTCTTGCCCTCTTTGTTGTAGGTTTTCCGTTCCTCCACATTGAGCAGTTAGGAGATCAGCAGTGTTCCCTGTTTAATTTTCCCCACTGCTTTTCTTCTTTTTCTAACAGATGCATACTTTAGCCTGGGCTATGGAGTGCTGACTAAGGAGCAACAATAGGAGCTTTTCAAGTCTTCAGGGTAGGCTTTGAGAAGGGCTCAGCTCAGAGACCCAGTCAATATTTACTGCAGTTTAGAACCACTGTTTTACAGCTCCTTCCAAGCAGAACTTACCAGTGGGGAACCCTAAGAGGTTGCCGGATTTTATTTTAACACAGAAGCAATGAGGAGGTAAACAGATCACAACCAAAACCACTTTTTCATGAAAATAATCACGGTGAGAGAAGGAAGAAAAAAAGAAAAAAGGAGGAGGAGGAAGACCATAAAAGGTGCAGAAGATTCTAAACAATGAAACAATTTAGGTTTCAAGACTAATTAGCAATTTAGAATTAGGAAAATCCTCTTCCCCTTAAAGCTGATTAGAAGAGTTTGAAAATCACATATCAGACAGCTACAGTATGCAAATCCAGTTAAAGTGACCCAAGTTAACCACATATGCAAGGACACTGATCATGAATGTACCATTTTCTTTTAGCCTGACTAAACATATTGTTTGATGATGTTTTGAAATTATAATTAAAAATACACCTGAAATTTGCTAATGGAACAGAACTAGAAAAAGGACACAATATTTTTTCCCCTCTATGACATTAAGGACCTAAGTTGTGTGCACAGAAGTAATTGTCACTGAAAACACATAAGTGACTTGTTTTACATGGGAAAAAGTAGGCAGTTACACATTTTCAACTTTTAGCTAAGCATTTTCCACATACACATATTTCGTAGGTACAACTTCAGGATCAATTTTTTTAAAAATGGACACTAAAATGATTTCTTAGTACAGTATCTTAGGGAACAGCAATCATTAAAATAAAAACCAAATAAAATAGGACTGTCTTCTACTGAACTAAAAAAAATTATGAAGATTAGGTATAACCAGAGTCATAATGATCATCATTTACCTGTTCAAACTGATAGGTAACTGTATTTTTTAAAATGCTTAGAGACTTGTCCAAATGTAGCTTTCACATTTTCCCAGTTTACTTGTACTTTTCAACCAAAGACTCTCACAAACTGTAGTTTAGAATAGGAAAAATTACATCTTAAACTTCAAGATGTGTCAAGACATATTGAAAATCATAGTTTATGACAGTCCTGGGGTTAAAGGGCATGCAACAGCAGTTCACTACTATTTTTTTGAAATGATGGAAAGTCGTGTTTTGTTTTTTAGATTTCCCCCTCTTCCTGCTAGCACTTTTTTGATATTTTTTTTTTAATGGAGAATAGAAAGGATTCTAAGCTGCTTTCCTTTTTTCCATTTTACAGGTAAAACAGAAATGCTTATAAGCACAAAATAATAGCTACAAAGGATTAGCGCAATCAGATTACAGACTAAGGACAAGCAGGGCTAGGACGGAGAGGGATTCCCGAGTGAATGAAAGATGCTGTGAGTGTACTTCTTCTCCAAAGCAGAGTCTGAAAGGAAGAAGACTAGACGTTTTCAAGAAAGAAACCTGGAGTCATTTATCCAGGAATCACTTCACGGCCAGTTTCTCTTCCCCCACCCTTTTATATTGTACTCTCCCATTTCTCAATCTAAACAGGAGTTTTAAGGGAGTGTTACATCATTCTTAAAACAATTCCCACAGGTCAAAGTTAGGAGGAAAATAGTTTTAAAAACATGCAGTGAAAACCAATGAAATACGAAAATAAAATAGACTTAAAACACCAGAACTGAAATATTAAGCATAAGAGTGAGGCATGGGAAATCTCTTCAGGGAACTCTTTCAATCATGCCCTAACTTCTGAAATACGTTGACACTACTAAAACTAGTTGAACTACTGTACACTATTTCACTGTATTTAGAGTTGCAAGTCCGTCTGTGTTTAATCTTCACTGGTAGGATGTATGCAATGGGAGTTGTATGCAAATAGTTGGAGCATCTCGTCAGCATATCTGCAAGTATGCAACCAGTTCAGACTTTTACAATAGGTTCTTCAAATAAATATTACTATAATGTACTTACAGTATATACCCAATGTTGATTTTATTAGCATCTCCACAACACTTAAATATGGATTAATACTCCCAGGCACAGTAAGGGTCATCTTCATATCCCCATCTTATTGTCATGATTATGGATCCTTCATGCCACTCAGGTGCCTTTTGAATTGGCAGGATTATATTTTCCCCACATTTTTCCCTCACTGAGGAATATTTAATAATATCTGGCACAATTGTGATGTGGGCTATATAAGTGCTTAGAGCAGAAAACGTCCTCTTTTAAATTAGTAATTTTGATTAATTAACCTAGATGTTTTTCAAAATTAGATAGCCTGCTTCTACAGCCCAAGAACCTGATCCTGATTTTGATATTTTGTCCTCTGACTGCTAACATGAGAATGTTGCTCATGCAGACACATTTAAGTGCAATGTCATTACTAGTGGTAACCATGAGGAAAAATACAAATCTCTAGCATCTTTACCAAATATTAATTCCATTTTTAAACTGTTTCATCCAGAAACTCTGCCTTGATCTAGGTGTGTTACGGCTTCAGACCCTCCCAAACCTAGCTTTGTCCCTGGGCATTTTGATTAACATGTGGAATGTAGAGGACATTTTTGTCTTAAGGGCGTAACTTTTCTGATATGCAAGAAAACACACAGTTCAAAGACCTTAACCTACCTCATACTGATTCTAATCTAAAAATCAACAATCTTGTAGGCACCTAGAGCACCTGCTTTATAGGAAACAGACACACACACACACACACACACACACAGATTCAGACTTTCTTCCTTTGTATATGAGAACAAAAGTCCTAATTGGGTACTGCCTCAATGTCACTGCTAAGAAGCACAACGGTCTGATTTACCCAGAGAAGTTACGCTATAGTCTACAGGCAAACACACTTTCATCAATAAAATTATATTAGCTCCAAACCCAGCACCTAAAATAAAGTGCTTATGAAACTCTTCCAAATGTTTTGTTCTAAAGAAGGCCATTTTATCAGCAGTAAATCAAGATGGCTAATATGAAAATGAAAGGCTAGGATTCCATTTTATATTGAACTATAAAATACAGTTCACTCAGTGACAGGGTCTGCTAAAGTAAAATAGAAAAGAGACTGTAAAACACAAAACCATTTAAAAAAAAAAAAACTAACCTGCATGGGACTAGAAACTAGGGCAGAAAATCTATCCGTAAGCGCTTTTGGCAAATAAATTTTGTACGTTTCAGACAGAGAGAGTTTGCTGATGGCTATCAAGTGGTAGGTAGTCATGAAAATAGTAATGGGAAGGAAAAGAACAACTCTCCCACTTTAGTTATTTTCCTCCCCTTTGCCCTATGCTGTCACTCCTTACCTGCTATGCCAATATACATCAAACAACATTCCAGGACACTTATGGATTTCCTATCACCTGGTTTATACTAAGAATATTTAACATAATGCCACTATTTTATTTAATAAACATTCTCTTTATGGTTCTCAAACAAATGCTCAGCCTGCTTATGGTACATTTGCTAATGAAAGCAAAGAAACTATTTGCAAGACAACTTCTGTTCCAAGTTAATAAGAGACTTTGTCTGATTTATACTTCATGGATTTAAAGGACAATTATGCTATTAAATGTGTTACAAAATGATGCTCTGTGTAAGAAGTGTTCCTGGTATTTTTGTTTGGAGGTGGCTTCAGAAATTAATTTCTTAATACATCTATAATAGGATCTTTTTAAAAGAGAGCCTGTGAACTGATCAGAATAATGCCACTGGAAATCCACGGGATATTTTGCCAAATTCAAAGAAATTCACCTGAAAAACAAAGTTATACACACATTTTTCAAAAATGTGTTGGATTCTTTAAGACAAATTCAGCATGAATACATATAAAAACATTATTTGGGCCCTGATCCTACAATGGGATCTGCTAACATGCCCCATAGAAGTAAATGAGACTCCACATAAGTGAAGGGCTGAATCGGTTTACAAGATTGGAGCTTAGTTTTCAAATTATTTTATTTTACTCAGTAGTTATAAGTAAAATGGTCTTATTTCACCAAGTCTTGTCTTTTAAAATTAAATCAACATCTCAACTTCCGGAGATTTCAATCTCCCCTACATTTTCCCCATTACATCACACCTCACAAGGGATCTTCCAGTCCACCTAAATTCAACAAAACGATCAAATACATGACAGCATATTAAATGACAATCTTTAAAATTTACACCCTCCTAACACCCTCAGCCCTAATTTAGTTAAACTTAGGGTGCAGGACCCAGTGCTTGAGATTCTAGGCAATGGAAGAGGGATGACTGAATCATCTAATACAGAGCTCATACTGCAAGGAGAGTTGATGGCTAGAGCTATACTGCAGAAGTAGAAACCCACTTCTCAAGAGGAATGCAACAAGCTGGTCATGAAGATAGAATACCACATAATTTTATTCACACAAGTAAGTGTTCACAAGTTCCAGGTGGTCTTGAAAGAGTAACCTATCACATGATACTTCGAGGAGATTTCATCTGCTTTTACATTTTTTGCACTCTTACATCTGATTAATTATGGTCTTACCTTTTAAAACTTCTGACTTTATTCACCATAGTTATCATGTACTAAACTGGTCTGTATTGTGTAAGGCAGTGATTCTCAACCAGGGGTACACATAGCCCTGGGGGTACCCAGAGGTCTTCCATGCGGTACATCAACTCATCTAGATATTTACCTAGTTTTATAACATGCTACATAAAAAGAACTTGCCAAGTCAGTACAAACTAAAATTTCATACGGACAATGATTTGTTTATACTTGTCTATATACTATACACTGAAATGCAAGCATAATATTGACATTCCAATTGATTTATTTTATATTATATGGTGAAAATGAGAAAGTAAGCAGTTTTTCAGTAATAGTGTGCTGTGACACTTTTGTATTTTTATGTCTGATTTTGTAAGCGAGAAGTTTTTAAGGGAGGTGAAACTTGGAGGGCATGCAAGGCCAATCAGACTCCTGAAAGGGGTACAGCCACTGGTGTAAAGTATCCAACACACATCATAATTTAACTACTCCCTATTTTGTTTACCTAATAAAATATTACCGTGCAAAATTCATTCTCGAGGTTAACTCTATTGAAGCCAAAGCAACAATTGTTCAAAACCCACTTTCTTCCAGTTCCTCAAACAAGGAGGTTCCAGTTCTGTAAAAAACAAATTTAATAATGATTTGTACTCAATTCTACAAACGTAAATAACTCTATGCCTGAGTAGCCTCATTAACCTCACGACTCACATACATAAAGTGCGTCTTGCAGATATACATGGCCCACATTTAAGCTCATGCATAACTAGTGAAGTCTAGGGGACTATGTCCATAAATACAGTTATGTATGTAGAACCTAATCCAACTCCAACTAAAGTCAACTGAAAGGCTCCTATTGATTTTAACAGGAGCGGACTACGGCCTAGGCTTAAATGGTTGTGGAACAGGGATATCAAACCATGATTTTTAAAAGAAATGGGTGCCTAAAATTAGGCTCCTAAAATCCTCATTTATACACATACTGAAAATAAGTGCCCCAATTTCCCAAACTGATTATCACCTCGCACTGCCTTCAGCAATTTTAAAAAAACCAAGGCATTTAAAGAACAGTAGGCACCTTCCTAAGGATTTAGGGACCCGACTGTAAATAGTATTTAGGCGGCTACATAGGCAGATATACACCAAATTAGATTTTCATAGCACATAGGCACCTAATTTCTATAGATTTAGAAATCGCCTAAAAATCTCCCTTGGCATCTAGCTGCATATTTAGGTGCCTAAATACCTTTAAAAATCTGGCCCTAAGAACCTAACTTTACTCAGCCATTTTTTAAATTCTTGAGCTTAGTCAGTCAGTAAAGCAGAGTCTACATTTTGGTGGCTATGCAAGTAACAGTAATAATAAAAAAGTGGCATGATGTGCTGTCTCTCTCTTCCACTTTACTTACTGCTTGAAATGTTGATAAAATTTCAATTCTATCCTCATTTGTGTTTATAGCCTTATATTTGAAAGCAGACTTTTATATTAAAAAGAATTGGGCAAATGTTTGACAAAACCAAAACATCCCAAAGACATCCCAAAGCCCTATAGCCTGTTGATTTCATTGCAGATGGCTAAAACCCTTCATTTCTTATCAAAAGATTCCTGGGTTTTACAAAAGCTATTATTTGGGGGTTTACCGATTTTCAACCAAATTTTGGACCATTTAAGTATATGAAAAAACAGATTATGTTAACAAAATCCAATGTGTTACATTTACAGTATGTATGTTAATAACTTCACGTTTACACTAACTGTTTCCTTGCTTTAACAGATAATGTGTGTGCATGTGTGTACATACTGTTAATGAACAGTTCATTAAATAAACCACAATTAAACTGCTTTTACATTCAACATTCTTACTATTCTCTATTTGTTGCTTTTTTCTGTACTCCCATTCCTCCAAAAATAACCCTCATATTTACCCAGAAAACTATGAAGTTAATTTTTGGCCCCAATTTTTACCCATTCTTTTAACAATTGTAATAACCACCAATAAATTCCTGGAAAATTTTAAAACAAAATAAAAACAGAAAACAAAGGGCCTTGCACATGGCCCACATCCCCAGATTGTAAGCAGAAAAAAAAAAACCTGACTATACAGAGTAATTTGAAAATAACTGGCTGCATTCATTCAACTTCTTGATCAAGTTTACTATCCAAACTGCAATCTAAAATTTACAATAGGACAGATGACTTGCACCCTTTCAATAAATGCAGGCAAATACAGCGTTGATCCCTGCAATTTTATTGGAAAGCTCAGTTCACAGAAAGCATGTGCAACAGAGAGAAAGGAAAAAGTGGGTGAACTGCAAGAGCAATAATATATATGTGATTTGATCACAAATTGGAGCGGGGAAAATACTGCAAGAATTCAAGTCTTTTGAAGGCAGAAATTATGAACAAACATGTAAATGGCACTTCAGTATAACTGAGTTTCCAATAGTGTTAGTGTGTGTACACTAAATATATAATGCATGTGTTTATATATGAACATGTGTATGTAAATATAGATATATTGATAAATATAATTGTGAGTGTATGGAACTGAGTTTCCCCAATAGAGTCAGAATGTGTTATACACACTTATGCTATTGGGGAAACTCAGTTATACTGATAAATATAATTGTGTACATCTGTACACACAATTATTTATATATACACACACACTAACTCTTGGGTAAACTCAGTTATATTGATAAGTGTGTATATCTATCTAGATACACACACACGTACATACATGCACATGCATTACACATTGTTAGACACACACACACTTTCCATGTTCTTTCCCCCTAAAAGCAGCGCTGACAATGGTGACAGTACAGTATGTAATTAGTTTTTTTTGTTCCCCTGACAGTCACAGCTCTGCAAGGACCCCTTGCCTTTTCCATTTGAAATGTTATGGAAAAAATACACTAATGGCAGGCGTTTAATTAAAGGCACAGCAACTATGATGGGAGCTGTGCCAGAAGTATTTGCAGCTTTGGATAGCTGATATTCACAAAAATAGGTCTTTCTTCCCTATTCTAGTGCCCAAATTACTGAAAATGTGGGCTTTTCAAATATATTTTCCCTGTGACTGTTTACTGACAATTTAAACTAATATTATACTGTATTACCACTTACTCTAGTGCTACACAGCTTCAAATGACCCCCACTTTAAAATTACTGGGGAATGCTCAATAGGGAAAACAATGTGTGTTCATTCAAAAAAAGTGACATGCTATTTAAGAAGCTCAAGCTATTGACAACATCAGGAACAACACCACCAAAATTTCCCACCAACTCAAATTTGTAGTTAACATTTTTAAAATCGTTTTAAAGAAAATACATATATTGTGATAGCAGCTAAAAGGGAAACATATCCCCTTACTTTGTTTTAAAATAGCTTTATTCAATATTTAGAGTACATTTTCCCAATATCAACTATGACAGCCTCTCTAGTTCTGTCCCTGAGAGGTTGGGGGTTTGTTTGTTTTTGTGGGTTTTTTTGCCTGATTAATTAGCAATTGGGAGACGCACTTTTTGGCAGCTTTCACATCCCTATTATTTCCTCGGTCTGGCACAAAAACTCTCTGACGGGAACACCGCTATTTGTACTGTACCCCTCTTAGTGATGGATCACTAATTTTTAATAAACTAAGCCCTAAGAGAACTATAAAAAGATGTAAAGTGTATTGAAGTAATAATAGTAAACAAATACAAAAGGGCAGCATGTAAAATATTAGGTCTTTTCTATACTATGCATGCAGTGGTTATCCAGGAGATCCCATGTAACCTGAAGGGGGGCGGGGGGCCTGAACTGGTTCTTTGTTACTTGTTCCAAATCTCAGCCTACATCTTTAAAAAAGGCTCTAGTGACTAAATAACGTGGATGAGGATTTTACTTGCAGAAGAATGTTGATATGAACCTCCCGTCATTGTTTCTCATCCCTCCCCACCACCAGATGAACGAAATTACTTTGTGCAGCAGATCTCTATGAAGAATAACCACAGAATTCTGGACCAAATGGTAGTAAGTTTATGTAACAGTCACAAATCCCTGGCTAAACTGAACAAAGTAACATTATTCTTTAATAGTAAGTTTTGGAATTTAAAAGTTAAAGTATCTTGCAATAAAATGGAAATTTGCAAATAGCTGTGAAGTCAATGGCAGAGCCTCCATCCCCCATTCAGCTGGCTCTCATATCAGTGACTTCAAAAATCAGTTTGCCATTCTGGTAGCTTAAGGCACTTTCTGTGCCAGTGCAATGACCATGCTGTGTGTGAGTGTCAGAAGGTCACTACTTTGAAATTCCAGAGTCTCTCTTTATTCCCTCCTTTCCTGAAAACACTAGGAGGGAAAGTAGGATTGAAAGCTTCTACTTTGTCAACTCCTACTTGCTAATGATAGGAGAATACATTTCCTCTCTCTAGGAGCATGTTTACTGTTCTTTTAAGTTGAATTATTTTTGTTTTTGTTCAACAGCAACTTTACAGTACAACTCAAAGAAAACCTCACTGACACCAATAAAACTGCAGGGAAAGACAAACTTCTAATGCTATCAAGGGCAGGCAAATAATAAATCTCCAAAATTACCCAACCCCACTAACTCACCAACTGAGCTAACTAAGGCACGACAAGTTTCTGTTATCATAAGGAAAAAATGCTTTTTATTTACTTTCTCTTTCTGTTGTATTTTTATACAAGGAGCATAACAGTAGCTGCAGTTACAGGTTTGACAAACACTAATAATTTGCAGGAAAGTTAAAAATGTAAACCTCAAAAGCTTGGACCAGCAAATAAAGCTACATAAAGATTTTTTGCGTTTACCACATAACTAAATCAGAGGAAAAATATTTTGGCAACAGTGGCCTTTAGAGGCCTTTGTTGGTCAGTTAAGGAACGAGTTATCTGTTCATTGTTAAAGCGCGTCATTTCTCCATTCCTTCTCCCCCCCCCACTATTTTAGGGCATATTTACTATTATAAAACATCTGTCACAAACATGTTGAGTGAATCAAAATAGAGAATGTCTATTTAATTTTTAAGGTTCTTTGGAGCCATTTCATTAATTCAAAGAAAGACAATGGCAGTTCTGGTAAAGCTGTTGCCAGCCCGGGGCCAATCGCTAACCAATATTGCCAGTCCAATACAGCAGATTGGCACAGTAAAGATTATCACCATATCAACAGATAGAATAAATTTTAAAGTTGGCATCAAACAAAAATCTACATGTTTGGTTACACAGCACCACAAAAGTTTTGTTTTTATTAAGTGATTTAGAATTTACTGAACCCTGATTCCACAGTAAAGATAAGCACTTGATATCTGGAGAAACATACTCAGCAGGAAAATTACACTTTAAGCAAAACAAAATACAAACCAAAACCACACAGTATAATAATGTGCATTATCAAAAAATCATTATGTCCCTCAATAGTTCCCTATGAGATTATATAACTGTGGGGGCTGAGGAGTATGCATGTATGTGGGAGGCAAGATGGTTCTTCATAACAAAGAATCTGAATATGTGGATTACTACTTTAAAATGTACAAAAAGCAAAAATGCAATGTTTCGTTACTAGCCACTAGGGAAGTGCTAAGGTATACAGCATGTGTTGGTGGACCACTCGAGTGCAATGTGGATTTGCCAGCGGCTGGCAAGCATTCACCCAACAGCAAAGAAATGAAAAACAACTTTGGGGAGAAAAAAGAATATATTCTTCTAATGAACAACGAATGTCTTGCCACAAAGTAAAGATTAATTCTGGCACAGTGAGTGAGTTTTATACAAAAGCACGTGACGCAGAAATTTTAATCTTTAAAAAAAAAAAAAAAGAAAGAAAAAAAAAGAAACAGGCCAAATATTTGCTATAAAATAGAACACAGCATTTAGCAACATTTTAGTAAATTGAAGGGAGATAAAAGTAGAAACCTCACGCTTCTCCCAGTCCAGTTTTTACCTCACCAAATGACTCTCAAATGGTTTAGTCCTTCTCTACTCTCCATTTCCATTTCACTTCTCTCCTCAAGAGCCAAACAGGCTCAACTCAACCAAAAATGGCTCTTTGGAAAGTACTTGGTGTAACTGAAATGAAAGTAAAAAGTTAGCCAAGCAACCTACTAATAATAATGCAGCAAAGTAGTTTTTGTTGCGCAATTGTCTCCCGGACAAATATATTCACTTAATGAGCGAAAAGGAAATTTTTAAAAGTAAAAACACACTTCTGCTGTAAATACTGTATTCATAGATTTCACCTTATTGAAAGTTTTTGACATGCCTGAATCTTTGCCCATTCATGCTAACAGATTACAAAGTAGTTGCAATAGAAATTAAAAAACAAACAGGCTTGAAGATTATAAATGAAAACTGCCGATCATGAAGAACTTGCTATCAAACATCAGTATTAGCAACTCAAGTATATAGCTTGTCAGTTAGCAGAACGTTCACACATTTAGCTACTAGATGCTCTCTCACTGAAATGCATGTTACTGCTCCTTCATTTAACTGAAACAAATCATGGAAAAACTCTAGCATACGAGATAGTCAAACATGGGTATCAATTACAAACATTTCTCTATGTTTTGCAGCAAGTATTGAAGAAAAATAAATTAGTTAAACCCATTTTTATTCCCAACTTAAATGAAAAATAAGGATTGACAGTTCATTTTCATCTACCTATCAAATGTCAAATATATAAAGGTATAATTCTTAAGACAAAGATTTTATTTTATTTTATTGGAACCTATAGAACTCTACCTGAGTGAAATCCAAGCTCATGATCACTGTAAAATAGTGTATTCTCTTTCAAATGGTTGATTTTAATATAGATTCTTTTTGTTTTAAATTTTGCCAATACCGGACTGTATTGTTTCACTATTTTGCAATCGATCGTAGGATCCTTAAAAACCAGGATTTCAACTATATGGAGGCTTGCACACTAAAGAATACTATTCCATTTTAACTGGGCTCAACTATTGTAATCTATCATGTAGAGAGTACAATTAACAGAGACAATGCAAAAGTACCAGGAAGAATTCTGAGACCTGAAGATTTTTATTTTTATATTCAACTATGCTGAAGTACATTACCATAGGTTTACTCACAATAGCTGTAATAATCACCAGAAAGCAGTTTCAATAATATGCCTGTTTTAAACTAAACATGTCCATTTAATTATGTTAGTATGCTGCTGACTACCTCTTTATGCAGAAGTGTTAAGAAAATTTAAACAAAACAGAATCCTCTCTTCTCAATAATGAATACATCATTCAGAAATAGAAGAAGATTAGATTAATCATGAGCCCAAAGACATTTTTTCAAAGCAGTGCTCAGAAGTGGAGAGAGGGGCATGGAGTGAGTAGAAGAAGAAAAAAATTCTTGAGCTTCTCTGCATTTCAATTTTAAGACATTTCTTACATAAAACCCTTAACCTGTCAACCAAAACAAAAGGACACATATTGCTAACCAAGGAAGAATTACACTCAACTCAGTTTCTCAGACTGCAAGAGTGGCTTCTCCTCAATATTGTTTTCTCCAACGTGAACTATTGCCTCACAGCAACATGAACTCCCCACAACCCTCCCACTTTATGTGCTCTTTTAATTAAATCACAATATTTAAGCAGTATAGCGTACTTCCTAATGTGGGATTATTTCAGGAAAAAAGCAGTAGCACTGTATTTTAATAAATGCAGAGAATTCTCAGTGGTTTGTTTTCTGAAGCAGTGGCCTGTAATTTCATGTGTTTCATATTACATTTGTTTATATACATTGCTACTAAGGGACTACCAACGTGTGAAAGAAGTAGGGTAGTGGAGGGGAAGGCCAAGAACTAAAAACCACATTTTTTTATTTTTAATCAAATAAGAAATTGTATTTTTTTTTAATTGGAAGAGGATGGCTGGGAAACCGTTTGTACAACACACTGTTCATCCTGTGAGTTTAGCCATCTTTATTAATTAAAAAAAACTTTCATATTTCCTTTCTTTTCTTGGTGATTGTTACATTTATGCTATTCTCCCCACCACCACCACTTTTTAAAGACACTTCTGTGTGTCTGTGTACATGTATGTGTATGTATGTATGTATGCCCCTCCCTAAGACTGCAAAGGCCAGGACTCCTGAAGGACTAATTATATTTATTCATTTTCCCAGCCCAGCATGGCACTGGTAGATTGCTGGGCTCATAGCAACAGGGGAGAAAAAGAAAGGCTCATCTTTATCTGTCCTTCTCCAAGGAAATAGGGCCAGTGGGCAGAGTGTAATGAAATGCCCTCACTATGGGCATTTGCAAAAGTTTAAATGGGAAGAATTTCAGGACAGTAATTTACCCCTTAACTAAATTTCCTCCCTGCAAAGATGTGGGCCTGTAAAACTATTGTGCAGGTTTCACAGAGGGACGCCATGACTAATTCAACCAAAAGGTATTTTTTCAGAGTCACAAAGGGTACAGTAACATTATTAAAATCTGCTAAGCTAGGTGAAATGAACTACTGAAGCCTCTACTGCTGCATGTTTAATCATAAGAAATGTATTGGGCCAGAGATCTTATTGTCTTTCTGATTTGAGCTGCCAGATAAAACTATCCCTCCAAATACAAGACATATCGTACCCAAAGATGGAAAGACTGAATACTTCTAGTACTTAAAGCAGTATGTCCCTTTTGAAGTTTAACAAATTCTGAATGATCAATATCAAACACCTTGGTTCTCCCCACTTTGCTCCCAACACCGATTCAAACTGATCAGTTGAAATCTATACTCTCTGAGCTCCAACCCTTTCCATGTAATTTCCCTCATTTCTGCAGGAATATTTCATGGTTTTAAAAAATAAACCCATCCATACGACTTGTGCATTTGAAATCAACATATTCTGGCCAAATTTTCAAACGCAAGTGCATAAAGATGCTGAGGTACTTAGATGTATGACTCAGTTTTGAGAAGTCAACAGAAGCTGAGGGTGCTCATTAACTCTGAAAACGAACCTGAAAAATCTGTCCACTTCTTTCAGGCTCTGATACAGGAAATCACTTAAGCGAACACTTATCTGTTAGCATATACTTAAGTCCTGTTTATTATAATGGGACTTAAACAGGTACATAAGTGCTTTTGTGAACACAGATACTTCCCTGAATCAAGGGCTAAGTGCCTAACTATGGATTCAGCTTCCTAACTTTAGACACCTGCATTGGAAATTTTAATCTATTCATGGAATTTACAGGAACATGCTCATTTTTCTACTCTGTACTTGAGACCTCAAGCAACTATCCTAATGAGAACTCTAATATTGATGAGTCAAATTATGGCATCACTTATGATTATCAGAACCATCCAGTTAGAGATTAAAATTATTTTGACTATATTGTTTCCAGTAGACCCTCATATATACACACATATCTATATCTAGAGCGATCAACCCATGAATACAAATAATTATATTGAATTTTAAATTACATATATTTTTACCAAAGTTATTTATTACGGCCAACGGCATACACCCTTCTCATGTAAATACCGCTCATTTCAACAGAATTAGTTCCAAGTGAGACGAGCAAGATTTTGCCCTTTGTATTAGTGATAAGAGATTTGACCTAACTAGAAACACACACTATTTAAAATTCTTTAAAACCAGAATCAATTTATAAATTCTACATAACATGCAACTCTTGAAATAACTTTTATAATTAAACAGAAATTGCAGTCTTGAAATGCAATCCTGCAATGAGTACAGCGCATAGCACTTACTACGGCAAGTAGTCCAATTTGACTTCAGTAATACTACTCACAACGGCAAGTGCTCAGTAGCTAGCAATTGCAGGATCTGGCCCTAAACGGGAGAAATGTCGGTGACCGAATCGTCATCATCAAGGTACTGATGAGTCAGATGAAATCAATACGTTGCATTCTGAATGAACTCTCAAAACTATGTTAAATGTTGCACACAGGAACGTGGCTATGACAAGAATCTTACTATGTCTCTACAGTGAAGTGGTACTTCTGCAGTCACAGATGTAAGACTAATGTGTTTTAGGAGAAGATCAGAATTCACAAGCACTTTAACATCTACAAAACCACGTATAAAAATCACTTGCATAAAATTTTCAAGAATACCTATTGTAAAATATTCTATCCACAAATTTTTACACAGGCGTTTCACCTGTAATAAAGCAACCTTATTTTACCACATTTTAGAAAGCTTCACATTTATAGAAGTGGAACACATGTTTTTATTTGGAATCAGCATATGGAATTTATGAGGAGTCATATATTTTGTTAATTAAAGTGACATAATAGGAAGTAAGCAAAATGATACTTCTAAGTGATTTTTCTGAAAATATATTTGGATGATTTAAAAATAAATTATTTTGTTATATTACTAACCGTATTACAGAAGATATTTTAACTATTCTACCAGGATTTTGGCATCTATTCAAAAAATATCCAATACAAACCTTTGTAATATACTCATGGTGTTTTATTTAAGGAAGTGTGTTTCATACTGCAGGCACTAATCTATTTGCACCACTCATCAGATTGTTAATATGACTTTTTAATAATAATAATAATAATAATAGGAATTATTTCTGTTTTCATAAGTTGTTTAGTTAGGTTAGTAACTATAAAACCAAGATATAGCTGTACTTGTTAGAAGTACATGAAAAATCTATTCACTCAAAAGGTTTGAAGAAACTGTATTGTAGAGCATTTTTCTATTTTCTTACGCTTGAATTGAAATTTGAATTTTTAACTGAATAATTACTTCACAGTGGATTGGTAATTTTGGATAAATATTATAAAAAAGTAAGTTAAACTATTATAGCTACATTAGAGGTCAAAGAAATACAACATTATTTCACCTGCCAATTCAGATTGTTAATATCCAATTAGGTATTGTTTTTGATTGCCACGTTAGTAAAAACAAAATGCAGTCAATCCTCTGACATACAAAGAAAAATTACTGACAAGTTATGACTATTGAACAACTAACTAGTTTTAAAATTTTGATAACCAGACTGAATGTTACCTTCTGAACTTAGATCCTGACAAAGGCAATACAAAATACAAAGCAAGTTTTCCTCCCATCCTCTTATGTATATTCAAACAGATGTTTGCCTGTTTTTATAGCACAAGATTGTGGAACTTGATAGGCATGAACAAAATACAGATTTTTACTGCCACTACTCTATAAAACAGAAGAGTAGCTCTTTATAACTTTACCATATTTTAACTCTTGAACAAACATGTAATATAGAAGCAGATACTTTAAAAAAAAAAAAGGCTGCTTCCTATTTTAAGATATCAAGAAAGTGTTTTTTGTTTAGTTTTGCTTTGTTTTTTAAGAAGAGATGGCTTAAAATAATTTTTAATGAACTCATGCTCCTCCTGTATTTGGAAGTTTAACAAAACCAAAAAGTTTTCTTTGAAGATGTTGAAAGTTTAAGTTACAAAAGGTTATTTTACAGTGATGTAAATTTATAAAGTTTAATAAAAATCATTCCAAAGCAACCCATTAAATACATACTACTTATTGTCACATTAAATATTATTTCAAGTATCTTCACCTTTTTACAAGCCATGCATAATAACTACACACAGAGAAGCAGAAAAGTTAAAATTATAGACTTTGTTTAAAAAAAATCTCCATACTAGCAACATGTGCATATCATTTGGTCAAATTTACTCCCTCAAATATTTCTCTATCTTTACAGTAGAGTAAGTGAACATTGTTTGTTTGAGGGTTGATTTTTTTTAAAAATGATTTTACTGTGTTTCATTTCAACTTTATTTTAAGAAAACTTTGTTTGATGACACAATATTTTTTAAAGAGGCATATGCTTTAAAATATATCTAAGTGTGATGGGAGGTAGGACCTTCCTTAATTCTACTGTAGTAGTACTTTAATGTTATGCCCGTGGTGACAGATTTTTTTTAAAAAAGTATAGTTACTCATCACAACTAAAAAATTATCCAGATAAATCATTGTTTTCTGTCACTGTTCTTTTACATCAGTTTAACTTTACTGAAAAGCTGCCATCAGAAACATAACATTAAAGAACTAAGCTAACTAGCAAACTCCAGGCACTTGAAAATTCTGCCAGTTAACTTTGGCTTCAAAAATAGGTGATACCAATGGTATACAGAGTACAAAGATATTCTGCAAACAATGCAGATGTATTAAAAAACATGACATGTAACAAAAATCAATGTGCTAATCGCAATCCAAACAGCAGTATCAGAAACATAAAACAGAGATAACCTAAAGTCCTCAAATTTACTTTGACTAGGGTGACAGGTTTAAAAAAAAAAAATCTGCTCACATTTACTTTAACAAGGCAAAAATATAACAGGTGACTTTTTACCTAAACATATGGATACCATTTGGAACAGGACTGAAATATCATTATACTGAAGTAAAGGGGAAATAACAGGAACACTGATAGATGCTAAATAAAACCTCTTATTTCAAAGAAGGTTCATTTAACATTATGAATAGAAAGTTCTGAAATAAAAATCTTTCATTTATAGCTACACTATCCAAAAACGTGCAAAGATACAAAAAAAAAAATCTTTTAGCACAATCCCAACTGGAAAGCTTGCAGTCTATTTGTCTTGTCAACTATAATTCAAGAACAGTTTGATTCTCACTAAGTGGCTCAGTGAACAACTCGTTCCTCCTCCCACACCAACATTTATAAATGTAGTTCTAAACCATCAGATGCCCCTTTTATTGTGAGTGCATCACTAACTATTGCACTTGAATTTGCTATGACAACTTGAGCAAGAGAAGCTGCCCTTTTTCATGGGAAACATTCAGTCCAGGACTCATCTACAAGTGCTGAACTTTTAGAAGTTGGAGGCTTCTTTGCTCCGTTAATGTGACTTAACCAGCTTACATAAGTTCATGCAGAGGGACGCTGCTCCTTTACTCCATCTCTGAAGCCCTGATACGGAACAGCTGCCACATGTGGCTGCAAGGAAGCCAGTTCCAGGCGCCTCTACAATCTCAATCCAGGCAAAACGTTTCCCTTCTCTCCCTAGCGAAACCCTCTTACAGAAAAGTAATTCCGCCCCCCCAGAACAAATCCACTATAAACAGGTTCACTATAACGGAGGCGGCAGTGCACTGAAACAGTTCAAGACTTTCATTTCACATCGTTATAAAGAGCAGCAGAGGTCAGTGTAAATGGGTTTCACTACATATCCAGAATAGGGAATTAGATTTTAAAATGTTTATAAACGCATATGCTTACACATATGCCGATATATGTACAGACACATATACACAGAGTTCATTATTAACTGTAGATGCCGCACCTCCACTTTGATACACAAGTATCACTATTTGGCCCTCTAAGGAACCAAAGTGCCAAGCACAAGGGGGCAGTTAGCCTGATGCAATATTGTTTGCTATGCAGAACGGGGAAGACCCAAACTAAGAGTTCCCCCTCCTGCTGCACTTAACGCAGCCCGAAGAAGAAAGTTTTCGCCCCTCTTGCAGACAAGTAGGTTTCCAGGCACTGGTCGAGAGACTCCTACTCCAGCCCCGGAGGGCGCTGCCCGGAAGCCCTTCTCTGTCGGCTACGTGAAGTGGGGGGACAGCCCCTTCCTCTCCTTCCCAGTCCTCGTCGCCTGTGCTCGGAGCACGTGTACAGCCGGAGGAGCGCTCCGATCTCCCCCGGCGTACGGCGCTGCTCACTCCTCACGCCCTCCATGGGAGAAGAGCCCAGCACAGCGGGTGCTCGGGGATCGGCTCCCACGCCCGCCCCTCGCCCTTCTTACCTGGGGTTGGTGCTGTTCCAGTAGACGGCATAGCGATCGGCCACCGCCTTGGAGCCGGGATCCTGGCTGAACACACACATCCAGAGCACCAGAAACACCAGCGTCAACATCTCCACGTGCAACATCACTGAGTCCCGGCCCACACCGCCACCGGGGGGTGTCCACTCAGGCAGTCAAGTCACAGAAAGGGCAGGGAGGGGGCCACACGGAGGCTGCACTGACAAGCCGCAGCAAGACGCCCCCCCGATAGGGTGTGGCGGGGGGGGGAGGATCCTTGGGTCCCTTCAGGAGCCGCTGGAGCTTAGTCACCCCGGCAGGGGGATGTGGGAGCCGAGCCGGGCGGCGGCAGCCGGGAGTCCAGTGCAGAGCCCACGAGGAGACATACACCGGTGCCGGGAGGCTGCTAGCGCTAGGCTGGGGGCTCCTCTCAAGGCACCGCTCTCCGGCCTCTTGCAAAGTTACTTGGTGGCTGGTGGCACATGCGGGGAGGGGATTCAAGGTCCTTCCTTCCTTCGCAGCCCTCCGGCTCGGGAGGCAGCTGCAACCGGTTCAGGTAAGCGCGCGAGGATGGAGGGGCACCAGCAGCAACAAATCTTCCCTCTGGCGCCCTCCCCCCCGGGGTCCTGGGAATGTGTCCAGGCAGCTGGGCCGGGCGGGAGGCGAATCCGTGCAGCCAGTACAAAGTTTACGGCTCTCCCCCCACACACACACACACTGCAGAAGGGCAGCACGCGAGCCCCGAGGAGTCCGGCTGCTGCGCGGATGGAGCTGGGGAGCCTGCTCTGCAGCAGAGAGCGTCTCGGGTGGAGGACACTTCGTGGGGTGGGTTTCTTGTCCTTCCTGTTCCTGGGCGCTGGATGCACCACGGACCGAGCCACAGCAAAGGCACAAAAAGCGGCCAATCCAAGCAGTACTGCGGCGCGGGACTCGAGCAGATGGAAATGAGGGTGTTTTAGGAGAGGCTGTAAAACCAGCCGAACCCCGCAGGCGCGGAAACTGAAAGCCCACAAACTCCTCTGGTGATGCTGGTGTCAAGCCGCCTCCTCTGCACAGGGAACGAGATGGAGCCGCAGGAATCTCCTCCCTCAGCTTCCCAAAGTGTCTGTGTTAGAATAAAGCAGGGTCCATCCCTGAACCGTCGACTTGGGAAGAAGGACGAAACAGTTTGAAAGAGCGAGGGAAGGGGGAGGAAAGCAAGCACCCCTCAGAGGACTACATCAGAAAACAAATCAAGCCTTCGTCTTGGTCTTGCCCGGCAGCTTTTCCCGCTGAAGAAAAAAATATTCCGCCCTAGCAAGCAAATACACTTGAATGCAGCGGCGGGGGGTGGGGGGGGAGTCAGTTTTGCAAAAAAAAAAAAAATGTTTGGGAGGGGGGATATTTAAACTGTCACGCCCCCTTTTGCAACGCTGGTCCCTTCACTGCCTGTAAATCCGACATCAGCAGCCTAGGAAAATCTAGGAGCCTAGTGCTCTGGGCGTCTGTGTGCGTGTGCATGTGCGTGTGCAACAGACAGCTGCATAGCTATATACACGGTATATATATATATATATATATATATATACACACACACACGCACATACATACACATGCGTGTGCGTCAGAAAAGAGATCTGGAAGCTGGTGTGTGCGAGGAGTAGAGGCACGGAGGAGGCGCAGACATCTAGCTCGGAGCACAGGCGCTGCTGGTTGATCATGTGGGATTTTTGCATGCAGTTTACTTGAGCAAGGGAGGGGGGGATGTGCCGGCGCAGCCAGTCAGGGCACAGCCTGCTGTTTGCTTACAGACTGCTTTTTTTCCCCTTTTTTTTTTACTGCACGCGGATTGGTTTACGACGCGAGAAAAGGGGCGTTTCTTATTCCCCCCTACCCCATGCCAAAAAATTTACCCAGCCTCACCTTCCTGAAACCTGACTAATTGAATTACAAGGAGATCCGAGTGGTCCGTGTATGGCCTTACTGCTAAATGTAACCATTTCAACCCAGGTTCTGTCTAGGGGTCCTCTCTCACTCACATACACGCCCATAAACTCAATCTTAAGAGTGTGCAGCAGTCACTGAAAAGAGTGTAGAAAATAATTCAATCGTGCAATAAAGCTCCTTCATCACTTAGTTTAGATTTAGATATATGATTTATACGCCACCGGGGATCTGACATCAGCTGTTACTGGATGAGATGCCACAGGATCAATTGAATTGGTTTGCAAAATTGCAACGCTAATCTTAAATATTACATAATCAAATTAAAACCGGACGGTTGTTTAGCAGTCTGGAAAACAGATTTAATCCTCTTCTTCCAACAATTGCATTTTGGCTTGCTAAACGGCTGTGTGTGTCTTTAAAGTAGTTTATTCAAGCGAGAGTTTATAATTGGGCGTGTCCTGCAAATATCTCATTGGACAATTATCAGACAAATGTAACCCCGCATCGGCGGAGCTGGTGTTAATGCGGCAAAATGAACCGCCAAAAAACACTGCAAGTTCTACGTGTAAACTATGAGGATGAGCTAATAATAATGGAACTACTCAGCTCTATTTCATTAACATCTCTCAAAGGGCAGAAATGCCATCACCATGCACCAGCTGGACGTGCTATGCTGCACTGGCAGGGAGCTTAGATCAGGTGAGCTTCTCCATCCCTAATTTAAAGGGGTGTGTTGTGTCTATACAGACACACGGTCTCTTACCTTCCATTTGTCCCCCCAAGCTACAAACCCGTTTAGCTCCGAAGTTTGCAAAAGCCTCAGGAAGAGGTTGGCTGAATGGGACAATAGTTGTGGACAAGGGCTTTGCTCTTTTTCTATGGACAGAAGGCGGCATGGACTGCGAAGGGTCACAGCACTCAGGCTACAGTTACCCCCTCCCAGGTCCCTCTCAAGTATTCCTGTCTCGTCTGACCCAAGCACCTTTAGTTTTGGACTGAAATCGTGCCGGCGCCACTGTATTTTCTCTTGCTTCAATAAAAAACCTCTCTCATCGTGTCCTTCTCTTCCGTGCCCACTCAGTCTCCCCCTGTGGCTCGCCGTTTTCCCGGTACTTTTGAGCTGTTTGAAAGCTCCCAGACTCCCTCCAGTGGTAGATTATCATGCCGCACTTCATGTTGGTATTTCTTAAACAGACTAGAAAAGTGAGCCCGATAAAATTCCCCACACTGGACTAGTCCGAAATACCAAATTAAATGAATAGGTCAAACACCACTTCAGTTTCTCTGTTTTGTTATGTGTTTCCCTTTAAACGAGTAAAAATCCCTCATATAAATAGTATTCACAGCTGCTCTAGCTTTAGGCTTTGATCTCATTATGCATTTTTCTCTGCATCTAAAGTATATTTAGATTAATATTTTCTATTTGTATACACTCTACTACATACAAATATTTTGAAGCTGTGAATGGATATTCAGCTTTGCCACAATTAAAAAAAAAACATATTTCAATTACAAGGCAAGGACTAATAGCACCTGAACTATTTTAAAAAAAAAAATCTATCTAAACAAAAGTTACAACTTTAGTGTGTTTTGTTTTGTTTTTACTTCCTTATCATGGATTTAAAAGGATTTACCTAGTTGTTACTTACCAGGGTTACCTTCAGCCTCCTACTCTAACATGTTGCAGCCCATGAAATATTCCTGGGGGGGGGGAAACCATTTAAGACTCCAGAAGTAACAAATACCCCCCAAAAAGCTAAGTTATTTTATTTTCTAAAAAAAAAAAAAATAGCATTTCTAATTTTATGACCTTTATTATTTTTGTCACTTTTGTAGGCTTCCCAAGTTTTGATAGCTTGGGCTGAGTTCTTTGTGCATGAATGGATTCATCTTATGTTAAATTTCCTTTAACTATATTTTGATAATAGGAATATTATACACAGACATCCTTGCATTGCCTGGGCAAGAAATCTTATTATAGACCCTTTCAAGGGATCTCCTTAACGACAGCTAAAAAGAAAAGTGGTTGGCTTTTGCTCCTTTAATTTATTTTTCCCTTGGTGTCTTGTAAGAAATATTGCAGGAAAAAGCTGACTTTTTAGTTAAGCCATTTTTGATAGATAGACTGTTATATATTTCCACTGAGTTTCAATCCTGCACATCCAATACTCTGCAAGGTATACAGGAGCAGACCCTTTGTATACTAACAGCAACAGAGAGGTGCAGAACACAAGTAAAGTGAGTAAAATTAATACGGTCTGTAAATGTAAAAAAAGAGAATACTGGCTGAAGCAGAAAGACATAGCTGTCATGGTACTGTCTCCCTCTCCCCACCTTCTTTTGTTTAATAAACTATCGATGGCTGTATTTTGTTCGTTTATAGACAATGCAGAGAATTAGAGAAACAAGCACTTTAAACCAAAACAAAACAAAAAGCGTCTTTTAAAAAAATAATTCTTTAGTGACTGAAAGGTCTATGCTCTTTGCAGATGTCACATCATGAGCAATTTATATGGGCATACTGAATATCTAACATCCAACAAGATGTCATCCACTGTCTTAATGCACCCTTTTGTAGTTGCATGATTAAGCAATTATTGACATCAAAGATGTAAACTGCTACTGCATTCCAATGAGCACCTTGGCCTTGTATGCATTTTGTGGAATCATAAGGATTGTTAACAGGGAACTATTCAGCATTAACTTCAGTTAAACTGTTTTGAATAAAGTATTTCCAAGTTTATAAGCAATAGATCTGAATTGGCTGATGAATGGCTTCCATAGCCACCACCTTATCCCCCGCTTGACAATCTTAACAAATGTTTAAATATGAATTATGTAATATGTGTTTTCTGGCCGTTACATAGCATTTTAACTGCCTTGGTTATACTGTGCTGCTGTTAAACATTAGGCTAACAGATTAGGTATCTTGAAATAATTTAAAGTACATAACTAAGAGTAGCTTTAGACTTACACTTATAATGGGTTTTCCTTTAATATACCTGAGAAAGCTGCAGAGAAATACTTGGCTTTTCATGGACTTTTAAGTAACTACACAGTGTTTTGAACCATTAATCAAGAGAATAGTTGGTCATTTAAACAGATATTAATTACATACTGAGCCAAATCCTGACTGTCTTATTCATGCAAGCAGTTCTGTTAAAATAACTTGTATATTTCATAAGTGCCAGATGAGCTAGACTAAAGATAGTTTGGTGTCAGCTAAATGCACAAATATAAACAATAAGACAGAGCACCTTAAAACTTTTCCTGTAGCATATGTGTAGCATTTTTGGTTTGCAGTGTTGATTTTTGAGGTATAAATTTTGGATCCTATTTTAAGAGTAAACAACTGGGGCCCAATCCTGCTTCTACTGAAGCTGATGACTTCACTGGGGAAAGGATTGACCACTAGAATTTTATCTATAATTAAAAATATGGGGGAGTGCAGAGAAGAGCTTTAAGAAATACTGACCCCCTGCAAAAACAGTTTAAAACTGCAAACAGTGTAAGTTTCAAGAATTTTCTGTGTATGTTTTGTAGAAAGGGAGGGGAATTTTTTCATTACATTTTTGTTTAAGCGGAATTTTATTGGGTTTAACCTAAAACAAGATCCTATTTATATAGCTGACTCTCTTAGTGGACTCTCTATAACTTATCTTATGTTCTTTATGAAGAACAATATATATTAAAAGCCGAGCTTTTGTTTATCTATTGCATACATTGAAATTTCTGTTTCAGAACTTCCAAACATCACATTTCCTTACGTTTTTAAAATCCCTTCCTGTTGCCATAAAACTACTACTGAAATATGACTTTCAAAACTTGTAGTTCAGACTGTTTTTAAAATTAATAAGTGAACAGAATGATTAATAATTATAAATCCTCCTCTATTCTACTGTAACTCCTGACACTGTAGGCTATCAAAGAGTAATACAGAACAAAATCTTGAACATACTTTTCATACAACATGAGTAGTACCAAAGGCATACGTAATAATGTTAGAGAGAATCATTCAGGTCTTTACAGAGAAGTATATTCATTATTTGATTCAAGCATAGGCAAATATTCAAGAGCCAGATAGAAGCCTTCCTTGCTGGGTGATTTTCTGACTTAAGGATTTGTTTTCTTTTTTTCTTTCCCCCTTAGATATGCATTTACCTAAGTGAGATAGCGTGTGTGTAACGTACACATGGATTTTTTATTTCATTTTTTTTGAGTTTGTGTAATTTTGTGGAAAAGTAGAGAATCAAATGATCACAGATAAACTTGCCTCAAATATTTAATTACATTTTCTACTAATTAGAAGAGAGGATGAATGGAAGACTCTCAATTCTATTCGCAATTCTTTCAATGACACTGTGTGGCCTTGGCCACATACTTAACCTCTCAGCCTCTGTATCCCCATGTACTAAAAGATGCTAATATAGATACACCTATTTCACCGGAATGTGTCGAGACTCAATTAATTAATGTTTGTAGATTTTCAGATGAATTACTTTGAGATCCTCAGTTGAAAGGAGCTGCATAAATGCAAACTGTCAATGATATTTTTGCAAATTTTCATTTGGTGCTGTTCTCAACAGCTGTTTGACACCTCCAGAAACCTTGCCTGTTTTTTTGCCAAATTATTCTTGGAATTCATTTATACCTTTAGTGAAAGTTATCAATAACCATCCACACTGTTTCTGTTTCAATGTGTCAGTACAAAATCTGTGTATCTGTCTGAGCACCCAGAAGCACTTGAACTCACCAATTAGAAAAAGAACGGAGCTGTTGATAGACATCTTCTGCACATGTCTATTGGCTGCTAGCCTGGAAACTTTAGAGTTTAAATATTTCAAGAAAGACCTTTGAGAAGAAAGCAGAGGATTAACCTGAACTTCAAACTGGCATCAAACATTTTTTTCCAGCAAAACTTGATATACAAAGCATTACAGGGAGAGATTTTCAAATCCATAAATGGGAGATAAGCACCTGATTGCTCTTTGGAAAATCTTCCCATACAATATGAAATTATATCGTCACAGAATACATGTAAAATTGGAAATAGCTATCAAATAAAAAGTGTAATTGCCTTCAGTATCATGTGGTTTTTACTGATAAGTGTTCTTGTTGGTCAGTTTCCTAATTTTGATACATTTATGAAGATGAACATTTGAATTAAAAATTCTGTTAAATTACGATATTCTGTATCCTACCATGCTGAAAATATTAAACTAACAGTTTGCTTCTCTATCCAGTCTAAATATTCAGATTAGTCTCTCTGGCCACCCAAGGAAGTCATGTTCAGCTGTCTTGATTTGTCATTAATGATGAATCAATGAGAATAATTATATGGTAAAACAGACCAGCTGATGCAGTTCAGGCTATTGTTGCTAAGTAACAGAAGCCATAGTTTTTAAGCAATGCTCTAACTTCCTTTTGCCCATACATCCTACTTCTCCCCACATGCACTCTTTTTAAATTAAAAAGATTATTGAGAAATTTAAAAATACCTTCTTTGTGGGATTAATTGATTATGACTCACTACATTTAATGAAGACAGTTCTTACGTTACAGACCTCTTAGGCTTAAGAAAGACTATGTTAAACTGAATTGTCTGGGTGGTAAAATAGATGTGTGAAAATAAATGAAAGTTAGACATCGGGAAACTTTTAGACAACTTGTTGTATATAGTCTTGATCCAGCAGGCAGCCCCATGAGTAAAGCTCTACTGAAGGTACGAAGCTGTGTGCAGGTGTGGAGTCATTTCAGGATCAAGGCTCAGCAACAAAGATAAACAAGCAGGTAAATAGTCAGAGATGCTGTTTGGCCAAGTGATGTTTTCAAGGGATATCTTGTGTCCTCCAAGGGCCCACACAGGGAATCTGTTCCTTCAGAATTTACAAAGTAAGGAGAATTAGCTTTTCAGGATACATTTTAAGCATTCAGAGGCTGGAGATGGTCCAGGCCAGTCCAGAGCATGAAAGGCAAGCAATGCCTGCCCTGCTTTTCAGAGGTGTGTACAAAACCCACCCAGTAAGACAAAATATAAAGCAGTGGAAGAAAAGCAGGAGAGAAGCCTAACACAGACTAGGCATTTATATTACGCCCCGTTCGTCCATGCAACTTCAGATGTCACCAGCTGCTGCTGGGAAAGTTCAGTTAAAGGAAACAACATGCAAATTCACACATGCAAATAAATCATTATTTTCAGGTGTTTTTACCAAACTTACAAGAAATGCTTATGCTTGCAGTTGTACACTGATCAGTGACTTGTTCATGAACAGTATGGTCATATTTCTTCCTATACAGGCACATAGTTGGGCAACAGCTCTGAAGGTGGAGATGCCTAACTGAGAGGTGGCCAATGTTAAGAAAATTACATGATCCCTTTTCTGCCTTGGGATATAGTCTCTTTCATATATTAGCAGCAAGACATTTGTTCAATCTGATTCTAGGTCTAAGCATGTTCATGTTACGGAGAAGGTCTGTCTGATTATGAACATGATATGAAATAAATATAAAATCAGTGACCAGGCAAATTCTAAAAATACCATGTAGTGCTGCAAGCTTGAGGGAATAGGGATGCAACAAAGAAAAATCAGAGGTTTAAGTGGTGAAACAAATCAATGGCCCCTTAGCAAATGGGAAGATATTTGCCGCATTGTCAAATATCACCATACTTGGTGGTGTGGGTTTTTTTTTTTGTTTTTTTTTTAAGCCCCAGTTCCTGGAATCTCAGCTTTCATATATAGAAAAGTAATTTTCTAGCCCTCATGGTTGTAGGGAAAAGCTTGAAAAGTGCACCATAAAAGTTTAAAAAGCAGAAGATGATTAATAAGAACCCAAAATTTATGATGTTTGGATGCTTGGGGTTGGCAATACTGTTTATAAATTAATAAAACAGCTACCCAAGGAAAATAATTAGTATACTAGGCCTGTTAAATCAGAAAGCCACAGTAAATGTGACTGGCAGAACTTTTTTTTCTCGCAGATTTTTCCATCTCAGTCAGAAAGCTCAACTGACATATCACTTAGCTACTTAGAGTTTTATGCAGGCTCTGCATGCCTTCCGCTGAGCTGGGTTGACTCTCCTGAGAACATAGATTGGGCCTGGCCAAATACAGGAACACTGATTAAATACTTGCCCCATGTTATCTATGCCAACAAAATGGGCTTAAACTTGAAAAATGCCACAAACAGCAAGCTAATAAAGTTCATGGAAACCCAGATAGGGAAAAGAAGCTTTCACTAAAATCTTTCATGAACAGCATACGGACACAAATAATATTCAAGTGCACTACTGATGGATTGTTGTTCAAAAGGCTGAGATGTGTTGCCTAAAATATACATTTAGATGCTGCACATTCTATTAAAGTTAAAATCTAAGGACATTTTCAAAAGTGACCTCTAATTTTGGGTGCCCGACTTGGGACTCCTAAAGTCCATTTTTCAGTGGTGCTGAGCACTCACAGCTCCCACTGACTTGCATTGTAATTGTGGGTGACCAGGACTTCTGAAAATCATGTTCCAGGTGTCTAGGACATCCAAAATTACTTAATATTTCTTTTTTTAAAAATCTGGGCCGAAGTTTTTTATCCAAGATAGAGTTGCCACATACACTTCCAAAGCATGTGAATTAGGGTTCCATAGTTGGTTGGTTGTTTCCAGCAGATACTTGTGCCTACCTGACAGATTTTTAAAAGGTGAGATGGTGCCCAGACCATTTGGTGCATAATCTTAGATAAAATTGCTGTGATATGAACATCCATTGAGTCATGTTTCTGAGGTTGCATAGCCAACTTGTTTATGATGAAATTTCTCCACAATATTTGCCTAAAATCAACTGTAAACTTGTTCCGGAATCCTGAGTGATGTTTAACATATATTCGAGGCTGCCATAGTGTAGCTGGTCACTTGAATTAACATAGACCAGACAAAATGGACCTGAGGTAGAACTTCGATTTTCTGAGACACTGTGATTATATATTTCAAGTTGTATATAATGTCCAAACCAGTCTTTGGGTAGGCTGTAATCTTGATGAGACTGTGAAAATGTTTTCAATAATTCATTTTCTAGGATATCTCCAATGGTATGCATGCCATGGTATGCTTGCACCAATTCCAAACTAATATTGCTCCCCTGCCCATCTATAGTGGCATAAGCTACAAAGTGCTATAACTTGAGAGATCCAAATGGGTTAAATGTTAGAATGTTATCTAATATTTTACTAACCCCACAACTACAAGGTGGCTAGGGTCACTAAATTTTGTATGTGCCTTGGGGTAAGACAGGAGGTACTTCCTTTTGAAAAGTTAGCTCACAATTTCTCTTTCAAATGTTTCAACGTGAATTATTCTATACACGTTAGACCCTTATGTAGCTTCTACCCAGACAAATCTAGTCTAAACTCATTGTTTGTTTACTGTAAATTAACGTAAGAAAATGCTGGTTCTTGAAAACGAAGTTATAGAAATCTTCATACATATGTAATAAATTAATCCCACACCTTTTCAAGATTTATTTTGATGTTTGTTTTGCATTTTGGATCTCTGTCACAAATATTTGAAAGGCACATGTCATCTATTTGAATTTTGAAAGGTGTTCTTGGAATCAAAATATATCAGACTTTAATTTCAAAGTGAGGAACTCACCAAAGATTATAGAATTTAGCTATAAATGAATAAAGGATAGATGTGAAATATATCTTATAATTGAACAGAAGTCAAGAATTGAGTAATTACTGATAAGTCATAAAAGAGAAGAAATGTGATCATGAAGAGAATTCCGAAGTAAGATCTCTTAATGAAAGGTGATTACTATCTAACAAAATCTACTGTGTATTCTATTTGAATAACAGCATTTAGCATTTTTGCATAAACAAAAGAAAAGAAGCTAATTATTTTACACTTCTAAAATCCTATGTCAACAGGGATATGGAGGAGGCACTTAGAGTAGAAAATCATGTCACTGTAGAGGTTGCCGATGAAATCAGCTAATCTGCTATCTCCTATGACAGCATAAAGGTTTTCATTTTGAGTGACAACCGATGTTATCTATTGTGCAAACATTGCCACTTTTCCCCTGAGCAATGAAACAGGAATATAACAATTCATTTTCCCCTATTACTAGACCCTACTTCGGAAAACATCAGAATGTGATGCTCTAGGGCAAAAACACATTTAAAATAAGAACATTTTTCAATGCAGTTAAGTTACTTAAGGTTTGACCAGTTCAATATTTCTCTAACGTATTAGAATATGATTTGTAGTTGAGTTTCATCAGAAGAGATTTACATGGTATATTATCATCATCACTTGGCATATTCACATACTTGTTATATGATGCCAGTTAAATTCTGCCCATCTCTACACAGGTTCATAAGCAGCAAAATGAGTGTACAATTTTTTATATTTATATTTTATTGACTTCCCCCCCCCCCCAAAAAAAAAAATAAAGGGAGCAGACGGGGGGGAAAGACATAATGATCAAAAAAGTAAAGGAATGGGACTGGAGGGGAAGGAAAAGAAGAGCGGTCGGGAGAGGTTGAAGGAGAGCGACAGCTCAGTTTCCATCCGTTAGGAATTAATCAAAAGTTTCTAAAATGTTAGACCCGATCTTTCATATTTGTCTGAGGTTCTCTTCTCTGAAAATGTTACCTGCTTTTTAGCTGCCAGGTCAGCCAAGCTGCTGTGCCAACCTTCTATCCCTGGAGGCAGTCTGCTCTTCCATCTAAGCAATATAAGTCATTTGGCTATAAGCCATGGTCTAAAGAACGAAGCTTTCCGCGAGTTGGAGAGTTCCCAAGATGATGGGAAATATCCTTAAACACAGTTCTGGGAAGTAATTTTTAAGAAAATATCAATCATCATATTAATTCTCCTTCCTAAATAGTGTACTTTTTCCAAATATAGCGCACAAGCAGCATTGCACATGGTGTTGAGGTAAATCCGATACTCTACCACAACCTACAACAGTGCATGGTTAAACACAAATTGCCTGTTGCTGTAAGATGCTGAATGTGTCCAGTAAGGTGGACGCTAAGATGGAAAACTAGGAAAGTGTATGTGCAACCATGATATAACTCTGTGCAAGAAGCCAACAAAGCAGCATGCAAGTCACTCATGACAGAGGCCATGGCAACAGCTACAAGATAGCAAATATAGAGTCAGATCAGCAAGTGGCATGCTAGCCTGCCACAGCAGGATTTCTCTTGCTATGCACATACCTCACAATATATGGTCATTTGCTGCTGCACAAGCTTTAGGGCTTACTGGTAAAGATGATGTTACCGTATATGTGTTGTATATTTACATATGTGTTTGAGAAATTATTATTGATTAAAAGCACAATAAATGGCCATTAACAATGTAAAGGGCTATGTGAAAAATCAAACGTTGCCTGTAAAATTATACTTGCCAACAGACTTTTATATGTTCTAAATCAAGAGAATATAGTTCATAATAGTTTAATGTAACTGGGCAGAAGAGCAAAGGATACCATCATAACACAATAGATAGCCTTACAATACAAAGCCTGATATGAACGTTTACTGGTAGGATAAATATGGAACTCTGAAACCTTTTCACAGTAAAGCCTCTATTTTATATCTGGAAGAAAACATATTTTTCCTGAAAAACTTAAAAGGTTATAATAGTGGTTTAAAATAAGTAACTCTCAATTTTTCCTTTGTGGTCATCAATTCTATTTCTCCAAAGAATCTCATAAACACAATAGGCACAATGCCAGAACAAAAATTAAATGCTTGTGTGATCCCCAAGGGAAGACATACTTTAACTATGAAGTATTCTCACCTAAAACCTTGCAAACCTTACATGAAAGTGAATGATCTAGAGTTTGTGGCATTCACGTTTGCTGTTTTGACAGCACTGTTTATCAAAATAACTACAATTTTCAAAAAAAGACTACTTAATTTTGACTATATTGCTTTTCTGTCTGGTAGCAACCATAAATAATAAATTCAGTAAGTTTTTGGTTTAGTTGCAGTTGATCTAGTTTGTTCCGCAACAATCAGTTAATCCCTTCAAAGTATCATCGCTATTCAGTTCATTATTTTCTCTAAGCATAGTTGGATGGATGGAATATATTAAAGTTGCTTGTAAGTATTTTAAAAAATGTTAGAACACAATAGGACCCCTGCAGACAAGCCTTTTAGAGAATCAAAAGATAGATGCCTTGTATTGTTTTCCCAAGAACTGTCCAGTACCCTTTCTCCCTTTCCTCATCTCCTTGTCACTTATACTCGTTTAAGTAACTGCACTAAGAGCAAGTCAGGTCACACATGAGAGATATTCTGATCCTTCTTAGCTTCTTTTTGATATTGTCACTGATTTATAATAAAGGCTGCCTGGATGTAATTTGGTAGCATGTGTTTAAAAAGAGCGCAGCTTAACTTCAAAAGATACAGAAGTAGTAAAAATCACAGCATTGCACAAAGTTTCTACATACATGGTATGCTGTTGTTTGTACTGCGTCTGCGTAAGTGTTGTTTTAAAGTGTTTGGTCCTAGTTACCAATAAGTCCTCTGTCCTGTTTAGGAGCCTAGACTCTTCATTTGGAGAATTTGATTTGGTCTGAAAAGATGAAATTATAGCCCCATTAAAGTCAATGGCAAAAGTCGCATTGACTCCAGTGGGGCAGGGATTTCACCCAGAGTGATTAACTGTTCTCTGCTGATATTGTACATCCTATTTAAAGTGTTAGCGAGTATTCTAGTTGCTTGGAAGAGAATATTTAAAGTGTACAACTAAATAGCATTAAAACCTTAGTATTAAAATCCAGGACTTGCGTTCACCAAAGTAAACATGTTTTATTTGCAACAAATTGACACACAAAAATATTTTTCATGGATTTAAGGAGTCTGCAAATTTTACTCCAATGTATAAAAGAAAGTTCTATTATTTACTGAATGTGGTATGACCAGTAATAGATCCTGGTTAGTCAGGATGCATGGTGCAGAATATATGAAAAATATAGTTGGTCATGGACAAGAGAGATAACATATCCTGCTGATAGTGAGTTGGAATGCAATAGTGCATTATATTCAAAGTCTCATACTATCAATTTTGTTTGACATTATATGCAAATGAGATGATTCCAACAGGCAAAGAAGTCTAACAATATAGAGGCGATAAACTGAGCACAAGCAAACAATGTGCATTTTAGTACAGCTAACTGTAAATGTGTATATATATATATCTAGAAACAACGAATGTGGGTCATACTTACAGGATCAGGGACTCTATCCTAGGAAGCAGTGACTCTGAAAAAGATTTGGAGATGGGGGTGTATAATAGCTGAACACAAACTCCCAGTGTGAGGCTGTAGCCAAAAGAGCTAATGAGATCCTGGGATGCATAAACAGGAGAATCTCAAGTCGGAGTAGAGAGGTTATTTTATCTTCTTATTTGGCACTGGTGCGACCACTGCTGGAATACAGTGACCAGTCCTTGTGCCCACAATTCAAGAAAGATGTGGATAAATTGGAGAAAGTTCAGAGAAGAGCCACAAGAATCATAAAAGGATTAGAAAACATGATAGACTCAAAAAGTTCAATCGATTTAGCTTAAGAAGAGAAGGTTAAGGGGTGACTTGATTACAGTCTATAAGTATCTACATGCGGAACAAATATTTCATAATGGACTCTTCAATCTAGCAGAGAAAAGTGTAACACTGGCTAGAAGTTGAAGCTAGGCAAATTCAGAATGGAAATAAAGTGTACATTTTTGAAGGTGAGGGCAATTTATTAGAACAATTTACCAAGCGTTGTGGTGGATTCTCCATCACTGAAAATTCTTAAACCAAGACTGGATTTTTTCTAAAAGATATGCTCTAGGACAGTGGTTCCCAAACTTGCTCCGCTGCTTGTGCAGGGAAAGCCCCTGGCGGGCCGGGCCGGTTTGTTTACCTGCTGCGTCCGCAGGTTCAGCCGATCGCGGCTCCCAGTGGCCGTGGTTCGCTGCTCCAGGCCAATGGGAGCTGCTGGAAGTGGCGCGGGCCGGGGGACGGACTAAATCACATGTTTTATGACTAATAATAATTAATAATCCCTAGAAAAGAGTGAACTCTTTTGCTTAATTTCTAATCTATCCAAATACTATGGGTTTAAAATTAGACTCTAAAAACAAATCTTAAACCTGCATTCTGAAGGAGTGACCCTGGAATAGCAGCATACTGGGGGTCTCTGCTGTACATCTCCCCCTTATCCATGGTTTCAGATATCCGTAGCTCATTGATAGGGGAACGTGTTACAATTTATGTTGGTCCTGATCTGCATATCCATCGTTTGCATGGATCGGGACCGACGTGAATTGGAACACGTTCCCCTATTGTACAGTACTGTACTTGCATCCGCCGGCCACGTTCAAGGCTTATTACCTACTGAGGATGTTCTCCATGCTGATTAAGGAGACGGCAGGTGAAGGAAAGCCCAGTATAAAGGAGTTTTGGAAGTCCTACAACATCTTGAGTGGTGTGGAAAAATTGATGTGTCATGGGAAGAGGTCACTTCGCAATGTATGAACGGTATTTGGTGCCATGCACGGCCAGATGCTGTCCACAGCTTCACAGGATTTGATGCCGTTCGTGCTCTCAAGCAAGAAATTGTCAAGTTGGATGTCGGCTTCAAGAAGGTGGAGGAGGAGGATGTACAGGAGTTGTTGGAGTCTCACGCTGAACAACTAACAAATTAGGAACTGATTGAGCTGGACCAACAACGGATATCTGAAGAAAGCAAGGACGATGATGACGATGCTGTGGGGCAGGAAGCCAGGAGTCTGATGACAAAGAATCTCTCCCGTTTCTTTTGATTTCTGGATGAGATGACGGAAATCATACAGAACGGTGATCCTTTTCGTGAATGGTCTGCCAAAGTCTCCAGGGCTTTCAGTGATGCAGTGGCTTGCTACAGGAAGATCTATCTTTCAAAGATTCATGCAGGAGAGCAGACATCAATAAAATCCTTTTTAAGACTTCTGCAACCAAAAAGCCAGCCACAGAAAAGCCAGCCCAAGAAAACCCAGCCAGCAGAGTGTAATTGACACTGTTTTATACTCTATTACTGTATTAAAATGTTCTATGTGTTTGAATGGTGTTAGTAGGATTCTACATTCTTTTATTTAATGTTTTATGTGTAAAATGTGTACTGTATAACCTGACATTGTAAAAACATACACTGTAAAGGTGAAAAGAGCATTGTCATAGGCGAGTGTGGTGAAATTGTGAACACATCCCCCCCCCCATTCCATTATTTCTTATGGGGAAAAATTCCCCAGTTTACATCATTTCTGTATCCATCGCCCTTTTCAAGAACACAACCCCAATGTATACCAGGGACCCCCCATATTAAAACCTTCTTCCGAATGAATGGCTTTAGAATGGAGGGGAAAATCAGAGATGATTCTTGAGCCTCCCTCCCACCCCGCTCTGCTCCCTGCCAGAAAAAAATCTGAGTTTATATGTTTAAATTAAAATTGCCTGCTTTAGGATATTGAGAACCCCAAGCCAGATTAGTTTTGAGAGCCTCCATCCCACTAGAATCCCCATCACATTACTCCCTTTCCCCTACCCACCCTCTTTTTTCTCTCTCCTTCTTCTTCCCACCATGCACCCCCTTCAATTCTCCCAGAACCACCAGACCTCCCCCTTTTATCTCCTCTCCTAAGGACACTGTCTCTTTTTCTCTCATTGTTCTCCCGTAATCTAAGACCTCCCTCTCCGCACTTACCCAAACAATGAGTAAACGTTGCTTTGTCTGCCTATTTATTTTTATGGACTGTTCTCATTGCTGCATTAGTTAGCTATCTGTAGCCTGATCTTCCAACTGGAAAAAGATTCTAGTGAAAAAAGACTAATGAAATGCATATTTTCAGCTAAGCTTTGACTTTTTTTTAAGATAATGGTAATAATGGTATCAGTGACAGCGAAAGAACCGAATCTTACAGTGAGAAAGCAGCATTGTACGAGCAAATGCAATAGCTTTAAAATGAATTGCACAGAATCATGGAAAATGGAGGTGGAAATGCTCCCTACAGTATATACTCCAGTGATTTGGACAGTGGAGTTTTAAATGCCTCAAATGATGAATCTTCCACTTCTCTGGGGAGAATAGTCTGTAGTCTTACAGACTTAACCATAAAGATTTTTATTCTGATATCTGAGCTACATTTTTCTTTGCTTTACTCTCATCCCACTCCTGCTAGTTATAGCCCTAAACAATTCTTCTTCTTCCTCCATGGTGTTTACATGCTTGTATTTGAATTTAATTAGACGATGTTCCAAAGCAGAACGATCAAAACGAGTTTTGACTCTGTCTTATTGGACTAGGCTGATGTGACCTGACCTTTTGCGATTATGCAGTTATTCCCACAAAGAAAGGAGAAACAATTATGTTAAGATCCAGGCACTTCAGCTAATGCACTGGTGAGGTCATCGACAAAGAAAACAGTATAAATGACACAGGCAGTTACATCCATATCACACCATACTTAAGAATTGAATAGCATAATGAAAATACATTTGATACATGCATAAGGCCCAGTCCATCTAACACTGAATGCAGCAAACATTTTCCCATCAACTTCAGTAGGAACAGGATTGGGCCCATTAATTGGAATAAAGGAAAGAAGATTTCAACATCTTTTTAAAAGAATGAAATTCGTAAAAAGATTATGGACCCCTTTCTTTAATTATCATAAACAGAACTGGATAAAACAGGTTGGATATGCTTAAGGGCCTGCTAAGATCTGATATAGCTCCTCTCATCCAAGGATCTCAAAGCACTTTTACAAATACTAATTAGTTAGCAGGACATCCCTGGGAAATATTATTGGTTCTGTAAGTGTTGTTCTAATCATTTTACAAATACAGCAGTTGGTTACATAAATTACCTTAAGCCACTGTGCCATATTAACATGATTGTTTATGACATAGTGCATTAGTTCACAGAGGCCCCAGTCAGGAGTGGTGCCCTATTGCACTGGATGTTGTACAAACACAGAGATAGGCACAATTCCTGCCTCAAAGCAATAACAATCTTGTTATGAGAAGACATATGTATGGGTGAGAACAAAATTGTCTTATCTTATACACAGAATGAATGAGAGTGGATTGAACTCACAGAAGCTAGAAGGGTCCCTCCAAAGAAAGATCTCCCACAAGAACCCCAAGCTCTACAATGTTCCATTCTACCTGTAAATAGAGGTGTGACAAAGCACAGGGATGCTGTAATGGAGTCTCCCATTCAGTCTTCCTGACAGCTGCTGGATCAGCTGCATTTAGGAGCACTAAAATTCCTCACACATAGATCCCATTGAGAAGCTGGTTTACAGCTGCAAGAGTGCTACAGTAATTGAATGTTAAACTGATTATCTGGAGCCCAATCAAGGCCAGATTAATGCTCAAACACTATAGGCCCATGACTAGAACCCAGATCCTGGAGTCACATAATGAGGTCAAAATCACATGCGGGAAGGTTATTTTATTTTATTTTTCTAGATCCTAGGGATTCAGAGAAAAGCTTGAAGACATGACTTAAGTATAACTGATGCCTTCCTGAGTTTGCAAACAGCCTGAAACAATAACTCTCAGGGGTGTGAACTGCCCAATTCATTGTAGTTCTGAAATGTGCTGCTGCTCTGTGAAGAGATGTAGCCATGTCACAAGGATGAGGCCCTGTGTTGGGGGTGGGTGGGGTGCCTGGAGACTCAACGGTGGCATCACTGAAGGTGGTAGAGAGCAGTAATTAGCAGACAGGGCCCATCTACTCTTAACTTGCTTCTGAAGTCCTGTGCTGAAAGCTTCCGAGTTATTATCCATGAGGGAAGTAAGGGAAGAGAAGCGTCAATATACAGAAAAAGAGAGGGGAATATGTTCAGATCACACAGTTCCAAATCCCTTCTAAGGAAAAAGCTTAGTTATGTTCCAAGAAGAGCAGAGAGAATAAGCAAGCTGTCTTCACTGCAAGAGAAGCAAAATTCTGGGGAAATACTGCAGTCTCAGCTCTCTATAGAGAGAGATCTTTGATTCCAGAACTTTCTAACAGACCTACTTCCATACGTTGCTGCGGGCATGGCCATCCCAGCAAATTTCAAGTCTTCTTCAGATTAATAGATTCTGCCCATGGGAATAGATTATTCAACAAATAATATTCTACCACCTCTACAAGCAAGGCTGGAGAGGATGAAAGGGGGAAAATAATGAAAAGAAGAAAAGAAACGCACGTGCAATTCTGCACCGTGATTAACCATTCCATATACAATTACATAAAATTTTGTACAATCAAGGTGCACATGCAAATTATGCCTGCAGTTGCACAGACACATTGTGAGCCTATCTATTTTTAAAAGCAGGCTTTTTTAAGATAGCTGTGGCCAGTGGGGGAGCAGGCAGCAGATTCACTCCATCTGTACACCTTGCTGATTACACCCTGAAGTGATTACATGCTGTCTGAAGATGACTGTAAATCTAGTTTATGGAGGTAAAGTCCTCCAGGAAATAGCACAAATTTGCCTGATATCCAAGGGTGATTTTGGATTTGGATTTTTGATTTAGCTGAAAGACATGTAAAAAATACCTATTCCTCAGATAAGGAGAGAGCTCCATATTACCTACATAGCTGAAGAGCAAGGTGTATTGCTTATGCCTCTCAGGTCAGGCCCCAAGGTCTGAAAGAAATCATACTGTCACGATAAGTGGATTTCCACTTACCCTTAATTCCAATGGTAGCACATGAGTGTACATATTCTGCTAAATCTACCTCTTTTTAGCCAAACCACAGCGTTTTGGGGAATCTGCCATCACAAATGTGGAGAGTCCTGCTTTTTGGATGACAGCCACAGACTAGAAGATCAACAGTCTAGCAAAGAAGCTGCTGGCAGTTCCTCTGACAGATAAATTACTCCAAATTTCAGAGAGCTCCAATGTGCATCTGCCAGTAGGACTGGGCACTACATAAACTAAAACTTTGCAATAAATTTTGAGGAGACTAAGGAATAAACCAGAACCAGAAAACTATCCCAACACTGCGTGGCAGATTGCCACGATGCTCCCAAACGGTTAAAAAGGGAACCGAGAAGAAAGAGAGCGATCATTGCTGAGTAATGTGAACAGCCAGAGGAAAAGAATTAAAGGCAAAGTATTTCAAGGTTATGGAAGAAATCAAATTAGCTTATAATTAACTAAGGGACAAAATCAGGCAATGTAGCCACTGGGTGCGAAGGCTTTAGCAAGTCATGGACAGCCCATGATTACACCCTGAAGTGATCCTCTCCAGGGTGGCCAGATAGTTCCTAAGTGTCCCCTCAGTCCTCTCCCCAATTGCCATATATGGCAACCAGAGGGCAGGAGATGATATTATTTCCTCCTAAATGTCTAAATGGGAGTGGACATGCTACTCTACACTTGATTGCCAGGGAGAATAAATTGCTCACCAGAGCCCAGAGCTAGGAGTCCTAGCTGACAATCCTGAAATAGAACCATTGGCTGAGAGAGAACAATCAGATAGGGTGAGTAATGAGAGAACAGACAACCCTGGCAACCCTCAGAATTATAATGGGTTGAGGTTGTTTGGTTAATCCCTTTTAGGGACCCTTGATTCTGATCTTTCTCTCTCCTACTGCAGCAGGTCTATGGGAGTTACTGCTGCCTTGAGGTGAAAAACAAAAACCTCAGTAGGTACAACCAGGATAGGGTGATCAGGATGTGTCAAGTGTCACTCAAGGTCCCTGTCTCTTAAGTAGCATCCCACCCCACAGTCATGGAACAAGTGCAAGTCCCCTTTGCATCGCTTCATTACTGGCCTAACCACTCTCAGGATTGGTTGGGCTGGTGAGGAGCTGGGTCTAAGTGATGCAGAAGTAAAGGATGAACCTGCTCCTTACTCCCTTGTTATCATATTACCCTAGATCAGGATCTGAGCCATAGAAATTATGAGGAAAGTGGCTAACTGCAGTCTGGCAGCTGTAAATTTAATTGGAATGATGGCAGAATATCTAATATTAAGAACTGGCCAGCCTGATAGTGTTGGAACAACCGAAGGACTAGGAGGAATCACTAAACATTTTTATGATGGATCTAAAACTGGAAACAAATTCTATTAATGAATAATATGGTCCAGTGACAGATTACAATCTGAGCTTCATAAACCAGGGGACTAAAACCAGAGCAATGATGCAAGCCACACACATGATCATTTTGTTTCATAACACAACTTCAAACAAATGACCAATCAGCAAGTCTAGCAAAGGCACTTTTTGAGCCGGAGATGGTAGCGTTAGGTCAACATGGAACGTCCCTGGCTCTCAGACAAAACAGAATGATGATCAATAAATGTAGTTGCTATGTGTCACGGGATGAGAACGGTAAGAGCTCTTGCAGAAATACTCAGCCACAGATCATTAGTAATGCTAAGTATATAAAATAAAATAACCAGTAAAAAGGAAGTAATAAACACTGGGATTTATCTGAGGTTTTCCCCAGTAAGGAACTGGCTAGTATATGTAGTGCTTTTCCCTTTTGCACAAGTGAGAAAGTCGATCCAGTGCTCCAGGCATTGCTATATTAAATATTGATGGGGATTCACTGTACAGTAGGTTTTCTTTCCAAGGAATTGATAAATAGTTAATGAGCAGTTGGGAGGCAGAGTCCACCCTGAATGGGCAATTCCTTCAGTAACAAAAGTTGGCTTGCCCCCGAGGGCTTTTATTTTATTTTTTTACTTCAGATAATAAAATAGAATTTCGCTTGAATTATAACCAGAAGTATATATGCATTGATTGCTGGGTTCTCAGCACCTTTGGAAATCTTTCATTTCTCATAAATAAGCAATGAATGGGTAACTAGTCAGCATCTGTCTGATGAATTACTATGTTTGAAGCACTGCAGTCAGTGTCATCTAGTCAATAACAGACAGCAGCAAAGTAGCAGCCTACCATGCTCTAAATGAGCCTCTCTCTAACTTTTACTGGTTCCTGCCCACCCAATGTGAACAAATATACTCTCTAAAAGATTCTAAACCAATGCTATTACCTCTCTGTAGTAAGAATCTCAATAGGGTGATCCAGCTGTTTGCCCACCATGTATTTATCTGCTATGAATTGGCTAAGGATGCTCGGCAGATGCTTCTTTGTTTAAGAAAATGCATTTTCTTTCATGAGGATTTAGTGCTCATAGAAGGTGCCAGCTGGAGACTGAAGTCTGCTCTTTATCCACAAAAGAAGAGAGAAGTAGTTCAAGCTTCCTCCACACCACCCTACCAATGTACCTCAATGCTGACTGGGAAATAGGGAGGTGACAGTGACTCTCTGGAGAGAAACTAGCATGTGGGCTGAGCAATCCTCAGGGAGAAATCCAAGGAACAGCCAAGCCTGGGAGAAGAAATATGTTGTTTGACTTTGAGTTCCTCTTGTGAACAAAGCCAAACCCCAGGTAAGTTTTGACCCAGTGCAACCAATGCAGGATGGAGAAGCCATCTGTCAACAAACATGAGGGTTCAAATCTAGTTCATGTTCATGTCGGTTCTGATGGCTGCTCAGTGACACATGTGAAGTGAGTTTAAATGGTCCAGTTCCTAGTGAACAGCTGTTGAAATGAGAGGAACAAGGACTACAATGACATGGAGACTGAGTAGCCCTGCTGGTCTCTCTGTAACAAAATTGTGACATATGAGTGGGGCAGTATAATCAGGATGCATAAGGTGTATCAGTTCAGGGCACATTGTCTAGCACTTTGCAAAACCCACTCAACCTTTTTACAGATATTTTAAGCAAAGTGTACCAAGGCCTTTTAAGGCTTGTTTGGTTTCTTTAATTTTGCCAAAATACATAAACACAGATAACAACATTATATCTAATAATGCAATGAGCCAAACTTGTGTTTCATAGATGGACCGACATCACACCACATTACAGCTAAATGAACCAAAGGATGATGAGGTACCCCAGTGTATAGATATATTTAACACTGCTCTAAAAGGCCAACCCTGAACCCAGTGCAAAACTTGAGTAATTAGGCTTTTCAATGGGGAGATCCCAGGGCGCTGAAGAAGGGATGAATCTTCCCAGCCCCATGTCATAACCTTTTTGTAAAGCAAGAAATTAGAATGAAATTAAATGAGGATCTCACAGATTCAGAGCAACTTATCTTGTGTTTTTACAAATAGTTCTCCATTATGTACAAATATATTTGGATACTAGAAAAATCATTCATTTGAGTACCTTTTGTCTGATCAATTAGCCAGAGAACCTTAGGGCCACTAGAAAGAGAGAGAGAGAGAGACCATTTCACCACAGCTGGCACAGGGAAGTATAAAATACATCTTCCTATGACAGACTGGTCCTGTTCTCTCCAGGGGAGGTTACGCTGATGGAGGATAACTGGGGGTAAGGTGTTAGCTTGTAGACCGCATGCCATAAGGGTTCTGCTAGTGGAGCGAGCTAAAGGGACTCGCTGCTCTGTCAGTCACCCCGATCATGCCCCTTTCCTAGCAAGCACTAATTTTCATGATGTGCTGGCCTCCACCAGACCTCCCAGTGGAAGAAAATGGTAGCAATTTTCTGCTGCTTGAGTTCCTTCCCTATCTCGTGCTCTGTGCCACTTTCCTCTCACTGAGGCCCACTGCTTGGGTCTATGCCATCTTTAAATGGCAGAGATCCTGTGGTAAATCTGGCCTGCAGTGCATGGAAATAAAATATATTTTAGCTATAGCACCTCATAAAACAACAAAATTATAGAGACAGTTGCATGCAATTATCCCCGGGATCACAACATTCTTCTGGCATAGGAGGTTGCAAGCAGCTACCCTCAGCAAGAGAGAGCAGCTGCAACAAAATAGCAATTTCTAGGACCCAGTACTGTGACATAAGGCTGCTTTGTTGAGTGACCCTAAGGCCAAAAACTGGAAGTGCATAAAGAAGCAGTATAATTACTGCTGAGTCATGATGGTAGGTTGAGTTTATTAGGCTATAAGAGAGATTGGAGCCTCCCTGGGAGGACAGAGTAGGGATTGCTGGAAAAGCGAAGCTGGATGGGAGGGGAACATAAAATGAGGCACAGTTGAGTTACCAGTAAGGCAATTTATCCTAACAGAAGGGTAAGATTAAACTATATATGATGCATAGAGCCTTTATTCAAAATAAGGTGAGACTGTCACCTGCTTACACCTTGCTGCAATTTAGGAAAGAGCAGCAAAAGCTCCAGGAATGGCAGCAAGCCCAGCCTGCAATCCAATAGTAATAACAGCAACAGTTCCATGAGCAACTGCTTCCAGGACTGGCAAACTTAGATTTACTGGCAGCTGGGTGCTTACCTTTCTCATTCAAGTTGGACCTGATGATGACCATCTGGTCACTTTTGAGTGGGTATGTATTGTAGCTTAGTGGAAGGGATCTTGAGCTATCTGTTAACTTTGTTTCAGAGCAGAGAGGCACACTAGAGATCAAGGCCCTGAATAAAGATGCAACTGCAGAGGGCAAGGCTGGGAAGTGGCTATTTTGAACTGTTTGGTGAGGAGGAGGAGAAATGCTGAGGTTGTGTTCTTTTACCAGGTTCTTCGTGGGCCAGGTGACTTGTTGGCTCCTGCGTGAGACATGGATGATAGCGGAACTAATAAACATAATAAAAATGGATAAAATCTTAGAAAGTCTGGCTGGGAGAGCGCAGACTAGCATGCACCAGCACTGGCTGTCCAATCTGACAGAGATTGTGCAGCAATGGAGGGCAACCTGGAGGGTGACCCACCAGAGAGAACGCCATGGCCATGACTAAACGCTAGAACTAAGCACCTGTCACTGGGGCAGGCAGCAAAAATGTCATGGAGAAAAACAAAGAGACTGTGATGGAATTTGGAGACTGTGGCCTTGACAAAGAAGCACTAAAATACCATACCGATGGGCATGTCAGCCAGAGAACGGTAGGGAGGAACTGAAATAATTCAAGTACAGTAAATCACTAGGCACATATAAGACTTGTCCAATAGTTCTAAAGGAAATAATGTGTGAAATAGCTGGCACACCACTGAGGATCTGTAATATAATGGCCAGTAAGCTTAGTTTTTTCCTTTCTTTTGCTTTATTTCACACAATGTATAGTTAACCTATAAAGTTCACTGTCACAGGGGATCACTGAGTTAAATACTATTGCAAGATAAAAAGGTCTGATTAATTTTGTGACCACTGATAACACTTATGGTTATTCAAGATATTGGTAATGTGGTCTCCTGCTTCAGGAGCAGAATTGGGCACAAGAGTGGAAAGAAGAAATAAAGCCCACCCATCCCTCAGTTATGTATAATATTGCACAATTGTGTAGGTGCATTATGGGGGGTTGACTTCCTCTTAATGATCAAGACTGGCCACTGCCAGAGACAGGTAAACATTTTTGAAAGACAAGGTCAGTCTGGTGTAACAGATTCTCTGTCCTTTTATAATGTATTTCTCTAACAAAAGCCACTAGTCCTTGGTCAGCTTCTTGAATAATTATCTTCCACAGTTGTACTGCAAACTGCATGTCTTTCTGAGATGGGCTCCATTGGCCAATTAATTAGTACTACTTCAAGGTCAGATAGATGATGAACTATGCTGTTTTTTGTCCTTTTAGACACTATAATCTTTTAATTCCCACTGAATAAAAATGGGTTTGTAGGCTCTTATGTTTAAGACTAAGTTCAGTAATTACTCTTCAGCTTGTTTTTTTACACATGCTCTGTTTAAAAAGGAAAGAATGTTTCTCCAGAGACCAGCGACAAATGTTTGCTGGAGAGCTATGTTTTTTAACCTGACAAAAGGCCTTCACCCCAGGAGGAGACCTATTTTCATACTAGTTTGTCCCACTCCACCTTGTGCCATAAGAACAGTGCACATTTTGCTGTACAGTGTTGCTTCATTTGAGAGGATAGCCTTGAGTTAGTAGCATCACTGAAGGTCAGGAGATTAGAGAGGAAATCTAATTGTATGCTGTACACAAACCAAATACACTTCATTCTGCACCAAGGATTTTACCAACCCTTGCTTTATCAGAAATCAGTCCATTCCTGCACAGTTTATTTGTTCATGGGGTAAAAAATTAGGGTTTGCAATGGTAAATATGGAAAACAAAATAAGCATCATTCATCCCATTTTGTTTTATCACTGATAAGCCTGCATTATTCACAACAGAAGCCCATCTATTTCTCATTTTACCAGAGAATGTGACGTTTATTTCTATGCAGCATTCAAATAGAGCTGAGTATACGGTTATACCCTAGTGACTTCCAAGAATGGGTGCATTCAACAGAATTTGCGGATCAATCATACATGGCAGGTGATGGCTGATCCTGCTCTAGTTAAGAAACAAATCTTAAACTAGCCACAAGTGTTTTCCTTTTTAGGGTTTATAGCTCAGCCAGCTTTAGTGCTATATTATGTCCAAATCCACACAGCTTCCTTTGCCTTCAGTAGGAAGGTCACACTCAGAAGAATACAGTCTTTAGTTAGCAGTCTTCTGCTTACTACTTTAGCCATTTTAGCTGAAACCCGGGGGAGGGGAGGCAGGAGAGGGAAGGTGTGATGAATAACAAAAAGAGGATTCATCCCTTCCTCATTCATCCACACTCCACAGGAGGGGTTTTCAGGAGATGATTATTTATGTATACAGCATCAAAGAGCGTGCATGGTGTTCCAGAGATGTGGAAAAAAGGCAAGTCCCTGCTTTAAGGCTCTTATAAATTAAAGGGAAAGAAAACAATAAAAAGAATAGGTGAGGCACGAGTATGTTTGCAGTCAACCAGCAATGGAAGTCTAGGTGGGTTTCAGAAGAGATTTGAGGCACAGGCATTGGGAGGCTTTTCCACATATAGGAGCCATTGTACAAATAGGCACGGAATTCAGAGTGAGAGAAAGTGACAAAGGTAGCACTGAAGAGATGGAGCTGGCCAACGTATACAGTTAAAGATAGGGTGCACGAGCAAATGACAGTTGAGAGGTGGGCAGTGAGAGAATTGTGCAGGGCCTTAAAGCACGAGGTTAAGGAGCTCCTAGAGACTTAAAGCCAAATTTTACTCTAAGGTACACTGCATGCAATCCCCATGATTTCAGTAGGGAAGCATGGGGTGTAAGTCAAGACAGAGTCTCTTTCTTTAGACATAGGGAGCCTGGCTGTCCACTCAGTCTAATAACATACTGAAGTAGAACCAGTGTACTGGAGTGGAGATTCAGGCCCAGGCTTCGTATTTCTCTCTTATTTCTAGGAGAAATCTCCTAAGGATTTATTTTGTTGCAGTCTCTGTCAGAGACCCCTTCTCCACCCTTCTTGCAGACCACCTGGATGAGAGCAATAGCAATCTCCCTGTTCCAGGAAAAGCCCAACTCCTTCCCAACCTCTAGACTTTGCATTGCTCTCTAGCCTTCAGCAGCATGGAGCCAATCAGAGAAAGGATGGAAAAGAGCACAGAATGGCTGAAAGAAGGGAAGAGCAACTTGTCCTGTGGAAAGGGGGGGAAGTGATGTGAGACAAGGGACTTCTAACCAGAGGCTGATTAGAGAAGGGGGATCTCTTGTATAGGGAATAAAACTGGGGCTCAGAGTGGGGAGAAAGAAGGGGGAAGCCATTCTCCTCATGGCTGAAGATGAACCAGCGGAGAATGAACAAAGGAATATGAGTAAGATAATGGGGGGATAACACAGAAACAAAACAGAGAACACTGAAAAAAGGGAGCGAACAAAAGATGGGAAAAGAGGAAGGACAGAGAGAGGGACAAAGATTAAAGAGCCAAATTCTTTGGTGGGTCAAGATCTGCTCAGCAGAGGGGAGCAAGGTGCATGCATCTAGAAGCTACTTGCAGCTACCTAATTTTTGTGGGCTAGTTTGGTCCAAGACTGAGTTCACTCTAACATTCCAGCTGGGTATAGCCTCTTCTGGAACGATACACCAAATGAGATTCAGCAAAGAGTGACTATACCCTACCGTTTCCCCATTCCTCCCTGCCCACCACATGCCATGGGTGGGTGTAAAGGAGGTAGGGATTGGCACAGGAGCCAGCTCCACTGTCTTTCTGCCAGCTGAGAGCTCCACTTATGGGAATTCCCAGCTTAATAGCTATGGCCAGATTCAGCTGAGATGCAGAGTATGTACAGAAAAAGACCACCATCAGAATCATGGTGCATGGTGCAGGCCAGGCGTATGCTGTGTTTAGTGTTTGTTACAGAATGGGTAGGGTAGAGAATGTGTCTCTGACTATCCCTGCTTTTCTGTTATTCATATTTTCCTCTGTCTGTCTCCTCCTACTGCTTTTTCTGATATTGCTTCTTTCTGTTTCATTTGACTCCTATGTCTTTTTTCCTTCTGCCTTTATTTTTCCCTTTTTCTTTGGAGGTGATTAAAAGTGGCCCTTTCTTTCAGCTTCTTTGGCCTGGAGGGACAAACCAGGCTTGCTTACCCAATTCAGATGTTGCCAGCCTCCTCTGGATCCTGTGCAACTTGATTAGGTGCCACCTAGTAGCTCTCATGGTAGAAACATTTCTCAGCAATTTATCTCTGTCTCTGAGGGAGCACTGCATTTATTCCTGTTATAATCCTCTTTCTAAGGGCCTTTGCCCCTTACAGTGATAACTTATTAATAGATGGCTTAAGGGCTTTAAATAATTATTATTTGGGTATGGTTTTAGCAGGGGGAAAAATAAGCCCTAACTTTGTCAATGTGTTGCTTGTGATAGAATTAGTATATATTTGCAAACCAGTAAAGCACATATGATACCTTGCCTTCTGTCTCCTGCTTGCTGTCCGTGTCTTTTGACAACAACACACAGATAATGCTGGGGCTGCTAATTCTTTGCTTGTTGTGCTTAATGTTCTTGCCAGTGCACTCATTACTAGGGAGAGACTGAAGATCAAACTCATCCCTGGAGTAATCTAGTGCATTTCTCACTGAAGTCAATAAGAGTTGTGCTTGCCAATAATATCAGGACTGTATTTCTCCCAGAGACTGTCTCCAACCCGTGGATGCCTGTTCTGTTTATTTTGTCCCACCATATTCAGTACTATCAGGAACAAAGAGACAAGAAAAGTTTACATGTTGTTTTAACGTGCCAATAACAAGGCTGAATTTCACAGCATCTCAAGCCAATCAGTTTCAGAGAAGTGCTAAGCAACTGCACAAAGCACTCCATCTTAACATTACATCCAAATATGAATTATAAGAGATCTTCAGCATACTCTGCCGTGTTGTATTAGGGAAGTTAGTGACATGAAGCTTGCCTTATTTGTTCTGGTTTCTTTCCTCAACAAGTCCAAATCTCAGCTATTTTAGAGGTTGCTAACCTGTTCTTTGTGAAAAAAACACTTTTGCTTTTTGTGCCACCAAAAAAGAGATGCAGATACTTTATGCTTATATACACACACACACAGCTGTACATGGCATAGGAGCACAAGGAGGGTTTTGTGACTGATAATCCAGTCAGAAAAATTATATGAAATATTATTTTTGTAGGCCTGGCACCTAACCCACCCCCATGCCAAATTAGCCTGGACCAGTGTTGGGTGAAATTTAAAAAAAAGAATTTTCTGCTGCTAATAAAGCTAATAAAGCTCCCTGCAAAAATGCCCCTAACAAAAGTTATAATCACGCCAAGGGTTGTAAAGTAAAGACACACAGGCACTGAGAAGTTTTAAAAAGAATACAACAAAACTCAAAAAGAAATGGTAGTAAATAAAATAAGCTCTGACCAGCAAATTTATGCTGACCATCTGCACAAACAAAAAAAGATCATAAATAAGTTACAATTTGGGCAAAAAAATAAAAATGTAAAATACTTTGGCAAAAAGAAAAACACATAGGTGCCAGTGCATAATTTGTTAACTAGGCGTGGTGAACAATATAATAGGTTTAAAAGGTTTGCCTATATAATGTACATAAAAAACAAAGATTTCTTGGAAATCAACTCTGGACTGCAGTGCAAAAACAAGCTGCGAAACATCATACCCCCTGCACAACCGTGATGTAAGGTCACCGGAACCCCATACAAGTGGAGCCTGACTGTCCATTGGATAAAATAAGACTATGTTTTAAAAGTGGCAAGCATAATAGCTTTGCTGAGCATATGTATTCGGTGTGTGTTGCTAATAAACAAATGTTTAAAGCGCAGCTTTAGTGTGTAAAGTGTGTAAGGCACTTTCACTGAAAAAAGGTCCTGTGGACCCATAAAGCCCTAAGCCCCAAGGAAATGGGGTAAGGATGGGAACTTAAATTGACCAAATTTTGCTCTGAGCCCTGGACAGGAAAGGATGGGTGCCTCACATCCCAAGCCCACAAAAGAAAAAGGGCAGGGGTGCCTAAATTAATTGGGTCACACCTTGAGCCCTCCATAGGGGCCTTAGAGTGTGTGAGTAACATGTTCTTGATGAGCCTGGATCAAATCACTGCTCTGCTGACTAAGTTACTACTATTTTGGCCCAGCTCTGAAAGCCGAGCATTACCCTGAGATTGGAATATAATCTTCTTCACAGTTCCCCTTCAGTTGCAAAAAATACCAATCTGCCGAGTGAAGAGTGTGCTGGTATAGAATCAGCAATATGCCTTCAGTTCATCGCAAAGAGAGGGGCCCTGGGGAAGGATTTTTAGTATTTAGAGAAAGGGGTCATGGGGAAATCCTTGGATTTATTGGAGAACCCAGTGAAACAACTCCAATGAGTCAGCATTAAATAGTGCACCAGAAAAAAATTCACTAGCTCACTGCAGCTGCCATTCAGTTGGGTTCTGACAAAGCAAACACACAGATACTTAGCTTTTCATTTAGCTTAGGGTAAAGCTAACCTAAAAATTCCTTGTTCATTTTAAAATATCCAGATCTACCTGATTTGCATTCTTTTGGCAAACTGAAGGAGAATTACTTTCAGTACAGAACTTAGGACTTACTCTGGAGTGCAAGGTTATGTCACTGCTACAAAATTTTACCGTGATTCAACCACTGAATTAGATGCCATGATACTGACGATGACTTAGTACATGATGTGCACTACTTCCATTGTTCACAACTGTGTTCAAACCTGCTGAAGTGTTGTACTGTGGATCAGGCTCAAGTAGCTAGCACATACAGGAGATGCTGAAACAGTCCTCCGGCTAGGGGGTGTTAGGAACGTTTCTGAGATGGGGTGAGGATTTATATGTGGTATTCTTGGATAGCTGCCCTAGCAGACACAAAAGATTGCCCTAAAACCCAACTAAACCAAAGGGCAGTATCAGACTGTTATTATGATGGAGGAAATGGTAACATGGAATAAAAAGATGGATGAAATCATTTAAAAATCTCAACAGAGCAATGTTCATGGTATGCCTAGAGAGTTAGATTAGTGTGCAGGGTGGCTATAGCTGTGCCTATGGCTTCAAGAGAAGGGTAGCTGGACATTTCCCCCAGTGCAGAAACAGGGCCTATTCTGAAGGCTTACGTTCAATTTAAGTAGCGCTTAGGCCCCATGCACGGGGCTGGATTCCACCTCTACAAAACTACAGTCCATCAAGCATTTAGCCTCCCAGTTTACTTAGTGGATGAATTGAGGTTTTCAGGTTCCAGGCTGCATAGAAACTGGAAAGTAACAACTTTGACAAACCATTGGGAGGGCAGGGAGGAAGTTAGATCAAGGTTCCCTGAATTTTATCATCACATTCTTCCCCTAAAGGCAGAAAAAATATTCAGGCCTAACATTTTGAAAACTGGAATGAGGACATGTGTGGAGGAAAGAGGGCCGGGAAAGCAAAGCCTTTGATGTTGAAAATATGGTATATTTGGACATTCTATTTTGAACGGTTGGAATGAGACAGAACAGCCTTTCTATTTTTCTCTTTTGCTGGATCATTTCCAACAGGGAAAATTAGGAGTCATCTACTGAGTATTAAATATTCATTTCTGAATGTTCAGTTCTGGCCATTTGTTTTTTGTCAAGTCCTAAAGGAAAAGAAAGAAAATAGAAAAAGTATTTCTTTCCCACTTTCCCAGGGCTCCTTGAGTCTCCTGGCAAAGGTCTATGCTTCCCCAGAGAACTCAGTCCTATAGTCTAAGAAATGCTGAGGGAGGGGCTAGGTTTTGCGCTGGACACTTGTTCCCTAGGAGTTGTTGTGAAGACAGATCATTTGAAATCTTAGGAAAGGAAGCTCAGAGACAAGGTAGGTGAGGTAACATCTTCTATTGGACCAACTTCTGCTGGTGGAAGGGACAAGCTTTTGAGTTTCACAGAGCTCATCTTCAGGTCTAGGGAAGGTAACCAGAGTGTACAGGTAACCAGACTAAAAGGATGCTCAGGAAGGAGACAATGAGGTGACCAGTCAGGACTAGATTAAGTCAGAAGATGACAGCAGACCATGCTAGTTTTTGTCTCATCAGTTTCTGCAGACTTTAAGCTTTTATTTAATAAAATGAAGTTTCTATCCCTTATGGCTGCAAAGAAATGCCTCTGAATGTGACCTAATGTAGAACAAAGACTGCAGACTTGGCAGTTCATATTCATAAGTCAAATTCTGCTCCAGTTCAAATGCTCTCTCAACCTGAATCATATATGTACCAAACAAACAAGTACCTATGAAAGCAGGAAAGAGAAAGAGACAGTGGAGAACTGTCAATACACTTGTTAGGTGCTCAGATGTCATGCTGATGGCTGTGGGATAAGAATTTCGATTGATTGGCCTTGGGAGGCCTTAAACACAGACAGTTTGGGGTGTTGCGGGATTCTTTCCCTTCATTTACTCATGTTCTGCAAGCTTTCAAACCTAATGATGAAAATTTAAATGGCAACACTGTCAACTATTTCAGCACTCAGTACTTCAGCACAATCATCCACCTACTCTGGGGATTGAAGGCAAAGCCTTAGTAGAGTATCAATCCTTTTTATCCCCAACCTAACCTCCTGGAAGTGGAGGATAAATGATAGCATTGTGGGTTTCATTTCCTAGAGTCTGAGTGCTAGTCAAATTTTGGGCCTAAACTACTGTTTTTGGCAATATGCCTTTAAAACAAAATCCTCTCCTCCAAACAACAAAAACCCAACAAACAAGCACTGTAACATTGCCTCTTCTTCTTACAGTTTTGTATGATCATATCACTTCTCTAAGGAGGGAGGAAAATCACATTCCAAACTCCTCTGCAGTAGAGTTTACTGTAGCATTGTCTGTGGTGGCTTTTTTGTTTTTCTTGTTGTTTTTTAACTGTTTAATTTGGCATACATGGTTTAATGGGAACTGAAACTAGGGGGAAAAGCCAGCAATTGGGAGAACATAATTCATGACTTTTCACAATGCAACAGCAGCAGAGTAGTTGATATGCACATCCTTTGTATTTTGAAACTGTAGCAGAAAACTGCAGACAGACATGCCTTTTTAATTAAAAAAAAATGAAATACCATGGCTAGAGAAAGAGCAGTCATGTTAGAGAGCTCCTTATCTTCACATTCTGAAGTGGGGCTGCAAAAAGATCAAGACTGGTTGGATTCTAGAAGGCAACAGTTCAAGGACAAAAGGCATTAAACGGAAGCAGAACACTCTAGGCACCATGATAGAAATCAGCAGTGGAAGAAGAAGCCTTTTTAAGAAAATAATTTCATATTTGTTAAATAATCTGTAAGATTTATTGAAATAGTCCTTAGTCCACTTCAGCCCCAGACCGCTCAGCTAGTGGTGAATACAGAAAGCTTTGTCCTGACTGGAGACTCCAAATTACACACTTATCATTAGGTCACTTTATCTCCCCTCCAGTTTTGTATCAGAATGAGTGCAAGCTGAGAGTCTGGTACCTAAATCTAATCCATAGAGAACATAACAAGTTTCTAATTAATTTATATTGCTTCTGTGGTGCTCTGCTCTTTGGTGTAACATCAAGGGAGGACAGTGGAGGGAAAATTATTATTTTGCTAAGTGAAATTTCCCCAAAATAGAGCCCAATGATGCAGACTCTTGGAACTTTAAAGACAAATTTTCAAAGATCAGTGCACTGGGCACTCCTGTAAAATGGCCATGCAAAAAACTTGCAGTCATTATCAAAGTGGGTGATTGTGACTGTAAATAAAATAGATGCACAATAGTTTAATTTACATGAACAAGTATGAGCATACTATGCATGCTTGAATTTTTGCTGGTGCACCCATTAGGCTCTCCTTTGAAAATATAACCTGCAGGGTTACAGATGAGCAATTATGTATCAAATTTGTGTACATAAGTACCCAAGTACTTGTACAAACTAAGTACTTGCACAGACTAGTGGCTAATTACAGATACCTTTGGGCACAGTTACTCCATTTGTGCATGCAGTTACATGACTAACTTTTGTAAGAATTAGGTCCTTAACATTTATTAAGGCTGCAGAACAAACGGCTCATGGAAGCTGTCATACTATAATTCCTTCCTAACTAGATCCTTGTGTGTAGCAGGATAATTGAAGACATTCCATTAGCCAACAAGGTGACCAGCTAGCCATCGGGGACTAGCAGCAAGGTAGGATCTTGGGGCATCAGAACATCAGGACCCAGACACGTTATTTTTAAAAGTACTGTTCACTCTTGGGTTTGGTACAGTGTTTCCTTACAGGAAAAAGAATGTATGAATGTTGCTTTTTTAGTACAGAAAAATGTGGAGACAAATGGTAGAAATGTAGCATCCAAAGCAAAATGTGTACACCACCGTCAGTCTGCTGTGATGATTGAAATGATTTTAAAATGTAAATGAAATGGTGGATCTCCTTACCAGAGGCACTGTTAGCTATAGAAGATTTCTGTAGAGGCTGGAGATAACTAACCACTCCACCCTCACAATCCCTTCCAGTGACTGGCATGTGGGAATGATGGCAGTTTTAACCTGGAAACACTTCGTTGCAGGAAGCTGTTGATCTGTTTGAAGAAAATCAGCAACTGCACAGCAATGTACTCCTAAACCGATCCATGAAGGAAAAAAAAATCAGTGAGGTGAACTATGATAATTAATAGAAAGCACATTCAAATGAAATATATTTGGGCAGCGTGGTAGTAGATATATAGTGTTTTTGATACAGGAATTGTTGAAGTAGTATTTTTGAAACTGGCTGTTTGAAACCTGAGGAGTGCAAAACATTCAGCAGTGATTATCTCTAATTCTGTGAGAAGTTTGCCTTTCAGACATGCAAGAGGCCAAAGGGCACTAAGAATAACTCTGATCTGTTGTACCATGCCGAGGGTTAAAGGTCAGGATGGATCTACCCAGATTCTTTCCCGTTGTTGCTTAAAAAAGGAAGAGTTCTCTGAATACTAAGAAATCTCTTTAAAGCCTTGATTTAGCAACATAGGATTTGCTATACTGGATCAGACCATTGGTTCCACAGAGCCCAGTTTCCTAGCTTATGCAATAGCCAACACCAGATGCTTCAGAGAAAGGCAGGGGGACGTAAAGGGAAGAGACACTTGATAATGCACCCAGCTAACTGGGCAACACACAGAGATAAAAGATTTAGTCCTGATCCACCAAAACATTATGGTTGTCACTATGATCCTTATTTGCAAAGCTATAAATATTATAAGTCATCATAAAATTATCAAGAGTATTTAACTCAATGAGCTTCCATAGTAGAGATTTCACTGATGGAAATCTCAGAGGAAAGCAATCTTTCTTTTGTTTGGTCTGAATGTACTGCTTTTTAATTTCACTCCATACTTTCATACTATAGGACAGACTAAAAAAGGGAAAGGGATCAGTTTTTATTGCACCTTGCATATGTACGTTGCAATGATGTGAATATTTCCTTCAAGTTCCGTCTACTTTTTCCTCTTGTCCTGTTAAACAGTCCTACTTTATGCAATCTCCTGTCATGTCCACATCTCATTGTTGCCCTTCTCTAGATCTTTTTAATTTCTGCTATATCTTTACTAAGGGCTTGATCCTCACTCAGCAACTGGGGGGCTAGATTCACCCATGAATCTAAGTAGCACCAGCAAATGATGCCTTTCTGCCAGGAGTAGAATTAGCTCTGCTGGCTCTTTGGACTCCATACAGAAGCATCCAGCTCAGGGGGCATGTCAAAGGCAGACCAGCTTTGAGCCAAAAGCAAGAGGAGGTATAGCCAGGGCAGCCCTGAACCTTGACAATTCTCAGCTGCCACAAGTGGTAGCAGTAGCGGATGCAAGCTAGGAGAACCCATATGGTTGCCTTCGTCTCTGGGATTGGTTTAGCTGTTTAGAGCCCCTAAACAGGTCTGGCACAAACCACCTCCTCTTGGTCTCTTCATTAGCCCTAGTTCCAGCAGACATAGGAATACCTTCTGATTAGACCTCAATTGGAGTAGAGTGTCTAGTTCTGGGAGCTACATTTCAGGAAAGATGTTGACAAACTGGAGAAAGTCCAGAGAAAAGCAACAAAAATGATTAAAAGTCTAGAAAACATGACCTATGAGGGAAGATTGAAAAAATTGGGGTTGTTTGGTCTGGAGAAGAGAAGACTGACAGAGGACATGATAACAGTTTTCAAAACACAAAACATAAAAGTTTGCTACAAGGAAGAGGGAGAAAAATTGTTGTTCTTAACCTCTGAGGATAGGACAGGAAACAATTGGCTTAAATTGAAGCAAGGGAGGTTTAGGTTGGACATTAGGAAAAACTTCCTAACAGTCAGGGTGGTTAAGCACTGGAATAAATTGCAGAGGGAGGTTGTGGAATCTCCATCATTGGAGATTTTTAAGAGCAGGTTAGACAAATACCTGTCAGAAGTGGTCTAGATAATACTTAGTCCTGCCATGAGCACAGGGAACTGGACTAGATGACCTCTCAAGATCCCTTCCAGTCTTATGATTCTGGGAGTCTTGCCTAAGTAAGTAAGATAGGATTGTTCTCCAAAACTGGGTATGATACTCTAGATAACAGAGTACCCTTTTTTGAAATAATGTCATTATACTTTTTTTCGTATTATTTTCTATCCCATGAGTCTCTTGATTTTTAATTGCCGCCACTGAGTGGGCAAACAGTTGCAATGACTTAGCAACAGTGACTCAAAGTCCTTTTCTGTGTATGATCCTGCAAATGTAGAAGTAATCAGCACTTATATCTGGTGTAAGCTACTTTCACCACTGTGTTTTTTCTTAGTGCTCAATTCTGCTGTCATTGAAATCAAGGGAAGCTTTGCCCCATTGACATCCATGGAAGCAAGATCAGGCCCACTGCTTTTATTCAAGTTAATTTTCCTCAGCTATTGTGCTTCCTTATCTCTTTGGTGCACCGCACTATTAACTGCTGTCTACTCCCAGGAGCAGAGAGTCACTATGAATCTGTGTCATTCACAGCTTAATCAGGTTTTTCTTTACATCTGGTTATCAATTTTCCAGTGAACAAATAAGAAAATGTAGTGTAACATAAAGTTATTTAAATAATGTGCACCTGTGGCACAAAACTGACCAAAGCCAGGAAAATGAAAGTAAAGAGTGTCATTACTCCTGTCCTGAAAGCACACCGCTGGTGCCTTTTCTGTAACTGTGAGCTCACCAAGAGAGCATGCCAGTCTGCACTTTGATGTTCCTGACTTTTGAACCTTTGCATCAAACTCTTAAACCTTATTTAAATGTCCACATTTAGAGATATTTTTGTTTTAATTTAAAGAAAAGAAGAAAAGAAAACACTTAACGAGTTATATTTACCCGAGAGATCAGATCCAGTAAATACCTATCACACATTTTTATTAATTTAAGTATTAAACCATATTTATGATATTTTTAAAATACATTTACCCAATAAATTGAGAGAGCTCCTTGCTTGTTTTCCAGTCTGTGGAATATATATTTGTTTTAATATAGTTAATGTTTGTGCAGTAATTAATAGGATTCTTAAGAAGAATATATTGCTTAATACATCACACAGATCACACTTTTCCTCTTTAAAAGCACTTTACCATGATTAATTAATTAATTATTTACAACATGTGTCTAAAGATTGCAGCAATCCATGGCACAATGACTCCCTTGGTATTCTTCTGAAAACTCAGGGCCATGGCATTCGACATTTCTATTTTCAGCGTACAGGGCATCTCTATGGTCTTGTATGAAAGCCTCTTCTTCATATAAGGCCTGATCCAACTTCCACAGAAGTCCATGAGATTTGGAGTGGGTCCATAATATACACTGTGGCTGAAGGCAACCAAGGGGTTAATGAATATATGTAGGAATAGAGAAAGAATTTGGGAGACAATTTGACCTTACATGAACTGGCTTGTTGGAATCTGTTGAACCAAATCCAAACCATTTGCGGTCCTGTTTGAGAGACAATTGTGTCTCAGAGTGTTCCTTGTGTCACCAGCACATACACATCATGTTACAGTAGCAACCCAGAAGAGCTGATGCTCCAAGTGTCCATCCCCAGAATTCAGAAAGGAGGAGAGATTCAGCTGGTGCCCTTTCCCCATGCCACCAGCCCTACTCTGCTATTTATAATGCTAGGGTGGTTTCCCACCGGAGTGCAGGCTCCTTTGGGCTGGCACCACACCATGATTAGATTGTATACAAATTAGATTGTAAACTTTTCAGGGCCTCCTCTTACTATGTATTTGTATAGTTGCTAGCAAAATGGGACTCAATCCTGAACAGTGCTTCTGGCTGCTACCACAATACAGATAATTAGCAATAATGATACCTTCATGCAAATGTCATTGTGACACAAACATTTCTTTGTTGCACTTCAGGTCAGGTTGGAGCGGGATTTGGGATACTTATACAAACCAAACCTAAATTTCTTCATGTCTGCCTTCAGGTGGAAAAAAGACTGTAAAATATTAGAGAGATAATATTAAAATAATAATAATGCTCTCTTCCAACCCAAGTTCTCAAAACATTTATGAATTCAGCCTCAGAACCACTCTTATGAGGTAGGTTATAACATTTTACTGATGGGGAAGCTGAGGCAGACAGCGAGCTCGGCTGATGTAACAGGGTCACACAGTAAGTCAATGGGAGTTCTGGGAATAAAATCCAGAACATGCCGTGTTTTACTCTAAGTACCATACTTCACCCATCTTGACATACTTGAGAATCTCTACTTTTTATTCATGCCCCCTGTTCTACAAAAACACCCTTCTTACACTCTATTATAAATATTTTAAACTTCATTTATACTGTGAACTGTGTACATTTTTATACTACTGTACTTTGTTTTCACTCACTACCTGATCTATGGAAGCTAAAAGGTATAGTAACATTTCTAGTAACAAGCTTTCAGTTTATCAAACCTTCCTCCCCCTTCTGTATTAAAATCACTCTCATGGTAACAATTAAAGAAGCAAGGATTTTTATGACAGTGCCTAAAATCAAGTTTTTGGCTTTTAAAATTCTCGTTCTATGCTTACAGATCATATTACCTCTGGGAAAGTTCTTATTAATCTCAGTGTCAGAGCTGTTTCAACAAATCTACTGTAATAATGAAAAGTCATCTTATCACATTTTGCTCTCGGTGAATTTACTATTCTTTGATAAGGTTGCAAACAACTGGGAAGTAATTGGTCTGTAATTAGTGTGGCAACTGCACAACACAGACTGCACGGGGATTTCATCATCTCTGCCCAGTACTGAGTGTCTTGGTTTATAATATTAAATTATTTAGCTTCTCTTTCAAACACAAATGGTATCATGTACCCTCCATTATTTTAGCAACTCTCTGAAGATGAGAGTAACATTTTAACTTCTAATTATCTTTTACCAGTAGAATTTTTCACACATGACTCACCATGTACTTATTTAGCATGCCACTGCCTGCCCATGTCTATGAATGGAGGGGAAGAGAGGCCCTTTCATCTACACCCAACTTGCCCCATTTATCACTTGGCTGCACTAAGCCTCTTGGTAAATGTCATTTCTACAGCTGAATTCTTGAAAAACCAGACTGACTAAGGAGCATAAGTTTAATTCAGTGGAGTATACCATCCTCATCATCCTCACTGTTTCCAGAAGTCTGTCTCTACAAGAATAGGCTGCACATCGCAGTATACACTCATAGCAAAAAGACTGGCCTGTTGAGCTAGGCTTGGATTCACAAAGTACTTAGGCATCTTGGGTTGGATCTCCAGAGGTACTTAGTTTTTAGTCACCATCGCAATCCACAGAACTCCCACTCAGCTAACCCTGGAGGCAAGTAAACTGACTTAGAACCTAAGTTTTTTCCTCTGGGCATGCACACTGCAGCCTCACTTTAAACACTTGGGCACCAGTCTCCTGCCTGAACATGTGCACTACTGCCTCAGGATAGGCATACAGACCCGTTTCCCACCTAAGCCCCAGAGCAATTCACAACCCAGGAAAGACAGGGAGTTGGCTGCCCAAGGCACACGCAGGGACGTGATCTGGTAGGCAGCCTCTGAGCGCACCTACAGGATCAGAACTCTCAGGCAAGTTCGCATGCAGCAGCAGCACCACCATCTTTAGCCTATTGGATGGGGAAGTCATCCAAGATGCAGGAGACCCCTGGTTCAGGTTGCCTCTCCCTCTACCAGTGCTATTTTGTGTGGCGTTAGGCAGCCTCTGAGCATGCCTATCAGATCAGGCCCTGTATGCAACTTAGGCACGTCTATATTCCCCCCAGTTCATGGACCGCAAGCAGAGATAGGCACCTTCCTGTAGCCCAGACTTGGTGCTTATCTCTGTGAAGGGCTGGGGCTTAGGACTCATCATCATTTGCTAGCTCAGGTGGCTCCCACCTAGCATGGTGGTTTTGTCGTTCACATTCGAAGGTGCCTCTCCTCCCCATTCATTGTATAGAAGCCTATACCACTATTTCAGGATTTGTGGATCACATTGTTATTCCTGTGATTTTCTAGTCACCTAAAAGTTAGGTGTTGCAATGCTCAGCATCACAAGGCCTAAGTCCCTTTTGTAGAGCCGAGCTTTTCCAACATGACTTCCTATTACCAGACTAGTTGGCCACATGGCCTCTGTCATTCAGTACTGTGGGCAACTCTCTGACTACTGCGATGGAGATTTAAAAGTTGACAGAGATATTAGTACCTTTGGTGTAGTCCAAAGGGATGCTGGTGTCTGTTTTCCATAGTCAGTTATATAACATTGTACAACAAATCAGGAAGACAAAGAGCATTTTATCTTTGTGACATTCATTTCCATTTTGTTTTAATTATTAGTACATGGGTACATTTGATAAATTAGGAAGCAAGTTCACTGTGAAGGCTAAGGAGAATCAACCACCTTTAATGGATCTTACATAAAAGATCTCAGAAATTCAGCCCAATACTCTTTCTCTTTAGACCATGCCCAAGCTATCAATCCCTTTTAATTTCTGCTGTAGCTTTTTTGATAGAGGAGTGACCAGAACTGAACTCACCAGGGTGCACCATCAGTTTATGTAATGGCTTCATTATGTATACACAATTATTTTCCATCCCGTTCTTTATACATCCTGACACTAGGCTGTTTTGACCACAGCAGTACATCAAGCAGAGTTTTTCAGTGAGCTGTCCAGAATGATGGGAAGGCCTCTCTTCCTGAGTAGCTACAGTTAATTTAGAACCTAACAATTTTATCATCAATACATTTTATTTGGTCTGGTGCTGCCCATTGCCCTAGCTTTGATAGGTGTCTCTGAATTTCCTCAGAGTCTTCTCTGATTGTCTAATCTACATCATTTTATGTTGTCAGGTCATGCTTACCCCTTTTTTCAGATAATTAATGCATGTAAGAAACAACCCCAGACAAACCACAGAATCTTAAAACTGACCATTTATCCCTACTTTATTTCCTGCCTCCAATCAGGTTTTAATACATGACTATTTTACCTCTCACCCTAGGAGTACTTAGTTGTCTTTTAGTCACCTGTGAAGGACTTTGTCAAAAACATCCTTAACTTCCTTTTGATATTTTCTTCCCTTTTTGTGAGGTATCTGGGGGAGAGTCCAGGCAGTCATCTGTGTGCACCAGTAATGGGGCTTGGGTCAATTTGCCCTTTGCAGACTTTGACTGGTAGCAGATGTTACAACACTTCGTAGGTATGCCTACAGCTTGTTTTTTTGGTTAGTGAAACCTGAATTTACCATGTGATAAAGAGCAGGCTTCTTCAAAAAATTTACACCAACTACCTCCAGAGCTCTGCACCACAGAGACTCCCAGAAGGCAATTAGCTTAGTGGCAGATTCTCAGTAAATGTGCATGTATAAGTGGGTTTTTGAGTGCAAAGGGACTGTAAAATACTAGTCTAAACATAATATCCTGCAGTGTTAAAATACATTCCCCAGGGATTTACACCAGCTGAGGGTCTGTTCCAAAGTATTTTAAGAGTACATTGTACTTTTTTCAATAGCAAACATTTTTTCAGCAAGCTGGAATGCTTAAAGATCCAAGAACAAGCACTCCAGCTTGCTGAAAATATGTTTACTGTCTAACAACATAAAATGCCCTTTTAAAATACTTTGGAACAGACCTCAGCTGGTGTAAATCTCTGTAAATCTCAATTTATATTAGCTGGGAATGGCACTTTTTAAGACCCCATACTCCCACATTTGTCACTGTATACATGATCCTGAAAGAGTGACTAAATACATAAAATAATAAAAACAATAAAATAGCCAGAGAAGGGCTGAGTCAGTAAAAAACATCTGTGGCCTTCCATGTTGTAAAGAGCCCTTTGAGATTGTGGATCCTCACTCTGCAGGAATCCAGCCTATCCAGAAACAACTCATTCAAAAAACCAAACAAAAAAAAAAATCTCGTGTGTGTTATTTAAAATGGGGCAAAGATTCCCAGGTAGGAGAAAGTTTGTGTTGTCCACACTACAGAATTCTTCTGAAAATGTAAAGTGCACTTCTACTCGAAAAGTGACTCAGTAAAACTGAATCATGGTTCATTGTTTATTGTGTCTTCTGATTTACCACCAACTGCATTCCATTTACAAATAAAAGATTTTTTCCTATCTGCCAGTTCTGCCTACTCAACTTGGGACCTTTAAAGTCAAGATTCTGCAGTTGGACCTTATTTTATATTTCTGTGGATGATACACACGTAGTAATGAAATCCAGCTCACTCTCTGCGTTGTTTGAGTTTAAAAGAATTTTGATATTGATACACTGGGACAATGCTAAATTAAATAAAATCCAAATCTTCTAAATTCTGTTATGCTCTTTTCTGCATTTTTTTACCCTCTGTAATATTTATCATTTTCTCTTCCTGTAATACCTATAAATCTCTCCCTCACTGATCCTAATCCTCCTCTTCCTTTTTAATTTTGCAGCTAAGTAGGAATCACTAGTTGTGAATTTATACAGTGGCTTGTTCACTTGCACTCTGATATAAAACAAGAAGTTTCTTAAGTTGCAAAATTCCCTCTTTAGGAACTAACAAAAAAGGGTAAGAATTGTAGCCCTTTTACTAGGCTGTATTACATTTCCCAAGATTTAGTCTTCAAAGTCATCAGTACATTATTGAACCGTGCCCTACTTATTTGCTCTCTGTCTTTTCGACGACATATTGAGGAGACACGCCGAAGTCCAGTTGAGTCACACTTCTCTGCAGGCTTTGGAGTCTCAGAATTAGTGAGATTTAAATTAAACAACATCAGTGAAAGCGAGAGAAAAAAAGGAAATGAAAAGAAGCTCTAATGACATCTGCTGTACATCTATTCCTGGGACCAAGATGTTTAGCATGTGGAATTAGAGACAAAGGAAGGAAAGCTTTTGGGTCTGAGCAGTACAAGCTGTTTTGCCATTTGCTGGTCCCTCTAGGTTTTGTTGAGATCAGCTCAGCCATATTTCAAAATCAGGCTGCACGGCCTTTATCTGACTGCAATTCCTGTGCAGAATTCGTTGTAAAAATGAAACCACAATTGAACGTCATTGATCTACACTGATGGGGGAATAGCAAGGAGCCCCCAGGGGCAAGGCCTACTGGAGAACACTCCATGCAAGCAACAGGAGAGCTGTGAACTCTGGGCTCTATGGTGAGATTTCTTCATAACTGTAGGTGTTCCCTATTTCTCCTCTTAGCCTGAGGGATAATAGGACTCAACTCTTACTGCTGCAGTGGCTGTTTTTTTTAAGCCACTATGCAAGTGACATGGTCAATAGCATCAACCACTGCAGGAAGATAATCAGAAAAGCTGTTGCTACTAACCTGCTCTCCTTGTCTTCAACAGCAACTCTTCAGAGATTTATTTCCTTCTTTGTGCTATGTATATTGAACTCAGCTGCAAGTGAATGGACTATTTGCCTGCAATGCAACTCCAAATGTAGTAGTAGGAGCTGCTGGTGCCAATTACTTCTGATAATCAGGTCACTTCTATTTAGGTGCTTCATTTTAGGAACCCAAGTTTGAAAATGTTTCCCCATGTCAACAAGTGCATTTCAGACTTTCAGGGCATGATTCTTGGGCTCAAGAGATGGGTGGTGGTCCAGGAAAGAAGTGTATAGTTAATGTGTTAGAAATATTAATGCATGTGAATAAAGTAAATTAGGTACATAAATATATAAGCAAGACTGGCTGGCTCAGGAGGCTAATAATGAGGGTTGGAGTCTTTCATCTCTATCTTGCTGATTTAAATCCAGACTAGATTAGTAGTGACCAAAAGTTATGACCCTATGATGACTACTTGGCGCCTGCGTGAAATGAGTTTGGTACTCTCAGGCCAGGCCACAGCAGTCAGGTGCCTCTATCACAAAATCACCACCTTGTTGCTTGGAAATCTCAGCAGGAAGGCTGAGCACTGCGTAAGCATGGTAAGGGATGCCCCTACAGGTGTATGTGAGAATCTTGAATAGCCTGTTGTCTGAACAGAGAGAGGGTTTCAGTTTCCAGGACTGTCAATCCATCACCTTTCATTAACAGTGAATTTGATCAAATAGTAAAAATATAGATAAATAAAAAAGTTATTTCCATGCGCAAAAGAGTGGAAGTTTATTAAGCTGCATTAGAAAGGCTGAGTCTTCCTTTAAGGCTTTTTTGTATACACTTAATCCCAATGGAGCCACACAATGGTTATGTAATAGAATTGAAATAAATAAAAGCTCGCCAGATATATAGAGAGAGTCTGCAAAACCAAGAAGGGATCACAGAAAAAAGAAGCAAACATATGGACAAGTTTTTACTGAGAGAGAAATGAAGCCAAGTTCACAGACGTATTTTAATTTTCTTTAGCTCTCAGCCTTGTGAGGAGCCCAGGAAATGGAATGTACTAATCCCAGCTGGCTACAGTCTCTGAGAAAGGTGCAAAATCTCCCCAAACTACAGAAAATTGAATGCAGCCAGAATTCTGTTTAATTTCCCCTACACCTCCCCTTCCCAATAATATTCCCCTGTTGCTCTGTCAGGGGCCACCAAAAGAGTTGACAAGGAACTGGCAATGCAGCAAAGATCTTGTTTTTTAAATATATAAATACAGCTCACAGAAGAGATGAGATCCATCAACTGAGATTTTATTTGAAACACTGCGGGATACTATTTAATATAACAAAGAGGAGCTTTTTATTTATTTATTTAGCTCTATTGCAAGTTCCGTGGTTTATTCTCACATCCTTCAATATCACCCAGCAAAGCAACAGGGGAATATTATTGGGAAATACACGGGATGGGGGATTTAACAGAGTCCTGGCAGAACTATGCTTATTTTTTATTTTGTGAGGTTTTCATCTTGCTGATGATTAATATGAACATGGAATTAATATGAACACTCTAAAAATGGTCACATGAATATTACTACTTTGCATTTACATAGATCATCTGAGGATCTCAAAGCACGTTGCATAAATTAATCCTCACACATACTTTGTCTATTTATTGCACAACATAAAAATGATTAAAAAAATACTGCAAGCACTCAAGGGTTTGCATATTTTTAGTATGCAGAGTAACCTTTTTCTTTCCATAATATTATCAGCTGCATGGAAACTGAAAGCAAGGTAACATAAGCTGAGAAATACAGGCTTCACTGAGCAAAATAAGAGGTTGGGTGGTTTAAAAAAAAACAGAAAAACCAAACCCACCGAGCTGTTTGATGTTTTTTTGACCAAAATTTTTTCTTGCCAAAAAAATTGGGTTTAATCAAAAATGAATTTTTTATATTCGTTTGATATTTTCCAATTTTCTTATGGGTAATTTCAAAACAAAATGAGGGTTGGGGTTTTTTTCATTTTTAGTTTCAATTTGAAATTTTTGTGCTGTTATAGTTTTCACAAATCAATTAGTTTAAAATTTAATATTTTAATTTTTCTCCATTCTCCATTTCCCCCCAGTGAGTGCAAAAAAAAAAAAAAAGAAAGAAAAAGAAAAATGTTCAGAGGCTGAGTTCTTCACTTTTCTCTTGTTTGGTTTTTTACTTTTGCTGCATTGTAACTTTTCAAAAGTTATCAAACTGTGGAAAAGTTGCAGAGGGACAAAGTTCCAATGTTTCAGTTTTCTTTTTGCCATATTGTAAGCTTCAAAATTGGAGACATTTTGAAAAGTTACAGAGTGGGGGGGGAAAGGGAGATTTAAAAAAAAGGAAAAAAGGGAAAATAAAACCCCTAGACAGAATTCCTTCTTTTGCATTAAGTGGCTAAAAAAGGGAAAAGCAGGAGAAAGAGGAACGCAATAACAACAAAAACAAAAACAAAAAACACTAATTTTGAAATTTCAAGTTTCCTTCAGTTTTTGAAAATGGAATTGAAATGAAGATTTTGATTTGAAATATTCTGATACTTTGCCACACAGAAGAAGATGGGGTTTTCTACCAGCTCTAGTTTTTAGTAGCATTTGACTATGTTAAAAAACCAATCTTCTCTAATTTCTTCTTATCTGCATTATCATAGTGCCTAGGATCCCATTGTGCTATGTACTGTACAAACACAGAACAAAAAGAGTTTATGAAACATATATTCCAAAGTACAGTATATTGTGTTAGTGTTGATACAATGTACAATATTGTATCGTTGTCTAATATTCTGTAGCTGCCTTTTTGCCATTTCTGTTTCAAATCTCTCTTCACCATCTGTCATCTTGGTATCTAAGTGCTGTGCAAATCCATTACAATTAGAGACATCGAAACAGTTTAGGATAATTAAGAGCTATCACGACCCCACCTCGAACTTCTGCCCTTACTCAAAGTTGAACAACATAGAAACCTCTTTTAAAAATGTTTATGAATTTTGATAGGTACAGGACAGAAGAAAATAATGATAAGGACCTGCAACTTTGCAAGGAAGAAAATAGCAAATAATAATTTCAGAACCTTACACTTATAGTGTTCCAACAGTCCAACAACAAATTACCTTGGGATATTCCTATATCCCAAGGAAGGAGGAAATGGAACTGGGAAAGGGTGAGGAACTAGAAAAATGTACTTTTTCAAGATATATTTCTAAGACACAAAAGGCTAAACTTTCAAATGGTTTCCTTGTGGTGTATGTTCACTCTCAGCCCCTTGCACATAAAATGACCACATGCAAATTAGCCCCTTACACATAAAATGACATGTGCAAATCTGCACACCTATCTGATCTGCACTCAGAAATGTGGCAATTTCACACACTAATGGGTGTTTGATTCCGCAAACAGAGGCCATTTGAAAATGTGACTGGAAAGAGTCAGGTGTTTCCAAACTATGTTTATCCATTTTAATATTTCCACAAACCTTTTGCATTAAGATAATCATGTTCTTGTTTTCTTTGTTTAAGACAGAAAGAACACAAACATATCATACAAATTGCCTTGTTGGGTCTGACACATAGTTATACACAGCATTTACTACAACTACTGAAGCTTTAAACATCAAAGAGGAAAAGCAAAACTCATGGCGATCGGGGGAAGTCCCGGACGACTGGAAAAAGGCTAATGTAGTGCCCATCTTTGAAAAAGGGAAGAAGGAGGATCCTGGGAACTACAGGCCAGTCAGCCTCACCTCAGTCCCTGGAAAAATCATGGAGCAGGTCCTCAAGGAATCAATTCTGAAGCACTTAGACGAGAGGAAAGTGATCAGGAACAGTCAGCATGGATTCACCAAGGGCAAGTCGTGCTTGACTAATCTAATTGCCTTGTATGACGAGATAACTGGCTCTGTGGATGAAGGGAAAGCAGTGGACATGTTGTTCCTTGACTTTAGCAAAGCTTTTGACACGGTCTCCCACAGTATTCTTGCCAGCAAGTTAAAGAAGTATGGGCTGGATGAATGGACTATAAGGTGAATAGAAAGCTGGCTAGATTGTTGGGTTCAACGGGTAGTGATCAATGACTCGATGTCTAGTTGGCAGCCGGTATCAAGTGGAGTGCCCCAAGGGTCGGTCCTGGGGTCGGTTTTGTTCAATATCTTCATAAATGATCTGGAGGATGGTGTGGATTGCACCCTCAGCAAGTTTGCAGATGACACTAAACTGGGAGGAGAGGTAGATACGCTGGAGGGTAGGGATAGGATACAGAGGGACCTTGACAAATTGGAGGATTGGGCCAAAAGAAATCTGATGAGGTTCAACAAGGACAAGTGCAGAGTCCTGCACTTAGGACGGAAGAATCCAATGCACCGCTACAGACTAGGGACCGAATGGCTCGGCAGCAGTTCTGCAGAAAAGGACGTAGGGGTTACAGTGGACGAGAAGCTGGATATGAGTCAACAGTGTGCCCTTGTTGCCAAGAAGGCCAATGGCATTCTGGGATGTATAAGTAGGGGCATTGCCAGCAGATCGAGGGATGTGATCGTTCCTCTCTGTTCGACACTGGTGAGGCCTCATCTGGAGTACTGTGTCCAGATTTGGGCCCCACACTACAAGAAGGATGTGGAAAAATTGGAAACAGTCCAGCGGAGGGCAACAAAAATGATTAGGGGACTGGAACACATGAGTTATGAGGAGAGGCTGAGGGAACTGGGGATGTTTAGTCTACGGAAGAGAAGAATGAGGGGGGATTTGATAGCTGCTTTCAACTACCTGAAAGGGGGTTCCAAAGAGGATGGCTCTAGACTGTTCTCAGTGGTAGCAGATGACAGAACAAGGAGTAATGGTCTCAAGTTGCAGTGGGGGAGGTTTAGGTTGGATATTAGGAAAAACTTTTTCACTAGGAGGGTGGTGAAACACTGGAATGCATTACCTAGGGAGGTGGTGGAATCTCCTTCCTTAGAAGTTTTTAAGGTCAGGCTTGACAAAGCCCTGGCTGGGATGATTTAACTGGGGATTGGTCCTGCTTTGAGCAGGGGGTTGGACTAGATGACCTCCTGAGTTCCCTGCCAACCCTGATATTCTATGATTCAAATTTGAACAAGAAACCAAGGATGCGTGTGTCAGGGTTTAATAATTTTCCTGGCTAAAAGACAGGCAAAGTTCTAGGCATGACTCACAGGTCTAACAAGGTCTCATTCTAAATATATATTTTTTCTGTTATTTAACTCTGGGATTCTCAACCTTTTGCTTTCGGAGGCCCCCCCCCCCCCCCAACATGCTATAAAAACTCCACAGCCCACCCGTGCCACAATAACTGGTTTTCTGCTTATAAAAGCCAGGGACGGTGTTAGGGGGTAGCAAGCAGGGCAACTGCCGGGGCCCCCATGCCACAGGGGCCCCCACAAAGTTACATTGCTCAGGCTTCGGCTTCAGCCCAGGTGGCGGGGCTCAAGGCCCTGGGCTTCAGCCCCATGCAATGGGGCTTTGGCTTTCTGCCCTGGGCCCCAGTGAACCTAATGCTGGCCTTGCTTGGCAGCCCCTCTGAAACCTACTTGCAGGCCTCCAGGGGGTCTCTGACTCCTGATTGAGAACCACTGATTTAACTGTTCCGAAGTAGGTTGAGTCAGAGTTAGGATTGCCAGCCCTCCCAGGGTTGTCCTATAGTGTTCAAGAATTAAAGATTAATCTTTAATTAAAGACTATGTTATGTGATGAAATCTCCAGGAATTTGTCCAACCAAATTTGGCAATCCTAGTCAAAGTTCCAAAATAGGTTGGTCCTCCTTAGTTTTTTCCCCTTCAGATGTCTCCATTTTCTTATCCAGAATTATCTCCCTGAGCAGGAGAAATATATATTTTTTGCATAAGTCTGAAAACTTGTGTTGGAGAAACTCAAAATCCTCTTAGTATAGGAACATTCTCTCTATTTTCGACCAGGGTCTCACTCCTGGTTTTATCTGGGAAATTCATCGATCGCACAGCTGCCTTCTGTCTACTCAGATTTGGGGGTAATGTCTCCTGTTGTTTTGCAAGCTTTCCAGGTGAATTCACTCTTGTGCAGTGGGAGACAGCAAAAGGCCTAAGCACCACTTAAGTCCCACCTAAGCCCTCAAAATAGGACATAAGTGTCCATAGGCCTTAGGCTGACCTTCTGTTTGGGGTGAATTTACCTTTCTGTGTGCAGGGAGTCATCCTCTGTGCAGATCCCAATCCATTAGCAGTTATTTTTCAGAGTTGTGGCACATTTCCTCCCCTCTGCTAGTCCCTCTGGGTCTGATATTTGTGAATATTCTGAGACTTGATTTGTTTTTTCAAGCAATTCATCTCTCAAACCTACTATTTTATGATGTCTCATTAATGAGTTTTACAGCTCAGATGTTTGCTTAACCTTCTCCTCACATGCTGTTAAATCCATGCTGTTTTAATAGCTTTGAGCTCACAACATCAGACCTCAACTCAAGAATATTTATCTGTGTGGTAAGATTATCCAGTTTGCCAACAAATGAGGTTACAGTACCTTGTAAGTCATTCACTCTGACATTTATTTCCTCTGGAATTGCTCCCAGGAAGTAGATCCTCTTTTGTCACCAGGCTTTGCCTGCCCTCTCCACCAGCTGTTCCACCTTCCATCTCCATCGGTGAAGGTTTCCTGGCCTGAAATAAATCTAATTGTCCTGGGTTTTTTAATTATTATTATTTCCACCAGTGTCAACAGGATCAGAGTCTAGCCCAGTATTTTAAGTGAATGGGATTGGAGAAAGGGGAGGAATGATGCGAGGGAAGGGCAGAATTGGAGCAGTTTAATTTGCCTGTTTCCCCACTTTAGCTTTTCACACTGCATTAGCAGCCCCATATATTTGTAGGGGGGTGGGGGGCTTCTGGTGTGGGATTCCCATCACCTTGTTGGTCTTAACCTGAATCAGATTATTCAGTGTAAAACCTCATGGAAGTGTTACAGGGTTTTCAATAGCATCCTGTTATTCTAGCAACATGTATTCTTTGTCCTTTCCCTTCTCTCTCTTCTGAGCTGGCCATTTCTTTTTTTGAGTAGTGACTCAAGATGCTTCCAGGCTCCAGTGGAGTAGGTAACAGGATTTCTAAAATTTCTCCAAAGCTCAGGTTCCTTTAGGATTGAGCAATGTATCTGTTACCTAAGTTGACCTGGCTACTTGTGCTGCTGATGCATGGGTCTCTTGGGTCTTCTATCTACTCTGGACCAAATCCTGAGAGTCTAATTCAGTCCTTACTCAGGCAAAGCTCTCATCAAAGTTAATGTGTGACTAAGTAAGGATGTCAGGTTCTGGCCCTTTTGTAGTTTGAGTGCTGCTGCATTAAATTCTGAGACCTCAGCTACCGTGCCTTTGTACAGCTCTCTTTTTTCTTTAGGGCCTTCTTCTGCTAATGAAAACAGAAGTTGCAAAGCATGCATGTCTTGATAACTTAATAGGTTTTCAATTCTACCGGGACACCTTAGAATCTTGAAAGTTTAAAGTTGATATACAATGTAACAGTAAAAATTTAATTATTATTAAGGGTTAACTAAGGACCTGAGTGGTAGAAACCAATCCAGCTGTGTATAATTAGACAGTAGCTACCTTGTAATACTGAGGCTGTAAATAGCCCCAGAGGGGGCACTGACAGAAGGCTGAGGTGTTTACAAGGCACAAGAGATGTTTGCACCAAGTACATAATTCCTGTTGCCATAACTATTGCTGTTATAATGGATGTGTTCATTAAAACCAGAAAATTATTTGTTTATCCGTCTTTTTGCTATCATGAGCAGTTCCTGGGAAGAGGTAGGCAGTATGCTTTAAATATAGGTTTATTTGTGCTCCATTATTTTGCCAGGTCAGAGGGAAATTGAAGGGTAGATTTATAAATTGTTAACCAGATATCTGTTCTCAGTTGGGAAAACCCACTTCTCAGAACTGCATCCAAGCAACTAACAACACAGCATAGTCCGACAGGGAGGGAAATACACATGGCACATTCACTTCTTAGATGCCTGTTTGGTCCATGTGTGCTGAGCTGACTCCTGTAAAATGTAAGCACAGTAGTGTGGTTCTATTGCATTGTTTTCCTGCATACTCATACTGCTGTCTGTCTGCCACATTATGTTCTCAGGTGGTCTGGGAGGTCAGGGAGCATATAAAATGTGTGTCTGGGTCATGCAAATTGGCATTAGATTGGAGGTAAGAAAGATGCTCAGAGAATGGAAGCAATTTTTATGTTTTCTAAAGTCTTTTTATTAAGCTAATCTTTTACAGTGATGTTATAGATGTAAGCAGAGTCAGGATGGGCTCCACCCTGACATCTGGTGGTGAGGTGTGGCAAGTAGTGGAAAAGAACTTCAGGGGCTGATCTCAATTTGCATAGGCACACCCACCCCGCCTAGAATGAGGCCATAACTGCCCAAATGGTCACTTTGGCTGTTGTGGGATCCCCAGTGTCTCTGTTATTGGGGCGGGAAGAGTAAATTGTTATTACCCTGATTATGGGAACTGTGCTTGGAACTGTACTTGGCCTTTTGTTATGATGGAGGGACTCACCATCAACTGAGTAGCACTCGCTAGGCAAGGGACATGGGTTCCAAAACTCTGTGAAGGGAGAGAGACTTGAGACAGGTATTAGTACCTGGTGGTGTGGGCCCCTTTGTGAGGGCCTGAAGCACCAATTGCACCTCTGTCTCTCTCCACTGTGGAATGTCAGAGCTAATTTTGGGTCTATTAAGAGTCTTGCTACAGGTACTGTGCTGCATTCACTTTGGCCTTATGGTGCACCAGCACTAAGGCCCCCACTACTATGAGCTGAAATCACTGAGAGCTGAAATCACTGAGAGCTGAAATCACTGAGCACTGTGTCAAGTAGTGGGGAGCCGGAAGATCTAGAGTGCAGTGGTGCTGTTCGTGAGACGGCGAGCTGTGCAGAGCGGAGCCGTTCGCGAGACAGCTAGCTGAGCAGAGCTGTTCGTGGGACGGCGAGCTGTGCAGAGTGGAGCCGTTCGTGAGACAGCGGTGTGTTCGCGAGACGGCGAGCTGAGCAGAGCTGTTCGTGGGACGGCGAGCTGTGCAGAGTGGAGCCGTTCGTGAGACAGCGGTGTGTTCGCGAGACGGCGAGCTGAGCAGAGCTGTTCGTGGGACGGCGAGCTGTGCAGAGTGGAGCCGTTCGTGAGACAGCGGTGTGATCGTGAGACGGCGAGCTGAGCCGAGCTGTTCGTGAGATGGCGAGCTGTGCCGAGCGGAGCCGGTCGTGGTGGAGCGGAGCCGTTCGTGAGACGGCGAGCTGAGCAGAGCTGTTCGTGAGACGGCGAGCTGTGCAGAGGGAGCCGGTCGTGGTGGAGCGGAGCCGTTCGTGAGACAGCGGTGTGTTCGTGAGACGGCGAGCTGAGCCGAGCTGTTCGTGAGACAGCGAGCTGTGCCGAGCGGAGCCGGTCGTGGTGGAGCGGAGCCGTTCGTGAGACAGCGAGCTGAGCAGAGCTGTTCGTGAGACGGCGAGCTGTGCAGAGCGGAGCCGGTCGTGGTGGAGCGGAGCCGGTCGCGAGACGGCAAGCTGAGCAGAGCTGTTCGTGAGACGGCGAGCTGTGCAGAGTGGAGCCGGTCGTGGTGGAGCGGAGCCGTTCGTGAGACAGCGTAGCAGAGCAGAGCCCTGTGGGGCAGTCAGCTTCAGGACATGTAAGGTACCCCTTACCTCTTTCCCCCACACACAGGCACATTTTAGCCAGACTGGGGAGTAACACTCTGCAGATGAACTTTTGAACTCTGGGGCTGGACTTTTTGGATTTTGGGTGATTTGAGGATTGCTGGACTCAAGAGACATTTGGGGTTCTGGGACTCAAGAACCCGAGGGAAAGGATGTGGCCCAATTTTCTGGGGTGGGTCTTTGCTCATGGTTTGGTTAATGAACACTAGTTGTGGTGTTTTCCCAATTTAATGCTGATGTCGTTTACCTCATGTAATTAAAGATTCTCTACTACACCGAGACTCCGTGCTTGCGAGAGGGGAAGTATTGCCTCTTCGAGGCGCCCAGGGGGTGTGTAAGATTTTCCCAGGTCACTGGGTGGGGGCTCGAGCCAGTTTTGTATTTGCTTTGATGAGAGGGAACCCCTGTGTACTGAACCCGGCCCTTGCTGCTATCAACTTGGCCTGGCAGAAGGGTTACATAGCATTTAAATGAAAAGTCAGCAGTGATCGTGGTGGAAATAGAGCAGAGCCAAGAGGCAGTGGAACAGCTAAAATGAACAGAACCCAACCAGAGACAGAACCCACCCACTACAGAATGGGAGCGCATTTGTGGGGAAACCAATGTCACCCACACAGAGTAAACGGCTTTGTACAAGAGATCTATGGATCTATCCCACATCGAACTTGCAAAGCTCTGATGTAGCCACTCCACAGTCCACTATGTTTCCCCTCTGTGAAGTTTTTAGCCAGGGGACCCACTACCCACAGCCCTGCTCTGCCCCTGGCCTGCCCACAGTCCTTTCCTCTGCACTGCTCCACAGCAAGTATGCAGTGACCTCTAGCCTGACAATGGCCAAGCAGGTGATGAGCTGTGATTACTACTCGTGACTGGCTCAGCATTGTGAATATCTTATTCTTTTTCCTACCCATCTCCCCATTCTACCCTGACCCATAGGTTTGTCTGATCCACCTGTTATGCCTTGTTTTTTAGATTGTACGCATGGAGGGCAGGGACTGCCATTTATTTACTGTATGTTTGTACCACTCCCATTAGTATGGATTCTAGCATGGTGGAAGCCTTTAGGTGCTATCGCACATGTTGAATAATAATACTCTTTTGGAGGACAGCTTCTGATGATGCAAACAATTACTTTAATGTTGGGTAAGTGATGTTGCCACTCTGTCTCAGAAGCAGCATCCAGAGACATCATGCGCATCCATCCACTATCAAGATAATAAAGACGGGAGTCCACAGCCAGATGGCATGCATGTTCGTTCCTGAGCTCCACAGGGGCAGGATGGAGAGCTCATGAAGCCCCAGTGGTACAGATGTGAGTTAAACCACTTGTGAGCACAACATATCCTGTTGGTTCATGCGAGAGCAGATCTGACTTGTCAATCTGCCAAGAAATGTGCCATTGATTCAAAAGGTAGTCCCACACCACCTGTTGCCACTGTTCCTTAGACAAGTCATGTCGACTGTACCATCTGAAATGCTCAACTATTTCAGAAAAGGGGCATCTTGTCTTTATCTGGCATTTCTGATGTGACGTTGAGAGGGAATAGCGAAGTAAGCTGTCTTGATGGCCAGCTGTGTGCAGTAATGTAGCCAGGGCCCTGCCTTCACACCTAATTGCAAGGGGAGCAATGCCAGCCAGGCCTGGAAGGTTGGACACTGGACTTATCTGGGGCACAGTGATGATATGAAGGGCAGAGTTGATATCCAGCTTGCCACAAGACTGGAGCCCCAAGCTGTCACACGGTATTCAGCAGGTGAAGTAAGTAGGGCACTGGGAAATGTCCAGAAGGCACCTGGCCTGAGTTGCCAGCAAGCCTGCAGAGAAGTGTGACTCTCAACTGGACTTCGGCGTGTGTCTTCTGAATGTGTTGTCAAAAGGACAGAGAGCAAATAAGTAAGGCATGGTTCAGTAATGACTGGCTGATTGTTCAGAAGGACCTGCAGCTGTCCGTGAGCTAACCAGCAGGTGAGATGGAAACAAGATGATTCTGTCTTTAGGGCATTTAGCTTAAGTCACCACTTTGAAAAGTACTTGGCCAAGGTGACAAGGTCCGATGGCAGGCAGGACTCTAGCTCCTCAAAGATCCATCTGGCTCTTTCCAAGCGGATGTCATCAACATACACGAACTTCTTTGCCAAGGTGAGCAGCAGGTCAGCGGTATATATTTAAGAGCATCAGACTGAGTACAGATCCCTGGAGAAGGCCATTGTTATAATGATAATAATGAATCAAAGGATGTGGAGTATTCTTGCAGAGCTTCTCCATGGTTTGTCCCAACTTGTGCAAAGGAACCACAGTTGTTCTGCTGTATTTTATGTGTTCATAAAAGGGATGCAGGATTTCTCCTTTGCTGTGTAAGTCTATAGACACTGAACAGGGATCAACTGGAGTATGAGATGGAGCTGGGGGAGTAAGTACCATGCACAGTAGGGACAGTGATGTGCTCCTGTGCAGACAGAAAAAGGGTTGTGCCAAGTGGAAGATCAATGTCCATTTCTTATTGTGCATGTCAGAAAAGGATGAGGTTTTGGGAAGTTTCTGTTCCTCTGATTGCAGCAGAGAACCCCAGCACCAGGCAGTGTGCTTGGCCTTGGTACGGGGTCAGGATTTGACCTTCTGCATGTAGTCTCTATAGTTTAGTTGCAAGGCCATCTTGCTCCATGCCCTTCCATAGTTCATGGATGGGCTGGGGCTTTTATTTCTCATATGGTAATCCCAGCATCCAACTCTTCCTTATTACCACCCTTAAGCTTTCCTAGTTTACGCACATTTAGCAAATATTTTATTGCATTTACATTATAGGGAGCCTTAAAGTTTTGCATAAAGAAATCTTTAAACCTGTCATTTAAGGTTTTAGAATGCAAGGCTGTTTGGTTGTTATTTTGGCATGCTATTTGTCTATGCCTAAATGTTTCATCACTGCTGTTTGTAACATGAAAACCAGTTTTTCGTAATACTGATATTCCAGCATGAGCTGTTCTGCAGACTGGGTAACTGCTTCACCTAAATCTTTTTTTCATTAATTTCTTGTGAGTTGCGAGATCAGGGCTTGGATTAAAAACATATTGTGCCTCTAGCTCTAAACGATGCTGCTCCAGGGTGTTGGTGCCTTCCTGCTGGCATTCTGCTGTTGCTGGCTGAGTGCGATCACTTTCTATTTTTTGAGATAGGAATTTGGGAAACAACTTTGGCTTTCTGGAGGTGGAGTTCTATCAAAAAAACCAGTGTGAACTGCACACACATTATATGAAGAGAGAGACTCAAAATTATCCACTCCACCTGTGATTTATACTCAAAAATTGGCCATCCATGAGCTCCATCTTAAGAAAACTGTAAGTCCCCAACAGGCATCCATAAAAGATCTTGCTTAAACTGTTTGGTATCAGAGTTTCCATCTAGAACTTTATCTGAGAAAAGATTAATTCAGTAAAAGGATCTGTCTTCACTACTGCCTTGCCTATAAGGGATAAGAGTGTTTTTTCCAGACAATAGATTTTGTGATGTAGTTTAAATCTTCCACTTATCACTGCAGATATCCTCACCTGCCGTGCCTTATTATGCCATTCTTCACACACCACTCCTGTCCCTGGTATGGGCCTTTTATCCCCTTATACACACACATCTATCTTAATCTAATCTTATTTTATATGTGGGATTTTCAAGGTGCCTACTTCATTCGTGCCCAAGCATGGAACAAAATTGGGACACAGGAACTCTGTTCCCCACTATGCAATGAGAGCTTTACATTCTCCCCCCCCCCCGCATAATTATAGACCTGGTCAGGGAAAGCCCTGCTCCAGTATGAAATGCTGCATGTTATGGCAGTACAAAACACAGAAATCTTGAACTCAAGTGAGACAGACACCAATACACACAAAGGTAGCTGGATAGCTCACAGATGTGTTGGGGTTTGAATGGGAAGAAATAGAAAGTCTTGGACATACTTTTGGGGACACTGAATTCTTTACTCTGAAGATTTTACTAAAATACACAAAGGGAAAATAAATCACATACTTTGGATGATAAGGTGATAAGACAATGTTTAGATGAAAATTAGCTCTCCATGATGCTGAACAGTATGAAAGCACAAAAGTAAATCATCTACTGACCAAGGGACTCAAAGGTCTAGTCCAGGGATCGGCAACCTTTGGCATGCGGCCCACCAGGGTAAGTCCCCTGATGGGCCGGGCCGGTTTGTTTACATGCCTCGTCCGCAGGTTCGGCCGATCGCAGCACCCACTGGCCGTGGTTCACCGCTCCTGGCCAACGGAGGCTGCAGGAAGCAGCGCGGGCCGAGGGATGGCGCCTGGTGGGCTGCGTGCCAAAGGTTGCCGATCCCTGGTCTAGTCAACATAGTGGAAATTTCTAACCAGTTTTAAAATTGATTCAGCTGAACATATTTTAAAACAGGATGGAGATGTAGCATAGACCAGGGTCCCAATGGCCTAATCTGCTTTCACTGAATATTTTAACAGATACTGTACATAGATTTTAAGGTGAGATGGGACCATTAAGAACATTTAATCTGACCTTCTGCAAAGTACAGGCCAGTTATTCCTGTGTCTAGCCCAGCAACTTGTGACCGAATAAAGCATATCTGATAGAAAGACTGCCAAACTTGATTTCAAGACTGCAAATAATGAAGAATTTATCAAATCCCTTGGTAACCTGGTCTAATGCTTAATTACCCTGACTTTAAAATGTTTATCTTTTTTCCTGTTTGAACTTCACTTCCTTCAAATTCCAGCCAAGGTATCCTTTTATATCTTTGCTAGATCCAAGACAATAAACAATTCTCCCTCTTCTGGGAGGATAAATTTTAATGAATTTATTTTTCAGTACAAGAAAGTGCTTCACAAATAATGTTTCTTAAACAATTATTTAGATACAGAAAACTTAGCAAACAAACATCATCCACTGGATTGCATTCTCACCATTACATTGCTGAGTCATCCAGTTACTTGAAAGGGCATTAGACCTAGTGGGTGCCTTTTATCCTTGGAAGGCAAGAATAGGTCTGCTGTCCCCTGAGCCTAGACCTAGAATCTGAAAAAGACCAGGAGGAGAAAGGTCTAGCCCTGTGAGGTGCTGAGTTCCCTGAATTCCCACTGGCTCTAAAAGGAGGATTAAAAAAAGGTAGAAAGTCCTCCCTTTTGCCCCTTTTCTTCACTAATTAAGGAGGGTCTGCCTGTTTCCTGGAAAGACAAAGCTTGATGGGTTATGCCTTGACTCCAATAGCTTTGGCACTCCAAAAGCTTAGGCCCCGTGTTTTGGGGTGCTTTACTCACCACTGGAGTGCCTCCTTCTGGCCGTGTCTGGGGATTAGCTCTGCCAGGACGACGCCCTTCCTGCAGTTGCACTCCATTAGTTTCCTTGTCTTATTCTCTTCGCACTCAACTGCTCCCACTTGGTTTGGCCCTCCAGCCAGGTCACTGTAATCCTCCCCTTCCAGGGTGTCAAAGTCTCTCAGGACCCACTGTCCCAGGCAGTCTTCCCATTCACTGACCCTGAATAGTGCCACTTCCCCAATGGCCGGTAGGGGAACCCAGCCCAGGGACCCTACAACAAGCAATGTTTGCACAGTCCCAAACCTTACTGCTGTATCCCTGGGCTACTTCCTACCTGGCGTTCTCTCCCTGACAGTGACTGCATGTTTCTCTCTTTGCAACCCCTAGTTGCTCTCAGCTCCTGAGCTTTATACAGGGCTCTCCTGGTCCTGTTCAGCTGATTCTCCTCCCTAATTAGTCCCCACTCCCTGGCTCCTCCTCCAGATGCAGACTAGGCAGTTAATTAGCCCACCTGCCACCATAACCCCTGGCCTGGTATGGGGTGGACTCCCCATCACATACCCTCCTGCTCAATCCTGTAACCCTCAGGGGTAGGGATGCCTCCTGCCCTGCATTTGTCTGATATGGGCTTGCAGGTCATCCCTTTCCTGTTCCAGGTCCCCCACCATAAGGAGCAGTCTCTTCCATGGAGTCTTGGTATTCTCTTCACTGCAATGATAGGTCCCTGCAGCTTCTTGCAAGGCCTGCTTCACTGCTACTAATTTCTCCTGTAGCTCCTTTACTTGCCCAACAGGATCCCCCATCACCCTTTCACTCAGCGTCTAAGTGCTCACAGGAGCCAGCTCTGCTTCTGTGTTTGTCTGGGCCCTCTATTTCCCAATCATTTTATCTGCTATTTCCTAACAACCCACGACTGGCATGTGGGTTGGCCACCTGCCAGGTCCATGTCATCACTGCCATGTCTACCCTGACAGTCTCCAGCACACTCTGGTCCCCAGACACCCCTCCCTTTTTTTTATCTCAGTGGTGTCCACGGCTTCTCCTTTGCTACCCCACAATTTCTTAAGAAAGCAGTGCCTTTTTACATGGCCAGCTTCACAGAACCCAAAACAAACCCTTGTCCTTGACTTGTTGGTAGGCCATACTCCAGCCTTCTTTTGTCTAGCCTGCTCTCCTGGCTTAGCCTTCCCCTAACAGTTCATGGGCATCTCCTTCTTAGGTACCCATGCTGAGCACAGACAAAACATGCCTCTCCCTTTCCTGTTCTCCCCACAGGTTAGACTCTTTTAGGCTTTCTTGTTTTCCTGCCTTCTGAGTAAGGCTTCTTTCCTCCATACAGGTAAGAGCACTCTCTTTTTTAGGTGTCCCCTTTGCCCACAGGTATAAAACGTCTTTGGCCAGGCCTCTGGCCTCTTGGCCCCTCCTTTCCAATCTTGCCATCAGCAGCCTCTGCTAATTTCTTCCAGCATGAGTTTAAATAAATACAGCTTCTCTTCAGCCAGCTGTGTCAAATAGCTTTGCAGGGCCACATGTGCCTCCCACTATCTCAGCTGTTCTCTAGCACCTACCTCAGCAGAGCCTGGATCCATCCCTGTTGTTTGTTGGCCCCTTTCAACAGGGGCGGTGACTCTAGGGTCCAGCTTGGGAGATGTCAGCAAAAAAGACATCTGCACTCTGCAGCTCCATTGTCTCTTTCCCTTTTTTCTCTGCTATGGCCTTTCACAGTCCCCTTGTATCTGGGTCACTGTCTGCCACAGTCTCTTACTCCCCTTTTATCCGAGGCAATAATCATGCACAGTCTTTCAACCCTGCACACATTCTCCACCAGGTTGTCCTGGGGTACTCTACTCACCAGTGGAGTGCCTCATTCTGGCCATGTCTTGGGATTAGCCTTGTCAGGCTGATGCCCCTTCCTGCAGTTGCACTCCATCACTCTGTCGTTCTACAGTGACGGTCAATAGGTTAAGCATGAACTTCTCAGATTAAAATACTGTTCAGGCAATTACTAGTTAAAGTCAAATACCAACAAAACTCTTAAAGCATAAAAAAATTCACATTATCCCAATACAAAGAGGGTTTGAAATCTGGAAAAGTTTAGTACATTTTTATGTGGTAAAGACATAGCACTGTTACTTTTGGTACTGGCCAACTCTCTTGAAATATTTTTTTTTAAGGTGGTAGCAACAGGACACAAATCTCGATGAAACTCACCATGGGATACATTTTCTAAGATCATTCTGGAGGTTTAGCTGCCACAACTCTTGTTAATTTTAATAGGAGTTGTGGTACTGAAACCTAGCACCACTGTCAATTTCAACCCCTAAGCCCACATTACAAATTGACCAAAAAACTCATTAGAGCTCCATTACATTTGCACTGCAATGGTAATCAGTAAACTACATCAGAAACTCGTTTATAAATCAACCAGTAAAAATCTGCTGCAGCTAGAAACTTGTAACACAAGAGTTCAGCCTGAGAGCAAAATTAAAAAACAAATTGAATTGGGCCATTTTGCATAGTATTTTTTCCATAGAAAATGTATGAATATATGGCTATAATAATGATTGTGCAATTTTATAGAATTTTACATCTATTAGTAAATCATAAGTAAATTCTGTGCAGTTGGAAAACATTGTGATCCCTGTTTTTCAGATTGGGAAAGAGGCACCAAGAGGGTAAGTGAGGGGGCTCAGGGAAGGGGCTGGGGTTCAGGAAGGGTAGGGAGTGCAGGGGGGAGCTCAGGGCAGGGGGTTGGGGTACAGAAGGGGTGTGACAGGGGGCCCAGTGTATCAGTGACAGCCAGGAAAAGAACCCAGTTTTCGAAACTGAGTTCTCTGCTTCAACTTGACCTTGCACTTAAAACACACAAATGGCTAAACTGTTGCTCTTTTTTCTGCACTTGTCCCCTTTCTCTTACTTGTTTAACTCGATTATTACCTAGACATACCTGTCTGACCGATATCATATCGGTGATACCCTTCTACATCAATTTTAACATATTACATCATAGTCTGATACTGTGCAGGTCAGAAAGTATAATGAGGAATATTTGAAACATATCCTTACTCTTAGGAAAGTGCCCTGTAATTTTTAGTGTCCACACAGGATTACAAAAAACTAAAACTAAAGCTTCTCCAAATTTATAAAACAAAATTCAGCTCATTCCATGTCCTGATGAAGCTTAATGGGTTTGTCTTGATTTTCAGGAACTAGCAAAGCTTTTAACAAAATACATAGTCATGCGAAAGTTAGACGATAAGTCCATGACTTAATACAACTTGCAAGGTAGCAGAGGACAATTTCCATAGGATCGATGGCATCCTTTTAACCAATCCCAAAATTCCCTTTCCTTTTGAACTGTAATTTCCTCAGTTGTAATAACAGGATTTTGGTTCCAAAAGCTTCACTTTAAGTGAAATCAAAAAGTTTTACAGAAAACATTTTTTAAAATATGGAAAATACTGCAAAAATAAGATAATCAAACTGTTTTGTAATATTTCACATCATTATTTTATTTTATTTTATTAAATTAGACTCAAGCATATTACATTCCAGAATGGGCCTGATTCTCATTGACACTATGGCCATTTTATACCGCTCTGGTAATATAAAGGAGCCCTAAAGAAGGCATAACAAGGCCCCTTTACATTGCCAGCACAGTGTAAATTGGGTTAGTGTAAATAAGAATCAGGCCCATTGGCCTGCACCTTGTGCAGACATTTACATCAGCGAGAAGTACATGTAAAATGCTCCCATTATGATTTGGTGGTGTTTTATACCTACTTTGCACAGGGGTAAATGACTACATTGGATGTAGGACAACAAAGAATCAGATCCCTGGGGTCTAAGATTCCTCTCTTAGGGTCAGATCCAGCTCTCATTCAAGTAAATGACAGTCTTTCCACTGACTTTAGTGGAAACCGGATCAGGCCCTTGCACTGGTGTTAATCAGGATGTCCATTGCGGTCAGTGGAATTGCACTAGTATGCAACCATATGAGAATAGAATCAGGGCTTACAGCCATGAGGACAAATTCTGCTCTTGGTTACACTGGTGTAAATCTAGAGTCGTTCCATTGTCACTTATGGCATTACTTCAGAATTACACAGTGGTTTTTTTTTAGCAGCATTTGGCCACTGAGAAACAGGCTCTCCCTTTATTCCATGCATGTAATTTCCCTTAATATTAACAGGAGGGGAGAACAGACACTGAAATGTAAATAGACGTTAATAGGCTTTCTTGTGACCTTTTAGGGGGTACCATATTTTCTCAAGCTGACTCTTCATTATGCTGGAAATTGCAAAGGAAAATATGACTTCTGTCCACTTCTTTCTTCATAAAACAATGCTTCAGAAATTGGATACAGACAATTGCCTTAAGTAAATTGTTCATAATTATTAAAAATTTATTCAAAAACTCCACATCATATTGGAAAAGGGAGGAGTGGGGGGAAGAATTTAAAAAAAGAAACAGTGGGTGAATGCAATGTGCTACAGGGTAAACAGAGAGTTCCATTTCTGGAGCCTCCTGCCTTGATTGCCACTAAGAGATAAAAATCATTCCTCACACTTTGAGACAAAAGTAAACGGCAGTTTGCAATGTTAAGAACCCCTGTGGAAATAAGATGAAATGAGACGAGGCTTCCAGACCTGTGAGAAAAATCAATCTGATGGAAAATTGACAAACTTGTTTAACATGTCAGCACAGGATCCGAGAGTTGACCCGTAGAGACCTCCACTTAGACACACCGTGAAGTTACTGTCAGTTCTCTTAATCTGTTCAATTACACAACAGGATCTCAAAGGGGACTTTTTTCCAAACATCACTTTAAATTAACTTTTCTCCTTTGTGTTTTAAACTTCCAGTCCTTTCCCCCCCATCTCTCCAGCAACACGGATAAATTATTAAAAAGCCCAATTATCTGTGAATGAAAATGTTATAGGACGTTGGATTTAAAATTTTGATTGGATTGAAATGAGGTTCACAGTTAAAAAAGAAATTAGTTAATCTCATTACACTGAGCCAAATTCACCCCATGCGTAACTCCACTAGGGTTTGGCCCATTTTCTATTCAGGAATGGTAGGAAATGTTATTAAAGTCAACACACTTTTCCCAGAAAGAATAAAAGCAGTGTCCCTTGCCACACCTTTAAATCCATAACATGAAATCAGAGAAGGCTTTGAAATGGAAGAAAAACCTACTGTGTTAAGCTGATTCAAAACATCCCATTTTTCTCACTGTGTATATGTTTCCTCAATGAAGTGGAGTAGTAAAAGGTAGGAAGTGAGAAAAACCAGATGCCAGTGAATCTGACTGAGTCAACAAATTAATTTCGATAGGGCATTGAAAAGAAATGGATCTGATTTTACAGAGGCAGACTTAACTCCAGCTGGTATGTGAGGAGAACTTTGCATAAACATTACTTTTACAGTGTTCAGTTCCCTCAAAAACTTTTGTGCTCAGACTCCATAGTGATGGCTGCAGGCACAAAGAACTAAGACAGAGATCTGGAAGCACATCTTATCCATTAACTTAAACACCAAGGTTCATCTAGAATAATTGCAGTAAATTCTCATAGTTGTGCAACGTTCAGTAATATTATTTAGTAGGTTCATTCTCACTAAGCTCTTGTTGTCCTTTCTTCTTGTGCCAGCAGTGTTATAACTGTTTCCTTTAACCAGCAAGCCTCACAGATAATGTCTGAACCAGTAGAAAAGGGGCCAATGTATTACTACTTATGCTGCTTCTATAGCTCACATGATAGACACATGGTCCGGCTTTGAGCAGGGGATTGGACTAGATGACCTCCTGAGGTCCCTTCCAATCCTGGTATTCTATGATAGAAACTGTGGATGAAATCCTGGCCCTACTGACTTCAGTGGGGCCAGGATTTCACCCACAGTATCTTTTTGTTTCTCTTTTGGAATAATTAAAATTGAGGTGAGTGAAATCTATCATTTAGTGAAAATAAATAGATGAATGAATGAATGAAGACAAGATCTCTGCTAGTGAGATTTTGGAAGAATTTGTTCATGAATCATTAAAACTCTGAAAAAGGTTAGACTCCAGCTACAACAGTGCCATGCAAACGCCTGTTCTCACTTTCAGGTGACATTGTAAAAAGAAGCGGGCAGCATTATCTCCTGCAAATTGTAACCAAACTTGTTTGTCTGAGTGATTGGCTGAAGTAGGACTGAGTGGACTTGTAGGCTCTAAAGTTTTACATTGTTTTAAGTTCAAATTCAGTTATTATTTTATACATAATTCTACATCTGTAAGTTCAACTTTCATGATAAAAAGATTGCACTACAGTTCTTGTATGAGGTGAATTGAAAAATACAATTTTTTTGTTTCTTACAGTGCAAATATTTGTAGTCAAAAATAAATATAAAGTGAGCACTATATACTTTGTATTCTGTGTTGTAATTGAAATCAATATATTTGAGAATGTAGAAAACATCCAAAAATATTTAAATAAATGGTATTCTATTATTTGTTTAACAGCGTGAGTAATCATGATTAATTTTTTTAATCGTTATTAATTTTTTTTAATCGCATGATTAATCGCAATTAATTTTTTTAATCATTTGACAGCTCTAGTATACATACATCCCATGCCTTCTTAGGTATGCTGCCACAACAGACAGGCATTTTGCAAATACCCTAGGTGTTGTAGACAACCTGAAAGAGAGGACCTTGTACTGAAAATGGTCCTCTCCACCAACGAAATTCAGGTACTTCCAATGACATGGTCTTATAGAAATGTGGAAGTCTGAATCTTTTAATTCCAGAGCTGCAAACCTTTCCTGGAGGGAAAGAGAAGTTAAAGTTTGAGACAACAGGTGGAAGTAAAATGTATTTATGTAAGTGTTTAATCTCCTTAAATCCAGAATAGGGTGAAGGTCCCTGTCTTTTTGGAGGATTAGAAAATAAAGTGAGTAAAACCACTTCCCTCTGTGATTTCACAGAACTACCTCCATTGCACCTACCTGCAGTAGCGAGTGAACCTCTTTTTTCAGCAAATTGAGATGGCTTTAATCCCTGCTCAGATATGAAGTCGATGGCTTGTGGGGTGAGGTGGGGTGGGGGAGGGGGCACTTTTGAATTGAATTGTGTAGCCACATGAGAACTTCTAAATCCATCTTGTCCAATGTTATTAAGTCCCATTGGTAATAACAATGGGACAACCAGTCCAAAAACTGTGCATAAACAATGTCCAGGTGGACTGGCTTTAAGCTCCATGTCCTCATGTCAACTGTCTTGGAGGAACTATAGAGGACTAAGAAGACAAAACTTTCTCTTTATTATTACGAGCTTTAAATTTCTTCCTCTGTTGTAGCTGGTGTTGCGGGGGGTGGTATAATGTTAAGGTTGGAAATGCCCCTCTCTGATAATTGTAATTAAATGAAGGAGAAGAAAAAGGAAGCTATTGCCTTTGATACTCATGAAATGGAGTAGAATATGGCCCCTTTCCTGTATTAAAGAAACCTAAAGAGCTAGCCGTAGATCTTACATTTTTCATCTTCTCTCGTACTTCATCAGTCTAAATACTAAACAGACCTGCTCCTTCAAATGGAAAGTCGTCAATCATCATTTCTGTCTTGGGAAGGAGTCCCACTGATCTTAGCCACATGTGTCTCCTTAGTGAGACTGCTGAAGCTATTGATCTTGCTGAAATATCTCACGAGTCAAAAGCCTCTCTCAATTGTTGCTTAGCAACATTCAGTCCTTCAGTCAAAATAACATTTGACAAGTTTTTTGTGTCCCCTGGAAGTGCTTTAATAAAAGAGGACATTTTGCTCCAGAGGTGGAATTGGTACCTAGCCATGACAGCTTCATAGCTGGATATGTGTATGTTTAATGCAGCTGAAGAAGGTATTTTTCTTCCTTGTACATCCAGCCTCTTCTCTTCCTTATCTGATGGAGTTGAGTGAGCTAGGACACCTTTAGCTCATGAAGTGCCACTTTGACCACCAATGAATTAGGAAGAGGATTAGTATGAATCATTGCAAGTCCTTCTTGAGGGAATTTACATAATTTGTAAGCCTTCTTACATAGAGGGTGAATAGTTGAGGGAGTTTTCGAGATTTCCATTGCTGGTTGAAGCAATCCCTCTAAACAGTGAAGTGTAACTCATTGACTAGCCACTGTCCCCAAATACTGAAGACAGTAAGTGATGATTTCTCCACAGAAAGAGTAGGAACATCAAACATCTTTGACATTCCAGATACTAACTCATGAAAGGCTATAGCATCTTCCGATGGTGATGATATTGAGATGTCCCCCACATTTTCATCTGGAGAAGGCATATCCTTTAATTCTGAATCAGATTCTGCCAGCTCCAGTTCTTCCTTATCAGATAATATTTCACCTATTTCCATAGGTGACTTGTTCTGAGTAAGCGGCATTGGGTGGTCTTTACCCTTGGAACTGACAATTGAATTGTCCTCCTGATGCTGTCTTGCTGAAGCTCTCTCCCCATACATTGGTCCTTCCTGATAAGATGCCAGAAATGGGCAGTGAAACCACCTTATACAAGGAGCTACATGCCACTCATGCCAAAACCCCATATGGAGCTGATTGGAAATATCTTTGTGCCTGCGGATCCTGTGGGGCCGCATTGAATTGATTATAAAAAATTTTTCCTGGTTCTAATCTGTGATCTGCATCTCTCTTCTCATCCCAATCCATTTACAGCTCAGATGGGACCATAGATAATAACCTTCTTAAAAAAGAAAGCAGAGAGAAGTTCTTCTTCAGGGATCCCCAAGCTGTCTGTGGAGAAGGCAGCAGCTGAGAGTTCCCGACCCTTTCCTGTTTGCTGCTGACTCCTGGAGAAGCAGTCAGCCTGATGGTTTGTAGTAACACACCTGACGTGTCCATAGATGCAGTACCTGGTTCAACTATTACTGGAGTCATAGTACAACCTACCTGATGAACTACTGCTTTAACTGTAATTCTGTGCAGAGCCATGTTAACAAAAAATCTTATCAGCTCTCTTATTTTGCTCCTTAGATCTCACCCTAAGGAAAGGCTCCTCTGGATCTGATATTGTCAGATCCATAGGAGAATGGCTCCTAAATGTGTGCTGAGAGCTTGAATCACGGCCTGGCTCCACACTGAGATTGTGCCCCTGTAAATCCTTCTTTCTCACATTGGCTTGTTGTAATGAGACCAACACTGAGGAGGGGCTGCAAAATTTTCCTCGGTGCCACACCTGAGTCTCTGCTATGGGATAGCTCTGGAAACAGAGTCTGTCACTGATCCAGACCTTTTCTTCTTTTCTGGATCCTTAGCTCTCTTGGATCGTGCACCTGACACAGAAGCTGAATTTTACTTCTTCCCTGCTAAATTGGTTGGAGGTGGTGCCAAAGCCAGTCTCTGAGTACCGACTGTGATTCCTGCAGTAAAGTTGCCTGAAGCCTGCTTTGTCTCTTTGCTCTTGTGGTATAAATGTTAAGCATATTGGAGAGATATAGAGAGAATGCCCTTCCTCCAGACGTATGGCAGGCACATGCATCTGATGCTGCGAATACCACCGGGCATGAGACAGATCTCTTGAATCCAGGTTTCATAGCCTGCTGATCCAAATAGAACAATGTAACCGATGTACTTATGTAACAACTAGCCTCTACAAGTGATCAATTGACTAGGGACCCGAAAGGATCATACAGCAGCAATGTAACCATCCAGCTGGTTGCAGTTGAAGGAACTGAGGCAGTGGAGCACCATGCTCCTTTTAAACCCTTGCCCTAGAACGTCCAGAGTTGGGGGGGTACGGAGGTGTGTGGATGCTCCAATGGCTGCTGCTAGTAGAATTTTACCATGCAGGCTGCACCAGCTGGAGTATTCCCATGAGTAGGAATATGCAGAGCACATTTGAAGGAAGACCCTTTGTTGCCCCTTGGATGCAAAGCACTATGATAGTGCCATACTCTGATCATTTGATATGTCATCTCTTTGCATCGTTTTCTTTGTCTGTGTGGCCTGTAAGCGCTTTGGACAGGACTCTGTTCTGTGTAGCACCAAGCACACTCTGAGTGTTCAGTAACAAATAAGCCAGCAGCTTATTGTTTGTCAATGAGTAAATGTTATTCCTCTCCAATCACACTGCATTTTCATGGCCCCTCCAAAAACTTCACTTATCTGTGTATAGTTCTTCTCTACTCAGTTTTGGATATAGTGGTCCTTTTCTTCTAGCCTCCTCAGTAGGTAAGTTAGACATTCTTAGACTCAGTATTTTGGTAATTATAGACCCTATTTTGGTAATTATAACAAACACTCCTTAGCCATTTTTTGAGATGGTTGCTGTGTAGGCAAAGAAGCTTTTCCTTTTAAAGAACATTGGTTAAACCGTGGTCAACATTATCACTATCAGGAAAGCAGCAGTTCAATCATGCCCTTTTACCAAGGTTTTTGACCTGGCTTTAAGATTTGTTATTTCACCCACAAAGAAGACTCTTAATACTAAGTACTTGTCAGGAAGACAATAGAAAATGACAAGAAAAACAAAGGTAACTAAAACAGGACCTCATTATAAAATTAAGTACCACAAGTTATTCAGTAACTGAACACAGAATCATAGACAATAGGGTTGGAAAGGATCTCAAGGGCCAAGATGCAGGATTTGTTGTGTCTAAAACATCCAAGACAGATGGCTATCCAGCCTCCTTTTGAAAATCTCCAGTGAAGGAGATTCCATGACTTCCCTAGCAGTCTGTGCCATTGTCCTACTGAACATAACTACAATAAAGAATCCCTCATCTTATGTTATGGTGTTGCAGCTGGTAAATGATATGCAAATGCTAACATATTAGAGATAGTTTTTCCCAGGGAGAGAGCTTAAATGAAACTTAAATAATACGTTTTGTGATAACAAAAAGAGTAGTTTTTGGTGTGGCCAAGGGCAAGTCAAAAAATAAAAAAAGGAAGACAATTGTCTCGTGTTAGCTGCCAGCAAGTTAGATTGATTGTTTTGCAGACATTCTAAAAGGAAGCCAGATCTACATATGATTTGCTCTATATTTATTTTACTAAGAATTCAAGTTGTTAGATGTTGTGAAGCAAAAGGAAGGAGAGAAGAAGGTCAGAGGTCCGTATTTCAGCATAATTGTTGGCTAGGTCAGCTTTGTTTTCATCTATGTTGATTCAGACTATCCTGGATGCAGAAAGAGCAAAAGAGATAAATTTCTATGGCACCTATTGCCATGGTATGTGGGCATCTTGGGTAAAATTTTCAAAAGGCCCATGTGCATTAAGACCTACGTTATGTGGGTGCTTTTGCAAATGTTACTCTTAATCTAATGTCAATAATAGTTTGTGTTTCCTAGCATTTCCTAGGATTTCAACATATGAGCATTGTAACACTGAAAATTTGGAGAGAATTGCTCATTTCTGTTCTTAATGATTCTTGATTTCATCTGATTAATGTAGTTCTCTCCTCCCCTACTCATTCCTCTTCCCCAGATATAGTGGGCAAGTTCCCTGAATCGCAAAGGGCTGGTCTAGAAAAGCAGATGACCTTATTTAGAGAATTATAGCTACTGTAACCAACTGTCTTCCTTTAGATTTGCTGTTGGCCACTGCCTAAATGTATTAATTTCTGTTGTTAAAAAAGCTTGTGTTGAGATTCAGATAAGCTCTTTTACTCAGAAAACTGGCTGGTAGGTAAGTTTTTTTCCTATCAAGTACCAGCTCTTCTGCCTAGTTATAAAATGGGGCATATATCACTCGTTTTATTAAAAAATGTCATGTGGCACCAATTTGTTTCATAATGGATTATGACGTAATGTTTTGTTCTCAAATTTCAGGAATCTCAATAGAATTTAATTAAAAGGCGGTTACAGTTTAGGACTCCTATTGACCCACACATATATACATACAACATTCTGAAAAGAAAAAAAATATGGGTTTTTGAGGGGCAGACAACTCCATGCTTAATTGCTGACCTACCAGTTTTTGTCATCTTCTGGGTCCACTTCTGATGGAAGAGCCTCAAGAAGGGAAGGATTTAGTACAGCATCTACATTTTCCTGGTACTATTCTACAGAGCATGTATTTTTCTGAAGCAAATTTATTGAGTTTAATTTACTGCACAGCCTTCCTGGAGGAGCTAGTGCCTCGAGCCTTCACAGATGCCTAGTCAATAGGGAACTGCCTGGCTACATGTCATTTTACTTGTCTTTCAGCTAGCTCAGAGATGTAATGGCAAAATCTAGCACTCAGGGACAGCCTGGGGATATGTGACACTCCCTGAAGGACTTTGGGACCATAACCAATGACTGGATTACACTGATCCATAAATGCATTTTGCTTCTATCTGTAGCTGAGCTAATGCAAATATTCTTCATACACTTAACTGTTCCTGTGACCATGTGCAGGAGACTACAAATGGAAATTACTTTTATTAAAAACATGAAGGGGGTTATGGCATTTGTTCTTTATGTCAATTGCTATTGAAAAGCCTGACTATATTCAGCATTTTGAATGTTGTAATAACACAGAGTTCTATAGTTTCTGTCATACAGAGGTGCTTGCTAAAAAAGCAATAATTCAGCTAGACTTCATTGTGGAATCATTGACAAGCTGTGTGCGCAGAGCTACAAACTGAGGAAAAAGCAAAGAAACAGCTTTGCCTCAGTTAATCTGAGGCTATTCATGTAAACTCTTTGATTGCATGAATTTGGATTTTCTGTTTCAAAAGGCAATGGGCAGCCAAGATGGAAAATTTCCAGACTGGCCTAATTGGAACCTTGATGCAATGCTTTGGAAAGGCTAATGATCTTTTTCAATAGTAATTATTAATAATAAACCAATAATATTCTGGATATCTATTTTATCTGAAGATGTCAAAGCACTTCGGAAACATGAATGGATATAGCCAAATGGGAGGTACACAAAGTATTGCTATCCCTATTTAGTTATTGGGAAAATTGAGGCACAGAGGGCTAAGTCACTTCCCGAAGTGCACCCAGCAACTCAGGGGCAGAACCAGTATCTGATCACCTCTTTCCGGGCTCTGAGTCCTGTGCCCTATCCTCCCAATTGTTTCTTAACATCCAGTTTAAATGTACATTCAACTGAAGTGTCCAGTATTTCTATTAAATTCAGTAGTTCTATAGTTTTAAGGATATTTTGTTGATCCTGTCTTATTATTTTAAAGGTTCATATACTGGACAATGGCCTTCTAGTTTTGCAGTTAAAGTGCATCATAATTTTAACTCAAAATGAAAAGACTCTAAGTCTTCCATGGCCTATTCTCCCTTTGGTAAGTTCATCCAGGCATCTGAGCTTTGGGATTCAATTCAAACCTCTTTAAATGGCGTTAAAATAATATTTTAGGTGTAACCTTATTGGTCTCCCTTGAAGACCTCCAGATCCAGTCCCCATCCTACACAGATGTCATTCCCTTTTCATCCCTTCCCTTGAAATGTTATTAATCTAGTAGCTGTACACACACACACACACACACACTTTCATATTTTACACGGCCATCCACACACATGTTGCTAAATGTTTGTTAGAGAAGGAAAGATAAAGAAATGTGCCTTACACTTGGAGAGGTTTGTGATGGTCTTTAGGTTCTGGTGGGGTTTGGTCGTCGGCCAGCCCCTGACAAACTTTAGCCTTGTTGTAGAAAGTTCCAAGGTTCCTGTCATAAATATAAAGGGAAGGGTAAACACCCTTAAATCCCTCCTGGCCAGAGGAAAAACCCTTTTCACCTGTAAAGGGTTAAGAAGCTAGGATAACCTCGTTGGCACCTGACCAAAATGACCAATGAGGAGACAAGATACTTTCAAAGCTGGAGGGGGGGAGAAACAAAGGTTCTCTCTGTCTGTGTGAGGCTTTTGCCGGGAACAGAAAAGGAATGGAGTCTTAGAGCTTAGTAAGTAATCTAGCTAGATATGAGTTAGATTCTGTTTTGTTTAAATGGCTGATAAAATAAGCTGTGCTGAATGGAATGTATATTCCTATTTTTGTATATTTTTGTAACTTAAGGTTTTGCCTAGAGGGATTCTCTATGTTTTGAATCTGATTACCCTGTAAGGTATTTACCATCCTGATTTTACAGAGGTGATTCTTTTACTTTTTCTTCAATTAAAATTCTTCTTTTAAGAACCTGATTGCTTTTTCATTGTTCTTAAGATCCAAGGGTTTGGGTCTGTGTTCAACTATGCAAATTGGTGAGGATTTTTATCAAGCCTTACCCAGAAAAGGGGGTGTAGGGTTTGTGAGGATTTTGGGGGGAAAGACGTTTCCAAGCGGGCTCTTTCCCAGTTATATATTTGTTAGACGCTTGGTGGTGGCAGCAATAAAGTCCAAGGGCAAAAGGTAAAATAGTTTGTACCTTGGGGAAGTTTTAACCTAAGCTGGTAAAAATAAGCTTAGGGGGTTTTTCATGCAGGTCCCCACATCTGTACCCTAGAGTTCAGAGTGGGGAAGGAACCTTGACAGTGCCAGAGGAGTGAAGTTGTCAATCACAGTCTTTATCCTGGAGCTTTAGTCTTTCTTTTAGATATCTGGGGCCCAGGCTGTGGACCACTTGGAAGAGAAGGACCAAGACCTTGAACTTGCTTCAGTATTCTATGGGAAGCCAGTGTAGAGAGTGGAGGACTGCTGTGATATGTTCATGGTAGCTGATATTGCTGAGGAGATTATGAAGCATTATGTACTAGCTGGAGTTTCTGATGCGCGGAAGGCATCATGCTCAGGCATATCACTTTGCTGTAGTCCAGCTGCGAGGTGATGAAAGTATTAAATGGTGACATTCTCTGTCCAAAGCTAAGTCAACAGCTTCTGCAAACTTCTTGACTATTACACAATTATAGCAATTCATATGCCCAAGTAATCAAGTAACAAGCCAGTTTTCATTCTTAAGCTTTTTTACATACACTTGTTTCTCTAAAACTATTAACCAATTGGGTTGAAATTGCCCATGATTGGTGTCTGAGTGAACATGGGGGCAGAGGTGAATGTAAGCCGGTACACCCTGGTATGGTGTACCGGCAAGAGCCGGTGCACCGTACTGGGGCAGCCCGGCTTTCCCAGGGGGCAATATAAAGGGCCTGGGGCTCCCAACAGTGGCTGGAGCCCCAGGCCCTTTAAATTGCCTCCAGAGCCCCACTGCTGGAGCCCTGGGGTAGCGGCTGCAGGGCTCCGGCAGCTATTTAAAGGGCCTGGGGCTCCCCTGCTTCTACCGCCTGGGCCCTTTAAATAGCCACTGGAGCCCCGCCACTGCTACTCCAGGGCTCCGGCGGCTATTTAAAGGACCGGGACGGTAGAAGCAGGGGAGCCCCGGGCCCTTTAAATAGCCCCCGGAGCTCCGGGCTGCTGCTGCTACCCCGGTGGGGGGGGCACTTACCTTACAGGGTGGGCTGGGGCTGGCTCTGACCCCCTCAACCCCACCCCTTCCACCTTAGGCCCCGCCCCTTCTGGGGGCCAGAGCTGGCCCCAGAGTACTGGTAAGTCACTCGACTTACTTTCACCCCTGCATGGGGGAAGGAGGTTGTTTGGGGGTGGGGTGGGGTGGAGAGAATTGTGAGAAAAATCCCTTCAGGTTCTAAATTATGGAATTGTAGAAACATTTTTTTTTAATAGTGGGAAAAACATAACAACACATCTATGGCCAAAACAAGTAATGGTTGAATCTTGAAAGTCGACTTCAGCGATATATAAGGACTTTGGGGAGAAGGGGAAATTAAAACATGACAAGTGCTTGACATATCACTTCCGAGCATGCAAAGTGGGTATCAACTACATTTATCACAGAGGTTAATGAAACTCCACCCATTTTGTGACACATTTTCCCCAACAGCCCTGATAAATGGGCTCAAGTTAAGTAAGGGACTGCTAGGACACTGTATGATGGGGGTTATAAAGGGCTTATTGAAACATACATACAAAAGAAAAACCCTACCTGAACATGAGGAACAGGAAAAATGTGCAACTCTACAATTTTAGAATCTCTCCACTGCTCACTTACATTCTATATTGTTGTTCACATTTCCCTTTTCATATTAAAAATAAATGAAGGTCAAGCTCTAAGACAAGAGAGGCCGAAATGTAGGCTCTTAAATCTAGATTTAGGCACCTAAATACTGTAACTAGAACAGATGATCAAAAGTGCTCCATACCCAGCAACTTCCACTAAATTTAATTCACCCATTTTTTAAAATCTCGGCCTAACTTTCCATCTTTATTATTTTAGCCTTACAGAAATGTCTCCAGCCAAGCAATAGCAACAGCAAGGTGGAAACTCACCTTACCCATTCACATTAGTGTGGTATGAGCATCATCACCTAATTCAGACAGAGGGTGGCCCAGAGGATTCTCTATGGGAAATGCCCTGCCACTAGCCCCCGCTATTTTAAACTAGGCGGCTGACAGCTATAACACCTTCAGTGATTGCAGTTATGGCAGTACAACACAGGGAGATGAACAGTGTCTCAAGCAGGCAAATCTCAAATCATTTAGGGCTTCATACTGCATGTTAAACAAAATACCTGAAACTCCATCCAAAAAGATATAGGCACCCAGTGCAATGCACAGGACACAGGGGTACAGTAAACGCAGACTGAAGCATTGATTAATGAGCAACTGCATTCTGTACTAACTTTCTGAATGGGTTTAAGGTGAGTGCATTTTCTAGTAGTCTTTTACCACTTCAGGACCAGATTGTTCTTTAAAGCCCTGGCCTGCATTCTAGGACACTGAGGAGGGGCTGTGCTGCAAAGGATACCCTGGGCTTCTCCAGCTTAAAGTGTTGCAGAAGGATTGAATGTAAGCAAACTTCCTAAAGCTTTGTTACATGGTGTATTTCGTCCCTTTTGTCCCACCTTACTTTTTCTTTTCTGCACTGATGAACAATAGAGGTGGGGCAACTGATCAAGAACAGCTGGGGCAGTGGAAGAGAACTGGACTTTATGTGTTTAAATTCCTGAAATATTGGAGGCAAGAAAAGAGCAATGTAATAGCAAGGAATCCTCTCACTTAAGGCTTTTGGTTGAAGTTTGAATGTTTGGCAAATGTTTGTTTCTTACCTTGAGGTTACTGATGTCTGTTTTTTAATTGAAGACATTGGACAGGAAACAATCAGTCTGGCCCAGGCTTAACCAGCTGCGAAATAAACAACCTCAGAAATGGAATTCTAAAAAGTGTTCTCATTACCTTGCACCCTGATCCTTGGTTGTGCTACAGTATTTTCTCTTTTCTAGGGCTTAACCCATAAAAAGTGAAATACATAACGTTCCTAGTTCAAAACCATCACATAGCAAAACAAATCATTTTCCTCAACTCAAGCGTAATTCTGAAAGATACCAAATGAGACTAGTTTTCTTCTGCCCTGGACTAGTTCAGCATTAAATATTTTCTGTATTTTTTGTCACAAAATAGGAAAAGAAATTGTGTGTGTAATTTACTGATCAATAAATACCTGTCTGTAAAGCTCAGTATTTTGCTCTGCACACACCCAGTCATCAGCCCCATGCTACTTCTCAGTGTGACACTGACTAGAAGCAGAGAAAAGATGATATAGTACCTGGAGCACAATCGTGGCAGGAGAGATTACAGGGATTTGGGGTCTTAAACAAATATTTACCAGTAAGTCTTTAGCTTAATTTTGTCAGGCTTTTACAGTTAAAGCCCAACAGAAGCACCACTTAGTTTCATATACAGAGCTGTGCAAAACATTCTGAACAAAACTCAAAAAGAAGCACACTTCAACCAATCCAAGTTTTGTTACAGACCTGAAAGAGGGCCTCAGTTGCTGTAGACATCTGAACCTGGGCTGAGTTTTGGGCAAACCTAAGCTCATTTTTAAGCAATCCTCTCTCCCATGAAGTCCAGGGAATAACTTTTTTTCCCATTGATTATCTAGCTGAATTTAGGTTAAATTAACTGGGAATGAACCTACATAAACCAAAAGAGGAAAGAGGAAAAAAAATGGAACCCTTCCGGCACATAGCCCCTTTTTACCCAGCTCCTCATATTAATCTAATGGTTTATGTTACTTTTTCCCCAACAGATGACTCAGTACAGAAGTTTTTCCAGTTATAATTTAGAAGACCAGCAGACTCTTGTCACCAGTAAAATTGTAAAAAAGAAAATAAATATAAATGTTTACATTTAGTATAATCTTACAGAGGAATATCATTTTTGGGATTAACCACCTGAATTCACCAAGGCAACATCTTTATTTAAAACAACCATAAAGGTTTCCACTTTAGTTTTTTTTGTAAACGCTTCACTTCCCTGTAATCCTTGAAAAACAAAAAGCAAACAACCCCTCTCTAAAACTCCAAAGGGGAAGGGGTGCAAAGAGAACCCCCAACTCTGTAACCAACCTGTCTGGTTCAGCAACATGCATACATCCACATCTATCTATCAGCAACAGCTTGCTAAAGCATGTCACCCAATCGAATATTTTAAATGTTGCTGACCTACGGAAAATTGAATATTCAATGCTGGAGTATCTCGTGTGTGTGTGTGTCTGTGGATTGCAGAGCAGACTCAACAGTCCCAGATCCAAATTCACCAGTAACACTAAACTAAACAAAAAAACCCATGGTCTATGCTGCCAGAGGAGTGGGTGGGAGACATGGATAAGAATGTGAGCAAAATAGCATATACAGACCTAGCATAAATTTTAAATGGGCTATCCTGGTCAGCTTTAAAGTAACTTTCTGTTAAGATGGACATTTCCAAACAGACAAGCGGTATCACTTCTCACCCCATTTGAAATAAGAGAATTTTCCCAACGATCTTGTTTGCAAGAAAATCTATGACCTATCATAGGAGGTCTAAAGTTATTTTTAACAATTGCTGATGAATGCATGATTATCATTGGTTGCTGTTTTGTTTTTTCCTATTAGGATCTTTTGTAACCAGTTATTGCAAAAGTTTTGCAACCAGAAAAGGCTGACCCCCCTTTACCTTTTGTTGGTAAGTTCAAGAGTGTTGTCACTTGGCTGAGACGCTGTCATCTTCCTCAAAAGTAATCTTGTGCCTCTTTTATTTTTGATATTTTTCGGTGTTATGGACTCACAGTGCACATGGTACGCAACAAGAATATTTTTAGAAGAACTGATGGCTTAAGTGTGACTCTTCCAAATCGATAGTATCCTAATAACTCCTCCATTCCAGTTTGATTGGACCACCATGTTGTTGGCATCCAAAGCATACATCACACCTGATTTGCCCAAAGGCATTGGTGGGAGGTTCTGAAAGTGGAGTAAGATAGAACTGTCAATATAAAGATTGAGGTAAAGGAAGACGGTCTGTGTGCCTTTCCAGGCAACAAGCCATCTAAGGGAACCCTGAGTTCAATCATTTAGGCAGTCAAATCATCAGTGACAGACCATGCCAGTTTTGACCAGTATCCTTGCACCTGGAAAAGTCTGAATGAAATACTATGTCTGCAATATCATCGTCTGGTTCCTTGACTGCTACTCCTCCTCGTACTCCATGTGAACCCAAAGATTGCCGCCCTGAAGAGTTTAACCCGCTGTTATTGTGAGTATCTTGTGTTTCCTTTTTCTAGTTTTGACTTTTGTTTTTATTAGCTGGGCAACATCCCAGGTGTTAATCATTTCAGGGTGTGAAAGTGTGTTTGTGTGCGTGCATGTGTGTACAAGCACCTGTAAAGTCCACATATGGAAGGCACTGGAAAGACATTCCCTTATAAAATCTTTGCTAAAAGTGTCCCTATTTTGTAGAAGTGTCCTAAGAAGCCTTTAAAACTATCAGTGGCAAATTGTAAAGTGAAGCTTCTGTTGATCAAAGAATCTTAGTAACGTCTGTATCAGCATTTGGGGAGAAGATAAGGTTAGCCATCACATTAATTAGGGGTGCTGGAACAATTTGTATAGTGGGGGTGCTGAGAGCCATTGAACTAAACTGTCAACCCTGTAAAAAATGGAATCTACTTCAAGCCAGGGGGTGTGACAGCATCCCCAACATCCCTAGTTTCAGCACCTATGCATGTGATAGTAAAATCCAAGGAGGAATCTTTAATCAGCTTTGAGTTTGTGATTTAAGAGATAAACAATAATTTGGTTGTAATATTAAAATATACAACCAGCTAAGTTTTGATTGCACACCACTGGCAAAGTTCTTTAGTTGTGGTCTATAACCAAACTGACAGCCATCTCCTTGGATTCCTTTCTAGAATTTGTAAGGATTGATTATCTGCTGCATTAATCCAATTGTTTCACTAAATTGGTCTTAATTGCAATCCAATATGCTTATTTACTTGTTCACTTGAACTTAATATGATTTTGATTTGATGACTGTATTGTATATTTTGGCAGCATTTATGTAGTTTAGTAATGATTTTGTCTTGATTTTATTTTTAATAACTCTAATAAAATGTATAAAGAGGATACTGAGTAATATTTTTTAAAATCAGCAACATGGGCCAGAACCTTTGAGAATCTAGGTGAACATCAGACAGTTCACCTAGGAACCTATTCAGCTCCTTCTCTATAAACCCTATGTTCTCACAAAGTAAATTTCCCCATTTTTCAGGGATTCCACTCTATATGGCCATTTAAAAAGAAAAATCAGCTAGGTCATTATATATAAGACATCTTTAATAATATCTCTGAGTCAATCAACAAAGCATCTATCTCAATATTGTGATTGTGCTGTCTTTCAGTTCTGCTGTCATGAATGGCAGTTTCTTGGACTAGGCAGAGAAAGATTCTGCATCATGGAGGGGATAGAATGCCTGTGGGTGAAGGTTCTGTGAATGTTCAAAGAACATGTTTACTTTTTCTTAGGGAATTCACATTAGCTGTTGAACCCAGGAAGTTCACAGAACTTCTCTAAGTGGGGGAGGCAGAAAGGTGCGTGTACAGACACACACTCGCTCTCTCTCTCTCTCTCTCTCACACACACACACACTTTTTCTTTCTTTTCCTTTTTTCTTTTATTTTGGGGGTGGTGGTGCTGAGAAGAAAAATGGTTATACAACCATTGCAAAGAGAGTGATTCAAAGGAGATTACAGAAGAATTAAAATCTGGAATTAGAGTGGCAAGTGATTGAAAATAAAGACTGGTCCCCTAGGATTCTGTGTGTGCCTAGGGTTCTATGTTTGAAAACTCTCTATTGACTGTAAATTCTTCAGGGGGAGGGTCTATATTTGTATTATGTACTTTCAGAGTCAATCACAGTAGGGCCCTGATCCTTGATAGGAGTCTAGTTGCTTTCATAATAGAGATAAATAAACTCGATGTATATGTTTGTGCGTGAATAGCTTGGGGCTATGAGTCATTGTTGATAGTGGAGTAAAGGCAGATTAAAGGTCTCGGACTACATAAATTGTGAGCAGTAAATGAGGATTTTGAAAGAGTTCTGAGGGGGAGAGGATAAAGTGTCTTAACAATGACAGGTACCAATAAATTACTAGACTCCCTTGAAAAAATAAAATGATGGAGCATATAGAATAGGATTGAAGAAACCATGACAATCCAGCTTGGAAGTTGTCTGGATTCCACTGCAAGCTGTTTTCCATTTTGAAAACAGAGGAAAGAATAGTGGGAGGGGTAAAGAAGCAGTGAACGCTTTTTCCTAGAGGGTGTTTAGAAAAGAATAGCAAAACTAATGAGGTCACGTGTCTTTCTAATCTGTCTATCATGTACCTATCACTGTAGTATCTAGGTAATTCTGATTTATTGAGGGGGAATTAAAAGGGCTAAATGAGTATAGCCTGGCTACACAATGAGTACTGGGACATGATAATAGGATAACAGTCTGCAAACATCTGAAAGTTGTAAATACCAAGGATGAAGAGGAATTATTTAAGCAGCTACATGTGGGTATAATGGTTAATGAAATAAGACAGATAAAATATAACCTGGATATTTTGATAGTACGATCAAGTATATGATGGAACAATCTTCCAAGGGTGAAAGACTCATTGCTTGGGACATTTAAAACTAGACTGGAAAATGCATTAGCAAATGTACAACAGGGGAAAAATCCTGCATTGGCAGGGAGTTGACCTAATAGAAGATCAAAATAAAGTGGTGATGTAATAGGCCAATATTACATACAAAAACTTAAACAGAGTTAGTAATCTACATAACCAAACAAAAGACACACAGTTTTGCTTCTCTCTTTTATTGCAACCAATCTCAAAGTCAAAACTTTCACGGAAAAATAGAAACTTACAAATTGTGTGAATTGTCTTGTTGCACTCATAAAAAGACATTAAAGAGAAATGACTTGAGTTCTCCACTATATCTGCAATATTATTCACTGTCTTTATTCTGAAAATACTGTTGCCATTTTGGAGTAGATAAAAAGTCCAGCATAATATGTGTTCACATGTATTTATGACTTCCAAGCAAAACTCTACTTAATATTTTTTCCAGATAAATGTTTTCAGCTTCATTTTGAAGTGTCTAATAAGAAAACATTTAATAACTGTCACTGGACTTTGAGTTGATGCTTTCTGTAATTGTCAAGAATTAATGCTATGGGACTGGAATACAGTTTTGGCAGAATTGCACGGACATACTAAAACTGTTCTCCAGGTTATGCTGCATCAGTTCTTCTGGATTAGCAAAACACTTGGACAATAATGGCAATTTGTCAGCTGAAATTTGAGCATTTGATATTTTGGATTAAAAGAGTATAACCTTTAAAAAGCAAATACGCAGTGTTATACACCTCAAAAAATCATCCTTTCACCAAATTGCAACAGTCTAAAGGTTAATGCAACTTCAAACCAAAGCTGCAACATCTGTATGTTCAATGGCTGCTTATCAACACTTGTCAAATTTAACTCTTGCAACACATATAGAAAATTAAACTTTTTATGTATTCACTTCAACTATTTTCTGCATATATTATCTTATAAATCAGTTTTGGATTAAAAAACAGGGTACACAATTGCCAACCAAAGTAGTCTTCAGTAGCTTGGGAACAAATATGAAAAGCAGAGAGTACAAGGCTTAAAATACACGATTTAGAGGATGCCAGAATAATTTTTCTTCCAGAGCAATTATTCTCTTCTAGAGTAAGGCCCTGATCTTGCAAAGGGATGCATGTGGTTGGACCCTTATGCCCCATGGAGTCCCACTGAAGTCAGCTATGCCACGCTCTTGCTTTGCAGGAGTGGAACCCACATTAGCAACCACACACTACATCGGGGAAAATCAGCGGTGTGGCTTTTATTAATTGAACTTTCCCTTTTACTTGAAATTTCAGAATTCGGTAACATGACAGCGTTGTGAAAGAAAACTGGTTCATTCAGAAAGTTTAATTAAAAAAACCAAAGAAAAAACAACAACATTATTTTAAGCTATATAAACATGGCCTTATAACTTATTTCCCACAGCGGGTGTCTTCTATGCAGCATTTGACCTCACAAGGTGGGAACTGGTTATCTGTGGTAAATTAAAGCCCTGTTAGCTCACCTATTACAAAAATGGCAAGGTGCAAAAATTGAGAAATCTATACAACATCTCCTACATGACTATTTAAGGAAAAATCACGTCTGCTGTTCTACAACATAAAACAAGTAAGATTGTCTACGTGAATAACCATTCAATAGTTACCATCATTTATTAAGCTTTCCATTCAAAAATGAATTTCAAAATAATGATTTTTGTAATTAGCAAAATGTTTAGAAGAAAATCACAATTATTTGTGGATTCTTATATTACTGTGCATCCTAAAATACATGGGTGGTGTCAGTCTAGATAATAATATGGATTAAGATTAGCTCCCAGTTTCAGCAGAGGCCTATACCGATCAGTTACACTGGTACTAGCATTGAGTTATCACTTACAAACCAAAGGAAACACGCATGACTGAGGCAAAGGGAATAGAACAAAAGAAAATAGGCTTAACATCTAATATAACTCAAGCCATCCACAGAACTAGAAGGAATCCACTTCAGGAAATCTGCCAAAGGCTTTTACATTGTGTTTATGCGTACAAAAAGGATACAATGCATTTCTTAAGATTTGTTTTCAACATTCGTACATAGTTTTACAGTACATCAAAGTCAGTGTATAGTCAACTCCATTTTACTGTAACTTGTGTAAACTCACAATTATATTGCATCATGAAAGGTTGTGAGCCCTCTTCAATGTCTTTGGGGATTTGCAGATTTTTAGGATGACAATTAACATTCAGAACAGTTACATGAGTCTAACTTCAATTAGAGAGTCCAGTTTCTGTTCCAAAATTCCAGGAGGTGCCACCAGACATAAAATGTTCACTGCTTTAAAAAACATTAATTTAAAACTTAAAAATAAAATAAAAACCTCTTTTAGAATGATGGACTCTTGAACATATATTTCACAGAAAGCAAAATGACATTTAAAAACATGAAAAGGTTTAAAATATTCCTGCAACATTGTCCAGCCAAAATCTGCAGTCCCCATTAGACCTGCTGAATGCATTAGTCGAACTGTAGTATCACATAGGTCGTTATGAAGCAGAAGACATACTGGGTGTCCAGCCCATTTGATAAGCCCGTTCCAAGGTCCTCTTGCAATCTTGCAGTACAGTACTGAAGGTTATGTATGGATATTGCTGCACTAGCTGTTCCACTGTTGCTTCATTCACCTACAACCAAAGAAAAGAGTCTATAACTCACACTAAATAAATAAAACATGCAACCCGATATGGAGAACAAGACATATCAGGGTTTGGATTTCTGAATATGAAGCTGCATGACTCATCCTGCAAGTCTTTTTTATGCTGGAAGAGCTTGCAGCATTGGACCCTTGGTTTATAATTTGGGTTATCTGAATGTAATTAAGTGCGGTTGTTTTTTATGACAAAAATGAGAAAAATCACGGCTCCATCATGACAAAAAATGCAAGTCATAAGTTAATACCATTGTTTGTGGTGGAAAATGATAAGGAAAGTCAAACGCATCATCTTTATTTTGAAATAGGCATTGGTTTTAAACCATTTGATAATATTTACCAAACAGATTAAAACCTTTTAAGATCCCATGCGCCACTACCCTGGACACTCAGGGGAGCCAAAATTGTAAACATTCAAAGACTAGAGTATCTTGTTCACGACTGCACTGGTCAGAGTGACAAACACCTTTATTAGGAGTCTTTTCACAGAGCAGTATCCATTCAAACTCTACCAGCTAGACAGAAGCTTACCAAGTGTAAGATTTTCCTGGTGACAGAAAAATGAGAAATTGGCTTTAAGAGTACTGAAGATAAGTGAAAAAAACAACAACTTTGGGCATGATTCTGATACCCTTACTTACAACAAGTAATAACTCCACAACTAGCACCTTTGATATGGTACTAATCAATGTGAATAAGAGTATGGGAATCTGTTAATGAAGAACATAAAATCATATGATTACGTAAGGAGAAAACAATAAGAACAAATTGTATTGGATATGAACATCATATGGTAATATGGGTCAGCACTTCCAAAGATTAAAGAGTCCTCAAAAATATTTAAAAGCCCACACAGCTCTACATATATCTTTGGTGGCAGCTTTTGTTTTTAGCCTTTCAGTGTAAAGCTAACACAGAACTCAGGTCCTTGGTGAGACGGGCTGAAATGGTAGGAATCAATAATTAAAACGTACAAGACTGGCAGGTCAGGGATGTCCCCGCTAGACCTTAACCATCAAAGGTACCACCTTTATTCTTGATTAGACAAGGCAATCAGACAGGCCTAATTAAACCTAACACCTTTACAATTGCAATGCTCTGAGGGGATTAATTTGTCAATTATTTTTAAGCTGATTGCAGTTCATATCACAGAAGTAGACAGCTTCCTTCATCCTTTAGATAAATAAAAGATTAACCTAAGAACCACAACTTTTAGGTACCTTTCTTTGAAATCTTTATTGAACACTCAGGCATTTTACAATGCATGAATATTTCATTTAAATACTGAGCAGCCTACACTGACAGGATGTACCGGTAATACAATCCTCCACTTTTCTAGTGTCCAACATTCAAGGAAAAAAATGAAAATTAATGTTTGTTTTCGTCATTGAGAGTCTTCTTGGAATATTTAAAGCTACAACATCTAATAAAGCTTTTTTCCCTCTCAAAAACCCCAAGAACTCTAGCAGGGATTGCAGAGATTGAACAGTGATTGCACTTTCTGTCAGGGATAAATGAAGACTTTAATCTCCAGTTCTTCTGCTTTGATAATAGAAACACTCAATCTTCATGGGAAGATTCATCTATCTGAGGCTGACTTGGATAGAAAACTGGTTTAACTTCTCCTCCATGGACATAGGAAAAATGCAAGCTCTGTACTCTTTTGGTAAACAGCTATGTTAAAGTAACACTCGTGGGTGCTGAAAAACAAGAAGCATCTTTTAATAAATCCAAATGAAATTAGAGGTTGCATAAGACCTCCAAAATATTTGACACTCACTGGTGAATACAAACTTTTAAACTAACAGCAACATTCAGCAGAAGTGCTTCTTGGAAGTAGAGTCTCCATAACTGTGTTTGTTACCATTTTGTCCTATTCAGAACAGTCAACAAACAGTTTTCTTTCAGCCAATACCTTTCAGGCTTTCTGCAGAGAGCAAAGATAGAGTACAGAACTCATCATGTTATCATCTCTCACCTCCCTCTCTGGAATACTAAACCTGAATCACTGGATTAAACCCCCCAAACGTCATGATTTTTACATTACATTAATGTAGACAGAAGGAAGAAGCTCAGAAAGGAGAGTCAGCCATTTTGACCTTCCTAGCTGGGAACCCAGGAAGCAGAGTTTACACTCATCCATTAACTATCTTTAAACACTAATGTGTGGATGTTATTGCACTCACTCTCAAACAAGTTGGGGTTTCTTACTAGATGTCGTGGTTAGGGTTTAGCAGAGCAATGTGTATAATAGTGCAAACAGATTTTCATGTGATAGGTAACAGACAAATTCAAACTAGACACAAGGCACACATTTTTAACAGTGGGAATGTGTAACCACAAAGTGGTGGATCTTTTCAGGTCTTTCTATCAAGACTGCATGCTTTTCTGGAAGGCATGCTGTTAAACACAAATTACTGGGCTCAATACAGAAGTAACTGGGTGAAATATAATGGCTTATGATACACAGGTCAGATAGATGATCTAATTATCCCTTCTGGCCTTAAAAATCTATGAATCTATAAAAAAGCACTTAACGCTTAAGCCATTAATGCCATATGTGTCTTTATAGGCAGTTATACTTGCTGGCTTTTATGTGCCACAATATAGAAATATCTTATAAGTGGGGGGAAAAACACACAGGTTTGTTAGCAATTGTGGTTGCCAAATGGGCAGACTGTGGTCCAGCGAGTATCAAGAGGACACCCAAATAGGACCACTTGGGAGTGAAGCTGAAGGTTATACAAATCTAGAGTCTGCAGGAACAGACAGTTCTTGAAGGTAAGACAGTAAAGCCAGCGGGCAAGCTCAAGCATAAACAGGTCATTACATGTAGTTGGCCTACAAGATAAACCTGAGCACGAAGGGGACAGGCAAAAACACCATGGAAGAAAGAGCAAGAAGTAAATCACCTGTCTCTCAATCAAAATCTGAATGTGGACAAAAACTTACAGACACAACTAGTTTCCAGGGCTGTCATGAGGATTTCTAGAGATTTGTTTTAAGGTCATTTGAAAACCTTAATTTTCTTATTCAGACTCTAGATATAAACCTTAGTTGCTACCGGTAAGATTGCAGTTAGGGTTTCTCTTATGTTCATATTTGGAACTTTTAAAAGTCTGGAAACAAACCACTTTGAGCTTGAAAACTAGCAAGCTTACTCTCATGCCAGAGGAGAATTTTTTCCCCAGGTTTCATGATACATGATGAAATTGTGTGACTTACTTAAATATTTAGTTGTTAAACACTTTAAAAATTCATTTTAATAAAAGTAATCATAAACATGACAAAATTATATTAGACAAGATAAATCAATCCAGTTTACATCACAGTAAAAAAAAAAAGATTAAAAAAACTTTCAGCCATTAGAAAAACCTACGTAAGTTCTACGATGAGAAAAAAACTGTATTTGAAAAATAAGGCCGTAGACTATTCCCTCTGAAACCAAATGGAAATCTTGCTATTTACCACCAGAAAAACTCAGACCAAATCAGATACTAAATCATTAGCAGTTGTAAAGGTTCAGTATCCTACTCAAAGGGATAAATAGTACATTCTCCAAGAGGAGGTAATAGCTTTAAATCAAAAAGATGTCAATCATTTGGTCCTTGTCATCAGGTCCTCTAATGTTAAATTAAGATACCAACAAGCATTTTCATAATTAAAATCATAAAAAATTAAGCTTCTGTATCTTTGATAAGATGTAATTTGCCTGGCAATAAAACAGAAACCTCCAAAAATAAGTTCAGCACTTAAAGAAAGCAATTTCCCCCTTCAAGCCTGTATGGCATTGGACACCGAGGGAAAAACATGAATGTTTACATCTTCATGTTAAATGTTATATTTTTTTCTCCAACCAACTTTCATTAATCTCCATCAATTGAAATGTCAAAAGAAAGGCTATTAGCTAAGATAAATCAATTACATTATCTAATACATTATCATTTATTTGTATTCCAATAGCACCTACAATGTGATAGGTGCTATCTGCACATAAGGAAAACACAGTCCTTGTCCCTAAAAGCAAGATCAGTGAACTGATAGGCCATTCTCAGCTGAACATGAGGGTTAAAAAGCTCCAAAGAACTTAAGAAATTAACAGTAAATTCAGGCAGGCCCTCCCCACTCAGGTGTCAAGGAAAAGCCAAAAGCCCCTGACATTGTTAGATTTTCAGTAATTCTCAAAAGTCTCACGGGTTTTTTAAAAAATGCTTCAGGCAGTGTTCTATATTGGACTCCAGAGAGAGTTTTAATACTATATTCTGTAACTTCTATATCAGGGAATTGTTTCTAGGTTTTTTTCCTCACTGCCTCCATTATGCCCTCAAGATAAAATTGGTCAAATACATCATATTTTGATCCAAGAGAATCAATTTTTTATTTAAGCCCTCATTAGCCTCAAGAATCTTCTTCAGTGAAATTAGGTGCTGCAGCTGAAATACAATCAGCTGAATCTAAAAGTTTTTCAGTGAAGTGGATAGCAACATTTGCCAAGAAAGGACTGCAGTGGGGACAGTGACAGAGGTAACGACAGACCATCTATACCTTTCTGGTGTCAAAGCTGTAATTGCTGAAATCTCTGTATCTATAGAAGTTCTATGTTTCAGTATAATTTAGGAGTCATTAGAAAATTAAACTAAGTCTCCAGGGACGATAACTTGCCTTTGCTCTGGACCCTTTATGCTGAGTAAAAGGGCAGAAGTGGTGTAAAGGGGTCCTATAAGCTCCAGTTCCAGAATGCAAGAGGATTCCTCTAGTGTACTGTAATAAAAAGCCATAAAGGCTGCCTTCAGAGGACACATTCAAAAAGCCCTGGTGTAAGGAGTATGTCAGGGGCAGGGCTGCAGCACACAACGCTGAAGAGATTCTGGTCCATGCTGTGGCTCACAGGGCAACCTTGGGAGGCTACTGAAACTTAGACAGGCCCAAGGGCTCTCTAAGTTACACCAGGCTTGGTCTACACTACCAACTTATGGTCTACACTACCAACTTATGTTGGTTTAACTACGTCGCCCAGAGGTGTGGAAAATCCACAAAATCCAAAGCGCAGCTTGACCAGTAGAGCAGTCACTCTAGCACTCAGTGAAGACGCTACCTACGCTGATGGGAGAAGTGGTAGCTATGTTGATGGGAGAAGCTCTTCTGTCAACATAGCACTGTTTACACCGGGAGTTGGGTCAGTATAAGTGTGTCGCTCAGGGGAGTGGACTTTCCATGGAAATGGTACATGCAGCTTTCTCTCTGCATGCTTGATGGTATAATATGGAAGCCCATTTTTCCATGTTGTGAATGCAGAGGGAAGTTTGTCTTTATATTGTGGGGAGAAATATGCCATGAGTCCACAGTACAGAAAGAACTTTGGTTATTGAGTCATGGACTAGCTTTTGTTAGACCTATTTCACAAACCCACAATCTCTCCCATGTTTTAAAGATGAAATCCAAAATTTAGAGGGAATGGAATTATAGAGTAGTCAAATTTATTCACTCTTTTTCTCCTTTCTCCAGCTTTAGTTTACTGTTTCCTCAATTCGAAGTTTTTTAAAAGTATACTTAACAACAAATGTTTGATTTTTTTTCCCCCAGCTAATAGTCGAATGAGTAACATTCTCAAGTGGCTCAATTATAACTGTTGCCTATAGCCACAACAAAATGAAAGATTTCTGGAATCGTTTTGTGTGAAGTGCTATGCATTTGATCAGTTAAGGCAGATATGTTCCAAGGAGTTTAAAAGACTGCCCTAATGCCCAGAAGCAGAACCCTTGCTTAGGACTACTTTAATAATAAAATAACAGCACTAACTATATTAGTACAACATTTTACAGTCTGAATAAATTCCCTTATGGTTTAGACAAAGAACGCATTTTGGCTTAACTGATGTAGTTCTTTTACAAAATCATTATGTTTGCGGATTGATGATTAATGCAATTGACAAGTCCTGTCTCCTCCAAAATATTGATGTAACATGATTATCAGGACATTCAAACCACTTAATTTTGTACTGCAAAGACCATAGCAATTTATTTCCCAGTTATGCGTGGGATAGGAAAAGGAGGAGGGGTAGAAACTATGTAGAAGTATAAATATGTCTGATATTTTTGTGCGCCAAAATTAAACAAATGAAATACACAAATTCCATAATTAGCTCAAGCACCTTTTGAGGTTTCAGAAAAGAACTGACATCATGAAACTCCTATTGAGAAGTTGTGGCAAATCTACTTGTGGAATATGTGTCCCCTTTTTCTATTTCTTTCAGCTCACACAGAGATGCACAACCAGGCAGGGACAAAGGCTTTGTTGAGAAGTTGCTCATACATTTGAATGCTATTGACTCAAACAATCACTGTGGTCTCTTGGAGAGGACAAAGGTTATTGCAAATTAACAAAATAATCAATTTCAGGTTTCTGTAGCTTACATAGTTCTTGAAGAGCCCACGTCCCAAAGCTGGCCATGCTAACCATTATCTCCTATATCTCCTGCAATATCAAGTATTACATTCCCATAAATGACAAAGATGTTTCATTCTCAAGTCTCCAGGATCATTAGGAGCCTTTTACTTTTGTTATTTTGTAAGAGAAGCCTTTCCAAAGTGTTTTTGGTTGTTTGTTTTTGTATGTTTCAAACAAAGTAACTAATTGCTTGTAGACACAGATTGTACAGCACTTGAGAGTACAAATCTCAAAAATATTATACAAAATTATTCACAATTATTTCAAATGAATAAACCCCGCAAACTCCGTAGGCTGTTTTGTCCTTATTTAGAAAAATATTTCACAAGTGATGACTGCCCAGTGAAACGATGGTATTTATTTATAAACAATGGACCTTCTTTCAACTTCTTGAAATGTTCATACTGATAAGATAGTGATGGCTGTTTTGCTTTGTGGAAAACTATGGATTATCAAAGCTATCTCCTCCGTTCCGTGAGCATATTACTGTAATGTTTAATAAACTGGGCGACATTTAAAAGTACGTGCAAAAATCAGTTAAAAAACTTCACAGTCAACAGATATCATTAAAAAGTTACTCAGACAATACTTCTAGAAAGTATTCCCTCACTTTTTGTGTTCCATACATAATATTGGTTAGTTCACATTGCTTTTCCCCTCAGCAATGGCCTGACCCTGCAAATACTTACCAATGGGCTTTGGATTTGATCACATTGACATGAATAATCCTTCCGATGACTATACTAAGAACTGGATCAGGCCTTTGGTACATGAGTAGACCTATTGACTTGTGTATGCCCTGTAGTAAGTCTTTAAAGGACTGAGTCCTCAATGTATCCCATTGTCGAACTTTGCTGCCTACAACTTGCACACATTTTGGAAATGAAATAGTTAAACTAAAGATACAATAGCATACAGTTAACTTGAATTCTCTTCCCTTGCATTTTAGCAGACACTTTCAGTCATGCACTTAATGGGTAAGCTATTCCAGTTAGCTAAAAAAAGAATAATTTATTGTTCTGTTTTTTAAAATGCTCATATTGAAAATCAAAGGGCAAAATGAATACTTTAAAAGACAGTGGGGTCTTTATCAGGGGAGGGAGGATTGCTGTAATTTCATTCTAATAGGGTTCAGTGGTCTTATGCATCCGATATCTTCATTATTCATATACCTCACCCACCTTTTCTCTCTCATTATTCATAAACAGATATATCAATGGAAGCTCCTACATTTCACGTTACTTCAAAAATACAGAGAATCTTCTTAAATATGCAGCAATGTCATTTGAACAAATTACAGTGATTTAGGGGGAGAATAAGTGCTACAGACTTTTTTTTAAATGGGAGAAAAACAGATTTTGCAGTTCTCAAGATCAAACCATAATTTAATTCTCAAAATGTTTTTTTTTAAAGTGGAAGTAATTTGTCAGGCATTTTGCTCTATTTCAAGTTAGCTTCTATTAGCTTTTTAAAATGGTAAGGCCAATGGCTATGCTAATTATATTAAATCAAGACACGACCCTATATTCTTGTAGTTGCATTGTTGACTAATAATGGTTTGGCCCGGATAAAGATCCAGCACCTGAGATCCTATTGCCCTTCCACTCAGTTCATTTTCAAGCAATCTGTGTAAGTAGCAACAGACCTTGCACAAAAGGTTGAAAAATGTTGCACAGACCATGCTTATTAATATATACAAAAGCAGGAAATTCTTTATACACTGAGGCATCAACCTTGTTCATAAGTTGGTGTTTCTTTACAAATCACATTCTTCATGAAAAAAACACAGGTAGTGCATCCTCATCACACTAAGGATTTGCAGTTGAAATGTGACATCACCTAACCATATTGAAAAAACACTCTTAACAGACTTTTTCAATTTTAGGGATCAGTTTGATCTTTTTTTTCTCTTGTAGTTTCATAAAAGAGTTGGTCTTTTGTCAGTTGTATTGATTGGCACTTTATATGTACCTAAAATCTCAATGAAAGTATTGATGGAAAATATATTTTGCAGATGATCTAAGAAAGCCTCTGGGATAAGTTATATGGTTTCAGAAATATTCCTGTTGAAGATCAACTTAAATTTCTTAAAAACAAAAAGCTTGGAAAGAGCCAAGACTATGGTGAATTTAATGAAAGAAATTGGTGTACTCCTTCACAGCCAACTCTGTCAAATTAATTTCACTTCAGCGTCAGACTGGAGGTGCTGAGTTCTGTCACTATTCCTGGGGGCTGGGTTTTTCAATGCCATTTTATGTATGTTTTCAAGAAATGTTTGCTGCATTTTAACACTAGTATTTCTGATAGCCATTTCAAATAACACCATAAGATTGCACAAAGAATCCAGAGTTGTGAGAATCTGTGATAGGAAACTCACAACCTCTAACTGAAGATTATTATGACAGATAGTCCAACTAACCAAACCGTCAGTCAGGAAAATTAATGAAGTTTTCATTCAATATTTCCTAGGCATCATGCAAGAGTTTTTTTTAGGAAAGATAAGGGTTCAGATTGCCATAAGCCAAAAACTGATTGGAATGTTATAAAGGACACTATAGAAACCAAATAAAATCATTAAAACATGAGTTCCAGCAATAAATGAGTTAATTTAATGTGACCCAGTTTGTCAGATTTCCCTCAGTTTGAATCATGTTGGATTTTTTAAAAATGAACTGGAATAACTACTTTGTAGGGAACCTCCTGTATCAGTCTAGATGACAATTTAGGGGTACAAGTTTAAATAATCGTGTTTACAAAAAGTAAACTAGAAAGCTGAAGACTTGGGTCTTTGCAGTCACCCTGACACGCTGCTGGAAATTTCAAATAAGGATATCCAAACTAAAGGTTAAAATGTCCAGTTCAAATCCTAAACAGTGAGTGTTGGTGTTTGAAAACCGTATCTGTTATAATTTCCCAGAAAATATATTTGGGATCATGTGACTGAAATGACAAAAAAGCATAGAGCTGTTGGCGTAGCATTAAAAACAACTAAATATTAAGGACCTAAAATTGAGAAACCCTCAAAATGCATTCACAGGAAAATTTCTAATGAAGTTTCTTTGTAATGATTCACAAACAAAACTGGACTTTGAATGAAAAACCCTTGTTTAAAGAAGATAAGAAATGCTGACATTAAGGAATCATCGTATTCCCCCCATTCCTTTCTAATAGATTGAGGGTAGCACAAAATAACATGCACTGACTTATAATATTGAAATATACAATGAAGAATTGTTAATGGTAAGATGAAGAGTTTTGATAGCTATATTTTTAATAATTTGTATTTTAATAATTTTGTATAGTGAATGAGTAGATGAGGTAACACTTAGTCTAAGTCCTTGCAGGCATAATTGTAGTTTTCCCAATTATTTTATATAGAATTGCTAATCTGCTTAATATGTTACTGCTGACAGAACAAAAGTAACGTGTTGAAAGATGTAAGTAAAAGATACACAAACATGTAATGATAAATAAAAGAAACCTTTTTCTGGGAAGACCCAGGGCGAGGTGACACAAAAACAACATGTTGTATGCAGTGTTCTTGTAGGGAACTCCACAGACCTGGAGGGAATGGAATTCACCACTAGATACCATAGGTATGCCAGGGGGCTGCAATGCAGCCCATCCATGAGCACTATTTCTGCCTCTGGTCTGGAATTGTGACCATAGCTCAATTCTGCCTCCTATGTGGGGGGTTTGAATCATTGGAAGCTCATAAATGTTGCCCCTAAAATCTACCTGTTGGCCTCCCTGTTCCCTCTCTGCTGGTCTATCTGGGGCTGGCACAGAGCTCTTCTTGATGGCATGCAGGAGGTGCAGATTCCTCTGCCCTCATGTGGCCACTCTGCCCACAGAAGGGCTATGGGAAGCTGAAGTTGGCCTTGTGTGGACTCCTTTACACCTGGGAGAATTCCATCTTATTTCTGTCTTTAGTTTATTAGTGTCTGAACTCTTACCCTGTTAAACAATTAAAAGAGATGTGGGGAATGACTTAGGAGCCTAAATTACATTTTCAGTAGCTACTTAGACACTTAAAGGTATTTAGGTGACCAACTTCTGTGGGACTTAGGTGCCTAAATATCTTTAAAAATCTGGCCATTAGGAGCTTATCTCTCATTGAAAGTCAATGGGATTTAGGTGTCTAACTGCATATGTCACTTTTGAAAATTTTGGTATGTAAGTCATGTAGGTGCTTTTAAAAATCTTTACCCATTGGCAATAAAAGCCAAGTTTATCAGAAATGCCCCACTCCCCTTCCTCACCACTACAACTAAAAACCTGAAGAAATTCCTATTTCCAATATCTACTAATATATCTAGCGTTATATGTATCAGATTGTTAAGGGGAACAGTATTTCCTTTAATGTAATTATTTTTCTAGAGAAATGTATGTCTGCTGAATATTTTTACATTACATTAAACACTTTCTTTTGTCTCAGCAAAAACCAAGAGCTGTACAGCACAACTACTACTGGTAGTTTTAAAGGGATTTCAGCATTATCTTAGTGGCCTTGGGCCTTATTCTTTTATTGATTTGACTAAATAATGAACTCTGATGTTTAGAAGATTGGGTTTAAAATGCTACAATACAAAACCCCAATCTAAATAATCTTCCTCATTACAAGGATATAATGTTAAGATTGACATTTCTCATGAGCATCGTGAAAACAATGACATTTATTTTAAAGCAGTGAATATTTTGCTCCTGAGCTGTGAATGTTAGGAGGCAGGTGCACAGGGGGAAAAGAAAAAGAAGGTCATGGCACTGGCAGTTTGATGAGAAATGAATTAATTTGATTATTTTCATGGTGTGGATCAATAACACTCTGGCTGAGACCCATTGCCCAAAGGCAGTTAGATAATCAATGGAATCAAACACAGCACGCCTTTACCCAGCCCTGCAGCTTCTCTGATCTTTTCTGGGAGAACGCTTGACGCCTGTGTAATTCTAATTTATGTCAATTGCATATCAAAGAAATTCCAAGGAGATTTAGTCATAGGGTATTTTAGTGGTAACCATTTAAAATCTATTTATATATGTTCCTTATGCAACTTTGTGTTTAAGAACATCTCTCTTGAATGCATGGAAATTCCTAGAAAAGCATAACACACAGTACCTACCTAGTACTGATTTTGATTTGGGGGGGAAGGCTAGTCAGAAGGGGCAAATCTTCTCACCTCCCCCAGACTGAAAACTCTTACAATATAAAGACATGGATTCCAATCAGAAAGACATGCAAATAAATCTTTCTCCACGCTCCAAGAATTTGCTTTAATGATGCCCCAGATACCCGGATGCTGGCATTTTCAACCTAAATGAGCAGTCATTGGAAAAAATTAGTTCTGCACAAAGCTGGAAAAAAAAGTAAAAGAAATTATTTTGTTCTGTAACATCTCTATTCAGTTGCTGTGGGAAAGGGCTTGTCATCTTATATCTGCCAATTTCACATTGCCTTTCAACACGTGAAATTCAGGGATGGTGCTTCTAAGATTCCTTACTTAGTTCACTCCTTCTCAGGCTGCTACTTTTCTTCCCACCAAGGCTCCACAAGGAAGTAAAAGGGTCCCCCCGTGGTACTCCTAGCACCACAATGTTTGCTCTACAGAATTAATTCATTTCTCAGAAAGCTTTGATTACCCAATACATTTTTTTTATTAATCCCGAACACTGTTTTTCCATCTGTCCTGCAACTTTCTCAGAGATTTTTATTCCTTGCAGTTCAGTTGCCTTCCCAAATGTTGCACAATCTTTTTGAAAGAAACTATGAAAACATAAGCCACCAATTACAGGAATACAGATTATGCAGTATATGTGGTTTAGCTGCTGTTTGATGTGGTAAAACTTGTTTTCAGCATCAAGGCAATTGATTGTCTATAGCCGCTGAAGACCGGATAAACCTATTGCTCTTATTAGATCCCTGTTGATTGTACAAGCAGTTTTAACTAATCCACAAAATAAATATATGTAAAATTGATCAGGTGGTTCAGGGTCAGCTCTAATTCCCAAGGTCAAGTAACGCTTTGAACAATTTCTAAGTACATAATCTTAGCCCAATTCATCAAAGGCAACTCACACACTGTTTTCTTCTATTGGCTCTAACAAAACACTAAAGTTTAGGAGATTAAGTAGAGTCAGCTTCAAAAACCAGAGCAATTCTTCTAACATGCTTATCCTCCCCTCAATCTGGAAAACTATAAAAGCTGAGGCTGTGTGATGCTATTTAAAACTTTACAGTTGAGCTGGAATTTTTTATTTATTGCTGGTTGAAATACTTTTCCTCACTGCTCTCCACATCACAACAAATTCATAGCATAGTTGTCGTGCACAGATTGTTTTATGATAAAAATGTGGTTCTAAAACTTGTACCCAATTAGGGCTCTGCTTGTTTCACAATGTGGTTCACAAGCTGAACTTTGGTTCACAGGGGACTGAAAGAGAAATAATCCCTGTATGTTCACTAGGAGATTTGAGATCAGAGGTCTCAAACCTCCAAGGACTCATAGTCATTTAATCTCTGGTCCCATGGACTCTGGCATAGGCTCCAACTTCCCCTCTTTCCCGTGGGTGCTCGATCCCCCCTCTGCCCCCAGCCCCACCCCCACTCCACCTGTTCCATGAGGCCCCGCCACTTCCCCACCCCCATTCACCACTTCCCCACTCCCATTCCAACCCCTTCCCCGAAGTCCCCATCCCAATTCCCCCTCCGCCCCGCCAATATTCCAACTCCTTCCCCAAATCCCTGCCCTGGCCCTGCCTCTTCCCCACCTCCTCTGCTGAGCACGCCACGTTCCTGCTCCTCCCCCACTCCCAGAGTGTGCTAACGCTGCCAAACAGCTGGTTGGCGGCGGCTGGGCGGGAAACGCTGGGAGGTAGGCAGAGGAGCGGGGATGCAGCGTGCTCGGGGGGCAGGGAGGAGGAAGAGGTGGTGAGGAGGTTGAGGGGAGCTTGGCTGCCGGTGGGTGCAGAGCACCCACTAAATTTTCCCCATGGGTGCTCCAGCCCTGGAGCACCCACAGAGTCAGTACCTATGGACTCTGGGACCTTCTCCTCTTAACTGAGACTTCTTTGAGAATGGAGTGAAAAGGATTACGTGAAGGGAAGGAAGGGAGGATGGCTGTTGGAGGGAGGTTCATTATTTTAACAGATGTGCAAACAACCTCTGCCCATGTTCACCAAACTTTTGTGAGTGTGAAATGAGCAGAGGTGGGTGAATTGTTTTCAACAATTTTTTGTGTGTGTGCTGAAAAATGCATTTTTCAGGTCCCCAAAATATTCACCAAATTCAAGTTGAATTTGACAAATAGTTTTGGTTGGGAATTTTTTTTGAAGAGTTGAAACATTTAGTTTCTTTTAAAAATTGATTTGAAACAGCGATTAAATTTCAAATTTGGCCAATTAAAAACAACAAGAGAAACAAAACAGGAAAAGCACCTGAAATGGCTGAATCAAAACAAAAACTTCAGAAAAATTAGTTTGAGTCAACTCAAAATGTTTACGCTGATTTGAAACACAACTTTTGGGTTTTTTTTGATTCAATGAAAAAATTAGGAAAATGCTGTTTTCAGTTCAAATCGAACCAGATACTTCCCCCCCCAGCCTGATTTTTCGGTTCATCCTCAAAACAAACAAACAAAAACCTCAACAAACCCCATTATTCACTCATCTCTAGACCTGAAGACTCTGAAAGCAGGGGCCCAGTTTCAGGAAAATATAATTATTCAAGAAAACACTTGACCATGTGCTTTCCTTAGACACAAGCTTAAATGTATTTCTGAGCAGAGTGTGATTAAAGTGAGACCAGGTCTGATTTTGAGTACTTTTATAGAATTGAGCAGCTCACACAGCTCTGTATCCAATCGATGTATGTTTTAATTATGCTTTCCATCTCTTCTTTTTGTAGAATGGACAGTGAAAAGGAGGAAAAAGGAGGAAGGAAAAGGAAGAGGTTTTTTTTTTTTTGGATAAACAGGTTTCATTGTTCTTACTTCTGACTGAACCCAAGAGGTTGTAAATGAAGCTAAAACAGAAAAAGTCTCAGATTAAGAAAGTTTGCATTTTGATACAGTTTAAACATTCAACTAATCCTTGAAAATACATTTAGATAAATACATTATTTATATAAAGCAATATACATTTCAATTGAGACTAAAGAGAATTCAGATATGAATGCTGTAGCTTTTTTGTTTACCCTCTCTCCCTCTGATCAGTGTGCCTATTTTCCCAGCCTGTCCCACTAAACTCTGACATTTTGAGTCTAGACTTCCTGATGTGAAAATTCATTAGCTCTAGCACAGGATAATCCCCAAACCCTTCTTTCCCCAAAGTCTCCCACTGCACATGCCATGAAGTTAACCTGCCTAAACCCAAATTTGGGTGGAATGTTCATATCTTAGATTTACCAACTTTTGAATAATTGTAAAATTATAGCTGAACATTCTATTTACAAAATTCATCTTTACAATTATTTTTAATGGAAAAAGCAGTAAGTGCTGACAATTTTAAAATACTCCATGCGACTAAGTTTTTTACTCCAAAAGGTCATGAATTCAAATGCTCATAACCTTATCTCTACATCCACATTCTTGATTCATATGTTTATAGAAAGGTGATCAAGAGAATGGAGCTACAGAAAATAATTTCCTTTGAAAGTAACACTACAGCATTTTTACAATTCTTCTACTTTTTTTTAAGACAGACTGTTATATTAATGATATGAGACATCAATCATATATCAAATCAGAAAAGGATAGCTTGTACACAAAACTTGTGTTAGCGCCTCAGGGCCAGTAGCGTAAGGATGCATGTCAGAAATCTAGGTCAGCAAAAAGATATCATGCTCTCTTTCTCTCTGTGGCTAATTCCTGTTTTAAACCTGCAAATACAACACACTACAAGAGTTACCACCATAACAATGAAAGGCAAAAAAGGTTACCTACCTTTCCATAGCTGTTGTGGAGTTGTGTTGTACATATCCATTCCATTATAGGTGTGTGAAGGCCTTGTGCTCAGATGTCGGAGAACTTTTCCCCTCCGCTGTACCCATTGGGGTGGCTTGAATGCCCTCTACCACCACACATCACTGCATGCTGGTACAAGAGGGCAGAGCTGCCCACATCCTCCCTGAGTTCCTTCTTAATAGATAGCACGTAGCTATCTGATGTTTATGAGTCAGATTCTGCAAGAACCACAGCCCTTGAGTTTGTAGAGTTCTGATGTACGCCCCCAACCTAGGGATGAGGCATCTGTGACCAAAATGAGCTCTGGCTGCGGAGAAAGAAAGGGATACCCACACAAACATTCCAAGGATCCGTCCACCAGTCCAGAGAGGACAAAATTACCCCTGGAACATGAATCACTCTGTTTAGACGATGACGACAGGGGGTATACACTGATGTTAGACATCCTTGAAGCCGACTGAGGCATAATCTCGCGTGTCACACCACGTAGGTACATGTGCCCATGTTCCCCAGAAGTCTGAGGCAAATGTGCCCTGTAGTAATAGAATGTGCTTTCAGGACCAGGTCTAGGAGTGTTTGGAACCTTGACTGAGGCAGAAATGCTCTGGTTTGCATAGCCTTCAGTAGTGCTCCAATAAACTCTTTGTACAGGTTTTACAATTGATTTGTCTTGACTGAGTAACAGACCCAGGGCACTGAAGGTGGATTCAATGATGGCCCTGCTGGACAGCACTTGACAGTGTCACCGGCTCCTCACCAACCAGTCATCCAGATAGGGGAACACATGGATTCCCTATCTTCGCAGATACACTGCTACTGGCACCATGCACTTTCTGAAAATGTGAGGGGATGCTGATAGGCCGAATGAAAGTACTTTGACTTGGTAATGTGTTCCATTTGCTATGAACCTGAGGAACTTGGGGTGCTCTGGACAGATCTCTATATGGAAGTAAGTGTCCTTGAAAGTTGAGAGCAGCACCCCAGTCGCCCTGTTCCAGGGAAGGAATTATGAAAGTCAGGATAACCAGGCAGAACTTAAATTTTCTTCAGGTACTTGTTTAACTCTCTTAGATTTAAAATAGATCCAAGACTTTTCCAAAAGGAGGGACGGCCCCTCAAATGGCAAACCCTGGATGGTCTGCTGTACTTCAGGGGGGAGACCAGAAGTTTGCAGACACAAACACCTCCTCACAGAGATAACAGATGCCATGGAACAAGCTGCTAAGTCCACCGCATCCAAACTGTCCTGAAGAGCTGTTCTTGCCACCAGCTTACCCTCCTCTATCATGAGAATGAACTCCTGCCCGGAGTCCTCCAGTAGCCTGTCTTTAAACTTCATTATGTTTTTCCACAAGGTGAAGTTATAGTGACTTAGTGGAGCTTGCTGGTTAGCGATTCTTAGCTGTAGACCTCCTGTTGAATAAAGTTTACGGTCAAACAGGCCAGCCTTTTTGATTCCTTATTCACTGGCACCAATGCTTGGCACCAACGCCTGCCTCTCCCACTCATTAGTTGCTGCCATCACTGAAGGGTCTGTGGGTGGGTGAGAGTAGAGGTGTTTGAAGCCTTAGAAGGGACACAGTATCTCCTCTCTGCCCATTTTGCCATATGCAAGTGGGAAGAAGGGGTCTGTCAAAGATTTTAACTGGTTCCAAAATTGCTTAGTTAATCAGAAGCACCACTCTGGAGGGTCCTGCAAAAGCTAAAATGTCCATTATCTTGTGGGATTTCTCGCAGACCTCTGCCACTTGAATGTCTAAAACAAGGCCACCCCTTTAAGCAGTTCTTGGTGAGCTTTGTTATCCTCTGGTGGTGAAGAATTGCTCACAATCTCTACAGCCTCATCTTGTGATGAGGAAGAAGCTGCACCAGGATGCTGCGGCAATGGCTGATCTGCCTCTTGTGGTGGAGGAGCTGTCTGAGCAACTTCCAGTTACTTGGTGCCTGTACACTATCTGTGATGCCAATGATCTCGGTGAACTCTCAAGGAAGTCAACTCAGACAGGTGAGGAGAGGTCCTAACAGGGAGAGGGACACCCCATGATGTCCAGAATGACCATTAACATGTTGATGGTGGGCCCCATGATTGCACATGCCATTGTCCCTTGTGATGTGCCCAGCGTTGGAACTGCTGGAATATCCATGGACCACACGTCTCTGATGGAGGGTAAGCTTTCTAGCTAGTACGGGACAAAACAAGCCCCAGTTCTGTATCTGACAAAGATGAGTGAGTCCTGTGAAAATGGTGGAGCAGAACCCATGTGGACAGGAGACAGGTAAGCCAAACCTAGAGATGGTGGTACCAGGGACATTAATGGCGGTTTGCTCTTGGAGTGTACCGGCCTCCCAGTTACCAGAATTGGGATCAGTACCATACGCTCTTGCAGAGTGGCATAGGTACTACAGTTATTGGTACGAGCTGGAACACTTTCTGCATTGCCAGGGACACCGGTACCGAGAGGTTAAGTAATTCTCTGGCAGCAGTGTATGTTCCCGGCATCATCTGTATTGGGATTGGGTCTTGGGTCTGCTGAATAGAAATTTCAGGGGGTGGCCTTGGTGGACCTGGCATAGGTCCCAGAGTCGACAGAGTCTTTGCAGCAAAGGAGTGCTCCACTTCCTGTCTCCCAGAGATCTTGCTTTTAACTGGCCTTGGTACCAAAGGTCTTCTTGGACAAGGTACCATGTCCTTGGCAGACCTGTCTCTCTTCTTTGGTACCAGACACACAGAGCATGGTGTTGAAGACATCTCAGTAGGGGAACTCTGCACTGATGGTGCCGCACTTGGAGTATACTCTGGACCCAAGGGCTCTGATGGAGGAGGTGTGCCGCCTCCATAAGGAGACACTTAAGTCTCGCTGCTCTGCCTTTTTTTGAGTGAGGCTTAAATCTTCTGCAAATGTGACACTTGTCACTGATGTGGAGCTCCCCAAGATATTTCAGGCAGATGGGGTGTGGGTCACTGGTCTGGCACATGACTGGCAAGACTTGAACCCCAGAGAGAGAGGCATGGCTCCAGTCCCAGTCTCAAAAATCAAATCTGGTCCAAAAGTGACCTAACAACTAAAACCTAACACTAACTATACATTATATCTAACTACGTACTAAACAAGAAACAGACTATATACAAAGAGTGAGGGAAATAAACTTGTGCTAGCCAGACTGGAAGCGCTCCAACAACCATCACTGGCGGTAAGCAAGAACTAAGGGGGATTGGAGGTGGCTCTTCCCTCTTACGCCGGCACACAGTGGTGCCTAGTGGCAGAGTGTGCTTAAGTCACTCCAATGGGTACCGCTGAGGGAAAAAGTTCTCCAACAACTGTGCATAAGGTGCACACACCTACAGTGGAATGGACATGTGCAATCACTCGAAGAAGAAAGATATTTTTATAGGAAAAAATAAAAAAGTCTGTCTCACACATTCCATACATATACTCAGAAGCCTACATCCGCTTTTCACAGAAGCTGCTTACCTTATCGCATCTCATCAGCCCTAAATATCTGAGAGACTTGCTGCTTTGTGCAATTTGGGTGGCTCCCTGATCTGTAATTTCTTTACACCATCCAACATCCACTGTCTCTATTGTCATGCTGTATCGTCCAATGGCTATCAGGGCTGTAAAAATAAGTAAGACAAAGTACAGAAGTTAATAGCAGAGATGGAGGAGCTAGGTTAAATAGACACATGCACACACTTGAAATAATGCAATTGGAACTAAACTCCTCCTAGAGCATTTTTCATAATTTTTCCTGGGAGCGAAGTTTAAAATATCCCTGAGAAATATGCTGTACGGCACATAGCTTTCTCTACTCATCTGCATAATGTTTTCCTTCTGATAAACATTTTCTACATTAATACTTCACTTCTACATAACAACCTGTATATTTCCAAATTAGGAATTAAAAGCATGAATTTAATATTTAAAAGTATATTCTAGTGAAAGAAAGGAAATGTGTTATGGTGAATTACAAACAATTAATTAGAACTCTTTCTCTGAATTATTTACAGAAAACAAATAATGTAATGTTAAAAATTATCAGAGTAACTCAATTCAGTTTCAGTTATTGGAGCATTTCCCCTCTAAACCACAAACAAACAAACAAACTTACTGTTATTTGTATTATATATTGTCAAAGTGCTACAAGATATATTATCCCACTAGATAAGACAGTAGATGTTTCTAGAGATCTGTTAGCAGAATTGTATACTGTATGGACTCCTTCAATTGATTTTCTGAAGGATCAATCCATCTGTGAAATAACTATAGAATACGAGACAATTCCACCAGACTCTCCTGTGAGAACAACTGAGATTATATTCCTTTTATGAGCAAACACTCTGCTACAGGGTTGCCAGCCTGATAAACAATTACTACAGGAATATTCAGAGAATAATAGGGCATTTTCTGACTCATCAAAACAAGTTTTTAAAAAACTACAGGTAGCGGATGTTGTTCAGTGTGCATAAAGTTTTCTATAACAATATAGTCTATAGTACACCACTGTTGCTTTTCATAGCTTGTACTGATGCTGTAACAACAGTAGTTTGCTGCACCTTAGAATTGCCTCGTCAGTGACAATTTTTTAATAAGAATAAAAAAATGGTGAACATTTTTTGTTACTCATGCTATGTCTCAGATTTATTGTTATTCATGGCTTCTGCTTGTTTTGAAATACAGATCTTTTTAAACTTAATACAAAATCACATAGTAATAGCTACAGTTTTTTGGAAAAGGAATTACAGTTGTGTCCATTGTTATAAACTGTGAAGTAAGTTTCTTGCTGTGCTTCCTATGGGCATATCAGCTTCTCCCATATAACATTCTTAATGATGAACATTTTTATTTACCAAACTCCACAACTGTTGCAGCGTATTTCCCCTCTTGCATTGCAGAACTGGTGCAAATATGTAACGGGCAGGAGCATGTTCTAGCCGGTGTGAGGAACCTGGGGATGCATGGACAAAACAAGGCCGTATCTTGCAGGCCTTACTATATTTATGTGTATCCTGTCTGCCTTGATCATCCTCCCAGCATCTCTAACCCCCAAACTAGCAGCTTGGTTATTTCCGATGCCATGCTGCCATTGCCCTGTTCTCTCCAAGTGTGTGTGGAAATGCTACAGTAATGTTATGCTGGGTATAGGGTCAAACCTTGTGAAGCTGATGGGTGTAACAGTCATCCTTCATTCAGGATAAATGTAAGGAGTGAAGCTCCTTTTGGAGTCAAATAGCGGAAACAATAGAAACCACTGCCCAAAACACAGGCCATATGCAGGGCTGGTCAAGAGCTGTACTATGTGGGCAGAGTTGTTTTACTGAGGGTTAAACGCAAATGTAGAGGGCTGGGTATTGTTTTGGTGGAGTTGAGTGTGTGTATGAGCAGATGCAGCCAGAAACACCACAGAAACAATCAAGAAAACAGCAGGAAGCCAAGGACAGCCAGAGAAGCACTTGCAGTATGACACTGATAGTAAGCTAAGAGAAAGAGCTTTTTGGGAAGAGTGCCAGATGAGGCGGCTTTGGAATACTGAGAAAGGAAACTTTCTTCTATTGTTTGATTCCTATTGTGTGAATGGTAACAGGACTTTTTATATATTCTTTGTAAATAAACAGGATTGCACTACAGAAATCCTGACTCTGTCGCCTCCTAATGGAAACAACCTGTCAAGACCCCGAAAACTGGCTATCCAACTGGGCGAAAAGGGGTCACATTCATTTAATCCTTTAACTGGCATCATTAATTTATTCTGCAATTTGTTGCATACATTAAGACATGGTTTCATGGGCAGATGTGATGTAGAGCATCAGCACTCCAGTTCTATTCTGAACATTCCCCTGGGGCCATTCCTTCTGTTTCTCTATCATCTCCAAAAATTACTCCTGGGGGAATTCTGTGCTACTGTGCAATGCAGAATTTTGCAGAAATTAATATTGTCTGCGCAGAATTTCCTTTTCCCCCACCACAGAAATGGGCTGCAGAGATGTTGCCTGCCACTGGACCTGACAGAGGCCAGCTCGCAAATAGAAGACAAGGATGGTGGAAGGGGGAGGGAACTGGAGGGTTTCCAGCAGTTGCTGTTCCTAGCATGCCCTGAAGGATGAAGGTGGCAGCATGTAGGAAACTGTGCAAGCCTGGTTCCCAGCATCAAGCTGTTTCTCTCTCTGAATCCCTGGACTCTAGGAGGGTAGGGTCTGTCATTATCTGGGCTGGGGGGGGACCCGGCTGCTGGACTCATGGGGGGTGGTGTGAGGGTCTGGGCTTGGGGAGGGGCCCGCTGCTGGGCTCTGGGCGGGGGAAGCGGGGGGTCTCTCAGGGAAAGGGGGTGTGAGTGTCTGCCCACCTCCCCCCCCAGCTGGGCTCTGGAGAGGAGGGGTCAAAGAAGCAGAAACTGGGTTGTTGTAGGGGTTTCTTTAACTCTCTACTCATGGGGGAATTTGTGTGTGTTTATGTATTGTTACAGACATACTTGCTGACAGGTATTTTGAAATAAATTACCAAAATAATTGAAACTGGTGTGATTATATAGTGTTATTTTGATAAATAAAATTTGCAGAATTTTGCAGAACTTTTAATTTTTTGGAGCAGAATTCCTCCAGGAGTAAAAAATGTACTGCTAACACAGAGTGGCTAATGGCAAGTGATGTGGTGGCAGGAGAGCACATAGCTTTGTTGCATTTCTCCTCTACACAGCCCTTTTATGTGTCATCCTTATGAAAACAGAACAGAAAATTATAAATTTTCTACAGAATTTTTAAACCAATCTAAAAATAATTATAGCAAGGATATACTTCTCTAGGAAATTCTATAGGTTGGTTTAAAACCCTACAGAAGGAATATCAATAAGACAAAAAGAACATTGTCAATTTGAAATCTAATAATTTTCAAAAAATAAGTTACAAGTCATTTCAGGTATTATACCTGTTCTTGATTCTCCCTGCCAAATTTTGCAATATTATAATTAAGGCTGTATGTCTGTCATGGAAGTCATGGAAGTCACGGATTCTGTAACTTTCTGTGACTTCTAAAGTGTCCAATTGGGTGTGCGGGAGGGGGCTCAGGGTTAGGGGATGGAGATTGGAGTGCAGGGCGGTGCTTACCTTGGGGTGGGGGGCTCCCACCTGCATGTCCCTGCAACTCCTAGGCAGAAGGGCCGGGGGGGTCCGCGCACTGCCCACGCCCACGATCTGTTCTGCCTACCATATTCCTAGCCTCTTACCTCCCCATCCATCCACCAGCAAATGACACCTGGGTTAATTTTAACTTTAATTTGATTTCTAGGTTTGTCTTAGTAAATTGTCCTGATTTAACATAAAAATGGAGTTGCCTGTTGTAGCCCCACAGTTAAGGTGCAGATGAGTGTTGCACTTAAAATAAGGGTTCAGCTTCTTTTTTATGGCTGAAAAATACAGCATGTCTTCCCCAAAATTACAGAACTTATTCTTTCAGTAGAGAATGAATTTTCTAAGAATATACAAGTAAATTTGTTAAATAACTTATGAGTTAACTTTATCTCTTCCCTGCAGGGATACCATCAGGGTAAATAAATGAAAAAAATCTAATGTGAAATCAGTTTAATTTAATACGGGACCACAAACACTGAAATGCCTTAATCATACGGTTACTGCCATGAGAGGGCAGAGTTAAGGTTTAAGAGTGCTCTAACTCTGTATTTCCATCCCTTAACATATTTGAAGTTATTTTAAATTTATTTCTTAACTCCAGGTTTAAAATATTGTTGTTAGAATAATTACATCTCTATAATTAGTGTTTAGCCTAAATTATCGATACGTTGTCCTAAGCTTAAGTCCATTTTAACATAGTTTTTTACCTGGGAAAAATATAAGAACACCACACTATGATTTGCATAATTTATCCAGGTAAAGTGACTGAATGTCTAGTGTAACTGAACAAAATTAGATCTATTTAAAGAAATAATTTTATTAAAATGCACCTGGTCCTAGCAGAACATTTCCTATATTAACAAGACCTACCGCAGTTTAACTGAAAATAAACCGTTATGAAATCCAATTGTACTGCTGTTCACTTCTTTCCATCAGCTACACATTGTATATGCAACAAGCACCACATTAGCCAGCAACAGGACAGGATTTGAGAGAGGTGTCTTCAAATATTGGTCATGATTGACCAGAGAAAACCATAGCACTATAAATATATATACATTCATTTAAAACAACCTCATGTTGGTTTATTAGATCTAATTAATCATTAAGCCTTTAAAAATATAAGAATTAAAAATTTTAAGCTCACTAAAGGCTTACATATCAAGTAGAAACCAATCTTTCCACTAAATCATACCAGGTAATGGTTTTCTTCTTATGGTACTTGCCATTACATTTTATTTACAGTATGTATATCTTGGCTCTTGTACTATTAAAGGGTCTGTGATAACCATCTACAAGCAATTGAAGGGCTTAAGAACAAAGAAGGGTGAGGATTTTTTCAAGATGGTCCAGGGGGAAATAACTAGATGAAATAGGATGAAAATGAGCAAAGGAAAATGTAGATTGAATATTAAGAAAATTTTGTAAGAGTCAAATCTGCTGGACTGTGGAATATTCTCCCAGGGTAAATTGTGGAAGTCTCTTTGCTTGAGTCATTTAAAAAGTGAGTGGACAAAGCTCTGGAGAGATTACAGAGAACAATGTTGTACTGGCAAGGATCAGACAAGAGGATTTGAAAGATCTTTTTCACTGTCAATTTCTATTCTATTAAATTAAAAGAAGAATGATATAAACTATGCAGATAAATTACAGAGACTTCAATGCAATAAACTGATACTACATATAATGTTTTGTGATATTGCATTTCCACTCATCTGTGGAATAGCATTCAGAAAATTAAAATCTTAATTATCTTATCTTAAAATAAACTCTATTCACTGGTGAAGTATACAGCTTAGTAAAAGGGATGACTTATTGCAGCTGAAGCTGATTTTAAGTTCACCATATACTAACATGTTTAACAATTAAAAGGATAAAAATAGAGTATCTATACTGCATGCATGTATTATAAATATGTAGGAAACACTGAATATACATTTAATATAGAAAAACATTAGCTTACATAGGAAAAATAACCTTCCCTTATGATTAACTATTAGTGGAGCATAGTACTCCTGAATAATGCATTTTTCAGTCCTTCAGAAAATATAATTTTATTTATTGTCAGCTTCTAAAAATGAACCCACTGTAATCCTAAAGTCAGTGCTCAGGCAAAATTCCTCACTGACTGCAGATACTTTGTCTGAATAAAGCCAAGGACAACAGAATTTGGTGCTCTGGACCCAAATTGGATGCCATGTGCAAAAGCTCAATTAAAAAGGCTTTGCCTGTAGGATCCGTGTCCCGCGAGACTTGCGCTGAACTGCTGTGATAACCTACATGGATGTGGCAGGCTGCAGCTTGCCAACCAAACCCCTCGTGGCCTAATTGATCCATGTTGTGCAAAGACCCACTTGTGAACAAATTATAATAAGACCTCTTATAATATTTCAGTTGCTCCTGTACACATTGGCAGGTTTGAAGGTTGTCCATGACTAGACTAAAGATTGCTTCCCAATCTAGCAGACATATACTTACCATCAGTAACCTAAGCATATGTGACCTCTAGGCTTAATTATTGCAACTCATATCTACAAACAAATCTGAACACTGTGAAAAAGTTTGAATTGGTAGACATTTAGAACACAGCAGCCCTTCTGCTAATCAATACAGGTCACTGTGAGCATACCACCCAGCTATTCACCCTCTGCACTAGCTTTTCAAAGAATGAACAGTCCAGTTCAAGTCCTCTGTCCTGATAGTCACAGCCCTCCATGGCTACTATGGTCCTAGCTACATGAGAGTCTCTTCTCCTTCTGGGGTTATGATCTTCCACGACAGCTACATTTCAGTGGAATCACAGACCAGTTGACTAATACGGAGGCTGATGAACCCAGGAGCCAGAACTTTCACAGGAACTGGACCTTGACTATGGAGCTCACTAAAGCCCTGATCCAGCACACAACTTAAGCATATGCTTCCTTTTAAGCATGAGTAATTCCTATGAAATGAAAAAAAAATGACGATGGATTTCATCGCTCAACTAAATGAAAACTCATCTCTTCAACCTGTTTTTCCCACAATACACACACACATCCATACAATAAAACATTTTTAAAAAATGAATTTCACCATTTCCCCCACAGCTTAGGAAAGAAAACAGAAAGAGAGAGATTAGTATTGTATTTCCAGTGTTTAATGTTTAAAATGAGCTCATAAAATATGGTGATAAAGGGTGGGTGAATAGATAGGTAGGTAGGTGGATAGAAAGACAAGACAGAGAGATAATCAAGCTTTTGTCCACCTGGAAATATTTTTATAATGGAATGCTATACCATCTCTTTTTGGGTAGGAAACCTGCTTTTTAATAAAATATGTATGTTTTGTATTTTCTGTGGGCCTCACCTGCCTCAGGCTGCTTGAGGTCTCCTGTGATAATTTTATTGTTATACCTTTGTGCATTTGTGGCTCTGGCAACATTTCTTACGAATGAAGTATGGGACTGCAATCAAATGCAAAAGGAATATAGGGGCATGACCACATTGGGAAACCAATCTAATATGATGCCGTGAGGAAATGAAAAGGGAGAGAGTCAGACTGCTTCCTTAGAGCAAGTCTGTTTTCTCTATGAGTTTAGCAAATCTGGTTAAATTCCCTTTATCTGAATGCATATTTTGACCTTTGCTTGGAAACTAGGTGACAAATCACTCAACCAGTGGGAATGCAGTAATTTTTATTAAAAATCTGCTTGAAAAGGATACAGTATTTATACACCTTTAAAACAAAGAAAAATGTATCTAGTTAATTGTATTAGAAAAATATTCTATCTACTTAGGATACATTATGTTAGCTAAAATAATCTTCAGTTTCGATCAGAGTCAGAAGGAGAACCAGGGGACTAGAAAAGAGCTAATATCTTCAAGAAATATGGAAGGGGAGACCATTGGCCGGGAATGGCGAACCGCGGCCACTGGGAGCTGTGAGCGGCTGTACCTGCGGAAACTCAGGTAAACAAAGTGTCTCACAGGCCACCGGGGCTTACCCTGAACAAGCCGCACACCAAGTTTGGGAATTCCTGGTCTATGGTGACAGCTCAATTATTTCAAAGTTCAAAGCTGGTATTTATCCAGTTTCTTTCCTGAATTGATACAGTTAATTTTGAACTCTGCAAGGTGTATGAGTAGTTTACATTTTTCACTCTAATGTGCATTACTTCACCTAGCTTGTTAAGATCTCTCTGAAGTTCCTCACCATCCTCTTAGTTCCAACTACCTAAACACGTTTGTGCCACCAGCAAATTTTGCTTCCTCACTATTCATCTGCCATTCCAGATTATTGATATAATAAACAATACTGAACTTAGTTGGAACCTTGAGGTATTCCTTTGTTTACCTTTTGCCATGATGAAAACTAACTATTTAATTCTACTTTTTGTTTTCTGTCTCCTAGGCAGTTTTTCATCCATGACAATACTTTGCCTTACAGCCTGTAACTACTTAACTTCTTTAGTAGCCTTTGATGTGGGAAGTCAAAGGGCTTGTGGAAGCCTAAATAAATTATGTCAACTGGCTATCATTTATCTACTACTTTATTGATATATTCAGAGAATTCACACAGATTATAGATTTCTATATTCCCAGGCCAGAAGGGAGCACTGCAATCGTCTAGTCTGACCTCCTGTATAACACAGGCCATAGAACTTCCCCAAAATAATTCCTACAGCAGATCTTTTAGAAAAACATCCAATCTTGATTTATTCCAATCCAATACTCAGTGATGGAGAATCTACCACAACCCTTGGTAAATTGTTAATTAATGAGACATGATTTTCTTTGGCAAAACCCATATTAGTTAGACCTGATCATATCATTATCTTCCTGGTGTTTTGTTATTTTGCTTTTAATTATCATTTCAACCAGTTAGCCAGGTACAGATGTAAAGTTTATTTGTGTATAATTCCCAGGATCACCACTACAGCCTTTAAAAAATATAGGTACAACATTTGCATTAGTACAATCCTCTAATCCTCTGTGGCTGTTTTTAACAAGAGATTGCATTTTTTTTAGTAGTTCAAGTCACTTTATCCTTGATTTCCTTCATACTTGGTTTTCCTGCAAAATGATTTGGAAAGACTGGAAAAGTGAGATGCATGCAACTGGATGAGATTCATTACTAAACTCGTAAAGTCATACAGCTAGGAAGAGGGAATAAGGGTCTGAACCAAAGTCCACTGACGTTAATGGAAAGACTCCCAGTGAGTTTAATAGGCTTTAGATCAAGCTCTACAGTAGCAAGTCTGAGAAAGAGTTAGGGATCCTAGTACATAGAAAATTAAATAGGAGCTTCAAATGCAATGCAAATTGGAGGGGAAAAAAAGGTGAAAGCTAAACAGATACACAGGATTACATATAAAACTAAAATGATAAGTGAAAATATGCATAGCTCTGGAGTGACGTTGCTTAATTTACAATCTTCATGATTATGCTTTCTGCTATAAAAATTATTTAGATCATTTATTAAATTAAAAAAAAAAAGCTACAAAGACCTCCATGGTTTGTAGCAGGACTTTGAAATTGGCAATGTGATACATGAAGGTGAAGGAGGTGTCTTTTGCTTGTCCCATGCAAATCTGTTAGATTTGACTTAGTTCTGAGCTGCTGAAAATCATCATTTCCCACTCACGCAAATTCTGGCTTGCTGCCTAAATTCCTAGACATTATATTAGCACTGTGCATGTACTACTTTGTTTCACTGTGCCACACACTACGTATGATCTGTTGCTCAAAATCTTAAGCATTCTTTTGCATGTATGCACAAAAGAGCAAAAATAAGAAAGTATGGGCAACTTATCTCTGGCATTTCCTAACTTTCAGTGCTTGACTTTGCAATGTAAACAACACTGAATTAATGTAGGTTTTTTAAAAAAAGAATATATAGTACATATACTCTAGAAAGAGACGAGTTAGGAGATATATAAAGACAGTCTATAGAGACCTTCACGATTATAATGTAAATAAAAGACAAAGTATTCAGTTTCAGATGATGGTAGAAAAAAGAGCAATAGCTTGAAGCACAGGAAAGAAACTTTTAAGCTTGACATTAGGAAAATAGTCTTAACAGTAGTGGCAATTATAGGAAATGCAATACATCACCAAGAGATGCGATTGAGACATCACTATTGCATATTTCCAAAAAAAAAAAAAAATTAAATCAGATGAAATGGGAATGATGAGGCTATATAATCCAAGGGAGGCAATTCTGAGCCTCCAATTGCTTATTGCTATCTATCATATTTTTAAATTTTTGTTTCATATTCCGCACAATTTGTAATATCCTTTTAACTTTGTGGAAAATACTGTGTCTTTACCCAACCACCAGTTTTGTTCCTTTTCTATCCTATCCCTAGCCCATTCTTTTTCGTTAAAATGGAGCTAAAATTAACATAGCTATTTTGCTTAGAAAGTCTCTCTCAAGGTTCATAAATTAAAACAAAAATGTATAATCTACATAACTGAAAACTGTATGCCCACTTCTTTTGTTGCTCTAATGAGCATGCTGCATATATGCACAACATAAAGTTGCTGTCTAAGGTGGAGACCCGGTCACTGGCGACCTCCTTTACACACATAGAAGGGCTGGGGAGTAGGCAGACAGCAATTTCTGTGAAGACATCCAAGCAACTCCAGTGCAGTGGGAGCATCAGCAGACCCCTGATGATGGTGTGAGCTGCACTCAGAAGAGGACATTGCCAGGGGCTGGTAGGTAAATATGAAGTAAATGTGGACAGTGACAGCATTAATTTTGCAACATCTTATATTTATGCAGACACCTGACTAATCATGCCAAAACACATTTCTACACCAGCAATATTCATTTATGCCAGGACAGCTCTGGGAATACTATTCACAGTTAACTGTTGTTGCATAGTCAGCAAGGGTAGGAACATTGTGTTTGTGGATTATGCACAAAAGGCTAAACAGAAGAGTTCAGAGATCGATGCACCATTATGTGCCTACATTTGCATGTAAAATTACAAAAACTGCAAATGCAAATCAAGGATCCATACTTGTAAATGGCTAGTTAAGTGTCATTAGCCATTTGGAAGTGTAATACTTGATTTAAATACACCCTAATGCAACTGCACGTGTATTTTCTACACTCATATTTTGAAATTTGGTACTTAAAATAAATCTGTTTCATAAGCCTTATTTAAAAAAACATAGAGATTTATATTTTATAAAGTGAACTTCACACTATGAGTGTTCCAAACGTGTTGATATTTTGATTCTTCCCTTTTTAAAAAAATACTTTTGAATTTAACACATGCAACTAAATTTTAGTTCCCTACACATGATAAAAAGACACAATAAAATTAAAAGTTCTGGCTGGCAGTCTGTTCTGAATGTTTTCTATTGTGCCTACATGTTGCTTAGGTCCCAGGTTACAGAATGAAGTTACATATTAGATGTGGCGCAACACATTTATACAGTCAGGAAAGGTAAGCACAAACTGTCAGACTTAATTTTGAATTTTCCAACTTTTGTCAGTGTGTATCACTCCAAACCTCAACATGAATTAACTTTAGCAAGGTGTCTGTGTTCATTAACCTTATGATTGGTCCATTTCAGTCGAGATACACAGTTTTGAATTGGGAGGGATAGCCAATGACCACAATATTGTATCTTGCCACTAAGTTAATTATGATTAACTAAACCTGTATTAATCTCACTTGCTCATATAAATCGGTGTAAATGGATGTTTAGAATGAATACTGCTGAGACTCAGGAAAAAATGAACAAAAATTTAAAATGGCTTCATACTGTGAATCATCACAGACAGACTCAAAACTTAATGAAGGAACTACTTTCAGACAACACAACTGAGAGACTCTATTAAATACTTTAGATGTGTCTTGGATACCCCAACAGAACAACTGTAGCCATGTTCCCATGAAAATAAATAAACAGTTTATTACAGTGGGTGTGCAGTGGACTCATCAAATTGCTTTTAAATAATGACACCTAGAGTACATATGCAAGATGTTTGTAGCTGAATGGTTACACGTTATTTCCATCTTCCTTAGAATAATAACTCTTCCAACATTAATTAGCTGCAATGCATAATAAATGGGATAAAACTTCATGAAAGTAGCTTAGTGTAATCACCTCGGGAACTCTTTGAATAATAATTAACATGATGGAACTGCAAACAAAAATGTTAGTTCCTAAGGGCTTGAAAAACACTGTTTTTCTTTAAGTATTTCTTCAGTGCACTTTGCATTCAATAGCATAATCTCAGTTTCCTCAGGATCTTCACTAGTAAGGGCCATTTCCTGAGGGACCCTATAGGAAAGCACTTTAATTTGGCTAAATCCTTCCTCAACAGAAGATCTATTAACAGCGAAACTGATAGCTTTATTGGGTTTACTGGGTATTTAGTCATTCAGCATGGCACTACTGTAACAGAGGACAATGCTTGAGTTCATTCCAACTAGATGTCCATTTACCAGTACCTACATTCTATGGGGACTATCAATATGATAGGTACTTTATAGATACTCAACTAGTTATAGTAACTGGCTAACTAGGGGGAGAGAGAGAGAGAAACAAGGTAGATGAGGTAATATCTTTTCTTGGACCAACTTCTGTAGGTGAGAGAGACGAGCTTTCAAGCCACACAGCTTGTCTCTCTCACCAACAGAAGTCGGTCCAATAAAATATATATAAAATATATTACCTCCCCCACCTTGTCTCTCTAATATCCTGAGACTGACACAGCTACAACTACACTGCAGGGAGAGAGAGAGAGAGAGAGAGAGAGAAAGAGAGATAAGAAACTGCATATACAGTTTTGGATTTGCAAGATACTTCAGACTGAGTTTTTTAGTTATTTGTTGAGGTACTTTGCGGGAAGCATTCAATGACCAAGAAAAAAGGTACTGGCCGTATTTGCAGTGGTTAGGACAATGCTAGGGACAGAAACATATCTAGGTTATTTCAAACACTGGAATTCATTGTGTAAGGTTTTGCAGTAATCCAACCATATGTGGGAAAAGAGGGAGCTATGCAAACTGGAACCTGAGTCCAGGTTCACAAATCATCTGTGAACACAATAGAACTCTAACCCTCTCTGAACTGCGTGATTGATTTCAATGTGAATTGAAATTGAATTGCACAGCTCTATTGTTACCCATTATACTGTGAATATCAGAAAGATTATCACTATAAAGAGAAGCTTTAGTAAAAATTGTGGGATCATACATGGGGCCCCCATTTTCTTTTTAATATGGTGAGAAAGAATATTAATGCTTCCTTCAGATATGGGGTGAAATATTTTGAATTTTATTTTGGACAGGAATATACAAACATCATATTTGTCAGGTACAGATGGTAGAAAGTATTTATTTCTTCTCAGTTGGAGTGGGGGAGTTAGCTGGCAAGGATTGCAACAATTCAAGATAAACATAAAAAAAAAGACTTTTGTGTCAAGTACAGTATATTTTAAAGTTAAGGCAGATATGTTCCACAGAGTCTAAAAGACTGCCCTAATGCCCAGAAGCAGAATCTTTGCTTAGGACTACTTTAATAATAAAACACACATTTGAGCATGCAAAATGGATATTTTGTGCATGCAAGTAAAGATATATTGTGGGCACAGATTGTTTGCTGATTTTTTTTAAAGATTAGCCCTTTAAATGTAATGTTATGAAAGAGCATTTAGTCTACATTTATTCTGTGATATTTTATGACAGCTACATATTGTAAAAATGTAAGATGTGATGTGCCTGTATTTTTAGAGTCTCTGCATACCAAATACGAGTTGATTCCAGAGCACAGCAAATATGATTCCAGATAAACAATAATCTAACCATGATTTTGTATCACCTTTCATTAGCTTATTCTACCATGATGATGAATCATTTACAACAAGTTCTCCTTCTACCAATCAAGAAGAGATAAAACATGGGATGCAACTCCACAGCTCTGTCAGGACCTTCAATAATTTCTTCATAGGCAGTTAATACTTCTGAGATTTTCATGCAGATTCATCCAAGGACGTGCACCGTAAGCAGGTAAACTGCAAATTTTCTTGTTAATCGTAAATGTATTACCATGTGAATCGTAAGTTCTTCCACTGTATGGTAACACTGCTAATGACTGTTTTGTGGACAGATCTGGGATACAAAAGTAGAGAGCTATAGCCAATTTTACTGTTAACTGTCCAGAGATGACAGGTCTTGTGGGCTGACAGTACTCTCAGGGAGGGAACCAGACATAAAGAGAGACAAGATGGTAGAAATCAGAGTCTGAGATGGAAAGGTGATAGGGCTGACATAGCAATTAACACCTATATTTTATTGTTAATAAAGAGTATTTGCTATTGGTTCTACCATGACTCAGCATCAGTGGATTCTTGTACCAATTGAATTCAAATTTGGTATTCAGCACTGCCCTATTTTTAAAAATATAAATCTGTTAAAGACTAACAAATCCATAATTGTGAATTTTTGGGGGTAATTTTATCCCTAACAATGAATAGTTTTTATATTTTTTATCCCTCAATGAAAGCTTTTAAAAAAAATAAACGGGTGCCTATTTAACACCAAGTTATTAAATTAATTCTTAAGATTTGACCTTGAATGAAATATTAACTAAATCAAACTGATTATGAAAAATGATTGAGGATTATCTGCTATGTTACTTCAACGTTATGGACTATGCGCCAAAGCCTGCAGTCTGTTAATGGGCGTTTGAAGTGAGGATCACAGGATTTAAACTATATTGTTAACTGATATTGAAACAGTTTTAATACTCAACAAGTATTTAATTAGAATACAGTTACCTTATTAAACCAAAATTAAATGCATACACTACTCAAGCATATTTAAGGTTTATAGTTGAAAGTTTTTACAACATTCAAATCAATGGTGTTTTTCTAAAATGCAGAAGTTAAGCTTATCTGGCTAAGCTGGTCAACTGGAAATCATTTCCTTTTGCCAGTTAATATAAACATAGTTTTGTACCTTTGTGATCTTATCTGAGAATCTAATTTACTGGATCACTCACCTTAAAACTTAATATTGGGCAACTGGCTCAACAGAGACCCAAGGCTAAATTGAAAATCATTTTTTGGAAAAGGATGTCTGCTGGTTGAAGAGAGGACATGTGTGTATATATATACGTAGACACACTACATTAGAAGATAGATATGAAAAAAATCTTCAGTTTAATGTCAAGCTGTAAGCATTCAGAAAAACTGGCATTTAGAAAAGCAGAATGTATAAAATATTGAAAATGTGAAGTAAAAAATGAGTCCAAACTCTGCCATATAACCACTATACCACACACCACTATAACTCAGTGATGGTGTCTCTTTAATCTTTCCTTGACAGCTAATTATTTATTTTCTACATGTTTTGTATGCTGTGGTAATACACAAAGAACGTTTCCTTTTCTTGATAGCAAAGGACAACAGATAACGTTTCAAAATTATACTCGGCAGATGTTCCACATAAGTTGTAGGATATGGACTGGTGGATCTGAGGCACGCTGGGAGGTGGCTAGGAGGGGTTAAAGCAGTCTCAGATAAATACTGGCCTGTCATCACCCCGTGATGGATTGTCAATGTCTTGTAATGACAACGTATGGCTTGGACACCTAGTGACCAGCCTAAATCACAACCATGTTAAGCTCTCTGTTTCTGTGGTTCCATGACCCAGCCTCTTGAAGTCTTGTGACTGCTTTCAAATTCTTCAAAACAAAGGCAAGAGAAGCCCTATCAACCTCTTCCTCCCAAATTAATAATAGCTAAATGGTACTGCTTACTTCTAAAGGAAACTAGGTTACCCACCAATAACTGAGATTCACTGAATATCTTGTCTCTACAGATCCACACTCTTGGAGTCATGTGTCCTGCTATCTACTGTACAAAGACGGGAAGAAGGAAAGGTTCCCTTCACCTTCAGACACTAACAGTTTCAGACTTAAGGTCTAAAGCCAGTCCTGAGTAAATTTTTTTCATCCTACTTTTGAACCTCCTAGGAATTCTTTTTTCCATTTCCTTCTGGGAAAAGTGGCCTTCCATTTGGCATCCATGTCAGTTAGATAAGTGAGCTCTTATGGTATCTTCTACTTTCCTTATCTTCCAGAAGAACAAAGTAGTTCTCCATTTTTAAGCCAAACTTTTCTAAAGCTTGAGTCTTAGGATTCCTTTGAATCAATCTATTGTATACTAGTATTTTTGCCTCAGATTCATAACTCCCTAGCAGCTAAAATTCTTCAGAAATCATTATGCGAATGGACTTTTTGATACTGAGAAAGTTCCTTGTGGTCCATGGGAAAGGTCCCTCTATTCAAAGACTATCCAAATGGATAGTAGCATACACTGAAACTTGTTATAAGAAGGGATGTGTCCCTCTTCTATATAGGATTGCCAGGCGTCCAGTTTTCAACCAGAACGCGCAGTTGAAAAGGGACCCTGGTGGGTGGTGACCAGGCCATTTAAAGTCCAGTTGGCAGTGCAGCCGGGCTAAGGCAGACTCCCTGCCTGCCCTGGCTCCCGGAAGTGGTGGTATGGCCCCATGGCCCCTAGGTGCAGAGGAGGCCAGGGTGGCTCTGAGCACTGCCCCCACCCTGAGAGCCGGCTCTGCAGCTCCCATTGGCTGGGAACCATGGCCAATGGGAGCTGCGGGGGTGGCGCCTGCAGGCAAGGGCAGCACGCAGAGCCCCCTAGCCACCTCTGTGCAGGGACATACTGGCTGTTTCCGGGAGCCACCTGAGGTAAGTGCTGCCTAGAGCCTGCACCCCACCCCATACACCAACTCCTTGCCCCAGTCCTGAGCCCCCTCCCATACCCAAACTCACTCCCAGAGCCCCCTCCCACATTCTGAACCCCTCGGCCCCACCCCCGAGCCTCCTGCTAAACCCCAAGCCCCTCATGCCCAGCCCTACCCCAGAGCCCACACCCCCAGCCCAGTGAAAATGAGCAAGCAAGCAATGGAGGGAGCGGGGATGGAGGGAATAGGGGCAGGGCCTTGGAGAAGGGGCAGGGTAGGAGTGGGGCAAGGATGTTCGGTTTTCTGCAATCAGAAAGTTGGCAACTCTATCTTAACATGGTACATTTCTTCTTACATTTTGTTTTACAATAGGTTTAAAAATAGTCCTTTTGTAAAAGCTATAATTCCCGTATGTTGTGGGGAAGGGAAGCGCCTTGAATGTATGTGTTGCTTTGAATTATTCCTGCTCCTAAACATGGGTGAAATTAAACAAACAACAAAACCTAAATATATTTAACATAGTGATAAAAGTACAAGTTCTTGTGTCTTAGTAAAATATGCAGTATAATTTTAGTGTTTTTTCCCAAGGGTGGTTATAAATAATAGCAAAATTACCTAAAATAAATCATAGTAATGAGACGAATTGGCGTAGGCTACATTTTTGTAGGTGGGGCGGGGGCTGGGCCAGGGTGTTTGGTTTTCTGTAATCATAAAGTTGGCAACCCTACTTTTATATGGTTTAAAGACTCATTCGATCAGACCTATGGCAGCTTTGAATACTTACCTTGGCCAAGTTCCAATCTCTGAGGTCTCTAAGGCAGTTATAGGTGCTGGAGAAACACTTTAACTCCTTAAATAATTCCTTTAGTTAATTTACTCGTATTATTTGGGCATGAGTTTTCGAACTTCAAGAGGAAGAGTGCTGTTACGGACTGTGTTCCCAGCTCTCTAGTCTACAAGAATGAACCACGTAGAGCCATGGAAGAGAAAAAAACGTGTCACCAGCAACTGAAAATCTCCAAATATATGATCTCTGCAGATAAATTCACTCTTTCCTAGCATGTGTTCAGAGTTTCTGAATTCTGGATGGGAAGTAATGGGACTGGGCTGTTGTGCCTGCTATTACAGATGGCTTAGTGGGCATGGTGTCAAGACCCCAGTCTAGGCTCACAGTTCTGGGATATGAGATTCCAAGGGTGTGAATGTATGAAGGCAATTTTCTTGTAGAAGAACTAATGTTGCAAAGTTATTTCCAAGTTGCATATAATTTAGATGCCATCAAAAACCAAAACAGTGCATATTTAACTCAAGCTTGTGTTCTCAGAGACTACTGCCCAGGCATGAAAAACGAAAGGTCAGTAAGTACTTTTAAACTTAAATCCAGAGTTTCACTTTTCTTCAATAAACAGGAAAAATATGTGAGAAACTTTCTTCAGGAAGTTACAGAAGTAATTATTTTTTTCTGTCTGTTGGTCTGAAGTTTCAGTGAACATTGTTCACAGATAGCAACCATACTAGTGCAGGTAATTTTCAGCACTGAATACACCTTTGCGCATATAGTATAAAAAATAATTTTGATCCCTGAAATGGATCAATACCTCTTTGTTTTTCTCAACTGTGAGCACAGTTTTTATTCTGAACATGTCTCCTGTCCTATTATATTGCAGAAGATACGTCCCCAAACCTGAAATGGACTTCCACCACATTTTATTGTTATTGCTTTTGGCCTTACTTTATTGCTCTCTTTGTCTTCAATCATATTGACAATAATTGTTTCAGAAGTTCAACCTCCTTTTCATACAAAACAGTACTTGTGCCAAATCTCTGTCTTTACTTTTGTAAACCTTTATCCCTTGCACTTAAACTTTTTGGTCACTTTTGTAAAAAATAAAGCCACATAGCACCTGCTTTGTAAAATCCATTACTAGCTAAGACTTCAGTCAGGACACTAGCTAGCTAACAGTGTCTGCCAGATGAGATGTCTACCTGTGATACCATTGGAAAGCCAGAATAAAATCTAACAATTTCAGGTATTTTCTCCAACTTCTGCTCCCCCATCCCCAGCCTTTTCTGCTGCTGGGATAATCTAAAACTCATGAACAGTGCCACTGCTAGCATAACAGGGAGGGTTTTTACAGGAGGGGAGCAGAGGCCCTAAGGAGAGGGAAGGAAGCAGAGTGTTGGGAGGGGGCAAGAGTAGTGGTGGTGGTAGTAAGCAGCAGGGAGTGGAGAGATGGGGCAGTGGTGGTGGGGTTAGCTGGAACTTGGATGGGAGGAAACAGCAGGGACTTAGGGGGTGTGGCAGGGGAGAAGCAGGGATGTGGAGGGGAAGAATTTGAATTGGGGATGGGGAGGGACCAAGAGGTGTGGGGAAATAGAAACCCTGAGGGGAGTGTTGGTGGTGGAAGAAGCAGGGATGGGGCGGGAGGGCACAATGAAGGATTTCTCAGCTCAACCTCTACAAATATCCACCCTGGAAGGAGAAAGGCCCTAGGGGTGGGAAGGGAGCAATTCCCAGCCAGGGCTTGAGGGGGCAAGTGGAAGGGGGATAATTCTAGTAGGGGATATTAATGAGTAATTGGAGGTAAAGGACAAAACAGCTCTCAGTGCAAGGGCTGGGGTCTGTAAGCCTCCATGATTCCTATCTCTGCCCATTCTCTTGGTCCCCATTATCCCTCCCCCATGCCCTACACATCCCCTCCTGTCATGAAATTGCTAAAGACAGAGGAGTCTCTGTGGCACCCCTTGCTACTGCCTACAGATATAACAGACAGCATCATCATCACATGCTGCGCTCTCTCACTGGGTGTATAGCTCTGCCTACAGAAGGTATGAAGTGCCTCTGGTTACCACATTCTAAAACTCTAGTTAAGACAAAGCAAGTTTGCCCCAGGCTTTTATTCAACCAGTTTAGCACTTTCTAAAGTACAACTGTCTTCAAATTTTGAAAATCTCTACAGATCCTCAGGGTCAAGTCTTCTCTCATGCAGAGAATAGGAGATGCAGGAAAGTGTGGCTCCCTGCTGTTGGTTTGTTAGTGTTTGAAGGGGCTCTCCTCCTGAGTTCATAGGGTTGCCAGGCGTCCGATTTTTGACCAGACCGCCTGGTTGAAAAGGGACCCTGGCGGCTCCAGTCAGCACCACCACAGACCGGGCAGTTAAAAGTCCGGTCAGTAGCACAGTGCGGCTAAGGCAAGCTCCCTGCCTGCCCTGGCTCCATATCGCTCCCGGAAGCGGAAGCATGTTCCCCCTCTGGCTCCTAGGTGCAGGGGCAGTCACTGGGGCTCTGTGTGCTTCCCCCGCCCTGAGCGCTGGCAGCGTGTGGAGTCACCTGGCCACACCTCTGGCTAGGAGCTGGAGCAGGGACATGCCGCCACTTCTGGGAGCCACCTGAGGTAAGCACTGCCCAGAGCCTGCACCCCTCACTCCCTCCTGCGCCCCAACCCCCTGCCCCAGTCTGGACCCCCCTCCCACCCTCCAAAGCCCTCGGCCCCAGCCTGGAGCACCCTCCTGCACCACAAAGCCCTCATCCTGGGCCCTACTCCAGAGCCCACACCCGCAGCCAGAGCCTTTCCCCCCGCCCCCGCCCCCGGCACCCCAACCCAAAGACCCCTCCCACACTCTGAACCTCTCATTTCTGGCCCCATCCCAGAACTCACACCCCCAGTTAGAGCCTTCACTCCAAGCCTCTGCCCCAGCCCAGAGCCTCCTCCCACACTCTGCACCCTTCAGCCCCACCCCCCAGCCTGGATCCCTCTCATGCACCACAAACCCCTCATCCTCAGCCTGCACATCCAGCCAGAGCCCTCACACCCTCCTGCACCCCATCCCCCTGCCTCAGCCCAATGAAAATGAGCAAGTGAGGGAGGGTGGGGGAGAGTGAGCAATAGAGGGAGGGGGGATGGAGTAAGCAGGGGTGGGGCCTCGGAGCGTGTTCAGTTTTCTGCAATCAGAAAGCTGGCAACCCTATGAGTTCAGCAGGAAGGAAGGAAAACTGATAGCTGGAAGCTTGAGGTTCAACAGAATTATGGGAACAGTTCCCTATCAAGAGGTACAAGTATTAACCCCTTCCAGGCTCCCCCTGATATAGATACTCCAGATTTTTTTTTTAATGAAGGAAACCACAACTGATCAAATTCCCAAATTCTGAACCCTCCCTAATTTGGTCTTGTAAAGGAGAGTGAAAGAATTGAAGACTTCGTATAATTTCCAGTTTTCTGAGGTTAACAGATAAAAACCTTGTATTAACTTCTTTTCCCTGCAACATGCTAAGAACTTAGTCTTGGAGTGTGATGATAGGTACATCACAAAGTCATAGTCCCTTTTTTCTAAGAATTCATTTACTTTTCCAGGTCCCACTATCCTTTCCTTACAGTACTTCAGAGGAAGAAAAGGAACTCCATTTTAGAAAAGATACATTTTATATATACTACAAATAAATATATTATGTATAATAGTAACAATCAAAACAATTGTTTATATGAATTACAATATGGGAAAGCATGTAAACCAAATTGTTTTAATTAAACATTCCTTTTTCTAGGAAGTCAACATAAATAGTGCTAGAAAGCCAAAGAATTAATACTCTTAATTTTCTTAGCAATAATAATACCAAAAGTTAGCAGACTGGTGGCTGGCTTTATGAAAGGTGATAACTACTATGGCATAAAACAGATAAAAGATGAATAAATAGTGCAGCATGGAAAAGCATAATTCTTAATTGCAAGTACAGGCTGTCCAAGTTCAGGGTGCATATTTTTACACAGGTATGTTGCAATTGGAAAATTAGAGGAGCAGTAGTCTGAATTACACCAGGTACAAATTTTCACATGTATTCCAATATCTTGACATAATGACAAAACATGTACAGAACATAGTAGTGCCAAGAAAATTTAGAGCTTACCCAGAGTTATTCTGTAAGTCTGCAACTGCTTGGTTCCATTTTGCGTATGATGCAGTTATTTTACTTTGTTTTTAAATTTACAAGTATATCCTTCAATGAGCAACTAACTTATTTTTCTGTTAATCCCACCCATTTTGTAATTGCTGGATTTGGGCTGGGGTGAAAGGAATGTTTACTTAAGAAAAAAAATAAAGACATTTGGACCTGATTCCCTCTCTAGTGCATTAATTTTATGCTGATGTAAATCGAAGTTAATAGAGTTATGTTGTGTAAACCCAGTGCAATGGAGTGGAGAGTCAAGCCTCTTATTTGCAGAAAGTGTTTTCTTTTTGCAGACAATCCATTTAAAATGTGCATAAAAGCATTATCACATTAGGCCTTTGGAAAGGTCGGTTGCCCTTATGCAGTGTACGGATTACAAATTTTGCTATCTCATCTGAAATAGCAAATGGATCTGATCATTGTATTACAAAAAGCAAAGAACACTAAACTTATTTATTTGTCAAATGCATAAAATGTGCTTATCAAAATCTCTCAGTGCATGGACCTTTTAAAATAATACATAACAATAGAAACTATAAATCAAACTGATTCAATGTCAGTTGAAAGACTCAAAGTTCCTAATTCAGGATAAACCTGCCCCTGACCCCACACTAACTGTTGGACCAGTGGAGAGAGAGAATTCCAGAGTTCCGGAATTCTGGAAACCAAAAGCCTTTTAAAACTGTACACTGTAAACTTGAGTGCCTCTTAGATGATCTCAGCTCCTGGAATAGTTCAAGAGAAGGGAGGCTGTCTCTAAGGAAGTCAGGATGAAACCATATAGGGCTCAATAGGTAAAACCAACATCATGAACTGCATCTGGAAACCAGCTGGAAACTAGAGCATACTCTGGAGCGCATATTATATGGTCTCTGAATGAAGCACCATTAAATTAGTTGGCAGCCACATTCTGTACTAGCTGGAATGTCTGAGTGGCCTTCAGATGTAGCTCCAAATACAGCACATTGCCTTAATCTGCTCTAAAGCTGACAGATGAAGAAAAGGTTTCATAGTTTCATAGAATTTAACGCCAGAGGGGACTATTAGATAATCTAGTCTTACCTACTGTATATCACAGGCCATTAATTTTCACCCAGATATACCTATACTGAGCCCAAAGACTTTAGTTAGACAAAAGCGTTTCAGTCTTCTAGAGACTAACCTATGTGCTATGCCACAGACAGATAACAGGAGAGATGAAGATGCCACCAACGGCGGGTAACTGATGGGAAATGGGACGCAGTAACGAGCACCCTCCAGCAAGAACTCCATTGCAATAAATGAGAGAGGAGAAAAGCTAGGATAGCAAAATACCATTGAGACCACAGAACATTTTTGTACTGATTTTCAATGAGAGGTTAAAAAGGTTTAGGAGCACACACTAAACTTTGAGTGGATTTTTGTAGATTAACACAGATGTCAAATTTTAATATATTGAGTAGCAAACACAAAGTTTTGTATGGCACCACAAGATTCTGGGTGGATTTTTTTAGAGTTGAACTTTAATAAGGTGAGCGCCATAACTAAGAAGAAACCTTGCAATCTCCTAGCCAAATATATCATTCTTGATTACTTGCTACTATTTGATCAATTCAAAGCAGCCATCAAGCCAACAATACACTTACATTTAGCACTTTACTAACAAAGGGAGGAAAAAATGTACCATTTTCACTGTCTGGATGTTTCCTCAAAGCCAACTGGCTTCACTTTTGTCTAGTAAGGGCTAAGAATCAACCAGGGAGCCTTCTTTCGTATGTCTACACTGCACACTAATCCCAGGCTCTCGCTCAGGTTTATGGCCAAGCTCCCTTTCTATTCACACACAAATCCTAGGACTCTGTGAGGGAAGTGGGTCAGAGCCAAGTCCCACTGTGACTCAGGTCCAAGCCCTGCCATTTTGGAGTCTGGACACAGCTCAAGCTGCAGACCTGAGACAGAAGATCTGTGTAGTGCAGTATGGATGTGTTAGCACACTGTGAGACCCAGGTCCAGCAATTGTAAGTCCTGGTTTACAGTGCAGAGTGGATGCTCAAATGCAGCCTTGGAAACACTGGGTACGATTACACTGCAATAAAAAAAAAATGTAGCACCGAGTCTTAGAGCCCAGGTCAAATGACTTGGGCTTGGGCAGTGAGGCTAAAATAGCAGTGTAGACATTTGGTGCAGGCTTTCAGACCCTGCAAGGGGTGGGTGGGTCTCAGAGTCAGGGCTCAAGGCCGCATCCAAAAGCACACTGCAAGTCTATAGTCCCATGAGCCTGAGTCAGATGTCCTAGACCAGCCCTGGCTGTGCTGCAAATCTTTTATTCCAGTACAGATGCACCCACTGAGTCCATAAGCCCAGGTTCCATAGACCTGGATTTACAATGCAATGTAGACATACCCTTCCAGGCCCAGTCTTGGCTAGACACCAGAAAAGTACAGAAACTGCTCCATAGAGATTCATGAAAAGAAGATGCAGGTTCCATTGCAACCCAAAATGACTCATCCCTAGGGAATGCATATACACACTGAGCTGGAGGGATGGAAGAACAGAGCCTTGTGACACCCTACATGAAAGAGTTCTCAGGATAAAAGAGTAATGACCAACTATATTCAGGATCCCCTCAAGAAAAAAAAAGAACCAGATCAAGGTGTGCTATGCTTTACTTATCTTATCTTCAGTGTTTCAATGAACATAAGAACATACCAAAGGTCCATCTAGCCCAATATCCTGTCTTCCAACAGTGACCAATGCCAGGTGCACCAGAGGGAATGAACAGAACAGGTAATCATCAAGTGATCCATTTCCTGTCTCCCATTCCCAGCTTCTGGGAAACAGAGGCTAGGGACACCATTCCTGCCCATCCTGGCTAATAGCCATTGATGGACCTATCCTCCATGAATTTATTTAGTTCTTTTCTGAACCCTGTTATGGTCTTGGCCTTCACAACATCCTCTGGCAAGGAGCTCCACAGGTTAACTGTATGTTGTGTGAAGAAATACTTCCTTTTATTTGTTTTAAACCTGCTGCCTATTAATTTCATTTCATGACCCCTAGTTATTGTGTTGTGAGGAGTAAATGACACTTCCTTATCTACTTTCTCTACACAAGTCATGATTTTATAGACCTCAATCATATCTTCCCGTAGCCGTCTCTTTTCCAAGCTGAAAAGTCCCAGTCTTTATTAATCTCTCCTCATACGGAAGCTGTTCCATACCCCTAACCATTTTTGTTGCCCTTTTCTGAAGCTTTTCCAATTCCAATATATCTTTTTTGAGATGGGACGACCACATCTGCACACAGTATTCAAGATGTGGGCATACCATGGATTTACATAGAGGCAACATGATATTTTCTGTCCAATTTCCTATCCCTTTCTTAATTATTCCCAGCATTCTGTTTGCTTTTTTGCCTGCTGCTGCACATTGAGTGGATGTTTTCAGAGAACTATCCACAATGACTCCAACATCTCTTTCTTGAGCGGTAACAGCTAATTTAGACCCCATCATTTTATATGTATAGTTGGGATTATGCTTTCCAATGTGCATTACATATTACTTTACATTTATCAACATTAAATTTCATCTGCCATTTTGTTGCCCGGTCACCCAGTTTTGAGAGATCCTTTCCTACCTATTCACAGTCTGCCTGGGTCTTAACTATCTTTAGTAATTTTGTATCATCTGCAAATTTTGCCACCTCACTGTTTACCCCTTTTTCCAGATCATTTATGAATATGTTGAATAGGACTGGTCCCAGAACAGACTCCTGGGGGACACCACTATTTAGCTCTCTCCATTCTGAAAACTGACCATTTATTCCTATCCTTTATTTCCCATCTTTTAACCAGTTACTGATCCATGGAGAGCACCTTCCCTCACATCCCATGACAGCTTATTTTGTTTAAGAGCCTTTGGTGAGGGACTTTGTCAAAGGCTCTCTGAAAAAGTATCCTATATCCACTACTAGATCACCCATGTCCACAGGTTTGTTGCCCTCTAAAAGAATTCTAGTAGATTGGTCAGGCATGATTTCCCTTAACAAAAGCCATGTTGACTCTTCCTCAACAAATTATGTTAACCTATATGTCTGACAATATTGTTCTTTATTATAGTTTCAACCAGTTTGTCTGGTACTGAAGTCAGGCTTACAGGCCTGTAATTGCTAGGATCACCTCTGGAGCTTTTTTTAAAAGTTGGCGTCACATTAGCTATCCTCCAGTCATCTGGTACAGAAGCTGATTTAAATGATAGGTTACAGAATAAAGTTAGTAGTTCGGCAATTTCACATTTGAGTTCCTTCAGAACTCTTGGGTGAATACCATCTGGTCCTGGTGACTTATTGCTGTTTAATTTATCAATTTGTTCTAAAACCTCCTCCAATGATACCTCAATCTGGGACCGTTCCTTAGATCTGTCACCTAAAAAGAATGGCTCAGGTTTGGGAATCTTCCTCACATCCTCAGCAGTGAAGGAATTCATTTAGTTTCTCCACAATGGCCTTATCGTTCTTGAGTGCTCCTTTAGCACCTCGATTGTCCAGTGGCCCCACTGGTTGTTTAGGAGGCTTCCTGCTTCTCATATACTTTAAAAAAAATTGCTATTACTTTTTGAGTCTTTGGCTACCTGTTCCTCAAATTCTTTTTTGGCCTTCCTAATTATATTTTTTACATTTCATTTGCCAGTGTTTATGCTCCTTTCTATTTTCCTCACTAGGATTTAACTTCCACCTTTTTAAAGGATGCCTTTTTGCCTCTCTGCTTCTTTTACTTTGTTGTTTAGCCACAGTGGCTCTTTTTTGGTTCTTTTCCTATGTTTTTTAATTTGGGGTATACATTTAAGTTGAACCTCTATTATGGTGTCATTAAAAAGTTTCCATGCAGCTTGCAGAGATTTCACTTTTGGCACTGTACCCTTTAATTTCTGTTTAACTAACCTCCTCATTTTTGTGTAGTTCCCCTTTCTGAAATTAAATGCTTGTTTTGGGCCGCTGTGGTGTTTTTTCTGCCACAGGGATATTGAATTTAATTATATTACGTTCACTATTACCAAGCAGTCCAGCTATATTCACCTCTTGGACCAGATACTGTGTTCCACTTAGGACTAAATCAAGAATTGCCTCTCCTCTGGTGGGTTCCAGGATCTGCTCCAAGAAGCAGTCACTTAAGGTGTCAAGAAACTTTATCTCTGCATCCTGTCCTGAACCCCTCCTCCCTATACCATCGTCTCATCCACGCATTGAGACTCTGCAGTTCTGCCTGTCTAACTGGCCCTGCATGTGGAATTGGGAGCATCTCAGAGAATGTTACCATGGAGGTCCTGGACTTCAATCTCTTACCTAGCAGCCTAAATTTGGCCTCCAGGACCTCTCTCCTATCCTTCCCTATGTCATTGGTACCTACATGTACCATGACCACCGGCTCCTCCCCAGCATTACACATAAGTCTATCTAGATGTCTTGTGAAATCCGCAACCTTCACATCAGGCAGGCAAGTCACCATGCGGTTCTCCTGATCATTGCAAACCCAGCTACCTGTGTTTCCAATGATCGAATCGCCCATTAATAATATCTGTCTCTTTCTAATAGCTGGAGTTTCTTCCCCCAGAGAGGTATCCTCAGAAGGAGGGTCCCAACTATAGGATTGTTGCCCTCTGCTCCAGTTAGATGCTCTCCTTCCCTGGGACTTTCATCGTCCTCAACAGCACAGTGGCTGTCAGACCGGGGATGGAACCGTTCTACTGTGTCCCGGAAAGTCTCATCTATATACCTCTCTGTCTCCTCAGCTCCTCCAGTTCAGCCACTCTGGTCTCCAAAGCCCGTACATGATCTCTGAGGGCCAGGAGCTCCTTGCACCGAATGCATACATATGCCACCTGCACATAGGGCAGGTAATCATACATGCTGCATTGGGTGCAGTAAACTGGGTAGCCCCCACTCTGTTGCTGGACTTCTGCCTGCATTCTCTTTTTACTCCTGCAGCCAGTTCCTTTGTTGTTGTTTTGTTTATATCAAGGGGGTGTTTTTGGCTTTTAAGTTTAAAGAATGTTGGGTTCTAGCCCCTGCTCACACTCCCCCTCTAAACTCCCTCACCAAACTCCCCTGTTAGCTGCTCCCATTCCCTAGCTCCTCTGGTCACTTATGGTACATCTACAGTACGAAATTATTTCAAAATTATTCTATTCGAATTTTCGGAAGCTATTTTATACATTCGGTCTTCTGTGTCCCCACTAAAGCGCGTGAATTTGGCGGATTGTGTCCACTGTACCAAGGCGAGCATCAAATGTCGGAGTGGTGCACTGTGGGTAGCTATCCCACAGTTCCTGCAGTCCCCGCCACCCATTCGAATTCTGGGTTAAGCTCCCAGTGCATGACGGGGCAAAAACATTCTCGCGGGTGTTTCTGGGTGTGTGTCATCAGAAAGCTACGGCAGACAATCGTTTCACGCCTTTTTGGCATGCAGACTCCATACTGCTTTCAGCAGACAGTGCACCGCTGCTCTCCTGCTACTATGAATCCACCTCTCATTTCCTCTCATCTTCCTATGTAATCTCTACTATCTACTATTTCTCTTCCTCATCGAACACTTCCGCTGCCAACTCTGCTCCGTCACTGTGAACCGAGCAGCACAGCTTCTGCCGCCAACTCTGCTCTCCTGCTATTGCCACGCTTCCGAGCTTCTCCATGTTGTCTGTCCTGGCCTCCCACCTCCGTGAAAGCCACAGAAGACAACCATTTTCCGCCGTTGTTCGGCTACCGTGAACCGAACAGCACAGATTCCGCTGCCACTCTGCTCTCCTACGTTTTGCACCCTTTTTCCAGGATTACCCGTGCAGGCACCATAGCCATGGAGCCCAATCAGATCTCTGCTTCATGGTGCTGTTGTGCCAGGTTCATGCCATGGAACGCCGATTCTGGGCCCGAGAAACAAGCACAGATTTGTGGGACCGCATATTGTTGCAGGTATGGGATGATTCCCGGTGGCTGAGAAACTTTCGTATGCGTAGGGCTACTTTCATGGCACTTTGTGGCTTGCTGTCCCCTGCCCTGAAGCGCAAAGACACCAGAATGAGAGCAGCCCTCACAGTTGAGAAGCAAGTGGCCATAGTCCTGTGGAAGCTTGCAACGCCCGACAGCTACCAGTCAGTAGGGAATCAGTTTGCAGTGGGGAACTATACTGTGGGGGCTGCTGTGCTGCAAGTAACCAACGCAATCATTGACCAGCTGCTATCAAGGGTAGTGACTTTGGGAAATGTGCCATTGTGGATGGCTTTAATGCGCTGGAGTTCCCTAACTGTGGCAGGGCGATAGACGGAACGCATATCCCTATCTTGGCCCCGGAACACCAGGGCGGCCAGTACATAAACCGCAAGGGGTACTTTTCCATAGTGCTGCAAGCACTGGTGGATCACAAGGGACGTTTCACTGACATCAACGTGGGATGGCCAGGAAAGGTGCATGACGCTCGCATCTCCAGGAACTCTGGTCTGTTTGAACAGCTGCAGGAAGGAACTTACTTCCCAGACCATAAAATTACTGTTGGGGATGTTGAAATGCCTATAGTTATCCTTGGGGACCCAGCCTACCCCTTAATGCCATGGCTCATGAAGCTGTACACAGACACCCTGGACAGTAGTAAGGAGCAGTTCAATTATAGGCTGAGCAAGTGCAGAATGGCGGTAGAATGTGCTTTTGGATGTTTGAAAGCTCGCTGGTGCAGTTTACTGACTCGGTTAGATCTCAGCACAACCAATATTCCAATTATAATTGCTGCTTGTTGTGTGCTCCACAATATCTGTGAGAGTAAGGGGGAGACATTTATGGTGGGGTGGGAGGTTGAGGCAACCCACCTGGTGGCCAGTTTCACACAGCCAGACAACAGGGTGATTAGAAGAGCGCAGCAGGGCGTGCTGCACATCAGAGAAGCTTTGAAAGCCAGTTTCATTACTGGCCAGGGTACGATGTGAGAGTTGTGTTTGTTTCTCTTTAAGTTGCCTGCCCCCTATACATATATGAAAGGAAATAAAGTCACAATTGTTTAAAAACCATTCTTTATTATTTGTTGCACAAAACATTGAGAGAAATCAGAAGCTAGACGGGGGATGGGGGGTATTGGGTTAGGGGGGTGGCGGAGGAGGGAAGGACAAGTCTAGAAATGAAAATTTAGGATATGCCAGCTTTCTGCTGCTTCTGCAATCCTCTGGGGTTGACTGTGTGGGTCCCTGTAGCCTCCCCACCCCATGTTCTTGGGCGTCTGGGTGAAGAGGCTATGGAACTTGGGGAGGAGGGAGGGCGGTTATTCAAGGGCTGCAGTGGCAGTCTGTGGTCTTGCTGCCTTTCCCGCATTTGATCCACCATACAGCGGAGCATGTCAGTTTGCTCCCCCATGAGCTTGACCATAGCATTTTGACTGCTCTCATCGCTCACGTCCCTCTTCTCTTCGTATTCATGTAACGCTTTACGCGACTCCGCAACTGTTTGCCTCCACGCATTCAACTGCGCTCTATCATTGCGGGAGGACTGCATGAGCTCGGCAAACATGTCATCCTGAGTTCGTTTTTTCCGCCTTCTAATCCGGACCAGCCTCTGGGACGGAGTAGATAGGGGCCGCATTGAAACATTTGCACCTGCTGCAGGAGGAGAAAAAGGGAGGGTAGTATTTTAAAAGATACATTTTAGAGAACAAAGGGGACACTGTTTCTTAGTGAAACAGGCAATTCATAGTACACAGCACATGTTCTTTCTGTACAAGGTCTCATTTTGCCTCTTATATTGAAGTGCCTGCCACTTTGGTGTGAGTAAGCCATCACATGCGGCTAGGCAACAGAATTCAGCTTGCAGGCAGTCTGCGGGCTCTCTGTGATGATCGCTTCACACAACCCCCTTCCCCCCGCCCCCCCACACACACACACACACCGCGGGGCTCCGATGAGGCTCTGAGCAGGGATGAGCCCTTTAAACTAAACGCGAACAGCCCAGCGCGGCTGGGTTGCCCCCCACCCCCCATCGCATGACTCCGATCAAGCTCTCACTCACCAGAAGTGCCTTCTCCAGGGTCATGGTCCGGGAGCATGCCTGGGGGGTGGGGAGGGGTGGCTATTGACTCCAGCATTAAGAATAGTTCCTGGCTAGGGAGGGAAACAGATTCCCCACTTGCCTCCTGTGCACTGTCCTCCTCCTCCTCCTCCTCTTTGTCTTCCAAAAACTCATCCTCCTCACTCCGTGCTACTCCCCCCTTGCAGGTGTTCACAGACAGTGGTGGGGTAGTGGTGTTGTCACCCCCCATAATTGCATGCAGCTCATGGTAGAAGCCTCCCTGGCTTTTTGGTATGCTTGCCTAAGCTCCTTGATTTTTGTACGACACTGTTCTGTGTCCCTGGAGTAGCCTCTTTCCGTCACGGCCCTGGAGACTTTAGCTTACGTATTTGCGTTTCTTTTTTTGGAACGTAGTTCTGCCATAACAGATTAGTCTCCCCAACATGCAATGAGATCCAGTACCTCCCATTCAGACCATGCTGGAGCTCGTCTGTGAATCCGGGACTGCGTGGTCTCTTGAGATGATGGACTCTGCATCGTCGCCTGTGATGGTGGACTGTGCTGATGGTCACCTGTGCTGATGGTGACCAAATTGGAAATTCAAAAGTTTCCGGGGTTTTTACTGCCTACCTGGCTAGTGCGTCGGAGTTCAGAGTGTTGTCCAGAGTGGTCACAAGGGAGCATTCTGGGATAGCTCCCAGAGGCCAATATCGTTGAATTGCGTCCATGGTACCTGTAACCCGGAACTGCGATCTCGATTTTAGTGCTACTCCACTTCCCGAGGTGGAGTAAAGAAATCAGAATAAAGAGCCCTTTAAATTGAAAAAACTGGTTTGGTTGTGTGGAAGGAATTAGTTTTATTTCGAGGTAACTCGGCTAATTCCGAAATAACCGTGTACTGTAGACCAGGCCTCAGGAACGGGCTTTTTAAAGCTCTGGTCTCCCTGAGTAGCCCCTCCCTCTGGTTAAGGGTTGATGGGTGCTAAAAGGCTTACGGATCACAGCCTCGTTAAGAAGCTCTCAGCCTTGCCTGGCAGGCTGTTAGGCTCAACACACACACGGTCAGCACACAGTCCCACAAACAAACAAAAATATTTCAGTCAAGCAGCAAGCACACCACAAACACAGATACACACGCTACAGACAACAAACTTACCCCAACTACAGATGGAGTAATAATATAATGCCACCAATTGCAGGTGGAGTAATAAAAATAAAACAGCTATATAAGCAAAATAACAGTAACAAATTTAGTGTCCAGTTTTAGTAAATGCCATATCATTGCTGCAAAATTTTCAGTTAATACTTTTAAAAGATCCTCTTTGTTAAATTAATAAATATTCCACATTGCAACATTTCAACATGTTTCAAAAATCAAATCCATAACATAAAGAAACCTATTATAAATCAGCTGTGCACCTATTTACATATATACAATGAAGTCCTCTGAAATAAGTACCTAATCTAGCAATAAACGTATTGCAGGGATATATTTAGTGTTCACCAAGGCTAAGTGTTTAACAGGTCTCCATGGTATAATCTGTCAGTGCTGGAAGATTTTGCTGTGACTATAAAGCCATGAAAATTACTGCATAGCTCCACTAGGAGCTGTATGAGTTCCTTGTATCAAAACTATTACCAGAGTGCTTTGCCATTTTCATAGGACATAAACACAGATTTCACAGATTTCCTGAATTTTATATTGGGTATTTAGCTGCATCTTATCTCCCCACCATATATTTACACTCACAATAAATTAAGATCGGAATTTCAGATGTACTGCCAGCTTTATCAATTCTGTTCTAGTTTGCAAACTCTGTTTCCATTGGAGTTACAAACCATTCACATTAATAACTCCATTTAACATGCTATAAGGTTAACAACAACTGCAATCTTTTAGATGTCAAGACTAAATTCAGATAAATCTTGCACAGCCTAACTAGGTCTACTATATTTAGCAGTTTTAGTTAAAAAAAAAGAAAAATAAGTGTCTAGGGATGTTAGGAAACCATATTTGCATAGAGTATTTAATTGTTTTCTAAATGTATTTATCTAGTAGTAGAGTACAGCAATTCTGCTAAAACTGGAAAATCCATTTTTAATATAGTGCTATAGAAATCTCAGTGACGTAATATTCTTTAATAATAGCTGAGACATTATGTTTTTGCTTCTCTCTCTCTTTTTTATTAGTTTTTAATAAAGGTAAAAGACAAAACTGTTGAAAAAAATACCTAGCACGTCCTGGCATGTGGAAAATATGTTAGTTCTGAAGGAAATTAAGGGCGCATTTTCTCTGAATAATTATAGATCAGTTACGCTGCAGAATTCATATGCTGGTCACCAGGGTGGCGATGCCAGGTGCACAATTCCCACAGCAGCATCTGTCAGTTTATATCCACGCAACCATCCTCGATATAATACATCATCAAGAAACCAATGTCCTCCAGCACTCAATAGGTATAAGAAACCTTTCAATTAGAATACTTTCTTAGACTATTGCTCATTTCAAACAACTTCACAGAGAGATAGGTGTCTGTTTTCATCTTCGTTAAGAGGCTGCAAAGGTCTCAGAAAAGATAATCACGTCAAGGAATGCCCAGGTGGTCTGAATAGACCTTGATAATTCAACAGACAACTTTGGTACTAATGTTCCCCAATGATGCACAGGCTAAAAATGAAACATCCCAGTGGCCGAATATTATGTAAAACAGTTCTGTCGACACGTTATCTCAATAAGTTGACACTCCTTTTCTTTGTATTGATGTTTTATGTCAATAGTTACTTGTTAAAGCAAAAATAAGTACACATCTCAGGAAATGTTAAAAAAATTGGCTATTCCATGTGAAAATTTTGAAAAGCGTAAATCTAAGAGCCCCATGCAGCACTTTATATTCATACTAACATTTCCACTGATTTCAGTGAGAGTTTTGCCTGAGTAACAAGACCTGATCCCACAAGAGTATGGATGAGATATGAGAGAGAGCATCACTTGAGCCACTTATAGGGCTGCTGAATATGATGCTTGGTTACTTGCAGCATTATAGTTCAGTGAGAAAACTGTGTTTAGCCTATGTAATAAGTCATGTAAGACATAATGTTGATAGAAAACATCAAAAGCATTCTATGTCTGCAGCTGTTCCTTATGAGATCCTCTGTGCTCACTTTCACCTAAGATCAGTTCTTCCACACTGCCCATAAAGCAATACTTCAGAGTGGCAACAGGAGCATACTGAAATGAACGCTACAAACACGAGATAGATTCTAACCTGGAGTAATTTGGCATAGATCCACTGATTTCATTTACATAGCCAAGGATCTGGCCAATCTTCTGCATGCATAGGATTATACTGAAGCCATTACTTCTTGATCACACCCATCTCTACCTCTACCTCTGCCCTACCTCCCCCTTCCCCATTTCCCTCTCTCCAATGTAGGCATATTATTTGCATTGACGACTGTGCACATGTGCACATATCCAGAAGCCTCTCTGTGCTGAGCAGAGTAGCTGTTTCATTGCGGGCTTCTTCACACCTGTTTAGTCAGAGCCTAGCAGCATAGTTTTTAATGGGTGGAAATGCAACGAGAAAATAACAGAAAATCAGTTCCAAGAGATACATTTTTAGTTTTATTGAAAAAGGATGACTTGGCTTTTAGTACTGGAATAATGAAGACAATGGTATATCAAAGATTTAAGAAAGTATGTGACTGCTTGCCCAAGTGTGGAGAGTAGCTGTATGGGCACCACTTACAGCCAGTCTTATCAGAGTTCATAGCTAAAGGCTTTAAAAGTGATCTTCAAAGGGGAAAAATGGTGTGTGTGTTTTAGCTTCTTTCTGATGCATAAAGGCGGCCTGAACATTCTTGTCATAAAAGAACAAATGGTACACCCTCTCCTCCATCAGAAATTCACTAAAGAACTTAAGAAATCACAAGAATCAAGAACAGAAGGATGAGCAACTGAGAGGGAAATAGATTTTCAGTGAGATTATTTCAAATATGTTTTCTTATTACCTATGTAGTGCCAGTGACTAATGAACATTCTGTAGAAAGGATGTTTTATTAAAGATTTAGAACCCCCGAACCTTTCAGTTAAAAGTACAGATGCTCTGAGACCCCCCACGGATATCCTACAGCAAAAACAGATGATTAGATTTGACATGTATGATATTTTAAAAGTAAAACTAACTAATAACTCTTTATACATCAAAGAATAAAAAAAGATAGCCCACTAAAAAAATATTTACTGCTCACCTTCAAAGGGTATCTTTACTGGTGTTTCTAATTTTATTTTTCTACAGTCTTATCCTTTTGATTCTGGTTTTAAATAAGCAATACTTTTAACAGTTCCTTCAATTGTGGTTCTCTACTGCCATGACTGTAGGACACTATTAAATTAAACTAAAAGGGTCTGTAATTTCCTCAGACTGGGGATTAGAAAGTACATATAAAATAAGTTTAAATTGCCTTAATGTAAATAATGGAAGCCATTTCAACAGTGGGGAATAAATCTGTTGTGCGTGAAACAACTTTCACAGATAAAAACCCCATTATTTATTATGCTTATATGTGGAAAAGCACCGATGCAACTTTTATTTTTAATTTTCACAAAATCCTGTTTTTGTTTGTTTTTATATACCAGATCTCTTTCACAGATACTCATATACCATGGTGATGACTGCAGTGTAAATGCCTAAATCTGATTAGATAAAACAGACAAAAAGTCATGAGAAGAATTAAATGGAACCTAAGGGCAGCTCAATACGCATAAATGCCTATAACTACCATGGATCAAGGAAGCTGCAGTACAAAAATAAGGGACATTCACATGGAAGCCACAGCTTGAAGTATATTTTGGGAAGCCAGAAGTTTTGGGGGACTAGAACCACCTACCTCTTCCAAAAGGAGTAAACCTGCCTCCATGATGGAAGAATGCATAAAAATCTTCATAAAATCATAAAAAAAGCTGATACAACTCCTCTACATAGGTTACTCCAACATATGGGAGAATAGGACCTATATACAGTATCAAAGAGGCAGGATTTTAAAAGGAACCAACAGATTGAATTAATGATCAATTGAGAAAGTTTTACAATATTTGGGAAATTTTCCTGGAACATAAAAACAATTCAAATGTAGGAAAAAATTAAGAAAGTACAAAAGACAAGTGAAGATCTCAGACTTCTATATTGCCTTATTCTCTCTCTTCTTCTTCCATTTACTATGGTCATCCCTCTCCTTCATCCCTTCTTTGAGCTGCCTGTTGAAATTCCAAAGTTATACATATTGTGACAAATATATATAACGCCTCTGCCTTGGTGGGTCCTGCGCTTTTTGGCGGATTTACTCGCCTCAGAGGTTCACGGCAGCCCTCAGTTTGTCCGCTTCTGCTAGAGGCTCGAACTTGCTGTTCACTCAGCTAATCTCATCACTGGCCAGCATGCGGGAAATGGAGAACAATCCCCGCAGTCTTTGTGTCCCACCTAGAGGGTCGGGGACAGGCCAAAGCCCTTTCCAAATTAGACCTTCCCTTCTGGTGTTTCTCACAGACCAGGTCAACTCCTCCTGTGTCCAATCAGGGGATGGGGGGAACCCAAGCCCACCCCCTACACATTGGTTTCCAGCCCAGGGCCCTGTGGATAGCAGCTGTTTACAATGTCCCCTGTATCAGCTGCATGACAGCTACAACTCCCTGGGCTACTTCCCCATGGCCTTCCCCCAGCACCTTCTTTATCCTCACTGCAGGATCTTCCTCCTGAAGCTGATCACGCTTGTACTCCTCAGTCCTCCAGCAGCACGCCTTCTCACTCCCTGATCCTTGCACCCTCCCTCACCTTTTTAAACCAGGTGTCCTGATTAGCCTGCCTGCCATAATTGATTCTAGTAGGTTCTTACTTGGCTCCAGGTATCTTAATTTGCTTGCCTGTCTTAATTGGTTTTAGCAGGTTCCTGATTGAACTAGGGCAGCCTCTGCTCTGGTCACTCAGGGAACAGAAAACTATTCATTCAGTGGCCAGTATATTTGCCTTCTACCAGACTCCTGTACCCCACTGGTATGGGTCTGTCACATATCCCTCTCGCCTGCTCAACACCAAGGGGTTGGGCAGCTTGGGACGCCAGACAGTGCACACATGACAAGCTATCGGCATTGCCGTGATGGCTCCCTGCTCTGTGTTTCACACAGAACTGGAAAGTTTGGTGGGATAAGAACCGCCTGGTCACCCATGCATTCTTCTCCTTGTTCCACTGCATCCATTGAAGAGGAGCATGGTTGGTTACGAGGAAAAATCTGTGCCCAAGCAGGTAGTAGCACAACGTTTCCATGGCCCATTTTACGGTGAGGCACTCTCTCTCCACCACTGAATATTTCTGTTCCCTCAGAAGAAGTTTCCTACTGAGGTAGAGAATTGGGTGTTCCTCCTCCCTGACCATCTGTGATAGGATGGCCCCCATCCCTTCTTCTGATGCATCTGTCTGCAGGATAAATTCCTTGGTGAAATCTGGGCTATTAGTATGGGGTTACTTCAGAGGGCAGTCCGTAAGTCTGTGAACGCTCTCTCTGCTGCATCAGACCATCTCACCAGATCAGATCCATGGGCCTTCGCTAGGTCTGTCAGAGGGCTTGCCCTTGTGGCAAAGTGGGGGATAAATCATCAGAAATACCCCACCACACCTAGGAATGCCCAGACTTGTTTCTTGCAACTTGGATGGGGCCAATTTTGGATGGCCTCTAACTTATTCAGTTGGGGTTTTACCAGACCTTTTCCCAAAATCTAGCCAAGATATTTGGCCTCTGTAAACCCTACGGTGCACTTGGCAGGGTTTGCTGTAAGGCCAGCTTGCCTGAAGGTATCGAGGACTGCCTCCATCTTCTCTAGGTGGGTTTCTCAGTCTGGGGTATGAATGACCACATTGTCCAGGTAGGCAGCAGCATAATGATTATGAGGGCGTAACAGCTTGTCCATGAGGCACTGGAAGGTAGCTGGGGCCCCATGTAGTCCAAGGGAGGACAGTATATTGGAAAAGACCCTCTGGTGTAGAGAACACAGTCTTTTCCTTTGCCTCTTCGGCAAGGGAAGTCTGCCAGTACCCGTTTGTCAAGTCTAGGGTAGTCAAGTACCGGGCATTGCCCAGACGGTCCACTAGTTCATCTATGCAAGGTATGGGGTATGCGTCCAACTGGGATACCTCGTTTAGTCGCCGGAAGTCATTGCAAAACCTTGTGGTGCCATCAGGTTTGGGCACTAACATGACTGGGCTGGACTACTGTCTGTGGGATTCTTCAATGATCCCCAACTCCAGCATTTTTCTTACTTCTCCTTTTATTTCCTCCTTTTTGGCTGCTGGCACCCAGTGGGGCCTCATTGTTACTCTGGCCCCCGATGGTGATGTGTCTCGGTTATTCGACCTGGTGTTGTTGAGAACACATCTTGGTTCCGGAAGATCATCTCAGACACTTCATTCTTCTGGTCTGGCATTAAATTGGGAGACACCTTCACCTGTTCGGAAGGTTTGTTTTCATGGGGTAGGTCTTTCTGGACAGCTGCACATGCTTCTTGTGCATGCCAGGGTTTCAGAAGGTTGCCATGATATATTTGCTCTTGTTTCTGATGTCCTGGTTGTTGCACCTTGTAATTTACCTCCCCTACGGGTTCAACTATTTCGTAGGGTCCTTGCCACTGGGCAAAAAGTTTACTCTTTGTTGTGGGTACCAACACCATTACTCGGTCTCCGGGCTGGAACTGCCAAACTTTGGCTTGGCAACTGTACTGAATTCGTTGGGCCTCTTGAGCCTTCTTTAGGTGTTCCTGCACAATGGGAGTGACCCGTGCTATCCGGTCCCTCATTTGTAACACATGCTCAGTTACATTCTTCCCCTCATTGGGCTCCTCCTCCCAAATTTCCTTGGCTATGTCCAAGATGCTGTGGGGGTGGCACCCATATAATAGCTCAAAGGGAGAAAACCCAGTTGAGGCCTGAGGTATCTCCCGGATGGCAAACATAAGGTATGGTAGTAGGGTGTCCCAATCCTTCCGGTCTTGACTTACCACCTTCCTTATCATAGCCTTCAGGGTTCGGTTGAACCTTTCTACCAGCCCATCGGTCTGTGGATGATAGACCAAAGTCCTCAGGGTATGTATGTGGAGAAGGTCACATAGGTCCCTCTTTAGTTTTGACATAAATGGGGTTCCTTGCTCTGTCAGTATCTCCTTTGATAGCCCCACTTCAGCAAAGATCCCAATTAGCTCTTTGGCAATTGTTTTAGAGGCTGTGTTCCGCAAGGGGACGTCTTCTGGATACCGTGTAGCATAGTCCAGAACAACAATTATATATTGGTGGCCCTGGGTAGACTGTCCCACTAAGTCCATGGCTATTCGCTCAAATGGGACCTCTATGATGGGTAGCGGTAACAAAGGTGCCCTCAAGTGGGGACGGGGACTGTGCAGCTGACACTCTGGGCAGGAGGCGCAGTATCTCCGCACTTCTTCGTGCACCCCAGGCCAGAAGAACCGTTTTAGGACCATGCCAGGGTCTTTTCTACCCCCAAATGCCCCCCCCCAAAAGATAACTATGGGCAAGTTAATAGAGCGTTCTGGTGTTTTTGAGGTACTAGAAGCTGCTGTGCCTTCTGCCCTTGTACTGATGCAATCTGGTACAAGAGATTCTTTTCCATTATGAAGTAGGGTCCTGGTCCCTGGGTTTTCCCTTCCACAGGGACCCCATCGATTTCGGTCACCTCCTTCCTAACGTTGTCGTACCTTGGGTCTTCAGCTTGGTCTCATCCAAAATTTTCTCTCCTGGGGCTAATCTGCCCGTGCTCGAGGGGGCCAGTCTCTGTTGCCTCTCCTGGTTCAGAGACATTAGGGTGGGCGTCAGGCTCGGGCGCCTCCTCCTCTGGGGCAGCCTCCTTTCCAGCTATCCTGGTCCGCCTGCCACAAGGGTGACCCTCTGTCCCTGGGCCACGATCCGGGTCCCCAAGGCCTTAGCTGCCTTTCTTTCCCTTTTCATCTTTCTACCCTGCCTGGGAGTAGAGAACAAATCTGGAGATTTTCAGAGAAGATTGGGGGTTTACAAACTACTGTGGATGTCTCACTAACTTCAAGGTTTCCCCCTTTCTCCAATCCCCCTACCGGGAGTAAGTCTCCAAACCCTGGAAAGTCCCTCCCTATGAGCACCGGGTATAGAGGTTTAGGGACTACACCTGCTGCTACCTCAGTGGTGTTCCCCTGGATTTCAATTTTTACTGGAATGGTGGGGTAGTAACTAACTGTCCCATGGACAGGTCACCCCTGTGCGCTTTGCCTGCAGCAGCTGACTACGCTTCACAAGCTTCCCTGAAATAAGCGTGATCGCACTCCCAGAATCAACCAGTGCCATGGTCTCTGACCCATTTAGTTTTACTGGTCTAGTGTACATATGCGGGGTTAGTGGATTAAGGAGCATGGGTCTGCCCAGTTCCCCAGGTTACACTGCATAGGCTCCTCGGCATTGGGACACTGTGCAACTATGTGTCCCCGCTCCCTGCAAGTGTAACATCTGTATGGGGCCCTAGGCATTCCCCGGTCTCTTGCTTTGGGTAGTCTAGTGACACTATCCTCTTCCTCCTCAGTGCTCCGACTCTTTATGGCCTCCGATGGGTCTTCAGCCCCTCTCTTTTTCCATCTGGGCCCTCCTGGTGGCCCCGTTGCCCGAGCTCCAGGGCTTGGGGCTGCTAGTTTAACCCGGGGTGCTTCTTCCTTAACTGGTTGGGTCAGCTCCCTCGCCATCCTTCGCCTCTCTACCAGTGCGACAACCTCGTTGTAGGTGGAGGGTTCGTTCTGGCTTACCTAGGCACGAAGGTCTGGCGGCAGTCCTCCCGTGTACCGGTCAATGATCAGAACCCCTAGTATCTCCTCCGGACTCTGGGACTCAGTTCGTAACCACTTTCATGCGAGATGGATGAGGTCATATAATTGAGACTGCGGGATTTTGTTTTCCTGGTACCTCCACTCATGACATCGCTGGGCCTGCACTATGGTCGTTACCCCAGATCTGGCCAGGATCTCTGCTTTCAGCTGGGGTAGTCTGCCGCAGCCTCTTCAGGCAAATCATAGTAGGCCTTCTGGACCTCCCCACACAGGAACGGGGTGAGGATGCCAGACCACTGTTCTTGGGGCCAAGCCTCCCGCAGGGCTGTCCTCTCAAATGCCAGGAGATATGCCTCTACGTCATTCTCCTGAGTAATTTTCTGCAGCCAATTGCTGGCCCGTATGATCTGCGTCCCATCATGGCCACGGTTCAGCTCTGTAAGGGCCTTTACCTGGTTTACAAGTTCCTGCAACATAGCACGGTCTTGAGCGGCCTGGTCCATTAACAAGCGATTGGTCTCCTGCTGCAGCTTAACTGCCTCCTGTTGGGCGGCTGCCTGGACACGGGTAGCCTCCTGCTGGGCAGCCGTGGCTTGTATTAGTGCCCGCACTATGTCATCCATTGTGGTGGTGGGAAGAAAAAAAAACCCCTCTCTCTCTCTTTTTTTTTTTTTTAAACTTTTTTTTTTAAAACACACCCTTCTTCTGCTGCACTGTGCACCTAGATCCCACCCCTGACACCAGCTGTGACAAAGTTCCTCCTCTGCCTTGGTGAGTCCTGCGCTTTTTGGTGGATTTACTCGCCTCAGAGGTTCACGGCAGCCCTCAGTTTGTCTGCTTCTGCTAGAGGCTCAAACCTGCCATTCACTCAGCTAACCTAATCACTGGCCAGCATGGGGGAAATGGAGAACAATCCCCGCAGTTTTTGTGTCCCACCTAGTGGGTCGGGGACAGGCCAGATCCCTTTCCATATTAGACCTTCCCTTCTGGTGTTTCTCACAGACCAGGTCAACTCCTCCTGTGGACGATCAGGAGTTGGGGGGATGGGGGGAACCCGGGCCCACCCTCTGTACCAGGTTCCAGCCTGGGGCACTGTGGATAGCAGCTGTATTAGCTGCGTGACAGCTTCAATGAAATGAATGAAAAATATAACTGTTGAAAAGTCCCCTTTGGCCATAGAGCTGATCACAGGGTAACTATATTGAAGTGCTATGCTACAAGAAGTCCTTTTAGTTACATTCATACAATAGCAATAAAATGTCAAAGACTGAAAAATGAAGTTGATTTCCTTCTGCTTTGTGTTCATAGTGTTTTATTACAGGGTTGGTCTGGATTGATGAATTACTGGCATGGAGTTTTGAAAATTGTTTTATAGACCACTGGACCAGGGGGATGAGGTAGATGAGGCTTTCTTCAGGCAACTCGCAGAAGCTACTAGATCGCACGCCCTGGTTCTCATGGGTGACTTTAATTTTCCTGATATTTGCTGGGAGAGCAATACAGCGGTGCATAGACAACCCAGGAAGTTTTTGGAAAGCGTAGGGGACAATTTCCTGGTGCAAGTGCTAGACGAGCCAACTGGGGGGGAGCTTTTCTTGACCTGCTGCTCACAAACAGGGAAGAATTAGTGGGGGAAGCAAAAGTGGACGGGAATCTGGGAGGCAGTGACCATGAGTTGGTTGAGTTCAGGATCCTGACACAGGGAAGAAAGGTAAGCAGCAGGATACGGACCCTGGACTTCAGGAAAGCAGACTTCGACTCCCTCAGGGAGCGGATGGGTAGGATCCCCTGGGGGACTAACATGAAGGGGAAAGGAGTCCAGGAGAGCTGGCTGTATTTCAAGGAATCCCTGTTGGGGTTACAGGGACAAACCATCCCGATGAGTCGAAAGAATAGTAAATATGGCAGGCGACCAGCTTGGCTTAACGGTGAAATCCTAGTGGATCTTAAACATAAAAAAGAAGCTTACAAGAAGTGGAAGGTTGGACATATGACCAAGGAAGAGTATAAAAATATTGCTCGGGCATGTAGGAATGAAATCAGGAGGGCCAAATCGCACCTGGAGCTGCAGCTAGCAAGAGATGTCAAGAGTAACAAGAAGGGTTTCTTCAGGTATGTTGGCAACAAGAAGAAAGCCAAGGAAAGTGTGGGCCCCTTACTGAATGAGGGAGGCAACCTAGTGACAGAGGATGTGGAAAAAGCTAATGTGCTCAATGCTTTTTTTGCCTCTGTCTTCACGAACAAGGACAGCTCCCAGACTGCTGCGCTGGGCATCACAACATGGGGAGTAGATGGCCAGCCCTCTGTGGAGAAAGAGGTGGTTAGGGACTATTTAGAAAAGCTGGACGTGCACAAGTCCATGGGGCCGGACGAGTTGCATCCGAGAGTGCTAAAGGAATTGGCGGCTGTGATTGCAGAGCCATTGGCCATTATCTTTGAAAACTCGTGGCGAACGGGGGAAGTCCCAGATGACTGGAAAAAGGCTAATGTAGTGCCAATCTTTAAAAAAGGGAAGGAGGAGGATCCTGGGAACTACAGGCCAGTCAGCCTCACCTCAGTCCCTGGAAAAATCATGGAGCAGGTCCTCAAGGAATCAATCCTGAAGCACTTACACGAGAGGAAAGTGATCAGGAACAGTCAGCATGGATTCACCAAGGGTAGGTCATGCCTGACTAATCTAATCGCCTTCTATGATGAGATTACTGATTCTGTGGATGAAGGGAAAGCAGTGGATGTATTGTTCCTTGACTTTAGCAAAGCTTTTGACACGGTCTCCCACAGTATTCTTGTCAGCAAGTTAAAGAAGTATGGGCTGGATGAATGCACTATAAGGTGGGTAGAAAGTTGGCTAGATTGTCGGGCTCAACGGGTAGCGATCAATGGCTCCATGTCTAGTTGGCAGATGGTGTCAAGTGGAGTGCCCCAGGGGTCGGTCCTGAGGCCGGTTTTGTTCAATATCTTCATAAATGATCTGGAGGATGGTGTGGATTGCACTCTCAGCAAATTTGCGGATGATACTAAACTGGGAGGAGTGGTAGATACGCTGGAGGGCAGGGATAGGATACAGAGGGACCTAGACAAATTGGAGGATTGGGCCAAAAGAAACCTGATGAGGTTCAATACGGATAAGTGCAGGGTCTTGCACTTAGGATGGAAAAACCCAATGCACAGCTACAGACTAGGGACCGAATGGCTAGGCAGCAGTTCTGCGGAAAAGGACCTAGGGGTTACAGTGGAAGAGAAGCTGGATATGAGTCAGCAGTGTGCCCTTGTTGCCAAGAAGGCCAATGGCATTTTCGGATGTATAAGTAGGGGCATAGCGAGCAGATTGAGGGACGTGATCGTTCCCCTCTATTCGACATTGGTGAGGCCTCATCTGGAGTACTGTGTCCAGTTTTGGGCCCCACACTACAAGAAGGACGTGGATAAATTGGAGAGAGTCCAGCGAAGGGCAACAAAAATGATTAGGGGTCTGGAACACATGACTTATGAGGAGAGGCTGAGGGAACTGGGATTGTTTAGTCTGCAGAAGAGAAGAATGAGGGGGGATTTGATAGCTGCTTTCAACTACCTGAGAGGTGGTTCCAGAGAGGATGGTTCTAGACTATTCTCAGTGGTAGAAGAGGACAGGACAAGGAGTAATGGTCTCAAGTTGCAGTGGGGGAGGTTTAGGTTGGATATTAGGAAAAACTTTTTCACTAGGAGGGTGGTGAAACACTGGAATGCGTTACCTAGGGAGGTGGTAGAATCTCCTTCCTTGGAAGTTTTTAAGGTCAGGCTTGACAAAGCCCTGGCTGGGATGATTTGATTGGGGATTGGTCCTGCTTTGAGCAGGGGGTTGGACTAGATGACCTCCTGAGGTCCCTTCCAACCCTGATATTCTATGATTCTATATATGGCTGTGTTGGGGCCCAATTCTGCTCCAAAAGCCAGTTCCATAGATTCAATTTTGTCTAATGAGAGCAGGATCAGGTTCTTATTTTGGGAGTGGGGGAGAGAAGAAAAGGATGAATAACATCTTCTTTGTCAACAAAAAAAAGAAAGATACGCCAGATTTGTGGTGTTGGTCTATAGTATTACCAACCTTAGCACTGTTCTTTTCCCTCTTATAACATGATATCGCAGACAAAACCCACAAGATGCTATTCCACAAAGTTCTTTAAAAGAAAATGATCCTTCAAAAACATGAGATAAATGTCAACTTACTATAAAATGCAGTTTCCCCTTAAATATTATAAAAGCAAAATTAAAAGCTACAATAATATTTTGATGTGATTATTTCAGGTGTTGCGTATGATATCTGAGTACCCTACTCCTCATGAAATGAAGTGTTTATCAAGTATGATTGTTTTGCCATGTTTTCATTGAGTGCACCATCTTCTGAAGTTCACTGACGTGTATAACTGAGTATCCTCGTACACTTACAGTATATGACAGAGATAGTCTAGGAATTACAGAAACACATTCTCATACAGGAAAAATTACTCCCTGTTTTAATTTGTAAATATAATACATAAATGATAGTATCTGGTACTTTGAGCCTGATCCTGAAAGCTTTTACCCATCCAATTAGTCCCACTAAAATGCACACTACTTCCTTTCTTGTTCCCATTTTTCTTATTTATTCCCCTACTTCTGCCATACCCCCTCATTTTACCTCTACCCTCAAAAGAAGACCAACAATAAAACATAAAACTAATTATATTGTGTCAGTCCTCACCATGTTCATTTGCCTATGTTACATCACCATATACCACCCCTCATCTGTTCTTGTGTCTTTTAAAATTGTAAGCTCTCAGCAGCAGGGACTGTCTCTTTATCTGTATTAGAACAGCACCCACCACGATGTGACCACAATCTTGATTGAGGCTGTTGAATGCTACTCTAATATAAATGTTTAATTAGAATAATAACTGACTGAGTAATAAGGGCTTGCAGGGTTGGTTTTTTATGTAATGTCTTTCATCCATGGATTTCAAAGCACTTTACAAAGGTGACTTATCTCCATTTTTAACTGGAGAAATGAAGATGTTAGGTGGTTTGGCCAGAGTCAGGAAGAAACTGCAGGTTCCAACTTGCCACCATTTCAGCTAGTCACTAGTCAAGCTACCTCTCTTATATATGCTAAAACCTTCATATCGTATTTCATTTCCATGAATTATGCTCAGGTTACTAAACATTTTTCATAGCTCTTCATGATTCCTTATTTACTATCACATCATTTTCTTCTGCATGTTTAATTTCAACATGCTGACATATCAAGTTTTTCCACAGAAAGCCCCAAAAGCATGGCAGGAATTACAAAATACTGCTTTTTTCTTCAAAGCTGAGCATTGCTGTTTTGCAAGTGTTATCACTCTTTCCATGTAGCAGCATGAATTATACTTTTTTCCACCTACTTATTTTTTTACTGACCTCCTGTGGCATTTAAGTGTAGAAAAGAAAGTATTTCAAGGTTGCATGTGTCACTCTCAGAGATGTGAGGTTCCGATTGCCTGCAGAGGCCATTTAAAAAAACGTTAGTGCTGTCCTGGGAAAAGCATCCCTTGGACACACTCTCTCTCATCCATAACAAAAGAGATTCTAAATAATAATAAGTGTGGGAAAATATTGTTTCTCTTTGACCACTGGTGTAGGAAACCTGGATGTATCATAAAGTCTGGTGAAGAGGAGAAGCATGTAGAGGCAAATAATGGGAAAATAGGACACCTATGGAGCATGTTCAAACTCTAGGGAGTAGCTTTTCATTAAGATTAAAAAGGGAAATGAAATGCAATCCTTTCACTAGCTTTGCAGGAAAGTAAGTATACAGTAGCAATCCGTTCCACTCTTGGTTCTAAAACGTTTATTCATTTAAACCTTTATTCACATAAGACAATTATGTTGTATAATTTGCTTTGGGAAGCAGCAAGTTTAACTGATTTTTAAAAGGTTTATTCTAACTATTGCATTTTATCTTTGGGCTTCAGATACTGTAGTTTCACCTTGCAACAATTTTATTTCTTTAACAAGTATTAATATTTACACATGAATTTAAGAGTCAGAGGCTAAAGGATGGAATATCTTTACAAAATAATTTCATCTCTGTTGATCAACAAGACTACAGCAGTTGGATGGAAAGTTCATATTTTCAGAAAATGGATCTCTTCTCACTAACAGGCTGACTGTTTATTCAATATCTGATTTCTACAAGAAGAGCAGAAAGCATTGTAGTTCAATGTACTCCTAATTTTAAAATGACCATGGCATTTCATACTTCATTAAGTTGCATGCCTCCTTCCAATTACACTAATTATTATAACTGCATACAGGTGCTGGTTTCAAATGTGGCATTTCAAAAAAAGTCCTCTAATTTTTTTTCCTACCAACATCTCCAGGGGGCTTCTTGCGCTGGCAAAATTCAGTTATGTGCAGAAACCACAGAATCTCTTTAGTTTTGCTGGACTGAATAATTCGAATCTTGCCTTGTTATGCACTGTCTTTTACAGTCTACCTTTCTGCACATAGTTCAATGGAGGGCAAATAATACAAGGCAATGAAAGGTGAAATTTCTAATATACAGTACCTCAAAGAGTCTTGCCATATCAGTGGTGAAAAGAAACTCAACTGTCAGTACTGAACACTGTGAAGGCTAAAAAGACACAATACCCAGGGCCTTTAGATACTTTCTTCCTAAACGGCTTATCTTTCTATTTCTTTTCTGAGAATGATGGGAGTTCAGAAAGTGTATATCAAATCATTTTATAGTCCCTCATTCCTGTCAGCCACAGCTTTGTGTATTTGACATAAATTATGTGCTGGATAGTTCTTCCTAAAAGCACAAGTGAATTAACTAGTTTGAGTGTGTCAATCAGATAGGTTTATCTTCCAATTTTATGCAGGTCCATCCTGTAAAGAAACACAAATTTTGAGGGTGTCTTTTACTATAATGCAAATGAATCAGGCAGATGCATATAGAGTGCACTTTTTGAGCAGCATGAAGTAATTCTTGCTTTGGACTGACACTTGATATAGGTTTCTTTAAGCAGCTGCTGGATATTTGGGACAAACATCCTGGCTAGTGCAAAAAATGTGGACCATACCTTCAGGACAAACTGTCGGACTCAGAATAACAGTTAAGAAACAGAATCTGATGTCTCATGCATCAACGGGATCAGCTGAGGAATATTTCCAATCATGCTAGGCAGATTGTAAAGTTGCAAGACCCACTGGCTTCCTTGGATGGTCTATTCAAGTCTATGACCATAGTGGTTTCAACAGAACACAGTACAGAAATCAGCAAGGACCAAATAAAGGAAAATTATTGTAAAATATTATTATGGACAATGATCTGAAAGTTACATTGGGCTGAACAAACAGAAACAATTGGATAACAAATCTATCCCAAATCTTATGGGACTCCTGAATTAGAATGTACTGCAGAGGATTCAATATACATTGAGAAAAACTATCATAATGGAAGTTTGGAATGGCAGTAGAAGGTTAGGGGGAAATATGATTCTTACGATTTCCGATGTAACAGATTGCTGCTCTATTTTGATAACAAAAGCAAAGAATGTTCTTATTTGAGTCTAGCTATGCAAAAGGGGAGACTTGAGCCAGTGGTGATTAAAGGAGATTGGAAAGACTGCTTGATTAACCCCTTTTATGGGAGGAAGCTTGAGGGAGGAAAACCCCTGTGAGAATCTCCTTGCACGGGTCCCCAGAATCATTAATTTGGGGGGCTGTTGGGTTTTCCCTGACAAAAAGTGAACTTTATGGGACATCCAGAAACTATGAGAATCCCAGAGAATCTGTGGGAAGGGAGGGCTATTCATGGGGAAGCCCCATGGCTGTGCAGTACCTCTGACATTAAGCTGATGCTCGCTCTTCTCCTGGCAGTGCAGGTTCAGTGGAGCCAAACTGCTCCACTGGAGTCAAACCAACAGTGAAGTGACCAACAGTCTCCAATATAGGTATAACATTATCTTAAAACATGTTAACCTCTCTTTTTTCTAAAATGTAACTGTTTTTTAAAAAATGTTAGGGATCTCCAAAAGCAGATTAATGCCACCACCTATTATCCCCACTCCCAGCCCCCAACAAGCTTGTGCTAAGCACAGTTCAGCAACTCAGGAGAATCTGGGTCCACATGTGTGTATTCAAACACATATTTCACTTACTTCAACTGACAAAAGAAAGTTTTACTGCTTTTCACTTCTGACAGCACCCAAGCTGGATTCTTTTCTGGTTCACACATGAACCAAATTATTTAACTAAGCTTGTGCCTATAGGAGAAAATTTGCACTGGTTTAATCTAGTTAAACCAGTGCAAACCTTTAATGTAAATCCACTTAGACCAATTAAGCCCTCACTTAAATTAGTTTAGCTTTATTCAGTAATTTATTAACTCCACCTAAGACCAGGTCTACACTACACACCTATATCGGTATAAGTGTGTTGCTCACGGGTGTGAAAAATCCACATCCCTGAGCGACATAGCTATACTGAGCTAACCCTCCATGTAGACAGTGCTATGTCAATGGGAGAGCTTCTCCCTTCAACACAGCTACCGTTTCTCAGGGAGGTGGATTAACTACACCGATAGAAGAAGCTCTCCCGCCAGCATAGGAGTGTCTTCACTAAAGCAATATAGTGGTGCAGCTACAATGGTGAAGACAAGCCCTAAAACATATTAAATGAGGGTTAAATGGTTTAAAAATATCTAATGAGCGATTCGCCCCATTTAATTGGATTGATTCAAAAATAATTCAGATAAAGCAGTGTAACTTTTTTTTTTCAGATAGGAATGTCTTAAGTTCCAACTACAGTCTCACTGTATCAAAACAAACTTTTCCTTCGCTTACTCTTGTGCAGCCCCACTGAAGGCAAGTACAGCATTTTGCCTGCAGAAGGCTTGCTCCACAAGCCTGGAAGAACCCAGCTTAACTTTCAGATCCCAGAAGACTTTGCAGGGCTGGCAGAAAAAAACACACCATTTTTTTTATTTGTAGACTGAGGAAATCTAGCATGGAAATAAATCATTGAGACCCAATACAAGTAGAACTCCATAATGCCATTTTTACAAAATTACTTCTCAGAGCAGAAGTACCTTTTACAGAGACAGTGTTAACGGGTCCTCCACAAAGGGATGTTTCTCTTATCTTTCAATGCAATCATCCTGGGAATTTTTACCCATTCCTTCACACTTTACTTATTCCAAGCCAACTCTATAGCCAGGGCTGGCCCATGGTATATCACATTGTAACATGAACCTCTCACCCTATACAGGACTATAAAAAAGTTACCCACTCTCAGATTCTTTTGAGGAAGCTCTGGGAACACAACATCCCAGCAGCCACACGGTCAGGACTGATTTTAATATGTATACATTTGCCCATTTAAGATTTTAAAGCAGCATGCAACACCCAGAATACACAGGGTAACTACAACAGGTAATTTCTAATTTCCATTAACTGGGGAGCGAGAATCCCAGAGTAGTCACTAAACTAACTCAGAGGGCAGCTGGTTTAGCCATATTTTCCACTTCAGCTGCTTTTGCTGACTTTCTAGGTGTTTGTTTCTTTTTGATTTGGCAGCTTCTTTTTCCTCTTCATAAAGTTTACTAGTCTCATAGCACAATTCCATGACTCCAGCTGAAAAAGTACTTAAATGTCTCTTTGCCTTTCTGACCACAATTCCACTAGATGTATCAGCTAAGACATTGTTACCGTGGTGTAGGTTTGTATCCCTCCCTGGGCACCTGGGATCATCACCCCAGCAATTTCCTCAGTCTTTGCTAACCTAATGTCTGAACTTAGCTTTTCTAGACCTTAAAACTTCATAGCAAATGTGCCATTAGGCTAGTGGCTGAATACACCTAAAATTGAAGCCTTAAGAGAAACTTAACTTAATAATATGTTCCAAATTGAACCAGATATTGTATTGCACTTCAGCTTTTATAAGGAAGAAAGAAATAACTCCAGTAAAATAAAAAATTCATTTCTGAAAGAAATTTGGAGTTGTTGAATTTTACTGCTACAGAAAATAAAAAGGCATAACAAAAGTCTATAAAAACATTCTACAGTTTAAGTTGGTCTGATTTTCTGATTTAGTAAGATTAAAACACATATCTCCAATTGTTTTCCTGGAGGAGAGACAGCGGGCAGCTATTTTAAATGATTTTTCACCAAGCAACCTTTTGAAATTCTGAAATAGTCGTGCTATTATACTCTTCCCAGTGTTTTTGCTAGAGGCTAAATTATTGTCAAATTGTCAGGAGATCATGTGGTTAGGGTTAATGCTGTGGGCTACTGACTATATCAACCAGTATGAGGGACAGTACTGTAAATGCAGACAACTCTACTGATCCTTTTGCAAGCTTAAAAGTTTAGTATATAGGCAGTTTATCAAATTAGAAGTGTACAGAAATTCAGTTTCTAAATGTTTCTAAAACATTATTTTTAATGAGTGCTTTTTCCTCACTGAGGTATTATTATAGAATTTTAAAAATTGCTAGGTAATTGCAGGGGCTCACCAAGGGCAGGCAGGTTTAAGAAACTCCAAGAATTATCTATTGATCATTAATTTTCTATTACTTTGATATGTAAACAATTACTGATACTTATATGAAATGGAGAACATTTATGCATCCTTTTTTTTTAAAAAAATCTTTCCTCCCCATATTTCCATGCATACTATTTGGATGTTTTGTTTTAATAAAGACCGTGGAGTTAAAAACTGACATTCGCTAACAATGCACTCCAACAAACATCTAATGAAATCTTTCACAGGCTTACTGCCTTTCAAAAGAGAGGGATTATCTAAGGGTATGTCTACACTATGAAATTAGGTCAAATTTACAGAAGTCGATTTTTTAGGAAGCAATTTTATACAGTCGATTGTTTGTGCCCCACTAAGCGCATCAAGTTGGCGGAGTGCGTCCACAGTACCGTGGCTACTGTCGACTTTTGGAGCATTGCACTGTGGGTAACTAACCCACAGTTCCCGCAGTCTCCGCCACCCATTGGAATACTGGGTTAAGCTCCCAATGCCTGATGGGGCAAAAACATTGTTGCGGGTGGTTTTGGGTACATGTCATCAGTCGCCTCTCCCTTCGTGAAAGCAACGGCAGACAATTGTTTCGCACCTTTTTTCCGTGCAGACGCCATATTGCTTTCAGCAGACAGTGCAGTAGGACTGCTAACCGTTGTCATCAAACCACCACTTCTGCTGCAACTCTGCTCTCCTGCTTTTGTCTTGATAGCAAATTTCTCCATGTTGGCTGTAATGGGCTCCCGCTTCCGCTGCAACTCTGCTCTCCTGCTCTTATGAATCCACCTCACAGGTCCTCTCATTGTTCTCTATAAATATCTATTCTTGTTGCATCCGTCATCAGCCACCACTTCCGCTGCAACTCTGCTTTCCTGCAGACACCATACCACGGCAAGCCTGGAGTCTGCTCAGATCACCATGGCAGTTATGAGTATTGTAAACACCTTGTGCATTATCCTGCAGTATGTTCAGAACCAGAACCTGTGAAACCAGGCGAGGAGGTGATGGCAGCACGATGACAAGATTGATAAGGACATGGACACAGACTTCTCTCAAAGTATGGGCCCCGGCAATTTGGACATCCTGGTGGCAATGGGGCAGGCTCATGCCGTGGAATGTCGATTCTGGGCCCGGGAAACAAGCACAGACTGGTGGGACCACATAGTGCTGCGGGTCTGGGATGATTCCTAGTGGCTGCGAAACTTTTGCATGCGTAAGGGCACTTTCATGGAACTCTGTGACTTGCTTTCCCCTACCCTGAACAGGAATACCAAGATGAGAGCAGTCCTCACAGTTCACAAGCGAGTGGCAATAGCCCTGTGGAAGCTTGCAATGCCAGACAGCTACTGGTCAGTCAGGAATCAATTTGGAGTGGGCAAATCTACTGTGGGGGCTGCTGTGATCCAAGTAGCCAACACAATCACTGAGCTACTGCTATCAAGGGTAGTGCCTCTGGGAAATGTGCAGGTCATAGTGGATGGCTCTGCTGCAATGGGATTCCCTAACTGTGGTGGGGCGATAGATGGAACGCATATCCCTATCTTGGGACCGGACCACCTTGGCAGCCAGTACATAAACTGAAAGGGGTACTTTTCAATGGTACTGCAAGCACTGGTGGATCACAAGGGACGTTTCACCAACATCAATGTGGGATGGCTGGGAAAGGTACATGATGCTCGCATCTTCAGGAACTCTTGTCTGTTTGAAAAGTTGCAGGAAGAGACTTACTTTCCAGACCAGAAAATAACCGTTGGAGACGTTGAAATGCCTATAGTTATCCTTGGGGACCCAGCCTACCCCTTAATGTCCTGGCTCATGAAGCCATACAGAGGCACACTGAACAGTAGTCAGGCGCTGTTCAACTATAGGCTGAGCAAGTGCAGAATGGTGGTAGAATGTGCATTTGGATGTTTAAAAGCGCGTTGGCACAGTTTACTGATTCGGTTAGACCTCAGCGAAACAATACTCCCATTGTTATTACTGCTGGCTGTGTGCTCCACAATATCTGTGAGAGTAAGGAGGAGACGTTTATGGCAGAGTGGGAGGTTGAGGCAAATCACCTGGCCGCTAATTATGTGCAGCCAGACACCAGGGCGGTTAGAAGAGTACAGCAGGGTGAGCTGTGCATCAGAGAAGCTTTGAAAGCCAGTTTCATGACTGGCTAGGCTATGGTGTGACAGTTCTGTTTGTTCCTCCTTGATGAAAACCTGCCCCCTTGGTTCACTCTACTTCTCTGTAAGCCAACTGACCTCCCCCTTCGATCATCACTTGCAGAGGCAATAAAGTCATTGTTGTTTCAAATTCATATATTCTTTATTAATTCATCACACAAATAGGGGAATAACTGCCAAGGTAGCCCAGGAGGGGTGAGGGAGGAGTGAAGCACTGGGTGGGGTGGTGGAGGAGGGAAGGACAGGTCCACACTGCACTTCCAAACTTATTGAATGCCAGCCTTCTGTTGCTTGGTCAGTCCTCTGGGGTGGAGTGGTTGGGTGCCTGGAGGCCCCCTCCCCCCCCGCATTCTTGGGCGTCTGGGTGAGGAGGCTATGGAACTTGGGGAGGAGGGCAGCTGGTTACACAGGGGCTGCAGCGGCGGTCTGTGCTCCTGCTGCCTTTCCTGCAGCTCAACCATATGCCGGAGCATATCAGTTTGATCCTCCAGTAGCCTCATCATTGAATCCTTCCTCCTGTCATCATGCTGCCGCCACCTCTGCTGTTGCTCCAGCCATCTGTCCTCGCGTTCATTTTGTGCTTTCCTGGACTCTGCCATTGTCTGCCTCCACGCATTCTGCTGAGCTCTTTCAGTGCGGGAGGACTGCATGAGCTCAGAGAACATTTCATTGCAAGTGTGTTTTTTTTGCCTTCTTATCTGTGCTAGCCTCTGGGATGGAGATGATAGGGGGAGTGTTGAAACATTTGCAGCTGTGGGAGGAGAAAAAGGGAGAGTAGTATTTAAAAAGACACATTTTAGAGAACAATGGGTAGACTCTTTCACAGTGAACCAAGCCGTTAACATTACAAAGCACATGTGCTTTTGGTAAAAGGTGGCGTGCCCCCCCCCCCAATTCTCTGGGATCATCTCTTCACCCCTCCCACTACCGCATGGCTAACAGCGGGGATGATTTCTTCTCAGCCACAGGCAAACAACCCAGCAGGAACAGCCACCTCTGAATGTCCCCTTAATAAAATTCCCCTATTTCAACCAGGTGACCATGAATGATATCACTCTCCTGAGGATAACACAGAGAGATAAAGAACGGATGTTGCTTAAATGCCAGCAAACACCGGGAACATACACTGCCATGCTTTGTTATGCAATGATTCCAGACTACGTGCTACTGGCCTGGCATGGTAAAGTGTCCTACCATGGAGGACGGAATAAGGCTGCCCTCCCCAGAAACCTTTTGCAAAGGCTTCGGGAGTACCTCCAGGAGAGCTTCATTGAGATGTCCCTGGAGGATTTCTGCTCAATCCCTGGACATGTTAACAGACTTTTCCAGTAGTTGTACTGGCCGCGAATGCATCCCAAGTCTTCAGGGCAAATTAATCATTAAACACACTTGCTTTTAAACCTCATGTATTATGTTTACAAAGGTACACTCACCAGAGGTGCTTTCTCCGCCTTCAAGGTCCGGGAGCCCGCCTTGGGAGGGTTGGGAAGGTATTGGTTCCAGGGTGATAAATAGTTCCTGGCTGTCGGGGAGAATGGTTTCATCCTCCTCCTCCTCATCTTCCTCGTCCCCAAAATCCTCATCCCTGTTGTGTGAGACTCCCCCCCTGCAGGAGTCCATGTACATGGTTGGGGTAGTGGTAGGGGCACCACCTAGAATTGCATGCAGCTCATCATAGAAGCAGCATATCTGGGGGTCTGACCCGGAGCGGCCGTTTGCCTCTTTGGATTTTTGGTAGGCTTGCCTGAGCTCCTTAAGTTTCATGCGGCACTGCTGTGGGTCCCTGTTATACTCTCTGTCCTTCATGCCCTTGGAGATTTTTTCAAATATTTTGGCATTTCATCTTTTGGAACGGAGTTCTGATAGCATGGATTCATCTCCCCATACAGTGATCAGATCCGGTACCTCCCGTTTGGTCCATGCTGGAGCTCTTTTGTGACTCTGGGACTCCATGGTCACCTGTGCTGATGAGCTCTGCATGATCACCTCTGCTGATGACCTCGCCATGCTGGCCAAACAGGAAATTAAATTAAAAAGTTCCTGGTGCTTTTCCTGTGTACCTGGCTAGTGCATCTGAGTTGAAAGTGCTGTCCAGAGCGGCCACAATGGAGCACTCTGGGATAGCTCCCGGAGGCCAATACCATCGAATTGCATCCACACTACCCCAAATTCGACCTGGCGATGTCGATTTCAGTGCTAATCCCCTCGCTGGGGAGGAGTACAGAAATCAGTTTTAAGAGCCCTTTAAGTCGACAAAAATGGCTTCGTCGTGTGGACGGGAGCAGGGTTAAATTGATCTAACGCTGCTAAATTTGACCTAAACTCGTAGTGTAGACCAGGGCTCAAAAGGATAAGTATATCTATTGAAGTAATGTGCCATCTCCATCACATGTTTTACATCTCTTTAACAGCAATTTTTTTCTAGCATGAATCTTGCATTAACGTTGTTTTTGTGGCTTTATTTGGGACATACTCAAAATTTGCTTACTGATGAGTATTTTGTTACATTTCTGCTTCTCATTTATTCTAGGAAGAATATCTTTGATCTACTAGAAGGCTGTTCTGAAGTTGCAGTTTTTAAATTTGTATTGATATGTCAGGACACTGCTTGGAATGAGACATCTTAAGGGCTGTTATGTGTGAATGACTGAAACCAGGTGCTCAATTTAGCAGTAAAGTTGGGAAAAAGTGGGCTCAAGGACGACATGGTGACATCCAGAAAGGTTACTGGTTCTTGACAGGCATATCTGTGGCACTGCACAGAAGCTGCCATACAATGGCTGGGAAGTGGTGTGGGATTCCTTTCCGTATAAGCTCCTTCAGCAGTTTCTCTTTCTTCTTCCGCCATTCATCCCATTCATTGACAATCCTCCCCCATAGGATCCAGGTGTCCTCCTCGAGGTGGCTCAGGTTTGAGGAGGCTGAGGAGCTGGAGACTAAGGAGGAGCCGCTGTTCCTGCGGGAGCCATTCATGGAGCGCATGGACTTGGAATCTGCTTCCAGCAGCCTGTTCCGTGAAAGAACCTTGGGTTTTCTGTGCTAGTCTTTAATATTGGATTGAGTATAGCCTGCAACCATGCCACCCTAGGCTGTAATATCATAAGATTTAATTAGTTACACCTGTAGAAAAAAAGACCTCCGAAGAAAATCTATTAGTGTTTGTTTGTAAAACAAGGAGTGGGGATGGCTGTTGATATACCAAGTGTAAGGTGATTTTCACTACTACAAACTGATGTAACCAAGAAGGAAACATAAGCCACAGGGGGAAGAGGTTATAAATATAGGAGTTAAAGGCAGTCCTGTGGACTTAGTAGCTGATCCATACAAGATGTGGAGATGAGTCTGCTGTGAGGGCTGGGTCCCAATATACGTACCACTTTGGATACAGGGTACATATTTCTTTCACCAGCAACTGAGGACCAGTGAACTATTAACCCAATGTCTTGAATGCTACTAGAGATCCCCAGATTGTCTGGTGACAGGGTTCTGAAGTATTTTGAAAGGACTGAAATGCTGCCTTTCTGCTCAAGCTCTAAAGAGTCCAAGTGACGCACACTACATATTATGGCCACTCCATAAAGACCAAGAAATCATCTCCAAGAGAAGATCAAAGGGGAATGTGTTTATATGTGTGTAAATGTTATGTTGGAACCTTACATGCGAATAAACGTAATGGCAACAAAGTGGGGAAATCTGTGTAAGGAACACTAGTTGATCTACTGCATATCAGTTTAAAAGTTATTCATATTGCAAATACTATTCACAATATTTTATACTATTTACAGTGTTTTCTGTGGGTATTAAATATTTGTTTACTAAGAAACTGTATGGTATTTTCTCTTTTAAGCTGACTGGAAATGATTAACACCTATTGATCAGTATTTTATTTACAATAGCCCTGGAGTTTAACTCTGTGATACTTTCTGAAAAGTCATGAAAAGACAGAACTCTGATATGTTCTTCAGCAAAGAATTAAGGTGCAGTACAGGAAGAAGGTTGCTGTAATAGAGTTATACATAATATTGCCTCAGCATTCCCTTAATCCCATTAAAACTGCAGATTAGTCAGAGTGCCAGGTGGTGGAGCCAGTGAATTTCCTGCAGGTCTTCATTTTTCCCCAGGCATGGATAAGAACGAATATATCTTGTTGTAAGCTCTTCAGGGTCTGTAAAACATACTCTTAATGATATACCAAATAATAAACGAACAAACAACAATAAACATTAGCCCCCCAAATCCCTATCCCTGGGGGCAAAAGCTCAGGAAATTCCATACTGATGCTGCCATAGTTGAATGTAAAGGAAATCCACATGCTCACACTTAAGCATGCCTGTAAAAATGCAGGTTTGTACACAGAAGAAAGTACTTGAGTACTTCCTGATGCTACTGTTTCCATGAAAAAACTGGGGTCAAAAAGTCACAACAGGAGAAAGAATGAGCACAAATAAGGCAGGAAAAATTCTGTTGCATGACAGGTCCTGCTGCCTGTCAATTGTGAACACAGGGAGGAGCATCCCAAATTTCTGTACCGAAGACACAAAATAAGAGAAAATGCTTCATGAGTCACATTAAGAAATATAAAGTTATGGAGTCACTACTGAAATTCTATACAGTGTTTTAATAAAAGCAAGAAAAGTGTATTCTTTAATGCAGAAAAGCACATTATTATTGACTTGCAACTTAGACATTTTGTGACTCTATTCCAATACACGATATTTTATAAATATATAATTTCTGTCTTCACAAATATCTGGTCTACATTCTACCTTGCAGCTATAGAAAAGCACCTTGCACAACTACCAATAACAATCAACAGGTGACCAAGGAACTGTGTTTTACAGCTGCTTAGTAGTGATATATTAGTCTAATCTCCAAAGCACTGCCAGGGCAATTCTTTCCCATATGGGTACCCATATGCTATATCACTATTAACATATCCTCTAGCAAACAGCCATATGCTTAGCTTTTATACCTGTATAATTTTAAGACTTCATTATATTTTTATAGTCTTTCTTGCTGGGCTTTTGAAATATCTATAGGCACTTAACAGGATAAGAATAATTAAAGTCATATTGGACACTGTACAGTGCCTTCCGTTTAAGTGCTACACGTTTGTGGTCACTCTCAATGCTCATTCAGAAGAGCAGGAGAAGTATTTCTCTTGCTTCCTTTTGAGATGCACTTTATAATCTTTTTTCAGTTTCTAAAAATAGTGAGATAGACAGTGCTAATACAAAGCATGATATTAAAAGGGCATTCAGATTGAAATTCAATCCAAAAAAACAAGTTTCAGAGTAGCAGCCGTGTTAGTCTGTATTCACAAAAAGAAAAGGAGTACTTGTGGCACCTTAGAGACTAACCAATTTATTTGAGCATAAGCTTTCGTGAGCTACAGCTCACTTCATCAGATGCACGAAGCTGTAGCTCACGAAAGCTTATGCTCAAATAAATTGGTTAGTCTCTAAGGTGCCACAAGTACTCCTTTTCTTTTTGCAAAAAAACAAGGAAATTCACAGGTAAGCCTGCATCTCCATGCAGTCACAGCGTTTTCCCAAAGTACTGCAGGAGCTTTAGAACAGAGAGAGGGTGATCTTGTATGTCAAGATCCCAGCCACTCTGTGATCCCAGGACTGCAGACTCCTCCTCCCTATGTCTCTAGGGTAAGGGTGCTGGAAGAGGAATGGACCCCCTGAGATATCTCTGCCTGCCCTGCCCCGGGGATTTGGCCTTAAGACCATATTTACATTTTTTTTTTAGGGATCTGCAGAAGCCCCTCAGGCACAGAATGTCTAGAACAAGAGGGGGGAAAACTACGGCTCACTGGCCACATCCGACCCGCCAGCCGATTTAATGCGGCCCTCAAGCTTGTGCTGGGGAGTGGGATCTGGGGCTTGCCCCGCTCCCACACGCCAGTGGGGAGCGGGGTCGAGAGCCACTCCGTGGGGTCAGGGGCTGCTCCACGCGTGTGTACCACAGCTCTGTGCAGCTCCTGGAAACAATAGCATGTCCCTCTTCTGGCTCCTATGCAAAGGGGCAGCCAGGAGGCTCCGCGTGCTGCCCCCGCAGCTCCCATTGGCTGGGAGCATTCATAACCAGCCATATAATTTCCATACCCAGATGTGGCCCTTGGGCCAAAAAGTAAACTACACTTACTGGAGTTTTCTAAGTCACATTTTTATTATGGTTGATCCAGCTACACCAGGGGTGGGCAAACTATGGCCCGTGGGCTGGATCTGTCCCCTCAGGGCTTTGGATCTGGCCAGTGGGATTGCCACCCTGGTGGCGCCGTGGGCCCCGCACCACTCCAGAAAGCAGAAGGCACCACGTCCCTGAGGCCCCTGGGGAAGGGGGGAAGAGGGCTCCACCCACAGTTCTTGCCTGTGGGTACCTCCCCCGAAACTCCCATTGGCCAGGAACGGGGCACTGTGGTCAATGGGAGCTTCGGGGAAGGTACCCACAGACAAGGGCAGCATGCTCAGCTCTCTGGCCTCATCCCCCATGGGCCGCAGGGACATGGTGCCAGCCACTTCCTGGAGCGGCACAGCGTGGGGCAGGGACAGGGCAGGCAGGCAGGCTGCCCTGGCCCCGGTGTGCGCGCTGCTGCCACGCTGGTGCCGCTCCAGGTAAGCGGTGCCGGGCCAGAGCTCGCACCCCGAACCCCTCCTGCACCCCACACCCCAACTTCCTGCCTTGAGCGCTCTGCCTGCACCCCAATCCGCTGCCCTGAGCCCCCTCACAAACTCTGCACCCCTCCCTGCACCCCAACCCCTTAAGCCCCCCTCCCGCACACCTGCACCACTGCCCTGAGCCCCCTCTTACACTCCGCACCCTTGCTCTGCCCCAGCCCCTTGCCCTGAGCCCCTTCCTGCACATTCCACCCCCTCCCACACCCCTCACTCCATCCTGCACCCCAACGCCCTGCCCCAGCCCTACATTCATGGTCCCGCATGCAATTTCCCCATCCAGATGTGGTCCTCAGGCCAAAAAGTTTGCCCACCCCGAGCTATACTGTGTAACTACAGATCAGTATAATCATTCATAAATATATCTGATTTGCCAGATATTGACTTTGCTAGATTGCCTTTTAAACTTTTCTTTTTTAGTTTTGCAACTGTTTTTCATAATATTAAAATTAATTTTCTCTTGTGAAAGGGACGTCTAGTTAGAAACTCTCTTTAACTATATAAGAGTTTATTTTATTGATCAGCAATTATATTTTCCCTGGTGTTTCAATATTACGTCACTAACTGTTTCTTCTTTTGTAGTTTGATTTGTTCCCAAAGGGATCAGAGTAAGTCTCTTTATTTGATGTTTATTTAATTTTCATTTATAAAGAGTTATAATCTCATGAAGATTTGTAGTTGCAATACTTCTTTATTTAGAGATGTTTAACAATTCTCATGGTGGGTGACATACTTAACTGTGCTGAGAAACAATTAAAACACTTTCTTCTGTATCAAAACTTGGATATTTTTTTAAATGTCATAGATATTAACTTCTTGGTTGATTTATATCTTTATTTATCCAATTAGAGAACAAAATAGGCTGGAATATCAATCCTACTAAATCAAAAGCCCAGCTGGCTATCAGAAAATGTGCTTAATTTCCATTGCTGACACAGGGATAAAAAATTATATAAGGTCTAACATAAAACAGATAGGGATAACTTGCACTGATAACTCATGTTTTCTCCCTCAAAAAATTGCAACTGTAGACTACAGTCATGATTTCTAAGTATAACTAATGAATATAAAGGTTTTATATGTAGATAAGTAAAGAGAATTTACAGAATCAATTGATATAAACAACAATTTTTGCACATAGATCACACAGGGAGCTTCAACAGGACTATTAATATCAGTAGAGGTTTGCAAAACTGGGTGCCAGGTCAACAAATTAAATATATGCAACCCTGCAGTACAACAAACATACCTGCATATTAATGCTACCAAAGCTAACTTTTCCCATTTCTTTCTGTCTTTTATTTACGATATAGGAGGAGTATTAACTATACTTAAAAAGGTCTATTTTGGGGTTATTATTCTCAGGTCAGTGAGTGGGTATGTAGCCTAATTCATCATTATTTCATTACTCACAGAACTAGAATTTGTGTTATAAATATATTTTATGATTTCAAACATCTTTCTTTTTATCTGTTATGAGAACCACAGAAATCAAATAAAATAATAGCATCAAAACACAAAAATCTACATTAACAACCTAGCTGTTATATTAAAATGACAATTTTCTGATTTAATATGTAACCTATATTATTTCAACTGACAGAAAAAATATTTATCGAAAATATATTGTCTTTTGTCTTTTTTACATAAATATAATTATATTGAATTTTTTGTTTAAATTTGTGATCAGTCTTCTTTGCACTATGTATTTGATGGTATTTCATTATAAAACTCACTATAAAACGGAAAAAAAATCACATAATTAGAGCAGCAAAACCAGAAGTGTGCAAACCCTTTGCATTTTACTGTAGGAAGGCTCAAAAAGGAACACAGACAGTGGCTTTCATTTTGCATGCTTAAAATCCAATGTACATAACATAAAGCAAATCTATACTCTTGTCCTGCATGTTTCAATCATGTAACCTTGAAACATGACGACAGCATTCAGCTATACAAAAACAGAGCAGGATTGTTAATTTTTGCATCTCCATCACTGGAAACAATGTTTGTTTGCCCTTTATTGTTTTACATATTATATTATGCTTATAATGTAAATGTCACTAAATGCAATCCAGTTTCTAAATGAAATAAACATTACATCTTTTAAATGAAAAGGTAAATTGATTTACCATAGCTGAGGCCAGTACAGAAGTGCCTAAATTGATTTTCTTCCTGATTTACCAGAACAACAGAAGAGTACATCATAAGACCTTTATCATGATATATTACTTTTCATATCTAAATAGTAATGTTACTGCAGAAAAAATGATAATTCATGGCACTGAAATCTGTCTTCATAACTCTCTGCAGTGAATCATGCTTCTGCATATGCTGTCAAGCATGGGCAACCACAAAGAAGCAAGGGCTAAAACTACCCCAGCAACAAGGGGCACTGTTAGTACTGTAACAACCATATGTGTATCAAACATAATTGAAAAATGTAACTCACGGGAACTATTGGTTTGAGTTTTCCTCTCATCATATTTTAAGTGCCACAGAGACGAGTCATCTTCCTTTCACATGTGGCATAAAACATCACCATGGGCATTGCTTTAAGAAATTCTGCTATTCTAACACTGAGAACAAGACGATGGCTCTTTGTTACAGTAAATTGAAATCTATCCTTCCTAATCTAATATCCTTAGTACATTCAGTGTTTTAATGTTATTGCTATTAGCCTGCATTTTATGTTGTTCCAATCACGTCTAAGTTATAGGGCTTGATTCTGCTCCCATTGACGTCAATGGGAGTTTTTGCAATCACCTTTCATCTTTCTAAAATTCACAATTCTTGCATTTGCCCCGCTTGGAAGCAAAATAATATTTTTCAGGAGGGATGAGGGAGAAAAGGGTACAATTTCTATGGGTTGCCACTGAAGACATTTAATCACTTCTCTATACTTTTCATCATTCTAGCCTCTTTATGGATCATTTGGCAAGAAGGATCAGTGATATATTTACTACTGGACAGATTGTGCCTGGCCCTTATGGTGTTACACAGGAGGTTCACCTGTAAGAATAGTCCCTGTAATCAGGGGGCTCTAAACGATTTACCCTGCTCCCCTCGGGGCTCCTCAGTGCCTCAAAATAATAAATTAATAAAAGAGGAGGGCAAGGGCAAGGATTACAAAGACCATTAACACCCCTCTCTCCCTAACCTCTCCATGCCCACAAGCCGGGAGCATAACACTGGGGAACTCATGGAGTAATTCTGCCCTGCTGATGTACAATTCCTCCAGGAGCATCCCACCGGTAGTGCTGCTCCACACCAGCCCAAAGAAGGGCTGTGTAATCGAGCTCTGTGTATGTCTTGTCAAATGGTCCACTAGCTTCCATTGAATGGTGCTAAGCAATCAAAAAGGTTTGGTAAAAATTAGAAAAGCATGACTCTGCAAGCTTAATGTGAACCAGAGGCTTTATTGTCTCCCACGATACTGCCCCTTTGCACTATTCTGGAGGCACAAAAGGGTCATAAATTAGTTGGCTTCCCTAAGCTAAAGATTTCCCCAATATGGAGGAACCTTCAATAGGCACAGATCACATTCCACACATCTGACGCTATAACAAATCTTATAATACTAATACTCAGTATTACCACTGGAGTTAGCCAATTCCAAAATTCCGTATTTTGCGTTAAAAAAACAAAACAAAAAAATCCCCGCCAGCAGTGAAGCTTTTTGACAGGAAAAAAAATCCCAGTTGTGCTGTATGCCAAACCCAAACATATGTATATAGAGTAAAGCATTTCTAAAATTTGAAAAATCAATCATTGCAGTCCCCATATTTGATGTAGCATAAATTATATGAAAGCAGTAACCGTGAGATATAACTTTTACTTTTGACACATTAAATGTATAATCATAATTCATCCATGACTTTGCCATCTGTGGTATTAAAAACCATACCTTATACAGAAAAAAAGATAATATACTACAGTAAGCCAATGCGTTTTTTAAAATTTATCACTCCCATTCATGTAGGACCTGATCTAAAACCATATTGTTACAGTTGTGATCAGCAAGGCACCCACACTGGAGGCCTGTGATTTACAATGGGTGGTGGGGAGCAGTCAGTGGAGCATTTCTGTAAGGAGCACTTGGCTGTGGAACAGGCTTCCCCCAGTCTAACACAGCCTTTCTATGGATCTTCAGAGCATGCTGAAATGTGTCTGTTTACACTGGCTGCTGCAGAGGCTGGTTTTTGAGGGAAATCAGAATTGTGGGGTGAATAGGAGTTTGGTGTTTTGCAGGTGATTTAATTTTGTTTTTGTAATTTATGGCAAGAGCTTCAAGAGACTTGAATTTATTCTTTGTTTAAATAAATAGGTCAATGAAAGACTTTCCATTGACTTCACTGGGTTTTCGATCAGGCCCATGGGTCCCGTAAAAAAACTTCAATAAAAATATACTCACATATGATTTTATAGTGTATTAGGAACATATAGCATGTACATCATATATTATACAATATAATTATAGTCCTAAATGAGTGAAGGCCCAGTTACCTCAGAAACTATCACTCCCTCTATCCTACCACACTGCATTTCTCCCAGACTCTTTAGCTAATTTGAGAGAGTCAACATAATCATCTCTGAAAAATTCACTTCTACCAGAAGTATATCTAAATCCAAGCCCCGCTATATTCAGTAAACTGCAAGACGCATCACATTGCTTTTCACTCGTGTGGCCCTAGTATTTACTCTACTAGCAAGATTTTCATTATTCTTCTTAAAGTTATGATGCTGTGTGGGATCATGATTATATTCTTCCTGCATTTGGGAAATATTTTTACTTTAAATTGAAGACACATAAAATGGACTCAGATACCACCACACTGGTAGTTTATAAATGCTTTTATGTTTTATTTTAAATATAAATGAAATAAATGTATACAATGTATGAAGTATATAGAAAGCAATAAACATGGCAGTTATGGAGCACGCATTATACAGTTAATAAGTTTGGGTACTTAAAATATATATTCATGATTTGGTCAGTCAATGGAACAAACTGATACCCATAGGGTAACGATATGTGGGTTCGGTGGTCTGCTGTCTGTATCTGTTTGTCAGTTACCACATGGAAAACAGGGATGCCAATTGATAAATGGTCATTGTAATTCCAGAAATAATACAGTATACGGATACTGGCAATATTGGAATTCTAATAAGAAGTTTCAAAACGTTGCCTTTTTCTTTGTATGACAATATGTACATATTTGCAGGATGGACAGTCACTGAAGTCATCTTAAATAGCAGGAGAAGCTGGTGAGACCTGTGTCCTGCAACAAGCTGAACATGGATGATACTGCTAACATAATGGACTAGTTAGGTGTGAGGGGCACAGCATCTTTTGAGTACTCTAACTCACTGTGCAAAACCATGTTTTGTACCCACAGTAATACACTTGTATTTAACTGCTCTACAGTTTCTCTCCCTACTCCTCTGATGAAATAAAATCTGGACACTTTGGAAGGCAATATCAGACATTTTCTATATAGAAAAGTTATTATTGATGCAGGACTGAATCTTGCCTTCCTAGATCTTGGGCTATGTAATTCTGATGGAAAATTTCATATTGGGGGTGGGAGTTGAAGGGGAATAAACAGCAGCTGTTTGAGTTGCTCAGGAGTTTGGAATGTTACAATAAGTCCCTGGGCCATAGAATGAAAGTGAGAGGAATATTTCACATGGATATCACCTCCACATATGTGATGTATGCATATATATAGCACCAGAGAGCTCTTAATCTTCCCTCCACCGCCTTTCTCAGTCGCTGTGGGCCACTCCACACTTCTGCCTGTCACTGAGGCCCATAACCGAGGGATCATCTTCAACTGGGACCCCTCACATCCAGGCTATGTCTAAATCTCACCAATTCTTTCTGCATAACAGGTCTTAAGTACAAAGGGAGTTTAGCTATTTAGCCCACTTTCAAGTATATTAAGCTAAAAGGATCAAGGCACCCTTATAAGAGTGTCCACACAGAGTTATTTAAGAATAGCAGTCCCTGGTATTGAATAACTCCATGTGCAGACAAGCCCTAAAATGTGGCCTTTCCTCTCTATCCACACAGCTAAACCCGTCGCCCAGGCTCTCAACATCTCGCATCTCAGTTATTGCAACCTCCTTTTCTCTGGCCTTGACAAACGCAATTTTGCTGTACTCATATCCATTCAGAATGATGCTGCAAAGATCATTTTTCTAGACTGTTGCTTTGACCATGTCACATTTCTTTTTGAATCCCTCCACTGGCTCCCCATCCTCTATCGCATCAAACATGAGCTACTTGCTTCATTTTCAAGGCCCTTCCTGGTCTATCCCCACCCTACTGTCATCTCTTATTCACTATCAAGACATTGGCTCCTGCCTCCAATTGGAAAATGATGCCAGCCTCCATTGTCCATTTGTGAAATTTTCAAAGAAGTACCTCTGTTCTTTCCTGCTTCTCTTCTTGCTTTCTTGTTGCCCCTCAAAGTTGGGAGGAGCTCACCTCACCTGCCAAGCTATCTCATTATCCTCCTTCTGAACTCTGCTGAAAACTCCCTTTCCAAGATGCCTACAAAACCATGACAACAGTTAAGCTTCTGGGGTGCTGAGATCACAACCTATCATGCTGACCAATGTTGTCTCATTGTTCCCTTGTACTCTCCCATCTGTCTGTCTCCACCTGCTGTCTCTTGTTTTATATTTAGATTGTATCTCTGTGGAGGGTTATTCTGTGTTTACAGCATCTAGCACTATGGGGTTCTGCTCCTTGATGAGGACTCCCATGCGCTACTGCAATACAAATAATAAATAATGATAATGGATTTGGAGCAGCAGGAAGAAGAGTTCCTTTATGAATGGTCAGCCTAACATGTTGGACCATTTCTAGGGAATAAGTGAATCTCACCTACGGTGTCAAGCCCAGTGAATCACTGCAGCTGGCTCTGAATGGTGTGGGTTACCAATGCACATTGGTACAGCTTAGGCCCAATTAGAACTTCCAGTGTTGGCTTAGGTTCACTGTAGTTCAATTGGTTGTGACTAAAAGCTGCAATAAATTTTCCCGCACGCCATGTGTGTGTTTACAGGTAGGCTACACCTAAGTGATTCAAATTCAAACAAACTAGTAGCTGAAAGTCCATGCTGTCACACAGGTGTAATCTGTAAAAAACATGTGTGTAAAAAAACTGAAAAGGCTGAGAATTTAAAAATTGGATGATAACAGACCTCAAATCCCAGTAATGATTGAACCTGGTGATATTTTAAACAAAAAAGAGCTCTCAATGCTTGTGGCTATTTCCATCGCTTCACACTGACTCAACAGACATTCTAGGCTTCAGAGTGATGTTTTGGAGTTATTGTGCGGGCTGACTGTATTGCTGTGTAGATGGCTGTGTTGATTTGTGTGGAGTTGTGTTGTGCTAGGAGAACTGTGGATTTTTACAGGTGGCAAATGAAGGCCGTGCGCTATGTGCGTTTGGGGTTATTGTGCGTGCAGGTTGTGTTCATTTCTGTCGGGGGGGTTGTGCTGAGAAATTTGTGTTGATTTGCGCAGGAAGTGGATGAGGATGTGTGCTGCAGAGAGGGGCTTTGTGAGTTTGGGGTTACTGTGTATGCTAGTTATGCTGTGTGGGTGGTTGTGTTGTGCTGGCGAGTTGTGTCGATTTGTATGGATGGCAAATGAGGGGTGTGTGCTGCAGTGAAGGGTTATGTGTGTTTGGGGTTATTGTGTATGATTGTTGTATTGTTGTATGGGTGGTTGTGTTGATTTGTCTGTAGGGAAGGTTGTGCTGGGAGATCTGTATTAATTGTTGTGGGTGGCAGTTAAGTGTACAGGTGTGGCAGCTGGCCCAAGTAATCCACCATATGTGCAGTCTCCCTCATACAACCAATGAAACTGTTGCATGCAAATCAGCTGTAGCGTAAAGGTGGCGACCGATATTAGAATGGTTTAGGGCTCTTGGCATGGCATAGATACTTGCCTTACTGCAGATGTACGCCGCACAGGTGTAACTCAAAATGGCTCAGAACTTAATAACTGAATGGTAACAGACCGTGAAACCCAGTGATGATTCAACCTGGTGATATTCTGAACAAAAAGAGCTCTCACCTAAGCTTGTAGCTGTTTCCGTCATTTCACAATGACTATACAGACATAAAAAGATTGTAAATTTGTCACTCTGTGTGTCTCTCTGAAGCCTATTATACAGATTTCACATTGACAGAGTGGGAGATTTAAAATAAAATGTTTATTGAGAAACTAAAGGTTTTTCCCCAGTACTTTGTTCCTTTTGGTCTGAAATTGGTTTTAAAGAGTGAAAGCTCTTTTGGGCTGTGTCTACTTGTGTGTTTATACAGTGCCTGGCACAATGTGGCCTTGCTCCTACCACAATACAAACAAACAAAACAACAACAATAATAATAAAGAACTGGTAAATTTTAAAAATGACCACACCGCTTGGAAAGTTAAGTAATAGATCAAATATTTTACCAAATCATGGTAAGTCTAAACTCAAAAAGAGAACCTGAAGCAGGGAAATCAAATCAGTTAAATAGATTTTAATTCTATTCCTGCATTTATTCACTATATTCCATAACACACTTGGCATAGATTATGTTAAAACAGTATTAATTTGATTGTTATTTATTTTTTGTATTATCGTAGCAGCTAGAGAGCCCACCAAAACTGAACCAGATTGCTGGCACGTACATTTAAAAACTTTGTAGAGGAGTATTTAAACTCAGAGCTGGGGGAAAGCCGACAGGTATGGAGGAGCACACTATTTGGAGAGAGACATCCATTAGAGGAGGATTTATTTAAGGGGATACTCTACATCCTAGTAAAGAAGAGAGGATAGAAGTTGAAAAAATACAGGTAGGAACTGAACAGAAAAGTCAAACGAACAAGAGTCCCACTCAATTATATCACATGAAGGCAGACAACTAAATATTAACACATTTTATAAGTATTTGTATCCGAAAGGTAAAAGTCTAAATACTGAAATGGGTGAACTTGAGTGCCTGGTATTAAACTAGGACATTGATATAATAGGCATCACAGAAACTTGGTGGAATGATAAGTGGGACTCTGTAATACCAGTGTACAAAATATGTAGGGAAAACAGAATAGATCATGCTAATGGAGGGAGTGGCACTATATGTGGAAGAAAGCATGGAGTCAAATATAGTAAAATACTTAAATGAATCAAACTGCACCACAGAATCTCTATGGGTAGAAATTCCATGCTTGAATAATAAGAGTATAGCAGTAGGAATGTACTACTGACCACCTGACCAAGATGGTCAGACTGATTGTGAAATGCTCAGGGAACTTAGAGAAGTTATAAAAAATAGAAAATCCTATAATAATGGGGGATTTTGACTATCCTCATGATGACTGGGTATATGTCACCTCAGGCAGTGATGCAGAGATAAAAGTTTTAGACATCATCAATGACTTTTTCTTGGAGCAGCTAGTCCTGGAACCCACAAGAGGAGAGGCAATTCTTTATTTAGTCTTAAGGGGCACACATGATCTAGTCCAAGAGGTGAATACAGCTGAACCACACAGTAATAATGAACATAATGTAATTAAATTTAACATCCTCGTAGGGGGGAAAATCCCAAAGAAACCCACCACAGTAACATTTAACGTTAAAAAGGGGAACCAAAATAAGGAAGTTAGTTAAATGGAAATTAAAAGGAACAGTCAGAAGAGTGAAATGCCTGCAAGCTGTATGGAAACTTTTTATAAAACACCAGAATAGGATCTCAAATTAAACGTATATCCATAGGCATAGTTTGACTTCTACATTTGGGGGGACAGCTCCAGTGAGCCAGTGGGGCCAGGCTTGGGGGGAGGCAAATTCCGCACCTGCCTGAGGCTTGCAGTTTGGAGGGGCAATGTCCCTGCCCTTCCCCAAACTAGGCCTATCATATATCCCAAATGAAAAAAAAAAATAAAACAAACAAAAAACAGTAAGAGGACCAAAAAAAATGCCACTATGGCTAGACAGTAGAGTAAAAGAGGCAATTAGACATAAAAAGACATTCTTCAAAAATTGGATGTCAAATCCTAGTGAGGAAAATAGAAAGGAACATAAATTCTGGCAAGTTATATGTAAAAGTATAATTACGCAAGCCAGAAAAAAATTTGAAGAACAACTAGCAAAAGATACAAACTAACAGTAATTTTTTTTTAACTACATCAGAAATAGTACATCCTGCCAAACAATAAGTGGAGCCACAGGATGACTGAGGAAGGCACTCAAGGAAGACAAGGCCATTGCAAAGAAGCTAATTGAATTCTTTACATATGTCTTCATTGCAGAAGATGTTAGGGAGATTTTGGCAATTACAAGCTGTAAACCTAACCTCAATACCAGGCAAATTGTTGGAAACTATACTAAAGAATAGAATGATCAGACACATAGATGAACACGAAATCTTTAGGGAAGAGTCAATACGGCTTTTGTAAGGGAAATAATGGGTTACCAATCTATTAGAATTCTTTTGAGGGGGTCAACAAACATGTGGATAACGGTGATCCAGTGGATATAGTGTGCTTGGACTTTCAGAAAGCCTTTGATGAGGTCTCTCAGCAAAGACTCTTAAGCAAAGTAAATAGTCATGGGATAAAAGTGAAGATCCATTCATGGATTAGTAACTGGTTAAAAGACAGCAAACAAAGGATACAAATAAATGGTCAGTTTTCACAGTGGAGAAAAGTAAATAGTGGGGTTTCCTCAAGAATTTGTACAGGGACCAGGGCTGTTCAACATATTCATAAATGCTCTGGAAAAATGGGTGAACAGTGAGGTGGCAAAGTTTGTAGATGATACAAAATTTCTCAAGATGGTTAAATCCATAGCTGATTGAGAAGAGCTACAAAGGGATCTCACTAGACTGGGTAACAAAACAGCAATTAAATTAAATGTTGAAAATGCAAAGTTATGCACATAGAAAACATAATCCCAACTATACATACAAAACAATGGGGTCTTGTCACAGCGGGCATCACTCACAGCCAGCCCGACTGGCACTTCCTGCTAGCTGTCTTGGGGATTAGTGAGAGGCCAACACCCTCGTCCATGGTATGCACACCATCATTCGATCTCCACTGTCTTCCTGCTGCCTCTCTCATAGCCTCAGGAATTGCAGTGTCCTCTTCATGGCTCAGCCCTCTGGCAATGTCACTGTCTATGTTCCCCCGTTCCAGGGGAATTTAGTTCCCACTCCAGCCACTTCCACATGGCCACTGCAGTCACTTGTCCTGCCACTTCCCCAGTGGCGAGTGCGGGGGGGGACGATCCGACCCTGCAGACTACCCCAGGTCCCAGCCCAAGGGACCCTCCAGACCGCAGTCACTTACTGTATTCCTTTGCCTCTACCTATTGCTATGTTTCCCTGGGAGACATCCCCGCAGCCACAGCACCCTCCTCAGTCTCAGCAGCCCATCTAGAGCTCCTTCTCGTCTCCCCGGGTTCCTTCCTGCACTGCTCTGTCCAGGTGCTACAGGGTTGCAGCCTACTGCAGATACAGTCCCACCTCCTCGAGCTCCAGGCAATATTGACCCTGCTGTGCTCTAAGGCTTTTTTTATGTCGGCCTTCTGGGCCCTGATTGGCCGCTCCTCACAGCCCCTCTCCTATTGACTACTTTCTGCACAGCCTCCCTAGGGCTCCATTAACTCCTTCTTTGCCCGTGTTGGACAGATACCCCATCACAGGTCTAAATTAGCTATTACCACTCAAGAAAGAGATCTTAGAGTTATCGTGAATAGCGCTCTGAAAACATCTACTCAACGTGCAGTGGCAGTCAAAAAAAGCTAACAATGTTAGGAACCATTAGGAAAGAGATAGATAAGACAGAAAATATCATAATGCCACTATATAAAACCATGGTACACCCACACCTTGAATACTGTATGTAGTTTTGGTCACCCAATCTCAAAAAAGATATATTAGAATTGGAAGAACTATAGGCAAAGGCAACAAAAATTATAAGGGATATGGAACAGCCTCCTTACAAAGAGCAATTTAAAAAACGGGGACAATTCAGTTTAGAAAAGAGATGACGAAGGAGGAATATGGTAGAGGTCTATAAAGTCATGAATAGTACGGAGAAAGTCAAGAAGGAAGTATTATTTACCCCTTCACATAACACACAAACCAGGGATCACCCAATTAAATTAATAGTAGTAGGTTTAAAACAAACAAAAGGAAGTATTTCTTCACACAATGCACAGTCAAGCTGTGGAACTCCTTGCCAGAGGATGCTGTGACGGCCAAAGGCATAACTCGGTTAAAAAAAATTAGATAACAGGTCTGTCAATGGCTATTAGCCAACATGGTCAGGGATGCAACCCCATGCTCCAGGTGTCTCTAAAGCCTTGACTGCCAGAAGCTGGGACTGGATGATAGGGGATGGATCACTCAATAATTGCCCTGTTCTGTTCATTCCCTCTGAAGCATTTGGCACCAGCCACCGGCAGAAGATAAGATAGATGGATTATTGGTCTGACCCAGTATGGCCTTTCTTATGTTCTTAACTGATACCATGTTCTTACAAACACACTTTCTTATGTTCTTAACTGATACCATTGTGCTAGTACCTGTACAAATACATAGTGAAAGACAGTCCTTGCATCAAGAGTTTACAATCTAAATAAACAAAAGAGACAAAAGGTGGGAAGAAAATTAGAAGTACAGACAGGTGAAGTGACTTGTCAAAGATCATATAGTAAGTCAGCGTCAGAAGAGAACCAAGGTCTCCTGGCTCCCAATCCAGGGCCCTATCCACTATGCTGTAGTTTTCCTGCTAAAAAGCATTACTGTATGAAAATCAGACCTACTGCTCCAGTCGGGAAAGTTGCAAATTCCCCATGAGATATGTTATTACAAACACACTTTTTCTTGTCATAAAGTGGTAAACCACATGTGAAGTACCACCTTCAAACAATTCTTTAAGAAGAAATGCTAGAGGGTGCCAAAGAGTTACTTAAGTCTCACAGGAACTAATAAAAAATGTACTTTCTGTCAAGGCATATTCCAGTTTTCTCTACTTCCTGACCAAATACCTACTTTCTAAAAAACCCTCCATTTCAGAATAAAAAATTTAACTTTACAACTTCAAATACTCATGGATCTTCTTCTAAAAGCTATGAAATACGAAGATTTACAGGAGCCAAATAAGCAGTAGGTTTAGAAGCAGGCACAGACCTTACAGTTGTGTCTAGACACTACAGACAAGATTTTCAAACACAGATGCTTAAAGTTAGGCTTCTAAATCCACATTTAAGTGTTTAAAGCATGATTTTACAAATGTTCTTAGCCTCCAGCACCTTCTACTGACTTCTCTGTGAAATGAGGAATGATGAGCACTTTTGAAAATAAGGCCACATCTTTAGGTGACTATATGTAGATTTAAGAGCTAACTTTAGCTACCTGTTTCATTAAATTGTGGCTTAAAGTGACATGTACATTAGAAATGCCTGGACTAGACAGATAGACAAGCCCTAAAGTATTACAGCATCTATCTAAAGATTGTGCTAATCAATTATTTTCACTCATATGGTCATCTTCAATTCAATACATTTTTTGGATATAAATATTCCACAATAGGTAGCACTGTAATGGCATCTAGACAGAGTATGGTCTTTGTGCACTGAAGCTCCAATTTACACTGGGATCACATGTAATCCAGATATTTTCATTGTATATGATAAGTGTTGGATTTACATAAACAAAATACTATACAATAGTCATTAAAATGGAGGAGAGGAACTCAAATAAGATAACAGAAGACTAAGAGAAGAAGTTACAAGGAAAAATGGCTCGGATCACAAATGAGCAGAAGGGGCAAATGAAAGAAACTGAAATCTCAGAGAAAGGGAGATCGACAGAAGAGAGCATTAATTTGAAAAGAATAAGTGAACATAGAACAATAAGTAAAATGGAGAAAATATTTTCCTTATTTTCATCTGTTTCTGTGCTTAACAAAATAATAAAATAGTAATAGTAACAATTGTTGCATATTAATTTTTCAGGGCAAGTTGTTTTCCAGAGATATATGGTATAGATAAATTAAATGTCTTAAAATAAGTCACAGACTGATGAAAAACACTGACCATTTTTCAAGTATAGGACTTAACAGAAGCCACATTTTTGCAGCTCCAAAAGACCTATTTTGCAGTAAAAAAAGCACATGGATGTAATCACTGAAAAAAGATTGCACATATGGAATTACACATCATTATTACGGCAAACAGACCACTATTCATTTGAAAATGTTCTAAAAGGGTACACTTTTTCTTCTATCAACATGTATCTGATGACCTGTTATTGGCATTGAACTATAAAACAGTTCATGTAAATATAATGGCAGCATCCCTTATTACCGCATCACAGCAGTAACCCTCCTGATCTTTTCAAGGTATTAGGAATGCCTTTCTCCCCATGATATTTAGTGCTGATATCATGCTGTTGTCCCCGCCCCTTCATCCCTCTATGTTAGTTCTCCTTGAAGAGCCAAGTTAACAGCAATGCTGATGTAGCAGAGGCTAATGCAGCAGCATTTTACAGAGTAACAGTTTGTCCGTCCGTCCGTCTCTTTCTCCTCGCTTTTATTATTTTATTTTGGTGGTGGCGGGGGGAAGTTTTTAAAAGGAATTTACTTTCATTTTTTATTCCTAGGATTCAACTTTAGTTCATTCCTTTTGTCTGAAACCCAGGGAAAAGACACAAAACTAAACTGTAAAGTATATACATACATGGGTTTGCCTTAAAATTAGCCAAAGAGGGGGACAGAAAAATGAACAGAACTGTATGCTTAAGGTGGTGATTGTATTCCCCACCTTGATTATTTGAAATGCTGCTGCAGTGATTTCCAGCATCACCACACTATTGTTAACTGTCCATCAGAGCCCATATGAATGGGAAATCACAGCACGATGATACCAGGCATTATCTTAGTATCACAGCAGCACATATGCAGGCAAACACTGATCTTAGCAATCTGAGATGGTACCATAATGATAAACACTTCTAAACACAATAAACTTCCTATAGGATCTACTTCCCATTACTCTGGGTCAAATCCTGGGCAACAGTGTACAGCCTAAGTAAACAGGTCCTCTGAGTGGAGGCTTGCAGGGGGATAGAATCCTCACTTCCAGGCCTAAGAGCTCCTCCACCACTGCAAAGTAATGGGAGCAGTGGGAGGGGAAGTACAGTATGAGGGCTGCAGTATGGCTAGTGGATATATGTTGCTGCATGGTCCCAACCCTGACAAAGCCCTGGCTGGGATGATTTAGTTGGGGTTGGTCCTGCTTTGAGCAGGGGGTTGGACTAGATGACCTCCTGAGGTCTCTTCCAACCCTAATCTTCTAGGATTCTATGACCCAAAAACCCTATTCTCTGGTAGTGCTGATACCACTACGAAAGAGAGAAGTTCTGGTGTACACAGAAAGTGGCCCATTGCCTGTATTCCCACTATCTGGCCACAGCTTGCACAGCATAACCAGTATTTGTTCTTCTACCAATCCGGCCTTTTGTGTCTCCACAGGGGGCTGGAGAATTTGCTCCAATATATACATAAAATTACATCCAAACTGTATTAAAAGAATGGTAGGGTTGCAAAGACAAGTACTCAAAATTAGGAAATGCCACCCTTGTCCATACAACTTTAATTTAGGTCCCTTGTCGGTAAGCATTATGATAAAACGTTTAACCACATGCTCCCATTTTTCCCCCATAGGACCCTTGCCTCACTCAGTACACTGACCTCAGTTCTCCAGTATGGCATTCACCTGCCTTAATCATGAGACCATTCTTTCTTTTCCTGCAGATTCCTGTCTCATTCAAAACATGCCTTCCAACTTTTGGAACAAATGAGGTAGGGGTCCTACAGACAACAGACTCATTCACTATACAACTCTGATTTGTTCTCAACAAATGAGGCTGGGGTCTTCTGGGGAAAAACAGGTTATGTAATTACAGGCTATACCATAATGCATACACCCCAGGGGGATGAATTAAGATTGTACAAATAACCTTAATTCAGGCATTTACTAACTTTTCAGTGCTTGACTTTGCAATGTTAATATTCTATCAGTGTTGGGGGGGTTTATGTCATTTCCTAAGTATTAAAAATCTTTACAAATGAAAAAAAACAAAAACTTCATCCTGTGAAACCAGATTGACACTCCCCTGTCCCATCAGTCATCAGTGGGGTTGGGAACTTTAGATCCATAGCACAGTCCTCTGCCACTTGAGATAATGGAGAAACCATTAGCAACAGACTTGTGTGGACCTGCCATTGGGTAGATACATGCTTTAAAAATGAGTCTCACAACTGTTCGCTAGACAACAAAGGAATCTGAGACTGACTCCTGGGTTCAGTTCCAAGTTCTGCAGGGGAATATGCCCTAGTGATTATGAACCTTTCTGTCCCTGCCTCTGCAAGACTCTCCCTGTCCCTTGTCCTGCTATTATCCATCCCCTGACTCCTGACCTATCCCTTCCCCACACTGGATTCCTGCCCCATCCCTAATCTCTTCCTGTGGCTCCTGTCCATGTTTCCACCTCTGCTCCTATCCTCTTCCCTCCATAACTCCTGCTCTCTCCTGCTCTGTTCCTATCCTTCCCCTTCCTCTGCTCCTGCCCCTCCCCCAGTTTCCTGTACCCACCTGCTCTTACCTGTCTCCCTACGGTTGCGATCTTTTTAATTGCTAGTAACTGGGCCCCTGAGGCCCTGCCCTTGCTCTGCTTCTTCCCCCAAGACTCCACCCCTGCTCCACCTCTTCCTCCCAACGCCCTGCTTCCATCGACCTCTCCTCTGCCCCTCTTCCCCCTTCGCTTGCTGGATTGTCTCAAGGAGACTGCCTGCAGGTAGGAGGTGGGTAAATGACCTGGTGCCTCCCCCAGCCTTGTGGTAACCAGACTTTTGGTTTGGGTGCCATTTAGCTTTGCCAGGTTTCCTTTTTGACTGGACTTTCCAGTTGAAAACTGGGTGCCTGGCAACCCTAAATGGCACCCGGACACAGAAACCAAAAACCGGACTGTCCAGGTAAAATCCGAACTGGTGGCAACCCTACATGCTCCGCCAGCTCCTGGTCCTCTTCTCTTCCGAAGCTCCTGCTCCCATTTCCCTGCCAGTCATTCCTCTAAAAAGTCTCTACTGAGCATGTGTGAACAAATATTTTTCAGAGGTTATAACTTGGCAAAATTTGGTTACATTTTTACAAGGACAGCAAAAGGCACATCTATGACACCAAGGCAAATCCCCAATGCTAAATTGCAAGGTCCTGCTCCAAAGTATAGAGTGACGAGAGCTTCTCAGTGAAATGATTGTGATAATTTTTTAACATGGGCAAAATCATGTATTTCCCCTAATCTCATTCTCAGAAATGGCTGAAACTTGTTAGCAGAAACTTTCCAAAAGTTTAGGTGGAGGCAGACACCAGTCATGGAAAAATTCAGTTCAGACTAAGTTTGCTAAGTTATAAGAAAATGAAATAGGGTACTATAATGGAAAGTGTTGTGCAACCTTAACTATAGCATGGGTTACCTCTGCCACCTATGATCAGGAAATATTAATAAACTCTAAGTACTCTCCAACATATGGGGAAATTCATTAACTACAAATCTAGTATATTATGCAAAATATCGCTTCATCAGTGAAAACAAAATACTATTTGTCAGTCAGTCATAGAATTTATGATTTGATCAATTACATTTGTGCTTTCAGAACTTAATTTGATTGTTTCAGTGAAACTAGTGTCTTCATGAAATCTGGACAATGTTGCTTCACCTTGTGTGAGACCCATTTCAAAGCATTACTAAACGCTCTATCTTCTAACAGGAGTAACTTCAGCCTAAAGCTATTATAGTACAATGTGACAGCAGTCTGCTTAGGAGATGAATGAAACTATCCTATTGATAAGGTCGCAATCGATCTGAGGCAGACCTTTTTAAATTTGCAAAATGTTGCAGCACTTTAGTGAGTGTCACCAACAGCCCTTCTCCATGAAAAATGCATGGAGAGAATGACAGAATATGAGCTGGGCCTTATTTATTCCAAATCCTATTCTTTCAATGCAACTACGCTTTTTTCCCTCTCTTCACATAATCTTTGCATCCTTGTTCCTAATTTCCCTCTAAACTAACCTCTACAAAGACCAGTTGTTCAGTCGCCACATGTACTAATTAAAAATCAACGTTCATGTGTGTCAAAAAAACACTAAAAGCAGATGTACCCAAAAATAAAACTTCATCAGCCAATTATAATCACATCAAAATTAAAAAAGCAAATGAAAGGAGTACTCTAGTCTAAATGGCCTACATTTCAAGTCATCCAACAAATTTAAAAGGAAGGGATGTGAGAGTTCTCATGTAACTTGAAGAGAAAAGGGGATGTTCATCCTTAGGACCTTTCAGATAAAGAACTGTTCCTGGGAGTTGCTGAGCATCTTCTTCCCCCCCGCCTGACTTCACTGCATTCAGCAGGATCTGAAGTGTCGAGACTGGTATGGTAACAGTGGTTACATAAAGACTGAAACACCTGGATAATTTAAGAAGGAATAAGGTATAAAAGAAAGGAAAGCTTGAATCTTTTAATGCAAATTGCACTCACTTTTTTCATAGACTTTAGAAGAAGAATTCCCCCAAAACACTAAAGCTCCAGTTAAGTTGGTGCTTTTCAAGTTTTCTTTAAATTTTTTTTTTATTTTTGAACACAGAAAGGAGAAGGATGAACATGCCAATTTCCAAGGTCATACAATGACATGATTTCTGACTGAACTCAACACAGTGATAGTGAGTAAACTGCACTTCAACACGTTAACTCATGTAAAGCTTTGATGCCAAGTATGTATTCTATAAAAGTAGAGAGTTAACTATTTACATATTAAAGAGCAGCATCAACTTTAAATGTAACGTGTTTCTGCTGTCTTAATTACATTTGAAATAATCTCTTGTTGATGTTGAAACTTTTCAGTTTTGATTCCTTGGGTTTTATGAGTATAACATGTGACTGTTGTCAGTCTCAACTCAGAAAAGACTTCAGGCTGAGTAAATATGAAGTCTGAATTATCTCTCTCTCTCCCCGCTAGATGATGTGGTCAAATCAGGTCAAGTCCCTTACTTGTGCATCATTTGAAAGCTGACGCTGCAATTAATGATCCTATAATATTTGGTCTCAGGCCAAACAAAAGCTCTAAATCTTAAAATACATAAACAGGTATACCAATACACAATTTAAGTTTTTTTTATATATATATATATATATATACAGAGAGAGAGAGAGAGAGAGAGTCTGGTTTCCTCAAAAGCTAGACAGATTACACAAAGACTATTTGGTGACAGAACAGAATGTATTTATAGTAAAACTGAGTCTGTCTTTTTAAATAATTTTCCTTATTAAATGCAGGAAACTATGTTAATGCAACAATAAGGTCACAAAATTTAACTATAGCATATTAACTCACTCAGGCTATGTTGCAAACTCTATTTTACTGTATACTTTTAACAATATAAACAGCAACATACATTTACTGCTTACAATAACTATAAGATATATAATTAACAAAACTCTTTCTTGGAATAGAAAATACTACTTAGAAGCAACTTGACCTGATTAACATTATTGTAGAGCTTTCACTTTCACTTTCCCATTTCCTTTTTAAAATTTTATAAGCTGATTGCTTACACCCTGAGGTTAGAATGAATCTTCCCCTCTGGACAAGTTATTCCATAAATGTCTATTTTGAAGATCTCTGCACCTTCCTGTGAAGCATCTGGTACCAGTCACTGACAGAGGCATGGCACCAGAATTTGTTGGACCGCTGGTCTGATCTGGTATGACAATTCCTATATTTTTAATGATGCAATCTTAACATTTCATTAGCACTGTAGCATATTGTTTGAACACAATAAAGGAAAAATGAAAAATACAGTAACATGCACACTTCTTGTACAACAAGATACATTTCTTATAAGTAGTCCCCTTCTGTCTCTATCAACACACTCCTTTGAGCACTATTAAAGGTGACATGTACAGAATTATTTTTAAAACTAGGCTTTGGGTTTTTTTTTATTCTTTATGATGATGATGTATATATGTAATGCCTCATAAGCTTTTTTCTGCTAATTTTTTTACCCTGAAAATATCAGTAGTTAAAAGTTGTTCCTTGTATGGCTGGAGAACCTCTACAAGATCTCAAAAATCTTTGTTAGCTCTAACATTTTGCTTGAATTTTTAACAAAGGCTTCCTTTACCCAAAGTGTAAATTAATCATTGAAGTTGAATAGGTACTTTGTCAAATCCATCATGTAGAGTACAGCCATAGAATACTTAGTAAACACCTGGGCCTGATTCACCATTGCATTACTCCAGTGCTGTACTGATGTGAAATCAGAGTAACACAGCGGTGAATCTGGCCCTGGATCTTATCTACCTACCAAAATCATAAGAAAAATATTTTAGATATTATGTACTTAATTCTGGAGGGAAATAAACAATGTTCAAATAAGAGCAAACAGCCAAAGTGATAGCACTAAGAAGAGACGCTTCTGCATAAGCTGTTATGGGATAAGAGGAAAGTCCTCTCATGGATCAGTAACTGGTTAAAAGATAGGAAACAAAGGGTAATAATAAATGGTAGGTTTTCAGAATGGAGAGAAGTAAATAGTGGTGTCCCCCCGAGGGGTCTGTACTGGGACCAATGCTGTTCAACATATTCATAAATGATCTGGAAAAAGAGATAAACAGTGAGGTGGCAAAATCTGTAGAGGATACAAAACTACTCAAGCTAGTTAAGTCAAAAGCAGACTGAGAAGAGTTACAAAGGGATTCACAAAACTGGGTGACTGGACAACAAAATGACAGATGAAATTCAGTGTTGATAAATGCAAAGTAATGCACATTGGAAATATAATCCCTACTATACCTATCAAACGGCGGGGTCTAAATTAGCTGTTCAACTCAAGAAAGAGATCTTGGAGTCATTGTGGATAGTTCTCTGAAAACATCCAGAAGTAGTCAAAAAGCTAACAGAATGTTGGGAATCATTAGGAAAGGGATAGATAAGAAGACAAAATATCATATTGCCTTTATATAAATCCGTGGTATGTCCACACCTTGAATACTGTTTGCAGATCTGGTCTCCCCATCTGAAAAAAGATATATGGGAATTGGAAAAGGACAACAAAAATGATTGAGGATATGGAACAGTTTCCTTAGAAGGAGAGATTAATAAGACTGGGACTTTTCAGTTTGGAAAAGAGATGACTAAGGGGGGATACGATAGAGTTGACTGGTGTGGAGAAAATAAAGAAGGAAGTGTTATTTACCCCTTCACATAACACACAAACCAGGGATCACCAAATGAAATTAATAGGCAGCAGGTTTAAAATAAACAAAAGGAAGTATTAATTCACACAATGCACAGTCAACTTGTGGAACTCTTTCCCAGAGGATGTTGTGAAGGTGAGGATTATAACAGGGTTCAAAAAAGAACTAGATAAGTACAAAGGCTATTAGTCAGGATGGGCAGGGATGGTGTCCCTAGCCTCTGTTTGCCAGAAGCTGGGAATGGGCGACGGGATGGTCACTTGATTACCTGTTCTGTTCATTCCCTCTGAAGCACCTGGCATTGGCTACTGTCGGAAGACCGGATACTGGGCTAGATGGAACATTGGTCTGACCAAGCATGGCCGTTCTTACGCATAGTGTGGAGAGATGTGCAGTTCTATATCCAAGCAATGTGAGCAAGGTTGAGGAAGAGAGGACATGACAGAGTAGAGACGGTGAGCAGCCCAGGTTAAGTGCTTAACTGGAATACAGTGTATGTAAACTATGTGGGTAATAGCCATCTTTAGGTTTTTCAGTTACTCCTTCTACTGACCAAGAGCAGGCACTTAAAAGTCAGAGCAGGGATAGCTATGATGATGGCCACCCACTGACAGACATGCTTCCAAAGATTCCCATGAAACATTAATGCTCACATCCAGCTGCTAAGACATGAGCCAGCAGTGGCTACTCCTTTCAACTTACTTCACCTTACTGAAACGTAAACTGCCGTGTTCAGAAGCACTACTGGTGGCTCGTTCCTGCTGTTACATAACTCCCATCAACACTCCTGCAGGATCAGGACATTACCACCATGTATAAAACAGAGGAAAAATAGGCAACAAGAAAGAAATGTGTGTGCCTTATACATATGTTTATAAGCTTTAGTGAGCTGTTTTTCTAGCTATCTGTGTATATTTGTAAACAAATACTGTAGATATAGAGTTCTGTATTGCACGCAATGGTATGTCTGATTAATTTATTTTCCTTGACTGTTGCAAAACATGAAGGAGTGGTACTATGAAGGTTCTGCTATTTTCACAAATCACAGTAGTGAAGCCGCAGTCTTTTATAATATGACTTGACCCTCAAGAAGGAATTAAAGCCTCTAAAATCAATAAATGAGTTTCAAAGTTCAAGAGCAGTAGCTATAACAGTAAAATAAAATAACTCAAAAACTTCAGAGTATGGAAAATGGATCTTCAATGGAATTCCTGCTTCAACGTTAGGCACATACTTAAGTACCTTACTAAAACATGGGTATAGATGGAGACCCATGAAATCCCTGTTATATATATATTTTCATTTAATTTTGGGGGAATTTCTTATTTTGTTTTATTGTTTTTATCCACATGGGGGTGCAGAGGAAGGGAGGGTCCTGCCCCCCCGGGGGGTGTGTGCAATGGGGGTTAGGTGGGATGCCTGGCAGGTGGAGTTTGCAGAGTGATTCTGCCCCACATTCACCCTGCAGCAGCTGCTCCTGTCCTGCCAGGTCACAATTCCACACATTCAAATTTGTCTCAGTTCCTCTCCCCCTCCCCTGCCCCTATCATGATGATGGAGGAGTGGCTAGGCCAAACCTGAGAGATGCTGCCACCCCGAGTGCCAGGTTTCAATACCACTCACTCAAATTTGGCTCTGCCACCCTTTCTGGATCATGATGGGGGGTGGCCGAGCCAAATTTCAGTGGCATTGTGAGCTGGCAGGACAGGGTTTATGATGGCGAGGTGACCAGGCCGAACTTGAGTGGTGCTGCAACCCCACATGGGAGATTACAACGCCGGGAGCAGGGAACTTGGCCCAGCCCTACAGCACAGGAGCAGCTGCTACAGGGTGACTTTTAAAATTTTATTCTGTTTTATAGGTTGTTTTTCATTTTTAATTTTCTGTTATTTTGTATTTGCAAAAGACACAGGTCTCTAGATATAGGCTCTGATTCAGCACTGCCTTGCAACACTGTAGCAGCACAAAGTAACCTTAAAGCTGGCCTAAGTGGCTATCTAAGTATTCCCTTGGCGTAGGAGAATCCCTGGGTGACAGAGCTTCTGTAGCTGGCTCTTCACCACTCCCTCAGAACCCCAGGTAAAAGGATATGTCAGGGAAGAGTGTGTTTGGAGCCCACTGCTCTCCAGTAATCATAGAATCATAGAAATGTAGGGCTGGAAGGGACCTCAAGAAGTCATCAAGTCCAGCCCCCTGTGGTGTGGCAGGACCAAGTGAACCCAGATCATTTCTGACAAGTGTTTGTCCAACCTGTTTTTAAAAACCTCCAATGATGGGTATTCCACAACCTCCTTTGGAAGCCCATTACAGAGCTTAACTACCCCTATAGTTAAAAGGTTTTTTTCTACTATCTAACCTAAATCTCCCTTGCTGCAGATTACACCCTTACTCCACTACTTCTTGTCCTACCTTCAGTGGACATGGAAAATAATTGTATGCAGTGTAGTTGTAGTGGTGTCGGTCCCAGGATACTAGAGAGACAAAATGGGGGGGCCATGGAGAACAACTGATTACTGTCCTCTTTATAACAACCCTTAACATATCTGAAGACTGTTATCAGATTCCACCTCAGTGTTCTTTTCTAAACATAAACATGCTCAGGGCTTTTTTTTAACCTTTCCTCATAGGTCAGGTTTTCTAAAACTTTTACATTTTTTATGCTCTCCTCTGGACTTTCTCCAGCTTTTCCACATCTTTCCTAAAATGTGGCACCCAGAATTTGACACAGCACACCAGCTGAGGCCTCACCACTGCTGAGAACAGCAGGACAGTTACCTCCTACGTCTTACATTCAACACTCCTGTTAATACATCCCAGAATTATATTTAGCCTTTTTCAGAGCTGCATCATATGTTGACTCATATTCAATTTGTGGTCCACTATAACCCCAGATCATTTTCATCAGTACTACAACCTCGCCAGTTATTCCCCATTCTGTAGTCGTGCATTTGATTTTTCCTTCTTAACTGAAGTATTTTGCACTTATCTTTATTGAATTTCATCTTGTTGAATTCAGACCAACTCTCCAATTTGTCAAGGTCATTTTGAATTCTAATCCTGTCCTCCAAAGTGCTTGCAACCCCTCCTAACTTGATGTCATCTGCAAATTTTATACACAGTCTCCACTCCATTATCTAAGTCATTAATGAAAATACTGAACAGTACCAGATTTAGGACTAATCCCTGTGCGACCCCACTAGATACGTCCTCCCAATCTGACAGTGAACCATTAATAACTACTTTTTGAGTCTTTCAACCAGATGTGCACCCACCTTATATAAACGTCATCTACATCACATTTCCCTAGTTTGCTTATGAGAATGTCATGTGGACTGTGTCAAAATCCTTATTAATATCAGGATATATCACATCTACTGCTTCCCCCCTAGCCAGTAACCCTATTCAGTAACCCTGAATGAAATTAAGCTGGTTTGGCATGATTTGTTCTTGACAAATCCATCTTGCTATTCCTTATCCTCCAGATGCTCACAAACTGATGGTTTAATAATTTGTTCCAGTATCTTATCAAAGTTAGGCTGACTGGGCTATAATTCCCCAGTCCTCTTTCTTCCCCTTTTTAAAGATACTAAGTTTTCCCTTCTCCAGTTCTCTGGGACCTCACTCTCACTGGGAACTCCATAAGTTCTCAAAGATAATTGCTAACAGTTCTGATATTACTTCAGCTAGTTCATCAAATACCCTGGGATGAATGTCATCAGGCCCTACTGACTTGAATACATCTAATTTATTTAAATATTCTTTAACCTGTTCTTTTCGTATTTTGGCTTGAATTCCTTCCTCCTGGTTGTTAATATTAATTGTGTTAAGTAACTGGTCACCATTAATCTTTTTAGTGAAGACTAAAGCAAAGTTGGCATTAAACACCTCGGCTTTCTTGATGTTATCAGTTATTAACTCTCATTCCCTGATAGATAGAAGACCTACACTTTCATTTATCTTTCTCTTGCTCCTAATATATTTTAAGAACCTCATCTTGTTGCCTTTTAGGTCCATTGCTAGGTGTTACTGATTTTGTGCCTTAGCCTTTCTGATTTTGTTCCTACATGCTTGTGCTATTCTTTTGTACTCCTCCTTAGCAATTTATCCATGTTTTCACTTTTTGTAGGATTCCTTTTTGATTTTCAGGTCATTAAAGAGTTCCTGATGGAGTCATACTGTATGTCAGATACTGCAACAGTCTGGGGTGCTGTTAGCCTGCAGGCAGCCTACGTTAATAAATCCCTTACACAACTCCAGGAATCCGGGAAGTGCAAAGCCACCTACGGTTTTTGCAGCCAGCCTTGTATGTCCACCCTTATCTTTAAATCGTCCAGCAGGCACAGCTCAGCCTTCATATCAGCCAAAAGGAACCAAGAGAGAATACTATGAAGTCCCAAGGTTGGAGCCTGTGGCCACACTTTGAAAAGGAAATATAAAAACCAATAAAGTGAGGTAGGGAGAACGTGCTTTGTCAAATCAGAAAGTAAAAGAACGGTGGGGGGTTTTGGACCTTATCTCATACCTTGTTTGAAATAAAGGTCTTTACATTGTTTATTTTCACAGCTTGTTCCTGGTTAAGTCAATTAAACACTTTAAAGTAATTACAGTGAAATTACTAAACACAACAGTCTTAGTTGTGTTGGTGTAGTATTGATATTGTACACAGCTTCTCCTTTTAAAAATCTGTCTTCAGTAAAAAAACATGGAAAAGTTTGATAAATAAGGAAAGAAGAGAGACCCCTCTCATAACCACGATGAGCCGATGGGAGGGCAGGATACCAGGAACCCTTTAGCAATTGGTTATTTGACACTTATCTGTTAGTGCTGTCAGTCCTACCAACTGAGCACCTTATTTCAGGAAGATTACTGAGAAAATCATGGCATGACAGTTCAGGTGCCATTTGGAGTCCTCAGATTTTCCTGATTTCTTTCAGTCAGGTTTTGGCCTGGGTATTGCAGAGACTGAGCCTTGTTGGTTCACTTCCTAGCCTCTTCCTAGTGATGAACAATGGTCAGGTGTCCATCTGTCAAAAGTCTTAGGATATGTTTTCACTGCAGAGTTAACTCAGGCTTCTATTCTGTAGTCACCTCTAAATTCCCTCCCACCTACACACAAAAGCTTCTTACTAGAGCCCTAACTCCCGACGCGTCCACACTGGCAAGGCACATAGAGCACCCGGACCCTGAACTGGAGCGCTCCTGGTAATCCACCTCCACAAGAAGCATAATGCTTGCTGCGCTCCGGCTGAAATGCCCGGGTGTCAAGTCAAGTGGCCACTCTTCTCATTGTTTTGGAATTGGCTGTAGGAAAGCGGATATCCCCTTTCAAAGCTCCATTTCTGACAGCCGGCATGCTTATCTGCTCCGGGACAAAGCAAACCATTAGTATGGAATGCTGTTGTTGTGAGTGTGTGTGAGAGAGAGAGGGGCAGGGGGGGAGGAGGGTCTGCTGCTGTCTGAACTTACAAGACAGCATGCTGACACTCTCTCTCAGCCCCCACCAAAACACACTGTCTCACCCTCCACATACACACAACACACTCCTTGTCACACTCCACCTCCCGCCCATTTGAAAAGTACGTTGCAGCCACTTGCATGCTGGGATAGCTACCACAATGCACTGCTCTTTGTGGTGTTGCAAGAGCTGCTAATGTGGCCAAGCCAGTGCGCTTGAATCTGACAGTGTAAATACATGGCAGCATTTTCCCTGCTGCGGTCTCCGAAGGCTGGTTTATCTCCCAGCACTCTACATCTGCAAGTGTAGCCATGCCCTTAGGCTGATAATCCACCCACTTTCCTGTGAGGACACAGACCAAATGGCTTCAAGCTGACAGTCCTCTAATCATAGAATCATAGAATATCAGGGTTGGAAGGGACCTCAGGAGGTCATCTAGTCCAACCCCCTGCTCAAAGCAGGACCAATCCCCAATTAAATCATCCCAGCCAGGGCTTTGTCAAGCCTGACCTTAAAAACTTCTAAGGAAGGAGATTCTACCACCTCCCTAGGTAACGCATTCCAGTGTTTCACCACCCTCCTAGTGAAAACGTTTTTCCTAATATCCAACCTAAACCTCCCCCACTGCAACTTGAGACCATTACTCCTTGTCCTGTCCTCTTCTACCACTGAGAATAGTCTAGAACCATCCTCTCTGGAACCATCTCTCAGGTAGTTGAAAGCAGCTATCAAATCCCCCCTCATTCTTCTCTTCTGCAGACTTAACAATCCCAGTTCCCTCAGCCTCTCCTCATAAGTCATGTGTTCCAGACCCCTAATCATTTTTGTTGCCCTTCGCTGGACTCTCTCCAATTTATCCACATCCTTCTTGTAGTGTGGGGCCCAAAACTGGACACAGTACTCCAGATGAGGCCTCACCAATGTCGAATAGAGGGGAACGATCACGTCCCTCGATCTGCTCACTATGCCCCTAATTATACATCCCAAAATGCCATTGGCCTTCTGCTGACTCATATCCAGCTTCTCGTCCACTGTCACCCCTAGGTCCTTTTCCGCAGAACTGCTGCCGAGCCATTCGGTCCCTAGTCTGTAGCAGTGCATTGGATTCTTCCGTCCTAAGTGCAGGACTCTGCACTTGTCCTTGTTGAACCTCATCAGATTTCTTTTGGCTCAATCCTCCAATTTGTCTAGGTCCCTCTGTATCCTATCCCTGCCCTCCAGCGTATCTACCACTCCTCCCAGTTTAGTATCATCCGCAAATTTGCTGAGAGTGCAATCCACACCATCCTCCAGATCATTTATGAAGATATTGAACAAACCGGCCCCAGGACTGACCCCTGGGGCACTCCACTTGACACCGGCTGCCAACTAGACATGGAGCCACTGATCACTACCCGTTGAGCCCGACAATCTAGCCAACTTTCTACCCACCTTATAGTCCATTCATCCAGCCCATACTTCTTTAACTTGCTGACAAGAATACTTTGGGAGACCGTGTCAAAAGCTTTGCTAAAGTCAAGAAACAATACATCCACTGCTTTCCCTTCATCCACAGAACCAGTAATCTCATCATAGAAGGCTATTAGATTAGTCAGGCATGACCTACCCTTGGTGAATCCATGCTGACTGTTCCTGATCACTTTCCTCTCATGTAAGTGCTTCAGGATTGATTCTTTGAGGACCTGCTCTATGATTTTTCTGGGGACTGAGATGAGGCTGACTGGCCTGTAGTTCCCAGGATCCTCCTTCTTCCCTTTTTTAAAGATTGGCACTACATTAGCCTTTTTCCAGTCATCTGGGACTTCCCCCGTTCACCACGAGTTTTCAAAGATAATGGCCAATGGCTCTGCAATCACATCCGCCAATTCCTTTAGCACTCTCGGATGCAACTCGTCCGGCCCCATGGACTTGTGCACGTCCAGCTTTTCTAAATAGTCCCTAACCACCTCTTTCTCCACAGAGGGCTGGTCATCTACTCCCCATGTTGTGATGCCCAGCGCAGCAGTCTGGGAGCTGTCCTTGTTCGTGAAGACAGAGGCAAAAAAAGCATTGAGCACATTAGCTTTTTCCACATCCTCTGTCACTAGGTTGCCTCCCTGATTCAGTAAGGGGCCCACACTTTCCTTGGCTTTCTTCTTGTTGCCAACATACCTGAAGAAACCCTTCTTGTTACTCTTGACGTCTCTTGCTAGCTGCAGCTCCAGGTGTGATTTGGCCCTCCTGATTTCATTCCTACATGCCCGAGCAATATTTTTATACTCTTCCCTGGTCATATGTCCAACCTTCCACTTCTTGTAAGCTTCTTTTTTATGTTTAAGATCCGCTAGGATTTCACCGTTAAGCCAAGCTGGTCGCCTGCCATATTTACTATTCTTTCGACTCATCGGGATGGTTTGTCCCTGTAACCCCAACAGGGATTCCTTGAAATACAGCCAGCTCTCCTGGACTCCTTTCTCCTTCATGTTAGTCCCCCAGGGGATCCTACCCATCCGTTTCCTGAGGATGCCTTCCCACAATTCTTCCTGTGTGCCCAGAAGGACAGATAAATTCTGTCACAAGTCACAGGGAAAGAATTAGAGCAGCTCAGCTTAGTGCAGCACAAAGAACCATGGAATATGCCCCCAGAAGTCCTAGTGACACACACAGGTAACCACAGCACCAGTGAGCACACAGTAACTTGCGTACAGCTTTGGTGTATAGCTTCTCACACCCTAGGTAGACTAACCTGGGTGCCAATCACTCAGACTACCTCTACATTTATCATACTCAGATATCACTGATGGAAAGGTTTTGTTGACTCCTCTGTGGACCCTGGCAGGAACAGGTGATATTGTTAGAATGGTTTGTCAGAGAAGTACTAATACAATGTTTGTGATCAATTATTGACCTGCCTCTAGGAATTTCTGTTGTGGAGTTCACATTGTGTTACTCTTCCTGTTCAATATGTATATGAAGTCACTGAAGGGAACAGCACGATGATTTGGGTTGCAGTGCCCAAATACTTGGATAAAACTCAGCTTTATGTCATACATTCATCAGATCTGTGTGGTGAACTGTCCGTGCTTTCCCAGATTTAGCTGAGTTAGAGGTTGGATGATGGCAAGTTATCTGAATCTGGATGAGGAGATGTATTGCTTGTAAGCTGGAGACAGAGTTTTAGGGTTGTTAAAGGTGATGCCTACAGCTTACTACTGAGGCAATTTCTCCACCCCTTGCCTAAAAGGTTCACAATTTGTGAATACTAGATAACTAACTTTTACTACTGACAAACTGGGTTTTTTCCCCAACTCTCTGAGGTTCATGAATTGCATTACTGGTGTCTTGACATCATATTTCTTGTATTTTCACATATGTATATAATGTTCAAACATTAATAACTTAATAAAGATTTTTTAAAAATTTAAAATAATTGTGTACAGTCATATGTCATAAAAACAAACTGAAGAATTTAAAAAATGCTTGGAAAAGTTTGCAAATATGTCTAAAAAACAAACACTAAAAATAAACAATGCTAGTTCTATCATAATCAAAAATATAAAACACCGACAAAAATAAAAAACAATTCACTAAACACAGGAATTGCCCCAGGCATCAAAATCTCCCTTTTCAAAACGTGTATCAGTAAACTAAGAAACATAAATATACGGTTTAGCTGTAGCTTTTGTTTTCCTCCACTGATTTCTAGATGCCAGTTAACTATTTATTTACAGCATAGTATAGTGTTGCTCTGCCCCATATCCATTCATTTCAAGCAAGCTAGTAACTGTGACCCAAACCCCCTCAATTTACATAGAAAGAAGGCACCATTCCTTCTACCCAAGCAAAATCATGCAGACAAAAGCTTTAAAAACTCATAATCTCTTTTTATGTGGATTTGGTCAGGGATGACTGGCTAATTGGGGGAACACATGAAAGCACCTCAAAATCCAATTAGCACTTCAGTACAATTAAATAGTGGAGGCTTTGCTATTCTGCACAGACATGGCTTTGATCTTGCAGTGAAAAGTGTCCTTCCTTAAAGCTGCTGTTTTGATTTTTCTGCAGTAATTAGTGCTAATTGTAAACTCATGCCTGACCTGATATAAACAGTGTTTTGCTGCATTTGACACAATGACCTTAAATCAATGTTCTCTTTTGTCTACATTGTTTTTGCTTATTATAGGCCTAGCTACTTTTCTCATTATTAGAAGCACAATATGTAGGAACATACTAAAGTTAGACTAAACAAATTATATGAGTTTAAGAGCTTGTGTGGCTCTTTTTACCCAGGTTTCTGAAACTTTGTTTCCATAGAAGAAGGGAAGGGAATTTAACGTAAGCAATACATTGTAGGGCTGCCTCCCCAGAACAAGAATAGACTAATTTGGCCTCAGGCCAAGGCTTTTCCTACATTTACAGAGTCTCCCCAGAGGATGTACTGATTTAACACATCCCATCTGCTTTGGCTTCCCTTCCTTCCAGCTAGCACTTCCTACTTTTAGAAATTCACTAGCTGGGTTGTATCACCTCTGTCTTTATCAGAGAAAAGGCTGTGACTGCCTTCTCTCTGCCACAATGTCCCCTACAGTGGACTTTCCTTGTCCATAGGTTACACTAGCAAAAGAAGATCCAACACAGGGCTGGAACTAACCCAAACAATATAATCAGCTGCAGTAAAGTCTACTGCAAAGAACACGTGCCATAGGAGAATTATTTGAAATATTTTTTTAAATTCTCAATTAACAAAAGTATACATTCTGTGTATGGGATGTTCTGAATAAAATGGACTAAATCATATATATATGAAACAATACCGTTCTCTTAAATAAAGCCTATTACAGGACCATAGCTCTTAACAGAATACGTTTTGGTCTCAAAGCTACTTTTTTTCCTACGTATTTCCCTATATGCCCTCAAATTTCTCTTCATTTGAGAAATATTATTGGTTCTACTGGTTTTAAATATAAGGAACATCTCACACTGGTAGAATCTTTCAAAACAGAAGAAACTTTTGAAGTGCAACCACTGTAAAAGAGTATTTTGTGAAATCAGCTATACCATATGTGTACAGAAGTTAACACACACACAGTGCACCAGGATATCTCTGAAAGGAAGATCAGGCTCAAATATATAGTTTTGATGTTCTTGCCCTGAAACTCACCTATTTCTCCTTTGTCTCACATCTTCAGCTTAGGTATCAGTTGGAGGAGACAGATGCACTAATACAAGTCACTATATTTATGTTATTACCACAGTGAGTGGCAACATTTAGAACAGAATTTGTTGGAGACGTATTTATAACTCACATTAAAAACAAATTGTTTGTTGACAACAACATCATAATCAGCAGCTACATATTTTTCTTCCAGTTCTTCTACATTTTACTAAAGGTGTTTGGCCTGACATTTTTAATGGCTCTGAGAAAGCTTTCATTCCATTGTGGTTATCCACTTTGATATTCCAATGAGACTATCCAAGTTATTTGTTCTTTGGATCTAGGTGCTAACTCTGCCGCAATAATAAATAGCAGAGTTGAAGAGTCTCAATGTTGCATTCAGCTTTTCACTTTGATTTCACGTTCCATTACACCATCTTGGCCTTGCATCACTGGAGCATAATTAGATGTGGATGCATGTCAAAGTGGGCCAGGTAACTTCAATGTAGTTCCCAGTGAATAATCTCAGTGCAGAAAACAAAGGCTACTACAGTACGCTGATACTGGTTAGAGCAATACAGTTCTCTCTCAAATGAAATGGCAATTTAAAATCTGCCAAAACATTATGATGTCTATCAGTTTTTATGAAAATCTCTATGCTAGCTCAGAAACATTTTCTCAGAAACAAGCACTGTACCAGCCACTCAATGGCTGGCTAAACAGTACTCTTGTAAGGAGACACAGTATTTTGCTATTGAGATTACTCACAACAAAGACAGAGACATTTAGGGCCTAATGCTGCAGCTTCTGCGTCAATGGGAGTTCTGCCATTGCCTTCATGGAAAAGAGAGAAGGCTATTAAAATGTAATTTTACTTTCAGTCAGTCTTAATTATACAGTAATGGAAGGACTCATTTAAATGTCCAATTTATAACATTTATAAACATCATTAAACAGCTTTGAAATAATAATTAAATTTTAGAATCATCTTTATAAGTAATGTTTACCCTATGTGAACAGGAACTGGTCTTGGGAATAAACTCAAATGGAACTTTCTCTCTTAATTTTGAAGCTAAAAGTGCATCACTGCCAGTGACACTGATAAAACATATTTACAAAATTAAATGCTTTGGTAGAATACTGAAGTAGACTTTTCCCAGATTTAAGAGCAATGAGCGCCATCTCATTAACAGTGTTCATTTTTCCATACCCTCCTATATTCAAAGCACACTGTTGTGCGAACACACAAATTGAACGTTGAGATTAAGGTAGAGTCCTAGAATAGAAAGTCCTTGCATGTGTGAAGAGAAGGAGAGTGTTTTTTCTCCCATTGTGTCACAGCAGTGGGGAATCAGCAGGTCCCTGATCTAAACCCCAATACTGATTCATGATGGTTACCAGGCATGGCAAGCTGCTGACATGTATCCACACTTGTTCTGACCTTCACTGATATCCCAAATTGTTGGCTTGGTTACTACATATGTTATAATCTCCCACATCACGACAACTCTTATATCAGGAAACACTGAACTCCCATCTTCCTAAGTGTCTTTGAATAAATCAGATGTTAGCCCTCTTTTAAGGATTAACCAATGCAATCAAAAAGGCTAGAAAGTCCAATCTTGCTATAAAAACAACAAAGAACCAAACCAAACAAAAGAAGTCCTACCTAAGATAACCACCAATAATCTAATGCATTTTATTTTACTGTTAACAGAAAAGAAAGACATGCACATATACTGATTTACCCTTATAAATGGTATGACTCCCCCTGCCAATTCAAAAAGCTGTCTTTTACATATGTCCATGGTTGGTAATCTGGGGTCATACGGTTGCAAATACACGAAATTAAACTAAATCCATATGTTGGTATCAGTGGACAATCAGTGGGTTCCCTAGTGAAAAGTCATTCACCAAAAGGCCAGTGGGGTCCAGCAAAAGCTGCAGGAAGATATGGTTCCCATTGTGTGAACACAAGCAGGTGGCATCTCAGCCACTGGGCCAATTTTGTCAAAGAACAGACATGACTGTATCCATCTACAGAAGCAACAGAATCAACACTGTGAAAAGATTAAGGGCTGTGGAGCCATACAGTATACTGCATGCCTCCACTAGTCTGATCCACCTCTTCCCTCTCAGGAAGCCCCTATCCAAGAAGACAAGGAGGAGAAGAGGAAGAGGGAAAAGGTCACCACACTCACATAACACTCCAAAGTGAAGATGGGATATTGATGCCAGGGCTAAAGGGATGAAAGGCCCTGTGGGGGCTTCCTGGATGAGTCATAGAGGATTGGAGCAAATGAAGAAGGGAGAGGGGGCTTAGTGCAACCAGGAGTTCAGGCCATTTGGACTGACCTGTATGGCAGATGGATTTGGGTGTTGTGGGAAGGAGAAGGGCCTTGTGGGCAGTAAGGAGCAGTGGAGCAGCCGTGGGCAAAGAGGGAGGCTGAGGAAGGGATTTGGCAGGGTGATGTTTTCTGGGCATGTTTATTTGGGGGGCTGTGCAACAAGGGACTGGGTTATTTGAGAAGATGGGGGCTGGTGTGGTGGGGAGGTGAGATGAGTGGGGACCATGGAAGGAGGAGGTTTTGTGGGGTTTGGGGCAATGGGTTTATTTGCGGGGGTGGGAGATGGGTCCAGGTGTGTGTTTAAGCAGGGGCAGGGGGCTGAGTGGGGGTGTTATTTGTGGGTCTGGTAAGGGTTGTGGGATGGGGATTGAGGGGAGTCAGGTGAGAGCTGTGGGAAGGGTGCGAGGTCTATGGCAGAGAGCTGTAGAATGGGGGAGCGCAGAGAACTGCCTAGCTCCCTCCTCTGCAGCCCCTTCCCCTTCTCCTCCCCTCCCGTCTCACTCCCTCCCCCCTTCCACTGCTGACACTAGCCCCAGCTCCACTCCAAAGCAGCAGGAAGGGACAAGCAGGGAGGGGGCTGGGTGCTGTCTGCAGCATTGTGATGCAGCCCCAGCAGACTTGCCTAACCACCAAGGTCTGGAGACTCTCCCTGCTCATCCTGCTGCTCTGATGTCCCTGGAGCCAGAGCGTCACCTGCCAAGCTGATGTGCAAGCAGGTGGCATGTGGTTCAGATTTAAGCCCCCTCTAGCTCAAACTATCTAATGCCTGTGCCCCTTCAACCACTCCCACCCACAACATCTCCCCAGGCAACCCAGTAATGGCACGTCAGGGAAGAGAATGAGACTCAGAGGGAGCCAATGGGAGAAGATGAGGGGGAAATTCTGAAGTGCCAGAGTGTCACCAAGTGCCAAATGACAGGTTTCAGAGCAGCAGCCGTGTTAGTCTGTATCCGCAAAAAGAACAGGAGTACTTGTGGCACCTTAGAGACTAACAAATTTATTAGAGCATAAGCTTTCATGGGCTACAGCCCACTTCATCCGATGCATAGAATGGAACATATAGTAAGAAGATATATATATATATATATACACACACACACATACAGATAAGCTGGAAGTTGCCATACAAACTGTGAGAGGCTAATTAGTTAAGATGAGCTATTATCAGCAGGAGAAAAAACTTTTGTAGTGATAATCAAGAGAGCCCATTTAGACAGTTGACAAGCAGGTGTGAGGATACTTATCTTAGGGAAATAGATTCAATATGTGTAATGACCCAGCCACTCCCAGTCTCTATTCAAACCCGAGTTAATGGTATCTAGTTTGCATATTATTTCAAGCTCAGCAGTTTCTCCTTGGAGTCTGTTTTTGAAGCTTTTCTGTTGCAAAATTGCCACCCTTAAATCTTTTACTGAGCGGCCAGAGAGGTTGAAGTGTTCTCCTACCGGTTTTTGAATGTTATGATTCCTGATGTCAGATTTGTGTCCATTTATTCTTTTGGGTAGAGACTGTCCGGTTTGGCCAATGTACACGGCAGAGGGGCATTGCTGGCACATATCACATTGGTAGATGTGCAGGTGAACGAGCCCCGATGGCGTGGCTAATGTGATTAGGTCCTATGATGGTGTCACTTGAATAAATATGTGGACAGAGTTGGCATTGGGCTTTGTTGCAAGGATAGGTTCCTGGGTTAGTGTTTTTGTTGTGTAGTGTGTAGTTGCTGGAGAGTATTTGCTTCAGGTTGGGGGGCTGTCTGTAAGCAAGGACTGGTCTGTCTCCCAAGATCTGTGAGAGTGAGGGATCATTTTTAAGGATAGGTTGTAAATCTTTGATGATGCGCTGGAGAGATTTTAGTTGGGGGCTGAAGGTGACAGCTAGTGGCGTTCTGTTATTTTCTTTGTTGGGCCTGTCCTGTAGTAGGTGACTTCTGGGTACTCTCCTGGCTCTGTCAAACTGTTTTTTCACTTCAGCAGGTGGGTATTGTCGTTGTAAGAACGCTTGATAGAGATCTTGTAGGTGTTTGTCTCTGTCTGAGGGGTTGGAGCAAATGCGGTTGTATCGTAGAGCTTGGCTGTAGACAATAGACCGTGTGGTATGTCCTGGATGGAAGCTGGAGGCATGTAGGTAAGTATAGCGGTCAATAGGTTTCCGGTATAGGGTGGTGTTTATGTGACCATCACTTATTAGTACAGTAGTGTCCAGGAAATGGACCCCTTGTGAGAATTGGTCTAGGCTGAGATTGATGGTGGGATGGAAATTGTTGAAATCATGGTAGAATTCCTCAAGGGCTTCTTTTCCATGGGTCCAGATGATGAAGATGTCATCAATGTAGCACAAGTAGAGTAGCGGTGTTAGGGGACGAGAACTAAGGAAGCGTTGTTCTAAGTCAGCCATAAAAATGTTAGCATACTGTGGGGCCATGCGGGTACCCATAGCAGTGCTGCTGACTTGAAGGTATATATAGTGCCAAATGGTTGGGCCATGGCCCAAGTGGCTCCCCAGCTTTCTGGCCTATGGAAAAGATGCATTTGATAATATCTGCATGTAATAAAAAGTTAATTAATGCAATCATACCCTCTGTATTCCAGGAGGTGGAAGAAAAACCCACAAGCTGCACCAAATATAGAGACATACCCCCTCACCATGCCATGTGAGTTCCTGGGATCATCACCTACGCAGCCCTCAACAGGACCCTTCCTACTCTATCAACTGTAGACAGAGCGAAAAAGCAAATTAGAAATTAGAATATATAGAAGAAGATGAAAAAGCCCACAAAGCAGTTTTGTGGGGTCAGTTTTGGGATCCTGAAGGCTAATTTTGCCTTCAAGATCCCAAAGCTGACGATCAGCCATGCCTTTGCATCACAGGAGATCCAGTAACTAATTTAAAGATGAGGCTGAAACAAAGATCCTGCAATGAAAACCCCTGCCTGTGAAGCAAACTGTATACATCCCCAACCCAAATTCTATCATTGATTAGTCGCCCACTCTGTTAAACTGTAGTAACTCCTCCAGCCAAGGGCCTGGACTGTCTCAGATGTAACATGTAACTTCCTTCTTTTTCCTCCCCACACCATGCAGCATGGGGGCAAACAAGTAGTTTGGGGGAAGTAAAGCAGCAGGTCCCACCTGACAGAAGTGAAGGTTGGGGGAAGGAAGAGGCACCTGGAACACAGCCACAGCTGATCCTGGCTGAGATCTCCCTTCCCCACCCCCCTGCAGGTGTCTTTGCTGTTCCTGGGCCCAGCTAGCAGGGTGTGCATTCACTAAGCATGAAACATGAACATTTCAAGGTATAATTCTGAATGTTGTTTACTGGCTTTTTACAGCAAAAGTAGAAACAACTTCGGGCTAAGAAACTAGTTTGCTGTATTTAAATATCCCTGTAGACAGAGAGAAAAAACAAATGAGAAATAAGAATCTATGACTCTTCAGAAACCAAACATCGGATTGTGGATCTTACTTGTGTCAGAGAGAAGAGAAAATATAATACACCATAAGGATTCTATGACTGATCTCTAATATGTTAATATTGTACAACTAGCCATTTATAAAACCAGCTGTGAGACATATGTGCACAAGCAGAGTACTGGACTTTACATAATACCTGTTGATAAATACATGCAGATTTGAAACTAAATTTACCTCAGTTTAGAAACACCATGAACTTTTCTATCACTGCACGTATTATGGGAAATATGGTGGAAATATTCCTTACAGGAGCTCTCTTTGTTCCTGACATGTGTATGCACTTTCAAAAGAAACAGAAACCCTTTTGTAAATAAGAGTCTAGCATTCTGTGTTTCTAAGGTTACTGTTTGGTATCAATCTATCTTTTAGTACTTTTATAAGTGGCAGGAAGGTACTCACCGAACCATAAATCCTTCCCAAGATATAGTATGGGTAGTTTGGTTGAATTGCAACTAATTGCATATTTTTGTTCAAATGAAACTCCCAAACTTTTTAGGAAAGGAAAGCTATATTTCTTGGCTTATATGGATCTGACTGCCCTATGTAGGTATGCAATGTACCTGTAGCCATGTTGGCCCCAGGACATTAGAAAGACAAGTTGGGTGAGGTAATATCTTTTATTGGACCAACTTCTGTTGATGAGAGAGACCAGCTTTTGAGTCACACAGCACTCTTATTCAGGTCTGGGAAATATACTCCCAGCATCACGGCTAAATGCAAGGTGGAACAGATTGTTTAGCATAAGTAGTTAGTACATATTGTAAGGGACCACTCAACGTAGAGTGGCTCAAAAGCCTGTCTTTCTCCCCAACAGAAGTGGTCCAATTATCTCACCCACCTTGTCTCTCTAATACCTCACATAGATAGGTGTTAGTATAGTGAACTCCAGGCATCCGATGAAGTGAGCTGTAGCTCACGAAAGCTCATGCTCAAATGAATTGGTTAGTCTCTAAGGTGCCACAAGTACTCCTTTTCTTTTTGCGAATACAGACTAACACGGCTGTTACTCTGAATCCAGGGGCTGAGGGGATTGGGCCTAAGAAACCTCTTTAGTTATGCCTTCCATGTTTAGTTCGAAAAAAGAACAGTCTCTTTGGCCTTTATACAGTGTTTTCTTAATGTTATTTCTGGCTATGCACCAGATTTGTCATGCTAAAAGAGTTAGTTGGCCTATTTCTTAACCATTGCTCTATTCTAATATGAATAAGGCCTAGTACCAGATTCCCATAAATTACGTGTGAGAGAAATTATACTTGTATTAGCATGTGAGTGATCATTTGTCTATGACAAAATAATCTAGTGCTGGCAGACAGAACAGTAGGGAGTTTACATTTGTTGTCATTATCAGAAATGTGTCTGTTCATATAAAGGATTCATTTACATTTCTTTTTTTAAGTTTGGACTTCCATATCTACAGAAATAAGATGGTTGTTTTTCTAAAAGGTATGCTCTAGTACAGCGGTTCTCAAACTATGGGGCAGACCTCCATCCTCCCTCAATAAATAACACAGCGTTAAAATATACAATGAGAACAGGGAAAGAGAAAAACTAAAAGGTACAAGTAAGGGAGTAAATATAAATGTTTGCAGATGAAATTTCAAAATAGATATAAATTTGAGAGGCAGAGAGCTATAAAAAGCTATTCCATGTTGTAGGAGCTGCAGAGGGTTTGTCCATTAATAGCTTCCAGACAGTGTGTGTAGGAAGAAACAGAAAGTGTCAGTCAGGCACTATGTGGAAGGAGCACAAGGGTAATAAAGAGAGACAGGGTCCCTGTGGAAGGCTAGAGTAAGTCCCAAAGAAGGCAATTTTGTCCCCTTCATTTGAAAAAAGAGAAAGTTTTAAAGCATTAATTTTTAAGGAGGTCAATTATCTACATCTAAACAATTCTCTAGGAGCCCATCTGTTTTCCTTACTATTTTTTATGGTATAGGGGAAAAAGAAAGGACAGCAAAAGACTATGTCAAAGATGTGAAATTGCTTAAGTTAAGCAAGAGAAGAAGAAATCAGAAGTATGTGCTTCTTTCATCAGGTTCAAATAACCAAAGACAGGGTTATGGCAAGATGAATGTCCCACAAAAGAAAAGATACAGTCAGGGTTAGACAATATACGAGACAGTAGAAAATAAGTGGTGTACAATTATAGTTTTTATAGTCTGCTTAAAAATACATTAACGCTTTCCCACAAAAAACGGGTGGGAAAATGAAAAACATGCCAATTTACTGATTAGGTCTAAAAGCTTCAGCTCTTTCCCCCCCTTTCCATTTTATTTCACAGTCACTCCTCTTCAGCACTACTGCTTGTTAAACCAGCCATGGTAATGATTAGAGCTGGTCGGAAAAATTTCAACAAAACATTTTTTTGTCAGAATTAGACAATTCATCAACATTCTTTAGCATTGTGTGTGACCCAGAAACCTCTTGATGCCAAATGGACGGGTGCACAAGAGTTACAGGGATCCCCTGGGTCTGGAATTTATATTCTAGTTCACCAAGGAGTATCATGTAAAGTTTCTACTGAACATATGTGTCACACTGGTCATCATAACCTTTGTGAAATGTATGTATAGATAATATGTAAGGAGATAGGCATGAATATATATATATCTATATCTATATTATATATATATATATAGGAAATTATGTTCTTAGAACATTGTAGTTAAAGGCAGGTTACCCAGAGCATGCCTTTGACAGGTTCCACCAGAAAGAAGGTAGGAGACATACCCTGGTTGCAGGGCTGGCCTTACCATGAGGCGAACTCAGGTGGCCGCCTCAGGTGCCAGACTTGGGGGGAGGGAGCGCCACTAAGACCCAGAGTGTAGAAAATTGTATCTGCTGCTGGTGCATATGTATTCTTTCTGCTCTAGATTATCCCTGGTTTTTGTAACTTGCAAGTTTTGCCTAGAGGGAAATCCTCTGTCTTTTGAATCTGATTGTCCTGTAAAATTACCTTCCATCCTGATTTTACAGAGGTGCTTCTTTTACTTTATTTTTTCTTTTTAATAAAGTTCTGTTTTTTAAGAATCTGATGGGGGTTTTAGTGTCCTACAAACCCAAGAGTCTGGTTTGTGCTCACCTTGTTTATTTTTCAAGCCTTCCCAGAAAAGGGGGTGTAGGTTTGGGGGGATATTTTGTGGGCATACGAACTCCAAGTGGTGCTTTCCCTGATTCTTTGTCTAAATCACTTGGTGGTGGCAGCATACCTCAGTCCAGGGAAAAATAGAGATTTGTGCCTTGGGGAAGTTTTAACCTAAGCTGGTAAAAATAAGCTTAGGGGGTCTTTCATGCAGGTCCCCCCATCTGTACCCTAGAGTTCAGAGTGGGGAGGAAACCTTGACAGCTTCCTTCTCCATTTTCCCTGGGTGCCTGTAAAGGGTGATTAAGAGCACAGAAGACAGGCTCCGTGTTCTCAGTTCCAGTGCCCAGGTTTGACTCAGAGCAGCTGGAAGCAGCCATTACAAGAAAAGTCCTTCTGAAGCCCTACAGAGCTGTGATGGATCATGCTAGTTGCTCTACCAAGATGGCATATACACAGTCTGGTCAGCACCAGGAGTTGGGGGATAGAGCATACTCAGCCAGTCTTTGGGGATGGACACCACGAGGGGTCACTGTGCCAGGAAATAAGAAGGGGTCTATGACCCTGGAGGTTGGATTGGGAACCCTGGGAGGAGTAAGTTTTATCCAGGGCTCAGTGGCACTACCTAGCACAGAGAATGGGAGAACTGCTGAAGCCCAGGTTGCGGGAAGAGCAGGGAGGTTCAGTCCCAGCATCCCATCATATTTAGGTCATTGGTCTGGTCACATACAGGAGCTGTCAGCATGCTCAGTTGTTCTGTGGAGATGGCGCACGCATAGTCCAGTCAACATTAGGAGTTGTGAGAAGCTCAAGCATGCTCACTGAGGAGATTTTAGCTGTTAGAGCTAAAAGTCCCTACTGAGCATGTGTAAAGTTAAATTTTTCAAATGAGTTCACTAAATTTGGGCAGATTTTCATAGGAACAACAAGAGGCACATCCCTGATAAAAAGACCACTCCCTTCCGAACTTCAAGTCCCTGCTTCAAAGCCTGGAGTCAGTAAAACATTTCAAAGTATAGGTCTCAAAACAATTTTAACAAGGGCAAAACAATGTATTTTCCCCTAGCTTTGTTCTCAGAAATGGCGGAAATTTCCCAGCCAAATTAAGCCTGAAGATACCCAGTATGGAAAATTTCAGCTCAAACAGTTAAAGTTTGGCAAAGTAAAATCAACTGAAAACATGGTCTTATAATAGGAAATGTTGAGCAACCTTAATAATAGTCAATGCAATCAGCCTTGCTTATAATAAATAAGACAAAGTTCTTATAACTACTTTATCTGATTATCTGTAAGCTTCAATGAATGACATCACAATGATATGTCAGGATTTTTTAAATATTACTATTAATTCTATTAGCTTGCGTAACGTAGAACATTTTTTTGTTCTGTGTTTGTATAGTGCCAAGCACCATGGAGTCCTGGTCAATGACTGGGGCTTTTAGGCAAGAAATTTGTCTGATAATATATACAATAAATAAATAATAAATATAAATTTTATTCAAACTTCTTTTGTGCTCAGGACTACAAAGCAAATGTGTTACTTTGGAACTTGTTTTCCTTCCAGGTCCATAATAGTCTAGTTTATCAATCTCTAGGGCATGCTGCAAGGCTCATTTATATTCTGTAGTGATGAGGGACTGGTAAGACTCGTATGGGAGACTGTCAAGATCTTAAATATGTTTTCAGCTGCTGGGTTATTCTATATTTTCACTTTTGGGCAATGGCAGATTGTTGGGGAATCTCTTTTTAAAGTGTGGAAGAAGCACCTGCAACAAAGGATGGGTGTTCATTTTTACAACATGAGTGTAAACATCTAAATAAATAAATAAAAACTAAAAGCAAATTGTACATACATCTGTGCCTTTTTATTGTGTGTCCATATGGAATATATATGAATGAGTAAATTCACACTCAATGTGCCCTCATTTATGTATAGCTCACAATCTGTCAGGCCCAAATGTGTGTCAGAGACACAAAATTAGGGACACATCAAAATAATGAAATAGGAAAAGTGTGAAATAACATGGATTTAATTTACATAATAATACAGTTTTTAATAAACATGGTTTAGTATTTCTGATGTTAAAAATTCAGGGTAAAGAAAGTGGTCTAACAGCAGGTCTGTGTTCGTTCTAAGATGAGTGGTGTTTCTTATAAGCAGACAGAGCACAGAAATATGTTGTAGTCTGATACTTGTTACAACTCCTGTAACTCTCCATTACTTGAATACGAAGGGAAGAAAAAATGCGGGATCACAGGTGTGTCAGTTTTAAGTGATGCTTATGGCATGTAATATACATGTGCTCTCATCTAAAAATAAAAACATGAATTTCTTTTGTTGCTTTGTTTGCAGAAGAGCACATTTAAAGACAGTAGAATCTGGTAACAGCAATACAATCTGTACCATGTAGTATCCACTCAAAAGATGTTAAAGTTAGGGTGTCAAGGAAATGGTACAAGTTAAATAGCAAGCTTGTCATTCAGGTTTTGTAGATGGATGTTTCATTTTATAAGACTGCAGCTCTTGGTTCAATGCATACAACAACAAAAACATGGCAATTAACTTTAACTTCTTGTGAAAAAAGTTGAATATGTAAGTACAGAAATTCACTTCATCAAGAGTCTGAAAAAAATTGGTTGCATGCTGAATGTACTGTCAGTATTAAATAGTGCTTCGGAAATTACTAAGTTTCACCCCCTCAGTTTATTGAACATTTCTGTTTAATTGATGGGAGTCGCAGACAACATTTCTGTAAGCCATTCTTAATTAGTGTATGTACCGATTATAATGCCATGTTTAGAAATAGACCTCAGTCTGTCTTCCTGTCATATTTAATAGATTTCCAATAAACAGTTTAAAAGCATTCCTTGTGAGAGATGAATTATACTGATGCTCTGTCGTGCCTTCATAGTTAAGGGTCTGTCAGTATGTCCATTGTAAACTATTTTCACTATCTAAATCAGGCATAAACATTTCAGAGTTCAATTTATGAGTGTTACTTTTTAAATTGTAAGCACTTTGGGGCAGGGATGTGCTTTCCTTTGTGTGTATGCACCTCACACAAGGTGGGCACTAACAGAAGGTAGTAATAAATAATATGTGGAGGGTTAAATTAAAAAAAACCCTCTAAACAGTCTTCAACTAATCCTTGGCACTATCAAGTAGCCTAGACATCAAGTAGGCCTTGATACAGAGTATGTATTCTCAAGGAGCTGTTACTGTACATCATGCCAGTGTTCTTCAGGCTCAGTGAATGTCTTGAGTAAGGAAATTAACACATGCAAACACAAGGCTGAATCCTATGAGGTGCTGAGTTCTTGCATCTACAACTGAACTCAATGGGAGTCAAGAGATGACTTAGTTTTCTGATTAGTTAACAGAATTTGCAGGAGCTCAGCTGCTGCTAAGCATTTTTCTGGTTTACACATTTTAGGAGATAGATGTTTCTTCTAAATCATATTACATATACAATAATTACAACCATATCTAAACATTGTGACTAATTCCTTTATTAAACCCCACAGAAACATACTGGAATTGATTACGTGTTTGACTTAAGATTCAAAAGCAAGAAAATTCTTAACTGAAGCTCGCACATCATTCTGCTCGTAATGTAAGGCAGCAGAACGGGTAGTGGATAAATTTAGACTCTTCTGAGTCAAATATACTCTCTATGTACACTGAGATAATGTAAAGGAGTCCAGGCTGAAATGATACCATTAACAAACTTTTTTTTCTGTGGGGTAAGATATATAATATAAGATTCATATGCAATTTTAACTAGCGAGCATAAAGGGTTAGAAATAAAAGCCTTTCCATAGAAGCATTAACTGCAGTCTGGCTTTTGTTATGGAACCTGAACAAATTAACATGGGGTCAGCTATAGCCCCACTATGTCATAATGCCAAAGATACAAACCAATTCCTTTTCATGGAGTTTTGCAAATGTCAAGTTCATTTTTAACCTCATGGTGACAAAATGGAAATGAGTAAAAATACAAGTTTTTGCAATCCACTTTCCTTAACATTTTATAGTTCATGTGAAACAGGCTTACTTTGTTACAGATCTTCATGAACAAAATTCATTGGAAAGAGATACTTCAGTCTTGTGTTCCTATTTCTGTTTTTAAAAGCATTATATGCACCTTTATAACAACTCTTGTGTAAAGATGATCAACCCTTGTATTTCTGGTATCAGGTTGACATAGCATGTTGCCAAGTGCCTCAAGAGAAAGCTAAAAGCTCAATACAAGCGGCACAGATGGTGTACTTATTCCAGGATTACCAAAGAGAATAGTCTAATGTTTCTCTTGAAAGCTCTTCATACTTTGATGTATGTTAGAGACCATCCTAGAAGCACCTCCTGAAATTAGCCTCTTGTGCTTTTTTTGTCTTTTACATTACAAATTAGTTGGTAATGCAGAAAAGAACACCACTGAGGGCTTGTCTTCAATGCATTGTTAGCCTGAGAATAACTCGAGTTGTGCACCTAACACACTCCAGTCCACACAAAAAGTCTCTAGCTCAAGTTAAGTTAAGCTTTACATTAGCTGGCCCATCAGGGAGGGTGGGTGGAAGCTGGAGTGCTGCTGATTCTGGAGCTCATAATGCAATAGAGATACAGCAGCCTGATGGTATGTCTACACCTAAAACACAGCAATCGCACAGCTGCATCACTGTAGTGGTCCAGTGTAGACACTACCTACCCTGACGGGAGGGATTCTCTCACCAGCATAGGTAATTCACCTCCCCACGTGGCAGTAGTTACGTTGATGGAAGAAATCTGCTGTTGACCTAGCACTATCTACACAGGGATTTAGTTCATTTTTCACACCCCTGACCAAGGTAGTTCTGCTGACCTAATTTTCTAATGTAGACCAGGCCTGAGTTACAACAACAACTCAGCTGCCAATCCAACCATTCTGCTAATTCAGTCACTCTGTGGTGCTAATCCAATCACTCTCTGTAGCTCAAGAGTTTCTCAGTGTTGCTGCTTGCACTTGACCTAGGCTAGCTGAAATGGAGTAACTCAAGTTAACTGCTGCAGCAACGATTGTATAGTATTTCTTATATAAAGAATGCCTTCTTCCCTGAGTTCATAAATAACCTCTCTCTATCTTACACTGTTTATGCACTTGATTCAGACAGCCAGTTAATGAGGTTCAATTGTTTTTGAATAAGAACTACTATGTGCAAATTTCACCTGAGACCATCAGATTACACAGAGAACCACCTAAGTAGAATGAATTGCCCTTACATTCAGAATAAGAGAATAGTAGACATGCTACACCCTGACAGTAATTGTGTACATTAAGACGTCAAATATATAATGCTTGTAAAACATTCATATCACACAGAAGATGTTCAGATACTACTGCAGACTTGAAAAATACCTCTCCCTGTGATGGAAAAGAAAATTGCCCAGGTGAGCATGACTAATGCTGTCAACTTCTAGAGAATTTGAGGTTTCTTAAAAATGTGGACCAAGTGTATCAAGTGTTGCAGCTGTTGGTCAGTATGAGTGCAATTGAAACTGTTACACAGTCAGACTTATACTGGAAGCTCCACTCTAATGCAATTCAGCACTAGAGCAAGTGTGGAAGCAGATAGCAAAGGCAAGGAAGTGAAGATCAACAACTCTTTGAGACTCCCCCCCCCCCCTTTTCCTTGACCAGATCTGTTCTTTCCTTTCCCCCCAAGATGGCTGAGGCAATGGACAGGACAATCCTGCTCTGCTGCCCCTTCTCACAGCTGACCCCAGCCTCCTCCCCTAACCAGGGTCCATCAGGCCACTCCACACACCTTCCCGTCCAGGGAGGTGCCAAAGTTCCAGTGGAAATCTCTATAAGCAAGACAGGGGGCTGAGCAGAATTCCAGCTCATCTACTGTGACTAGGGAAACAGTGCTACAAAAGGAGCACTAGGAGGAGAGATAAGGCACCTGCCTTCAGGGGATTACTAGCAAACCAGCTGGGGATAGCAATGCTGAGAAAGCCACTGTAGGCATGAGAGGCTGACTGGACTGAGGAGACTGCTACAGCTTTGAAGTGAAGCAGAGAAGAGAATTGCTAAGTTGAGGATGCCAGAGGGCAAACTTTAGACACCTTTCAGTCTCTCTTGAGTGCATCCTCAGGTGACAGACCTGGCTTCCAGCTGCACTCACTCTGGGCACAGCCAAGCAGTTCTACCATTCTTGGACTGGATCTGTGGGCTGCAACTCTATTAACTTGAAAGGCCCATCTGGATTTGAGGCCTGTAAGTCTTTTCAGTCTGGGAGCCTGTGACAGCAACTAATTACAGTGATTCAAAAACAGCTTCGTCAAAGCAAAGGCTTATTTATTGCTTCATCCAAAGGTACAGAACACACAGAGCAAAAGGTTAAAACAAAAAAAGGCCTATATGCATGGTCTTATCTATACTTTAATATTTCCTTGCCAGCTTCTGAAAGTTCCTCTAGCCCAGTTTCCTCCATCTTTGGATTAGGTGGAGCAGACTGTCTTATAGCACTTCTACGTCTCTGGCATGATCTGCATTTAAAACTTAGGTATGGCGCTTAAAGGGTGTGAAAACTCCACACAACGGAGTGCTGTAGTTAAGCCAACCTAATCGTCAGTTTAGACAGAGTTAGATCAATGGAAGAATGCTAGCTACTGTTGCTCTGGGAGGTGGAGTTCCTACAGCAATGGAAAACCCCCTTCCCCTTCTGTAGTCTGCTTCTACACTATGGGGTTACTGTGGTATAGCTATGGTGCTGTAGCTATGCCACTGTAGTACCTGTAGTGTATACATGGCCTCAGTGTCAGCGTCTATCTCACTGACAATCCACTCACTCCTCCCCCTGCTTTCTACAAAGTGAATCCTTTAACTAGCCAATGTCTTGTGTCTCTCTCTCCTCTCAGCTTTGGCAAAACAACTGTTTTTATTTTGTTGGCACCCGAGAGATAACTTATTTACAGCTAATATCCTGGCTATTGTTTAAGTGTTTGCGTGGATGCTCCTTATCTAGATAACTCTTTTTGCCTTTCCTGTTTGGTTACCTGTTGATCTCACCCAATAGCAAGTAGTCCATCATAAACAAACACACAAAGGTATGCATAGTATTCATAAGAAATAAGACAGCTATTTCTAGGTTTGTTATGGGAGAAAGAAAATTGCTGAGTTGGGGCCAAGTGAACCGTGAGTGAGTGTGATGTACAGCCTAAATAGGTTAGCTGGGGCGTGTGTGTGACAGAGTCAGGAACTGAGTAGTAAGTGATCAGTGGGATGGGCTGGTTGACTAGTTCTGAGAGAAATAAGTTTGAAATGTGTGTGTATAAGAGAGTATGCAATATGGTGTGAACTGCTGTGAAATATCAGTCTGAAGGGAAAAGTGTGTGCAGAAGTGTATGTTAATGAGAGAAAGTACGTCCATCTGAGGTGGTGTGCATGGGAAAGATACCCAAGGGTGAGAACTTGCAGGCATGTCTGAGCACATTGGGAGAAAAGTACCACCGGTGTGTATCTACATGTACTGAGAGTGCTTGTATGAGGCGGGCCTTGTGCATATTTGTGTTTATTTTAAGGATGGGTTAGTAGATTTTTGCAAAGGCTGGTATGTTTTTTTGATAATTTTGGAAGACTATTACAATGATGAGTGTCATAGAAAAGTCTATAAAAATAAATGGAAATAAACATATTATAGAATGTATCTGATACAGTTTATATGGAAAGATATATAGCACACTAATTGAAACAAAGCCATTCCTCACTCGAAACAAATCTATTGAATCAATTTCCATAAATCGTTTGTTGACAACATTAATTGAAACAAATATCATGAAGTAGATATGTCAGCTATTGAACCAGATACGTCAACTTCTAGCACAGACACTTATGTTTTGAACCTGATTCATCAACCTTCTTAACTTTCTAGGCAACTAAGAGGAAGATATTCTTAGAAAACATTGATGTGAACAATGACTCTAGAAGATGAGCCATGTTCTTACGTCTTCTGACCTATTGTGGGAAGTAAGCACTCTCAGTAACAGCTTTGTGCTTGGTTTGCCTTTTCAAAACAAAAAGCATAAAGCCCCAGGCAAAGTAGAAAAAAGCACTGCAACCAACACACTGAGGGTACACCTACACAGAACCACCCCCAGAGGACCAAGACTCAGAGCCCTGGTCAACTGAGTGAGGCTCGCAGGGCTTGCACTGCGGTGGTAAAAACAGCAGTGCAGACATTCGGGCTCAGGCTGGAGCACGGGCTCTGAAATCCTCCTCCCTTACTGGGTTTCAGAGTTTGGGCTCCAGCTCAAACCCACACTGCTATTATTAGCCCCGCAGCACAAGCCTGAGTCAGTTGACCTGACCTTTGAGACTCGCTGCTGCAGGTCTTTTTTTGAAGTGTACACATACCCAAGAGACCTCGATAAAGCAACTGGAGCCTAAAATATAAGTGATTCAGATACATTCACTACCTTGCCTAGAAGCAAAGATGGAAACTAGCAAAATAACGAGTGTGACTTGTGATCAGTAAGATTCATGTCTCTATTCCAGTAGTCACATACAGGCTTTACTGGCTTTGGCCCTGACTTAGGTAAGCACTTCAACATGTGTTTAAACCCATTCCTATTCAATGCTGCATTTAGGCATGTGCTTAAGTATTTTTCTGAACTGGGATGCTTCCCTGTACTGGGTCATACTGAACACGAGTAGGAATGTTGATGTTGGCTGGTAATTGTATTTTATGAACTTTTATTAAATGCATTTTTTAAAAACATGAATGTTAAAAAGCATAAAAATAGCATGCTCTCTCCAATATAGAAGAGCTGTCACCTTAGTACAGATCATTTATTCATAAGAAAAATATTTTTCACAAAACTAGAAATGTGTCTTCTCTCTTGTTATTGAAACAAGCTTTTTTAAATTTGTTAAATACATTTAGGTTTTATTTGTTTTTGTTATTTATTTATTTTTTATTTGTTACCATAACCCAGTAATGTTGAACCATCAGTTGAAGATACCTTTGCAAATTGTTCTGTTTGTAAACTTATCTCATGGTCGAGATTCTGGACGACTTAATGTGATATCATAATCACATTTTTCAAGTTAATACCTCTGTATCCCATTGAGACCCTAAATTGTCCCAGATATTACAGTGATGAATTCCAGACATTACTGAGAGGTTACTTCACATTTCCACTCAAACAATATTTTGGGGGTGGGGGGATGGGGAGAGCTTGCTTAATAATCTTCTATTGGATAAAGTTTGCATTCTTGCAAAATTCCCCATGAGGAATTTTTATAAAAACTTGTGAGAAATCTTTTTAGCTATTTGTAATTAAGAGGGCAGAAATATCATGGAGATTTAAAAATAGGTTTTGTGCTTAATACACTAATTATTTTCTTTTTAAAAAAATCATACAGAACTAATAAGTCAAAAAGCATGATAACTAGCATCCATAAATACAGCAGATAACATATAATATCAAAGAATAGTATAGATATTATTAGTCCAGATATACAACAGACTTTGTTAGTAAGGTTTAGGGCTAAATGTGACCTTAAGCCATAACCATGCATGAGGGGCAGTACAGAGCTGCACCAGCTTAGTGGGAGTTCCAATGCACAGTGTCCTCCAAAGCTGCTGGAGGGTTGTGCAACTGTAAAAGAGTTCAACATTCTCTCCCATGAACTACTGACTGGTGCAGAAGTGACTGGGACCATGACCCTGTCTCCTGCTGTCCCCTTGGCATTGGCTACAGAAAGAAATGGCAATGCTGAGTCTTTATGCCCCAAGAGGGACTGAGGAGCTTCTAACCTCTACTTGTACACTATCTAGAGGCTGGCACAATCTGGGCCAGAGGGTGTCTTAATTTGAAAGGATTAAGAAGTATGGAAAGCAAGGATCAGAAATGAGGTAAAAACTGCTTGTTACATTGTGAAAATCAGTCTGTCTTTTATGGTCCATGCAAATGAATCATAGGTAAATCTAACAAGCAATATGATAATTACACACTGTAAAAGCACGGTAACAGCTGCAAAAGGACTTAAAGCACTGTTTTAAAAATGCCTTGTAACCTTTGAAGCCCAAACAGAAGATATTTTTTAGTTAAGAAACAGAGTTGGAAATTTGGAGACATATTTTATTTCTGATCTGCAGTGTCATCTTGGATAAGCCACGTACCCTCTCTGTTCCTCATCTGAAAACTTAAGTGATTTACACTTGCCTACCTCACTGTCATGTTATGAACTTGTTAAGACAAGCTCATTAATGTTGATAAAGAACTTTGAGATCCTCCAATGGATGGTGCTATGCACATGGAAAGTATTAATATAATTGGCCTAGACATTTTCTTCTCTACAAGTTATATATATGATAAACGTAATCCAAAAACTGGAACTTCAATTTCTTACTTCTTTTTTTAAAAAAATTGTTTTTTTTGGGGGGGGGGGGTGGAGGAAAATGGAAGAATGGTGGCAGGGAATTTTGAAGTCAATCTCCCCAAATGAATAGCTTGTAAAGGAGAGGGATGGGATTTAAAAACCGGGAGGAGGGGAGAAAGGAAGAGCTTGCAATTCAAATTTTAATTATTCCCATTTTTCTACTCCTCTCCAGTCATCCATTCCTCCTGCTTCTCTCCTTCTTCCCCTTGTTTTTACTGCTCCTCTTACCTCCCCCAAGATATCCCCTCCCCTCTCTGATTGTGTGGTAGAAGCTCTCTCCTTATGTAGGTGTGGTACTCTCCTGCCTTTCCTACCTTTATTCCTTGCAAATCCAAAGATTGCCTTCCACTTCCAGAAAGGAAGAAGGGTAGAGGTGGTGGTAAAGTGAGCTGGGGCTAGCGTCAACAAAAATGGTAAATTTCAACCCTTTCCCCAACCAGCATGCTGCTGATTGGCTAAAGAGAAGCCTAGTAACAATAAAACGTTCTGCTCAGTATAGACAACCACCATTCAAACAGGGCAGATTCTCATGTCAGGGGAGATTGGGGGCTTCAAAGTGAGGCTAAAGATCCAGCAAAACACGATTATTGGGGTTTTTCAGCTACTGCCATCTAATGCTATTTTATCTTCCAAACACACAATCTACAAGTGTTGATTCCATAGCTAATTTTGTTAAAAGTTTGTCTCCCCAAAGGGTTTTAGCCTCATCATTAATGCACAGCTTTGCAGGATATAACAGAGAGCCCTCTGTTCCCAGTAACATATAGAAATGCTTAAGTGGAATCAGCTCCTGCTGTTTTGCCTGGGTTGTTGGGCTGACACATTGGTCTACGGAAATCCTGTTTTTGTACAAAACACTAGGTTTCTTTTCTTGCCATGAAAATTGTCTGTTCCTTTTTATAGGGTGTTCTAAAAATTACCAGGCTTGCTTCTGATAAAGAGTTATTTATTGCTGCCTGAGAGGGATTTGATAAACTTTCTCCAAATAAATAGAGTCATCTATGATAGCCAAAATCAAAACTTCAGGGAGCCATTTTCTACAAAGCAAACAGGGTGTTTCCCTTTGTTGCCCTCCAACAGACTTGCCAGCTGCACAATTTGTGTCTGCCATTTGTTTCCACATTTTCCAGTTTCTACTGCAGTGACGTTTTTCTTTCTTTGACTAATGCGAAAACCTTCTTCCATTAGTTTGCACTGACTTCTGCATGGATCATGCAACCCAAAACCATGTCCAGTCTTCCTTTTAAACAGGTCAGTTTATCTAATTTGGAGTCTAAAGCAGAGATGTCTTGCGCGCATTGCCACTTTTCTAAGTGATTTCACACTCAGGTTTACCTGAATCCAGAGGAGTGCAGAAGAATTGCCTCCCTGGTGCCTCATCTCCCACTGAAGAATTGTTTGCTAGGCTCTTTTCAATATATAGTTTCTCCTCTGATTTTTCACATCTTCTCAAACTGAAGAAATCTCTGTCCATGGATCTAGCTAGCAAGCAGCTTTCAGTTCATCACCCATACAGGACATCAGATTAAATTGTGAACTTTCTTGATCACAGCACTTTTATTCCATTTATTTCCTTTTTCTTTTAAATTTTCACTCTTCATTTTCCCTTTAAAATGTCATATTAGTGTTTGCATTTTAAAAAGAGTAATCACATTTAACTAATAATATAGAATTGCTCTAACATAAAGAACGGCCATACTGGATCAGACCTCTAGCCCAGTATCCTGACTTCCAGTAGCGGCCAGTGCCAGATGTCTCAGAGGGAACAACAACAAGGTAGTTTATTGAGTGATCCATCCCCTGTCATCAAGTCTCAGCTTCTAGCAGTCAGAGGGACACCCAGAGTATGAGGTTGTATCCCTGACCATCTTGGCTAATAGCCATTGATGGACTTAACCTCCATGAACTTATCTAATTATTTTTAAACTCAGTTATATTTTTGGACTTCACAACATCCCCTGCGAATGAGTTCCACAGGTTTACTGTGTGTTGTATGGAGAAGTACTTTCTTTTCTTTGTTTCAAATTTGTGCCTATTAATTTCACTGGGTGAAGTTATGTGAAGGGGTAAATAACACTTCCTTAATGACTTTCTCTGATGAAGTGAACTGTAGCTCACAAAAGCTTATGCTCAAATAAATTTGTTAGTCTCTAAGGTCCCACAGGTACTCCTTTTCTTTTTGCGGATACAGACTAACACAGCTGCTACTCTGAAACCTTTCTCCTCACCATTCATGATTTTATAGACCTCTAGCATATCTCCCCTCAGACATCTCTTTTCCAAGCTGAAGAGCCTCAGTCTTTCTAATCTCTCCTCGTACGGAAGCTGTTCCATATCCCTAATCATTTGTGTTGCCCTTCTCTGTACTTTTTCTTATTCTAATACATCTTTTTTGAAGATGGGGCAACCAGAACGGTATGCAGTATTCAAGGTGTGGGCATACCATGGATTTATATAGTGTCATTATGATATTTTCTATTATCTATCCCTTTCTTAATTGTTCCAAACATTTTGTTAGCTTTTTTAACTGCCACTGCACAGTGAGCAGCTGTTGTCACAGATCTATCCACGATGACTCCAAGACTTTTGTTCCTTTTTTCAATTTTATGTACAGCTTTAAAAAATGTTAATGGCTCAATGAGCATATTCTAGTGCACTTCATTTTCATTTTTTACCAAAAATCTCAGAAAAATCCCCAGGTTTTTAAAAATCCAGTATTTCAATTTTTTTATTTCAACCTTTTGTACATACCCAAATTCCCCTGCTCCAGCTCCCCGCTCACAGACTCCCCAGTGGACAGCACATTGTGTCTGTGCAGTAAAGGGCAACTGCTGGCTGGTGGCTACCCATTTCCTTCCCATGATAGCTCCTAAGAGCAAGTAGGCTTAGAGATGAGTCACTGCCTCGAGAAGAGCCCCAGGGCACAGAGCCCTGTCTGCTTCACTCACCAGAAACCCCTCCTGCCCCCAGTGAACAGGTCGCTCCAATCCCCCCTGTGACCCTGAGGAGCGGAGGGTGTGGGGAGGAGGGTAGTGGCAGCCTCTGTGCTGCTGGTGGGTCTGTGTCTCAGGGCTTGTCTACATGGCCCCACAGTTCAGACTACATAGTGTGAAATGCAGCATGCACCGAAGTTCTGTGCTGTAACTGCCCCATGTGGATGCTGCTGGTGCAGCCTAGAAAGCACCTAGTTTGCACTTGACGAGGATTATGTTAACATGAATTAGGTACTTTTTAGATTGCACCAGCAGCATCCACACGGGGCATGTACAGTGCAACGCTTTGGAGCACAATGAAATTCATACTGAATTGAAGCACAGTGTAGACATAGCTTTAGTGATTGGGATCTGCTGCCAATCCATGTCCCATGCCTGTGAAAGGAAAGATGATGATTTTTGGGATCCTTGAGTATCAGGCACCTGCTCTTTCTGCTAGGCAAAACCTCCCCTCAACCACTGCCCCCCTTATAGCCCCTGTGAGTAGCTGAGCCCAGGGATGTGACCAAGTCTGCAGGAGAATGAGCCTTGGGAAAAACACTGTGAAAAAACTGCTGCAAGCCTGCGCTAGCCCAGACTTTTGAAATTCAGAATGAAGACCCTTTTGTCAAGCGTATGTGCAAGTCACCAACAGTCAACTTTTTGTTTTAAAAAGGTGCTTTACTTTTTCAATGGGGATTAAAGACAATGGTTTCATAAACAAACTTTTACTTTTCTCTATTTGTTGTTTTGTTTTTCTGTCCTTCTATGCCTACAATATTAACCCTGATATTTTCACGGAAAACTGTGATGTTAATTTTATGCACTGATTTTCACCTGCTTTTTAAATTTTGAAATAAACATTGAATAATCCCGGGGAAATTAAAAAAATAAAACAAAAACGAGAAACGAAGGGCCTTAATTTATTCATCCTACTTGTATGGGTTACTCAGGGGAGGAAGGGCTACAGGAACAAAGTCATAAATTATGGGTGGGTATAAACAGCAAACAGCCTTAATATTAAGTGTAGGGTAAACAAAGGGGGCCACAGCCGAAAAGGAACTTAGGTTTGGCAATGCTAAGGTGCCTAGAAAATCCCTAGGATTCACAAAGCCTGAGTTTGGTGCCTAGGATCCTTATACAATGACTGAGAAAAGACAGGGATCCTTTTTTAAATAAAATAAAACCATCTCTTGGAGTTAGGCACTTACAATGTTTTTCTGCAAGAGGCTGCGGAGGAGAGGCTCCCTCATAACTTTTAGCCTAGTGTTTGGGTATTCACCATGGATATGGGAGACTCCTGATTCAAGTCCTTGCTCCACCTGAGGGCAAGAAGAGATCTGAACTGGCAACTCCCTCAGTCTCTCCTGTTGAAGCTATTCTACTGTGGATAAATACTTTAAAAGGCTTTGGGGCACAGGGACTGGGTCCGGGTCTCCCACCTCCCAGGTGGGAGTTTTAACCACCAGGCTACAGAGTCACTCTTATACTTATTCTCTCTCTCTCTGGACCAATGACTCTTCCATTATATATCCAAACACTTTTTGCATTTAAAGCTACCTGGTTTATTAAACAAAGAAAGTATTATCTGTACTGAATGAATTGAACTGCTTGTTTCTGGTCACCAGTCCTTCAAGGGTTTAGAACCAGTAGATCTCATTTTCTCATGCCTGGTCTTTATTCACAGTTTGGAAGAGAAAAAGCAGAAAAGCTTGTTTTCCTAACTTTGAACGGACTAGTCACTGAAATGAACTAGTTGAATAAACTGAAATGAAGAAAATACTTTATCTGAATCTGCCGAAGAGGCTACTGCTGTCAAATGCTGGTTTAGCACTTCAACAAATGCTGGTTCCAGGTGCTTAGTCAGTGACTTCCTGGTACTTTGACTTTCTTTAAAACTTGGCAGTAATAGTTTATACTATTTTTTGTATTTAATTTAAATGATTTTAATAGACTGTAAGTAGTTTAGGCTTTAACATAGGTTGTCAATTTTAAATGTAATTTTACACAGATTTTTTTTAACATATACCTGTATTTAATTAAATACAAAAAATCTGTTTTTAATTTATTTTTATCTACCTTGTTTTTTAATGCTTAAACCCAATGGGATGGTTTCATGTAATCCAGACATTTCATTCTATTTTTTTAATCAACCAAGTCTGGGTCTGTAAAGTTTGCATATACATTTTTAAAATTACTATACAATTCAAGGATTGATTTATAAATTATACTTCCTGGCCTTGGCACAAGCAGCTAAGTTTTCAATTGTAAGGCTGTAGCTAAGTATCAGAGAGAGGGAATTTCACTAACAAAAGCCATCTCCCTACCATTAGAGGCCTTCATCTTAAAATCAGATCAAATTGTCTTTTGTATCAGTAGCAAGTAATCAAATTGTACTTATTTTATCCCAAAGCCTACTCTGTTATAGTTACCAAATTAAACTATTGCTTGTCTTTCTGGCAGAAATAATTGTCTTTGAAGGATCTGACTGGCCGAGAGCTTGCAAACTTTAATCTCCCTCTTAAAATCAAATAAAACCTTCTTTCAGCGGCTACTAAGTTTGCAGGCCTCTAAAGTTGCTACATAGACTACTCTAGCTTGGCTGAACATAAGAATGGCCATACTGGGTCAGACCAAAGGTCCATCCAGCCCAGTATCCTGTCTACCAACAGTGGCCAATGCCAGGTGCCCCAGAGGGAGTGAACCTAACAGGTAATGATCAAGTGATCTCTCTCCTGCCATCCATCCCCACCCTCTGACAAACAGAGGCTATGGACACCATTCCTTACCCATCCTGGCTAATAGCCATTAATGGACTTAACCTCCATGAATTTATCCAGTTCTCTTTTAAACCCTGTTAGAGTCCTAGCCTTCACAACCTCCTCAGGCAAGGAGTTCCACAGGTTGACTGAGTGCTGTGTGAAGAAGAACTTCCTTTTATTTGTTTTAAACCTGCTACCCTTTAATTTCATTTGGTGGCCAAGTAAATAACTTTTCCTTATTCACTTTCTCCACACCACTCATGATTTTATATACCTCTATCATATCCCCCCTAAGTCTCCTCTTTTCCAAGATGAAAAGTCCTAGCCTCTTTAATCTCTCTTCATATGGGACCCGTTCCAAACCCCTAATCATTTTAGTTGCCCTTTTCTGAACCTTTTCTAATGCCAGTGTATCTTTTTTGAGATGAGGGGGCCACATCTGTACGCAGTATTCAAGATGTGGGCGTACCACGGATTTATATAAGGGTAATAAGGTATTGTCCATCTTATTCTCTATCCATTTTTTAATGATTCCTAACATCCCGTTTGCTTTTTTGACTGCCGCTGCACACTGCATGGATGTCTTCAGAGAACTATCCATGATGACTCCAAGATCTTTCTCCTGATTAGTTGTAGCTAAATTAGCCCCCATCATAATGTATGTGTAGTTGGGGTTATTTTTTCCAATGTGCATTACTTTACATTTATCCACATTAAATTTCATTTGCCATTTTGTTGCCCAATCACTTCGTTTTGGGAGATCTTTTTGAAGTTCTTCACAGTCTGCTTTCGTCTTAACTATCTTGAGCAGTTTAGTATCATCTGCAAACTTTGCCACCTCACTGTTTACCCCTTTCTCCAGATCATTTACGAATAAGTTGAATAGGATTGGTTCTAGGACTGACCCTTGGGGAACACCACTAGTTACCCCTCTCCATTCTGAAAATTTACCATTTATTCCTACCCTTTGTTCCCTTTCTTTTAACCAGTTCTCAAACCAAGAAAGGATCTTTCCTCTTATCCCATGACAACTTAATTTACATAAGAGCCTTTGGTGAAGGACCTTGTCAAAGGCTTTCTGGAAATCTAAATACAGTATATCCACTAGATTCCCCTTGTCCACATTTGTTGAAAATCTAGCTGTTGACTGCATTATCTGCAAAACTAGGTGACCAGAGCTGAAAAGTCCTGATCCTCTCTTTCCACTACCCTGTCATAAGAGACCACTGATCAGGTTACGAGCAAACCACACCTTCAAATTGAGCCCAGGCAAGGAAAAAACATACAAGTGAGAGTCAGACACACTAAAAACAAGAGGATAAGAATAAGAAACCCTGGCTTACCAGTCTCAAATGGAACAAACAAAAGCAGAGCAGCAACAACAATAATTTTAATTTACTTGAAATCAGTGTTTAAAGTGGTCTGAAATAAAAGAGGGAGCTCTCACAGCACCAACTTAGGAGGTTAGGGAGCTGCATTTTTCCTTTATTTCCCCACACTTTAACCCCTGCTTGAGAGAGCGAGAACTCCAACACAAGTCAGAAATTGAGACAGCCATACCTTCTTGCTGGACAAGCAAACTGAAGTCTTAGTTGCCTGTGCACTCCCATGGCCATAAATCATAAACAAGTATGGAAAGAAAATGAATTGCAAAGGGAAAACACACCATTGTGAGGGATGTGATCCCAGTTTGGAGGCTCCATTAATTTCAAAATGCACTTGTGTATTTATTGATTAAAGAGGTTGTTAGTTTTTATTCTCCTAACAGCATTTGAACAGAGTGGTCTGTTAATTTTCCCCCTTTAATTGTCTGACAAGGTGCAACAACATGGCATGGAAGGAAGGGTAAGATCTGTTTACTGCAAAACTGATGGGCCTTGTCTAGGTAGAACAGAGAGTCCAGTTGTCCCTATATCATCAAAGAGAGACAATGGAGATCTTTCTGTAGCTCCTAGTAAAATCAATGGCTGCTATCTTTTATCTCAATGAAAGATGTAGGTATTATTTTCAGAGTCTGAAGCAGAAAGGAGGTTGTATGAGTGGTAACATTCTCCAAACTTTTCCACACTGGTTTAGGTCCCCCTTGAACATCAATCTAGGAAAATAAGCAAGTTGATCAATATGACAAAGTTAACTTCTTTAGAAGAAAAATAATTATAGATTAACTGGAAAGGTTTCCCTCCACTACCTTCTTCATACTCACTGGCCCAAAGAGGTGCAAACTGCTGCTTTGAGGGAGTACTGGGGCGGTAGCCCTGAGGGGCAAAAGGAAGCCAGAACATACGGAAAGCTTCACAGAAACCTCTGAGGCAGAGGGTGCCTCAAGGATATGTTGCATCAGTGCATTCACTGATTGCGCTCAACCCATGGCCCTTCCTTCAGTCAGTATCACTCATTTTTCAGGCTACAGCGGTCCCCTCGCTGGAGAGGTTTTGTCTATCACTGGGACTCCATTCAACAGACTTTAAACTTTATGTTGCTAGGGGCCAGCTGATGGGTTCTTTGCTGGCAGAAGCTGGCACAGACTCCGGTTACAGTTAGACCCTGCTATAACACGGTTTGATAACAAGGTTTGATATTGTCTACACTAGCAAAACCAAAATGTGTTATGATCAATTCAGGGCACTACCATGTTATAACTTGATCTTTCAATATGGCACAATTTCCTGTGGAAGTGGGTTGTGCACAGATTTGCCTCGGAATATAGAAGCTATCCCTCTAATGCTGAATATGGCCAGCATTAATATCTAGCCAATTAAAGCAGTTCTTAGTTTTTCATTGTTCCATTGAGTTAAAACAAAGCAGCAGGCAGTAGTGTCAATGTGTTTTTAGTTTGTCTTTATGCAATTGCTCACTACGGGGCATATACAAGTAATTAATAAGATGTTTGTTTCTCCCTAGATAAACAGAAGAGCTAAAAGGAAATAGAGAAAAATCACTTATTTTCATATCATTCAGAAAAAATAAAAATGATACATTACAATAATATGCAAAAAATAAAAAGGACACACTGACTATTAAAGGTCTGAAAATATAAAAAAAATTAAAATAGGAAGTTCTTTAAGAACATTTAATTTTTATCATTTTATTAATATTTATTCATTTCCAAATGTCTGAATTGCAGCCTCATTTCAAATTCGCAAAGGAGCTAATTTTAGTTTTACCTGCAAACTGTGTTTCTGTGAGAGACACTGTTAGGAAAGGTACCAAGACTATGGCTCATGAGATGATGTAATGCTAGTATGGAATGACTACGCTAATACTGGCATCAAGCCTCTGAGCATTCACAGTGTGAGCTAGATACTTGCCAAAGCCTGACCCCATTGGGAACAAGCTGAGTGCTCATGCTATTGATAAAAAGCATTGTGTTTTCACTCCTAATATTCCCATCTCCTGAGTGCTTACTAAAATTTAAAGCCTAAACTTCAAAAGCATCTAGTGATTTTAGGTGCCCAATTTGAGATGCCCTATAGGGACTTGATTTTCAGAAAATGCTGAGCACATGTACTCTGAAAATCCTTTAACTTGAAGCTGCATATGTTTGGCCCTCAAAAATTGACACACACAAAATCATAGTCACTTTGGCAAATGTAGGCTACAGGCTTTTACCAAAGAACTGATAGGTTGTTCCTCATGCCATACTCCAAAGAGGTAAAGGGACCGCTCTGCTGGTTGAATTTGGGGACCAACAGCGCTCCCTCTTAGGAGCAGCCTGACCTTACACTCTCCAGGTTAAAATGATTTAGCAGGAAGTTAAACACATTTTAAAAAAAAAACACCAACGAACACCAACACCACTTTCAAAAATTGGTAATATATACAAGACAACTGAAAAAATGGTCAGACCTTCAGTGTCAGCTATTTTGTGGTGCACCCCAAAGTGGAAGAGCATCTTCAAGAAATATAATTTACAGGAAAGAAAAATTGCACTTTCTGCTCTAGGTTCCCCAAGCCTGGAACACGAGGCCACTGAATTCATGACACTTTGTGAATAGGCAGCACCGGAAGAAGTATTGACGTCTGTTTGGAGAATGTGTACATTGAGCACTAAGTATACACCTGTGCAAGCTGTTTTTTATTTTTTGTTTTTTAAACACAGACCAATTCTAATATCAATCCTTTTCCCCTACATTAGTGGGCAAATTTAAGCATTCACACTATTCCTTGAAAGTTATTAGTTTTGCAAGATATTATACAAGTGTTACAGAAAACATCAAAAATACTGGGATGCGCTGTTTCTTTCACAAGTGTGCAAAATTAGACATTGCTCCAATTTCTGTATGCATGAATACATCATTAAAGGGTTTTCACAGAAATGAAAAGACTAATCATGTTTCAAATTTAGACTGTATGCTCTTCAGGGCAGGGATTATCTCTTTCTTCTGTTTGTATGGTGCTCAGCCCAAAAGGGTCCTGGTCCATGACTGGGGCGCCTAGAGATTCTGATCATACAAATAAAATAAGATATTCCATTATATTTATATAAAATAATTGTTAAGCCTTCTGTTTGGATTCTTCATAAAGATGATGAGCCTCACCTGATAATCACAAATGCTCCTGTTCACTTCAGGCTTAATTCCCTCCCCCCACCCAAAACAAGGCCTGAGTACCCCACTCATTGTGGAGCACTGGGCTCACTGTTGGTACTATTTTCTTCGTACTTTCCCTTTATTATGTTATAGCGCTGTCTGTCTGTTTTACACTAGTGATAACTAAGAATTTCCCCCATTGAAGAGAATGAGGGTATTTCTTTACTCATCTAAACAAAACTAATGTCCAGTCCCATGGCAGAGTGGAATCCTTATTCTGTAGTTAACTGGGACATATAGACATAGGAGCGCAGTCTAAACCCTGAGGTAATCCGATAGAGTTACATGTTTAAGCTTGATGGAGGAGCTCAGCTGCATCATATTTAACAAACATGCGTTTTCAAACATGGGCATAAGAGAGAGTTGCTTAGCTGCATAACATGTACTACATATTATGTGGTAACATGACCATATGCAAAGAATATTGATGACTTCAGGCTAATGCAAAAAATGGGAAGGGAATAATACTCAGTTACTATGTCTAGCACAAAATGTTCAGACAAGCTCAAAACCTTTTCTTGTAAAAATGTAAATAATTGAGGGCTATGGATTTATTACAGTTATCTGTTATAAAAAGTTTTAAAAAATAAAATTAAAATCCACAACCTGGATTTCAAAATGGTCAGGCTATGTATAATTTGTTGTCTTTCATAAATCAAGCACTTGTGTCTTTTAGGACTTTATTTATTTCCTTTACTTTATTCACTTTCAGATGTCCCCTACTGCAAGATTCTTTTTTGTTTGTTTGTTCTATTAAGACCCGGTGCTTACATATTTATGGATACCTTTTATTAAGCTTTTGGCATTTTGTAATTAGAAGTAATGTGGTTCAACATGTACAGTTAATAAATAAGCAACAATATGACACTGAATGAAAGAGAATTGCAAATCAAGTAATGTCGTTAGCTAAGCTAGGTTAAAAAGAACCTTGACATTTCAAAAGGTAGAATCATTCCACTTGACTTATGAGGAACTTAAATACATAAATTAAAAGCGACTTTGAACATTTTTCTTTTTAAGGGCAAACTCTTTAAATCTTTAAGGCTGACCAGAGTAGGTCCTTGATGTCATTTTTATTACTGGAAGCACAAAGCCTTTCAGCTTTCTTATTAAATGCACTATGTCCTCTTCAGCAGTAGCAACACAACTTCTACACTATTCTGCAGCTAGATCCTGGAAGAGTTCTATGGTTTACTGTGATGGCAACAGATTTTTTTAACCAGAGCGTATTTCATCATAGGGAAAATATGATCAAATATAGTTAAGAGTCAGACATAAAGCAAGTCCACAAAAATAAATAAATGCAGAGCTAAGGCTATCAGTTCTCTAACTTGATTAGATATCATAGCAAATATTTCGGTTTCCGCCACTGTTTTGAGGCAAGCAGTTGATGCACTATACGCAATCTAGGAGTTAACATGTTAACTGAGGAAAAAAAAGTTTTATATTATTTTTAAAAGGTCACATAAAACTGCAAAATGTATTGAAAGATCACACGAAAACAGAACGCACATTCTGGGTCAAACTAAAGTTTAGTTTTAAATTATTATGTCCTAATACAGTAAATGTATAAGATGGAAATCCGAAAATATATTTGTGATTACATATAGTACTGAACAGAAACAGGTCACTGCCATTTTTTTTATTAGATGAGAAAAATATTGTCCTTTTAGTAATTAAAAATGATGCACATTCAGAAAGCTGTTATATTGTATCTTTAGAAGGTTAACTGTGAAACTACTCTGTAATTTTGTGGATTTTTTAATTTTTTTTGCTATCATGTCCATTCTCTACTGCCTCTACTTTCCCATCCGTTCAACACAACAAACCCTTAAACACTGTGAAAGTTCCTTTTAGAAGAATTTAAATGCAAGCCTCAGTAGCTGTGGATGTCTCTTACAGAGAGGAACTGGGAGGGAAATATAATATAACAGTCTTCTGAATTTAGAATGACCACCTCAGAAGAGATGGAATGCAAATCACAGGTGGGAGACTACTGCTCTGTGCATACTGATCCAAAAGTGCTTCTACATCAGGTTCCTCTAACTAGCCATTATATCGCACAGTGTTTTGGCGATGGCACAGACAAAGGGGTGCAGTTCACCAGCTAGCAAGACAAAAAACCCTAAAAATTCGGTTTACCTCATTGCTCAAGGAGAAAATCCTTTATTATGTACTGCAGGACAAAGGATTTGCAACTATATAGTATTTGAAAAATATGTTATTGCTGTAATTTATCTCACTGTATGAGGCTTCAAGATGCACAGTGGCACTGTAAACCAACTTTTAAAGAAAACTGCACAGAATTCTTATCACATTAGGAATAGTCTTAAAAGTTAAGCAGAGAAAACAAATTTTTGATAGTTATGAATTACATATGAGACTGCCAGTGTGTAGAAAAGGTTTTTTTGTTTTTGTTGTTGCTTCAGCTGTTAAGATTAGTGTTGACAAAGTTTTAATTGACTTTTTAAAAAAAATAATGATTAATAATGAAACTCTACTTAGGTGAATAAATATCAATCCACTGCTTGAGTATTACTGCTAAAAAGAAGGAGCTTTACAAATTGGATCTCTGATTCTGCAAACATTGACACTTGTGCATATGTTGAACTTTCCTCACATGAATAGACCTGTTGGCTTCCTGTGCATAAGTATTTGCAAGATTGTACTCTCAATCAGTAAATAGTCAAATTCAGAACTTAGTTTTTTAGAAAATACATGGAAAATATAAAAATACATTAAATATATAAAAATGACCTAGCTACGGTATATAATATATAATTCATGTTTCTAGTTTCAAATTAAGGGGAACTTAAGAGGTTCTGAAATATGCTGTTAATTCTCCAGATTGCCACAGTCTCATTGAAAGGAAGAAAGATTTTACCTCTTATATGATTCTAAAAGATAGAACATTCTAGTATTTTTTTTAAACTTGTTAGTTGCTATATTTATTTTTCCAAGGGAAGTATCATTAATGAATATAAGATTATACAACTCTCTCTGAAGTTTACAGATCACGGTAGTAAAATTTGCAACCCATCAAGGCAAAATAACAAAAAAAAGTAATGGGCTCTCCACAGAACATCTGAGATACAGTTCATTTATTTGTGTGTCTTCAATAGGTGCTCACTGTTGAGTTCCCAAATAATAGGAGAACAAAAGAAGAATATAGAAACAAAATACTTTTTTGAAAAGAAAGACTCCTTGGAAAACAACAAATTTCAGAATTTAGAAAATTACAGAAAATAACACTGAAGATAAAAATATAGGCCCTGATCTTGCAAAGATTTATTCACATTTAATTTTATTCATGAGAGTAGTACTCATGTTTTTAATTGGTGCATGATCTAGGCCATAAAAAGGAGGAAAGAAACAGAGGAGAAAAGAATATTTATGTGTACAACTGGGAAGGAAAACAGAAATAGGGAAAGACCAGTTTTGAGAAGAAAACAAATAAGGGAAACTTGAAACTCAATTGACAATTTTCAGAGTAGCAGCCATGTTAGTCTGTATTCGCAAAAAGAAAAGGAGTACTTGACAATGTAGCAATTTAGTATTATTTTGAGAGACGCAGTAAAAGCTATGTGTATTTAAATGATAGAAACTGAGGGAGAGCTTGCATAATCTGTAATACATAAAGAGAAAATCTTTTTGACTTGAAAATATATTTTCTACTGATTCTCCTTTTTCAGCCCACATCTATTGGGAGTTTATCTGTGTTGACAATAACTGTGTGCCCTTTCCCAACAGGTACTGAGGCGCTGGGTCTTCTTCCACGACCCCAACATCCTTCTTTGGGGACCACTTCTTAGCATATGCGCAATGTGCCTTAGGTGGCACATGACCAGGATTCATCACCGAATTTGGTCTGCTGGTTGGATCATTAGTTTCCCTGTGGAGGAGACCCTCTCTCCCTGAAGCCCTCGCAGCAATCCCTCTGACCCTTTATAACCAGGATGCAGCCCTTCCCTCCTTAATTAGCTCAACTGGGAGCACCTGCCTTGGCACAGAAAAGCTGGACCTATTTTTAATCACAGAGGCAAACTGCCCTGTGACAATTTCTTAATATTTAAATCAAGTTTACTCAGGCAATATTCAGTCCGTGAGAAAGGATACATGCACTCATACTGCTTTAGGCACTTTTTAACAAAGAGGGACATTTATTCTTTAGGCAGAATTTATATGCAAGTTCCTTTAATACCAGTGATGATATAGTGTATATTGAATCTATAATGATATTATTCTAACATTACATTTTTTCATCAGCACTTATATTTTAACCTTCTTAATTATACTTCATTTTTTTTCTTTTAAATTTTTTCCTTCTAATTAGGAAGACAGAAGCTACTTGAAATAATGATTTCGCTTGTGACAGTGGAGCACCAGTCAGTACAAACATTATCATAGGGCCTTCCAGACAGGTATTTGTAAATAGAGCCTACATCCATGAAATTCTTGAATGAAACCTCTTCCCCCCGCCACTCACATTCAAAATTCCTCAGGAGCACTAAATGTATTGGAGGGTGTGAGGGGAAGAGGTGACATAAGGGAGGAAGGACCCTAATCATTATATGCACGAGCGACTAGCTAGAGAACAAAAAGGCCAGAAATCTGGAGTTCTTCAGCTCAGCTTCAGTGTTCAGAATCTTAAGGGATCAAGAGAACATTACACTCGCATTCACTGTGCCTGAGAAGTCCCGTGCAATTAACAGCTGGAAGTGGGGAATTCTTTAATTTTGCGAAGTCCAGAACTATTAGGGAATCAAAATGAAACAAGACAAGCACTCCAGCTCAGTTGTATCTTTTGCAGTGTACAAGTGACAATAAGTATACAGAAATGATGGGTGGAGTTCTTCAGGCATTTTTTTGGATGAAACTTTTTTTGTCCAAAAACACCAAGTCATCGAAACCAAAGCTTTTCATAAAAAGTTACTGGTTTTGACAAAACTTATTTCAAAAAGGTTTCTCAGGTCCAGGATTGAATTTTCTGGTGAAAGCGAGAGAGACTGACTCTAAAACCCAAGGTTATCTTTCCCCACAGCTGAGAAAGCCAAGTTTTCTTAGTAATTCTTAGTAACTGCCTGGATAGCACAGTTGTGAGATCATGAGACCCTCCTACTCTCACACCAGCTCATTTCATCAAATCTTTTCATCTCTAAACATAAATCCCACCTTTGTGTTTTAGTCTGTACCAAGCACGATGCACCATCATTAACCCTGTAAGTAATATTTTACTCCTGGAAGTATTCCTTAGAAATAAATTCTCAATACCCAGGGAATCAATTAACTACAGAATTAGAATGGAAAACTGAAAAGACAGTTACACAATTCTGTATATGATTGCTGCTTTCTCTCACAGCTATACATCTTCACATCAACCTAATCCATTTGACAGTCTCCCTACAGCTAGAAAGTCCAACTTTCTTACTAGTTCTTAGTAAAAGATTAAATACAAAGCCCCATGCTTAAATAAAGTTAAGGTTGAGACACAAATCAACAAAAGGCAGGAAATTCAAAGATAACTTTGACAGTCAATGCTTAATTCATAATTGTTTGTAAAAAGGCAAAATGGCATAAGGAAATAATGTGAGATTTGACTTCACTCTGTCAGTGGTCATGGGTAAACAGGTGTTTACCATAGAGATCATAGTGGTTCAGTCACATATGTTGCAGGCAGCTTCTCTGGTAACTCTGTCTAGTAATTGTATGCCTCGCCAAATATTTAAAACACTTAGTACTTATCTAGTATGCCAGACTGAAAAGAATATTTAAATCCTTATTTAGTATCCTAATAATTTGTCTTATAATGTGGCATCATATTAATATGTATATAAAGATAAAAACATTATGAAATAAGTTAACATTCATAAATTTTAATACTGAATGGCAGACAAGTTTTATATATCAAGAACTAGTTTTCACTAAGCATTTCAAAACAAACAAAAGAATCCCTAAATGAAGCTATTTTTTGGGTCTAAAAAGGACAGAGAAACATCAAACCAAAACACTTCATTTTTAGCATACAGAGTAAAACTGAATAACAGCTAAAATGATTTTGCTTTTTAAAACCAGACATATGTGTGTTTTTATAAAAGCCAAATAATTTTGGCTGTTTTTTTAATTATAATTATATATATATATATAGTCATGTCCTTGTAATAAATTTATTTGTATGTGATTTTATATATATGCATTCATACACACACAAATAAATTTATTACAAGATTGAGACTTTATGTGGCAAGTGTTAACATGGGGAAAAATTTTACAGCTGTGCTATATACTTGTGAGAAGTTTATAATAGAAGTGCTGACACACTCTTAACAGTAGCAGTGCAATCAGCAACAATATATTTCGTTTTTCTTTGCAGTTAACAACTCTTAGCATCTGCTGCCTATTTCAAATCCATCTTGGTTTCCTTTTTTTGTTTTTCTTTTTGTCTAATATAATTAAATGTTCCATATAAAAAAAAAAGTCCTGCATGGCTGTACTGAGAACAGAAAATCTACTAAAAGAGGTTTTGGAGATTTGTTGGTGTCTAAACACAGACCTTGAGAGTCTGCTGCCCTCCACTACAGTAATGTTTTTAATCTCATCGTTCTGTATTTCATTCCACCAAATTAAATTCCATGGTGGCAATGTGTCAGATAAACTAATGTTGCCTATGACCATATGTTACAGTTTAGAGAATTTTAATCGACTCCTAACTTTCAATATGAAGGCAAATCTTTCAGTGCACTGTATTTAGTAATATTTTTCAAATAATAATCAATTAGTATTACATTTTCAATATTCAGGGTAGCAGCCGTGTTAGTCTGTATTCGCAAAAAGAAAAGGAGGACTTGTGGCACCTTAGAGGCTAACCAATTTATTTGAGCATAAGCTTTCGTGAGCTACAGCTCACTTCATCGGATGCATTCAGTGAAAAATACAGTGGGGAGATTTATATACACAGAGAACATGAAACAATGGGTGTTACCATGCACACTGTAACCAGAGTGATCACGTAAGGTGACCTACTACCAGCAGGAGAGCTGGGGGTGGGAGTGGGAACCTTTTGTAGTGATAATCAAGGTGGCCCATTTCCAGCAGTTGACAAGAACGTCTGAGGAACAGTGGGGGGTGGGAGGGGGGATAAACATGGTGTGTATGGTAACACCCATTGTTTCATGTTCTCTATGTATATAAATCTCCCCACTGTATTTTCTACTGAATGCATCCGATGAAGTGAGCTGTAGCTCACAAAAGCTTATGCTCAAATAAATTTGTTAGTCTCTAAGGTGCCACAAGTACTCCTTTTCTTTTTGCGAATACAGACTAACACGGCTGCTACCCTGAAACCTATCATTATGCAAGGCACTGAATTTAGCCGTATGGAGTGGAAATCTATCAACTTCATGAAAAAACTCTTACAGATACAGACAGACATCATCTTCCTTTCCAAATGCAAACAGATGGACATCATACCAAAAGGACTGAAGGTAAAAAATCCATTACAATCTACATACCACACAGACTATGCTGACAGATTGTGCCACACGCTCTCAAAGAAACTGCGGAACCACCTGATCAACATCCTCTACAGCGAACAAAGAAAGATTAAGAATGAGCTCTCAAAACTGGATACTGTCATAAAAAACCAACCTTCCACACAAACTTCCTTGTGGCTGGATTTTACAAAAACTAGACAAGCCATTTACAACACACACTTTGCTTCTCTACAAAAGAAAAAGGACACTAAACTATCTAAACTACTACATGCCACAAGGGGCCACAACAGTGGTTCCCTCAACCCACCCAGCAATATTGTTAATGTATCCAACTATACCCTTAGCCCAGCAGAAGAATCTGTCCTATCTTGGGGCCTCTCCTTCTGCCTCTCCTTCCTCCACCCCCATGAACATGATACAGTTCTGTGGTGACTTAGAATCCTATTTTCGATGTCTCCGACTCAAGCAATATTTCCAACACACCTCTGAACAACATACTAACCCACAGAGACCTCCCTACCAACACTACAAAAAGAAGGATTCTGGGTGGACTCCTCCTGAAGCTCGAAACAACAGACTGGACTTCTACACAGAGTGCTTCCATCGACGTGCACGGGCTGAAATTGTGGAAAAGCAGCATCACTTGCCCCATAACCTCAGCCGTGCAGAACACAATGCCATCCACAGCCTCAGAAACAACTCTGACATCATAATCAAAAAGGCTGACAAAAGAGGTGCTGTCGTCATCATGAATAGGTCGGAATACGAACAAGAGGCTGCTCGGCAGCTCTCCAACACCACTTTCCACAAGCCATTACCCTCTGATCCCACTGAGGGTTACCAAAAGAAACTACAGCATTTGCTCAAGAAACTCCCTGTAAAAGCACAAGAACAAATCCGCACAGACACACCTCTGGAACCCTGACCTGGGGTATTCTATCTGCTACCCAAGATCCATAAATCTGGAAATCCTGGACGCCCCATCATCTCAGACATTGGCACCCTGACAGCAGGACTGTCTGGCTATGTAGACTCCCTCCTCAGGCCCTACGCTACCAGCACTCCCAGCTATCTTCGAGACACCACTGACTTCCTGAAGAAACTACAATCCATCGGTGATCTTCCTGAAAACACCATCCTGGCCACTATGGATGTAGAAACCCTCTACACCAACATTCCACACAAAGATGGACTACAAGCCGTCAGGAACAGTATCCCCGATAATGTCACGGCAAACCTGGTGGCTGAACTTTGTGACTTTGTACTCACCCATAACTAGTTCACATTTGGGGACAATGTACACCTTCAAATCAGCGGCACTGCTATGGGTACCCTCATGGCCCCACAGTATGCCAACATTTTTATGGCTGACTTAGAACAACGCTTCCTCAGCTCTCGTCCCCTAATGCCCCTACTCTACTTTGCACTACACTGATGACATCTTCATCATCTGGACGCATGGAAAAGAAGCCCTTGAGGAATTCCACCATGATTTCAACAATTTCCATCCCACCATCAACCTCAGCCTGGACCAGTCCACACAAGAGAGCCACTTCCTGGACACTAAGGTGCTAATAAGCGATGGTCACATAAACACCACCCTGTACCGGAAACCTACTGACCACTATTCCTACCTACATGCCTCCAGCTTTCACCCAGAGCACACCACACGATCCATTGTCTACAGCCAAGCTCTACGATACAACCGCATTTGCTCCAACCCCTCAGACAGAGACAAAAACCTATAAGATCTCTATCAAGCGTTCTTACAACTACAATACCCACCTGCTGAAGTGAAGAAACAGATTGACAGAGCCAGGAGAGTACCCAGAAGTCACCTACTACAGGACAGGCCCAACAAAGAAAATAACAGAACGCCACTAGCCATCACCTTCAGCCCCCAACGAAAACCTCTCCAATGCAACATCAAGGATCTACAACCTATCCTTAAAAATGATCCCTCACTCTCACAGATCTTGGGAGACAGGCCAGTCCTTGCTTACAGCCCTCCAACCTGAAGCAAATACTCACCAGCAACCACACATCACACAACAGAACCACTAACCCAGGAACCTATCCTTGCAACAAAGCCCGTTGCCAACTGTGTCCACATATCTATGCAGGGGACACCATCATAGGGCCTAATCACATCAGCCACACTATCAGAGGCTCGTTCACCTGCACATCTACCAATGTGATATATGCCATCATGTGCCAGCAATGCCCCTCTGCCATGTACATTGGCCAAACTGGACAGTCTCTACGTAAAAGAATGAATAGACACAAATCAGACGTCAAGAATTATAACATTCAAAAACCAGTCGGAGAACACTTCAATCTCTTTGGTCACTCGATTACAGACCTAAAAGTGGCAATTCTTCAACAAAAAAACTTCAGAAACAGACTCCAAGGAGAGACTGCTGAATTGGAATTAATTTGCTAACTGGATACAATTAACTTAGGCTTGAATACAGACTGGGAGTGGATGGGTCATTACACAAAGTAAAACTATTTCTCCATGTTTATCCCCCCCCCGCTGTTCCTCAGACTTTCTTGTCAACTGCTGGAAATGGCCCACCTTGATTATCACTACAAAAGGTGTTTTTTGTCCCCCCCGCCGGTAATAGCTCACCTTAAGTGATCACTCTCATTACAGTGTATATGGTAACACTCATTGTTTCATGTTCTCTGTGTATATAAATCTCCCCACTGTATTTTCCGCTGAATGCATCCGATGAAGTGAGCTGTAGCTCACGAAAGCTTATGCTCAAATAAATTTGTTAGTCTCTAAGGTGCCACAAGTACTCCTTTTCCATTTTCAATATTGCTTCTTTTATTTTCTCACAACATCTTATTGTCAGAATCAAATCAGGACTATGAAAACTGCTAAATCTGACATTTCATAGTCTAGCTTTCTTGGAGTACACATAATTATTTCACACATCTGTCCCTATATTAGGTATTAGTTATGAGTCAACAATCACCATTAGCACTTATCTCTTTTTCTTGTCTGATGTCTGAAATTAAAGGTGTGCTTAAAACAGGTTGTTCTAATAACAATAATATTTTATTTAGCTATGGAATTTGCATTTTTGCTAACTGAACCTTGAGACAATTAGGCTCTTGAACCAGCAGTCACAATTCCACTAAGCTAATCACTAATGTATCAAGAAATGTGGGCTGGGAGTTTCAAAGGATATTAAGGGATTTATGCATCTGAATTCCAATGAACTTAAATGGAATATGGGTGCATAATTTCCTTGATCTCTTTCTAAAAATCCTGGTTTTATCTTCAAAATTAGTTGGGAAAATAGAGTTGCTCAGGTGTCTTGCTAAATATGTATGGAAATCTGTACAGTCACAATTGGCAAATAGTCAAATTTTAAATATAAAAAGCAGGCATTAATTGTGTGTTGAATCTACCAAACAGACATGGACCAAGTGCGTATGCTAATATCCTCAATAGACTACCAGGTAAGCAGTAATGGATGTTCACATACAGTCTTTCCCTCCCAGAACTTTGGTCAGTGTAATATGATACTAAAAATTTGGCTAAGACATTACTGAGTCTACATTTTGTATGACACCTTTCCTGAAAATTTATAGAATAACATGCTTCCACTAAGAGAGAAGCATCTGCCATTTGGTGGGGCCTGAACAGTTATGCATGTGAAATCAACAGCATAATAAGACCATTGGGAAACTTCTTAAACCAGACCACAACAAACCATCCTACTAACCACTAGCAGATTTCTCCTACTTGCCAAATGTAGCAGGATGTGCTCAGGGGAAAGGGTTGGCTGGTTCTCTTTCCTCCCACGTCCTATTGTGGCGCTACAGTACAGAGTTCTGCTGGTGAGAGGCTCCATTCCCCCTAAGGACCTCTGGAGCTTTGCAAGGAGAGTGGCACCTTTCTTCCCCACTTAAGTAAGAGTTCCTGAGTTGCTCACAATGGCTAAGTGGTGCTTATGAGCACTGCTTCTCTACAGCATTCATCACTCATGATTTTTAACACAAAACACAACAAGAATGGAGCTGTCGGGGGGGCTGACATAACATTTATTTACTTAGTGGTATTGAGGGCTATATGTTTGAGTGAACATTGATAATACACTAATTCAATAATAATGTTAAAAATTGTTCAGTGCCACAATTACTGGACTGAACAATTTACTAACACTATCACGAAGGTAAGTAATTTATTAGTAGTATCAGCATGAGCATCTAGTATTAGTAGCACCTGCAAAAGTTGTTTGAAAAGTCCCAATGACTACAAGATCAAGAACACTGATGATGTGAGACGACTACAGAATCTTACAAATTAGTGATGGACAAACCTTAAAATATTTGATGTAACAGTGCAGTTTGGATAATTATGGTATCTAACCAACCAAGCCTATGGAGATGCTCCCTATCCCCCCACCCATCCTCCCACCCAACGCTCTTCCCATGTCTCATCTATGCACAACCACTTCCTCTCACTTTCCATTCAAATCCAATACAATACATTCATCTGCCTTCCTTTCCCCACTACCTTGCTAGTCTGGTCATACTGCTTTTGAGGGAAACTACTGCTCCCTTGTCAGCCCCTTCAGCCGAAGAAGGCCCTTAGAGGGTGATGTGAGTTCACTGGGTTGGGATGAGGGACAGGATGCCATGAACTCTATAGGAATTCCTTCCTTCCAAGGAAGAAAGGTTTGAGGATACGGCATGGCTAGCGGATCTGCAACTACATGAAGGGAGGGAGGGGTTTCAAGCAGAGCAGAGGCTACTACAACCCCAAAACTGCAGCAGTAGCCATAAAGTGACTTCATTGTCATTTTGCATCCTGAGGAGGATTCTTTTCCCAAAACCCAGGGTCACTGTTTCCCCTGCACCAAGCCACTGTTCTCAGGCTAGGTGTGCAGTGGATGTGATTTACCTCTTAATGAAGCATTGCATGGCCCTGCCTCTCTTCTGGGCCAAAAATAATCTCTGTTTTCAACTCTCAGATCCCAGAACAGTGCAAGATTTGAAAGGAAGAACCAGTCTGAGTTCATTAAAAAGACTAGATATCTACTAGACCCTGCAAATTTCCATTTAAACTAAGAGCAAAGAAAAAAGGAAGAGCACGAGGCAAATTAATTTAAATTTGAGTGTTTATCGATCAACACTCAAACTCTCATCACAGAGATCAATCAAATTTTTTTAGTCAATTCTATATGAAGGATAAATCTGCAGCTCTCTGAAATCTAACAGAGTGCCTGTCCTGTAGCTTCTTCATTCTAAATCTTCTCTGTCTAGTGTCACAGCAAGTGACAAGTATCACAAGGTAAATTTTACAAGTATCACAAGGTAAATTTCACTTTTTAAGTCTCCATGTAAAGTTTCAACAGATTAGTCTTGACAAAGGGTGAAAAACAATAGCCATTTTACATACCATAGTCGGTAATCTTACAGGATACCAAATACAGCTCTTTCAGGTTCTGTCCTTCTTTAGCAATGACCTCCACACATCTGGAATACACATAAAATAAGAGACACACTTGCAAGAATTCATTTCATATTAAATCAATAAGGACTCATCCACAATGGTAACACAACAAGGTAATTCTGAACGCATTATACAAAACTTTCTTCTTTTTGTGACCTTCCCTAGAACTCTTTCAATAGAATTTATTATAGCCACACCTTTTAAACTCAAATGCTAAAAAATGTATGAGTTCAATTAGACACATTTTTGACTACTAAGATTTCCATGTCCCAAAAAGAGAGGCCGAAGAAAGAGACAGAGCAAGGTAAGCTTAAAAGTATACATGGTCTGACTTGTGTGGACCCAAACTCAACAGCCTGGTGGGACTGTGACAACCGGTATAAAAAGACACACTTATGCAGTTTCAATATACAATATCACATAGAGGTTATTTGAAAAAAAAAATGTTACAGAAATGTTTTGATTTCTGTTGTAAAATTCAATGCAACTATCAGATACAAGATCTGCTTCATGCAATGTTTAAGCTGTGAGAGATTTTGCAGACAAAAAGTGTAAGCTACATTACAATAGCGACATAGAATATACCAGCCATTATAAATGTCAGGCTGAAATTCAGTTTTATGTTTCTACTGTGATTATTGCAGAGATCAGCATTCATCAGGTCATGAAATAGCATGTACCATTTGCGTTCCAATATATTGTTACAGAAGGTCTAATTTATGAAAATGGGGTTTGAATTTCTACATTTCTGTTTGGTTTGTCACAACTATATAATTGAACAGTTCTTTATCTATGAATTCTCTCATTCTTTAACTTGTAAGTGCAAAAAAAAGGGGGGGAAATGAACTAACTATATTGTAAAATATGTGTTTATCCTTTATAATTTAATTATAACTGAATCTGGATTAATATCTCTATATATGTTATGTTTACAACTGTATTATTTACACAGTATCAATCGTGTACCATAAAATGTCTTTTTGTTCTGCTAATTTTAAAATGTATTCCTTGCTCATTAGACGAGCTGTGATAGCCTGCTGAGTGGGTAACTTTCTACATAGACACATTTTTAAAAGAGGATTTTTTGCAAGATAGATTGTAACAATTCCTTTAGAGCCAGAATGGGTCCTCTTTAATTTGCAGGTCATTGACCCAATAGACTGCTACAGCTCCCAAGTCAATCCAACTGCATTACTCAGGATAAAAATATTTGCTAACTTTAAAGTGAAAATATGTATGCTTGAATTCTTCATAATCTTTTGGGGAAAATACATTTATACCCTCAGGAACACACTCCACACAGCAGCAGCGGGAGCAGCAGTATATTCCCCAACCTGATTTTATTGTTGATGCTGACAATTTGATTTCTTAAATCAGAACAGCTGTTAGAATTTACAGTGATAACAGCATCACATACTTTTGGTGTTATCTGTCCCCTTCCCTCTCCTCAAATCCTGAACCAAAACCTACTTTTTAAAAAAAACTTCCTGTGGAGGTCACTTTGACCTTGATTTCCCTCACCAAATTTATATCATCCATCAGGTCACATTTTTAATAATTTTTTAATTTTCCTTTCTAAAATTGGGTGAACTTAGTCTGTGGAAAGTTGTTAGAGTGGCAGTACTGAAGAGTGAAGTCCTCTTTTCAACCAGAGAGCAGACACAGCAAATGTAGAAAGACTGAAAACTTTCTTACCATTGCATCTTAACCTTGACTTTAAGTAAAAATTCTAGGGGACAGAGGATAATACAGTCTCCATGTCCATTCCAGTCCTTCTCTTCTCTACTGACACTGCCAACAAGGGCGCCTATTAGCATCAACTGTGATGGTGATTTTCACTCTGGGAACTGGACTGAGACCAACTCTTTTCACATTATCGATTCCTTCAGTCTTCACGGTTGAGGATGTTAGGGAGATTCCCCAACCTGAGCTGTCTTTTGTAGGTGACAAATCTGAGGAATTATCACAGATTGAAACGTCACTAGAGGAGGTTTTGGAATTAATTGAGAAACTTAACAGTAACAAGTCACTGGGACCAGATGGCATTCACCCAAGAGTTCTGAAAGAACTCAAATGTGAAATTGCGGAACTATTAACTATGGTTTGTAACCTGTCCTTTAAATCAGCTACTGTACCCAATGACTGGAAGATAACTAATGTAACGCCAATATTTAAAAAGGGCTCTAGAGGTGATCCTGGCAATTACAGACCAGTAAGTCTAACGTCAGTACCAGGCAAATTAGTTGAAACAATAGTAAAGAATAAAATTGTCAGACACATAGAAGAGCATAAATTGTTGGGCAAAAGTCAACATGGTTTCTGTAAAGGGAAATCATTCTTACTAATCTATTAGAGTTCTTTGAGGGGGTCAACAAACATGTGGACAAGGGGGATCCAGTGGACATAGTGTACTCAGATTTCCAGAAAGCCTTTGACAAGATCCTTCACCAAAGGCTCTTATGTAAATTAAATTGTCATGGGATAAGAGAAAAGATCCTTTCATGGACTGAGAACTGGTTAAAAGACAGGGAACAAAGGGTAGGAATAAATGGTAAATTTTCAGAATGGAGAGGGGTAATTAGTGGTGTTCCCCAAGGGTCAGTCCTAGCACCAATCCTATTCAACTTATTCATAAATGATCTAGAGAAAGGGGTAAACAGTGAGGTGGCAAAGTTTGCAGATGATACTCAACTGCTCCAGATAGGCTTCAGAGTAACAGCCGTGCTAGTCTGTATTCTCAAAAAGAAAAGGAGGACTTGTGGCACCTTAGAGACTAACCAATTTATTTGAGCATAAGCTTTCGTGAGCTACAGCTCACTTCATCGGATGCATACTGTGGAAAGTATAGAAGATCTTTTTATACACACAAAGCATGAAAAAAATGGGTGTTTACCACTACAAAAGGTTTTCTCTCCCCCCATCCCACTCTCCTGCTGGTAATAGCTTATCTAAAGAGATCACTCTCCTTACAATGTGTATGATAATCAAGTTGGGCCATTTCCAGCACAAATAACAGAACGCCACTAGCCGTCACCTTCAGCCCCCAACTAAAACCCCTCCAATGCATTATTAAGGATCTACAACCTATCCTGAAGGATGACCCAACACTCTCACAAATCTTGGGAGACAGGCCAGTCCTTGCCTACAGACAGCCCCCCAACCTGAAGCAAATACTCACCAGCAACCACATACCACACAACAGAACCACTAACCCAGGAACCTATCCTTGCAACAAAGCCTGTTGCCAGCTGTGCCCACATATCTATTCAGGGGACACCATCACAGGGCCTAATAACATCAGCCACACTATCAGAGGCTCGTTCACCTGCACATCCACCAATGTGATATATGCCATCATGGGCCAGCAATGCCCCTCTGCCATGTACATTGGTCAAACTGGACAGTCTCTACATAAAAGAATAAATGGACACAAATCAGATGTCAAGAATTATAACATTCATAAACCAGTCGGAGAACACTTCAATCTCTCTGGTCACGCGATTACAGACATGAAAGTTGCGATATTACAACAAAAAAACTTCAAAACCAGACTCCAGCGAGAGACTGTTGAATTGGAATTCATTTGCAAATTGGATACAATTAACTTAGGCTTGAATAGAGACTGGGAGTGGCTAAGTCATTATGCAAGGTAACCTATTTCTCCTTGTTTTTTCCTACCCCACCCCCAGACGTTCTTGTTAAACCCTGGATTTGTGCTGGAAATGGCCCACCTTGATTATCATGCACATTGTAAGGAGAGTGATCACTTTAGATAAGCTATTACCAGCAGGAGAGTGGGGTGGGGGGAGAGAAAACCTTTTGAAGTGGTAAACACCCATTTTTTCATGCTTTGTGTGTATAAAAAGATCTTCTATACTTTCCACAGTATGCATCCGATGAAGTGAGCTGTAGCTCACGAAAGCTTATGCTCAAATAAATTGGTTAGTCTCTAAGGTGCCACAAGTACTCCTTTTCTTTCTGCTCAAGATAGTTAAGACCAAAGCAGACTGTGAAGAACTTCAAAAAGATCTCCCAAAACGAAGTGATTGGGCAACAAAATGGCAAATGAAATTTAATGTGGATAAATGTAAAGTAATGCACATTGGAAAAAATAATCCCAACTATACATACAATTTGATGGGGGCTAATTTAGCTACCACTAATCAGGAGAAAGATCTTGGAGTCATCGTGTATAATTCTCTGAAGACGTCCATGCTGCGTGCAGTGGCAGTCAAAAAAGCAAACAGGATGTGAGGAATCATTAAAAAATGGATAGAGAATAAGACGGAGAATATCTTATTGCCCTTATATAAATCCATGGTACGCCCGCATCTTGAATACTGCATACAGATGTAGTCCCCTCATCTCAAAAAAGATATACGCGCATTAGAAAAGGTTCAGAAAAGGGCAACTAAAATGATTAGGGGTTTGGAACAGGTCCCATATGAGGAGAGATTAAAGAGGCTAGGACTTTGCATCTTGGAAAAGAGGAGACTAAGGAGGGATATGATAGAGGTATATAAAATCAAGAGTGGTGTGGAGAAAGTGATTAAAGAAAAGTTATTTACTTGTTCCCATAATATAAGAACTAGGGGTCACCAAATGAAATTAATGGGCAGCAGCTTTAAAACAAATAAAAGGAATTCTTCTTCATACAGTGCACAGTCAACCTGTGGAACTTCTTGCCTGAGGAGGTTGTGAAGGCTAGGACTCTAACAGGGTTTAAAAGAGAACTGGATAAATTCATGGAGGTTAAGTCCATTAATGGCTATTTGCCAGGATGGGTAAGGAATGGTGTCCCTAGCCTCTGTCTGTCAGAGGGTGGAGATGGATGGCAGGAGAGAGATCACTTGATCATTACCTGTTAGGTTCACTCCCTCTGGGACACCTGGCATTGGCCACTGTTGGTCTGACCCAGTATGGCCATTCTTATGTTCTAGAACTATGCAGGTTCATCAGGTTACTTTTATACAAATCAGGAACTATCTAGACAGTTAAACCCTCTTATTGTATAAAATTTATTAAATGCATTTACATTTTTGGAGGACCTCATTTTGGCAGAGGAATTTATTGCCTTTGTGAGGTGGCACAAAGTGATTATTTTTAAGACAAATAAATGTAAGACTTTATTTATGTATTGTATTCCATGATAATACTGTTTTACTACACACATCCATAATCTGAAGAAAAAGAAAATTATCCTCCTACAAAATGAGACTAGATACATTTTAACAAGAACTACTTGCAGTCTACCATACATCTGCAAATTAGATAAATTAAAAGCTGAACAGCCCTTTTAATTAACAGGAACATTTTGATATGTTGTCTGTTAATATTTATGAGGTAAGTCATGAGGCACAGAACTGAAGTTCCAATCCTAATTTGAAAATGTTTCTTACATACATTACACACTTTGGGCCAACTTCTAATCTTGGAAAAAATTATTTATATTATTGTGTCTAATGAGATGTATTCTATAAGGTTTAGAAATTTTTATAATTATGTCAGTGTTTACCAAGAGAAGGTTAACTGAGCAAGCACACAGCATTATAATTAATCCTGAACATTACTACCTGAAGAGAGTCAAACCAAAGAAACAACCTAGTTTTTCATTTTGTCGTCAATTATGAAACACTGCAAACACACCGTGTTCAGGGCCAGGTGAAGGCAATCCATTGCCCTAAATGGCTTCCCCTACCCATGTCATGGCCCCACACCTATTAGGAATGGCATTAGGAGAGGTTTCAGGGGTTCAGGAGCACCCAACTCTGGAGGCAATTTATGTTTCTCAGAACTGTTTTTCAGGTTTGCTGAAGACTGAGACAGATGCACTGCATTGATTTACACTCAGTTTATATTTTACAACTTTTCTCCATGAGCATAAATACAAGATTGCATTATTTTTAATGAAAGCTTAAATTTTAACATAATCACATGAGTTTACTAACTAGGACCCAAGGGCCTTGCATATACTACCTATTCTTTAATTTTCCCAAATTGTGCTATTCTAATTGTGAGAGTTGAACCCCCATTGCATGGCTTGTGGAATCCTCTACAGTTTTCAGAGCAACTACACAGAATTTAAATTGAAAACACGGTTCAACTTTCTACAATCCGAGTACATTTTTCACAATTTTCAGCTGATTGCACTACATTTGAATACATGAAACCCATTGTCAAAATGTGTCCATTTTTCATTTTATGAAAACACTGAATCACCTGGGGCATCCAAATAAATGAATTGATCACATATTTCTTTGAAAGCATGCAATTTTTAATATAGCTAGAACAATGCTATAGAAATGCCTGTGTTCGCCTTCAGCTGCCTCTATGCTCCACCATTTAATTCTCACTTTTAGTTCCCTTCTGTAGCTCACCCGCATGTAAATTAATTTGTAGGGATATCAAAAACACTTTAGATTGCCTCCCCCACATACTAATCAACTTGTATAGGAAAGAACACATATTAAAACTATTTTTGTGAACATGTCCCTTACAATATGAAAGGGAGAGGGGAAAGTAGTTGTATATTCATTACCTTTATTAATCATTGTTAAAAATGAAATCAAAGAAAAAGGGTAAAAGCATCAAATGATATTAACCTTTTCTACAAAGCAAGGACCAAGTCATATTTAGTCTGTTTGCTATAATCCATCAAAAAATTACCCCAAATTGTAGCCATATCTGTCTTTTTAAGACATTAAGTTTATACTGTGGCTGATTTGCACCCATTTTCATAAAATGTTAGATTTTTAAAAAATTATTATTTTGAACAATTCATTATTTAATGTCAATTTACCTACAGAAAGAGCAAATGTTTTTGCAGAAAGAAAGAAACAGGAGTGGGTCTTAGAATAATGATAAAAATAAATTTTGTTTTTCCCAGACTATGAAAATACACTTGACATGTACATATTCTTTTGAGCCCCTCAATTTTATAATCAAAACAATGAATTATTCCTAATCAAAGGGCTAAAGAAATTCAATTAGTAGAGCTTGCAGAATGAAAACAAGATACTCAGGAACTGAGCTCACTAAAAATATAATCTTCTGACTTGATTTGTGACTTTTCTAAAGGAGGAGAACTCTTTAGAACCATCTAACAAAGGAAAAATTCCAAAGAAGAGCAAACTATAAATAGTGTATTTTATGGGAGGGATGTAATTACTCATTCACTCAGTCTGAAGATGCCAAAGGAAAAGCCCTTGTGCCATCTTGCCAAGCCTTTTCCACATCCACCATAAGTTTTATGAAGACTACTCTCTGACAGACTGATATGCAGTTAGTTTTTATCAAATTTGATAGTTGGTAGCCTGAACAAGCAAATGTACAGAGCCCAGGAAAAGGCAAATAGCACAAAATTATTTTACAGTACAAAACCAATTAAATAATATTTCACAGAGGAAGAACATAACTAATGTAAATATGAAGTGTTACAATACGAAATGTGTTATGAATCTGTAAGCAACCAGAATCTGTTCAGTACTGTGATGATGAATGGAGTTTCAAACTCCCATAGTTCAGTGGTGTTCTGAGGATGGCAGGATCAAAACTGCCTCTTATACCTATTAGTTAAAAATGTCTTCATATTTCTGAAAAGCATGACAACTTGACCAAAAACAACTGCAACATTGTTAAAATCTCAGCTTCCTAGGTTAGAAGGACCACTGTTGACAAACCCTGGAGATAGTGTGCAACAGTGCACCTCCATATTGTGCTGTTCCTTTGCTCAGCCCTTCTCAATTCTACATACACAAGCAGGCAGAGTAATGAAATGTTAAAAAAAATCATTCCTTTAGAGCGTCTGCAAGGGCAAGAGTCTCCAAAAACTGTTATCCTCCCAAGAACTGCGCTGACAAGTGGAGCAGAAAAACAGCATGATCTGGACACACACAGACCATACCAAAAATTGAGGCCTATTGGTTTTGACAGTACCCATATAAAAGTACACACAACATGGTTAAACACTTTATGTTTTTCTTATTTTGCTCATAGTTTGTGCAAAATTTAATTAAAAGACTAAAAATAATGTTAAAAAATCACAAATTTAGAAAATGAACCATCGGCCATGACAAAATATTTTTTCTCTTTTCCGAGGCAACAAATCACTAAATCCTCTGACTTTAGTGAGTGGTAATGGTTAATAAATTAAACTGTGTAAGCTTCAAAACTATCAAAGGCATTCAAAGGGGTCTTGAAATATGAAAAATAATTGTCTATTCTACACTGATGCTTAGTTTTTCTGTTTTTGGTTTATTTCTCAAAAGCTTGGAACATGGCATTAGTGACAATTGAAAGGAACTAATGAGGAAATATGACTACAGTACTTGCAACAAAAGTGTTCCTGGGAGACCTTGTTACCGTTTGTGATGCACTTCAGGCCCAAGAGAAGCTAATTGGAACCGCCATACACTGGTTAGGAGATCTCACTTAAAAGGACTGAGTTTCAATCACCGTAGAGGTGTGAAAAGAAATCATACCATTAGAGACACATTAATACATGACTTGATGAGATTCAAAAAACATCAGAATGTGCATGCCAAGTCACTTTTGCATTTGATTAGCACAGATATCTTTGTGAGCAGAAAACCAAATGCCTGCTATCTTTTAAAACATAAGCAAGAACAGCACTGTAGTACATTGAGAAGAGAAGCAGATTTTGGAATGAATATGGAGCTCTAACGCACAAACTGGTGGAGACAGAACACTTTTGTGAAAGAGATGCGTCAGTGTTCTCAGAAAGGATGGCTTTGCAAGTAAGATAGAGGTAGAGAGGAGAGGCTGCAGATAGGATAAGCATAAAATGAATGGGAAAAGGGATTAAATCAGTACTCAGTAATCAGTAAATCAGAATAATTTAAAAACTCATAAAGAGGCAAATAATGCAGTTGTAGCTCAGAAAAATCTCCCATCAAGGCAAAGGGATCGGATATAAGATACTAAGGAACCGATGAACTCCGAGGAAATTTGTACTCAGGTTCAGAGGAACAATGGGAGAAGTAACAAAATGAAAGTAGCGTTGTATTATCCAGCATCTATAAAAACTATAATAAAATCAAATGAATCTTTCCAAAACACCATGTAAAGAAAATCTATGACTCTTTATTTAAAAATGAGTGTGTATATTTGGACACAGGACAGCCTGTTATTGCTTATTTTGTATTTAAGGTATGTATAAATTTGTCCCTTTCTATATATTTATTTGTGAATGCTCTATACCAATGAGAAACTGGCTTTTCACTTCTCTTTTCACTATCATAGGACACAATTAAATAATCTGCTGAATTAAATTTCAGTAGAAAATATATACTTGTAAATTACTTTTCAGCTGAGCATTAGAGATGTTCTATAGCAACAGACATTAATTGCAAGCAAGAGAAAGCAGACTAAGACTTGCAATTAAAAGCATTAAATAGTGTGTGCAACGCACGTTTTGAGCAGACTATGGTGTAGTCAGGGACTGATCTGCAAAATGTCACTACTTCCACGAGTTAACAACAATTATCGTAGGGCAGTCATTAAATTCTCACTAGCAAAGTTGTATTCTCTAGAAAGCCAATGTCATTAGAAAATCATTTTTACCAAGAAGCTTTGCTCCTTAAAACAGCGGAAATTAATAAATATTTAGCATAAATAAATATGCTAGAAGACTCAAAAAGTGGACAGATATTTATTTTCAAATTTCTAGTAGTTTTTAAAATTAAATGTCTTTAGAATTTTTGCTACCCTAATGGTGTGGAACACTAGCAATTGATTTGTATTAATTTGGGGGACTGAAAAACAGAAAAGAAGGGGAGAATCAGCTAATTGTCTCATTCTCCTTGCAGGCCTACACATTAATAGTACTGGAGGTGGCTTTTGATGCACCAGGCTCCTCACTTGACTGGAAGTATTAGGTGCTGTTACAACAGATTTACAGAATAACAGCAACTGTGGAAAATAATAAAGATTTAGGACTTGCTTGGACGAACCTTGAGGGAAAAGTCCACTACTAGGGATGCTAGAGACTGCAAGACAATTAAATGTTACATTTTATCCATTTTCTATAAGCTTTTGAAACGTGGATGACAGATGAAGAGAGGCCATCAACCTTTTTAATAGCAAGAACGTCAAGTGTAACATCTTAAATTCATAGGGCCAATATCTCCACTGAATAAACAAGAGCAATCAATTCCACTGACTACAATAGAGTTGGAAAATTTTTGCCAGCAGTGGTTTTTGCCTATATTGAACAAATAAATAATGCCTTCCTTTTTAAACATTTTAGTTGTGCTATTGTATATTATTAGGTTAAACGACAAAGAAGCAATATGAGGCTAGGTTGGAGCTAGCCCTGTATGGACATACAGAAGAGGGAAGAGAGGAAGAGTGTGTTATGGGCCTCTCTTTCTACCCAGGGTATGTGATAGCCAACATCTCAGTCCTTACATTCCCAAAGTACAAGCATCAGGAGAGTCTCTAGAGTCACCAGTGCTAGAATTACCAAAGGGGCCAGAGTGGGACAGGGCATGGTCTGGCTCTTCATTCTACGCCAACCTGCATAGCTCAGCCACTGTAGATAGAATGCACATTGCACACTTGGCTGCCCCTTAATCATTCATCAAGGTATTATGTCTCCATGAATGCTAGATGGCCTGATTGTCCTCTCACACTGATGTAAACCAAGAAGTAAATAAGAGTATGCTAGTGTAATGGTGTAAGCGACATGGAAATCAGGCCCTCAGGAGCTGCTGCCAGGATGGTGCACTTCCCCACGCACATTCACAGACTATGTTTTAAAAAACACAATAAAACACTTAATTATTATGCCCTCTAAAGGATTTTAAAAAGGAAAACAGGTTATTTTGCTCAAAGAGCCCCTCCTCCACCACGTCCCCTCCACTTTTTCTGTATGCCTGTTAATAACTGATTTAAACAAGATCTCCTTTTAAGATCTTGCAAGATTGCTCTTTAGTAACTCAGATTTATGTTACTTAAGGTCAGAACTAAGTGCTCTTTAGTGCTTTCTTGAGAAACCTGCATATTACTTGCATTTTGGTCAATTTTATTTATGATTCAGATGGATGACTCTGTGTTACAGTTGTCACCACCACAATCTGTACAAATGCCTTTGCAAATAATTCACACATTATGGCATTCCCCATGCATGAGTATAAGGAAAATGATGGTAATATTACCTATTTGAAACAGCAAAACTGTAAAAATTTCAGTGGTGAGCACTGTATAGGGATTAGAGTAGGGACTTGGGAGTCAGGATATCTGGATTGTATTTCTAGCTTTGCAAGCAACTGTGAATTTGGGTAAAACACTTCACCTCCCTGTGGCTTGATTTAATTTGTAAAATGGGAATTATACAGAGAGGTGCTGTGAGGATAATGCATACTGAAAAGGGCTTTGAGATCTTTAGATGAAAGGCATTTTATAAGTGCCAAGTATAATTATTTGATCTCATACATGGAGAAAGATTCAGGGACCTCTTAACCATTGGTGCAGGAGGTACTACGGGTGCAAAAGAGATTCACTCCTGAGAATGCTGCACAGAACTCTCCCCTAATAAAGGTAGGGAAAGGCAGCTTTAAACTCTGGCCAGGCACAGCACCTCTGCTAGCAAGGTTGGTCCCACTTCCTTCTGCCTGTTACAGATTATTAGAGATACAAGATGTGTGAGGTAATATCTTTTATTGGACCAACTTCTGTTGGTGAGAGAGACCAGGTTTCAAGAAAGAGCTGTGTGTGGCTCGAAAGCTTGTCTCTCTCACCAACACAAGTTGGGTCAATAAAAAGTATCACCCCATCCACCTAGTCTCTCTAATATCCTGGGACCAGCATGGCTACAACTCTGCATTTTAAGGATTATGATAGTTTACTTCAGAGTTAAAGAGGCCTTCATATATAATGATAATTTAGACTCAGTGGTGATGGGTTTTTATTTGTTTGTTAAATGCTTTTGTGTCATCTTGTTTCTGGCATATTAGTAAACAGAGTACTCAAAACCAGCTGTTCTCTACAGCAAGAAAATAGTCTTGTTTAATGTGCGGAAGCCCTTCTACATAAAGGGCACTGCATTATACCTGAACCTTTTGAAAATGCTTTTCTAAAACACATATCCTTCTAGAAGAGTTGGGTGCATTTTTTTAATGAAATAGGAAAGAACAGAAACTTTCACTCAACACTTAACACGTTGAAGTTTTAAGAAAACTAACCAAAATGTTCAGTGTTCATACAGCTCAGGTCTCAGCAAGGACATGTATCTAAGTACCAGAGTACCATCCCAAGTGCTACTTCTGGCCACACTGAACACTTTCATAGGTTCACACATTTTAGGGCCAGAAGGGACCATCTGACCTTCTGCATAACACAGGCCATAGGATTTCCCTGTATTAACTTCTGCTTCAATTCCAATAGCTGTGCTTGAACTAAAGGATCTCTTTTAGAAAAACATCCATTCATGATTTTAAAATTTCCTGTGATGCAGAATCACATAACACAGGCCATAGGATTTCCCTGTATTAACTTCTGCTTCAATTCCAATAGCTGTGCTTGAACTAAAGGATCTCTTTTAGAAAAACATCCATTCATGATTTTAAAATTTCCTGTGATGCAGAATCCACCAAAGCCCTTGGTAAGTTGTTCCAATGGTCATTACCCCCACTGTTAAAAAATATGCACATTATTTCTAGGCTGAGTTTCACAAGAAACCCTGTTCTCACAAGATTCACAGCTCAATTTCCAGACCAAAGCAGTTAGAATAAATTTGGTGAAGCTTTTGAAGTTAAGCAACTAAAATTTTAAATCCTTATCTTAACTAATTCTATTGAGGTTCACCCATCAATACCTTTTGGTTGGTCTCTATTCTAAAATCATTACCATAATTGGGCCAATTACTGTTACTGATTGTGCCTCACAAAAATGGAACCCAAACCCCCAGAATTTTATTTCTTTTAACCCTTTTGGAAATAAATAGTGCAGAACATAGTAGTCAATGTGGTGTAGTGGACTGAAAACAAAACTCGGAGTCAAGAACTCCTGAGCTCTAATTCAGGTATTGACAATGACTCCCTATGTGACTTTGGGCATATTACAAAATATCTGCATCTCAGTTCCCCCTTTTGTAAATGGAAGTAAATAATATTTATCTAATTTACAGTGGTGTTTTGAAGATTGTTTATTTAATGTTTGTTCAGTAAGTTCTTTGAAATTATAAAAGCACTACTTAAGTGCTAAGTTTCAGAGTAGTAGCCGTGTTAGTCTGTATCCGATGTATTCATGCATCCAATGAAGTGAGCTGTAGCTCACGAAAGCTTTTGCTCTAATAAATTTGTTAGTCTCTAAGGTGTCACAAGTACTCCTTTTCTTTTTACTTAAGTGCTAAGTATTTCAGTCCTATTGCCAGAAGTCATTAAAATCTATATAGCATGTCTCTGTAACTCTCTCTCTCTCTCCCTCTCTCTCTATAGCTACTGCTTCTTACAAGTTCCTGCTTAAACACAATGGTTATAGGTAAAAAAATAAGAACCAAGATAACTAAATAGAGTGGAATCACTACTCTCCTCAAATGAACTCATTCAAAAACACAATAAAAGACAAAAACACGCTAGCACCCATGGGCAAACACTTCTCGCAAAATGATCACTCGTATCTGACTTTTCAGCCTTCATCCTCAATGAAAACCTGCACAACACCTTCAAAAGACGAGCATTTAAAAATCATAACTTTGATAGACCCAATAAATTATAGACTCAATAAAGACACAGGATTTATGCTCATTACAACAACGTGTAACCAACTAACCATCCTTTTCTTACAGCTGCAGAGGTGTTAACAGTCTACTTCACCTTTAATGATCTCTTGCAACTAGTGTTAACTTCTTATGCTAAACACTCTGTTCCACTTGTATTTAGCTGTGACACTGAATACCTTTCCCCAATCTCAAGGCTATGTCTACACTACAGTGTACGTTGGCAAAACTTATGTCACTCAAAGGTGTGTATATTCCAACCCCCTCGTGAGCACAGGGAGAGCTTCTCCCGCTGACACAGAGCATCTTCACCCCAGATGTGCTACAGCTGCGCCGCTGCAGTACAGTATGTATAGATATGGCCTCAGCCTCTACAAAGGGACTTTTGATTTGTGAACACTAAGTAAAATGGCATTTCACTAGTGTAAAATTTGTGCAAGTGAAACTCTAAAGCACCTAGTACAGGCTAATGCTCCATCATTATTTGCAAGACACTGACTTATTCAACAGAGTAATAAGACAGGTAAAATGCTAGCAAGGCTTACAAAACTTCCTTGGCAGAACTCTTATGTCATGCAATACTAACAAAGACATGGGAAATTTTCAGTATACAAATCTTATCTGAAGTTCAATACCCCACACCTAAAACTGATATGAAATTTCTGTATAATCTTAAGCCTCTCAATTGGACTGAAATATTACTATAAATCTTGATGGGGTATACCACAGTTCTAAGATGTTTCACTCACTTTAAATCTAGAAATGATGCAGAGACAGACGGCTGTAACTCTTATAAAACGTTTAAAGGCAAGATTTCAGGACCTATTATTGAAAGGATTAGGAATTCCCTTCAACAAGGTTGCCTATCTAGCACTCCTATCACTGGTACATTACTTGACAAAAATGCCTGATGACGCTGTCTCTGCTTATAGGAAATAAAATTACATCTGTAATTCAGAGGTGATGCTAGCAAAGTATTTTCTTCTGGACTGGGAAGGGAGAGTTTCCTTCTTTATATTATAATCTTAGTACACTGCCAATTGCGTTTTGCAAATACATATTTTAAATATTGCTTAGTATTTAAAAATGTCTGCTTTTTCCAAAGTCCTAAAATGAATAATAAAATCTTGTTGGGAAATAATCTAACTAGACAGAAAACCAAAGGATAAGGTTTTTTAAAGCTATATTTAGGTAGTGTAACTAATTTGCCCCAGTTGGAAACTTTATCCTTGAGTAGTTGTAATAAGATACAGAAAAACACAGGTTGCATCCCTGAATCAAAATAATTCCCATATATAAAATGTAAAAGTATAATTAGGCAGGCCAAAAAAGATTTTGAAGAGCAATTAGTCAAAGATTATAAAAGTAACAGCAAACATTTTTTTAAGTACATCAGAAGCAGGAAGCCTACTAAACAATCAATGGGGCCACTAGATGATTGAGGTGCTAAAGGAGCATTCAAGGAAGATAAGCCCTTTGCTGAGAAACTAAATGAATTCTTTGTATCAGTCTTCACTGCAGAGGAAGTGAGAGAGATCCTCACACCTGAAACATTCTTTTTAGGTGACAAATCTGAGGAACTTCCAGATTGAGGTGTCATTAGAGGAGGGTTTAGAACAAACGGATAAATTAAACAGTAATAAGTCACTAGGACCAGATGGTATTCACCCAAGAATTCTGAAGGAACTCAAATACAAAATTGTAGAATTACTAACTGTGCTATGTAACCTATCATTTAAATCAGCTTCTATAGCAGATGACTGGAGAATAGCTAATGAGATACCAATTAGTAAAAAAGTCTCCAGAGGCAATCCCGGCAATTACAGGCCAATAACTTCAGTACCAGGCAAACTGGTTGAAACTATAGTAAAGAACAGACCTATCAGACCCATAGATTAACACGATATGTTGGGAAAGAGTCAACATGGCTTTTGTTAAGGGAAATTATGCCTCACCTATCTATTAGAATTCTTTTAGGGGCAACAAACGTGGACAAGGGTGATCTACTAGTGGATATAGGATACTTGGATTTTCAGAGAGCCTTTGACAAAGTCCCTCACCAAAGGCTCTTAAGCAAAGTAAGCTGTCATGGGACATGAGGGAAGGTGCTCCCATAGATCAATTAATGGTTAAAAGATGGGAAATAAAGGATAGGAATAAATGGTCAGTTTTCAAAATGGAGAGAGGTAAATAGTGGTGTTCCTTGTGGGGTCTGTACTGGGACCAGGGCTATTCAACATATTCATAAATGATCTGGAAAAATGGGTAAATAGTGAGGTGGTAAAATTTGCAGAGGACACAAAACTACTCAAGATGATTAAGTCCAAAGCAGACTGCAAAGAATTACAAAGGGAGCTCACAAAACGAGGTGACCAGGCAACAAAATGGCAGATGAAATTCAGTGTTGATAAATGCAACATAATGCACAATGGAAAACCTACTCCCCAATGATACATACAAAATGATGAGGTCTAAATTAGCTGTTACCATTCAAGAAAGAGATCTTGGAGTCGTGAAGAGTTCTTGGAAAACATCCACTCAATGTGCAGTGGCAGTCAAAAAAGCTAACAGAATGTTGGGAATCATTAGCAAAGGGATAGATAAGAAGACATAAATCCATGCCTTTACATAAATCCATGGTATACCCACATCTTGAATACTGCATGCAAATCTGGTTGCCCCAACTAAAAAAAGATATATTGGAATTGGAAAAGCTACAGAAAAGAGCAACAAAAATTATTAGGGATATGGAACAGCTTCCATACAAGGAGAGATTAATAGGACTGGGACAGTTCAGCGTGGAAAAGAGAGAGCTAAGGGGGGATATGATAGAGGTCTATAAAATCATGATTGGTATGGAGAAAGTAAATAAGGAAGTGTTATCTACTCCTTCACGTAACACAAGAAGTAGGGGTTACCCAATGAAATTAATAGGCAGCAGGTTTAAAACAAATGAAAGGAAATACTTCTTTACACAAAGCACAGTCAACCTGTGGAACTCTTTGCCAGGAGATGTTGTGAAGATCAAAATTACAACAGGGTTAAAAAAAGGACTGGATGACTTTCTGGAGGATAGCCCCATCAATGGCTATTAGCCATGATGTGCAGGGATGCATACTCTGAGTATCCCTAGCCTCTATTTGACAGAAACTGGGAGTGGACGACAGGGGATGGATCACTGATGATTAGTTCTGTTCATTCCCTCTGAAGCATCTGGCATTGGCCACTGTTGGAAGACAGGATACTGAGCTAGATGGACCATTCTTATCTAAATCAGTTAAAATTTATGTGCTAGATAGGCAAACAAATTCTTGTGGATTCCACTTCTGCTCATTGGCAGGTAGACAATTTCAGTCAAGGACCCTGAGATTAAACACTGCCTATTTTGAGGGAATGTCAGCTTCCAAAGAATTATTAATAAAGCAGTCTAAGTAACTAAAATGGCAAACCCATCAATCCTCACTTTTCCTGTGGTAAAATGGTTTTGTTGGAGTCAAAGCAAGCTACACTTTTTATTTTGATCACAATTTATTAACATATGAATTGTCCTTCCTAACCTTTTTATTAAATTAAGAAATATTACAGTTGATGCAAGCTTTCCAAAGGTAAGGACTGTATTATTGGCCTTAGCTTAGAAATTTGATAGTCATTAAAATCAGGTAGCCTTGGTTTGATTTGCCACTCAATCGGTATATAAGCAGTTTAGGCACACCTCTTTACTCACCAGGGAAGATGGTGGAAAACGAATGTAGCTAGTGTGAATGCTTAGGGTTAGAAGATTAGAGGGGTTAGGGTTAGCTTAGGGTTAGGTTAGAATGCTTAGGGTTAGCTTGTTAGAAACAGTGTGTGGGGGGAGGGAGGGGCGAGGAGGAATTACACAGTTTCCATATGTACAAAGTTGTGAAATCAGAGAAGAAATAAGCACCAAGAAAACAAAAACGTATGCTTACTTTTCCCCCCAGATGGTTAAACAACTCTGCTGATGTCTGGTAGTCAGTAGGCGCAAACAATACTCCCAAGCTTCAACATGCTGCTTTATATTATTCAAAATCTAATTCAGAGTGGTTACTATTTACCAAGGCTATACCTAGGAAATATTTATTGGGATATTTGAGAAATATTAGTCTCTCTCTAACTCCTAATGCAATTACTAGTTTATGGTGTTTAATTTGAAGCCCAAAACAGTTTGTTGATTATTTGCAGGACAGGTAGACAACCTTGTTGCTCAAAGAGAGGGAAAACAGAACTCATTTTGGATGCATAAGTAACCTCATTCTATTAAATTATAAATTCAAATTATTTTGCAGATAAGATCACTCAGATTCATAGGTTTCAGAGTAACAGCCGTGTTAGTCTGTATTTGCAAAAAGAAAAGGAGTACTTGTGGCACCTTAGAGACTAACCAATTTATTTGAGCATAAGCTTTCATGAGCTACAGCTCACTTCATCGGATGCTCAAATAAACTGGTTAGTCACTAAGGTGCCACAAGTACTCAGATTCATACTGATCTATCTGTCTCCATGGTAGCAGAATCATGTCTATTGGTGACAATGCAGAGCTTCCTCAGCTTATGTTTCTATCAGTCTTTATATTGCAGTTTTTTACAAGGTGCTTAGTACATTGGTATCTGAGAGCTGGACCATATTATGATGAAAAGTAGCAGTCAAGAACAAATGGCATTTTCTCTGTTCATCTTTACCAGTTCATTAAGGGCGTTATAGGTTAAGACCAGATCTTTGAATTCTGTTCTGAAATGAATGGAGAACCAATGAATTCACAAAGCAGAGGCAATGTCTTGCACTGTTCTGATATATATATGCTACCATATGCTGCACCAACTTCAGTTTTCTTTTGACACCTGTAATTTTCAGACTCTGGCATCACATAATGAGTTTAGCATGAAGGATGCTGGTCCATTCCTGAGAAAAAAAGATGCAGTTTCCTGGTAGGTCATCCATCGAAAATTCCTCACTACAGTAGCAATTTTTGAGTCTATTACTCCTGGAGTGGCGATGAGTCCAGCAAAAGCCTAAGGCTTCACACCAACTTGATGATCTGTGGTCTAATGCCATTGGTCACTGGTGAGGTCTGAGTCTTGACAAGCTCTTCAAATATTTTCCCTTCTTATTAGCACCATTTCTGTTTTTGAAGAGGAATTTCAGTCGCTGTTACTCTGAGATTCTGGAGGTGCCAGAAGACATTCAGGTTGCAACATGCAAGTTGGATACTTGCCGGTCTTATTTGATGAAGGCATGTCTTTGGGGCATTTTTGGAATCAATCATCAATATTTTGCTGTTGGAAAGCAAGATTCCAGCATCAGTTAAGGAAATAATTATTACATCCTGGTTCAAGATGATTTCTTTCTGGCTGTGCACACTGATCAGGCATCAGTGCTGATTCTGTCATATGTGTCAGCTATCTTTAACATAACCATGTGGTTTTTTTGACAGAATGATGAGAGTAGCTCCATTCTCTTCTTTCTTAACAAGATCCTAGATGATCTTGTTTATCTGCACCGAGAAATCTCTCTTGTTGGGTTTCACCAGTTTTAATTCTGCCATCCTCTCCTGTTTAGCTGGTGTATGAGGCTGCCAGCAGGCTAATAGGGAGGCATAAGCTGCAGTGTCTTCAGAATATGGATGACACAAAGCTCTACACCTCCATTTCATCTAATCCATCCAGTACTATTTACCTCAGCCATAACAGTGCCTAACCAGGACTGGGACACTGATGAGTATCTAGAGTATGAGTACCTAGATTTGAGTTAGCTAATGCTTATGTGCTGGGTGAAGTGACCAGAAGGCATTACAGAGATCATGTAATCATCTGGTGTGTGTTACAGGTCCCCTTCTGTCCCCAATCTTCAGAGGAGATGAATGTGTTACAGCCCAAGTGAGTGAGCTTTAGACTTTTAGCTCTGGAGGTCCACAGTTTAATCCCTGGTCTGCCAAGATTTCAGCCATCATAATTACATGAGAAAAACAAATAAGGGATATATCTAGCATTTGTTACTCAGATTCACAACATAGGTGCTTTGCTTGTTCTTAGCTGCTGTTCAGATAGCAATGGCTGCCAAGAATGTATTTTGTCATCTGTGTTCTGCAAAGAATTTATTGATATATTTATCTCATCAAGGTTGGACTATTCAAACTGTTTAGAAATTTCAATTAGGGCAGAATGTGACTGTTTATTATGTGGTATTTCCTGCAAGGGAGTGCTTGACATGATTTTTGGCTGCAATTTTTATTGTTGGGTTTCACCTGCAAAGTGCTAAATGGTTTGTGTCCTGGCAAATTTAGATATGTCCTCTTTCCTCATATCATACTGAGCCCAGGACTGTCCCATTAGTACTCAGCATGAAGGCCCACAATAGCTATACTATTCTCAGATCTTGATTTGTTGTGCACCACTTTCCTGGAGGGTGGGAGACAACGGAAATTCCCTACTGAGACATTTCCTTTTAGCCCAGTTACATTTTATCAATTTCACCTTAGTAATCACAATCTTCAACAGTCCTTTTCTTGCCAGTGGTCTATAGCACTGATTTGGTGTGGGAGGTCTTTGTGGAAATTTTTTTGAGCACTGGACAACTTTGCCTTTCCTGTTGGCATTCTTTTCTCATCCATTTTAACCTCACCCAAAAGAATTTTACATTCAACAACAAACACTTTGTCCAAACCACAGGAACAGCCATGGGTATTAGGATGGCTTCTCCAAGCTCATCATCAGAAGCAAGCTCCCCACAAACCAGGATTACCAACTCAAAGAGGCACCAGACTCTGAAAGAAGAAGAAATGCAAAACCTAAGGACATAGGTCTACTGCTATGATGCTCAACCCGCAGCAACACACCTTTCATGATCCATGGGTCCTACACATGCCTATCACAACATACGGTGTACCTCATCTAGTGCACTCAATGCCCCAGTAACAACTATGTGGGTAAAACCAGACAATCACTATGATTTCAAAGGAACTCACACAGAAAAATGATAAAAGACAAACACCGTATCACCTGTAGATGAACACCTTTCACAAAGCGATCATTCCATATCTGACTTCTCAGTCATCATCCTCAAAGGACATGTACAACACCTTCAAAGAAAAGCCTGGGAGCTTAAATTCGTAACTTTGCTAGACACAAAAAATCATGGACTGAATAGACAAACTGGATTGACAGCTTATTACAACAATCTATAATCAACTAACAATGCCTGCCCCCAAGCTGCCTTCCACACTCCCACCTTTCTTTCCTCCCTATGACTGCAGGGGTGTTAATGGGCATTTCACCTTGAATGTTAACTACTTATGCTAAACTATCTGTTCCACCTTTTATTAGCTGTGACACTCTGTATGTTTCCCAGACATGAAGAAGAGCTCTGTATAAGCTCATAGTCACGTTTGTCTCACTAAAAGAAGTTTGTCCAATAAAAGATACTTCTTCACCCACCTTGTCTCTCTAGTATCCTGGGACCAACATGGCTACAACTCCACTGCATATGACATTTTTTTGGTTACTTTCCTTACAATTCTGGGCTTTGCATCCATAAGAAAGACAATTTAGCTAGATTTCTCTCCCTCTTTCTTAACCTACATATAGTTTTACACATGGATGTGGCATACGAGCATGGTGTTTTGAATGGTTTACAGTACATCAACTCCCACATATTGATGAATAATAATTCTATAACTTTAAGTACACTTTTTACCTAGAAGATCTGAGTCCAAACAGCATTTCACATAGCTGAACAAGAGACCACAAGCTGAAATGCAACACAACTTTAAATAGTATCAGCAGCACCTAATAATAATTTAGGTCTGAAAAGTGGTGATTAACTTACAGCGTCAAATATAGGGAAACAACAGGTAATTTGCAATTTAAATGGCTAGCATGCCAATTTGCTGAGATACCAGTGCTGACACTGCTACATAACTCCTAGTTAAAAGTGTCATACATGCTCAGGGATCTGTGTAGTGTTTTTTTTCTTTTTAATTTTATCCAAAAGAAGACACTCTTATCACCACAGCTTCCCCTACCAAATAATCACCATGACTGCAGCACCTACACTGGGGCTAGTTTCTAAAATTTTAAATAATTTTAGTGCTTGTGGACCGCCAGGCCGAGAGACTTACGCCATCTGTTTATCCGTATAAGATGCACAGCACAGACAATGGCAGTGTGACTTAGACTCACTGCTCTATCAACTGTGCCTTAGCCTTAAACTGGAGGAAACACCCCCTGTGAGATAGAACTTCAGTCTCCATGGCCAATCACTTCTGTCCTCCTTACTGAAAATGGCATTACTTGAGACACTTGTGGGCAATTATAAGGAAATTATGAACTCATTTTCTTAGGTCACCAACAGTCATGAAATGATCATGATTTCTGAGAACTTCTCATGTAGGTTATATCTGAACTGTGGTGAAAGACTAGTGATGAAAGATTCTGTATCCCCTTACCAATTCTCAGAAACATCCAGTTACACTAGTTTAGCATTAAGAAAAGGAGGACTTGTGGCACCTTAGAGACTAACAAATTTATTTGAGCATACGCTTTCGTGAGCTACAGCTAACTTTGCTTTGTTTTTACTAGAACTAACTTTGCTTAATTTATGACAGCTGACAAGATCACAGCCCATGACATATTTTCAGGCTCTGTGGGGTACCGTACCTGAATAGCAATGTTGACGTTTGTCCGAGATAATGGGAGGTATTATTAAGACATATCTTTACACACTTAGAGGACTGATTCCTCATGCAATTTGGGAAATTTCCTCTATTTAGTAAGGCCAGGGGTGGGGGAAAAAACAAGAATAACTTTCTCTTTCTTAAGCAATAAAAAAAATATTTATATCTACACATCATTTAAAGAACATACAAGGCAGGTAGATAAAGGTCAGAAACCTCTGTTGTTACTGAAATAAATCCATAGAATTAAAGTTGTTATTGAAACATTCTCAAACTACTGAAGTCACCAAATAAATAAAAGAAAGATGTTTTGTAAAGATTGCAGAACTTTAAAAGCTTGTTTTTCTCTTATCATAATTAAATACAGGACAAAAAAGATCAAAGAAAAGGAATACACTGTCTGGTTAAGTTATCACTCTGTTTTAAATTTTGTTTATACCTCACATAAAATGATCCACCTATGATCTCAATGATTTGTATAAAACAGCCAAACCTCAGTCATTTAAATAATTCTTTGTAGGCATCTCTCCCCAACAAGATCAAGGAAAATAGAAGTGGTCAAAAATCTTTAAAAGCACTCAATTAAGGGCCAAAGACATAGAAAGGTTGTTGATAACTGCTATTAAGGATTCTCAAGAGCTACAGTAGTGTACTTTGAAAAGATGAGGGAAGTAATGTAATTAACAACTATTACCATGCATTATAAACCACATTTACAATATGTCATATTATACAGGACAGGGTGGGGTGAAGGTACTTAGCAAAGCACTATAAACTCAGAATTACTATTTAGATAGATAAGAAAGAAAGAAAGAAAGAAAGAAAGAAAGAAAGAAAGAGAGAAAGAAAGAAAGAAAGAAAGAAAGAAAGAAAGAAAGAAAGAAAGAAAAGGGGAAGGAATGCATGTAAAGTTCTTGAAAGTATAGACCAAATAAATAACATACTGTAATATATTTACCAAGTAATGATGCAAACTAAAGAAGAACACATTAGACATAAGGAAAGAGACATCATCTGGTATGGAAGTTGTTGAATTTTGAGCTAGAGAACGTTTAATTTAGAGAGAGGAATTTCCCTGGCTTTCCCCACTACAAATAAATTTGTGGCACAAAAATCACTTGTGTAAAACACTTTGTATACAAGAATCCCTGGGTAACTAGTAGCATTAAAACATCAGACAGAGATAAAACCTGACTTTTTAGGGGTGAGTGTGATCTAGTGGTTGAGACTCAAGACTGTTTTTCTATTGCTATCTCTGCCACTACTGTACAACTGTATGCAACTTTCATCAAATCCCTCAGATTACCTATTAGTAACATAGATACACATTAACAGGTTTCAGAGTAGCAGCCATGTTAGTCTGTATCCGCAAAAAGAAAAGGAGTACTTGTGGCACCGTAGAGACTAACAAATTTATTTGAGCATAAGCTTTCGTGAGATACAGCTCACTTCATTGGATGCATTCAGTGGAAAATACAGTGGGGAGATTTATATACACAGAGAACATGAAACAATGGGTGTTACCATACACACTGTAACGAGAGTGATCAGGTAAGGTGAGCTATTACCAGCAGGAGAGCGGGGGGTGGGGGTGGGGGTGGGGGGGGTTTGACACTTTTGTAGTGAAAATCAAGGTGGGCCATTTCCAGGAGTTGACAAGAACATGTGAGGAACAGTAGGGGGGGGAAATAAACATGGAGAAATAGTTTTACTTTGTGTAATGACACATCCACTCCCAGTCTTTATTCAAGCCTAAGTTAATTGTATCCAGTTTGCAAATTAATTCCAATTCAGCAGTCTCTCGTTGGAGTCTGTTTCTGAAGTTTTTTTGTTGAAGAATTGCCACTTTTAGGTCTGTAATCAAGTGACCAAAGAGACTGAAGTGTTCTCTGATGTCTGATTTGTGTCCATTTATTCTTTTACGTAGAGACTGTTACAGACCTAAAAGTGGCAATTCTTCAACAAAAAAACTTCAAAAACAGACTCCAACGAGAGACTGCTGAATTGGAATTAATTTGCAAACTGGATTCAATTAACTTAGGCTTGAATAAAGACTGGGAGTGGATGGGTCATTACACAAAGTAAAACTATTTCCCCATGTTTATTGCCCCCCCCCCCACTGTTCCTCATTGGTCATTTTGGGTCAGGTGCCAGCGAGGTTATCCTAGCTTCTTAACCCTTTACAGGTGAAAGGGTTTTGCCTCTCGCCAGGAGGGATTTTATAGCACTGTATACAGAAAGGTGGTTACCCTTCCCTTTATTTTTATGACAAACCCAGTTATACTTTTGGACTTCACAAGTTCTTCATGTTGACTGTGCCTATTAATTTCATTGGGTGACCCCTGTTTCCTGTGCTATGTGAAGAGGTGAATAACACTTCCTAATTCACTTTCTCCACACCATTCATGATTTTATAGACCTCTCATATCCCACCTTAATCATTTCTTTTCTAAAGGTGAACAGTCCCATTCTTTTTAATCTCTCCTCATATGGAAACTGTTCCATATCCCTAATCATTTCTGTTGCTTTTCTCTGTACTTTCCCTAATTCTAACATATCTTTTTTGAGATGGGCAGAACTGCACACAGTATTCAAGGTGTGGGCATACCATGGATTTATATAGTGGCATTATGATATTTTCTGTTTTATCATCTATCCTTTTCCTAACAATTGCTAACACTTGAGTGGATGTTTTCAAAGAACTATCCACAATGACCCCAAGATCTCATTCTTCAGTGGTAACAGCTAATTTGGGCCTCATGATTTTGTATGTATAGTTGGGAATATGTTTTCCAATGTATATTACTTTGCATTTATAAAAATTTAATTTAATCTACCATTTTGTTGCCCAGTCACCCAGCTTAGTGAGATCCCTTTGCAACTCTTCACAGTTAGCTTTGGACCTAACTATCCTGAATAATTTTGTATCATTCACAAATTTTGCCTTATTACTTTAGTCTTATTTCAGTTTTGGGTTTAGTGTGTGGGTGCTGGGTGGTGCTGGTGGCCTGTGCTATACAGGAGGTCAGATCAGATGATCTAGTGGTCCCTTTTGGCCTTAAACTCTATGATTATCTATGAGTTCATTGTAACAAAAATGTTAATGTTTATGACTTCTTGAGGTTCCTTCCAGCCCTACATTTCAATGATTCTTTGTATTATTGTGGAATTGTAAGTAACATCTGTGAAAGTAGAATGAATTATATTGAAATTATAATTCATTAAAGAAATGCTACTTGAAGGGTTTGTTGAAATATAGTTCTCAGGAAGAGAAACATTAAGGAGTGTGAGACAATGGGTCCTCAAACTAATTAACTTAGAGCGCCTACTGAGCTAGGAGATTGGTAAATGTTAGTATGCAAATAAGATATGTATGTATATTTGTCAGTTTCTGCTTCCTTTTGTCTCTTATATTAAATTGGCTTTGGCTTATTTGTATAAATAAGTTAGCTTGAGTCTCAGAGAGGGGCTCACATATCTGGGTGCATTGGCAAAGCGCTTTGCTAATAAACAGAGTGGTCTGACAAATTATGAGAGTCCTGAATCTGACTTTGACACATTTCTAGAGAGAAGTTCTGACTAATGTAAAACCTGGGAAGCGTAATGAGCTTCAAAGGACTATTTGAAACAATGTGAACTTTTCAAGTTAAGTGGGTTTCCCGGGAAATATCTAGGGAGAAGTGTATGCAAATGAAAAATCCTACGGTTATGCAAAAACCCAGACTTTTGAAGCTATGCCCCGAGAAGAAACTCACAGTTTACAAATTACTTATCCCAGATTAAAGACCCAGGTTTTATAAAGAGGGGACTAAACTTTTCATGAATGTGCTTCTTCTGAGCTAACAGCTGTTGTGAACTTGTGACCATAGGAAAACCCCTTGGTGGGGTTTGAAGCACTGTTCACCTGCCAGAGGCCTTGGTTGGGAGTTGGGGTGATCTCTGACAAGCTTATTTGCATGAATGTAGACTCTTTGACTGTTTTAAATATGTTTTCTATGTAATCCCTTTACCTTAAGAATAAATGTGCTTGCTTATAAAGAGCTCTGTGGTAACTTTACTGTGGGCAGTTACACTGTTTATATCCTGAAGTGGGAACATGAGAAATCTCATACTCCTTTACAGCTTTCATTAAGAGTCAGCAGAAAGCATGATTCAGCTGTTCTTTAAAGGAAAAGCTTGTACATCATATATCCAGGCATGTGCCAGATCCAGCACTAATAAAACATTGTTTATTTCAGAAACCAATAATAAATACAGCAAACAGGATGTTGCTTCTATAGATTTTTTTTAAAAAACACAGCATCTACTGTACATCAGTTCAATTAATTCTGCAGTTTTTAAAAAGAAAATCTTTGTTCTTTTTGTTATCAAAATATCAGTGTAATTCCCTTTAGTGTACTAAAAGCAGACCCTTTAAACATTTACCACAGATTTGATATGGGTATATGTTAATTTACCTATAATAATACGAATACTTTACTTTTTTTTCTTGTTCTTGGCCAGCACAATTAATTAGGCAAGTAACCCTGTCTTCACAATAAAGCATCATTGTACATTAGCTTACATCAGCTAAATTGTCCTGTGCAATGATTTAAACAAACAAAAACCTTCAGCAAATTAGAAAGAACAATTCAAATATACATTGCCAAACAGAAAACACTCTTGAACAACTAAAAGTTTTAACTCCTGAAATTTAGTGGAATAATCCACTATTTAAGTTCAAAGTCTGAAAAGTTAATGTTAAAAAAGTGAGTTATGAATGTGATGAAACAAACAAATAATGTGAAAAGCAGCAATTGGAATTTCAATGGGAATGAAACCATTAAATGCAAAGTAATACAGTGAGGAAAAAATAAATCAAAACAAAGGTATACAATGTTAGGAAAATTTTGGAAAGCAGTAATGGCAGAACAGCATAACATTATAATGTTTGACTAAAGATGGGTGGGCAACCAGGAAGAGGTTGACACACTTGGTGTGAATTCAGAGAAGAGCAATAAAAATGATTATCTAGTGGGATGACTTATCAAAAAAATGAAGATAAATAAATAGGTGTAGCTTGTCTAAATGATTACTAAGGAGGATTTAGGAGCCAGGATGGGTAGTAGTGTACACCTATTTGAGGGAGAGAGGGAGAAGAATGATATTGTGGTTAAAGGCACTGCAGTGGGACTCAGGAAAACTGGTTTGTTTGACTTTGGGCAATTCACTTCATTCCTCTGGGTGATAGTTCTGCATCAGTGAAATGGGAATAATGAAATTTTCCTACCTCATTGGGATGTGTGGAGGATAAATCCATAAATAGTTGGGAGGTTATCAGGTGCTTCAGTGATATAAGTCTTCTAATTACCTAGACACTTAAGTCCAGATTTTTAGAGGTATTCAGGCATTACTGCACTCAGCATTGCAACACCTAATTCCTGTAGGAGCCTAAAGCTCATTCTCAAAAAGGATTTAGGCACATAGAAGCCTAAATTCCATTAACAGTCAACTCCTACATGCCTGAATACCTTTAAAAATCTGGGTCCAGGGTAATCAATAGGTGGACCACGGGTCAAATCCGGACACCAGATGCTTTTCAATGGACCACAAAATCTTTTTATTTATGTATTATTATTGCAATCATTATTATTACTATTTTTGTATTATTTTCTCTGGAGTCTAGACCTTGACTATACTTTGACCAAGAAATGTGGACTTTCAAAAAATAATTGATCTCTGTCTGGGTCTATAACGATACTCCAAGAGTTTATAAATAGGATGGGATGAAATTCAGCAAGGGAAAATTCAGGATGGTTATCAGGAAACATGCCGAGGAATAGTTTAAATAGTGGTCATTTAAAACTACATTATAAAAAACACTTGAAAACAAGTTGGCAAAGGTAGGGCAATGGGCTATAACTAACAGAGAAATCTTTTCCATCTCTAATTTCAATGACTCCATAAATGCAATAAAAACTATAAACATATGAAGTATTTATTTAAGAATAAATAAATGGGCTTCTTGTCCCACCCACACCCATTTCATTCTCTGCTCCTTCAAGCAAGATCTGGCAGTCTTCATAAGGAGTGCTGTGGCTCCATGAATTAAAGCAATCTTTGCTACTTTGATGAAAGAGTTTTGAGAGTTTGACTCCCCGTTCGGGTATTTTTTATTTCTAAACTTTTGTTTGCCAGGGAGAGGACTGTAACCCCCATGCAGCCACAGACAGATCAGGAAGCATAGGGCTGCATACAAACAGGAGCAAGGATAATTGCAGAAATAACTGCTCTGATGGTATTCATCTAGCAAGTTCATGCCTCCATGAAAATGGGTGCAAGCAATTAAATGTTCCATAGCTTTACTCAAAGAAAGCATGAGGAACATCTCTGAAGTTGGATCTGTTTTATAAGTTAACATAGGAACAAATATTCGCAAGAAATTGATAAAATGTTTGATATTAGTCAAGTTAAAAAACCTGTAAACCTCAAACAACTGGACTTCACAAAATTTTAATTTCCCTTTCAATTACTACAGAAACAATACAAAGCACCTCACTGGTTCTGGACTACATGTTAGAATGGCTGACATTCACAATTAGTGTAAACTTTTCCACTCTTACAGAAACCAGTATACTCCTGATGCTGGAGTTCCAGCGAGGGTTAGTGGGTTATAATAAAAAGACTGGTTAATAATATGACACATCAAGGATTGTCTAATTGTAGATAAATCCAAGACTTAGGCTTGTTTTGCTTCATGCAGTTATGATTCGAAAAACAGCAAAATTCTTTTACTACATACTTCAGTTTTACTGTCATACCAAAATAGATTTTTAAAACTTTCAAAAACAAAAAACACCAGTGTTAGTTCTGATCAGTTCATCTAAAATGTTAACATAAAAAAAAAACATTAAGCAAGGGGGAACCAGTGACCAAATTGTGACTCTTCAGTCACAATTCTGTTTATGTTCTGCTTCTGGGGCAACACAACATTACTACGTATTGCCCCTTACTCAGGGCTGATTTCAAGGTGGTAATCTTGTCCTAAAAGAATAATAGTTAATTCAGTGCTTTTCCTTCATATGTATCATAATCAAATAATGTCATTTACAAAGCACTCCCATTTGTTGTAGAGATGCAAAAATAAATAAAATAATAAAACAGCTATGAATGATTGAATATCATATATACTTACTAGTAATTAAATAAATAATACTAAAAACTGGCAAAACTAATAAAATAATGGCCAGTAAAGCTGAAAGTGTGGTAAACTTTTCCTGGGATACAATACTAAGCAAATCTAAGGTAATAAATAAACATATCTGGAATAGATGCCAGCGTGTAGAATTCGATAATCTGAATTCAAACAGCATTATATAAAAACAAATGGTACCACTAGTAGTTCAAGGGAAATATGTAAATCTTCACTGGGCTTTTATGTTACTGTTATGATATAAATCAACTTGAAACATTTAATAGTTCAGTTCTCTATTCTGCCACAAGAAAAATTATTTAGACCCCTGCCTTGTTAACCGTCACCACAAATCTCAAAACACAGCAGTAGAAAATCTACAATCCCATATATATATATATATGTTTTGCACACTGGTGGCTAAGACTTGGGACTCAGAAGTTGTCCCAGTGCATGTTGGTGTGAATTATTGGGGGAAAACGCCACATAAAAAGCTAGAGGACACATGGGGAAGAAAATCAGACATACTAAAATACGACAATTTCTAGAGATCTGAGTTCACCGATATGTACAATGACAGGTTTCAGAGTAACAGCCGTGTTAGTCTGTATTCGCAAAAAGAAAAGGAGTACTTGTGGCACCTTAGAGACTAACCAATTTATTTGAGCATGAGCTTTCATGAGCTAGAGCTCACTTCATCGGATGCATACTGTGGAAACTGCAGAAGACATACAATGTTCCATATCAGCAGATTATATAATTACACTCAAAACTAAGGTGCCACAAGTACTCCTTTTCTTTTTTCTTTTTACGAATACAGACTAACACGGCTGTTACTCTGAAACCACTCAAAACTTAAAACACTACTACTATTTTAAATGAAATTAAATATCAACAACAGAAACAAGAAGAAAAATTGAATATAAAATCCTACACAGTGAGAGTTAGGAATTCTTAATGTTCAAATTGTCCCCTTAGAGACACATCTTGATCATTTATGCAAAGGATTTATTGAGGAAAAAGGGGGAAATGCAAGCAAGCATGGTATAAGGGAAGAGACTGAATGTCTCTCCTTGCTAAACAAAATAGATGTCATTTTAAAAACAGCTTGCACTAAAATATGGGAGTGGATTAAATTAGGATCAAGTGTTTGACATGCTGGATCTTCTGAAAAATGGGAAATGTAATCTTAGATGTTTATCCTAAATGTCTTGCTGCTGTTTAAATTTTTCAAAGAGAAAATTGGTGGTAATGTATTACTTGGTCATCAAGAAATTATTCAGTATGCAATAGCTAACAGGAACTGTTTTAAATCACTTAAAGTGCACCAACTGGAGAAGCAAAAAAAATTTTGTGCTCACGCTTACCAATTATAGGAATTTACAAGTTGGGCTTCTAAAAAAATTACAATTTTGGGACAAAAGGGTATAAACAATCTATGGACATATAACTAATTTGATCCTGCTGAATCTTCTCTAAAAAATAATCTTTGGACAGATGTATCATAGTATGGACGTGTTAAAAAAAGTAAATATTGTCATTAAAATTATGTGGATTAGAAGGAAATCAACAAAACTTCGTAGATTGAATCAATGAGAGCCAATACAGAATTTCCACCAAACAGAAAAAAATAATTTTTCACAGTGGGACTGAGTAATTTGGAGGGTTGGTAGTAGGTTATGGAGTTGTTCTCCATTAGATTACCAGCCTGAAACAATTTTATTGAATAGTGACAGAAAGTTGCTACCATCTGATCTTGTTTGATATATGTAATCAAAGTGAATGAAATTAATCTTCTCCATATTGCTGATATTACCTGTCACAACTGTTGAGTTCTTGTGCAGTAAGAGGCTTCTAGACAGAAATGTAGACCTTTGGACTCTCTTACAAAGCTGTTGAAACCATTGAAAAAACCTTTGAAAATTATGAAAGCATTTTATTGCCAGTAGGTACTGAAACACAGCAATATTTTGTTATTGAAAATCTTCCATAAAATTTTTTATCCACATGAGGCGGGATGGTCCCTGAGCCCAAACATCTACATCACAATTTTATAGCCCTGCAGTCCAAGCCCACGAGCTCGAGTCAACAGACATAGGCCAGCCATCAATGTTTAACTGCAGTGTAGACATACCCTATGAGGCTGAAACCCTCTAAACCCTTAAGAACCTTAAATCCTAAACAACCATAGAAATGTCTTTTTATTCCCCAGCTCGGAGTTGAGCTATCTTACAAGTAGTAATTGTCTAGAATTCTGTACTATAACTGTTCTATGGATAGAGGACCTTCAGTCTTCAGTGATGTCAAGTAGGCACCCACTTTTCACAAGAATACTAGTTTGTGAATTTGACTTGTGAATAACAGACACACCCCCTCAATGGGAATCTCATAATTCTTGCTATATCCTCTGGTTTCTTTCCCTACCAAATTAACATCCCTTCGGTCTTGTCTAGTCGAAGCCTCAGCCAGCTAATGCCCATTCTTTCCCAAATCTTACCCAGACATTGAATAAGACTGGGTGAGGGAGAGGTAAAGCCTTGTATCAAGACTCATCATAGTACTGAAAAACCATAGCCCAGTCTCCAGACTAATGCACTGAAAAACTCTCTATACACGTTACACAAGAGGGGTGATGGAATGGAACCCTGCAGAATTCCACATGACAGCAGCCTCAGAGGGGAGGAGCAGTTTCCCAATACTAATCTTGGAAAACAATCCACAAAAAAGAAACAGAGGCATCTTTTGGTTCAAAAGTCTTTGCATTAGAAGGCTCCCTCATGTCAGGCTTAAAGATGGCATAATGAGAGCTCTATTCATGGGAAAACAGCTTTCAGAACTAATGAACCTAAATCAGTAGTTTTCAACCTGTGGTCCATGGACCCCTGGGTCCGCAGACTACGTCTAAGGGCCCAGAAAAGGTTGTTACCACCATAGAACAGTGGTTATCAACCTGTGGTCCACGGACCCCTGGGCATCCACAGACTATGTCTAAGATTTTCAAAAGGGTCCACACCTACATTTGAAATTTTTTAGGAGTCCACATTAGAAAAGGTTGACAACCACTGACCTAGCTACTACACGAGCTTCCTTAACTACACAGTGGCTGCTCTTTACCCCAAGTGGCACTTCAGTGCATCCACCTACTTTTAAATACCGCACTGTGGCTGTTTCTGAGCTGACATTCAGTCAGCTAAGGAGGAATTTTAAGTGGGACTGTGCAACCTAAAAAGTAAATCTGCCGGGTTGACAGTCTTGCAGTGGAGCTCAGCTTGGAGAAGAGAAAATGCCCACTGGGATGAAAAATTCCTAGCTCCAGCCAAACAAGAATTGGGAAGCATCATATTGACTTCCTCTGGGTACATCTTGCTTCCCAATACATCAATCTGAAGTGGGAGCTGGAGACAGAAGAAAAGTTTTATATTTCAATATCACTCTTCTAAGCCATTGAGTGTCCTCTCTCCAACCTTTTTAATTTTTTTGTGTTTTAAGTTTAGTAACTTAAAACACCCGTATTTTCTCATCCAGACCTTTTTTTTGCAGGTGATTTATCTACAATGTAAGATAATTGTTTTTAATATCCCATGCCCCCCTCTTACCAAAAATGTTTTTCCACTTACATAATATGAGGAGTTAACAATTTAATATGGTTTGAGTATGCTCTTGAAATGGGAAGCAGATAAAGGAATTACAGGAATGCTTTACTCTAAATCATTATGGCATCTGTCATCAATATAATCTTGAACATTATTACATACAGTAGTGCTTCACATAAGGTCCTAATTGGTAAATGAATAAAAGAAAAATATATTGTGGTAATATCAAATTAATTAAGCTTTTATGCCCATATTGCTAAGGCTCAAAATGTATGTGATCTTCCCTTTCCCTCTCTTCATGGGAATACAGTATTTGTTGGCAAACTCTGGGTAATTCTTTCTAATTTATCTCCTCAAAAGAAATGCCTCAATGCAGTGTTTCCTAAATTTTTCAGGAAACTGTACAAGATTATAGGTCTGAGCCAATGGTGACTGAAATCAATGGGAAGGCTTTCAGATGAGCTCTGTTTGTTTATGGGTAAAACCCCTAAATGACAGAGATTGTCTCAGAGAGGCCCGGCTCATCTTTAAAGGTATGGCATGAAGAGGAAATCTAGAGTAGCAGTCACTAAAGCTGAAGCACCAGTAATAGCACCCCTACCGGTGGTCAGAAACCACGGTTTTAATGTTCTGTTTAATGTTACAAGGCTTTAGTCAGATCCCACTTGGCCAACAGCCAAGACTAAGAATTAACCCTAAAAAAAATAAAAGAGAATATTTTCAAAATTAGGATATTCAGTAAAATATATTTCAGCAAGGGGATTATGCTGATGACGGGTTCTACTCGATAACAATGCAAAGCAGTGTGGACCGATGCATATTCATTTTCATTATCTGAGTCAGATGCCACCCTCAGAAGGTTGATTTTCTTTTTTGGTGGTTCGGGTTCTGTAGTTTCTGCATTGGAGTGTTGCTCTTTTAAGATTTCTGACAGCATGCTCCATACCTTGTCTCGATCAGATTTTGGAAGGCACTTCAGATTCTTAAATCTTGGGTCGAGTGTTGTAGTTGTCTTTAGAAATCTTACATTGGTATCTTCTTTGCCTTTTGTCAAATCTGCAGTGAAATTGTTCTTAAAATGAACCACATGTGCTGGGTCAACAGCTGTGACTGCTACAAAATGAAATATATGGCAGAATGCAGGTAAAACAGAGCCAGGGATATACAATTCTCCCCCAAAGAGTTCAGTCACAAATTTAATTGACACATTATTTTTTTAATGAGCATCATCAGCATGGAAGCATGTCCTCTGAAAAGGTGGCCAAAGCACAAAGGTGCAAACGAACGTTTAGCATATATGGCACATAAATACCTTGCAATGCCGGCTACTAAAGTAGGAGTGTTGCCAGCAGATTGAGGGAAGTGATTATTCCCCTCTATTTGGCACTGGTGAGGCCACATCCGGAGTATTGCATCCAGTTTTGGGCCCCCCACTACAGAAATTGTGGACAAACTGGAGAAAGTCCAGTGGAGGACAACAAAAATGATTAGGGGCCTGGGGCACATGACTTATGAGGTGAGGCTGAGGGAACTGGGCTTATTTAGTCTGCAGAAGAGAAGAGTGAGGTGGGATTTGATAGCAGCTTGAAGTGGGGTTCCAAGGAGGATGGAGCTAGGCTGTTTTCAGTGGTGGCAGATGACAGAACAAAGAGCAATGGTCTCAGGTTGCAGTGGGGGAGGGTTAGGTTGGATATCAGGAAAAACTATTTCACAAGGAAGCTCTGGAATGGGTTACCTAGTGAGGTGGTGGAATCTCCATCCTTAGAGGTTTTAAATGGCTGGTTTGACAAAGTCCTGGCTGGGATGATTTAGTTGGGATTGGTCCTGCTTGAGCAGTAGGTTGGACTAGATGACCTCTTGAGATCTCTTCCAACCCTAATGTTCTATGATTCTAAGAAGAGGGAAGCATTATCTCCTGTAAATTTACACAAACTTGTTTGGCTTAGCCATTCGCTGAATGAGGAGGACTGAGTGGACTTGTAGGCTCTGAAGTTCTACATAGTTTTGTTTTTGTGCTCTTTTTGAATTACAACACAGAATAAAATATATATGAAAATGTACAAAAACATCCAAAATATTTAATAAATTTCAATTCTATTGTTTAACAGTGTGATTTAACCTGCAATTAATAGCGATTAATTTTTTTAAGCGCGCTTAATTTTTTTGAGTTAAGTGTGTGAGTTAACTGCGATTAATTGACAGCCCTAATATAAATTATAAACACATAACAATCATGTATAAATACATGCATAAGATGGAAATAACAAAAATAACATAATTCAGAGTTCATTATTTGCAAAACTTTTGAAAAAAAACATGGAGGCACATAGAGGTTGTGCAGGGCATCAATTATTAAATGACTAAATAGATAGGTAAGTGAGAACATAACCTCTGAGTATTGGGAACTAATATATACTAAATTGAAGAAGTATGCAATAGTTTTGTGTGCAACCAGACATCCTCCTATATTTTCCAGTTGTTTCTATTAGACAGTCATTTTCCCCCATTAATGTTGTAGTAAAGAGCTCACTAAGCCAGTCTATGTATGAGGGAGGAATTACAGATTTCCATTTTCTTAAAATAATTCTTTGGGCTACTTGAATACTTACTGCCATGCATTTCTTAATGTTAAGTGGTAATACCAAGTCATCTAGCACTCCTAAAATACACAAATATGGAGATGGAAAAATAGTGACACTAAGTTTTTGAGAGAGCAATGAATATGGTTTTTCAGATCACATGCTTTTTTTTTTTTTGACAGATACACAGGATGTGCAAAAGTTTAGCATGTGGCTGTTTGCATTTCTAACATTCGCTGGGCATTGCCCATCTAGAAAAACAAATGTTCCATAGTTCAGTAGCACCTGTTAAATATCTTGCTCTGGAACAATCACAAGGATAAAGAGTATCTGATGTATCTTTACATTAAGCCAGATAGCCTTACTATCTCAACTGAAATGTGGAAGGGTCATTTCTTTTTCCCATTTTTCTTTGAGACTGAGACTGAGAGTGCTGCAAAGCATTAATTCACCTGTAAGCTATTCCTACAAAGAGACTTTCTCCCCATATTTCTTAACTTGTTCCTCTAGAGGTCAGAGAGTTGAAACAAATCAATTGTCCCCTAGCCTTGAACGAATCCTTGAGCATAGCCTCTGAAAGAAGGAACTGTGAGACAGTGGCAGCTGGTATTAGTTCCACATTACTCCTGGGGGAATTCTGCACACAGAATTTTATGTTTCCCTGAAGAACTGAGGCTGCAGGCCCCCACGCTCTGCAGAGCCTAGCTTTCCAGCTGACAGTGAGCGGAGCACCCAGCCTGGTGGGGGATGGAGGCTCTGCACGCTCTGGCTGACAGGCTTGATCCTCATCTACCCAGGGACAGGAGAGGGTCTGGGAGACCCGGCTCTGGTAAATGGTGAGGAAGGGCAGGGCGGCACCATACTTCGTCCCCTGATAGGACAGTAAAGAAGCTGTGGAGAGAGGATGCAAGTGTCTGGGCCAGGAGTGCTCCATGCCTGGGTTCTTGGGGGAGGAGGATGCGGGTGTCCCAGCTAGGGGTATCCCATGGCTGGGTTCTGGGAGGACAAGGTGCGGGGGTGTCTGGGCTGGGGAGTGCTCTGTGGCTGGGCTCTGATGGGAGAGAAGTATAGATGTTGGGCTCTGGGGGTGCCCCGCAGATGGGCTCTGGGGGTGATGGAGTGCAGGTGTCTGGGCTCTGGGGTGCCCTGCAGCTGGGATCTGGGGGGAGGAAGCGCAGATGTCTGGACTTGGGGGTGCCCCATAGCTGGGTTCTGGGGGGAGGGGGTTTGGGTGTCTTTGCTGGGGAATGTTCTGCAGCTGAGCTCTGGTGGGAGAAGGGTGCAGATATCTGGGCTCTGGGGGGCCCCATGCAGCCCCTCCAGTACCACTGAACTGGAACTGGGCTGTTGTAGGGGTTTCTTTAACTCTATACTCCTGGGGAAATTTTTGTGTGTGTGTGTGTGTCTGTATTGTTGATTACTTGTTGACAGGTACTTTGAAATAAATTACCCAAATAATTGAAGCTAGAGTGATACTTTTGTTATTTTGATTTTAAAAAAGCAGATTTTTGCAGAATTTTAAAATATTGTGCACAGAATTTTTGATTTTTTTGGCACAAAATTCTCTCAGAAATAACCAAAGGAGGCCAGTCTATCATCTTGCATTATATACTTAATTTCATTAATCCTTTTTCTATCCAAATTGTCTTAAGTGCGGAGTTGGCCTTGACCCTGAGACACAGGTAATCCCGCAATGGTATGAGAAATGAGAGAGTTCATTATTGTCTTGTCTTTTTTTTTTTTAAATCAGCGTTCCAGGAAACAATCGTTAGTACTTATTTGTGACTGCGCAAAAGATCATCTATGATTCTATTAAGTGTCATATTCTGGTGTCTCTTACATACTGAAAATTTCTCACTTTCGATAGTGATTTAAATGAAGTAATAAGGTGATAAGTGAGTATATGAAGAACAAAGTTAAAGAAGGCCAGTGGTTTCTGAAAAATATTAGAAAGTTTGCATTTTTCTCCAAAACTTAATTTTCACTTGAAAAATATGATACTTCCTTTCTTTCCACTTATATGACTTCCCTCGTAGACTTCTTAGCAATATGAAGCCCATGACAACAGCATGGTGTCTTTTAAAGCACCTGTACCACAGCAAATAATATTGCAAGATCTAACAGCTATCACAGCCTCTTTGCTAGGACCCTACTGCCCCGTAAATCAAATTATACATACTCCTTCTTAAGAATGTTCCAAAATGCACTGTGTTATAGCATGTGCCAAGTTTCCAGTCAGATGCACCTTGGGTCTACCAGAAAGGCTGCCTTAATTGATGGGCTTGGAAAACTTTCTCAGCCAATGTAAAGGAACACTTGTTGAAGGGAGACCCTTCATTTTCAGAACTTACACTTTTGAAAGTGTGGGTGCACTTTCAAGAAATGAAGATCTCTTTTGGAGCTCTCATTAATGACAACGGGAGCTATGTGCAAAGAACAAAAAGGAGAATTCCTCACCCCCACTTTGTGAAATACTCCAAAGAAGGCACATTAGGGCAGATTGCGCCCTTAACAACATCTCCACCGTCATGAAACAGAGGGATCAGGGTCAAAAAGTATCCAGTTGAGCTGCCTCCAGGAATGCTTGTAGGCTTGGCTACCAGCACTCTGTTCTGGACTGATGAATTCCCTGGGCACGAGAATGTATTTCAAACTCCATTACTGTGCATGTTCTCGACTAATGATGGACAAATTCCACAACATTCAGAGTCTGAGTTTGGTTTCAGAAAGCATCTTAAAGGCCAGATGCTTATCTGAACTTAACTAACTTTCTGACTCTAGAAAATTCATTTGATCATCTCAAGAGACTAGTGTTTCTATGAGTTTTGCAGTGCTTCCTGCTTCTGCTTGGGCTTGAAGTACCATTCAGACTTCCGGACCAACCTGGAAATTGGAGATGCATGACAGTTCAAATAAATGAATAAAAATAATAAAAATGTAACTGAACTTTTCAGACCTTTAAAAAAGGTTAAGTTTAGGTTTGATTCACATTTTGGCCAAAAGTTCAGGGCAGAAAATACTAAGTTATTCTAATTAGTTTGACCTTCCCTAATCTCGCATAATTTTATCCTTAGAAACCAGTGATTTTATATTTTGGAAGAATAGGTTATAAATAACATGATTATAAGAGGTAGTATTTCTTGCCTGTCGTTCGTTGGTGTCTTATAAATTATTGTTAAAAGTTTGTATCCAAAATGTTTTTTGATCTTTGTACTTTGTATCCTATATGTTGCAAACATTTTCCAAGCCTCTTTAACTGTTACATTGTAAAGGATCTTTTTGTTTTTTGTTTAATTGGATGCAAGATATAGTATAAATAAAATGAAACACTTTTCACTACAAAAGACAAGGAAACATTGCCATAAAAGTGTGGTGTTTACACAAATAAATGTATGTATATGAGACCTGAATGTCCAAATAGTTTTAAACAGAAACCGGGGCTTGTTTGGGTTTGTTTTTTTTAAATAGAGTTTTCGAACAAGTCACAAACTTTTCGATTCAGTTTCACTATTCCTTACTCGAGTTAAAAATTGAATCTTTTAAGCTTTGTCTCTTTGGTTATTTTTAAACAAAGCTTCCTTCCTCTAGGACTACTTTTTATTCTGAGCTTCCCATTTTCCATTGAAGTTTTCTTTCAGTAGTATTTTTTGCCTGTGGTTCATTGGTATCCTATAAATTATTTGAAAAAGTTTGTATCCCAAATTTTTTTTTACTCTCTGTAGTTTGTATACTATGTTGTTGCTGACATTTTCCAAGTCTTTTTAACTGTAGCATTTGTAAACGTTTTTTATTTTACATTAATATAGCATACCGTATATATCCTTCTTTTAAGTTGTAGTCACTTGTTTGATTTTCTTTTCTTAAAGTGTGTTGCATGGTACATACATTGTGATACCATGTAGGAGGGTAAAGTTAGAAATTGTTCTCTCACTCCAACTCATTCTTTCACTCCAAGCTGTGGGGTGGGGCACGGGGGAGACGATAAGGGAGGCTAGTTTAGAGTGGTTTTGTCTATTGACAGGTTTCAGAGTAGCAGCCGTGTTAGTCTGTATCTGCAAAAAGAAAAAGAGTACTTGTGGCACCTTAGAGACTAACAAATTTATTTGAACATAAGCTTTCGTGAGGTACAGCTCACTTCATCGGATGCATTCAGTACTGTACTGTAGTGAATGCATCCGATGAAGTGAGCTGTAGCTCACAAAAGCTTATGTTCAAATAAATTTGTTAGTCTCTAAGGTGCCACAAGTACTCCTTTTCTTTTTGTCTATTGAGGTACTTCTACAGACTTGTGTTAGGCTATCAGAAGTCTATCGATGAATTTGTTGTGCTGATGTAGTGTTCTTAATGGAGAGGTGTGAGAGGCATTTAAGAGAAAAACAGAATCCCTGAAGATAGTGAGGGAAAGACTCCTCAGGTGCCTTCCTTGGACCAGTAGAGCAATATTTACAGCAATATATGAAGACTAACACAACACTTCTAAACCATGCTGCACAATACTGTCTGCAAATGTAACTGTGAGCCACCATCTCTGTATTAGAACACCCCTTGTGGTTTATGCCCTCGTATAGCTCCTATGAAACTCAAGCCGGTTTGAATTTTGCTATCAGAACAAACCCCCAAACTATGTGTTTTACTACAAATGAGAACAAGCACAGAAGGAATAGAAGAGGCCAGCCATTCCCAGATATTGAAGGAAAGGATGCTGAATGTCACATTGGCTCTCCCTTAGAATAGGGATCTGGAACCTATAGTTGATGAAAGTTGCCAGTTTCAGTATGAAAATGGAAACTTTTATCGGATTTCACTTAAGGATCATATGAACTCTATGCTCAGGATGCTAATCCGTGCTTACTAAATCCACTGGTTTATGATAACCCTGTGCTAGAGTAAGCCAGCACATTTCACACAATTTTCTTTAAGTAGCTACCCAAAAAATGTGCATTTGAGCATTCTAGTTTTGGAAAGCTAAATTCAAAGAAGGCTCAATTCTGATCCCAATTCATCCAACTTTCCAGAGTTGTGGGACAGTTCAGCTACACGGTTCTACATAGAGAGGGACTGAACTTGAGGGGATTTTGTTTTAGCAAAGCTTTGTTATGGTTTTTTGGTTTGTTTTTGCCAAGCCAAAACCAGGAAAGGTTGATATCCGGATCCCATTTATTTGAACAGTCAACATTTCATCTACAGGGGTATTCATTTAAATGTTTCCAGATTTGGTCAGTTTCTCTTTGTCCTGAGTCTTAAATTTTGTTTTCAGAGTTCAAACTAAAAATAAAACAAAGTAAAATAGCTGATATGAAACATTCCTTACAACAACACATTACAATGTATCTCACCACCATCATATTGCTGTAACTAAGATTAGGATTTCTGATGAGAGAACACGAACCAACAAATGTAGCTTTATAGGCTCCAATACATTTTTGCCCCAACCAGCAACCTCTACTCCCTGCCCCTCCCAAATCTCATTAATCACATCTCTTCTCTCTAAAAGCCTAAAAATGAGTATAAAGTGTGCACCCTACATCACAAAACACGATAAATAAGCCTTTTTGGTCCTCCATGTATCTCAGATGTACATATGTGATCTATGTCCAAGTCTAGATAAGACTTGGATGCAAAGCGTAGAGAAATTCCACATATTTTATAGCTAGCAGCAATAGAACTTGAAAGAAATCTGTGAACTAAATACACACAGATTTAGTGTCTCAGCCTGAAATAAAACGTGTAGAACAAGAGAGAGAGAGAAAAAAGACTGGGGCTGGGGAAGAGAGATTGAGCATTTTCACTTAATAAATTGACTTTAGAACAGGCAGAATCACATAAAAGAAAACTCTGTACAATATTTTACCTAATCACTGTATTATTTCTATATACTTCTAATTACTACCCTCTCAAAAAGGGGCCACAGCCCTATGCCTTCCTTCTTCTATAATGCAAAAGGAGACACAGTTGCAAAGATGTTTTGTAAATTTTATCAAACTGTAACATTCACAAACTCTCAACGACGTATCTTCAAATATAGGTAGCACAATAAGAAATGCATTACTTCTTCAACAATTATTGCAGGGGTTATCGAAATAAACTACCATTTGCTGTGCTCCTTCCCACTGCATTTGTTCCTACTCTAGATCAGAGTGGCATAAATGTATAGCAGGTTATTAATATGACATATTACATCAGTTTACCTTTTAAACACAGGATTGTCTTTAAATTTCTGACAGTCCTATTTTTCTTGGAATGGAAACTGGAATAAATTCAGATATTCAGCATTTAATTTTAAAAGTAACTTCTTTGTGTCTGAAGTTTTTAATAGATTAAGTGCCTGCAAAAACTTATATTATTTGAATTAATGAAGGATAGTTTAAACCTGTGGATATATTCTAGTACTCTCAGTTCCAATTTAAGTAAGTACTCATAATATCAATATAATATTCAGGTTTGTAAAATAAGATGTTTTAGCAAAGGTATTTCACAAAAGTATAGTGTAATTGAAATAAGTAGTCTGGTGCTCAGATAAGTTAAAACTTTGTGCTCGTAAATGACCTCTGAAAATTAGGCTGTCGTCAAAAATAAAAAAGTAGCTATCATTCTCAAAAAGTAAAAAAGCATACATTTGAAAGAACTAAAATTAAAATATACAGACCTTTCCTTTTGCAAACAAACAAACAAACCCACAGCTCCCTCATTGTCCAGCTATACTGAAAGAACAACAGAAGACACTAGATATGAATTTAATCAGGCCGCAACTTTATTATTAGATGTTTTGGCCTACCCGGCAGATAAAAGTGTACAGTGCAGGCAACTCCATGATCATTCAAATAGCTACCCGGGGCTTCCACCAGCCCCCGCTTCATTTTCCTTCCAGGTTCCCCAGCCAGTCCGTGGCTTGGACCTTACCATCCACCCCCCCTTGGAGGAGGATTAAAGTGGGCTTTAAGAAAGGGGATTGGCTCCCTGCCGTTGCAACCATAGGAGCCGCAAAATCTCCCACTGTTCCACTCCTTTAATCAGCACCTCCTTTTTAAGTCCTTTACTAGGCCATTTATCTGGGCACTGGCTTCCTTTACCTGCACTGGACATCTGCCCCACATTTACAAAATAAGTTGTGATATACAGTCTAACCACTTTTTTCCTCACCATAATAGGTCTTCCCTGACACCTGCTGTGGGGAAGGTGAAAACCCCCCAACTCCACTGAAGCCAATATGGTGGTGAGGGAACAATTCCTTCCCAGCCCCCCTAAAAACGAGCGACTAGTGCAATGCCCACAGCAAACACAACCTGATAAACGCACCTCTAGGGGAAGAAGGGTGGGTGCCGCCTTGCCTGCTGCATGGAGAAAGGGGTTTCCAACGCCAGGGCTTGCACCTTTAAAGCTTTCGGCCCTTCTCAGGGGGGTGAGTCAGCGCTGGAAAGCTGACCACCGCTCACCTTTTTTGCAGCAGTTTCTGACCTTGTTTCCCTCCCCCCTTCCCTGCTGCAATAAAGCACTGCTGCCTTTCTCCAGCAACACTGGACAACGCGCCCTGCGCCCCCCACTTTTAGATGCGGTGCAGTGATTGTGTAGCTTCATTTGGTATGCTTTATTAGGCTAAACTGCATCTAGAATCAGCTACAGAAGGAATATTCAAAAAATACATGAATAAAAAATGGCCTTTAATTCCCTTTTTATAGCTTTGCCATTCCTATGTTATTATGATACATTATATTAAAAAATAAGTAAGCATATTAACACAAAAATCAAGCCACATGGACATTAAAATAACTAGCAATCCATATGAAAACAAGTATACTTAGCATCAACATAAAAAAAATTATCAGCTACAACAAAATTGCAACTTTGTAATAACACTGCTAATTCCAGGTCTTTTCTTCTGCCAATTGGTCTAAAGTGCTTTAAAAAGAAAATAAATTAACTCCTTCCTCTGGATCTCCCGGTACACACTGTCTTGTCTTTGATGGAGACTAAGTTCTTGGGGTCTGACACTATTTTTATTTGTGTTTTGTACAACTTTGAGCAAACTGTCAGCACTTAAATAATTAATTACAACAACAACAACAACAAACTATGATAAGTGCACTCTGTGGATACTGACTCTCTTTCAGCATCCCCTGGAAGTCATTAGGTGTCTTCCACCATAAATATTTAATAGCAATTTGATTTTCTGGCACTTCCAGTGACTAAAATGTTATCTTGAAAAGCTTGTGGAAACGTAGGATTTTTAGATAAAGACCAAAGAGGGATATTGCTTATGTACTTTACAGAGTTTGAGCACTTTAAGTCAAATGATACATGCAGTTATAGTTCTATCTGAGTAATGGCTTTAATTTCATTTTTTGTCAAAGTAGACAGAATATTGCTTGGCTGGTATAGAGCTGGAAGTGTCTTAACTAGTTGATATATTGTAGAAGAGTGGCCATATTGCAACTCAGATATTAAAATTATAATTGACCTACCCAGAAGAACAATTAAAAGAAGAGCCCAGAAGGTTACCGATAACCAAACACAATACCAATATTTTTAACAAACTCTTGGAGTGAAATCCTGGTGTCATTCAAAGTCAATGGCAAAGCTCCCACCATTTTATCGTTTCACAGGAATATGTTCAATAGTCTGTCAACACAGAGAAAGACTTGTGTGCATAGGTAATGTGAAAGCCTCAGGAAATATAGGCAACATATGGGGGATGTTCCTCTGAATGGCATTACTGCATTCTATTGGAGCAAATCTAATTTTTGCAGTTATTTTTCATAAGTGAATCAATTATGGAAGTGACAGTCATGGACATAGCTCTGATTGTGTTATTTTGTTTTGCTAACCCTATCTGAACACAATGCATGTATATACACATTTCTCAGATGTCCTCCTTACAGGGTAGGTTCCCACAAGGATTCCTGGGGCACTGTTATTACTGGAAGTAACACTGAGTCTCTTCACATTATTTACAGACTAGTTTTACTTCAATATGCATTAGAATCTGAAGGTCTTTCAGGTGAACAGCTCCACAGATAGAATAGGATGTCTTCCATTAATAAAGAAAGCACGTGGTTCGTAACCCTTAAATTAAAATCTTCTATGTAAAAATTGTACTTAACACAGTGTGCCATAGGTTCTATGGAGATGTAAAACAATGGAGGGGGACAGAGGACAACCCCGTATCATTCACTGTGATCTGAAGTCTCTGCAAATGGGTAGTTTTATTCTGCCTGTTGCTTTGGCTCTATGGCATGCATCTCTCAACCCAATGTGAGCCTTTCTATAAGTGCCCCACATGATCTGGCCCCTGCAGATTTGAAGAGGGGTAACTAGGAGGAAGGCTGCTTTCTAGAACATTCCCTCAAAGCGTCAAAGAAAACCCCGGGACAAGTTCATGCTAATATAGTCGGCAATGAATTGTGTGCGTTTCCCCACAAAGACTTGGGTCCTCCTACAATGAGGGGCTGCAGGGCACCCGCTTACAAACTGGGGCAAGAGGAGGCTGGGAGACAGTCTGAAGGTACAGGCCCTAGACTCTAGTGCATCCTTGAGAGCTTATATATTTTGTGAAAATCACAAGTTCTGTGGGCCAAACACTCCTCCACTTCTGTGAGGGGCACAGCAGAACATTCACACTAGATGTGAGAATGAGGAGAAAACATTTAAAGTGTCCAAACTTCGTAGTCTGATTTTCCTTGCCACTGTACAGGAAGTATCTGTCCCTAAATTAATAAAATAGCATTAAAGATACCTTCCTAACATATCCTGCGATTACTAACTTAAAGGCAATAAATAAATAAAACTCTTCAATGAAAACCTCTGCAAAACATCTTACAATTAAAAAACAACCAAGTACAATGTATCCAAGCCTCCCTTTGAAGAGTCATCATTCATTTCCCCATTTCTTCTCCTTACAAATCCTGTTAAACCCTGGCAATGTTTAATTCAGGATAAGGAGGACTATATGTAACTCCTCTACTGTCAAGTCAACACTGGCTCACTTACCCAGAAAACCAAACAACCATGGCATATGTATGCTCCACAAAAATCACTTCCTCATACCTCCTCTTCCTTGTGTATGTTTTATCCTAAAGTCCATCATTCAAATTCTAAGCTCCCTTGATCATGAGCCAATCTTCTATGTGTTTCCTGTGAAGCTACCAGAAAACGTATGGGCACTACAAAATAATGCTCCACCTGTTAGCTACCAACGTTGCTGGAGAGCAACAGGAGGCATATGAATGATTCATTTACACTATTCTGTAGCACTCACAGTCCTTGCAAACCTGAATCCAGGACTGTGATCCTCTGCCATTGATACTGGTGCCAGGCCAGTGGTTCTCCAAAATTGCTATTCTGAGGAACATTTTGTAAGAGAAAGATCTTCTCATGGATGCAACTCTCCTTTAATTGATCTCCACTCTGCCAGGGCTGCTTCACAGGTTTCACTCTGCAGATAAATAGAAAGGGCTCAAAGACCAGTGGCTGTCCACTGACCACAGTTTGAGAACCAGCCACTGTCAAAGCAATTTTTTATGTTTTTTATTTTATATAAATTTTAGAAGGTTGGAAATCGTTAAAACTGGCAGAGAATAAAGTATCTGTTAATACATTCACATTCAGTGTTCTATTTGAGAGGGAAGACTAGTTCATTATATTATTTTAAATAGCTTATTTGAATTTTGAAACTCTATATACTATGTTCCCTAATTCCTTATTTTACTATAATAAATCTAAAGGAACTTTACATTATCTTAAATAATAAGACAAAAGAATTCTACACACTACCAAGTTATCATTTGAAATCCACATATAACTTAGTTAAAAACCACATACTGTTTCAAGGTTCAGCCATTTTGACCTGTTTGTTGGACAGATCAATGTTATTGTTTGACTAAAGCACATTATAATTGCTTAATTTTATTTTTAATTCAGTGATTTAAATAATACATACAGTACAACATTCGGAGAATGCTTTCTTTGTAACATACAGTCTCAAAATTCAAGCAAAATAACACCCACTCATCTCAGTCCTCTATTATAGGAACGTCCTCTGAGTAACAACATTTACCATTTAAGACCACTTGCATGGTACATGGGAATACTGGAGAAAAATAATTTCTAAGATAAAAATAAAGATTTATTATAGGTTTGAGATAACATATACATGGAAAAATATTCTAAGTTTCAAAGACAAATAGCACTTCTTTTCCAAAAAGCCAAAATTTATTGCCCACAAAGGCTTCAAAATAGTTTCTTTTCAGAATAATGAATTATAGGTTAATAAAGTACTGTGAGAATTTTAGTCTCACCATCATAATAAAGCAAAAACAGTTTCACGTAATGCTCTGTGTATTGTATGTTACGTTTCTGAACAGGCTAAGAAGTGTCAATAGTAGTCTTACTATGCAAGAATTTGTGTAAAAAGAAAAAATTATTCAAACCCTCTTCATGAGACCAACCTCCCCACATTTTCTATTATTTATAAAAAAAAATCCTTCTATTCTAGATGAAAAAAATAATAAACAACATATAAACAAGCTATGTTAAAGATGAATGGCACTTTAAAAGTGTGAACTTGTCAGAAAACACTAATGATATATGCACACATATGGGTTGAATTCAACTTCATTGTTTAATTCTTTATTACAAAAATATATAAGGGTCAGTTTGTGACCACCCTCACTCTCACTAGTGAGCACTTTTTTCATGAGTAGCTCCCACTGGCTGAAGTGGGTTCCAGTCACAGGAATAATTGCTCATTAATTTAAGTAACAGTTCACAATCTCTGAAGAGTCATAATAATTTTAATGGAAAGATTAACTATCAATTGTTATTTTTCATTGCTGATTGATTTAAGCATGCAAGAAAGAAGAGCAGCAAGGGTATTTCAAAGACATGCAAAATCTATTGCCAGTGTCATCTCAAAATGGCATCTCAAGCAGGCAGAGCCTAGGAGATTATCAACACTTACGTTTTCCAATTTGATCCATGTATATTATTAATTATGATTATGATACATTTGTTTCAGGGTAGTGCCTAAAATCTCTAGTCATGGACCAAGATACACTGTGCTAGGTGCTGTACAAACAGACAAAAAAAGTGGTCCCTGCCCAAAGAGCTTAGAATCTAAGTATAAGACAAAGGACAACACATGGATACAGACATACATACCGGGGAGTTCAAAGAAACAATTACTGTAGATTTTAAAATTACAAACAAGCATTTTACATTTTTAAATAAAATAGGTGTAATATTATGCTGATTTACACAAAGGAGTGTAGGCTAATGCACAAATTGGACCACTATTTTAAAACTGATTTTCCTTCAGTTATGTGGTTTCCCTTCAATAGTTAACACCATAAACAGCTACGACCTGTAAAATAATGGTGGCAACTCACTGAACCCAGATTGTTGCAGACAGTAGAAATGATTTTCAAAATAATTTGTTTGAGTATGTAACTATTTTTAATTCTTGATTTTTCAAGTATATTCTGTTAATGACTTGAATCTTAAACAAACTGCTGTTTGCCTTTACAGTAATGCTCTAGTTTTGACAGAAACTAACTCATAAACAAAATGAAAGCAGAAAGTTGCCTCTAATGATTGTTTGTGCTTCAGTATTGCAACGCATATGTTGCAACACTGCATATACATTGTATGGAACATCACACGGGATCTATAATTCCTGCAATACCTTTTAATAATCAGTCAAGTTAAGTGGTGGTGCAAGCCATCTTTGACAAATGCAATTTTTTTTTGTGAAGTACAAGCAGGCAAAGTTTAGAACAAGGCACTCAGTCTTATTTGCTTATAGGAACACGAAACCCAATGCAGTAAGATGTTAACTAATCACTTCCACACTATGATACTATTTAAAGATATTGAACAGGTAGTCATATCAAAAACAATGTTATCTATAAACAAGACTTTTCCTTTGTAACTCTCAGTTATACAAAAAATTTTTATTGTTGTTGTTATTTTATTTCTGGATCAAAGCCATCACAATCTAAAGAATGTCATATAAGTTGTACAGAATGTTATAAAGCTGCTGACCTCAACCACTGACACATTTGTAAAATCATTTTACATTAGCTCCATGGTACTGAAGACATTACAGAATTGCTGGAGGCAGTCCAGGCCTTATTCAATGCTGATTGTATCACTAAACTTGCAGTTGTTGTTGTTTTTAAAAAAAAAATAGACAAATGTGAAACTGACAAATGCAAGAACTAAGCCAAAGAATAAAAGGGTAGGAAAACTATTTTCTTTACATAGAAATTCACATTGTACTAGTTCTTTTCATTTACACTTAGTACAACATTAAGAACAACTTGTGCATACCTCAGAATGATACTTTACTTTAGCACTATCCCATGTTACAAGTTAGAAATGATAACTGTACTAGGTATTTGTGTCCATAAGCAACTCACTAAATGGCAGAGCAAATGAGAAAACATGGTCTTTAGATCTGTAGCAAGCAAGGGATTCTCCAGAAGAGTCCTCAGAATATACAACAATTGCAAAAGGAGGAGTTTGGAATTCGTAGTTTAAACAAATTTATGAAAATGTTTAACAAGAGGCCTGTGCACATAGTACACTATCTACTGAAAAGCCTAGAAACTGACAAAACAAACCAAAAGTTACATCAATAAACGTCTATGAAATATATTGTACTATAAATAAAAAAAAGAGTAAATGAGGGTAAAGGTTGGTAAATTGGAAAACTGCTTATTAATGTGTATTTTGCTAACCCAGTTAGATCATACTTAAGTTTAAAAAGCAACATCAACCTATTCTACACACACCATGCCTATTTTACAACTGTTTATGACCTGCCATAGCTATTCCTTTTGAAAAATGAGTGTATGGGCTTACACAGTTTCTACTTTCTAAAATTATAAGTAGTGATTGCTTACCAGTAGCATAACTGGTGTTGTTTCTTCTGTTCTTACTTTTCGATTATTGTGATTTGATGGGATGAAGTTGAAAAGAGACAAGAAAAGTTTGAAACCCCAAATAAAGATGAGTATAAGGAGAAAATATATTTGGGCTTTGGCTCTAAAAACTACCACTTACTCCATAAATAAATGCTAACCTTTGAATGACACTGTGAGCAAGAAGGGTAGGGTCAGCTTTATTACCTCTTTATTCTGACTTTTTAATGTATAGATAACATTTCAGAACCCTCAAATCAGCAGGAGGGGTTTAACCAATAAAAGAAACTAAATTTAGAGAGGACCATTTTTTTAATTATAGCCCATCACTTGCATTTTTTTTCCAAAGAAAAACTATATTTAGATCTGTGTATTCAGAAAAGAGATGATATTATGCTTGATTACTTTAAGATGGCAAGTTGGTGGTTTTGAAGGCCGACATTTTGAAAAGTGATTAGTGATTTTGAGTGCCAATATAAGACACCTTAAAGAGGTCTGACTTTTATGATGTGGGTATACAGTATTATCTGAAAGTAAGACACCTCTAAGGAAATTCCCCTGAGAAGCTGCTTTTCAAAAGTCATAGTGAGCAACTGCTAAAGATTAAAATCTGGCAAAACAATTTATGGTTGGTTTAGTCATTGCTGCCCTGAGGGACTAAAGCAATATAAGAGATTCAATTCTCAAAGGCAGTGTTAATCAGAGACTGATACAAATGCTGGAGCAACTTGCTTCTATTTGTAGTCAACATGTCTCGTCAACATCTGTGGTAGACCAGACGAAAGGAAAGTGGATTATGTTGCTGCAAGTGAATTGGTTTGTGTGTTGCCTAGCCCTAACTATAGTATCTCAGATTCCACTGGGTGGTGACAATGGGAAAATATTGGCTTTTTAATGGTAACCCCTATAGGTATGGCAACCTTACAGCTCAAACACGGCTCTAAGCTACCTTTGTTCCTGTGGTCATCCAGGTACCAGTTTGGCTCAATGCAATTTAGAACAGTTTTCAAGTTTCTCCAAAGAGGAGGATTGCCAAAGCTACTCTGGTCTGACACATCCTATACACTGGGGACTACAACAAGGGTTGGCAAGGAGGTGGTGTGGTTTTAATTTAGTGTCTTCTGTCTACCTGGAGGTTTTGTAATGGCCTAAACAATGTGATGTCTTAAGGTCTCCAACATGAAAAAAAGTGGCAACGTGATGTTCCTAGTGGACTTCACTGAGATTTTGGCTTTTCTTCCCCCCTACAAGGAAGCTTTAATTTGGGTAGGAAGCAACTTAAGGAAGCTTTAAGGCCTCTTTACGCGCCCCAGAGCAGCACAAGATTTGCTGTAGTGGAGGCTGGACTCTGGCCATAGGTATCTAAATATTAATAAAAAGTACTACACATATATTTAACAGCAGAGCTGACTTCATGTTGTATTGTGAACTTGACTTTTTCATTTCCTGACATCTCATATTTCAAGTTACAACCATAATGCTCCATTAATATAGGTTTTGTTATTTACTTTCCTTTATTTTTATATACACCAAAGAGAATGCAGAAACAAAAAATAAAATCATATGTGAGCTGTGGCAATATGGATTTCAGCATGAATCTGTATTATTATAATTTGCATAATTTAAATAATATTATATAATACATATATGCAAATATCTATTTTTTGTGCTGCAGGCAATTTAGAAACAAAGTCTAAGACAACGTTTATTGAACATTTGCAAAAACAAATTTTAAATTACTTATAAATTTCATTATTTTAAAATATGTTTTCCAAACATAGCATTTGTCTCAGTGAAGAACAGCCATTGGCTGAGAAGATTGGCATTTTAAAATTAATCTGTTTTTTCTGAGTGCTATGCACAAATCAATCAGTTGTTTTAAAATACAAAACTGGTATTTTCTCTTTTTGCATTATTCTAAATGGCATTTGATCATACTTTTACCAAAATAAATTCACCTTTTGTGAGAATTTAAGCATGGACATTTCAGCTGTAAACTAAAATTTGAGGAACAGTCATGATCATGTAAACATAGGAATTCATTTAAAAAAAGTTGATTTTCAACCTTAGCTATAACTTTCAACACCACAAAGACTTTCAAGAACACAATATAAAGCTTATATAATATATAATTTGTATAGTTATGGAAAGGTGTTGTCAATATTTTCCTCTTGATTTCTCTATGATAATATTTTTTAAGAATAAGTGGGGTCTGATCTTTGTCAGTGACAGTTCATCTCTTTCTTTTCAAAGTATATAGGCATAAACAGATTATCCAGTCTCCAGGTCCATTCAAACTTTGGCATCTTCAATGACACTGCCAACGAAACTGCTAATTTGCAACAATTCTGATGTGGACACATGTCCACTGGAGTATGACCACACTCATTACTCAGAGGTCACTGAATAGCCTGAACACAAAACTACTTTTGGTCAATGAGGACCTACCCTGAATTCAGAGCAGTGACCGGGAGGCGAAGAGTTGAAAAACCAGTGAACAAAATATGAGCCATCTAGTTCCCAGCAGGTTTCACCATTGTTTTATTTCCCTGAGAGGTGGGGGTGAGGTTGTTTTTCTTTGGTTGGTTTCTTTTTGCAAGTGCCTTTAGAGAAGTTTTTATGTCACAGCGAGTTAAAAGTAAACACTTCTTAACAACACTCTGCAATACTATACAGTGTACTAGACCCAGAGAACCTAATTAAAGGCATAACAATCTGTCTTTATGAACACCTGTTTGCAAGACTTAAATATGCAATTACAATGGGACTACATAATCATTGTGGTGCTGGTTTCTATAACTATTTGGCGGGTGCAAACAATGAGGTTTTATGGATTATCTCACTAGGGGTTGAGAATTATCAAATGTATACTGCATTTAATCTACATTGTAGCTGGCTCTCTTTTGTTTATTGTATAGCAATTGCAGGGGGACCTAATTTACACAACAGTTACTTAGAACTAACTATTTTGAAAGGTAGAGGGAGATTAATTGACTATACTCAAAGAATACAATGTTGTTTCTATATTGTTGTTCACTTCAGCCTAATGCCCTCTAGAGCACATATCCAATTAAAAAACAAAGTCAAGATACAGGTACTAAGCATAGGTTTCTATATTACTTAACACTTTGTGTATTGTAATTGAAAATATACTACCAACTACAGGTAAGCACTTGGTTTGGCTGGTGCATTCTTGAGATGTTGTGAGGAAACTGTAGTGGTTTTAAAAATGTGAATTAATACAATTTTATGACAAGATATTAAAAAGGACAAACTATTTATCCTGATGAACCAAGGCCTGTAGATAGGGGTCTATTAAATTAGCAAGCCCATTGTTAGTGTGCAATAGAAGTTCTATGTGTAAACTTCAAAAGGGTTCCAGACACATGGGGGGAAATATCCTCCATGTATAATGTCTGTATGTAGTAAACACAGAAAAGACAGGTTCTCAAAACAGCTAGATATTGTCCATTCAAAATATTTAACTGAAGAGAAAGCCCCAAGCCCTGAGTTCCATATCAAACTAGGGTTTTAAACTTGTTCTGAAACAGAGATAAGAAATACTCTGTTTTGGAAAAGCAGAGGAGGAGCTCTGCAGAGAGGAAGAAAGCATTATGCAGGTTCCAATTGAGGTTCCATAGTTAGGGCTGAGTTCACCTTTGCACTTAAAGTAGGAATTCAATCTTTTTATTATTATTTGTATTATGAAAAATTCACCACATCCTCCCCAAAATTACAGCACTTACCCACTGACAGAATATAGAAGTAAATCTATTAATAATTAGCTTCTGAGTTAAAATTAATTTTAAAAAACGATCCTTCAAGAAAATTGGGTTTACTCTTTTAGTAGGAATAGTCTAGTTTACAGATTAATTCCAGTTCTGCTGTTTCTCGTTGGAGTCTGTTTTTGAAGTTTTTTTGTTGAATAATTGTGACTTTTAGGTCTGTAATTGAGTGTCCAGGGAGGTTCTTGACGTCTGATTTGTTTCCATTTATTCTTTTGCATAGAGACTGTCCAGAGTTGGCAACGGGCTTTGTTGCAACTTTGCTTTGCTTTGTCTCTTGGGAGACAGGCCAGTCCTCGCTTACAGACAGCCCCCCAACCTGAAGCAAATACTCACCAGCAACCACACACCACACAACAAAAACACTAACCCAGGAACCTATCGTTGCAACAAAGCCTGTTGCCAACTCTGTCCACATATCTATTCAAGGGACACCCTCATAGGACCTAATCACATCAGCCACACTATCAGAGGCTTGTTAACCTGCACATCTACCAATGTGATATATGCCATCATGTGCCAGCAATGCCCCTCTGCCATGTACATTGGCCAAACTGGACATTCTCTACGCAAAAGAATAACTGGACACAAATCAGACGTCAAGAATTATAACATTCAAAAACCAGTTGCAGAACACTTCAACCTCCCTGGACACTCAGTCGCAATTATTCAACAAAAATACTTCAAAAACAGACTCCAACTGCAGAACTGGAATTAATCTGCAAACTGGACACCATTAAATTAGGCTTGAATAAAGACTGGGAGTGGATGAGTCATTACACTAACTAAAAACTATTTCCCCATGCTAACTTTTCCCTCTACTGTTACTCACACCTTCTTGTCAACTGTTTGAAATGGGCCATCCTTATTATCACTACAAAAGTTTTTTTTCTCCTGCTGATAATAGCCCACCTTAATCGATTGGTCTTGTTAAGAGTTGGTATGGCAACTCCCATTTTTTTCATGTTCTCTGTGTGTGCATATATATATATATATATATATATATATATATATATATTCCTACTGTATTTTCCAGTGCATGCATCTGATGAAGTGAGTTTTAGCCCACGAAAGCTTATGCTCAAATAAATTTGTTAATCTCTAAAGTGCCACAAGTACTCCTCGTTCTTTCTGCTGATACAGACTAACACGGCTACCATTCTGAAACCTCTCATTACTCAAAATCTTCATGTCTAAGCACAAACTATATGGTCCTAAACTATACTTTTGTGAAATATCATATATTGCAGACTTGAAAATACACACACAGTGCAAATGCTCTTCAGCATTATGAGTAATCAATGTTTGTAAACCAAATTAACATTAAAGGGTACATTTTTTCCCTAATGCTGCACAACTTGAATTAGGAATGAAAGGGGAAATCTATCTATAAGTGTGCACCTGAAATTTTGACCTTTCATTTCAGTCTGTATGCTAATACAGGTTAGGAATCAGTTCTCCAAATCGTCAATATGGACATTTTAAACAAAAGTCTGCATTGAGAGCTAAAGAAGCAACTTTGTAAACATAAAAGTTTTCAAGCTGATTTTCATAAAAACAGTTGAAAACTCATTGTTTTTCACAGTTTCTGCTCAGCACGGAATTTAACTTTTATATTCCTATAAAGTTGCTTTCTTCTGTGTTATCAATAAAAACTAACATTGACCTTCCTCCTAGAAGGTTAAACTTCTAGCTTCTGTTTGGAACGCTAGAGTGCCTTTCCTCAAAAGAAATGCTACATATACGTGCCGCCAGCAATGAGAAAGAATACACTATTGCTCCGACCCTTCATTAGTCAGAGGAGCTTGGCAACAGCAATGCTGTTGTATACGGTCTCTGCATGAAAAACTGTTTTCAAAGGTAACCTTGCCAAGGGCTATGTTCTGTCTTGGCAAAAGGAAGCAAACTTTACATTTCTACCTATCAGTTCACTCTGCATGAGAAACAGGTGTTATGGTAGGAAATGAGACTTGGAGCAGGAACAAAATAAAATTTTCTAAAAAGAAGTTTGGTTTGAAAAAAATTGGAGATATTAAGCCTATGGGGCTTACATGTTTTTGCAAAATGCAAATCATGAAAACTGGTTAAGGGATTAAATGCTCTTTTGCAAAAATGACCATGGAGATTATAATCATTAATTAAAATCATGTAAATAATATTCTGAAAGAACTCTTCCTTTTTATCTCATAGGTTTCAAATGCCCTAATGGTAAAAAGGTTCAGTCCCAGAAGAGCTACTCTAATTAAAACTAAAAATCCAGTATAATTAATAAGTGTGAGAAAGCTTGCAAATCTCATCCACTGAGCCAAAGCAAATTTTTTAACACAGAAATCAAATTATATACTTAAAAATCATTGTACCATTGTCTATCAGATTAAATACTTACGTATATAATATATCTACATATAGTTTCAATCAGTCCAATAAGTGTCCCTACCTGATCATTTTTTGTAGAAATGTATTACCACCAGTCCCTAAAGGTCTGTATATACTACTCTTCTTTCTATATATATTAAAGTATCTCCCAACATTTGCCTGTACTGATGTGCTACAGGAAATAGACCAAGTGCAAAATAATTAGTAATATGTCTATATGTACCATATCTCTCTACAATTCCTCACACAGAGATCTAATATATGATAAACTATTCACTACTTACGAAGATAGATTTTCATTTCAGTTAGTCACATCACTTTTTAGCATTGCAGATAGATACTAAAAAGTTCTCATTTATCTTGGGAAAAGCAAGATGGGAAAGCAATATAAATGATGTCTGATATTGTTTTCTCCAGATGTCATTACTTAGCACTATCATTTATTTTATAATACTATTTTATATTATGTGAATACTTTTATCAGATTATCTATATTAACATTTATCAACTAAACTGAAGCAATACAAATGTATGAGTTTTAGTTAAGTTTATATTGTTTCATTTGTTATTTATATTAAATATTTTCAGTGTATTTAGAAACTCAGTGAAGTCACTTTTTATTTTTTTACTATTGACTACATGATGATATAAACCAGTGACTCACACAGTAGAGTACACATAAAAAAGGAAAAAGTGTAAATACATGATGGGTTAAATTCTCGGTTCAATTACATCCATGAATCTCTAAGGCTATGTCTATACTAGAAACACTACAGCAGCACAGTGGCACTACTGCAACTGTGTTACTGTAGGACTTCAATGAAGACACTTACAACAGGGACAGGAGGGCTTCCCCCATCTCTGGAGGTAACCCACCTCCCAGAGAGGCAGTAGCTAGGTCAATGGAAGCACCGTCTATGTTGGGAGTTAGGTCAGATTAATTAGGTCTTCCACGGGTGTGGACTTTTTACACCCCTCAGCGAGATAGCTGGGCTCATCTAATTTTCTAGTGCAGCACAGCCCTTAGCCCTTTGCATGTGTAGAAAGAGGAAAGGTGAGAGAAAAGTTAATTTGTAATGCTATGGCAGAAATTCTGCCCTAATTTTATTCATTATCTTTTTACTTCAAAACATTCTATCAAACAAGAGAGGACCTCGACAATAACAGTATACGAGTCATTAAACCCTGATTCAAATATCTAGCCTATTTTCATGTAAACATGAAGATTTTCACTGTGTAGCTGTGCCTCCTTTCAATTTCAAAGGATATTTTTTAGGATACGTTAACTACTTTTTCCCTGCATATGTAACTGGACCCTTTTTGATTATGTTACTGGGGAATGTACAATTTTTAAAGGGAGAGTTAACAGACCAGAAGGTACAGTACAGTTCTTATCCAAATTATGTTCTCTAAAAGGACAGATTAAAGAATTTACCGAAAGGTTTATATTGAAAGCTTGTTTGCTGTTCCCATTTATGAAATTTCAATGTATATTGTCAAACTGACCCCTTCAAATTCTCAGCAGAAACTACTTTACTTGAATTTCAGTGGATTACATAAGAATACGACATGGAGGTGCCAGCAATTAACTTGGCTGCCTCCCCACCAAAACCCAGTTGGGTTCCCAGACGTCTCTTACTGCCCCCCTTTTATATTAGCCAAAACAAATCAGCTCCAAAGCTTGATGGGGGAACCCCAAACTCCGAGTAATTTTGGTTCCCCAGGATACCCAAACTGCCGAGCCTCTTATGAACCCAAGGAATTTGACCACCCCCATCAACATCTGTCGTGCCTTGTCCACCCAGGTAGCATCCCACAGCTCCCAGCCAGACCCTGCGTTTATGCATGTCCGACAACATGAATCTGCATCAAGTCCCTTCATATTCTGGCCAGTAATTGAACCCTTTTGCACATTCCCAAATAGTGTTTTCCAAGAAGGGTGGATCTGTCTAACTGTACATATTGTTGAATAAGATTTAAAATCTTAAACTCTGTGGGGTTTAATATAAAATTTTATCTTAGAACGACGACAGTCAAACAACACCATACAAGAGGTTATGGAAAAAGCAAATACAATTTTTGAAGTTACTGAATATTACTTGAGGTATAACAGAAAAAGTCTTTAAATGAACTCAGTAACACTGATCACTGTAAATCTTTACTAAAAACTACACAGGAATCATGAGGAAACTTTGTGATAGAAGTGCAAATCTCTGACCTTGTTACAATCAGTATTTGAATTTCAATTTGTACCATGAGTGCTTAACAGTTAGCTGAAGGTCATTAACAGTAGCTGAACACCGAGTTTACCCCCTGAGTAAATACCAAGTCAATACATATCTGTTAAAATCAACATAAACAAACAACATAAACATTTCACCTGGACAAGTAAGTATAATAAAAAAACAAACTGTAGTCTTGTAAGGAATTTAAGGTATTGTACTATCCGTGTTACCATCAAGTCCTGGGGTCAAAAATATGTCAAAGCTGCCTTACATCACTATAATACATGCACAAAGCACAATCGGTGAAACTAAACAACAACAATCAGACATGCTTTCCTTCAGTCATTACTCCATCCAAATTAAGTACCATGAGACTCATGAGTTAATCAAGAAACTGGGATAAACCACAGGGAAAACACTCTTCTACACAAACGAGTTACAAAGGTATCTCTATGCTTTTAAAATGCAAAATTAATTATGTATGTTTGATTGTTTATGCCCTTTACATACAAACCTGGTAAATATTTTGAAAGCGTATGAGAAAAAATAGCAATTCATGAACTACTTTTGAAAGGATTTTGTATTATCAACAGTTTCTATCTAGGAATGCTGAGCAGTACATATCAGGCATAAATCTTGCCATTAGGGAGCTAATGCAGTCGGCAAACCTGAGTCATCATTTTCCCATGATGGGATACCTATTTTCTTTTTGGAATACGACAATATTTCTAAACTATTAGTTGAGACTGTATTTATTTATTTACATCATGCCCAGGAGGGTATTGTTGAAACTCCCCTTGCAAAGAAGGAAATAAACAGACTTCCAGTGCTCTTACTAAGCTTCTCACTGGCTTTAAAAGCTAGACATAATGGCTTATATTTCTTATCTTTATAAGGATCAAAACACATAGAAAAAGATCTCCTTGTCCTCATAAGCACACAGACATCAAATCAAGATGTCCGATACGCTGTTTGCACTGATCTTCTGCAGCCATTTGGGTGACTTTAACCCTTAATTTGCCCTCTTTATTTTCTTCAATAACCCCATCATCCTATAAAACATCATGTCACACCAATCATCCCTCCAGAGTCCATCAATATCACTCCAAGTGTCAGCCAGAAGAGGTTGTTCAAGAGAAACATGAGCCACCTGCTTTCTCTGTAGTACTTTGGCCCTGTTGGACCAGGAAGGTTAGGGTGAGTTTGAAACTTGAAGAATCCTGTCCCTTGTTCTCCTCCCAAATTAAGTCCCTGTCTACACTACAAATACAAACTTGTTTTTATAACCAGTCTGTGATATTCTCATCCGATGTAAGAAATATGGTTGAATCGTGTTTACAACACAACCAGGGATCAACCATGTTTGTACTTTAATGACACTGCCTAACTGTATTTGAATCAGTGCATCCTGGAAACACTGGGCCTTAATGCCTTAATGCTATGCCTTAATGCCTCAGTAGGGAACAGAATGTCCTGAAGACAAACACATAGCATCACCAGTACCAAATAGAGCAGTGTATTCTGTGAGGTCATTTGGAAGACCAGATTAACACAGGCACAAAATTGTGTGTGTGTGTCTTCTACTGTACTAAAAAACTGCATTGAACTTTTCCCTGTTGATTTCATTTGGGAGGTAAGGTTTGCTCCCCCATGGAACAGGCAGCAAGGCCTGAGCACAAAACTCACATATCTACCAGATCTACATGGATCTGGGGGAGAAATGGGTTGCTCAGGTCATCCACTCATGAGCTTATTTCCTCTTTACACTCGCTTCTCTGTTCCCTGCAACCTGCTAATGTAACTCCAAAGGAGCTGTATTGACAGGGCTCTCAAATCTGACAGCTGCTGAAGGAACCCCCTTTATGGCAATTTCTCATCATAGAGAATGGGTGAGTAGGTAGAGTGGCATAGAAAGATAATACAGTCGGGGGGCTGTATTATATTTTACTCAGAACTTGTTCTGATTCAAGAATGATGCTTGGCTCCAACAGGGTCCCACCCCGCCCACCAATCCTTCTCCTGCTTCCCCAGATCCAAAAAATACCATCTGCAGGTTCTCTGAGATGAGGGACATATGGACATGGCTGGTCACCCTACTGTGCATTTGAGAAGCGGAACCATGTGGGACAGTGACCTCTACAGGGGGTTCTTGGTGGAATGACTAGATGCATGAATATATCTTTTAGAGCACAATTCAGGGAGGGACGGATTCCACAGCAAATCACGTGACTGCAGAATCATGGAATACACAAGGCTCATAACACAAATGAAGCACTGCTGTACAAATTCCTATTCCTCAACACCCGCCTGCCTGGCTCCCGCAGTAATTCCTATTGTGATAGATTTTTGAATTGGGGAGGAAATGGAGTAGAAAGTGAAGATTTAAAAAAGTTAGTAGTCTGATCAATTTTAATTAGGGTTGACGATTAATCGCAGTTAACTCATGTGATTAACTCAAAAAAATTAATCGTGATTAATCGCAGTTTTAGTCGCACTGTTAAACCATAGAATACAAATTGAAATTTATTAAATATTTTTGGATGTTTTACTACATTTTCAAATATATTGATTTAAATTACCACACAGAATTCAAAGCGTATGCTGATTACTTTATATTATTTTTATTACAAATATTTGCACTGTAAAAATGATAAAATGATAAAAAGAAACAGTATTTTTCAATTCCCCTCATACAAGTACTGTAGTGCAATTTCTATTGCGAAAGGGCAACTTACAAATGTAGATTTTTTTTGTTACATAACTGCACTCAAAAACAAATCAATGCAAAACTTCAGGGTCTACAAGTCCACTGAGTCCTACTTCTCGTTCAGCCAATCGCTAAAACAAACAAGTTTGTTTACATTTACGGAAAATAATGCTTCTTATTTACAATGTCACCAGAAAGTGAGAACAGGCATTCGCATGGGACTTTTGTGGCCAACATTTCAAGGAATTTACGTGCCAGATATGCTAAACATTCATATGCCCCTTCATGCTTCAGCCACCATTCCAGAGGACATACTTCCATGCTGATGGTGCTCATTAAAAAAATAATGTGTTAATTACATTTGTGACTGAACTCCTTGGGGGAAAGTTGTATGTCTCCTGCTCTGTTTTACCCGCATTCTGCCATATATTTCATGTTAGAGTAGTCTTGGATGATGACTCAGTACATGTTGTTCATTTTAAGAACACTTTCACTGCAGATCTGACAAAACGCAAAGAAGGTACCAATGTGAGATTTCTAAAGATAGCTACAGCACTCGATCCAAGATTTAAGAATCTGAAGTGCTTTCCAAAATCTGAGAGGTGTGGAGGTGCTTTCAGAAGTTTTAAAAGAAAAACACTCTGATGTGGAAACTACAGAACCTGAACCACCCCCCCCCAAAAAATCAACCTTCTGCTGGTGACATCTGACTCAGATGATGAAAATGAACATGCATCAATCCGCACTGCTTTGGATTGTTATCCAGCAGAAACCGTCATCACAGAATCATAGGACTGGAAGGGACTTCAAGAGGTCATCTAGTCCAGTCCCCTGCACTCATGGCAGGACTAAGTATTTTCTAGACCATTTCTGACAGGTGTTTGTCTAACCTGCTCTCAAAAATCTCCAATGATGGAGATTTCACAACCTCCATAGGCAATTTATTCCAGCGCTTAACCACCCTGACAGTTAGAAAGTTTTTCCTAATGTCCGAACTAAATCTCCCTTACTGCAATTTAAGCCCATTGCTTTTTGTCTTATTCTCAGAGGTTAAGAACATTTTTTCTCCCTCCTCCTTGCAACAAACTTTTATATACAGCATGGACGCATGTCCTCTGGAATGGTGGTTGAAGCATGAAGGGACATATGAATCTTTAGTTCATCTGGCATGTAAATATCTTGCTACGCCAGATACAAAAGTGCCATGTGAACACCCGTTCTCACTTTCAGGTGACATTGTACACAAGAAACGCGCAGCATTATCTCCTGCAAATGTATACAAACTTGTTTGTCTGAGTGATTGGCTGAACAAGAAATAGAACTGAGTGGACTTCTAGGCTCTAAAGTTTTATATTGTTTTACTTTTGAATGCAGATATTTTTTGTACATAATTCTACATTTGTACGTTCAACTTTCATGATAAAGAGATTGCACTATAGTACTCGTATTAGGTGACCTGAAAAAAACCTAGTACGTTTGTTTTTACAGTGCAAATATTTTTAATCAAAATTAAATATAAAGTGAGCATTGTACACTTTGTATTCTGTGTTATAATTGAAATCAATATATTTGAAAATGTAGAAAACGATTTAATTGGGGATTGATGACCTCCTGAGGTCCCTTCCAACCCTGATATTCTATGAAATCTATGAAAACATCCAAAATATTTAAATAAATGGTATTCTATTATTGTTTAACAGTGCAATTAATCGCAATTAATTTTTTTAATAGCACGATTAATCACGATTAATATTTTTGATCACTCGACAGCCCTAATTTTAATGAGTTTGAATTAATACTTTAAATAATTATTTTACTTTTATATTTTTCTGCATGCAAACAGCAGGCATTTGTTAGAAAACAGATGGCTTCTTTGACTTTAGATTTATTTTGAGACAAATATAGAAGTGCAACTGCAAATTCAGGAGGCATTCTAGACATAAAAGTACCATACATTATACAATCTATTGTAAATTTCATTTTACCATTGAGTTCAGAAGAATCATGTCCCCAACAGTCATAAATCTCTATGCTATTTTCCAGCTGTAACTATAACTAGAGCAAGAAGTTTGTTCTTAAGGTTTTTGATGTAAATTAAGGAATGTTACCAATTAAGAGAGAGAGGACTATGTCATCTTTACATCAACCACTTGTTTCAGGACATATTTGAAGGAGGTGGCATTCAAGAACCTCTTTAGAACTTTGCTTGAAATGTTTGATTATGAATGGATTACCACAGTAAGAAGACAAAGAAATTCAATTCAGATCTAATGTTCACTGGCAAGATTTAATTTCCAAAAAGACACAGAGGCTTCTCATTGAACAATGCCTGTGTTTAGCTCATCATACTGAGACAGTACTTGTGCCAGCACACTTAAGCCTTTCGAAGTTCCACTATTCATTACAACATACATCAACATTCTCCAATTCCTGCCAAGGTTCAGACAGAGCTCATTCAGTGTAAGCTGAATGTTAGGTCCAATCAAAGGAGTTCAGGAAAACATGAACAAGTGTTTTGTATGCAGAGCTCAGCTGTTGGCAGGGTGTGTTAATGTAGTACTGTTCCCAGTTAATTCCTCTCATTTAGAAAGCGGCTTTTGAACTAAACTGAGTTACCTCTCTCTTGAATTTCAATATCAACCAATATAAATGGGGGGAAAGTTTTTAATTATTGAATAAGAAAAAAGTTTTATTTTTTAAAATTAACTTTCCCTTTAACATTTTCCTTGCACAGGATAGCATGCAGACAAGGAAAAGTAAGATAACATCTGCCCCTTTTATTTTTTTAAAAGGAAATAAGAGAATCCAAGAAATCATCTTGAGGATTTAAAACTAAATTATGCATAGAGTAAGTCAAAGCATCCAAAAACATTGCTCTAATACAAAACAATTTTAAAAATTGCATTAAATATAACATGAGTCAACTGTAGTGAAAATACCCATCATTCATCAATAATGTACGTCCAGTAACATGCACCAAGAAAGTAACAGGCTGCTGAATGACAATGAGGAACTGTCAGAGGTAGCAACTACAGACTAGCAATTGCTAGTAATAACAATAAATAATAATTATTATTATTAGTATTAGTAGTAGTATTATAGACGTGCCAGTCATGCTTCCGGAGTAAAGGATGAGTTGAGTTTTATACTTAAAACACAGAGATTCCACCACTTGTTATGTATGATGAACAGAGTGGATCCTTCCCAAAACTAAAACACTTCGACACTTTGGGTACAGAATGAAATTTCTGAGAATTTTCAAGTAAAGGATTAATTAATTTATAAGTTAAAATTCTTTAAAAATGGATACTTAATAAAATTTAGCTCTTCGTGTCAGACCACTTTTTTGTGCCTAAAGAAGAGCTCAATGTGGCTCGAAAGCTTGTCTCTTTCACCAGCGGACGCTGGTTCAGTAAAAGATATGAACCCACACATTCACCTCACCATGCCAGCTGGCACATGTGTTCCAAGTCCTGCCCTTCACCTGGGCCGGGTGTCTCCTATCTGCTCCCTGGCAGCTGGGTCAATGTCATGTGCAGCGGCCACTCCAGCCCCTCCTCTGGGCTCCACTCTCACCTCCACTCCTTCCCCATGTACATGGATGGGGGGAGCAAAAACATAGCCAGGTCCCACTCTCGCCTCCAAGAGATAGTATGGGGGCAGACAACACTGGGGTGTGTGGAAACATACATCAGCCACCCACAATATTTCCATTGCAAGGATACAAGCCTCCCCGCCCCTCGGTTCCACTGCCCCTGCCTTTAAGTAATTGATATGCACACAATCTGAATGCCAGTTGAATGTAGTTTTTAATTTAGCAATAAAATTAATACATTAGTTTTATAAACATACTTTTATTTCATATATTATTGTGTATTATTTGTATTGAGAGCCTTAGTTATGGATCAGGACCCTGTTGTGTTAGGTGCTAGACAAACACAACAAAAAGATGGTCCCTAACTGTACAGCTGTGGGAGAAGGATTTTTATAACTGTACTATGAGAATTATTGTATGATTTGATTTCATCCTGCCAGTCACCCTTTCTGAAGAGCAGAAAGGAATGACCCTCTGGGATCATGGGATTCTGTTTCCCATACGCATTACAAATTGAGCCCTTTTAGTTCTTTGTTTTAAGGTTTAGTTAGTAAGAGACAGGATCTTGTATTGTGTCTATGTTAAGTAGATTAGAGGAACGTTGAAGGGCTGGGCCTCAATGTGAATTGTTTTGGTTATAAAATTTAGCAAGGTTTAATTTACAATGTCTTTTCGCTCAATATAAAATGCCGCTGTTTGCATTCTTAAAGGTCTCTGTAAAAGACTGTTTGTGTGAATGAGGAATGCATGCATCAGGAAAAGATAAGTTGTGAAGGCCATTGTTAACCAGATGGTCAAGAAAGGAGGAACGAAGACACTGATCAAGACTTATTGACAAAAGAGAACCATCAACACGCATCTATGATTGAGGAAGGGCAGATTGACGACCCTGAGGTGAAGGCTGGCACCCCTAAAGACAATTGATTAAATCAAATCCAGGACCGGATGATCCTCTCGGAGGTGATTTGGAATGTTAACACCAGAAGATAACATCGATTAAGGAGTAACCAGTCACAGACGGACACAGCAAAATCCATAGACTTCAACGAAATAAAAAAGACTATAAGAACAGGGTGCTTTGCCATGGGACTTTGGGTTCGTCTTGCCACACTCCAGGAGCATTGGATCGCGACTGACAGAGCCCGGCTCCCCTCTGTGACCAATCTGGCTGGCCACTAGATTGATTCAGACTCTGGACTGGTAACTATAAACATCGACTGGTGGGACTGTGTGCATGGTGTGTGTGTGTGTGTGTGACTGAAAAGCATATGCTAAGTGCTGTATTCTCAATAAATTCGGCGTTTTGCCTTCTCCCCTATAAAAGATCTCGTGTGCTTTGTATAGCATAATACAGCTCCCAGCACAGCAGGGTCCTGGTCTATGACTATAACCCGTAGCGGCTACAGTATGACAAATACATAATAAATTAAGTATAATACAAGAGACAAAAGATGGATAGAGCAAGGGAAAGCCAAGGAAACAATGAGACAATGTCTGTCAGCACAACAGGCAATGGTCTCAGCACAACAACAACCTAATCATTTTCAGGTTTTTCATAGGCATCACAGCAAAGGAGAGTTTTGAAAAGGGATTTGCAACTGGATAATGAGGTAGCGTTGTGGATATTTTTAAGGATAATTTGCCTTTGTGTTGGATTACTGACAATAAGGTATTAATAGTATAACTTTCCCAAAGTAAGCGTTACAAGGGCATAAAAAAGTACTTCAAGGAAACTTTTGATTATTAATAGAGATATATCTGTTAATAATATACTTCCAGTCAAATTGTACACGAACTAGGTGAACCAGAGTGCTTAGTGTTGTAAATGCCATAAACAATCAGGGAGCTGCATTAAATGAAGCGAAGTACCTCTTTTGACAGAGTCCTGAGCAACGCTCTGCCTGAAGGAACTGAGATTAATGTAATTTTATCAGAGGAACTTAAAAATGTGAGTGTGTCTCCTGAGTGGAGGGGGAAAAGATGGAGGAATGCCTAGAATAGAAAATCAGGAGGAAAGTGGTATTCCAGTGCAAATGTTTGAAGAAACATACTTCAATCTAGCTTTCTGATTTTAAGAAAAATAATTAATTGAGCACTGGTTGCAATCTATAAAGACAATCTGCAAAGACATAAATGAGAAGTAGCTGTAGGGGAGAAAGAGAGTGACTGTATACAGCAAGTAACACTCATACTTATTATTTTTGGCTTTTTGGCTTTTCCCTCCCCTAGACAATTTTTACATTGTCAAAGGGACAACAAGATAAAAACAGCTTGAACTTATACTAAAAATATAGGTAAGCAGCCAAGACAACTCCAATATTAACTTCAGAATCCAGAGTATCTAATCAGTACTATTAACATATATTGCTGAAAACAATTAACTACGCCAATTCCTTCCCCCAAACTGACAGAGCTACAATATCTGCAAAGGAAATACACTCCTCCCATCTTGTTCTCTCCTCTTTGTCCTTTTCCCATAGGTCATACCAAATACTGAACTATACAGAGCCCATTCTTGGAATACTACTAATTTAAAGAAATTTGCCCCAAACCTATTTTGTATTCCACGTAGCAGCCTGGAATGAACCTTTATGGCTTGAAATGAAGTTTATGATAGAGAAGCTGATATCTTAGGGCTAAAAGTGGCACTGTTTTTAATACAACAGGGATGGGTTGCATTTAGTTAAGGTTTAGTTCTGATTACGCTCTAGCCTACCTTTTAGATGCTCAGACCTCACTCAGATAAATTTATTTTGAACTAAAAGTTTTTCTATTTTGAGCCACAGCTGAAAAGTGATTTAAAATAAAATATTTTTTGAGTCTTCTAGTTATGAAAAATATTTCCCCCATATGTTCCAATCAGGATTTCTGCCCTTGGCTAGCTCAAAACAGTAGAAACCAGAATGTTCAAAGTTGACTTGTCTGTAGATCTCGTTAAGACTTAAAAATGCAATGTTAAGATTGAAAGATCAAAGTCTAGAAGACAGGAAATTTCAAAATTAAAGTTTGACTTTAACTCTGAGTATGATGCATGAATTTATACATTTTTTTCCATATTATGTCTTATATTATGCATTATATGTTAGTTATATTATATAAGGTAAACTCCTATTCGCATTATTCACTCATGTAATTCCACTCAGTGGGACTATTCATATATAAGAACAGCAGGATTTGGACAACATTGTATTATTTGATAAATAATAATGATATAAAGCCCATATTTTAAAGCATGAACACAAGCAAGCAGATATAAGAGTTTTCAACTGTAACCTTTGGAATTTCCTGACTTTTGAATATTTGATTTCTAAATCCTTAATATGCTATTAATGCTGCTTTCTTACTGAATACATATATTTTATATAATAGTAGTGATGGACTAACAAAAAGGCCAGCAACCCATTTCATCCAAACTAGACTATAAACATCCAAAACTCTTTGGGGATTGACATGACTACCTCAATCTGCTTTTTTAATTTGAAGGAAAATAATTGTGTACTAGTTTCAACTTATAAAAGCACTAGACAAGAGTAGGGTCAATAGGAAAGTACAAGAGGGTGCTAATCCTGACTGGAGACTCTGGGTGCTACATTTACAGTAAGGAGACACCACTTCAAAAAGAAATATGCATTATATATTCAAAATACAAATGTGTAATTCTCTATTACTATGGGTTTTTTTTTTTTAATTTTTAGTATCATTTGGCTATCAAATGATTGTTTTCTGGGGGAGGCAGCCACATCACTACTCACTATCATAGATGTGCTTTTAAACAAACAGCAAAGTTAATTCTTTACAAGTGAGCAATATATTTGACAAGGGAATTATATTCTTCCATTACATAGAATTTCACAGTCAATTTGAGTAGCCCAAATAAGTAATCAAAATTGATAGAACTGAGTCTATTTTATATGCTTAATCAAAATAGGAAGAGAAACAGGTCAATCATTTTCTTTGTACATCTTGAAATAAAAATGTGGCTAATAATGTGTATTCCGGATTCATTTAGATGTCTTGTAATGCCTATTGTGTGGTTTAATTAATGTGCTGACAAAATAAGATTTTATTATAATGATATGGCTTTTGCCCTGTCACCTGTTTTATAGCATGTTTGCGGGCCAATGTGTCTCCTGAAACAAGCATCCCAATCAGAATCTGGAGATCAAATCTTTTAAATTAAACTCTCAGACTCTCCTCTCATCACAGTCCACAATCTGCTTTTAGTCTTGCTGGTTTAGCGAGTGAGAGACTTGCATCTCCTGCACATAACAGTTTATAGGCCACAAGACTGGCCAACCATAAAGCATTCCATGAAACACAGGATCTTCTATTTGAAATGGGTGAGAAATCTTCATCTAGGAAATATGAAACAATTTACTAAAGGAGAACAATCCATTTATATTAAAACAACAACAAGTCCAGTGGGATCTTAAAGACTAACAGATTTATTTGGGCACAAGCTTTTGTGGGTTAAAACTCCACTTCTTCCATGCATCTGAAGAAGTGGGTTTTTTAACCCACGAAAGCTTATGCCCAAATATATCTGTTAGTCTTTAAGGTGCCACCGGACTCCTCGTTGTTTTTGTGGATACTGACTAACACGGCAAACCCTCTGACATTTGTATTAAACTAATCTCTAATACAGATGATCACATTACATTATTCTTGAACAAAACTGTTCGGGAAAACATAGGTTTAGCTAAAATGTGGAGGGTCATTATGACAAATTGCTACAAATGCAGGACTACAAGCAGCTAATCAAAGAAGATATGGTTTATTGCTCACAGCACTTGGAGGCTGGGGAGAAGGATGCAGCGGCTTCAAACTGGTCTGGGACCATGAGACAATGGATAACTGATCTCCTTCAGCACAAGAAAGGGAAGATGCTTTTGGGAAATCAAAGAAAAGATGTTTTCCTATAAAGGACTAAGATCCTCCCTGGCAAACAGAAACTTCATTGTCATACTCCTGCCTGGGGAAATATGAGAGAAGCCGGCTGAATGTGTCTGAGAAAGAATTTTCTAAGATACATAGTTTAATTTTTCTTAACCAATATGCTGTGTACCTAAGTTTAGATCATGCATAGCTATGCTTTTCGTATTGCATTTGCCTATGTTTACATCATTCTGTTTACATCGTAACTGTTTACCATTTTCTCTTTGATTTTCCATCCAATGACAAGTAACTACTCCCACCCCAAACACATGGAATGGTTGTGTAGAGATCTAGCGGGTATAAACTTTGGATTTATCTACACACTAACGGGAAGTGAAATTACTTAACTTGGGTCTTCATTCACACCCTTTGCTATTTTGGTAAAACCTGAGTATGGATCATCTTAATCCAAAATAAGAGGAAATCATTCAGATTTGCTCTGAAATAACAAAATGATTTAAAACCAGAGAGTTAGTTATTTCACTTCCAGTGGCTGTGTAGACAAGTCCTCTGTCAGGCACTTCAGAAAGATGCACACTGTCCTCTGACTCTAAGGGAGGCAGAAGCAGAAATGAGGGAATGGGCTTGAAGACTCAACTTAAAATGGACTGTGATACCCACAAAAGATGCTGCAAGGAAGCTGGCTATAATCACTGTGGCAGTGGGAGAGAACTAATAAACAGGAAGGGTGAAAATCCTGGTTTCATATATTGGTCTCAAATATTTGGCAAGCAAAATTAAAAAATGCAGTTCTAATGTGGATGACATTTTAGTAGATCTTCTAAAAAGTGATCATAACCATTTTGGGCTACAGTGGCCTATTTTCTCATGGTAGCTATAGTGTTATTACTACAAATGCATGAAGAGACTATTCATTCTAGCATCAGGTCTCTTCTAACTGTAACAAGGTCAGAACATCTTTGCAACAGGTGCTAGCCTGACCCTTTTTTAACAGACCCTGCTGAGCAGCAAAAACTGCTTGAAATTCTGCAATCACTTTTCTTTCTGTTCCAGAATGACCCTTTTTTGCACTAGAGTGAACCAGTGAATTCATACATATTAACAACTAGCTGCAGATACTACTTTTCAAAACAAGAAAAAACAAGTAAACGGGGGTTAAAAATTCAACACTTAATTGAAGAACACCTTAGCGGAAAACTGTTTGAAGTGAAAATTAAAAAACATGATAAAGCTTTGACACCCTTGTTTATTGATTCCATTTAAAAGGATCTAGTAAAAGTATTTTTAGAATAGCTTCAAAGGGGCCTATCACTGTCTTAAGCAATTAATATAACACTGATGAAAGTACAAAACCAAAATTCACTTAATTTTTATACAACTGTATGACCTTACTCTCCACTATAAGCTACAGGACTCATTTAAACTAAAATATTAATATTTTATATTAAATAAATTAGAAGTATTTGTAAATAGCGGTGCTAAGCAATGCCTGGTTTTTCAGCTATAAAACCACTTCAGAGTAGATTGTTTCTTACTGATTTAATTTATTTCAAAAATATATTTTACATGACATAAATATTAACGTGGTAGATTATTTACAACCAAAAAATTGTTAAAGTAAATCTGGAAACTCTGATAGCAAACCTTCTCTATATATGAAAAAAACCTCACCTGAAGACATTTAGGGTTAGATTCACAAAGAAATTTAGGAGGAGAAGGCGTTCCCTTATAACTTTTCGCCCAGTGGTACTCCCCTGGCACATTGGAGACCACCAGTTCAACTCCCCCCTCCACCTGAGGGAGAGAAGAGATTTGAACTGGGATCTGCTACCTCTCAGGGGACTGATGTAGCCACTGGGATATAGGATATTGTTATGGGGGATTCCCTCAGTCTCTCTTGTTGAAGCTGTTGCACTGTGGATAAATAAATAAAAATTCATTGGAGACAGGGCCCTGGACCCTGGGTCTCCCATTTCTTAGGTGAGTGCTTTACCACACTGCAGAATCATTCTCATGCATGCTTGATTGCTTGCTTGCTCACACTCCCTCTCTCTCCCAGTGATTCTTTCATTATTTATCCACAGTGCAATGGCTTCAAAACTGGGTGAGTACCCTATCTAACCACTATCCTAAAGCAGCCTTTCACTCCCTTCCCCCCATTTTGTGTAAGCTTGTCTACATGGGCGCCATCCGGTAGGTGAGATCTGAGCATGCTTACTGGATTGGGCCCCACAGGTGAGTTAGGAGGAACACCTATTTTCCCAGGGTCCATGCCTCAGTCTGGAGGTTAGACATCTGGACACCTGATACGGGGCTGCAATGTGCTTGTGAGAGGCACAAAAATAGCTGCCTAGGGAGCTTTTACTGAAAAATTTAGGCGCTGAGCAAGTTTAGGTGCCAAAAGGGTTTGTGGGCAGCAAAGCAAGGCCTGATTCTGGCAATTAGGTGCCTAGGTCCTTTTATAAATTCTTTATACCCACCCCAACTTTGTGGATCTGAATTTTACTTTGGCAAAAAATCTATAGCCTATGAACTTTGCACCTATTAATTTTGCTGATTGGGTGCTGCTACACTCAGAACACAATACTGGCATGGTGAAATCATCTAGCTGCACACTGAACATTCCAAAAAATCTTTTATACCCGATTTAGGCAAGAGATTAGAATAATTTCTTTCATATCTACTGCACAATCAGAAATGTCTCCAGAGTTCAAGCTCACCTGGTAAAAAGGTGAAAAATAAGTCTACTATATTTCAATGGTAAAGAACTCAGCCTCCCTGCACTTTTCTTTTAATTGTCCTCCCGATCTCCCCGCAACAACCTAACAGGCCTAACCAGCAGAAATTCAGCACAACTTGGAAAGCTATGCATTCTAGCCATGCTGAAGGTCAAACTAACCAGAACAGATGATTTGCTGCAAACAACAAATCTATGTATGTGCCATTGAGTTACACAGTTCTCCAGGGAAAGAAAAGAGGCAGTACTGTATGAAGATGAAATCAGCACTGCATGGAACTTTGGAGGCTGAACAGCCTAGGACAGTGGTTTTCAAAAGTTTTTTCTGGTGACCCAGTTGAAGAAAATTGTTGATGCCCGTCACCCAACGGAGCTGGGGATGAGGGGTTTGCGGTGTGGAAGGGGGCTCAGGGCTGGGGCAGAGAGTTGGGGTGTGGGGTGGGGCCGGGAATGAGGGGTTCAGGGTGTGGGAGGGGGCTCTGGGCTGGGGCAGGGTGTCGGAGTGCTGGAAGGGCGTCAGGGCTCTGGGATGGGGCCAGGGATGAGGAATTTGGGGTGCAGGAGGGGGATCTGGGTTTGGGGGGGCTCAGGGCTGGACAGGGGATTGGGGTGAGCAGTTGGGGCACGGGTTTATCTCTGGCGGCTCCTGGTCAGCAGCGCAGCCGGGGTGCAGAGACAGGCTTCCCACTTGTCCTGGCACTGCGGACCTCGCTGCACCCCAGAAGCAGCCAGCAGCAAGTCCAGCTCCTAGGTGGAGGCACGCAAGCAGCTCCATGTGGCTCTCGCCCACAGGCACTGCCCCCCCAGCTCCCATTGGCTGGGAGTGCGGAGCTGGTGCTCAGAGCCCCATGGCCCCCCTGCCTAGGAGCTGGATCTGCTGCTTGCCGCTTCCAGTGCGCAGCGTGGTGTCAGAACAGGTAGGGACTACTAGTTTTTACTGGCTGGTCGCCAGGGTCCCTGGGTGCTGAGCAAGGCAACCCAGTGCCTGGGTCACGACCCGAGGTTTGAAAACCACTGGCCTAGGAAACTCAAAGCATTGCTAAGGGTGAGCAGCCAAAAAGATCATTTTGGCTTGTGTATAATTAGCCCCAAATTGGATAAATTCTGGGTTGGATAGTTAACATATGCCACTGTCTACTACATATTAGAATGATTTAGGGCAACCTTCTATGGACACAATTCATGTAAAACAAAGGCATACAATATTTTTGAACTCTATAATTAAAATATATTTAGTGAGCAAAAACTTTGGGTTCCTAATTATGTAATTAAATCTCTTAGATTAAGATTTCAAATGGAAAAATGCAGAACTGCTAAAAATGAAATATCAAGAAATGCATTTTTGTTTCCTCCTCATTTCAACAATATATGATAAGAGAATATGCTGCTTTCATCAGCTATGATTACCAGTTAATGTAATTACAAAACAAGTTCTTCCCCTTAGCTATACACGACTCTTTTTCTGCAGAATTTGTATTGAGTACGAAAAGCAACCTTCTGCACAAAGTAATGCCAAATGTGAAGGCCACTATATTGACTTTCTGATTGTTTGTACTGTAATAAATACTCAAGGATAAATGTAACAGAAGAGTTGGCACTTCATGATGTGGTTACAAATTCATGATTTTTTGCCTATATCAACTCTAAGGAACTGCACAATTGCCTATTGATTTATTGTGCACAGTAACCTTTACAATTTGCTTACGCTTAAAACTACTTTTGATTTGTCAGTGATCAGTCAATCCCACTCATTATGTTCCCAATAAGTAAGAGTCTTTGGTTTTAAAATTATTATAAATTTTTCATAACATCATATATTTTAATTGAGATTTACTGTTATGGACACACAATTATACATATATCACTAAATGGCTGATTGAAGCAAATCAGGCAAGAAAATAATTGTATACAGGAAAAAAGGTGTTGTATATTCAGAAACCTAGCAATTTTAGTACATGCTGAAGTATGATAGTATGACCTTTATGTTATCGTCACATGTAGATTTTGTTCCTTGGAATATACAAATTTAGAAAGGCATCTTGTATGCAATAATGTATACTGATACCAAACACTGTATACATGCACAAACACAACCTTATATCTGTTGTAAATTTATCTAGATTTATTGAGCCCAAATATGGACTGATGTACCAACATTGGATGAAGTGAAGTGTGCCATCTCTAAACTTAAAAATGGATGCGCAGCCGGTGCTGATGGCATCCCCACAGAGCTGCTAAAATGTGCTATTGATTCTGTAGCAGAATCACTTCTGGCCATCCTTTCGTCTGTGGAGAACTGGAACCCTGCCAATTGCCTGGAAGGACGGTATTGTGATCTCACTCAATAAGGGCAAGGGACCGTGCAGCGAATGTAAGAGCGACAGGCCGATCACCTTGCTCTACGTTCCAGGGAAGGTGTTTGTGCATGTTTTGCTGGCACGCCTAGAGCCTTTGCTACATCGGAAGTGTCGTCCCCAACAGTCAGGCTTTACGAGGAACAGGTCCACATTAGATGCCATTTTGGCCCTTCTCTTGTTGTCAGAGATACATTGCGAGTTCAGGAAGCCCCTGCACGTAGTGTATGTTGATCTTAAGGCTGCATTTGATTAAGTAGACGGTGTCGCATTATGGAAGGCCTTAATGGATGAAGGTGTCCTACCACTCTGCTGGACTTGATTAGAGAGCTGCATAATGGAACCACTGTCTGTGTCCGTCTGGGGAACCGGATGTCAGAGCCTTTTAAATCAGTATCTGGTGTTAGGGTTGCGTTCTGGCCCCTGCACTCTTTCGTCGGGAAATGGATTTCATACTGCAGCATTCCATCAGGTCCATAGGAATTGAGATCAGTGATCTCTTACTCACAGACCTTGACCACGCTGATGACGTTGTTCTTTTAGTACGGAGCCCCAACATGTTTTGTGAGGCACTCCAGCAGATGGAGGAGGAGTCAGCTAAAATTGGTCTCCATGTTTCATGGTCAAAGACAAAACTGCAAAATTTGAACCAGGTCCACCTGTGACTCCAACCTCTTTGAGCAATGAAACCATTAAGTCAGTTTCCAGCTTTTACTATCTGGGTTCTATACTTACCATCTCCTTCAATTCTCACACGGAGGTTTCCCATTAGATTGGCATCGCAGCATCTGCCATGGGCCATTTACAACAGACATGGAATCAACATCATCTTAGTATGACAACCAAGTTCAGGATTTATTCGAGCTGTATCCTTCCCATACTGTTGTACGGCTGCGAAACATGGACACTACGCTGCGCAGACTAGATAAAGCTGGAGGTGTTACACACAAAATGTCAATGTCATATACTGGGCATAAAGTGGAATGACTTCATCTGTAATGTAGATGTTTATGGTCGTTTGGGTCTACAGACTACAGGGGCCATTGTCCACAGGAGGGGCCTTATGCTTTTCGGACATGTCGCAGGGATGCCACAAGACATTCCAGCAAACTCCATTCTCCGGGTGGCTTGTAACATCTGGGATAAAATTCCACCAACCGAGGGGTGGAGGTGGCCCAAAGGCAGACCCCTTATTACATGGGTTCATCAAGTCTGTTCCGATGTTGGACTCCCAGGCCGTCAAGTCTTTGCGGCTGTGCAGGAATGGACCAAATGGTGAACGATCGCTACGGCCAAGTGTCTGGCTAAGCTTTGAAGAAGAAGAAGAAATATGGACTACTGAAAGACCACTGATTGCTAATCCTATGGACGGAGCTATTCACAGTTAAACAGATTACACATGTGGTAGGTAGCAGAGAGGGCACAGGGAGCTGCTTCTACCTATGTACAGGCCCTAGCCTCCACCCCATACCTACTGTCAAGTGTGAGGAGAACAGCAGTGGGGAGTCTTTTTATAGGTCTTTTACATCTTTTGTGCAGGTACAGTAAATGCTGCTGTGGATCAAATTGCCTTCTGGGCTCCTGGTTACCTTATGCCTTATACAGCTATAGCATACCATCCTTATTGCTCACATGCTCTCTTCTCCCTCCCCATTTCTTCAATGTTACACTGGCTCTCAAAGCTATAATTTAGCTCAGTAATTACGGATGAAATTATTTACCATTGTGTTGTGATGGGTTTCAATTTATAAATCAATGTTCAACATTCAATCTCTTCCAGATTGAATTTCAGACAGAGAATCCACAGAAGCAGGACAAGATAATCGTGGTTGTTTACACATTTGGGTTATACAACTCATTTTTCTTCTTAATAGATTCATTGTAGGAAATAAACATATTCTAAACTTAAAACTTTGTATACAGTTATTCCTGCTATTTTCTACGAAGTAACTGAAACATGTAAATGGCAAGTATCTTTTAGTATTCAGACTTAAGAGTCCAGTTATTCTAAACTGATTTCCTTTTTGTAGTTTCTCAGTAGCGCCATGAAAGAACCATGCATCCACTGTGTGCCAGACAACTAGCAACAGCCATCTGTTACAATGTAAACTTAAAATCTATACCCATCTTCACCAAGTTAAATAATAGCACAAAGTTGGAAGAGAACTAAACATTCCTGGTGACATTTATATTGCAATATTAATAAGAATAACATTGAGATTTCAGTGCTGGAAAGCAAACTGGGACACCTCCATCTAGAAGAAAAGTGTTAAAGCAGCTTCTGTTGATCGAATGTTTAAAATGTTTTTCTCTACCATCCACCTAAATACAGAGCTGCAGCTGCCATTGATACCCAAGAGCTGCCGATTAGCCCATTATATTGTTTTATATCTGAACATTCTATATATAAAACCTTAATTGTATCATAATATCCAAATTCACCACTTAATGTTGTATCATTCTGCCCTATAACTGTTTAATCTATTTACATTAGCTCTATTTACTTTCCTTTTGTTCCATCTTACTCCTTAAATGATATATTGTGTATTGTCATGATTCAAATTGAAAAACAAATAGAGATGAATCTTGGAATTCACTTAAAGCTATAGTAATCTCAAGGTCAAGGTACTGTGCTACATGCCTATGGGGGAACATTCAAAGAAGACAATCCCAAATTTTGATTATGGACAACTGATGAGCCACAGACCACTAGCTGGTGGTCCAGAGCTAACTGTTACATGGTGCTAACTTTACTTCTTTACTTATTTTTCCTTCCCCATTCATAAAATTTAACTCTCTGGCTTTGTATAACATGGTTTCTTATGTTTTTTAGCATGTCCATTCCTCATTTATATCATACTGTCTTTTCCATTACATCATTCCCTCTCAAGTCAGCATGGGACAAATTTTAAGAAGTGATCAAGGAAAAATGCATGCAAATCTCAGTTTGTGCTTGTGTCTCAGGGGTTTCACTTGGACACACTTTTAATATTGTAGTCCTAAATCCCCTCAGTCCATTCTATCCCTTATTAACTTCTGTCACAATTTTGTTTTTTAAAATACCCCTTTTCATGCTGTGCATGTATTTTACTGCATATACATATTATTTTATATATAGTATTTGTGCTATAAAGCTGGATGATCCCCTTTATAGTAAAAACAAGGAGCAAGAAATTAGCCAAGAAATTAGCTACATACATATTGTACCTCCAACTCATGAGGAAAATGACAGCTTTGTAATAAACAGAATGTCAAGGTTCCTCCCCCACTCTGAACTCTAGGGTACAGATGTGGGGACCTGCATGAAAAACCTCCTAAGCTTATCTTTACCAGCTTAGGTCAAAACTTCCCCAAGGTACAAAATATTCCACCCTTTTGTCCTTGGATTGGCCGCTACCACCACCAAACAAATACTGGTTACTGGGGAAGAGCTGTTTGGACACGTCTTTCCCCCCAAAATACTTCCCAAAACCTTGCACCCCACTTCCTGGACAAGGTTTGGTAAAAAGCCTCACCAATTTGCCTAGGTGACTACAGACCCAGACCCTTGGATCTTAAGAACAATGAACAATCCTTCCAACACTTGCACCCCCCCTTTCCAGGGAAATGTTGGATAAAAAGCCTCACCAATTTGCATAGGTGACCACAGACCCAAACCCTTGGATCTGAGAACAATGAAAAAGCATTCAGTTTTCTTACAAAAAGACTTTAAATAGAAATAGAAGTAAATAGAAATAAAAAAAAATCCCCCCTATAAAGTCAGGATGGTAGATACCTTACAGGGTAATTAGATTCAAAACATAGAGAACCCCTCTAGGCAAAAACCTTAAGTTACAAAAAAGATACACAGACAGAAATAGTTATTCTATTCAGCACAATTCTTTTCTCAGCCATTTAAAGAAATCATAATCTAACACATACCTAGCTAGATTACTTACTAAAAGTTCTAAGGCTTCATTCCTGGTCTATCTCCGGCAAAGACAAAATATAGACAGACACACATACCCCTTTGTTTCTCTCCCTCCTCCCAGCTTTTGAAAGTATCTTGTCTCCTCATTGGTCATTTTGGTCAGGTGCCAGCGAGGTTACCTTTAGCTTCTTAACCCTTTACAGGTGAGAGGAGATTTCCTCTGGCCAGGAGGGATTTTAAAGGGGTTTACCCTTCCCTTTATATTTATGACACAGAAGTTGATGTGAGTAGAAAAATGAACTGTAGGTCACAAAACTGTGAACACTGTGCTGAGAATGATGCAAAGCCTGCACTATTACCTAGAGGATTGCATTAGTAGTAGCGGGAATATCATACAGAATATGCAGTGAGACAGATCTGTCATAGACATGGTGTCCCACATTCAAGTACATAAATTTGAATACCAAATGGTGAACACCCCAATGCGTTCGGGTTCCATGAGCACACTGGAAATGCATATAATAAATAGGTTTCAGAGTAACAGCCGTGTTAGTCTGTATTCGTAAAAAGAAAAAAGAAAAGGAGTACTTGTGGCACCTTAGAGACTAACCAGTTTATTTGAGCATGAGCTTTCGTGAGCTACAGCTCACTTCATCGGATGCATAGCATATCGTGGAAACTGCAGAAGACATTATATACACACAGAGACCATGAAACAAAACTTCCTCCCACCCCACTGTCCTGCTGCTAACAGCTTATCTAAAGTGATCATCAAGGAAGGCCATTTCCAGCACAAATCCAGGTTTTCTCACCCTTCCCCCCCCCCACACACACACAGACACACATACAAACTCACTCTCCTGCTGGTAATAGCCCATCCCTCTTTGAAACCTCTCTTTATAATGCGCATGATAATCAAGGTGGGTCATTTCCAGCACTAATCCAGGTTTTCTCACTACCCCCCCCACACACACACCCCCCTCCAAAAACCACACACACAAACTCACTCTCCTGCTGGCAATAGCTCATCTTACAATGTGCACAGCAATAATCCAAGTTTAACCAGAACGTCTTGGGGGGGGGTTTGTAGGAAAAAAACAAGGGGAGATAGGCTACCTGGTTAAACTTGGATTATTGCTGTTGGAATATTGGATTATTCCATGCCATGTTTATTCCAAACTGGCAAACTGAATGCAGCATTATTCCGTATCTCAGAAAAAAACGGTAGGAAATAAAATGGTGTGCATTATTCCTGGATATTATTCACTTCATAATAATTTATTCCTTCATCATCATCCTTTTATTCTTAAAGACCCCTCCTCTAATCAGATGCTTTTAGTGCTGTGCAGAACAGCAGGAACATTTAAACTACAATAAAATAATTATAATAAAAACTACTCATTAAAATTCAAAGCTAATTCAATGAATTTGAAAGGGTCCATTACAGGAAAAAAGGGGAAATAAAGGAGGGAAATCACTGAGGGGGAGCCAAAAAAAACCAACCACTAGAAGCAACAGTTATACAAGATCACAAAGGCATCCATAAAAGATTCCTGTGTGAATTGATGTAGCTACTATAACGGTGGGGTATCTGGCTTCTAAGGAGGACAAGGAGAGGGCTCCCTAAAGAGGAGTGTCCCATCTGAACAATAGCAAGAAACTCAGAGACACGGGATTTGTGTTCCTAGAACAATGGGTAATTACATTTTCCTGATGGCTGGACTTAAGAGTAAGGAGATTTTTCTAAGCATATGGGAAACAAGAATAGAAAAATCCTCACGTGGAGAAAAGAACTACTTTCCTTATACCATTCTGCACACCCAATCAGGGCCCCATATCACAAGCCTAGCCTCTGTGGTCACTATGAAGTAGTCAGGTTTCAGCAGAGAGATCCATTTTAACAGGCACCACTAACCATCAGGATAGGGAACCTTTCACTGAAAGCTAATGTTTCAGGTGCATGGACTATGGAGAGGATCGGTCTGGAAGGTCTAGAATCTTTACGTAATAGACTCTGGGTGACTATCAAGAGGGTCCACTGGTCAAAGCACCACCACTAATTAAGAAACGTGATACGTCTGCCTCTTTTCCCCACAGTTTCTCAGTGGGGATGATTAATAGAACTGTGTTTTCCCAACTCTCCCTTGAGTAAAGTTGGAATGAAACAACAAATTCCCTTGATAATTTCTCCACTATCAGTCCCTAAGTGATCCATTATAGAAGGAAAGTCAAAAATCAGTATGGACTTACTATATATATGGACAAGAAGAATTAGAGGACTTAAGTGTCTCCTAAGAAGATACATACCACCTCTGATTTCTGTAATGTCTCTAACAGCCTGATCCAAAGCCCACTGAAGTCCCAGAAAAAATCCCATTTTCTTCAATGGGAGTTTGATCAGGCCCTTGGTATCTGGTCTAAGGATCTTTCAAAAAGTAACCATCATAATGTGCAAGGACCATGATCCAGAATTTTGCAGAATTCTTTCCTCCTGTACATGAATGTCACTATGGTGGTGCTTGCTACTGTAAGACATTTTTAAACAGTCTTGAGATGTATCATGGAGATAAGAGGACACGAGATTAGAGAGTCCTGACATATATAATAGGACTGAGACACAGCCCTGTTAGAGGAAGACAGAAATTCTTCCAACCATGCCATAATGAGCATGTCAGCCACAAACTCGTAAGATCTCTTAAGGGACACACCAATTTTATTTCAAGGGGATCTTGAGGGTTGTAGCTCCTTCAAGAGAGATACAAAGCAATCAAGGAGACACAGGGCAGGACCAATAGTCATGCAAATTAAGTGATGCAACTCTCTACCACTCACATCACAGCAATGAGCCAACAATTCCAAACTGGCGTATCAGGGCTACAGAAAGAAATTAGGTAGGAAAATGCTTTCAGAAACATATCACATTAATGAGTTATATGGGCATTCCCATCAGAGCTGGATTTTCCATAAACTTACATTAATTTTCTTAAAAGAAAAACTCAAATGACTCTTACACCGCTTTCCATGATAAGTAGAGGCTTAGTCTATGATTTTTAGTCAAAGTTTTCCTTTCCTCCTGTGTGCCAGTTAACTGCTGCCTTCCAATATAGAGATGACTGCATGTCAGTGATGTTGCATATATCTAAATATTTGTGAAGTATTTATAGATCTTCTAGTATAAAAACTACTATAAAATATTACTATTCGAAATCTAATACCAATGCATGGGGAAAAAAATTTCTATGAACTGTTTCATTTCCCTGTAAAATACCAGAATTCCTGTAATGTGGATTTAGGACCCCCACTACATGAATTTTGTGGAAAATAACAATCATTATGACTTAATTTAAAACTTTCAAGAAGCTGTTAACCTCTGTGGACTCCTAAAGCAGGAATTAAGCCCAGATAGATGTTTATGTACTCTACATTTAAATACTATGACACTTCCAAAGAATGCTATTTCAGGAATGTTAAAAGTTTATCTGCCAAATTTCAAGGGAGAATCATGTGTTAATGACATTTTTTTAAATCTATAATCTCTTCACAAGAGGCTCATTACCTTCATCCCTAAAATGCGAAGACAGGGCTAATTCACTCACTCTTCTCGAGTTTATTATCCATTGCTTCACATCTATCAGAAAGCTCACACAGCAAAAATATGCTTATTTACTCACAAACAGCGCTGGTATTTCTCTAGTTTATCATTTTTAACAGGAGATGCTTTCTACCTAAAATCTGCAGAGTCATACTGTTATGGTCTGTTAGCCTAACTAGTTTATGGCTTAATGGTAAAATATTGTTTTACAAGATCAACAGTGTTGTGAAATAAATGAAAAGTTAAAGGGTTAATGTCACATTGAGTGTAGTTGCCATCTTATTATAACTTGCCCTGCGGCAAGTAGTACTCTAAGATTATATATATATATATTTATTTATTTATTTAAAAATCTTCTGATGGCTGTACCTAGCTCATAAAATTTCATATGCATTAGGAGACTACACAGCATAGATGAAAATTATGTGAAGTTCTGTACCACAGTTTTATTTCTGGGCATCTTTAAAATTTAATGTGATGTTGATCTCTCTTATCACTTGTTAAAGAAAGTTAAAGGGGAACACTTTAGTATGCAGCTGATGATGATACCAATTATGAGGTTCAGCATGTAAAGCCACACATTCAGAAAAACAACTTCTAAAAAATCATAAGTGCTTTAAGGGGCTAAAATCATCAGGATTATTTTAACAAAGAAGCAACATCAAACAATGCCAAACCATTTCGAGGAGCATTATTACATTTATGTTTGATTAATATTTGAAAATTCAAATCTCTTCAGAAGGTGATTTAAACAATACACTTTTCTAATCTGATATTTAACAAGATATCGTTAGTTGCTTTTAAGAGTTTTTCCGAAAGGATTACGTCACATGGCTTTACCATAAAACTCAAAACTAACTCTAAAACCCCATTTTTTTTGTACAGGGAAGGATTATTCTTCTTAATGCAAGCTATGAATCTTGCTACAAGAAAAAACTAGAATCATGAACTGGATTCTTATCCATTTAGGATTCACTCATTCGTTGGGATTTACTAACATAGACTTCTGCATCCAGGCAGAGTTCCATTGCTTTCAATGGGTCTCCCCACAGTTACAGGCATCCTTGCTAGAGGAATCTGATGCATCACTAATGCTTAACTGTAGCAGTGCAACTGATCTGGTATTAGGAAACTGCCTAACTCTTCTGACTTTGAGTATGAGCAATTTAAGAGCCTAATGCCGCAACCACTTATGTATGTACTTAAGTAGTATTTGCAGGTTTAGACCCTAAAATAGCCCTGGAAAGAAACAGATTGGAGGTTGGCCACAAAGACTGACATCCTTTGGATTGTCCTTCACATTACCAGACTGTAACAATTACAAATGCAATCAAACTATCCGACTGCCATTTAGACATGATTTTCTTGGAAACATGTTTAGTAGAACCTGTTACTTGTTCCAACAGAAACAAAATATTGAATTGACTCATATTTTTTCATTAAATTTTTCCCCTCTCCAATCATCTCAGGATGTATACACACACACACACACACACTCTACTACAATATAAGGGCAGAAAGAGAACCTTCATTTGTTTATCATAATTCAGTGCATATGCAAAAGGATTCCAGGGGCAGAGGTTCAAGAGTGGTTTTTTATCAGTGTTAATTATTAATTATTATTATTATTATTTGTCAGCCTGCAGTTCCAGATCTCCAGTTTTCAATTACCCCTTCATTCTACACTTTATTTCCCTCTTTCAGATGCCTTTCCTCCTTTGCGCCCCTTCAGAATACATACCATCGTAGAGATCAGTTTGGCTGGAAAAGCAAAGCATCTGCCTCTTCCAAAACTAACCATAATGCCATCTCAAGACAGGGACATTGGGGTTCTGAGCTGAGGTATAATATCATGGTTTATCACCTGATAAAGTAGTCTGTAATTTCTCTCTACCTCCACTCTGGAAGTGAGAATCCAAAAATTAGGTTCTAGGAATATGAAGAAATACCATCCAGGTATAGTTTTATCTGCATTTCTATTTGAAGTGATTGGTTTAAATGTAACATTAGTTTAATTCCCCACCATCACCCCCGAGGATATTTTATTAGTTGATCTCATGCTCTCTTACTGAGAACAGAAAGCTAGAGATTGGTGCTCTTTGTTTCAGGGGTTCAATTAACCATCACTTTAAACCCTTCTAAAATTACAAATCCATGAACTCTGATGACCTAGAATTCTGATTGGCTAAAGCAAAGCTGTTGTAATGATTTTAATATTTATACTCAGTCTTGCTGTTACAAAACCAGCATGGATGGTTCACCATAGATATAGATTATAACTACTTTCAATTAGTTCCATTTCCTATAAGTTGGTCTCAGAGAGAAAAATAAAAACTCATAAGTGAAAATATAAGTTTCACTGAGTTGGCATCTTACCTAGCTCTTCTATGTTGAATACACCTCAGATCAAATACTTTGGGATTCAGCAATACTTTTTAATATGTGCACAATTTATCCTTTGATACCTACAGCACAATTCCTAGAAACAATGTTTCAAATAGAAATGTCACAGGACTTTAATTGAAAATAATGTTAAATTATTGTGACATAAGCAATTAAATCAATTTATTGAAGATTAGCTATTGCTGACAGTTTCCAATACTTTAATTTTGCTTACCAAAAAAGTATTAATCATAAATACATAGGATCTAAACTACAGCATTGTTAAATGTGTTCACAAAGATAAGTATAATTAATAGGGTGACCAGATGTCCCGATTTTATAGGGACAGTCCTGATATTTGGGGCTTTTTCTTATATAGGCTCCTATTACCCCTTGCCCCCATCCCAGTTTTTCACATTTGCTGTCTGGTCACCCTAATCATTAATAAATTACTGCTAATACTGTATCAAAGAGAAGATATCATCCCTATGCTGTGCTGACTCACACTTCTTTATGAGATAGTTTTTGAACTATGCAGACAAAAATCCCAACTGTGTTAACTAACCCAAGGAACTATGCTACTTCCAACTTCTGCAAACATGTGGTACTAAACAATCTCATTTACAGGGAATACATACATACATACAAAAAAGCATACAAAAATCAAATAAAACTAGCACAGCCTCCAAATAAAACATCACACCCAATGAAACTGCTCCAAAACTCTCTTCAAATTTCAAAGCAGACTGCAAAGAGTTACAAAGGGATCTCACTAAACTGAGTGACAGGGAAACAAAACAGCACATGAAATTCAATGTTGATAAATGCAAAGTAATGCACCCTGGAAAACATAATCCCAACTATACATATAAAATGATGGGCTCTAAATTAGCTGTTACAACTCAAGAAAGAGATTTTGGAGTCATTGTGGATAGTTCTCTGTAAACATCCACTCAATGCACAACGGCAGTCAAAAATGTTAATAGAATGTTAGGAACCATTAGGAAAAGACATAAAACATCATACTGCCACGATGTAAATCCACAGTATACCCACACTTTGAATACTGTGTGCAGTTCTGGTCACCACATCTCAAAAAAGATATATTAGAAATGGGAAAGGTTCAAAGAGGGGCAACAAAAATGATTAAGGGTATGGGACAGCTTCCACATGAGGAGAGATTAAAAAGACTGGTACTGTTCCGTTTAAAAAAAGAGGACTAAGGGGAGATATGATAGAGCTCTATAAAACCATGAATGGTGTGGAGGAAGTGTTCTATAACCCTTCACATAACACAAGAACCAGAGCTCACCCAATGAAATTAATAGGCAGCAGGTTTAAAACAAACAAAAAGAAGTACTTCTTCACACAATGCACAGACACACCCCTGGAACCCCGTCCTGGGATATTCTATCTACTACCCAATATCCATAAACCTGGAAATCCTGGGCGCCCCATCATCTCAGGCATTGGCACCCTGACAGCAGGATTGTCTGGCTATGTAGACTCCCTCCTCAGGCCCTACGCTACCAGCACTCCCAGCTACCTTCGAGACACCACTGACTTCCTGAGGAAACTACAATCCATCGGTGATCTTCCTGATAACACCATCCTGGCCACTATGGATGTAGAAGCCCTCTACACCAACATTCCACACAAAGATGGACTACAAGCCATCAAGAACACTATCCCCGATAATGTCACAGCTAACCTGGTGGCTGAACTTTGTGACTTTGTCCTTACCCATAACTATTTTACATTTGGGGACCATGTATACCTTCAGATCAGCGGCACTGCTATGGGTACCCGCATGGCCCCACAGTATGCCAACATTTTTATGGCTGACTTAGAACAACGCTTCCTCAGCTCTCGTCCCCTAAAGCCCCTACTCTACTTGCGCTATATTGATGACATCTTCATCATCTGGACCCATGGAAAAGAAGCCCTTGAGGAATTCCACCATGATTTTAACAATTTCCATCCCACCATCAACCTCAGCCTGGTCCAGTCCACACAAGAGATCCACTTCCTCGACACTACAGTGCTAATAAACGATGGTCACACAAACACCACCCTATATCCGGAAACCTACTGACCGCTATTCCTACCTACATGCCTCCAGCTTTCACCCTGACCATACCACACGATCCATCGTCTACAGCCAAGCTCTGCGATACAACCGCATTTGCTCCAACCCCTCAGACAGAGACAGACACCTACAAGATCTCTATCAAGTATTCTTACAACTACAATACCCACCTGCTGAAGTGAAGAAACAGATTGATAGAGCCAGAAGAGTTCCCAGAAGTCACCTACTACAGGACAGGCCTAACAAAGAAAATAACAGAACGCCACTAGCCGTCACCTTCAGCCCCCAACTAAAACCCCTCCAACGCATTATTAAGGATCTACAACCTATCCTGAAGGATGACCCAACACTCTCACAAATCTTGGGAGACGGGCCAGCCCTTGCCTACAGACAGCCCCCCAACCTGAAGCAAATACTCACCAGCAACCACATACCACACAACAGAACCACTAACCCAGGAACCTATCCTTGCAACAAAGCCCGTTGCCAACTGTGCCACATATCTATTCAGGGGACACCATCACAGGGCCTAATAACATCAGCCACACTATCAGAGGCTCGTTCACCTGCACATCCACCAATGTGATATATGCCATCATGTGCCAGCAATGCCCCTCTGCCATGTACATTGGTCAAACTGGACAGTCTCTACGTAAAAGAATAAATGGACACAAATCAGATGTCAAGAATTATAACATTCATAAACCAGTTGGAGAACACTTCAATCTCTCTGGTCACGCGATTACAGACATGAAAGTTGCTATATTACAACAAAAAAACTTCAAATCCAGACTCCAGCGAGAAACTGTTGAATTGGAATTCATTTGCAAATTTGATACAATTAACTTAGGCTTGAAGAGAGACTGGGAGTGGCTAAGTCATTATGCAAGGTAGCCTATTTCCCCTTGTTTTTTCCTACCCCCCACCTCAGACGTTCTTGTTAAACCCTGGATTTGTGCTGGAAATGGCCCACCTTGATTATCATACACATTGTAAGGAGAGTGGTCACTTTAGATAAGCTATTACCAGCAGGAGAGTGGGTTTGTGTGTGTGGGTGGGGGGTGAGGGGTGAGAAAACCTGGATTTGTGCTGGAAATGGCCCAACTTGATTATCATACACATTGTAAGGAGAGTGATCACTTTAGATAAGCTATTACCAGCAGGAGAGTGGGGTGGTAGGAGGTATTTTTTCATGCTTTGTGTGTATATAAAAAGATCTTCTACACTTTCCACAGTATGCATCCGATGAAGTGAGCTGTAGCTCATAAAAGCTTATTCTCAGATAAATTTGTTAGTCTCTAAGGTGCCACAAGTACTCCTTTTCTTTTTGCGAATACAGACTAACACGGCTGTTACTCTGAAACCTGTGGAACCTGTTGCCAGGCGATGTTGTGAAGGCCAAAAGTATATCTGGTTTAAAAAAAGAATTAGGTAAGGTCAGGCAGAATAGCTTCATTCATGGTTATTAGCTAAAGATGGTCAGGGATGCAACCCCATCCTCTGAGTGTCTCTAAACCTCTGACTGCTAGAAGCTGGGACTCGACGACAGGGGGTGGTCACTCAATAGCTTACTCTGCTCTGTTCATTCCCACTGAAGCATCCAGCTCTGGCCATTGTCAGAAGATAGGATAATGGGCTAGGTGGACCATTGCTCTGACCTAGAATGCTTGTTCTTACGTTCAAACAGAATAAGCACAGAAAACTGATCCACTGTGGAAAACAAAAACTTTACTGAAAAATCCACCCACACTTTGATAATCTTTATGTGACAAATTCAAGAGAAAAGTAATTCTAAAAGTAATCTGGGGGAAAGCAAAAGCACTCTCTGTGAACCTGCTTTTTCAGTTATCTAGAAAAATTTCTTTGGTCTCTTCAATATTTCCTGAAAGCAATAGAGAAAAAAGATAAATTGAACAAAGCCATTTTAATCCACTCCCCACCACAAAAGACTAACATTTTAACCCTTTTCTCTTGACAGTTTTATGAATGATTTCAAACTCCTAACTTTAGCAGAACTAAAAAGAGAAAAATGTTTGGCCAAGAAAGAATAAGCACTAAAAATATAAATGGGCTATAAATAAAATGCACATGTTAAAAGATATTTTCCCATAGTCTGAATCAAAATTAATCATGCATTCATGTTGTATTACCTTTAATTTCATCCAGGCTAATTTAAAAGCAAACAACATTAACAATGTGAAAATCAGGTGTGCCCATAGCGGGTTTGTTTGTGTAGTTCGCATTTTTCATACTTTGGATATAAAACAGGACTGCCATATGTTCTGAATGTATATCAGAACAGTTGTGACAGTTTATTCTCTTTTAAAAGAATGTTTTATAACTTTATAAAAGAAAACAAAATAGACCACTATCATGCATGTCTGAGTATATAAGGTCATTTCTGTTACGTTGCTCACCTTCATATAATGAACCATAATCTAACATGCATTTTAAGTGAGTCTAAAAAGATAACTAACTAGAATTCAGACAACCTGAAATCTACATTGTCACAGGGAAGGGAGTAAATAAGATCTGAGGTATTAAGAGAGCGACCAATAGAAAGACCCAACAACCTTTTACACTATGGATGACCAAAAAAACCCAACCCTGTTTAATATTAGTAGCTGTTTAACCCAGTTTAATATCAAAAGTGTTATAACAGGGTTTGGTCACTCTTGCAAGGATGGAATTAACCAAGTTTAAAAACAAAACAAAACCCCTTACCCCCATACTTTAGCCTTGGTGGATAATACACGTGGAGCTGTTGTTTGTTTTTAACCTTGACAGAATCATAAAATATTAGGGTTGGAAGAGACCTCAAGAGGTCATCTAGCCCTGCTCAAAGCAGGACCAACCCAAACTAAATCACCCCAGCCAGGGCTTTGTCAAGCCAGGCCTTAAAAATCTCTAAGGATGGAGATTCCACCACCTCACTAGGTAATCCATTCCAGTGCTTCACCACCCTCCTAGTGAAACAGTATTTCCTAATATCCAACCTAGACCACCCCCACTGCAACTTGAGATCATTGCTTCTTGTTCTGTCATCTGCCACCACTGAGAACAGCCTAGCTCCACCCTCTTTGGAACCCCTCTTCAGGTAGTTGAAGGCTGCTATCAAATCCCCCCTCACTCTTCTCTTCTGCAGACTAAATAAGCCCAGTTCCCTCAGCCTCTCCTCGTAAGTCATGTGCCCCAACCCCCTAAGAATTTTCATTGCCCTCCGCTGGACTCTCTCCAATTTGTCCACATCCCTTCTGTAGTCGGGGGACCAAAACTGGAAGCAATACTCCAGGTGTGGCCTCACCAGTCCCAAATAGAGGGGAATAATCACTTCTCTTGACCTGCTGGCAATGCTCCTACTAATACAGCCCAATATGCCATTGGACTTCTTGGCAACAAGGGCACATCGCTGACTCATATCCAGCTTCTCGTCCACTGTAATCTCCAGGTCCTGTTCTGCAGAACTGCTGCTTACCCGGTCAGTACCCAGCCTGTAGTGGTAGATGGGATTCTTCCTTCCTAAGTGAAGGACTCTGCACATGTCCTTGTTGAACCTCATCAGATTTCTTTTGGCCCAATCCTCCAATTTGTCTAGGTCCCTCTGGACCCTATCGCTACCCTCCAGCGTATCTACATCTCCCCCCAGCTTAGTGTCATCTGAGAACTAGCTGAGGGTTCAATTAATCCCATCATCCAGATCATTAATAAAGATATTGAACAAAACTGGCCCCAGGACAGACCCCTGGGGCACTCCGCTTGATACCGGCTGCCAACTGGACATTGAGCCGTTGAACACTACCTGTTGAGCCCGACAATGTAGACAGCTTTCTATCCACTTTATAGTCCATTCATACAGCCCATACTTCTTTAACTTGCTGGCAAGAATACTGTGGGAGACTGTATCAAAAGCTTTGCTAAAGTAAAAATATATCACATCCACTGCTTTCCCCATAACCACAGAGCCAGTTATCTCATCATAGAAGGCAATCAGGTTGGTCAGGCATGACTTGCCCTTGGTGACTGTTCCTGATCACCTTCCTCTCCCCCAAGTGCTTCAAAATGGAAACTCCCTCAGCACCCTTGGATGCATTAGATCTGGACCCATGGACTTGTGCATGTCCAGCTTTGCTAAAGAGTCCTTAACCTGTTCTTTCACCACTGAGGGCTGCTCAGCTCCTCACCATACTGTGTTGCCCAGTGCAGCAGTCAGGGAGCTGACCTTGTCTGTGAAGACCGAGGCAAAAAAAGCATTAAGTACTTCAGCTTTTTCCATATCATCTGTCACTATGTTGCCTCCCCCATTCAGTAAGGGTCCCAAACTTTCCCTGACCTTCTTCTTGTTGCTAACATACCTGTAGAAACCCTTCTTGTTACCCTTCACATCCCTTGCTAGCTGCAAATCCAATTGTGCCTTGGCCTTCCTGATTACACCCCTGCATGGTCTAGCAATATTTTTATACTCCTCCCTAGTGGATGGGTTGGTCCTATCCCATCTCTGGATAGATGGTTTGGTCCTATCCCAACAGAGAAGACCAAATTGCACCAGAACACAACTCAAACTTAATTCTGCTAAATAGACATGCTTATACATAGGCAATTTCATATTGCAGATAACTCACACACCCAATACACAAAAGTGGTGTGCTTGCTAGGAAGAGTCTGTATTTATCACCTTTAAGCTCCTGTTTTTGGGGGAAAAAATTGGCCTGTGTCTACAAAATGACTTCACAACAACTTTGTTAATGTATTGACAATTGAAATAGCTTTCCATTGTTAACACTGAACCAAAGTTATTTTGAAGTGACAAAGATTTTATGCCACTAAGACAAAAGATTTAAGAGAAAAAAAGAGAAAGATTTAGTCTCTGATGCTACATTTGTGTGCACATTTAACTTCATGCACATGACAAGTTCCACTGAAGACACAGAAGTAAAGCTATGTACCTGCTTAAGTATTTGTAGATTCAGGGCCTTTCAATATTTTGTGGTTTTTTTGCTATAACAGCTTAGTAAAGTTCAAATAAGAACATCCTACCAACCGTGGCATTTAAAAACACTGCAGTTATAATTTAATTCATTATAAATTGTAATCAAAATTATAACACACATTTTCAAATTAGTTGTACAAAGCGGCAACTTGATTTAAACCAATGACCTTTTAAAATCAAGCGATATTTAAATAGATATCATGGTAAGCCAGGTTGTAGCAGAAAATAGCAGTCTTTGAGATAGCCTGGGTCAAGCCAATTGAGAGATTTCAAGATCACCACCAGATCCTTGAAATGATCCAGAATCCTATCAGCATCTGTTTAGTGCCTGTACTTTGCTGATGAGAGAGAGAGAGAAAGAGAGAGAGCGATCAAGCCATGATCCATACAGTAAGTAAATAGACAGCTGCTTGCTACAACCTGGAGCATCAGTATCTTCACATTCATTCCTCAATATCACAACTGCATGAATCATTGTGGCCAAATGTGTTTATCTCAGGATATTGACTGAGACCACATAAAGACAGTAGTATGAGATATGGTTGTGTAAGTATTAAAAATGAATGTTTCTAACTCCATTTAATAACTCTCTTCTTCAAATGTGTCTTGCTATTGATGACTGGCAACCCAAGCAGAGTGAAAATTATAGGAGAGACTGGTCAATTTTGCAAGCACACCAATAAAGCATGGAATCCCAACCAACGAAATCTAAACCGACGACTTGAATTTGTCACATAATCACTGTGCTACTCTTAGGATGACTGAGACAAGATGTCACCAGATACAAGATTTGTAATGTCCAGGCATTTTGTCAATTTTCAAAGCAGGAGGCAGTAACACACAGGGGAAACAGGTGATCCAAGAGAACAAAAATAGACACAGCAGAGTAGCCGAACACCAATAATTGCTTACATTTGTAAGAATTACAGATGGCAGTTTGAAGTCAGGAGACTAGTCAGATTTGGAGAATGAGAGACCATGTTAGCCAAGTCTGGAATTCTGAATATGAAAAGTGTGGGAGTGACAGAAGAGGGTTGGGAAATGATTGGAAGTGTGCTTTTTGCCAGGTTCAGGTTAGAATTTTTAAGGTTCATCGTACTAAGATGAAACCACGTAAGCTGAAAACAGGGAACAACAGTAGCCCAAGGTCTGGGAAGTATAGAATCATAGAATCATAGAATATCAGGGTTGGAAGGGACCCCAGAAGGTCATCTAGTCCAACCCCCTGCTCGAAGCAGGACCAATTCCCAGTTAAATCATCCCAGCCAGGGCTTTGTCAAGCCTGACCTTAAAAACCTCTAAGGAAGGAGATTCTACCACCTCCCTAGGTAACGCATTCCAGTGTTTCACCACCCTCTTAGTGAAAAAGTTTTTCCTAATATCCAATCTAAACCTCCCCCATTGCAACTTGAGACCATTACTCCTCGTTCTGTCATCTGCTACCATTGAGAACAGTCTAGAGCCATCCTCTTTGGAACCCCCTTTCAGGTAGTTGAAAGCAGCTATCAAATCCCCCCTCATTCTTCTCTTCTGCAGACTAAACAATCCCAGCTCCCTCAGCCTCTCCTCATAAGTCATGTGCTCTAGACCCCTAATCATTTTTGTTGCCCTTCGCTGGACTCTCTCCAATTTATCCACATCCTTCTTGTAGTGTGGGGCCCAAAACTGGACACAGTACTCCAGATGAGGCCTCACCAGTGTCGAATAGAGGGGAACGATCACGTCCCTCGATCTGCTCGCTATGCCCCTACTTATACATCCCAAAATGCCATTGGCCTTCTTGGCAACAAGGGCACACTGTTGACTCATATCCAGCTTCTCGTCCACTGTAGAAGTGATTACTGGAAGTATAAGTAATGTTATTCAGGATTTAAGGGACAGCTTCAGGCATCAGGGACAACAAAGAGGAAACATGCTGCTGGTAGCATAATATCCACCAGCTTACCCAAGCATAGTGGGGCAGAGAATTCAGAGCCAACTAAAGAAATATAAGAGCAGCAAGCAAGACATCACAGACCTAGGGTCAACCAAACAGGATCAAAGACTTATAGAAAGAGCCAGCCTGAGCTCACCCAGCGGCAGTCTGAGTCAAGATTAACCAAACAGTGGCAAAGATATAGGCATCGCACACTTGCATCAGTGAGTGAAAGTGCAAGCATGTTATGCAACTGCACTATATACAGTGTGGCATGGAATCTTTCTGTGGCTTTAGTTTGCAGAGAAACGATAAGTGGCCACCCTGAAGTACAGTGTAAGAATATTTTTTCCTGCTGTCATGGCACTAGGCTAGGTGACGCAGTGAGTTAAGTGTATGCACATCTGTCTGTGCATACACAAACTCACTGCATCACCTACAGAGAGAGAGAGAAACACACACACACACACACGTATCTATGAATGAGAGAAATGACACAAGGGAACTATTGTGGACTAATTATAATGCACACTGCATTTATTGTCATGACTATAGCAGAGTACTACAAACAAGCTAAAAGTACCTTTTTTAAAGTTTATAAAACTTAATAATACCACCCATGGGCCAGGTGCTGAGCTCTACCAGTGCCATTTTGGACTGCTGGTGTAGGTAAACTACAAGGTTTGAAGGAACCGAAGTGGATTGGCAATACTACATTTTCCTCTTTCCTATGTAATACCACATCTCTGTACATCTGCAGATACCACATCTCTGTATGGAGGAATTCTGGGCCTGTGTAAAGCCAGCACAGAAAGCACAACAGGCAAAATGGGGTTTTATGCAAAGTGCTGCACCAATTCCCCAGCTGGTGGAATGTTCCTGAGGGGATCATTCTAGTTGCTGCACGTTAAAAATTATTTACTTTAATCTCACTCTGCTTTTCTCTGGTGCATATCCTTTCCACCTGCTGCTGTTTACTTGGTTTACCAATTACTGATGTTCATAATTCACTATTTCACACGCTATAAAACATAAATCAAAAAATTCCAAGGCCTTCTTTAAAAATGTATCTGTCACTTAAATAGGAAGGTGGGGGTAGGAGAAGCAGAATGTGTCAGAACACAACAATTATTAAACCCTTATGATACTTCGTTTGTAGACAGAAAGCTAATCTTGTGGCTGTGGTAGCATCAGTACACCCACCTCTGTTTTGTCTATATGTTTTATCTCATCACCACTCCTCCTCAATGGATTTACAGTCTAATTATGCAGCTGGGCTTACGTTCCTCCTCTGATCCTCAATCCCCTCCCCTGCCTTCCCTCACTGCCATTGCTGACTTGTCCCTTTTAAGAGTGTGATACATAAGAAAATTTATTTTCAAACATAGAAGCTTGGAACCAGCTGTTAATCAAACCTTGTCATAGAACACAGCAGCAGAAGTTAGGCTGCCGCCACTGCAACTTTTTAAAGGCCACGCAGCAGGGTAGCAGCAGTGGTGACCCAGAAGAAGGGAGAATGTAAAGTGGAATGATGCCACGACCACCACCATGTTCGCCAATCATACCGTATGTACTAGCACTGGACATAGTCATGTCTGTCAGCATACGTGGGAATTCTAGAAATGTATCAAGTTTGTATGATTTCTGGATTGTTGCATGGATTACGCTGCTTGCTGCAACAGGGAAATAGATTGTCTAACTGCCTTTGGCTGTTTTAAAGAGGTCAGACATAGAACAGAGCATCATTTCATTGATTAGCGCTCCCCCTGCTGCTCATCACTAAGAAGACTCATTGCAAGGTTGGCTGATTTCTCTCTGGCAATATCTAGCCCAACAGGGAGAGCTGTTCAGTAGCAGATGGGTCCAGGGAGTGGAGACAGACTGGAGCATTTGGTTGGCAGGAGTGTCCTTTTGTGACTTTACACTTTAAAACGATAAATGAAAAACATATGTTTCTATGGACATACGCACAGTTTCTTTCTGGATCTTTATAGGTCTTCACATGTCTGTTAGGGACTGATGAGAATGCTATTTTAGATGCCTAAATAGCCAGTAGTATGTACAATTGCCTGACTGCATGCCTGTATTTACACATACAATTACACATTTTTGTGCACAGATTTTCCCCCACCAAAAAACTCAAGACTGCAACCAAGGACAGTAGCACCTGAGCTGATGCACAACAAAGCAACTACCCAACACTGTCAGCAGAGACTAACTAAAGCAAAAGTGTAGAACGTGTCTTGAAAAGACCTCACTCGCTCTGCCTCTCCTCCTGTCTGTGTCAAAACATAAAATAACAACAATATATTTTTAAGTGGAACTCTATATATACTTTTGCTTGTTTGGAATTGGAATGTGAGATCTTTTTCTTACTAATTTCCAGGAAGCAATGAAAAGAAAGCAGACACTTGCTCCAAATCATACAAGAATCTAAATCCAGTCACTAGTTGGTTGAAATACTCTGGGGAGCCTTGGAAATCTTCTAATCCTTAACACTTTACTGTTATCACATTCACTTCCAAATATTTTTCAGCTCCCTTTTAAAGACATTCACCTCATCCAATATAACTAGTATTCATGCTATTTAGCAAACTTATTATTTGATTTGCTCATTGTTAGGTGTTTATAGTTTAAGAAACACTGACCTAGACTGCGAATCAAAATGTTCTGTGATCCATATCATAGAATCGTAAGACTGGAAGGGACCTCAAGAGGTCATCATCCCTATAAATATTTAACATCTTCTCACAATGATAAGAAGATAGCAGCAGGAGGAATTAGAATTTTAATTTCCCTAAATATTTGTGTTTATTTATTTGAATACATCTTCAAAATTACTTCTCTCATGCACGTCTTATCACTTTTGCACTGGTACTTGAGAAACTGTGAAGCTGCACTCTAACTGTAATTACTTTGCATCCAATGTTTTGCTTCCCCTGTAATCTTTTTGCAAACAGTAATTTTTCAAAGACTGTTTTGGGAATTTTTTTCCCACTTTACTCCCAGCAGCAGGTGATTCTTAAAAGGTGTTTAATGAGCTAAATCTGTACTCAGACCCAGAATGATAAGGTAAAACTGTAAATAATTTGTGTCTGAAACTTCCAGATGCTCTTTTTTTTTGGTAAGTCAACTCAAAGCATCAGCATTCTGACACTCAAGAGACAATCTCAGTCCTCAAAACAGTGGGCTATTATAAATAAACGCCAATTTGTTACAATATGTTAACTGCTTCGGTCTCTATAATCTACATAAATAACACTAATTGCAGCCTTTTAAAAATTAATTGCATGTTAAAAATCTAAAAGACAATGAAGAAAAACATTTAAATGAATGGCCTTTTTTTAACTTAGGAATTAAAGAGAGAAGCTCAGTAAGAAATAAGACAAAATGAAAATTTATGGAGTCAGCTTCCAGCAATATTCAAAATTCTAGCCAACTACTATTTTTTAGAAGTAAATATTAATACTTCTGACTTTTTCTGAAAGAATCAAGAACATATAAATCTAGAGGTGGGAATGTCAATTCTTGACTATTGAAGCCCCTTTTAGAATTATTTTTACTTCAAATATTTCCAGAATAGAAGGGTAGAGGTAATGGTCAGTTTTGTTAATATTTCAAGGATAACTCAGATACGGACAACAAAAACTCAGTCCATTGACTAGAGATTAGGTTTATATTTGCAAACATATGATTTGGTCTACATAAAGATTTTTTTCACTGCTTTACTTGCAATTGTACAACTTTTAAACTCTTTTTGTCTATCAGGCTTCCAGCCTTTCCAACTGAGGCCTTTAATGACAAGTAACAATAAAACTGTTACCACAACCATGTTGCTTATATAGATTTGTTAATTTGCCTTGTTAATTTGCAGTGGAAGTTTTCATTGAGGAAATTACTTCACTCAAAACACTTGCCACTTACTTCTGTTATTTAAAAAAAATAAAATCTGAACATTTAAGGTAGCACAGATGTGGGTGCTGCTCTTCGAGCAGCAGTGTCCAATATGTTCACCACTAGCCACATGTGGATTGTGGCTAATGCATGTGGCTTTTTTATAATGTGGCTAATAAGAAAAATTCAAAACCACAAGGGTGGCTAGCAGTGTGGCTAGCATCGAATTTCTATTGGACACCGCTGTCTTAGATGATCAGAATGGGTCAGCAGATATAAAGTGTACTTTTGAACTTCACTGGCTTTTCAAGAATCTGAGAATTTCCCATATTTACTTTATTTTACAGTGTAGATGGCCATTTGTTCAGGAGAACAAACAAAGCTGATCAGGTACAGTATACAATGATTACAAATATCCACAATGAAAAACATCAGAAGCAATGTTTATGGTATGATCAGAGTTTGCGCTCAAGAAAAGTTAAGGGTCTGTCAGCTTCTCAGTTACACCTATTATGAATATTTACTCCAAGATGAAACCTGGCAAACCTATTCTCTTTATTCATTTTAAAAGTGATTATATGAAAAAAAGCTTCTCTGCTTTGAATGCTTTTTCGTGTCTGTATAATTAAAATATAGCTTTAAGACAATACATTGTATTTAGCTAACAATTAGGTCATAACGTTCTATAATCAGTTTAGTATTTTTAAAATATTATTAGCAAATAAGATACAAATCCACTTTTGGTGACAAGTATTCTCTCTCTCACTGTCCATAGGCACAGTCATCCCCACACAAAAAGTGTAGTAGGCAAAGTTCCACTATACAAGGATATTAGAATTTTAAGCACATGTTTAAGTCTCATTGAAATTAATAGGATTTAAACACATGCAGAACAGGGATGGATTACTCACAAGCTTCATTTTAAGCACATACTTAAATCCTTTGGTGAATTGGGGCCTAATCCAGAGCAGAGGAGGTGAAGAAAGGAAACAGCATATTATTAATTACTTTGGAAATAGGTGCTGCTTCTGTTGCACCATAGCTGGGAAATAAAGGAGAGTGTTTAGTTATTTTTACGTATTTATAGTTTCATGTATTTATAGTTTTTATTATTTTATTACAGTAATGCCTAGAGTCCCTAGTCCAACTGTGCTGGGCACTGTACAAAAAACAATAAAAAGAAAGTTACTACTCCAAAGAGCTTAAATCCTAAGTATAAGAGGGGCCCAAATTGGATACCACAAAGAGATGGGGGGAGTACAAGATAACACCAAGACTATTATAAGCATAATAGGCAGTGGTCACAGCACACCAACTCCTAGCCACTATCTAGTGATTTGTAGGCGTAATAGCTGAGGCTGCTTTTAAGGAGAAAGTGAAAGAACAGTAGTGTAGCAGAAATTTTTACAGGGAGCTCTTCCCAGGGGACAACAAGGGTAAAAGTGTAAAGGTGTTTGTTGGAGCACACCCCATACCTATATTTACCATCTTAAGCTACCATTCAAACATCAAATGTTTTACTGGAACCCAGATAAATCACACCCAGTGCCCTGCCTTCATCAATATTTTTGGTTATTCCATTGAAGATATCATATTGCCTTAGTAAACCTAAGTGTCTAACTCCTGTTTTTTGAGGAACAGAAGTCAAATTTACTCACCTGTAATTACCAGCTGCTATCTTTTAAAAATAAACAAACAGCCCTGTCCCCAAAACTGGTACTACTTACATCTTGGTTCAGTAATTGAGTAACCTCCCTATACTCAGTGACTTACAAAAAAAAATCCCAGTGGTTCGTCTAGCCTCTTATTTAATTTCCTAGGAATTCTGGGATGGATCCCATCAGTCCTGGTGATTTGCCAGCGTCATAACTTTTTCAGTAAACAATGTATGCTATTTTTCTTGAATCTGGAAGAGATCTTGACTCACAAGCCCTGCCACAAGTGTTTACTCCTCATCAGTTTGATATTGACCGTCTCCCTCCTGCCCTGCACAAAGTACTCAAATTCCTCCACTTTTCTCATGGTGAAAGTCCAGATTTGAACTAGTTCAACAAAAGATGAGGAATGAGAAAAAAGATTAACTAAGCCATAGTTTGCATAAGAGATGATATAGAACCAAGTAAAGCATACCCAATAAAAACAACAGAATCTCACATTTAAGTTGTTACAGCTATAAGACAGTACAAACATTTTAAGGAAACTTTTTAATAAAACATTAAGGGCTTATGCCACTTTGCCTGGCTTAGTTTGTAATCCCCTAAAAACTCTTTAGGTTAATTATATCTAACTACTGATTACTTTTTTCTTTTTATAAGACATTACAGAAGCATTATACAATATGTAAAGAAGAAAACATGGTCAATTTAATGGACCGTTAACATCCTTTAGGTTTTTACAATAATTATATAGATATACTGTGATCCAGAATTTATGAGGCTAATCACTGCCTAAAGCATACATTTTATATGAGACTTAGTTTAAAGGTTACTTGAGGTCATATTTTCTTTGAGTAACATTTGTAATATAGTGTTTCATTGCTATTACTGTTGCATCTAGTTTCTGATTTAAAAAGTCTACCATAACCAAGCTTACCCCTTGTAGACCAACTTCCTTATTGTAAAGTATCATGAGAAATAACAACTTTTCTCAGGCATATTGTCATATTTAGGACGATGTGTGGTGATTCTAGGATATTTGTAGCAGTAACATGATACATACAAAATGATGGAGTGTGACTAGAATTTAATCTGGATTCATAGATCAGACCAGAGACTGTTTACAGAATATTTATATTTATAGATTCAGATTCGCAAACACAGAAACATGATCCAGAGAGAAACTGTGGAACATTTTAAAAGGTTTAACAGAAAAGAGATTACAATGAAATGTGCCTCTTTCGTAAATCTAAACATATAAAGGAGTAGGACAATTTTGAACTAATGCCATCTTTGAGTTAGCAGGTATACTGACAATCTTAAACCTATCTGAATTTCTCTTCCTTCCCCCAAGAGATAGAATTATGGGTCTCTGCATTAGCTGCCATTTTTCTGGGACTGTACTTCATGTGCACTGTTTGAGATATGCAGGACTGGCCTAACAAATTGGCACAATCACAGAAACCTTGTTATAAATATCATGAAGTCTTTGATCACCTTCTTCTATGTCAAGCTATGACCTCTCTAGTACAACCATTATTACTGGTGGGTTTCAAACCTCAATTAGTTTAGAATACTAAAACAGTTACATTAAGTTTATTTGAGATTTATTAATGATCTCTCTGTCATTGTAAGTGCATTCGAGCAGATTCTGATGGGGATAAAATTTTCTTTGATGTCTGAATAGTCAAAATACTTAGTTTCCTTGTTAAACAACTGGTGTTGGAAGTTCTTTGGTGTGATACAACTCTCTGCAAGGTAATCAGCCTAATACAAATGTATTTTCCCCCATACAAAGTTGACTGTAATTACTCCAAGTGATGGGGTGTACCTGACCTTCATGGCACCCTGCGGGAGGCCATACAGTTCTGTTACACCCTGCCCCAGAAAAGGAGCAGCAAAGATGGGTCCTCCAGGCCTGCCTAGAGAGGCTGCACAGAAGCAACTAATCAGAGCCCAGCAGGCTCAGACAAAAGGGCCTGCAGAAATTTAGCAAGTCAGTTCCTGGCTCAGACCAAAGGGACAAGGAGGAGTGCTCCTCTCTGGCATTTGCTTAAGCTGGGAGATATTGGATCTGAGAATTTTAACCCTAAGGGGAGGGTTGAAGATAAAGAGGCCAAGTGGAAAGAGAAAGTAGCAGCAACTAATTGAAAGGAACAGTGTGTCTCTGCTGTTTATAGGTCCCTGGGTTAGAACCTCGAGTAGTAGGTGGGTGGATGGCCAGTGGTCACTGATGAGTGGCCACTGATGAAGTGGCCTAAGCCCTGAGAAGGGGACAAGGCTTCTTTAGAAGTGACAGCAAAGGGCTGAATTTAAAGGGCCTGGTTTTGGGGCCGAAAACCCTAGTGAGAGCAAACAGACTATTTGTTGAACTCTTTGCTACCCCGGAAGGGGTTCGTTTTTGACAGTGCACCCCACACCAAGATCTGAAGATCTGCTAAGTGGAGCTGACAACCTACAGGGAGCACCAGGAACAGGAAAGGCCTGCTGTACCCTTTTACATTCCCAAACACAAACGCAATTAAAACCAGTTACCTCAAAATCATCATAGTCATACAGTCACAGGGCTTCAGGCCAGAAGGGTCCATGATATCATTTAGGACATCCTATATATCACAGGCCTTTAAATGTCACCCAATTTATTTGCCCCTATACTGAGCTCAATATTTCAGGTTTGACTAAAGCATGATTTGGCATTGGCTAAATCATATCTTCCAGAAAAGTATCCAGTCTCGAAATGAAGACTTCAAGAGATGCATAATACACCATTTGCATTGGTAGTTTGTTTCACTGGTTAATCAACTTCACTGTTGTTAATTGTACCTTGTTTCTGATTTGAATTTGTCTGGTTTCAGTTTCCAGCTATGGGTTCTTGTTACTCTTTTTTCTGCTAGATTACAGAGTCCTTTAGTAGCCATTATTGCCTCTGTTGGGTCACCCTCAAAGTTATATAAGTATGATAGAATTGTAATTATGTAGTAGTAGAAATAAAGAAAGACAAAAGAGTATATAGGTATTGTAAAAGGATATGAACATCAGTTCCATGCTGTTGAATTTCACTCTGTAACAAATGCAAGGCCAAAGTGCTCATTATTTCAGGCCGGTACAGGATAAAGAGTCTGTGCTGGAAAGTGATAAGAAGTTTGAGAAAACAATGCTGTTCTTTAAAACAACACCCTGATGCTTTCCCCCCGCGGGGGTGCCCCTTGTCATGCCTATGTAAATCTTGGTATCCAAAGAGGGGAAAAAAAGATAGTGGGGAAAAAACAATTGTTAAATGAATCAAGAGTCATAGATTGTGTTGTTAAGTAAAAGAATGAATGATGAGTGCATGGAATTGAGAGCCTGAAGCAGGGAGATAATTGGTTAGTAAATGGTGCCAGCCTAATCCTAAAAATTTCAACCTTGGTATCGATGGGCCGAAGGATATGCAAAGTGGAGATAACTGGATAACCCCCGGAGGGCGAATCAGAATCCACCCAAAACGCATCAAGGAAGAACAAGAAGATAACACCTAGCCATCATGGATGTACCACCTGCTGATTGATGGTCATTTCAATTGTAAATTCAGCATGATAAAGCAACTTCCATAGACTTGTATTGAACCAGAGACCTATAAAAATTGGGTCCAGGGACTGTGTTCTTTGAGTCTGGTTCTACGATCACCCTCCAGGAGCATCGGATGTGCATCTGACAACGACTCGGCTCCACTCTCATGTCCAGGCCACCTGGCCAGTGACTTGGCACGAGCAAAAAGTCTAGACTGGTAACTATAACAACCTTTTTGCAGAACCTCTGTGAATGTCTGTGTGTGTGAATGGATTTATATAGAAATTGCATAAAGGAATATTTTGTTGTATTTACAATAAACGTGGCATTTTGCCTTGTCCCTCTTACAAGATCCTGTTGGTATCATTTTTTTTGTGTAACACCTCCTTTTGAAGGAGATTTATAAACTGTAATCAAGTCATCTTGCACAGTATTCCAGTATTGGTCTTACCAATGCCATAGTTCAGAGGTAAAATCACTTCCTTCCTTCTACTCATTACTCCCATGTTTATAAATCCAGGGATCAGACGAGCTCATTTTGCCATATCATTGCACTGGGAGCTCATGGTCAGTTGCTCCTCTACTATGACCCCTCTAAATCATTTTTAGTCATTGCTTTCCAGAATACAGTCCTTCAGTCTGTAGAGTATGGCCTGAATGCCTTGGATCCTTGATGTATAACTTTGCATTTGGAGGTATTACAATGTTTTGATGACCCATCACAAATGAAAAATGAATACACAAATTCACTGCACCACCTAGCCCCCAAGATGATATTTATAATATGAATACACAAGAATAATAAGTGATAGCATGGTGGACTTCGTTTTATATTTTTTCAGTACATGGAAGGAATTCCTTAGAGCTATAAGTATACAACAAATCCAATCTAGAATGAAATTATGCAAAAATACACAGGCATGCTGTCAACGAAGAATGAAAATATTTTCATGTTTCTGTGGCAATGGCCATACCAGATTATACAATACTACTGGCAATTTGTAAGCAAGTCAAATGTCAGACATTAAAAAGTATACAGAGTGCTTTTTCCCTTTCATTTAAATTCATTGCCTATATTGTTCCTCACAGTATGTTTAATACATTCATATAGTCTTTCCTATCAGAAATTTGTCTTAGTTCAAAATCTACTCCAGTCCTCAACTAAAATTAAAGAGGAAGAGGAAGGGACACCACAATGGAAAACATTCAGGTGTTATAGTGGTGGGGGCCATATCAGTAGATAAGAGAAAAGAAGCAAGATATAGATAAATGGAAAAAGACAGACAATATACTTCTATAGTTCTGAAATATCTTTAGGAGTAGTGTGTGTATATATGTATATATTAGATCGCACACACAAAACTATGTTATAAGAGTATTATCAAGATTGAAAAGTCAAGAACTCAAAATTTAGGTGATGCCAGTGGTAAGGTTGCCTGTGCAACTTTAATTTGCCTCTTTGTGCATGAGCCTTTTGATAGTCTTGCCCATAGGACCCCTACATCCTCCAGCACACAGGTTGTACCAACGGAAAATGGGATTTTATAAAGGAAAATGTCAGGAAACATTGATGCTGTCAGCTCTCTCTACAATACGCAATGCAATATATACATTAACTATGATATATATGCACATAATATTACACATCTTATACACAATATTGTAAAAATGCATATACACTACTTCTACAGATGACATATCAAAGCCACAAAAATTTGTCACAGTATCTCTTACTCTTTTTTTTAATATCTCTCTCTCTCTTACTTTATCTTATTTGGTCCCCATCACAATAATACCTCAGTGCTTGCATTGTGTTGTTCATTCCTGATGCAATTTCATTTTAGTTGAGGACTGGAGTAGATATATCTTCAAGCAACTAATAGAGTTGGACTTACAAAATGTGAATATCTGATACATTTCCTTTTCAGAAAACAGATTCACAGGAGCAAATTAAAATTTAAAAGAATAGTGTGTCAGAAAGCTTTGCCGAAGAGAAATCCATGAGATGTAAGAAATGTGGTATTAATAAGGCCCTACCTCAATTGCAGGATGATTGTCAAATATTGTGGCTCAGTTGAGGACAAGACACGAAAAATCACAGAAAAGTAATAACGGAGCTTTATTAATTGCAGTATTTGGAAAAGCCAGAGAAAACCTATTTGTTTAAGAACAATTTCCTGCAACAATATAAGCATTCAATTATTATGTTATGCCTCCTAATTTTTTTGATAATCAGACATTTTGCTGCAACTATTTTATAGTCATTAATGCACGGGGTTGACAGCCTGAGCCCCAGACACCTGGGGATGACAGCCCAAGCCCCAGATGCTGTCAACTTGGATAAATGGGGTTCTACTGTACTAATGGAGATAAAGTGTGTGTTGCAAACCTCAAAATCTATGCAAAATTGTGGACTGTGCGAAATAACCTAATTAAAATCAAAACTGCAGTGGAAGACTAATATGGTGGAATCCACAATTTTTGCAATTTCGCAAATGAAGTAGGGCTTTAGGTATTAAGTAACTGTCCAGCTACAAAAGACTTAACAAGTGCAAGTTCATTCAGAAAAGCAGAACAGACATATTTTCCCATTTGCCATGCTAAGTTATAGTCTTTTCACTTTCCAACAATATTCTATAAAAGAGGATAATATTGCTCCAAATCAAAACATCTGAATGTACCTACTTCTATTTTCAACCACCATGAATTACGGAAAGTAGATAACGAAGGACAACATTTAGGATCTCTTTACAAGGTAGAGCCCAGTATCAAGAATGCCTTGCCCTGGCTTGTGAATAGAGCTCCGCTCTATTCTATTCATATAGGTGTAGCTGCCAGCAATGGCGACAGTTAATGTTGTCTAACACTTACCACTATAATACCCCATTACCCTGTTGCTTATAACGTTGCCACTCTTGAACTGAATGGGTGAAGTTCTCTATGGGTGAAGTTCCGGTATGTGGGCCTCAGGCTGTTTTTTGTTTTAAACGTTTCAGCCATTCCTCAGAATTAAATTGGGGGAAAATACATTATTTTACCCTTGTTAAAAAATTTTCATAACCAACCATTTCATTGAGAAGCTCTAGGATCTCCATGCTTTGCATCAGGCAAATGAAATTTGGCAGGTGCATCAGCCTGGATTCAGTGATGTGCTTTGTACTACCCTATGAAAATCTACCCAAATTTAGCCAAATTCAGCCAAATTCTAAGTCTCAGAAAAACTATAGTTTGCAAATGCTCAGTAGATGTTCATGTTCAAGAACAGCAGCTAAATTCTCCATAGATTCTATCTGTACTACGCATGCTCCATCCCAGGACTGCAGGGGCTGAGCAACATACTTTGCCGTTACTTCTCCTGGAATCTAGGGACTGTTGTGGTACGAGCCACAGGAACTGAGAGCAGGGAGATTGACTCTCCAGTGCTCTCCAGGATCCCATTGCTATTGCTCAGGAGAAGGAAGTTGCCTGACTGGAATAAAGAACAGAAGGATAGAGACAAGTGGGCAATGAAGGGGCATAGCAGAAGGGGATGGAGGCAAAGGGAGGGGCAGAGATAAGCTGTGGTGGGGGAGAGAGAAAAGTTGTCCATGAAACCTTGATTTAGCCCCCTTATGCATATGCATTATGATGTAATATTTAATTATATGATCACAAACTATTTTTTCCCCACAGGATTGCTAGTGTACAGGACAGAACTAATCAGCATTATGTAATAAATAAGATTTATCTGCAGGAGATCTGCCTCCTCTGTTGCAGAAGCTGAAAGCTGTATAGTGAATGAGGCAGGGAGCTACAAGAAAAGAAAGGATGGTCTTATGATTTAGGCAGTTGAGTGACATCCTGGAGAATTAGATTCTATCCGATGTCTGCCAAAGTTCCTATATGACCCTGGACAAGTTACGTAAATCAAAAATTCTCTCAGGTGTTGAACTTCAAATTATTTGTGTGTTTCTTATTTTACAGGTGCTCAGAGTGAAACACATGGAGTCAAATTTGCAGAAGGTGCTCAGCACTTACATCTCCGCCTGAAATCAATTGCAACTTTACACATATTAAATGCTATAAACAAGGCCTGGAAAAGCAGGCCCTTGCATCTTAAATTGGGGACTCAAAATTAATGGACACTTGAAATATTGGCTTGAATCTTTCTTGGTCTCAAATCCCCATCTGTAAAATGAAGAGTAAAATATCTTCAAAATTCCACAGGGAAATAAGGAGGTAAATTCAGAAATGTTTGTGAGGCACCCAAATATTATGGCAATGAGTGCTACAGAAAAGTCCTTGAGAAAATTAATAATTCTGTATTTAGAGAAGGGTTTGGATGATATGCAGTGAGTAAGGACTGGGCCACATATTGAATGATGAGTATCAGAAGAAATACTGTACAGCTATCCATTCAGGGAGTACCTCTGTCATGTGCACAGAATGAGGCAGGGGTCCGATGGAGTAAATAATATGTGATTATATAATTGTAGACTATAACAACACATACCCAAAAGGGAGCTCAATTAAGGATGCACGTACACTCTTAATTCTAGCATTTCCTAACTTCTGAGTGCTTTGCAACCTTAATGTTCCTTTTAATGTAGTTTTTTTCTGATATATTCTGTATCGGTTTTTACATTCCCCCCATCAGTATAGTATCTGAATGCTATCCAACAATGTATTAAGCAATGTGACTAACATTTATCACATGTAGTCAGTCCTTGCTTCCACCCTCTCCCCATGGGGCCAAGCATCAGCTAACAAGACCACATATTTAAATTTCAGTGGACAGATCCTTCTTGGGGAAGGATCCTTGACTTTGGAATTCACAGAACTGAAATTTACTGACTTTACAGGCACAGAGAAAAGATAATCTCTTCATAGGCTTTAGATGAGAGGTTGGGGAGGAGCTAATGATTTGACTGATTAAGGAACGTACACTGCAGCTTGGCACACGCCTCCAAACTCAGGCAGACACAGTTCTGCTAGCGGGGCTCAAGCAAGCACACCAAGAATAACTGCGTGCATGTTGCGGCTCCAGTGGAGACTGAGACTAATCCTCAAAACTCAAGACTAAGACATTGGGCGGGCTTGAGCTCAGGTGGCTAACCCTAGTCTCTGCTAGAGTTGCAAAGTCCACACACAGCTATTTTAGCAGGCTAGCTCAAAGACTGCCAGCATGAGTCTTTTGATCTGGGCTAGGAGGCTTGCCCCAACTTCAGAATAGACATACAACACGTAGAAACTAAGGATGTGTGCGCTCAGAGACCTCAGCAGCAGGCACATTTTATAAACTAAAAGATAAATAAATAGATCAAGAAGGAAGGAACTGTACATGAATATGTAGGAAAAGAGATTAACACAATCTCAGTAAAAAAAACACTAAGAAAAATGAAGTCTTAAAAGTGCCAGTGGGAAGGAGAAGAAGATAACTTCCTCCAAAAGTCAGTGACTTTAAAGATTAAGCATTTCTTTCATTTGGATAAAACTACAAAAGACAAGGCAATTTTTTTATTTAACTACAGAGAAATTTAATCTCCAGTATACTCACTCCAATTTACTCTAACTATGCAAAACAACCCCAACTGGATAGCATTCTCCTTATTTGAAGCATGTTAAATGTCATTACATTTTCTCTGATCACCGAAAGAAAATGGACAACATGTGGCCTGGCTCTACCATTATCAAAAATTTACAGCGGGCATGGGAAAATCGGAAGTGAATACAAAGGTACAGTCACACCACAAGACAGTACTACCTACTTGTGCTGAAACCTGGTTTTAAAATAACTAACAACATAAGAATGGCCATACGGGGTCAGACCAAAGGTCCATGTAGCCCAGTATCCTGTCTTCCAACAGTGGCCAATGCCAGGTGCCCCAGGGGGAATGAACAGAACAGGTAATCATCAAGTGATCCATCCCCTGTCACCCATTCCCAGCTTTTAGCAAACAGAGGCTAGGGACACCATCCCTGCCCATAACAGCCATCAATACTTAGTATTTATAAAGAGCCACATCAGTAGCTATCAAAGTGATATATAAAACTGAGTTATAGCATCATTACCCTCATTTTACAGAAGAAGAAATGAGGGCAGAGACAGGTTAAATGTTTTCTCGGTAGTCAGAAATGTAGTAAAAGAAATGCCTGGAATAATATCCAAATCTCTCAGTCCCCATCCAGTGGCCTACTTGCTGGACCAAATAGCTTCCCAAAATTTCCAAGTTCTGATTCTTTAGTTTAAACCTGATTTTTTTCCATTTCTTCTTCATTAGTGCCCTGAGATTCAGAAATGCAGGGCATCCATAAATCTCACTGAAATTAATGGGAGTTGTGCAGACGTTCTGAAAATCAGGGCATAAGATATTTTTTCTTTCCATTTTGCTAAACTATTGAAGGGATTTGTGAGGTTACGAAATCCTGAATTCATGTGTGTCAAGCAAGTGAAGGTAAAATGTTTTAAAATGTTTCCAAAAGAATAAATTACATTTTGTTGTAGACTGGGGATGCTAATGGTTTGGGGACTTTTTAAACTCAAATCTTTGCCATTCACTGCTAAATGAATTTACAGCTTTTAAACTAAGATTCTGCCAGTTCTCCCATGACTTATGGACATACCTCATGTAACAACAGTGTCCAGGAATAGAAAGATATGGGCCAAAGCTTGAATATAAACTGTTTAAAAAAATATTGTAACTATCCCCACTGCAGGATGATGCTGTGAGAGTAGTGGTACTTCCCAGTCCCCTGTGGAAGTTTGGTAGCCTGCTCTGTGGATCATGAGCTCAGACGCAAGCTCTATAGGAGATCCAAGCACAAAGCGGTACCGGCTGTAGTCCTTGGCAAGTTTCCACAAACACTTTCACATTATGAGTAACAGAAATTTTTTTTGCCAAGGCTGCCATAAACAAAAACATGCAAATACCATATACACAATTTCCTTACCAGTTACAACAAAATAATCAACCGAGCAGTTCTTACCTAAGTCTTTAGAGGCAGTGCTGTAGGAAGGCACATGGGTAACAGCGTCTCATAATGTCTGAACACTCCCCTCAGTGTAGGCCATTGCTCAATATCTTATCTGCGGCTAGTACAGATGGGCAAAAATGTTGACAAATTGTTTATTTGTAAAAAAAATATAGTCTGGAGCCAACCAAAACTGTTCATCTAATAATTTTGGCCAGGGAAACAAACAAACAAACAAAAAACTTTCCAAAACAATTGAAAAGTTTTTGAAACAAAACATTTGAACTCTGTTTCAAGATGACTTTTCACTTTGAAATTTAGTGAAATTTAGCTAAAACAGAATGAAAGTGCAGAGCACTCAACATTTAGGGCTAATCGACACATGAACCGCTAAAGTGGCGCAACTGTACCGATGTAGCTGCCGCTGTAGCTCTTCTAGTGCAGACGCTCTATGCTGACAGGAGAGAGCTCTCCCATCAGTATAATTATTCCACCTCCCCAGGTGGCAGTAGCTATGTCAGTGGGAGAGCTTCTCCCACTTACACCGTGCTGTCTGCACAGGTGCTTAGGTTGGTGTAACTTATGGCGCTAAGGGGGGTGGCTTTTCCACACCCCTGAGCAACTTAAGTTATAACAAGCCCTTAGTTTGACCAGAAACTACATGCTTTTGGTTTTTCATTTCAGCAAGAGAAACCAACAATTTGTTGTTTTAGGTCAACCTAAATCCCCCCTGCTTTTTTTTATTTTTCAGTTTGGTGGCCCAGCTCAATAATTCACCGAGCTCGAGTGGCTATTGCTTGCCACCTGCCGGCAACAGGAGGTGTCTCCCCAGTTCTAATGCTTCTAGTCTCAGCTCTAAGGTTGTTGCTGCCAGCCTGCTGCTCATGCCGTCATGAAAACCTCTGTCTCTCTTCTGAGTCTGGCCTCTCTGACCTTAGGATATTACTTCTCTTTCCTGTATTCTAGGAATTATGAAGCCCTCTACTAGCTGACTCCTGTCCCGCTGCATCAGAAAGAAGGTACTTAAGTAATGACCAAGCATTCAATAACATTTATTACAATATGTTAATAAAAATGACCCCTTGCTTTAAAGGTTCTACAATGGAGGATTCTCCCAAAATGATGTTTCTACCTAGATTATTCTTGATTCTGCCTGTATATAGTTATCTGATTTTCACTGTGTCAGGGACTGTACTGGCTTCCTATTAATTTCTGTGTTCAATTCAAGTGGGTGTAAACGTTGATGAATAATGCCCTCTCTACTTGGTCCTGGTTAGGAAAGAGACCATCCCATGGTTTGATATAGTATTCTGACCTTCATGGCATGGTGCAAGGCTCATCTTTCCTCTCAGGCCTGGTGAGTGGTTGGTGGGTTGAGATTCAGTTTATTTTGAAGGAACATCTGTTCTTTTTTATTATGACTGAAAATTATAGAAATTATGTCTTAATTCTTGTACTCAGGTTAATTCCCATTGAAGACAGTGAGGGAGAACTGGATAACGACTCGGGATCTGTTTCAAAATATAGAAATTTGCAACCACAGATTGTTAAACCATTTTTATATTATTTTGATGAAGGTTTCATCTTCCCATTGAAGAATTAAATTACAGAAGAATCTAATATCTGCAAGAAGAATTTAGTTTAGTTTAAGTAGTCTATATAAAATATCTTGACTATAACTAGAACTATCAAATACTAAATTGAGATCTCAAACTTTTTTTCTATGAATTTGCTTCTCAGCAACCTATCCCTTTATACACAACTACTTTGCAATTATTTCTAACTTTATAGATCATTCATTGTCCTTCTGTTTGCTGAATACCTTGCCCAGACCACACCTCTTTATGGATAATTATTTGATTTGCTTACTGCTCCCATAAATGAAACAATCAGCCTAACTCAGAGAACTTTATCTGATCAGAACTGCTCTGAGGAAGGAACACAATTTCAGAGCAAAAGAAGTGATTCAGACTAGCTTTTAACCTGAAGGAACAGTACCCATAATTAAGTAACCAATTACACAGACACTCAGTTTTGCATTTTAACATGGCTCCCAGGAACACATTTCATACTTTCTGTGCGTACTGATAATTTTTTTTTCCATCTCCTGACCTCTTTTTTAGTGGAAGGGAAGGAGCAGGAAGAATCTCTAGCACCACAGCTAAGGGATGGCTGCCAATTTTCCCACACAATTCCCTCAGAACTGGCTAAAAATAAAACAAAAAAGTATTTTACCATATAAAATAATTAGATGAATTAGTCAAATTCTCTACTCTTTGTTTTTCTGAAAAAGCTTTGTTTCAGGATGCTGAGCTACTTGAAAAGCTCAGTTTTTCTGGGAGTCACATTTTAATTACAATTTGAAATTAATGTATTAAATATGAAGGTTAAATGAGGTGTGTCAAGTCTTAATAATTTCACTGAATATATAAAGTCTGAAAGAGGTGTAAACCTAGCCCAATGCTTTCCCTATATTTTGTAGAGTAACAAACTACCACAAAACCTCACATTTCTTCTTAATGCTTACACCTAAATCCAAAAATTATCCCATTTTGCCTAGGTTTTATAATGTGTGCTGTACATGATCTCATGATCTCTTTTAAATGATCATGAAGGGAGACTGAGAGACTCAAGTGCCGGTACTTCTTCCCAACAAGTTTAGGAAATATGATCTTCCTTCTCTTCCAATACTTATGTAATACCAATGCATGAATGATAAGCAGCGGGCTGAACCTAAACCCAGGAAACTCATGTTGGTAGGAAGATGAAGCGGTTTTTGAAGAACTAGCTAGAAGCGTCTCTTCTCACTTCATTAAGGGAGTTTCTCTGTGTAGACCCAATTTATAACTAACACTATAAAAACCTTCTTCAAATGAGTCTGCTCCCACTATTGACTTAGGAATGATGATCCAAGTTTTTGGGACCTCAAGGCTGGATTATTATTGCACATGTCCTACACCTGAGAACAAGTGAGGATACCCTATCAGCAAAATGCGTAGGTAGGAGTAACAAAAATGATGAAAGGTCTAGAAAACACGATCTATGAGGGAAGATTGAAAAAAATGGGTTTGTTTAGTCTGGAGAAAAGAAGAAGACGGGGGACATAACAATTTTCAAGTACATAAAAGGTATTACAAAGAGGAGGGAAAAATTGTTTTCTTTAACCTTTGAGCATAGGACAAGAAGCAATGGGCTTAAATTGCAGCAAGGGAGGTTTAGGTAGGACATTAGAGATTTTTAAGAACAGGTTAGACAAACAGCTGTCAGGGCTGGTCTAGCTAATACTTGGTCTTGCCTTGAATGCAGGGGACTGGACAAGAAGACCTCTCAAGGTCCCTTCCAGTCCTACAATTCTATGATTGTTTTTATTATTACATTTGTTCTCCACTAAATATCAAATCTACCTCCCCTCCATGTCTACAATTTTTCACGTCAGTTACACTCCTTGAGGACAGTGTTGTCCACAATAAAGACAAGACATGAGAGAGCTGGGGCCAGAATTTTTCAGTAGGTAGCCCTCAACTGTGGAATTGTTGTTCTCAAGATATCAAAGCAATCTCAACTCTCACCACCTTTGGATCCAAGTTAAGACAAAGGACCCCAAAACAAACAAACCTAAATTCAAATACCCTTCCCTCCCATTCAACAGGAGAGATGGGAACAGAGAAGTAACTAATTCTGCATAAACTACCCAATTCTGTTTTCTTGTAAGATGCTCAAATACCACAGCGACAAAGAAGGATTAAATTAATTAGATTCAACAACATGTGTTTAGGGCAAAGAACATTAACTTTTCATGGTTTCTTTTTGAACCAAATATATTATTTAAATAGTTTATTTTTCCTTATTTAGTTCCTTGGTTAATGAAGTTCCACATCCTTTTACCAACAACTGTCAAGTGTTAAGATTTCTTTATCTCTGCAGAGTGGTGTCTACAGAGTAAACGCATTCTATGTGCATCATTTTTTGTTCCAGAGAAGCCTTCACCCTGTTCAGAGGCAATTGTGTCAATTCTACAAGTAGCCTTGAGAGTGTGGGTAAAGCTTGTAGTTATAACACGAGGACAGAGGGGTGACTTAGTTTATTGTTTTAATTATAATTAAGGCTACGAGTTGGTCATGGAGGTCACGGATTCCATAATTTTATGTGACCTCCATGACTGTAGCCCTGGGTGGCGAGGCTCTAGCTGTCAGCGGCGGGGCTCGGGCTTCCATGATTTATTGTTTATTGCTTTCATCCTTTTGTGACTTTTACTAAAAATACCTGTGACAAAATCTTAGCCTTAATTCTAACAACTTGCTTTATACACAGACTAAGTAAATTTCTTCTCCCACCAGCCTTGATCTTTTAATCCATTCTATCTTGTGCCAGGCTCCTCTCCTGGAGTAAATAATAAGTATAGCAATGCCAAGTAAGGTTTGGATTTAACCAATTATTACATGAAATCAGAGAACAAGAGATGGACATTTAGGCACAATGGTAAAGCAAATAAATAAGAATAATAATAGAGAAAGGAAGCTGAGCATCTATCTCCCACTGGCCTCAAAGGATTTAGCTCCAAATACGTACATTCATACACTTCATAAATAACATTCAGTAGTTGTCACAGTCATGTTATATACATTGTAAAATAAACTCAAATACTTTCGAGCATACAGTAATGTATATTTCTGTATTCTTGAGATACAGTCCTAGATATTCTCTGAAAACATATTTTATAATAAAAATAGTATAAATGATTTTCATGAAGAAAGTTATCAATTGCATTGTCCACTAACATTACTTAGATTATATAGAAGCAACCACACCAGTACTAGGTCATCCATAAAAAGTTTTTTAAATCCCTGGGTATTACAATTAGTGATGATTCCATAAGAATACATAATTTAGATTCTGTTTCATGTTCCCCTTCCCTCCCAAAGATGAACTTTACCTGGATTCTAAGAACCAGATATGCTTCTTGTTAATTGTCCCGGACATCACAGGAAGACAGCAAAAATGTGTTTTAACTAGGCCACAACTTCATTAGCATACCTGGCATAACTTGTTCAGTGAAAGTCATCCTTCCTTTGTAACCCATTCCATATGGTGCAGGGCTTCAGCCCCCGGCTCCATTAACTGACCCCAGCACCATAGCTGCTGGAAGTAGGTGTGCTGGGGTTGCAGCAGCACCCCCTGGCTTTAAGTGGTTTCCATCATATACAGGATTTACAGTTTGGTTCAATGACTCGCAGCACCCCCACTACACAAATTGTTCCAGCACCATTTCTGGGGCACGTAAGAATGGCCATACTGAGCCAGATCAACTTTCAATCTAGACCAGAACCCTGTCTTCCGACAGTGACCGGTGCCAGATGCTTCAGAAGCAATAAACAGAACAGGACATTTTATTAATTGACCCCATCACCTCCCCTTTATACAAGGGTATGGGGGTGGGGAAGAGGGGTGTTTGTCTCACTGTACCAAACATTAGGATCCCCAACCCAATTCTTCACCTTCTTTAGGAGATGTCTTCTTTTAATCCTCTTCCAATTCTGGTTTATCAGAGAATATGACCACTTGTGGAACAAGTACCTGCACTGGGTACCTGCCAAGTTGCAACAAAATGGATTTTACAATCTAACCTACCCACCAGGTCCCTGGACTACCGAGAGTAAGGCCAACAAAAACCAAACCCACACTACACAAGCCAATCTGGCAGTAAGGGAAAAATTCCTTCCCAGCCCAAAAAAGGCTACAAGCATAATATCCAGAGAAAGGCCCCCAAACCTGGTCCTACCCTAATCCCAAAAGAGGAGGGGGATTTTTCTTCCCTGTGCAGAATAGGGCTAGGGAAGGGCTTACAAAATCTACCCTTGGTTGCACAGGAGCTAATCGGCTGCCCAACCAATCAACCACAAAGGCCCCTTTCTCTCCCCTTCAAGCTCGCAAGAAGGGGGTGGGGTTTACAAATCTTAAAGAGGCCAAAAGCAAGTGTTGTCCCAGACAAAAAACCCTCACCTCTGAGACTCTGGGGATTTTAGATTATGATAAACTTCATGTTGGGATTATGAAAACTCTAATGAAAATTAGAAAGAAGTCTATATGCCATGAAATCATGTACAAGAGATTGTTTCTCAGCAAATGCATTATAGTTACAGAATTTTAAACTAACTGAATGTACATAACAATAGACAGAAGAATAAGTGCTTTATGTTTTTCCTCCCCAGAAATCTCACTGAGATTTCCTAGGCATGATGTCTGAACTACAGTCATATTTAGTAATGTTTATGGGACATATGGTTCCTTTAGCAAAGAGCCTGAAAAACCCTATGTAGGTCCATTGCATTCAACTAATCTACAGGGTTTTTTGCATGAAAGCCTCACATCTGGAAATGCTAGATTAATTTGTGCTCTTATGAATAATGTTTCAGAAACTTTCCTTCAAGATTTTCTCTTTCCATGGGGGGAAAAAAAACTGAAAAACATCAAGCAAATCCTCTAACTTGGCACATTACTGTCCTACCAAAATGAGCTAATGGAAATGCTTAGGACTTTTGACCTACTCAGAAGTCCCAGAAACCACAATTTGTTTCTAAAGTACAGATATTATATGTGCTAAGCCATCAAAAAATGCATTTGGAAATAAGGTCATATGTTGCCATGATTACGTGAAGCAGTACTGATTACTATACTTAGTACACAAAAAATAAATTATCCTTTTTTTCCAATTAGATAGTGGAATTTGTCAACACTTGATCTAAAACACGGACAACTAGAAAACAAAGAATGTGCAACACATTCACTACCATTTGCTAAGTAGAAAAGATTTTTTTTTTTAAATTTTGTTATTAAATTACACTAAAGAAGGAAGCTGTCCTGAAAACTGTTCAGAAGGAGTTTCAAATAAAAATAATAAAATGTGGAAAGACTTCTACACTGGACTTGTTTTGTCCGTTTTGTTTTTAATTAAAAATGAGCAGAGACAAAGGATCTACTCCAGATAAAAGATACAATAAGATTAAGCACAAAACATAGTAACAGTTTTTGATACATTTTATATTACAGTCAACGTGCTAATGTCAACCCCTTACAATAGCAATGAAAGAACCAATATACAATCATCATCAGCATCATGGCAAATCCCAAAGGGATGTAGCCTCCTTGCAGGTCGAGTGCTACCTAGATCAATCTGCAACTAAGTTTTTAAGACTGTCTATACAAATACATGATCGATAACTGTAATCCTAAGAAGTTTAGCTATTGCATTCTAAACTAGGAGCAGGGGTGAAACTGATAACACTAGGATCCATACTGGTCTGATTAGAGTAATCAAATCTATTTATTTTAAATAAGAGTATGGAAAAAGTTAAAAATTCCACACAAATATGAAAACATGTTGTCCATATATTTCCATTAACAGTCTGAAATGTCATTACTGTATTCTGTTTGTTTGAAACCTATGTTGGCCAATACTGAACAATTTATAACATGGTATGAAGCTTTTCTTTCTACTACACAAAATGCATCTGAGCTCAATCCAGTGACAGGAGGTACTTCATAGATTCCAAGGCCAAACGGCACCATTGTGACCACCAGTTTGACCTTCTGTATAGCACAGGCCAAAGAATATCCCCAGAATAATTCTTAGAGCATATCTTTTAGAAAAATATTCCATCTTGATTTTAAAATGGTCAGCAATGGAGAATCCACACTAAACCTGGTAAATTGTTCCAATGATTGATTAATCTCACCATGGAAAATGTACGCTATATTTCCAATCTGAATTTGTGTAGCTTCAACTTCCAGCCATTGGATATTGTTATGCCTTTCTCTGCTAGACTGAAGAGCTGATTATCAAAAATTTGTACCCCATGTAGATATTTATAGACTGTATTCAATTCACCACTAAACCTTCTCTTTGTTAAACTAAATAGATTGATCTCTGAGTCTATCAGTATAAGGCATGTTTTCTAAACCTTTAATTATTGTCATGGCTCTTTTCTGAACCTCCAGTTTATCAATATCCTTTTTGAATTGTGGGCAACAAAAACCAGGCACAGTATTCCAGCAGTGACCACACCAGTGCTAAATACAAAGGTAAAATAGCCTCTCTACGGCTGCTCAAGATTCCCCTATTTATACATCCCAAGATCACATTAGGTCTTTTGGACACAGCATCATACTGGGGCTCATAATCATCTGATTATCCACCCTCACCTCCAAAAAAATTTTTCCGGAGTCATTGCTTCCCCGGATAGATCCCCCATCCTGTAAGTATGGCCTTCAATCTTTGTTTCTAGATGTATTCATTTAACTGTATTAAAACGCACAGTGTTTGCTTTCATGTGGTTTACCAAGTGATTTATTGTTCTGAATCCATGACCTGTCCTCTTCATTATTTACCACTCTCTCAATTTTTGTGTCATCTCCAACCTTTATCAGTCATGATTTTATGTTTTCTTTCAGATCATTGAAAAAAACGTTAAATACCATAGGGCCAAGAACAGATCCCTGCAGGACCCCACGGGAAACAGACCCATTTTATGATGATTCGCCATTTACAGTTACATTTTGAGACCTCTCAGTTATTAAATGGATTAAAAACTGGCTGTGTGCCATGTTAATTATATATTGTTCTAGTGCTTTAACCAAAATATTATGCGGAAACAAGTCAAACATCTTATAGAAGTCTATTGCCTTAAATCAAGCAACTGTGTAGTCTCATAAAAGAAAAGCTATCAAGTTATTTTGACAGAATCTATTGTCCAGAAACTACATTGATTTGCACTAATTACATTACCCTCCTTTAATTCTTTATTAATCAAGTCCTGTATCAGCTGTCCATTACCTTACCCAGGATCGATGTCAGGCTTACAGGCCTATAATTAGCTGGGTCATCCATTCACCCTTTTTTTAAAATGGAGCACTGGGAGATATTCACTCTCTGTCAGTATGATCTCAGGAACTAAAACCTAAAAACCTAGCACAACTGAACATAAGATGTCAGTTTACAATAATACCATTATATTCACACTAGTTCTTTTCTACAATCTTTTCAAAGTGTTCACCTCTTTCACAGAAAACCAACCCTTACTTCATAGAAATTTAGTACAGATTCGCAGAGGGGAAAAGAAGGTGAACTATCACATAAATACCTTCACTGGCAACATCCCAGAACCATTTTACAAAGAAATTAATCTCTCCGGGGCTTGTAATTGCTACAACGCTCTAAGTCTTCACAAAACAATAAGTCTCCCAAATAATGCTGAAAAGTTTAAAATACTACTGTATAATTCACTATTTTATTTTTCTATCTACAAAGGGCTGAAATATATTTTGACTGTGGTCTGACACTGTGTCAAACCTTTTCCAGCTGGGGAGGGAGAGAGGGGAGGAGAGGGGGAGAGGAAGGAATGGGCAGGAAGAACACTTGTAAACGTGTGCTTATGTCAGAATCATAATAGATTTTTTAAAATTAGAAATATTAAACATACGCAAGTTTTAAGAAAGGTTAGATTTTCATTCTGTCTGCAAACTGCTACATCTATCTAAAATTGGACAAGATAATTAAACATCACCACATATTTCTTCTAAGTGTTCACAATATTTGGTTTGCTGTTGAAATGAAAGATACTGGGAGTTAAGGATTACTACATTATACAGAGAGCAAAAGCACCTCCTTTCTACAATGCTGGCTTTAGTCCTTTGTAATGTCCTGATAAAGTCATTTTTGAGCTGAAGCTTTCCAGGCCTGGTCTTTGTCTTAAGGAGATTTCTTTTTAAAATGATTGAGCCATTCTTTAAGCCAAATTGCAGGACAAGTTGAAAATACGTGTGAGAGTATGTGTGAGTGTATATATACACACAATGTTGGGAGAGATTTTCAAAAAGGACTTGTGCTTCTAAACCTCCTAGGCACTTTTTAAAATGCTACCCATATTTATTAACAGCTCTAGTGGCAAAATGGCTGAGCATAGAAATTTCAAAACTGCTTTCTCTGAAGGGAAGTGTGTTTAAGCATTCTGGTGAAAAATAGTTTTGGTTTGACCAAATAATAAGTCTGAAAATTGCATTTCAGGAACCAGAAGAAGCCCTAGCCTCATTCACCGCATATTTTCTAAGCATTCGCTGTGCACCTTAACTACTGTAAATAATTTTAAGTGGTTAGAAAAGGAATCCAGACATCAGGCGTCCTTGCTTCATTCACTGTGCCTCTTGAAACATAAAAGCAGCCTCGTTCATAGAATTTAGTGAAGATTCTCATCTGCAAAATTCTTACATATAGCGTACACAATAGAGTATTCTGGCAAGATAGCACCAAACAGATCTAAACTATAAAATTTGTTTTTTTCTGTTTAAAAAAAAACCTAAGAAATTATATTTTAAAGCTATGTTAAGAGAACATTAATAATATAGCATTAAGTGTTCCAAACTGTGAAAACAATGTAAAAGTTGTGCATGAAACTTTAACTTTGCCCCCTTGTATTTATGGATTACAATACAATCTTTAATTCTAAGATCTCATATTGTTATTGTCATGAGTTATTGTCTCATATTATTTTCTCAAATAACCATATATACACCAGACCTTTTTCTACAAAAATCTTATATACATATCTAACTAGTATATCTTATAAGATCAATAACTATTTTTGCATTCTTGCTTACTTATTCTACTTTCATTATGCACAGGTAACCAAAACTTTGCCTTTCTTAACATTTAAATCAACATTGAGCTTAATTAATGGAATTATATTAATTTTCCTTGCTCATGCCCATCCACCTACTTTAAAAAGAATCATTAAGAGGAATTTTTAATAAAACTGTAGTACACTGTCAAATTATTTTTTTTCCTAATTTGCTTTCCACAAGTTTTTACTTTCAGACACTCCTCTTGAAATGCAAGATGGCTTTGGCAAGAGAAGTTGTAGTGAAAGTATGCCTTCACATTTAAATTTAATTTGTAGTGAAAGTGTAGTAATTTTTCACAGAAATTTTTAGCTGTTCAATCTTCTGCTGAAAAGGAAATATTTGCCTCAAAATTCTTATGTTCCTAGGGAAAAAAAAATCACATGCTTCATGACGACAGACATACAGTAATAAGTTTAGGGCATGGAGACATGGCCTCAGATTTAATTTTGTTAGCATTGGGGGCAAACAACAATTATATTTTAACTCAAACACATTCTGAAACATTTAGAAACTTATATTATAGCTTGTATTTAATCTATTGCAGCAATCAGTAAGTCAAATGACTAAAAATGTAAGTTTAAATAATATAATATATGCCATCCACCATAATTGTGCTGTCCTATAATTTCTTTAAAAGTACCTAATATTTCTGAGTTTCAAACATAATCTATTAAAATGCGGGGGTTTTATTTGTTTCAAGATGTTAAGTAACTTTTTAAGATAAATATAGTGGGCCAATTTTATGATCACACCAGTTTTATAGTAATGTAATCCTATCCACATCAATGTAGCTACTCATGATTTTAACCAGAATGAGAGTAGAATCAGGTTAACTAAAATGAAGAACCAGAGAGAAAGCCCTTTGACCACACAGCAAAGATAGATGAATAAGTAAGTTCCTGAATATCCCTTTAAGCTTTTGGTAATACTTTATATATTAAAGTTCCAGGGAGTACCTGCTATCATGTTAGGAACTGTGAAAACAGTCCCTTTAAAAATGTAGCCAATTCTAGAACTGAAGTCAATTAGTACTATCACTCACAGCCTTTAAGAAAAGGTTAGAAGACACAAGACTCCACAATTTCATTCTTCACATTGTTAAATATATAAGAATAGGAGGTCAAATAGCAATCTGGAACATCCATTTCTACTCATTACAATTGCCAGGTTTAACAGTACATGAATCCTGAAAAACATGAGATACAATGAAAGGATGTGCAATTAACAGACGTTGCTCAGGGTTACCTCTCCTCTACAGCACCAAATGCCTATAATGAAGTGAGTCTGCTACCAAGGAAGATTAGATTTATATATCCTAGAAAATGTGTTATACCCTGATGAACAGCATAAAATTGACATAATGGCTCTTCAGGGCTATAAATGTAGCTTTTTCCTACTTTAATTGGTGATGACTAGATTGACCTTTTCTCTATAATTGTAACTACAGTACAGCAATTAGACGAATCGCTATCTCTATCGTTTCACATACATATTAAATAAAAAGCAAAGGAAGTGGTCCTCAGTCACCAGCTGTATGCTGGTGTTAAAGTACAACTGCATTTTACATTTGCACTCATGTGGGCAAGGTTTAATTTCTAGCAAGAAATAATTACAGTTGGGATGAGAAAATTCTATTACATCATATACGATAATGAAAAGTGACAAATATCTTAGGAACACTCTATATCATCTATCCCCCAACACATCCATTGATCCTGTAAAGGTGAACACTGCTGACTGTCACTATTACCATATTAAAGAATTTTTTTTTTATCATTTAAATTTTTCACACACCCTTTGGCTCATTGTAACTGATGGAAAAGGCAGAATCCACATAAAATCAAATGTCCCCATTATTAGGAGTACATATTGAACAAGGACTGTTTTAAAAAAGCATCTAAAAAAAGCTCAGATTTCTCATGGATTAGCCTGCATGTCTGACACTTCTATATTAAAAATCATTTCCCTCTCCTGCTAGAAAAGCAATTACCAAGTACTACTAAACACATAAGAGAGACGGTATCTGGCCATTAAGCTCTCCTTTTTTATTAAATACTGTTTCACACAATTCTCTATTATAATATTGTAAAATAATAAAGATATGCAGCATTAAAAATATACACAAACATATAGATGGAGGTAGACTAGAATTGCTACCCTCAGTTTACAGATGGGGAAACAGAGAGGTTAAGTGACTTTCCTGTGAGGCTGTGTTTAAGGGTAGACTGGATTTTAGTCCTCTTTATAAACTGACTTGCTATATGATCTTGGGAAAGTCACGTAATTGCACTGAACAGAAGTTTCCCAATTTGGAAAACATAGCTTCTTTCATAATGATGTTATGAGCTGTAATCAAACAATACTTGCAAAGTGCTATGTAAAAGCAAAGTATAAATGTAAAGTCCTATCAGTGGCACAAGCAGCATGTGACTCAGGGGCTTACAGTCCTATGTTTTCTCTACACTAGGTATTCTCCATGGAATCTCCTCTTCAAAAATTCACAATAAACCTCCTGAATAAAATATTGTGTAATAAGCCTTTTTAATTTATCATGTGCCTCAAAGTAAAAAATGTTCAGTCTCCTGAAATTTCACAACATACTGAAATATCTGGAGTACCAAATTATGTGAAACAATTTTGCAAATACCCCCTCTACTGATATATATATAAACTTGAAGTGGGAAAAGCATCATCTTCGGACGTATCTATGTATCAAAACGCCTCTATATTTGATGAAACAATTATTTTTCCCTATAAACAACAGATGTTGTTGGCTTGCCCCTTTTCACTCTATACAAGTAATTTATATGAGTATTGAAATTCAAATGGTATTTTGAATTGGGGGGCACAGGTGAGGAGGTCTCTCACCTAAACAATCTCAGAAAAGGATTTCAAAATATGGTAATCTGACACTTGATATTTATTTTTTTAAAATAGCTCGTTTCCTGAAATCCCTTTTACTATGTAATATAGTAGTATATGTTTTACATATTGATGAGGTTACTCATGACCACATGACGTGAGATAGCGCAAGCTATTTAGATGAAGGAGCCTGTTTAACACCGTTACTCTCCTGCCCTTTGCTGGTAGAGACTAATCATGACCAGCAACACGCAGCATGCAGAGGAGAGTGCCAGCTATTAAAGCATTCTTTGCTGGCTGATACAGTGACTGGCATTATCAGCAGTCTCAAAAGAGGGTGTTTACTCTACCCTGCAGGCCAGAGGTACAGTACTCAATGCACCAGTTAAAAAGGAAAAACAAGGTGAAGGAAAGTTAGTGATAAAATCAGTTCCCAAAATAAAATGGAAAAGCCATTGAAGCTTTTTAGCTCAAATTTGATCAACAGAGAGTAAAAACTGCCCAGAGTTAAAACTGAAGAAAGCAGTATCTGATGGCACCACTTTTTCCCGAGGTAGAGCGGGTGAGGGCAGCCTGAGGGGCCCAACTGGGGACTGATTCTTCCCCCACAGCTCTCTGCTACTATCATGATCGGTTTCTACTCCTTGGAACTGTTTCCAAACGCAGAAGCACTGCTCTTTTTCTTCTGACCCAAACGGCCATGGCTTGCCCAGTGCCCTAGAAGGCACTAAATTCTTTCGTGCAAAATAATACATACAACTATCTCAAATACAGCACCGTTCCATTCCAGACCTAATTATTTCATTCTTATTTATAGGATGTTTATTGTTTAAATGGTAACAACATACATAGAAACCAAAAAGACTCAATGTCCATTAGTAGACTCTATTGGTCTGAGCATTGCTTTATATCCATATTACGATCTCTGCTTCAAAAGACAGTCCCCTTAGCACACATCTTTTTAACAATATGATTTTTATATCTCTACTGACTAAAACCTGTTTCAAAAATTCAGAAGTTACATTCTGCTACTTTTAGACATATCAATAACCAAATCTGGAAAGATGCCAATAAAAACTGAATAAACATACATTTATAATAAACCTGTAAGTCTCTGGGCCAAAAACTAGGGCAAGATCTAGTGAAGTAAAATTAGCACCTGTTATTGTTTCTTCCTGGCAGTTTGCCTTTTGGCTGTCAATATAAAAAAATCTCAGGGGAGTTTTTGACAAAGCTTATTCTTTTCTTTTTGGTATTTGTAATGCAAGATTATGGGAAGATATTGTATTACAAAAAGTGCAAAAAACCCCAACAATTTGGTAAAAATTCATTTTTAAAAGAGTGATTATCTTTTCATTTCTGAAAGGTAAGCACATTAAGTTACTATGCACCACAGTGTGATTTCATGCATTCACTAAATGGATCTAGATTACTCCCGGTGGAATTCTGAACCCCACACCCACCCACCCCCCAACACACACACAAAAATTCTGTGCACAATATTTTAAAATTCTGCAAAATGCTGAATATTTTATTTGTCAAAACAACAAAATATAATCACACCAGTTTCAAATATTTAGGAAATTTATTTCAAAATACCTGTCAGCAAGTATGTCCGTAACAATACAAACAAAAAAGATTCAGGAAATGTTTTTTGACAAATAGATTTCTTTCTAGGCATATTAATACAGAACTTTGAGTAAAAATTCATTTAAACTACAATACAGAATGTTATTTCCTGCAGCCCTCAGAAGGAGTTCAAAGGCTTGGGGGAGTCAGGGGTAACTGAGGAGCTGAGGGAGAGGGAAGTAATTGCTGGGAAGGAGCCTGGGAGTGAACCTGGAGGCCTGTTGGGTGTGGGTGGCAGAAGTATGGAACAGTTGTTGCTTTTTTGGGGGTGGGGGAAGGATTGTTAGGGAATTGAGGACCCAGCCCCATACAGACGCAGTCTGACCCCTAGCCTCTCCCATTCAGTCAGGCTCATCTGCCCTTGTCCCCATTTGACCGTGAACCCCCACTCCCCATTCACCCAGGCATAGCTGCCCCTGCCCAGTGTGTCCCTGCACCCCCACTCAGCTACCCACACACCCTGCACCTCCCCTTCCCTGTCACCATGTGGCCCTGCAACCCCCCTTAACTATTCAGCCCATGGCTTTTTTTGCCTCTGTTTTCACTAACAAGGTCAGCTCCCAGACTGCTGCGCTGGGCATCACAGAATGGGGAAGAGATGGCTAGCCCTCTGTGGACATAGAGGTGGTTAGGGACTATTTAGAAAAGCTGGATGTGCACAAGTCCATGGGGCCGGACGAGTTGCATCCGAGAGTGCTGAAGGAATTGGCAGCTGTGATTGCAGAGCCCTTGGCCATTATCTTTGAAAACTCGTGGCGAACGGGGGAAGTCCCGGATGACTGGAAAAAGGCTAATGTAGTGCCAATCTTTAAAAAAGGGAAGAAGGAGGATCCTGGGAACTACAGGCCAGTCAGCCTCACCTCAGTCCCTGGAAAAATCATGGAGCAGGTCTTCAAAGAATCAATCCTGAAGCACTTACATGAGAGGAAAGTGATCAGGAACAGTCAGCATGGATTCACCAAGGGAAGGTCATGCCTGACTAATCTAATCGCCTTTTATGATGAGATTACTGGTTCTGTGGATGAAGGGAAAGCAGTGGAGGTATTGTTTCTTGACTTTAGCAAAGCTTTTGACACGGTCTCCCACAGTATTCTTGTCAGCAAGTTAAGGAAGTATGGGCTGGATGAATGCACTATAAGGTGGGTAGAAAGCTGGCTAGATTGTCGGGCTCAACGGGTAGTGATCAATGGCTCCATGTCTAGTTGGCAGCCGGTGTCAAGTGGAGTGCCCCAGGGGTCGGTCCTGGGGCCGGTTTTGTTCAATATCTTCATAAATGATCTGGAGGATGGTGTGGATTGCACTCTCAGCAAATTTGCGGATGATACTAAACTGGGAGGAGTGGTAGATATGCTGGAGGGGAGGGATAGGATACAGAAGGACCTAGACAAATTGGAGGATTGGGCCAAAAGAAATCTGATGAGGTTCAATAAGGATAAGTGCAGGATGGAAGAATCCAATGCACCGCTACAGACTAGGGACCGAATGGCTAGGCAGCAGTTCTGCGGAAAAGGACCTAGGGGTGACAGTGGACGAGAAGCTGGATATGAGTCAACAGTGTGCCCTTGTTGCCAAGAAGGCCAATGGCATTTTGGGATGTATAAGTAGGGGCATAGCGAGCAGATCGAGGGACGTGATCGTTCCCCTCTATTCGACACTGGTGAGGCCTCATCTGGAGTACTGTGTCCAGTTTTGGGCCCCACACTACAAGAAGGATGTGGATAAATTGGAGAGAGTCCAGCGAAGGGCAACAAAAATGATTAGGGGTCTAGAGCACATGACTTATGAGGAGAGGCTGAGGGAGCTGGGATTGTTTAGTCTGCAGAAGAGAAGAATGAGGGGGGATTTGATAGCTGCTTTCAACTACCTGAAAGGGGGTTCCAAAGAGGATGGCTCTAGACTGTTCTCAATGGTAGCAGATGACAGAACGAGGAGTAATGGTCTCAAGTTGCAATGGGGGAGGTTTAGATTGGATATTAGGAAAAACTTTTTCACTAAGAGGGTGGTGAAACACTGGAATGCGTTACCTAGGGAGGTGGTAGAATCTCCTTCCTTAGAGGTTTTTAAGGTCAGGCTTGACAAAGCCCTGGCTGGGATGATTTAATTGGGAATTGGTCCTGCTTCGAGCAGGGGGTTGGACTAGATGACCTTCTGGGGTCCCTTCCAATCCTGATATTCTATGATTCTATGATTCAATGTCACCACACTAGCTCCTGGACCCCCCTCCCTTCTGTTCCCCCCACTGGCCCTTCTGAACCTCAGTCTGTGTGACACCCGCCCCAGCAATCCCATGTGCCTTGTTCTGTCCATTCCCCACATATCCCATGCCTCCGCACCTGACCCCATGGGGAGGGCACTGTGAGGAAGGCAGCCCCTGCCCCCTCCTTCTCCACAGCTGGCTGCTCCAGCCCGAGTCAGCTGGCCTCTCTTCTGGAGCCATTTCAGACTGCGATGTATGAAAGATGTAATTGCTGCTTCCCTTTGCCTCCCTTTCAGAATCAATTATTCTGGAGGAGAAAAAAAAATTCTGTGGGGACAATAATTCTGCACTTACGCAGTGGTGCAGAATTCCCCCAGGAGTACGAGATGATGTCTGTGACTAAGAAGTGGTACTTGGAGCACACAATTACCCATAAAAATTGATTCTGAAATAAATGTTTTATATCTCTAATTTGTGTGTTATTAAATCATTATTTAAACTAGGGGTGGGGAACCTCTGGCCCACAGGACGGATCCAACCCGCTGCTTCATTTCATCCGACCCACGACAAGTCTCCGCACTGCTGGCCGGAAGGCTCGAGCCTCCATGCCAAGCTGCGAGCGCTGGCTCGCCCCACTGTAGTGGGAAGCTAAGGTTGCCGAGCCGTTATATTCCAGTTGACTCCGCACAGCTCCCAGAAGCAACCGGCATGTCCCTGTGGTCCCTAGGAGCAGGGGCAATCAGGGAAGCTCTGTGTGCTGCCCCTGCCCCCAACGCTGGCTCTGCAGCTCCCATTGGCCGGGAACTGTGGCCAATGGGAGCTGTGGGTGCAACGCATGCAGGAGCGGGCAGCACTTACCACACAGAGCCCTCTGGCCCCTCTGCCTAGAGGCCAGACATGCCGGCTACTTCAGGGAGCAATGCGTAGCCAGAGCAGACAGAGAGCCTGCCTTAGCCCTGCTGCGCCACCGACCGGAAGCCGACTGAGGTAAGTGCCGCCTGGCTGGAGCCCACATCCCAAACCCCCTGCCCCAGGTCGGAACCCCCTCCTGAACCTTAATTCCTTCACAGACCCGGCACCCCCACCCCAACCCTAACACCAACCCCCAGCCCTGAGCCCCTTGCCGCACCCAAACTCCCTCCTAGAGGCCGCACCCTGAACCTCCTCCCACACCCCAACCCCCTGCCGCAGCCCTGAACCCATTACTTCACTCCAAACCCCTTGGCCCCAGCCCAGAGCCCCCTCCTGCACCCCAAACCCGTCATCCCACCCCAACCCCAGAGCCCGTACACCTAGCCAGAGCCCTCACCCCCTCCCACGTCCCAATCCCCTGCCCCAGCCCGGAGCCCCCTCCTGCACCCTGAACCCCTCATTTCTGCCCCACCCCAGAGCCTAGGGGAAGCCCCGAGTTTCTGTGCCCCCTTCCCCCCCCCCCCGCAAACAGGGCTGTGTGTGGCCCGCAACTGATTTTTTCTGTGGGTCAATGGCCCTTGATAGAAAAAACGTTCCCCACCCCTGATTTAAACAAAAGGATGTAAATAGTGAAAATTACAAATCTTGCTTCAGTTTTATTTTTCTAAAATACCTAGTTTTGTCTTCACTTATCTTAATTCATATTACATTAAAGCATATAGGTTTATAGAACTTGAAAATAGAAGAGACCATTATAATCATCTAGTCTGACCTTCTATATAATATGGCCCATAGTATTTCACCCAGTAATTCCTGGATGAAGCCCCTAACTTCTTGCTGAGCTAGAACATGGCTTTTAGGAAGATATCCAATCTTCTTTTAAAACACCAAGTGATTGAGAAGTCACCACAGCCTTCAGTAAATTGTTCCAACAGTTAGTTACTATCACTGTGAAAAGTCTGCACCCTATTTTCAGTCTGAATTTGTCAAGCTTCAGCTTCCTGGTGGTGGATTTTATTATGTGTTTGTCTGCAAGTTTAGACGTTTTGAAAAAAATTCAGAACACACAAGCTGAAGATGAACTATTATCACAAAATGTTTTATAAAGACTAAGTGTTATAGAACTCAAGAGTACAGGAAATATAAAGCAGAAGCAATTGTTTACATAAACTCTATTTTAGACTACTCAGTGCTATTAGCCTAACATTTAGTAGATACAAATGGAGGACTGTGGAACACAAATGAGAAAACAAGCCTTAAAAAGAACCATGCTTCAGCAGCACATGAATATCTCAGACACAAAAGCAACAGCAAGTACCATGAAAGAGCTGAATTAAAACGTCCACACCATTCTCAGTTTGCCTCGTGACACTGAAGTACAGAATTGCACAGGTATGAACACAGTGATGACAATGATGAGGATGATAATACTTAGCACTTATATTACGCCTTACACTTTTAAGTTCCCACAGAAATATTAAAAAGGTAAGTATAATAAACAGTTTTTTAAGTCTCAGTGAACGACTCACTGGCATAATCCAAAAATAGTTGATAAAACAGACTACTACACCTTCTACAGGATCAAGTGAGACATTTCTGTCAGTGCATATTTTCACAATTATTAATACAGATATAACTGACAGTATTCACTGTAATGGCTCAGAAGTATTTGCATATTGTATTTAAAAGCAATACACTGCACTAGCCAAATAATTTGTTATACACAATACACCTAGCAAATGTGTCTGCTACTGACAATCCTTATGAGGAATCCATTTTTAAAATTTTCAACCTCATGAATTTTAAATAACTAAATAAGTACACATTATACACCATTAAGCTTTAAAATTTGTATTCATTCTTTTAAATCAACTTTTTATTTACAAAAAGTGAAAATTTAAAGTATGCCATAAAACATCTTTGGTTTTGAGATTTGTACAAGTCTCCCAACACAATTATTAAACCAAGAACAAAAACACTGTACCCACTAATCTTGTATTTAAACTAACAATCCTGAATACATGTTTACTGCAAATTCATAGTAATAAAACCCCTGAAAGCAAGTTAATGACATTTTTACCATGTTAGCACATCTATTTATTTATTATCTATATTTGGCTTAGGGGAAATGAAAAAAGAGAGCAGAACAACATCTTTTTCCGCCCAATTTTGTATTTTAGTGAATCTCATGCAGAATATTGTTAATCAGAATACTAGTGAAATTATTAGATCCAATTTGGGTCATACCATACCTTCCCATGACAAAATGTGAAAGAGGAGGAATGAAGTGTGTGGAAACTCCATGAATTTAAATGGTCACCCCCTGGGGCAAGGAGTTTCTGGACAAACAGAAGAGCAGGGGACATGGCCTCCACAACCCAGAAAACCTTTTTTTTTTTTTTTTTTTTTTTTTGAAGAACTTTGAGATATTGTGATGACATGTGCAGGATGTGCTTCTATAATCTGCTTAATCTTCAACTGTTCCCACATTTTGTGCATTTTGTGTAATTCATTGTAAAGTACAGGAGAAATATGATCTGTGCCAAATGTTTTATTGATAATGTCAATTGACAGTGATTAAAATCTTGATGCTGCAAAGAGCAGTGTAATTGAGTACTTAAAGTTGAAGAGGTGCATCCAGCACTATACACTGGAAAAACAAAACCTAAACTTCACAGAAATGCATGGAAGGCCAAGTCATTAATCAAAAACTAGCTTTCACATATGTGGAGATCCCTCTTTTGAAATCCAATTATTAAATTTCTGAAGGACTTTATCCTCAGCCTTATAAATATGCAAAGGTATTCTAATGAAAACATGTTTTCTTGGCCCAGATTGGTGAACTGAACCTATTCATTAGAAGAAAGCCTATTTATACATGTCTCAAAAAATACATCACAGTGTTGTCTTGGCCAAACCTATAAGAGGTTTACTGGCATTATGATCAGAACAGCATTAAGAGAAATACACTGCATAAAGCTTTGTCTAATTCGGTAACTGATTGCTCTGCTTGACTTGAGTACATTTTGGCAAAGGATATTGTAATAGACTATAATTAATTTTTCTTTCCTCCTCTTTTCAAGAGTTCATTTATTGCTTTTGTAAATTCTCACAAATGTACGTCAGAGAGAGAAGAAATTATAACTATGAAGTAATTAGGTGAGGGAAAGCACCAAGGACACACTGAACCTTACTTTCCTTTGAGTATGAAAAAGCTATTCAAGATTTGCAAGGTTAAACTGTCCAGGGAACAACCAGGCACGAAAGAATGGCAGGTAAACCAAAGGAAAAAATCTTTAAAGAATTTTCCAAAACTAGGACTCCTGACTCAAAGGCAAAGGGAAACACCATCTTGGAACACATAATTGAACCTGGTAAGCATACATTAAGCAACAACTTCAACCAAGAGAAATTGTAGTTTACGTTAAGCAAATACAAAAAAAGACAGTTTTCTCTAACCACTAGATCACTGCCTCTCAAACCTTTTGCTCTAATGAGTAGCAGCAAACCTAAGTATAGATAACCCATATAAAGATAGACATGAAATATTGGACCAGTTATTAAATAGTTGTAAAAGATCTGAGACTCAGCAAACAGTTATTACTCCTCACATAGGTTGCTCAACAATACAATTTTGTGTGGGCATATACTAGGGTGACCAGATGTCCTGATTTTATAGGGACAGTCCTGATTTTTGGGTCTTTTTTCTTATATAGGCACCTATTACCCCCCACCCCCGTCCTGATTTTTCACACTTGCTGTCTGGTCTCCCTAGCATATACTGAGGTTAAGTACAATAGTGGATCTATCAGTGTTTGGGTCTACCTCTTAGTGAATAGATTTAAAAAACTAAAATTGTAGGACACATGCTTAAAGTCCACCATGAAGTTACCTCACGTGGATATTTAACTGGACCTTACTTTGATTTCAGCATGCTAATTATTCCATGCACACCAACAAAGTGATAAAAACTTATCTGAATAAGAAAGAAAAAGGATTCTCCAAATCACTGAGAACCCTGATAAGATCATCGCTGAGCATTTTTATTATTATATGAACTAGGAGAAGGTGAAGAAATTTCCAAGAAGTTTCAATGTTACAGAATTTTTGCAAGAGTTTAGTGCATCACTCCACACTTATTCCTGAAACTTTTTCATTAGTATGAAAAACGATGGAAAGGGCAAACTCTCTTATCAAATATTTCAAACAGCAAAAAAACTTAGCTTAGTTGTGCCAAGTAAAACCAAAGGGTATAAACGAATTAAGATGATGCTATCAAATTCCCTTTCGGCAGAGAAAGAAGAACTGAAACAAATTTCACCTAATGTAATTGGGCTCATTCTTCTGCCACTCTGGGTGTCCTCCAGCCTGCTTGCTGGCATCTTCAGAAGCAGCAGCAGCAGCATTGCCAAAACTTGTCACAATGTAGGTCAGATTTTGAGGGGACTCTCAATCCTGTACATTAACTGCTAGTAGCTCGGACATTTCACCTGAGCGCCTAGCAATTCCTCCTTTGGCCAAAAGACAGTTACCGTGCCACTTTGTGCAGCAGACAGCATCAGACAGTTGCTGCCCGCAGTACATAACCGTGTGCTCTGAGCAGGACAGAACCGGAAGCAGGTCTAGTACAGCAGAGATCTCAAGTTTGGCAGCACCCGCCTCAGCCCCCTCGCCCTGGACTCCTCATGCAGTAGTGAAAGAAAAAGTTAATTGGAAGTAGAAGGGCAGGAAAGGCCTCCAGCATAGCAGCTTCCCCTGTGGGTAGAGGGGGAAGTAGGTTTGCTGGTTGGAGCATTCCAAAGAGAAGTGAGGGGCACTGCTGGTTTAGGAGTGTCTCAAAGGGTGGGAGGTGTCTATGTATGATCAAGGCCAATAACCTCCTCTCCTTCAAATCCTTCCTTAAGACCCATTTCTAACTGTGACACCTACAAAAAATCATGACAAATATTTATACTTAAAAAGTCATGTACTTATTTTACTTACACATTTTATGAAAAAATATCCTTCTTGCATATAAGCCTTTGTTGAGGAACCTTGTAATCTTATTACAATACTCTTTGTCTTTCCTCCCCATTCCTATTCCACTATTGTGTTTGCTCCTTAATTTTGCTGATATGTAATATTAGATTTTGTGCTCTTTGAGGAAGAGAGGAAAAGTATTCATGATTTTATGTAAAGTAACTTCTGATTTCATGAAGCGAACTGGCAACTGAATTCTAGGAAAGTGGTGTGCAGGTCCTCTTAAATTACCTAAAAATTGTATGAAAGGGAGAGTATTTACCAAAATTGTTGCTTCAGAAAATAATTACTTTTTAAGTACTTGTGGGAACAGAAAACGGTAAAAGGAAGGTGGGGATCATATTTTGGTTATGGATGAGACCAAGTTAAAAATGTTTCAGCTCATATAATTCTGGTGTATAAAATGACAAGTAAGCAAAAATACTTCAACGTATGCACATTTGTTATAGTAATAGGGTGACCTGATATCCTGACATTATCGAGACCATCCCGATATTAGGACTTTTGTCTTATATACACACACACCAAAAAAGAGTGTCCTGACTTTTCACACTTGCTATCTGGTAACCCTGTACAGTAAACAATAGTGGTGCGTCTGTCACTGACCTACTTCTGCTCCTGTAGGAATGAATTTGGGAAAGCTCATTAAAATTGTGTGGAAATAATGCCTGAAATGCAAACAGTGTATCATACACTATGCAGTAACATTTTGTAGGCATTTAAATGGTCCTTAATTTTCTTCCAGAATGCAGATTATTTCAGGCTCACGATCAAAACTGTTTTAAATAAGAAGAGAATCCTCAAATCATGACTTTGATATCTGAGAATCAAGTTTCAAACATCACTAAAAGCATGTTTTGGATTATGTGGGTCAGAGAAAGCAAAGAAATTCCCAAGAAGTTCTTTGAATGTATAAATCAGGGTATTAAGCACTGTGATGATTTTGGGGACTCTGTACAGTTTATGAATTGTCTATGAGATTTGAACTCTATATGTATCTTTACCAAGCTGCAAACTCCATTTTGAATGTGCAGCACTCATCAAGCTAGCATGTGTATGTGTACATGAGCTACCCCTAGCTCGTAGCATGGATATATCCACAGACAGTGATATATTACTATAACTAAAACACAATAAAAAACTATTTTAAAATACTTTACATGTAACATATTTAAACAGATTAATAAAAGTCACATATGTATATTCTATTAAAACACTCTGTAAACAATTTGAGATCCACAAAACTACATATCACAAAAAAAGTATGCAACTGTATCAGGTTCTCAAAATGTAAATTAAACAAAGAGTCATAACTTTGCTTCATTCCTGAGATTTAAGTTTTAACTAAAATTTCTCCCACTTACACTGTATGTCTTGAAGTAGGAGACAACATTCACGTTAAATCAAAATTCCAGAAGTAGAATCCACTGTCTTCGATTTTTTCATGTGTGTAAATGTGTCCAAAAAGTGATGGTTTTTAAAATCGGAGATACAGTATTATACATTTGAAACTAAACAGTAAAGAAATTGGTGTATGCCCAGAACTGAAAGAAACATGGGTATGCACAGAGTAAACAATATGTCTATAACATTCTGAAGTTACGACCTTCCAGTTAAAGCAGTTGCTTTATTCACAGTGGGCGACCACTATCAAGAGCCTGCAATGACTTGCATGAATATTTGAATGTCATCTGACAAGACCTGCTTGGCAATACTTCATTCAGTCCTCGGTCTAACAAGTTCACTGTTATGTCCTATTGATGGATGGCTGCCATGATTCACCACAGAAAGGCAGTTCTCTGCAATATAATGATGTTTAAACTTTGGGAATAAATTCCACTTGAAGAGATTATGGCAAGTAAACAAATATATTTCAAGGGTGCACTTTGCTTTGAGGTCTAAAAATTTCTAAAGTCTCAGTTATAGTAAGCACACCACTTATGATCCAAAACATTAGCCAAACTGAAAATATAAATATTAGATTCTCAAAAGCTGTATGCCTGTACAGATGGTTAATTTATCAATTTATACTTACATGGAAAGAATTAAAGAAAACAGCTTTCTCTTCCTTTAGCCCTAGTTAATGGAGACGTATAAGAGAGCTTTTGTCTCATGTTGGCATTCTGTCAAATACAAATTTATTCCAGTATTTCCGCAGCCCACTTCCCTTTTTATACTTGTTCATATGTTTGATGTTTCTTAGTTGTGGTAAGCCATGCAACTTCAATAACACTGGCAACAGAGCTCCAAAGATAGTGTCATCTGTATGTAACAGAGCAACAACTCTTAACATCTAAAAATATAGTTGTTAATAATTTGCTTTAGTAAAGTATAGGAAATGATCCAGGAACAAGAATTTGAACACCTCAAAGTGATGTAGAGCTTGAAACCCAGACCTGAACCCAGGTTTCAATGTCATCATTAGAGTTTCAATCTGCAACATGCCATAGCATCCTAAACTTTGGGTTAAAATATGGAGTTGAATCTGTATCTGAATTTTGTAGTGTGGGCTCATCTCAAATAAAATCTTCTCCCCCCACTTCACTCCTGAGAGCTGTAAAGATTTAACAGTAATTTTAAACTGTCAAGCAAGCAGGAAAACATTAATATCCTTATCAGTTATTCAAATATAGAATATTTCCCCTGTCCCCCAAATATAACATAAGTTATGGCACTCGACAATGATCTCACACATGCGCACACCCACAATAGGAGGAAAAAAAGGACACACAAAAGCATAACAATTTAAAATATACAGTGAAGGAAAATAATTACAAATAAGCACAATAGAAAATACACAAAAATACCACAGTAAATCAATGGAAACATCAGTTGCCAGTTCACTGTATTTAAATGCCAAATGCACAGAGTATGTCTGGCAGACACAAACCTCCTTTTTGTGCTCTCAGATATACCTGCAATGCCTTGCTATTTTTGCTAACTTTTAAAGAAAGTCTGTTTAAAAGTAGTAGTACATCCTTTTATGAGCCAGAAGTAAAGCAGTCATAGATTAATGGCTTGACATTTCTATTTGTGAACATTTTTGTCTCAGAGGCCGGCAGAAAAGAAACCTATTGATTTTATTTAATTGTAAACTGACTATACCAATTCCAATATAATATTTTGGAAGACAGGTTGCCTAGTGGGTAATGGTTCATTCCAGTCTTTTTTCATATCTCATGGACAGAAATTGAAGGTACCTCCATAGAGCTGAAAGTAAGGCCATCATGAAAACACTATGCAGTATCTGACTCTCTTTTAGGATGCTGCTACAAACTTCTTTCTCTCTCTTTAGAAGCCTGTATGCCTCACTATGGAACAGAGCTAGCAAAGAACAGGTAGGTCCTGGCCAGACCTCCCCACTAATTGCAATGATGCCACAGGAGAAAGAATTATTTCTATCCACAATAGAAATGTAAGTATTAATATTGGAGGGTCTTATGTTTCTGAACAGAAAATGTCTTCCTTTTACCTTCATAATGACTGTGGAAGTAAGTAGTAACACCTAATGGTCCTCAAGGTCAAAGATTGTTTACAACTATCTGCCTGAATCTCTTCCTCTTTTATTATTACAATAAGCACCTGTGCCCTTGATATAGCATCGTTTTAAGAGGGTGACTGTATTCCAAATCAGCCCACCAATCTATGCAGACACAGATCTTATTAGGAGAGGGACAAGCCAGTACTGAGTGGCCTTCTTTAAGACACAAATGAGGGACAAACAAGCTTGCCAGTGAAAGGTGAGAGTTGAGAAACTATATTTGGTGAGGAGTCAGGGGTTCCTTCTGCCTCCCCTGGGCATAGTCCCTCCCACTGTGCTGCTTTTCCTTAATCCTCTCCTACTTTCCACCACCACTAGTAGTGCTCACTGCTGCTCCCAAATCCTCCCTCAGAACACCAGCCTCTCTCATAATTTTCCACACACGCTCCCAGAAGTCTGCTCTCTCACAAGCTTCAGAAGCCACTGCACCCCTCCCAACATTCATATATGTATACCTGTTGCTGGTTTTGCTAATACTTGCATTCCCCATTGCTTAATCTGTACCAGCTCTGATGCAGCCCTCACCTCACCATCCTAATGCTACTAAGCTCCCTCAGAGATTCATCATTTCCTGATAACCTCCTCCCCACAACCTTCCCTGGATCACTACCTCTGTAGAAGCAGAAGTTCACATCTCCTCTCCTGCACATCATCTTGGCCAGCCATGGATTCTGACCATATGAGCATTTCGCCCTCTGTTCCCAGTGAATATCTGTCCATACGAAACCACCACAAAAATTCAGGACTATTAGCAATCTCTGCTAAAAGTGCTCCCAGAACTGGGATCACAGAGATACTATAAATGTGGACTCAAGGGATTTAGTAGAGCTGTCTGTGGCACCTTGCGTAGCTCCTGCCCATACTATGTCAGATTCCACACAGTAATATTAATCACTCATTTATTATGAAAAGCAAATTCACGCACAAAAATTTTAAAAAGGAACAATTTACATTTGCGCTGATATCCCATGCACCAAGACAGACCCCAAGGCAAAATTTAAAAGATGAGTTATTCACCCTTCAAAAATGGTGTTTATAACAGAAATACTGACAGACTCTAAACAATATAGTCAGTGCCGTAAATCATTAAGACAACCATCACTTTTTTCTCTTTCTTTTGTAAATAAAGTGTCCATGCTAGTTGCATGGTAAATTATAGGTGGTAGCCTCAAAATGAAACTATAATTGCAATAAAGATTGTGCCTTGTTTTCTGTGTGTCAATAACTGGGTTCTTTTTTTATTGTTTTGTACGTTAAATTATACCACTGCAAATATTTTATCTGTAGAGGAATGATATCTATAAAACCTTTCAGTTTTCAGGTAGGTCTAAGGACGCATTTATAATATTCTGTCATTTTTCATACCTTCAGGGTCCATTGCACTCTGTTAATTTCTGTAAGGACTGTCATATAGAAAATAGCCAAGTCACACTTACGTCAAATCTGCCATTTTTAATTACTATCAATCAAGTCCAAGCAACTTCTCCTTTGGTTTAAAATGCATGTATCTAACTTCTAAATTTTTTTTTTATGCCACAATTCATAAAATAGTTTAGGCTGATGCTAAATCCCTCGCACTGAATTAATAACTAACCACAGGAGAGATTTATCATCTCAAGCTTCTTACATGAAAATTGTCGGAGTTAATCACCTTTAGCATATTTTCACTATTTACAGAGCTTCATTTATCATACATTTTAGCAGTTTGACAACACTGAGCTATTTAACTGCCTTTCCCAATTCTCAAGTATAGAAAGAAGAAAATAAAAATGGTGCAACGTGGCTTAAATATTTTAACACTTCTGGTAAAATCCATCTCCACTAGAAAATGGTTTCTAAGGAGACATTTATTTTAACACTGGTGGTATGTAAAAGTAGAATTAAGAAGGGTACAAACATACACTTCCACCTTAATCACTGAGAATATACTCTGAGTCTATGTCTGGTAAAACTTTAAAAACAACTATGAAAAGGATCTGTTTCAATCAAATGCTTGATATTTAAAATCTGTCTCCTATAATAGAAATTGATGTAAAAATGCCAAAGGGCCTCAATTCACAAGCACTTCTAATTGGATGTAGTGCTTACTACTATAAGCTGACTTCAGTGGGACTACTCACTATAGTAAGCACTTTGATTTATGACCGGTGTTTGGGGAACTGGCCTAGACTGTTTTTCAGTAAACATACTTAAGTGGCTGCTGTACTTCCATCATCCAAAGAAAGCTCTGTGGAATGGCACTTTAGTATGTACACTGCTAGCTTCTACAGAAATTTCATCATGGATTACTAAGAATAATCAGATGAAGTTCCTTTTACCTATACATTATTGCTCAATGAGAACAAAAAGCAAATCATGCAAGAAATTACTTTACTGAAATAAAGAACTAGTGACAACTCCTAAATCTGTCAGTGGAGACATTGTGTATATAAATGTTACATTACTGTTATAATGAAATATTGCAGAATATGTGCTTCGATATTCAGTAAGCAGAACCATGCAGCTTCACAATTTTAATTGATTTTAAAAGAAAACTGATATCGGAATTCCCTAAAACCATTAATGGCGAGAACCTAAAGATGTGAACTTGCATTTTTATTTAAATTACAGATTGTTGGCAGAATATAATGTGGAGGAGATAGTGAATCAGACATCATAATTTTGTCCTTTTAGTTTCCCATAAATTCTTGTCAAAGATGCTACCATGAATCAATTTTATGAGTACAGTAAAATCAGGTTTTAGGTTACTGTTGAAAAACCCCTAATAGTCAACACCTTTAGGTATAGTCCTGTGAAAGCTGCAACAGATACACCTGACTTGGGGAGACAACAGAAGAGAGGGAATATAAACATCCGATGAAGTGAGCTGTAGCTCATGAAAGCTTATGCTCAGATAAATTGGTTAGTCTCTAAGGTGCCACAAGTACTCCTTTTCTTTTTGCGAATACAGACTAACACGGCTGTTACTCTGAAACCTATAAACAAGCAAACTTTTTTGGCTATAATTAATCTAACAGAAATACATCTGAAGTAGCAACCACAAAGAGCAATAAAACAATTGAAAGCCAACTTTTGTTTAATTACATATGTAGATACCTTATTAATATTTTTCCTGTTTACACTGCAGCAGAATTATCTGATACTCCAAAATCCTGAGGCCCCCACTCAATTAAATTCTATAATACACTGATTCACATAAAACTATTACTTGCAAAGAGAAAAATTAATCAAATCATCCAATAATGTACACATTTTAAAGCATAGAACCTATACACCATTAACAAAATAAAAGCTCCAAAAACTTATTCCATTTAATCAGGACAATTTCCAATGTTACCAAAATATATCAGAGAAAAATGAAGAAAAATGTGATACATGACACGTCGTTATCTATTAACACACCTAACATTCACTGAAGTGAAACTATCAAAAATTCCAAGAATAAAAATTTGTAATCCATTTCCTCATAATCATAACACTATAACCAGAAAAAAATAAAGAATATTCTGAATTCACTAAATACGTTTATTAGTAGTTTTAAAATGCTCTCTGACTAGAGCAATGCCAGTTGTAGAGGTTATTTACCTTCTTCAGAAACTGGAATTTTTTTAAATGAGTGTCTGTATGGGTGCTCCACTTCAGGAGCACACGTGTCCCAAGAGCCTTGGATTGGAGACTTTTGGTAGGACTGCCTGTTCAACCCACGCATGTGCTCCAGACCTCCTCATGTCCCATACTGAGGATATACAAAGCTGCATGGACAAATCATCCTCAGTTCCTTCTGTACTTCAAAGTCCAATGAGTAAGCTAAAACTAAAGAAGTCTAAGATGTAAAAACTAAAGGGCTTAAAGCAGGTACGCAAGATGCTCTGTGTCGGGCCGTAGGGCAGTTGAGAAGGAACTGAGGGTGGTTTGCCTGTGCAGCTTAATATAGCCTTAGAACAAGGCAGAAGGAGATCCAAAGCACATGTGCGGGCCAAATGGGCACTGCTACTGAAAGTCTCCAACCAAAGATGCATGGAGGCATCTGACAGATATCGCAACTTCCTGCTATATCCTTATTGAATTGAAGTTGAAGCATCTTTGGAGTCCATTGTATTAAATCAATGGTTTATATATGACTGTGTTCTACTTCATGAGGGAGGACTGCTACAGCTCCACCAGAAACTAAAAATAGTGGGCGGTGATTAAGCCCAATGACCCAAATTGTAATAACCCCAAAGAGAGAGATACTAGGGCAAATTAGATTCTTCAGAGATCAAGGGACAAAGAAAGGACTTTTGGATAAATAGCCTGATTCAACTGAATCAACAGATGGACAGCACTTTCTATTCAAAGGGGGGCCCCACACCTCACTGAAAGTTTGGAAAGATTTTAGCCTATTAGGTCCCTGTAAGACTGATGAATAACTTCTGATGAGCTATTTGCATGTGCAAAGGAATGTTTGTTGTCTTTATGGTTTTTCTGCAATGCCTTTATCTTAAGAATAAATGTGCTTGCTTAGAAAGAGCTGTGTGGTAACTTGTAACTGCTGGCAATATGCTATTCATAGCCATTGAAGAAAAAGCACAGGCACTGGTCTTTTAGGTTGACTGGTGTTCTGGGGAAGTTGTCTTTACTTTGTCCTTACTTAACTTGCCTCATACTTTTCTGTTAACAGAATTCAGGATGACAAATTTCTCATCCAGTAATTTTATGTTTGCCAGAAAATGCTTGTGATAGTTTCCTGACTGATCCCTCTTGTCTCAGTGATCTTACATCTGTCTTAATTATATGAACATTTTTAACACTTGCCTTAAACTTCTGAGCCTGATCTTATGTCCACAGAATTCAAGGGCAAAGCTCCGATTGTTTTTAATGGTGAAGGAACAAACACTTTGTGTCTTCCCCATTTACTTTAGCTTCTAGATTAATGCAACCTCTGTATTCATCACAAAGGCACTGTTTTCACAGACAGTTTCAATCTTCAAAATAAAACAGCTTCTGAATAGAACAATTTAAAGTAGGAGCTCATCCAAAGTATTCCAGTTCTATCGACTGGTCAGACTTTATCTCCAAATTTAAAAGTTTGAAATATTTTACACTCATCAACTAATTATGTTATGAAAGACTTAAGTTGTAAAAGTTCTTCTAAATTTACTTCAATTAAGCACAATAGTATGATACTCTCAGAGAATAAGTAATTTTATGAATACACTGTCACATTTTCAGGTAACTGCACCTGTATTCCCCCTCAGTTCTCCCTCAAGGACACTCATTTAAGGTTTCCAGCTCCCAGCAATCACCTCTATTGGGCAGAGATTCATGTTTCTCTCCCTTCTGATGTGGGGGGCTTAAAGTTGCACAGCTCCTTTCCTTACACTGTGAAATCCCCAGCAAGCCAGTCTTCCCAAAAGTCAGTACCTGGGCTTTTCTCTCTCTCTCTCTGAGGGCTACTAACACTGTGTTGCCAGCAGTTAAAAGTTACCACACAGCTCTTTCCAAGCAAGCACATTCATTCATTACAGAGAAAACATATAAAAAACAACAAACATTCCCATATGCATGCTAAAAGTTCATCATTCATCAGCCCTATGGGGCCCTAGTAAGAAAGTATTTCCAAACCTTTATAAACCCCATACTAGTGACAAAGGGATTAAAGAGCTGCTGTGAGCAAGGCTGGCCCCTGTCCCTCCAGCCCTGTCTATCATGTTGGCGTAGAATAAGGGCTTAAAAGCAGGAAGTTCCCAGCAGCTGGGAGAGAGCAGACAGTGGTTCTATAGTTCCCAAGGGAGACATTTGGAAGCCTTCGGGGGAACTGCCCTAAGACAGGCCATTCACTAGCATCACCACCACCCCGCCTATATGGAGAAAATGTCCCTGGTATACTGATCAGACAGGATAGATTGGGCAAGCTCCAAGGTAGAGGTTGGTACCTCTATCCCCTACCCCTTTTGGGGTTAGGGAATCTGAGACCATACTAAAGGGACTAGGGCAGTGGGAGCCGAGAGCCTCATCCTCTTCAAACACAAGTGGACGGTACGACCCAATTTATATCACAGAGACTCCCATATAGGCAGATGGGGTGTCCAAAGCATTTTTCAGTATCCGTACAGTAGGAGGTGCCCGTCAGCAGCCAGAGAACAATGGCACCGTAATGCAAGGGTTGGGGCCCCTCCTGGACAGAATGCCCTGTTTGTCTGCTGGATCAGGAAGAAGAGCCCTGAGTTTAAACTCAGGCTATTTACCCAAAGTCCTTTCTTTGGTCTCTGGAAAATCCAGTGTGTACCAGTATATGCAAGCCTTCCCAAAGGGTGGTGCCTTTCTGGAAGTGTTTACACCTAAGCAATTCACTTTAATCAGCCCCACATACACTGCTTTTTGTTCCTGGACGAGTTCTGGTAACCATCCCCCCCAGAGTTTCATACAATCTCTGGCCCACAGTGATACATCAACTTAATACAACATGGTCCCCAAAGATACTGCAGAGGATTGCAATATCGGTCATATGTGCATTAATGGTAAGTTGTATAACTTATTTTTTTAGTGGAGGAGTTTGAGCATTTTTTTAAACGTAGATGCTTGTAAATGTCTTACGAATATGTAGACATCAAAATGCATAATAGCAAGACACAAGGGATATGATCTTTTAGACAACACTGAAAGAAGACAACTGAAAGAAGTGAATGCATTCAGAATTAAGAAATGCTAGGATTTACCTGTAGTAATTCATGTAAGCTGTCATACAGTACAAAGTACACTTATTCTTCTGGAAGACTCTAGAATATCCCCAAGCACAAGTTATATTACACGATAGGAAGAAGAATAAATATCAATGCTCCTGAAGTACATTTCCACTTCAGTCAGATTAAAGATGATGGATCTGAACACGCACCATTTACTACTGTAGCTACCACCGATAAAGAGAGCGTACATTCTCTTTCTCATGTAAAAATACGGTGCAAGGAAGGCTATGTACATTTGAATTTAAAATGTGTTTTATTAAAATAATACTTCAACATCAAGATGTAGTAACTTATACTTTCTAAAGGAACAGCTTTAGTTTAATTACATGTAATGGACAAGCTTTAAAATGTACTAGACCATTTTTAGACATTTAAGATTGTTTCTAGCATCGACTGATTCTGCATTTTAGTAGAAACCTGAGAGTAACAGCTTAGTTATTGTCCTAATGCCTCATTTTCCACCACTGCCAACACCATTTTAGCTGAACCCATCATTAGCAACTTTGGGAGCACTAGCAAAGGGAGCTAGTCAGCTGCTGACACCATTTTCAGCACTTTATCATCTAGCACTGGTTGCAACAAATGCAACTGACAGTCTGAAAAGAAGCCTTATCTCCACTCAGGCTCCCAAAGTTGTTAACACTAGTTCAGATGAACCTGTGTGAGCAACAATAGGAAACTGTTCATATATTTCCCTATAGTAGTTATGGCTCTAATAACAATTTACTTTAGGTAATAACATGGTAGTACCCCCAGTGTGCTTTGACACTGTTGGTTTTGCCTCTTTATATAGCACCAGCCAGTATTATCACCATGTTACCAAACTCTTTTACAACTCTACTGATACATGATTATAACGTTATTTGATACCATCTACACAGGCAGGATCAAACTGTGTTCTAATTATAGTTGGGGCACTACTGTGTTGTAGTAGTGTCCCCGAATACTGACAATTTTGTCATGCAGATAGGTCCTCATATTTAATGGCTTGCAAAAATGTATATGCAACTGCACACGATTTTCTTAAGAAGGAAGTACAAGACAGAACTAAAAACTTTATGTTTCAGCACTTGGTGGATTTACTGAAAATTCAGCTCTGCTGAGTTCTACCTCTTTGCTTCCATTTTCAGTTGTATCTTTTCAGTGGCTACTTTTCCCATGCTCACTGATTCTATCTTTTCTTATACAGTGGAAAAAGTACAACATGCTCTTGGCTAAGAGAAACAAAGTCACACCAATTAAAATGATTTGCCTCAATTCTCTAGTAATGATTTAAAAATAAAAACAAAAACCTGTACTGTTCCCTCTCCACTCAAAACTTATGTTGATCACAATAGACATAGACAGACCATCTGTGGTGCAAATACTACCAATAAAGTGTTTTAGCACGAAAGGCAATTTATGCAGCCCGTAATATGCCAAAGATTTCATTGCCATTCATGGAGAGAAAAAACAAAAATCGCTCAAGCCTTGTACCAAAAGTTTGAGTGAAAATTCCATCTCTCCTTTCCAGAGCACCCAAGTTTAAGATAAACTAAAAGTTCTGTAAAACAAAATCTACTTTGTGTGTGTGCCATATTTAGTATATAGTTTTGTTTCATTTGTATAGTTTTTAAACTTAACTCTAGGTGAATTAAGTAATATTGAAATTGACATGAACTACAATTCCAAGTGCACTGTGACATGACTTTTACAAAAGAATAATAGATTATCTACTGCCTGATCCTTGATCATTTATAGATACAACACATAGCACAAGTTCACAAAACCTTTCTTGGAAAATGACATACTATGGAGCACTCTGCAAACATTTGGTAAACCACCACTTGCTCAAATCCCCCATTAATTTTATTTCCAAATGTCACCGTTTTTATTGAATCAACTGAAATTTGATGTAAAAAGAAAGCAAGCAGAAAATATTGGGGTCCATAGAAATATTTAAATACAGTGTCAAAGCATGTTACAGCAGCTAGGGGTGTACAGAGATCTCCTGTTTGTACCCATCAGATGATAAAGTATGGATACAAAATGACCTAATAATCTATAATGACCATTTTCCCCAAGTCTGTCTATTAATGGAATTGACGACAGTTTTTGATTTCCTTCACATTTGAAACAGGTAGTAAGGAATTCTTTCCACATTTTATTTTACCTAAGTGATACATATATTGTGCAAGTTCAGAGCGACTTTGAATACCTACTCAGGTATTCAACATATTTAGACTTTCCTAATAAGCCATTTTAAAATAAACTATTTTCAAGTTCCCATTTAGCCCTCAGCTTCTGACAGACTGGTTTATTTGTCATGACAAGAAACCTATTTTCTTTACATATTAAAACTAATTCACAGTTATCTTAAGTGAACATATTTTTCCTGTAGGTAAAAATGAATTTATTTCTCTGTGCTTGCCTTGAAGACACAGACGTCTTATGACAAAATAGCTTTAATAAAACATGAAAAATAATCAATAGATCTTATGAGTTTCTGCATGTGGAGATGATTTACAGGGTATACAAGACATGTGAAAGTCTTGCAAGCTGAAGGCTTAAATTCCTGAAAACAAGAAATGCCTTGGTTGCAGCATAATGGGAGATGGCACTGTGCAACCAAGAGGAATTAACATTGTAGATAGACTGGTGCATTGCCACAGTACTAGTGATTCCAGGTTAAGGTACTTTGCATCTGAAATGCAGTTTTACAAACTTTGGTTACTTTTGCCAAGGAATCTGCAAATGCCACCCACTCACTCACCTCATCAGGTGGAGGAACTTTATGGGACTGGTGGTGAAAGGCCCAGCAGGGAGGGAGGGAGACATTCACTGTGGGACACCAGGTAACTCCTCTGACACACATTGATCAGTTTGGGGAGAGGGGTGCTGATTGGCCAGAATTCCTCAGCTCCCAGGATTTAACCTGGCGCAGGAGCAATGGGGAGCATCTTTCAACTCTGTCCCAGCAGTCCACCCTATCCACCCCAAACTAGGAATGGGAATCTGGCCTCACACATGCTGCAGGTCTAGTCAATTTTGGGGTCAGGAAGGAATTTTTTCTCCCATGAGCCAGGGAGTTTTACGCCTTCCCTGCACACACTGTCAAGCCACGGTAGGTTAAGTAACAATGCACTTGGTACTTAACTGAGGTACTTGGTTGAGTTCTTGATTCATCACAACTTGCATCTGGTTTCCTGTGCAGTTAAAATAATAAAATGAACAATTCCCAGAGGTGAAAGACCTGGGATTTTGGTGACGGGCCCTGGGCTCATGGGGTAAGGTAAGACTTTGTGGCTTTCATGGAGCTGAGGTCCCCACCCTTCTGCACCCTTTGTTCTCCTTGCAGGGGTATGTGTGTTGGATTCAGAGCAAGTTGAATCCTGGGGGAGCAGGCTGAGGAGAGCCTACCACACAAGTTACAGGTTATATGGTAGGAGCCCTGTAACACCTACACTGGAACTAAATGCCTAGCACAGGAATATATGGGTCATGGGTAGGTAGTGCCCCTCCCTTGTATTTAAGATTAATAAAAATTGTGGCCCGCCACATCCATGTGTCTGTCCTCATTTCACTGCTGTTCTACATCAAATGCATTTCATGGTTATTCACCATTATACCTTAAAGCTGAACAAAAAGTCTAGTTTTTCGTCAACCAGATTACATGTAACTTTACCAGTATGTTTGGTTTGCATGTTTTCAACACTTCCAGAGTTTCACTTTTAAGTTTTTGTTTTACACAAACAAATCCAAATCCTCAAAGTGAAATTCAGTACAAAAACAGCAAAACTCACTGGTTTTGATACAAAATTGAAAAAACTCACCTAAATGACTTCTCCCATAGGACACTCCCTACCTCCAAAACAACAACAGCTCCTGCCCTTGTCTGCATACTTAGTGTTGTCTTCTAGAGGCATCTTGTAAGCCTCCATCCAAACACTTCAGAAAATTGCTGATTGTTCCTTTCTTGAACTTAAGGGAATGGTCAGTTTTCCCTATTCTCAGCCTCGAAAGGGCCATCAAACATGCAAGACCATTTCTTCTCCAGTCTACTAAGAGACAGGGAATATAATCCTACCTTCTTCTGCAACAGTGAGAGTGGGAAATGTTCCTCTGGTCCCCAGGGCTCCAACCACAAAAAGCCATTCTCTCAAGCTGAGACACTCCAGAAAGAAGCACAAGACAATAAGGATTCCTATTTTATAACATGGCACACTAAGGCTTCTTTTCCCTTGAGGAATTCCACCATTATTTCAACAATTTCCATCCCACCATCAACCTCAGTCTGAACCAGTCCACACAAGAGATCCACTTCCTGAACAATACAGTGCAAATAAGTGATGGTCACATAAACACCACCCTATACCGGAAACCTACTGGCTGCTATACTTACCTACATGCCTCCAGCTTTCATCCAGACCACACCACACGATCCATTGTCTACAGCCAAGCTCTACGATACAACCGCATTTGCTCCAACCCCTCAGACAGAGACAAACACCTACAAAATCTCTATCAAGCATTCTTACAACTACAGTATCCACCTGCTGAAGTGAAGAAACAGACTGACAGAACCAGAAGAGTACCCAGAAGTCACCTACTACAGGACAGGCCCAACAAAGAAAGTAACAGAAAGCCACTAGCCGCCAACTAAAACTTCTCCAGTGCATCATCAAGGGTCTCACAGATCTTGGGAGACAGGCCAGTCCTTGCTTATGGACAGCCCCCCAACCTGAAGCAAATACTCACCAGCAAACACACACCACACAACAAAAACACTAACCCAGGAACCTATCCTTGCAACAAAGCCCGTTGCTAACTCTGTCCACATATCTATTCAAGGGACACCATCATAGGACCTAATCACATCAGCCACACTATCAGAGGTTCATTCACCTGCACATCTACCAATGTGATACATGCCATCATGTGCCAGCAATGCCCCTCTGCCGTGTACATTGGCCAAACCGGACAGTCTCTACACAAAAGAATAAATGGACACAAATCAGACGTCAAGAATTATAACATTCAAAAACCAGTCGCAGAACACTTCAACCTCCCTGGACACTCAATTACAGACCTAAAAGTCACAATTATTCAACAAAAAAACTTCAAAAACAGACTCCAATGAGAAGCTGCAGAACTGGAATTAATTTGCAAACTGGACACCATTAATTAGGCTTGAATAAAGACTGGGAGTCGACGAGTGATTACACAAACAAAAAATTATTTCCCCATGCTAATTTTCCCCCTACTGTTACTCACACCTTCTTGTCAACTGTTTGAAATGGGCCATCCTAATTATCACTACAAACGTTTTTTTTCTCCTACTGATAATAGCACACCTTAATTGATTACTCTCATTAGAGTTGGTATGGCAACCCCCATTTTTTCATGTTCTCTGTGTATATATATATATATATATATATATATCTTCCTACTGTATTTTCCACTGCATGCATCTGATGAAGTGGGCTTTAGCCCATGAAAGCTTATGCTCAAATAAATTTGTTAGTCTACTCTAAAGTGCCACAAGTACTCCTCATTCCTTTTGCTGATACAGACTAACACACCTACCATTCTGAAACCTATAAGAAAGTATGTTACTATATCTGTTGTGCCCATTTAATTATCAAAGGAATTAACTACTCAGCCTAAGGATGACTGAATCTGAGGTATAATTGGTATTCATGTTAGTGGTCTATGATAGTACTGTACATCACAAACATATGTTAGGCATTTAAAAATAAAGACAAAGGGAGAGTGAGAAGACCTTTATCCAAAAAGGTTTTACCCATTTTCCCATAAAAATTCTAAAACAATATTGAATTGGTACTGGTGTGAATTAAAAAGAAAATATCAGTAAAATGTAATGAAGTTAAAAATAAATTTGTTGGCCATTTCAAGAAAAATCAGAAAACTAATTAAGAAGGTCATAGATATATAGATTTGTAAAAGAGAGCGAGAGAGAGAGAGAGAGAGAGAAAGAGTGAATATTTCTTTAATCATATGCTTCAATACTTACTTCCCATTTTTATTTCAGGTATAATTTTTTAATGGATAAAGAAAAAAGATTGTAAGAGGTTTAAAAATAAAATTGTGATCGTGGTTAGGAAGAGGAATATATTATAACTGTTAAACAATGTCTTTATGGTTAGTATGAAATGCACTATGAACAACCACTGTAATTTAAGGGTATTTCATGGCTTCTACTTAAGGCCTCTATTTTCAGCATTTATAAAACTCCTTTTGTAGAAATTCACTCAGAAGAATTTTTTGTTGCTTTTCACTTCAAAGAACTGGCTTTGAGATATTTTCAAATTGTTTTAAAAGACACTTCTAACTTTTTAGTCTCATGTTTTAACAATATTTTCCACCCTATGTAAGGTGTAACCTTAAATTTCCCATGAGGTTTTTCTTAATTTTAAATACAAGATTAGTTTACAGACAGAAGGAAACAGGAACATTTAAAGTTATAAAGTCATAGCTAAAGTTAATCTAAGGGTAATTCTTTACTGATACACACTATTTCTTTTGCCAAAAGCCTGGCAGTATTACAGTTCTCTAACTTTTAACAAATACAAGTTCCACAAACTGAACCTACAAATAAATTATCATTCCTTACATACTCATGTTTTTGTTTGGATTTTATGTGCCCATGAGCAATATTCAAATACTGCACACCTGTCTGCAGAAGTATTCAAAACAGGAATTCTATATCTCAAGCAACCAAATCCAGGAGCACATTCTGACTTTATCTACAAGAAAAACTGAATAATGCCCTCATTCATTTATAAGTGACTCACTCTCTACTGTTAAAAAATATGACAGACGCACCAGAAAATAAGGGTCTAGATGATTTACCCAACATAGACAGAAACATCAGTTTGAAAAAGTTTGCTTGCTTTTAGGAGTTCTTTCCCTCCAAACTGCTATGAATCATCACTGACTCCAATTATTCAATACAATGGGTTAACTTTGCTCTTCTGAGATTTACTGCTGTTAGATGGTATAATTAAGTTACCTGTCATTAATGATCCAGTTCAGACAGAGATTGAGGGAACTAAGGTTTTTACATCTCTTCACTATTTCCATCACAGTTTCATTATCCAGTTCTGTGATATGACGTAGATCCAGGCTGGAAAGGTTTCGTAGCTATTGAGAAAAATACAATAAAGAGGAAAGTGTCTGAAAAGGTACTAATATTCAGTAAGTACTGACACATTCTGTTATAAAAGCTTTTACACCTTTCTGGAATCATGTGCAGTATAGGACAGACAGGCAAGATGCATTACAGTTAATGAAAAGCCCTTCTCACTCAGAAACATAATACAGACATCAGCATGAGACAACCAGATTTTTCTTTGAGAAGAGTTTATTACTGAAAATGTAATACAATTAAAATGACAGAATAACTGTTGGCTAGTATTATATGGGCCCTCTACCGTATCTATAGTTTAGAGTGTTTTAGCAGTTCTATTATGAATTTTTCCCCCCCCAGGTTTAGTACCTGCAAAACTCTGCTCTGGCTTTTGGCTGTATGAAATCAAAGGCTTCCGGCATTTTGTTTTCCTGAAATACTAAAATGTTTCTTTGGTGGTGGTTTAGTTGAAGGCAAATAAAGTTAATGCTTTCAAAAACTTTTTACAACCTTAGAACTTAAATATGTGACTTTGACTTTTAAAGTTAATCTTTGCAGGACATCGCATTGCTTTTCCATGATACAATTTCTACATCGAGTCCACAATTTCCACCTGAGCTCAAGTGTATCTTTTAGAAAGACATCTAAATTGATTTAAAGACTACATGATGGGGAATCCTCATATCCATTGTTAAGTAATCCAATGGTGAATTATCCGCACAGCCATTGGTCTTCAGTATTGTCAACCAAAAGCAGTCAAAGTTAGACCCCCTCCAAAATTTTGAGATTGGCTTAAAAATAATGAGGTGTTTAAAAAAACTTGCAAGGGAGGTATTTGCCTTCTGGTTTTTGAGCCATTTGAACAAACTTTAGATCACATTTTCAAGCTTTTCTTTGCAACCACAAGTGCTGGAGACATTAAAAAAAAGAAAAGAAAAGAAAGAGCTGAGATGCAAATGTAATCACTTAACTCTGGGAGCCAAAGCTTTAAGAAAATTACAAGTAGTGTGAGTCTCGTGATAAAAACGCAAGAGTTGGCAATACTGTATCTTGTTATATCTTTGGACTTGCCTACACAGTGTAGTAATAAGCACTAGGGATATGTGATTTTTAACATCCACTAATGCGTCATGCATTAACTGGTCCTTGTAGACCTTACTGGTGTGCACTAAATGTTCCCTAGTGCATTTTACGTTAAAGCATGAGAACGTTAAAGCATGAGAACGAGGGAACAGTTAGTGCCTATGTTACTGAGCACAAGAAATCAACATCCCCCTAGCGCACAACCCCATCCTACCATGTGGACAAGCCCGTTCTCTGCTGAAGAGGCCTCTACTATCTGAAAACTTCTCTCCATGTAAGTATTTAGAGAGAGCAATCAAGACACCTTCACTTTGATTGACTTAATTTCTCTAATCTCTTTCAGTCATTTTGGGGTGACCTGTGACAGTTTTCATATGGAAATGTGATTTTCATATTGACAACTTCCCTTTAAATCAAAGCCTTTTTTCAAATTCATTGAGACAGGAAGGATACTCCTAAAATACTCAAGCTTCCTATAAACAGTAGACATTACTATTACCAGAATAGTTAACTGAACCCTGATTACAGTAGTCAGACCTACATCAAAAATTGTGCTGTCTTTTTATTGTTCTCTCTCTCTCCAGGAACAGGCAGCTTCCAGCTCATTCTGGACAGAGTGATCTTGTATAAAGAGTACTATCTTATTAACCTAACAGTCTAAAATACTACATCTAACTATAGTTATATATGGAGAATTTAAACAAATATCTATCCACAGAGTAGGGTTACACAAAATTCAAAGGCACACAGAACACAATCCTGCCTTCCTGGGAGGAGCACAATATGACAAATGATATAGCCTGGGTAACTTTAACATTAACTTGATGTATTCCCATTTTTTAATATTTTTCAGTATTTCCCTGTAAAAATAAAAAAGGATGAACTCAGTATGCACGTAAGTGAAGGATGGATACAGCAGGAGGCATATTTTGAGTTAATGTACACAAGTTGCCACAAACTCCTCAGACAATAACTCTCAATCCTTTTCTTTCTAAATACACTTAGTCATAGTAACTTCTAGTGTTTAAAAAAAAAAAAGCTGTCTGAAATAATCTCTGGCATACTCTAGGACAAATAATTGCATTTAGGTAATACTGACATTTTAATTAAATTTACCTTCTCTGTATGAAAGAATAGTAATCCTATTCAGTGATTTAAGTCACCACCACGGATTTGATTAAGTAAAGGCTTACAACTGAGATCATATAAATTGTTCACTTCAGTAGTTAAACACTAAGTCAAGATATTTAAAAGAAACTGGGGACTTAGAATGCAGGCAATCTTTAGAACTGGTGTAACCATGTTTTATTCCACAAGGTCTAACTTTCTCCAATTTAAAGTTAGAAAAGAAATTAAATAGATTTATTGCCTACAAAACTCTGCTGATTAAGAGTTAAATTCAGGGACCCAGTCCCCAGTAATGGGTTGGATGGAGGATATTTCCTCAGGGAGTGGGGAAAAGAATGCTACCCCCAGGTTGCAGAGCTGTTTTGTAGAGGTAGAGTGACCACATTTCCCAAAGGCAAAATAGGATCCCGCACAGGGCTGGCCTGAGCCGCTCGCCCAAGCCCCCAGCGCGGGAATGACCTGAGCCCTCTCCCCGCATGGGGAGCAGGTAGTGCTTGGGTGAGCAGCAACGCACATACTAGATAGGGTGACCATATTTCCCAAAGGTTGGGGCTGGCATCCCTGCTCACCTGAGCCCGCCTGCCACCTGTGTGAGGCTAGGGCTGATGTCGCTGCTTGCTAGAGCCATGCCTGCCCCCCCACCAGAGCTCTGTATTTCCCCCCATCCTCCCGCACGGGGCTGGCATCACTGCTCACCCCTCCACATGTTCCTCTGCACCCTGCTTTTTCCAAAAACTTTCAGGACACTCTGGAGAGGGCTTACAAAGGGAGGGTCCCAGCCAAAATGAGACATAGGGCCACTTTATGTAGAGGCTACTCCAGTCCAATTGCTGAAAGGCTCTCTGTAACCCTAACTTATTCCTACTACTTTGTGCATGCATACTGGGAGGGGGAGAAGAATGGCAAATGGGATTTGGATAGATTGGGGGACAATGGACTCATACAGCAGCAGCAGATCTTCTTGGCCCTTCTCCTGTCTAGTACATGCACTTAGTTGGACAGAGAGCCTCAGCAGCACTGGGCTCTACACAGCACAGGGGAGAAACACTTTCAGCGTCCCCCACAAAGGCATCCCATCTCCCTTCATATCTGTGCAGTGAAACTGCAATGACTCTGCTGCTATTGGGATGTGGATTCGCCTCAACTAAATGGTTATATTAAATAATCTGACACATAGTAATAATTTTGGGAATAACAGGCCACATGACAGTCCACTGAAGTCTTACTTACGCTAGTCATGAATTTGGATGATAATCCTAATTAATGGTTCCCTTCAAAAATTTTCCGCAAGCAGTGCAACCCCCATTTAGTCAATCAACGGCATGCACAAACATCAAACAAATCATTACAATAATATTTTATATGTCAATCCAAATAAATGTACATCCTACAGCAATATTACAAAAGATGTTCTCCTCTTTCACTTATAACTGAAGACTGGATCTATACATTATGAAAGACTACAGGGAATAGTTCACTGCTGTTTTCTGAATAAATGTTTTTACATAGAATCACTCCAAATCCCAGAAAGACACAAGGTCTAAAGAATAATCAAACACACATACTTGCCCTAGCTCTTCACTGTTGGAGGGCTGCTAATCAACGATGTACCAGAGTCTCTCTATGATTAATTTATTGAGGTTTTCATATGGTGCTCATCATCACTGTATCTAGGTGCCTCAGAACAGCTCTGCGAGGTAGACAACTATCCTCTTATCCCCACTTTACAGATGGGGAACTGAGATACAAAGTTTGCCCAAGTTAACACATGGAGTTTGTAGTGGAGAATTAAAGCCAGATCTCCTGAATCCCAGTCCATTGCCTTAGCCACAAGACCATCCCATGAAGGATGAGTGTCTTAAAAGGGCAGGAAATAATTCTGTTGGGCAATTCAGCAGGGCGTGTGCACCATACCACAATACGAAATATCCATCAGGGAACTCCTGGAGGTAATAAGGGACTACATATTACAAGAAGTGAAGGCCAGCCAAAAGCACTCTTTTTTCAAGCCCCATTATGTTTACTCACAGATAGCAATGTTGCTGGCTCCTTTTTCCTTCATGAGTTTTATTATTATTATTTATTGTTTTACAGTGTCCAACAAAGGGCACCACTTAATAAAGATAAAAAGACTCAATGTCCGATTTTCAGAGGTGCTGAAAACTTCAACAGCTCCCAATGTTGCAGTTTCCACTGACTTAAACTGGAGATTTGCGTGATCAGCACTTCTGAAAAACAAGGCCTCTGAGGCCTACTGCAAGTGGCTTACAAGTGGGGCACCAAAACGATAGGGTCAACTCAGGGAAGGAAGGATAGTGGGTGTCATAAATAAGAATATACAATTTCTCAGTAAAGGCTTTTTGCTCTGGATGGAGATACTCCCCAAAACTGGGATTAAATTCTAGTCTCAGTGAAATCATTAACAAAATTGCCATTTAGTTCAATGAGGCCACAATGTCATCCCTTGTTTGCACAGTCACTCCATGGCCAATTCACATTTATAGTATGTCTACACAGCAACTAGTCACCCATGGCTAGCCCATGCTAGCTGACTCGGGCTCATGGGGCTTGGGCTGTTTCATTGCTGTGTAGACTTCCGGCTTGGATTGGAGCCTGAGCGCTGGGACCCATCCCACAAGTGGCTGGCATGGGCCAGCTGCTGGTTTTCCTTTGTTGTGTAGACATATCTTTAGAGATTACCATCACTCCACCATCCTATTCAACATGTATACAATCCCATCATCATTTTCTATTAATTGTCATATCCTCTTGTTCACAGGTAGCCTACCTAGTTCCCTGACCAGTGGAGAAGCTTAGACTTAATATTTATCATTGTTGTTACTGTAAATACACAATGTACATTTCCTCACAAATCTTAAGGGATCCATTTAGCTAGTAGGAGTGGCTAGCTCCAGGCTCTTCAAGCATCATTTATTCCAAGCTACTTCACCATCACTATCTTTGGGGAACTTCAGGTGAGTGAACAGCCTGTAAGGACTAGAAGATGGGACACATCCAACACACTACAGTTAGGGGAACAAGTATATATTTTAGGATTGATTTGAGCCTCACAACCAGTTCTCACAGACAGACCAGAAGGAATATGAGCTACGGGTAAGATAGTTAAAATGCACCTAAATAACTTAGGAGGCTAAGTCTCAATGACCTTCAATGAGACTTAAGTGCCTAAATTCCTAAACCACTTTGAAAATGGAATTTAGGTTTCTAAGTGACACACTTTGGAATATTTTGCCCTAGATCATCATCCAATAATGATTCATTACCAAGACAGCTCACAACAGCCAAGTTGTATCACTCCACCCCCATGGAAAGAGCTTTCTGTTCTGGGAATAGTGCTCTTCCTTATCCAGTACCAATTTCTGACAATCCACTGCAAGACCTTCTCTCATGGACTTTCCTTCGAGACAATATGTAACTTGAACCTTTGATATCAAGGACCCCACCTCAGCTGCTATAGAGGATCCCTAGACCATGAAGTGAGAGCCACTGACAAATGGCAGTTGGAGAGATTTTTAGGGGTGCATCTGATGGTGTAGCAAAATTTCCTAGGATAGGCAGAAAGTTTGTATCTATCCTTCTTCCTACTACGTTCTAGAGGTGGTTGCTATCAAACACTCACAGAATACCCCTTTATTTCAAAACCATGTCAATGGTAAAAAGTGAGGCTCACAACTGGGATTTAGCAGGAACTCAACCAAATCACATGAGAAGGTATCCGAGGCAGGTCCTTGTACCAACTAGTGATCCTTATCCATAATATGTAGCACAAGCACAACTGGCCAGAAGTAATTATTAGTCACCATGGGATCAAAGACCACAAAGGAAATGAGTGTGAAATGTTTGGTCTAATAACATCAAACTGAGGTGGATTTTTCTGGAAGGTGAGTACGATCTGGTCAGCATTCCTTTTACCTTAGGTATATCAGGGTGCCAATACTCCAGCTGCCACTAACCGGGAGTGGATGCAAATCTCATCTGTGACTCTCACTGGAAAGCCATCCCACACAATCATATTTGCTAAGGCTGTCCTGGTTTACAAATAAGCCAACCATTAGGGACTGTTTTGGGCTTGGGAGAACCCAATAGTATACAAGATTTGAATTGCTCAGACATCAGTGGTGGGTATATTGGCTTCATTAGTGCCTAGTTCAGCTGAGCTACAGTGGAGCCTTGTGGTTTCTTGACAGTGGGTCCTATACAAATGAAAAGGAAAGGCCATATCCCTCTTGATCTAACTGGTAAGGACTACATGGCAGTGGCCATTAGCTACTAGTGAATTGTGTTAAATATATTTGCAGCAATTTTCATCACGAATTAAATTAGAGTTGAGTGTATGCTCTCTTGTCATATGCTCATGGCATTCTCATTTGATTTCAAAGGAAGTATTTTGTAAAACATAAGTGCCACAGTGTTAAGTTCCCTGTAAGTCACGAATACTATAAATATATGAATAATTGGTAAGTACTGCTACTACTACTTTGCATTTATGTAGCATCTTTAATCCCGGATCAAAAAGCACTTTGAAGTGTAAAGATTCAAAAAACTCTACAAAGTGGATATTATTGCAATTTTACAGATGGGGAAACTGAGACACTGAATTACAGTGGATGATATATTCACAGTCACACAATAAAGACAGTAGGAAAGATGGGAATAGAATCCAAGGTTCCTGGCTCCCAGTCCTCTACACCAACCACCATATATGCTGCAACACATTATAAAGACTTAGTAAAGAAAAGCTATATAGAATTTTCACAAGCTTTGTTCAGTGTTCCTTCTTTGTTTCAAGTTTTACAAGCAGGGGAAAGAACCAAATAACTTTACAATGACCCACAGGGAAACAAGGGACACAAAACTCCAATGCACTAAGGAATTTTGTTTCTAGGCCTAAGTGGACCAGGGTATTGTAGATTTTTAGTTGCACAAGGTTGCAGAATATCTGGCAAAACATTTATTTATATTTGTACCTGAAATGTAGAAGAAAAAAATAATTGTCCATGAAAGATTTAGAAATATTGTCTTGAATCTTTTAAATAATATAACCATGCTAGAATCTAGGAATTAATCATTTAAACTGGACTTTGAAGATCTGCATCTGAAATCTTTGTGCAAAGTATGTATTCATTAATACACAATTAACTATAATACAAAAACAAACAAATTCCCATTCCACTGATTTACAAACCACTCCAGCACCAAGACACATGATCATTTCACTGTTTACATATTTGCTCTTAGAGCACAGAACACTAAAAAACCTTTGTAAACAGTTGGACTTTTGATCCGTCAGGCATGAATCTTGAGTGTCCTAAACATGCCAGACTTTTAATCACTGTCAGAAACAGACAGTGCAGGAACAGAATATTCTATTAATTAAGTTTTGCATCTTAGAGCATGAGAATGAGTATAATTCTCCTCTGCCTTCTGACAGGCAGCAATACCCTCTTACTGACTACTTTTAGGATGACTGTTCCTGCAATTAATCCCTCTTTTCTCCAACACTTACTTCCAAAGCTCAAAACTGACTACCAGCAGCAGTCAAAGTAAAGCAGAAGCTGAGTTCTGCATTTTTTCCCCTAAATACAAAACAACTCTCTCTTACTCTTTGGCTACTTCTACACTGCACACTACTGGTGGTGGCATGTTGGACATGTGTTTACACTGTGGTAGGCTGCATCTACAGTGTCATATATAGCTAATGTGTCATTGGAAGGCTCTGGCTGGGGGGAGACAGTGAGAAAGGGTTAGCAGCAGGTAAATACCAGAGCCTTTCCTTGCTGCCTTCCTCCTGCAAAGCTTTTCCTGTTGCCAGAGTCTTTCGCTGCAGGGGAGAAAGCTCTGGCTGCTCCCCACTGCTGGAGTCTTTCAGGGTACTACTGGAGCCTTTCCCCACCTGTGGCAGGGAAAGACTCCAGCAGAGTGAGGTAGCAGGACATTATACTGCTAAAAATCACAGTGTAGATGGGGAGACACTGCTTAGTTGAGTAGAGAACCCAGTGGGGTACACACCCATAGGATTCAGGAGTGTCTACTCACCTAACCAGAGCCTCACCATCTACACTGCTATATATAGTTGGGCTTGGAAGGCGTGTTGTGTATGTACTCTAAACACCACTAAACAGAGTGTGCAGTGTAAACATACCCTTTCTCTTGAAACAGAAAGAATTGTACAAATAGAAGAATTAAAAATATGAAAGTAAAAAGAAAAAGAGAAAGCTAGAAAAGAAGGAAATAGCAGTTAATTCAATTCCATTTACACCCCCCTCCCCCTTCGGCCCCTGAACTAGATGGCTGATGCAGGCCCGGTGTCTGTGGTGGCTCTGCTGGAGAAAGTTGTTGCAGGTGCATCAGATATCAAGGCCACAACGGCCACAATAATATTGACTGTTACCTCGATTAACTCCTCTCTACAAATTCTGACAGGACAGGTGAATGAAGCAGAAAGGAAAATATCCTTAGTGGAAGATCAGGTACACGGGCTCTCTACCCAGGTGAAGAGAAGCCTAACAGACTTACCTTCTCCTAAATCTAAAGAGGCAGACTTCGAGGAAAGGGCTCACTGCAGTAATTTGAGAATTACAGGAATACCGGAATAAGCAGAGAAAGGCAAACCACAAGAATTGGTTCCCTGGCTTCTTGCAGAAGTGCTCCATCTGCTGTATGATTTTAAATATGATCTGCAAACACACAAAGGTCCCGGGCTCCTAAGATGACCTGACAAGCCAAAGCCTCATGCGCTGATTGTCAAATTTCTCAGATTTACTGCAAAAGGAAAAATAATGCAGCTAGCTCATGAAGAGAGAGAACTGTTTGGGGGGATGTCACAAAATACTATAATGATTTCTCAAGATTTAGCAAAAGATGTGATTGAGTAGAGATCAGCCTTTAGAAGAGCAAGGGAACTTGCCAAGCAGCAAGGGCTCCAATATTTTAAGAAGTTTGCAGCACAGTTCTACATCAAGGTTGGGGGATGAAGTGTATCTGTTCCAAAAGCAATCAGAAGCAGAAATATTTTTAAATTGCCTGCAATGAATTAAGCATCTATTCTAGTTTATGCCAAGTTTACTTCCCAATCGGTATGTCTACCCTACTTGCACATCCAAACTTATCCAGTGACTGGGACTAACTAACTTATTTGGACTCTCTCTTTTACGCCAAGCGTTTATTTTATTAACTTTTGGGACATAAATATCACATCTCATCAAATGGCTAAAGTGAAGTCCCCCAGAAGGGTCGTTAAGGAGAACACCTCATCCTAAACTGATCTCATGGGAGAGAATTGACTGTGAAAATGATTTATTTAAATGTGTATTAACAATACTTAGTGCCTTTGTGCCTGTATTTGTGTTGGGAAGTCAATGAAATATTTGACAACATCCCTAACTGGATAGATCAACATGAAATATTTGTTTGTGATTATACAAGATCTATGTGTTACCTCAGCACAGAAGTATATCAAAGAGATCACAGCAGCAGTTCAGCTGCCTGTTGCTCTGTAGGAACCTGAGAGCTCTGATTCCATCTTTTAAAATTTCATCTCAGTGAGAGACCTTACTGTGTCACCACAACTAGCTACTGGTGGGTCCTCAAAGCCTGGTGACGGGACATTTGATGTGCTGGAAGGATGAGAAGTAGCTTTCCTCCTCGGATGATGCACAGGAGCCGAGTAATGCAGCTGTACCCTATATGGGCTAACAGAGCAGGAGAGAATAGCAGTTGCTGAGCTACATGGACTAGTGATTTCTGCCATCTCTATCAGCTCCTACTTCCTCTCTATTTCACTGTTTATCCCTTTCTCCACCTCCCCTGCCTTACTCTCCCTCCATGCCTCCCTGGCTCCTCTTATTCCATCTTCTATTTCCCCAATTTTTCCCCCTCTTGCTTCATCCCCTCTCCCACTAAAACCTCCTGTCAGGGCCAGCTCTAGGTACCAGCAAACCAAGTATGCGCGTGGGGCGGCACTTTTCAAGGAGCGGCACTCTGGCTCTTTTTTTGGGGGGGGGGGGGGAACGCTTGGGGTGGCAAAAAACCTAGAGCCGGCCCTGCCTCCTGTCAACTTCTTCAGCCCCTTTCCCCAAACTAACATTTTCTATAAGCTCAGACCCTGAGTCCATGGACATGGAGAATGAAAATAGTATGGAAGGGTCACTGGCTGAATTGGACTGAGAGTTGTTCTATTTGGTGCATAAATTTACAATTTGTAAAGCAGATGAATTTCTCCCATCAGTTATATGTTCATTAATATGGAGAATGGAAATAGAACGTTTGGTTGTAAAACAAAGGGAGGGAAGCATGCGGCCCTGGGAAAATAATCCCCACAACATACATCGTCTCTCACAGTGCTCCAACCTGCACTACCAGTTCTTTGATGTTTGGTGTGGCAAACTGAAAAAATTACAATTAGGGGATAACACACGGGCATATACTTGACATTCCAGGTGAAGAAATATCACATTTGTGGACTGTATACTCCCTTTCTATCTCCTTACAATGTGCTTATTTCTTTGCTGTCTGGGAAATATAGGATGCCTGTTTTTAAATAGTGGGTATTGATGAAGCTCCTGGCCTTGAACTCTCTCTAGAACTGATGATTGGTTTAATTTAGTTTACAGCATTACATGTTGGACAATTGCTGCTTTTTCATTATCATTTACCTTTTAAGTGGAGTTACCACTCAGGAGAGAATGGGAAAATACGACACACCAAAGAGAGCCCAGTCATGTTTGGTAATAGGTCAAGTTGTTATGTGTCCTGATGTTTTTACTTTAACCTGTCTTTTTGGGCTCTTCCTTCCCCCCTCCAGAGCCCTTATTACACTCACTCTTCCACACCCGCTTTCACCTCTCTCTCCAACACCAGCACTCAAGAAAATTACAACCTACATGAATGTGATTTGCATCAAGCTCCTGCAGGCAGCTGCAAATAACGTTGATGTATCAACCCAATCCTCCTGCACCTACCCTATTCCCTGAAGGTTGGCAAGTGGCAATCATCTGGCAAGAAGTATGGGCTGGATAAATGGACTATAAGGTGGATAGAAAGCTGGCTAGATTGTCAGGCTCAACAGGTAGTGATCAATGGCTCCATGTCTAGTTGGCAGCCAGTATCAAGTGGAGTGCCCCAAGGGTCGGTCCTGGGGCAGGTTTTGTTCAATATCTTCATAAATAATCTGGAGGATGGTGTGGAATGCACCCTCAGCAAGTTTGCAGATGACACTAAACTGGGAGGAGAGGCAGATACGCTGGAGGGTAGGGAGAGGATACAGAGGGACCTAGACAAATTGGAGGATTGGGCCAAAAGAAATCTGATGAGGTTCAACAAGGACAAGTGCAGAGTCCTGCACTTAGGAAGGAAGAATCCAATGCACCGCTACAGACTAGGGACCGAATGGCTAGGCAGCAGTTCTGCAGAAAAGGACCTACGGGTGACAGTGGACGAGAAGCTGAATATGAGTCAACAGTGTGCCGTTGTTGCCAAGAAGGCCAATGGCATTTTGGGATGTATAAGTAGGGGCATTGCCAGCAGATCAAGGGACGTGATCGTTCCCCTCTATTCGACACTGGTGAGGCCTCATCTGGAGTACTGTGTCCAGTTTTGGGCCCCACACAACAAGAAGGATGTGGAAAAATTGGAAAGAGTCCAGTGGAGGGCAACAAAAATGATTAGGGGTCTGGAACACATGACTTATGAGGAGAGGCTGAGGGAACTGGGGATGTTTAGTCTACGGAAGAGAAAAATGAGGGGGGATTTGATAGCTGCTTTCAACTACCTGAAAGGGGGTTTCAAAGAGGATGGATCTTGACTATTCTCAGTGGTAGCAGATGACAGAACGAGGAGTAATGGTCTCAAGTTGCAGTGGGGGAGATTTAGGTTGGATATTAGGAAAAACTTTTTCACCAAGAGGGTGGTGAAACACTGGAATGCGTTACCTAGGGAGGTGGTGGAATCTCCTTCCCTAGAAGTTTTTAAGGTCAGGCTTGACAAAGCCCTGGCTGGGATGATTTAATTGGGGATTGGTCCTGCTTTGAGCAGGGGGTTGGACTAGATGACCTCCTGAGGTCCCTTCCAACCCTGATATTCTATGATTCTAAGACAATCCAAAAATTGTGGAACAAACATGTGCAGCATTTTAGCCATAGATTCTTCCTCCTCCCTCTCCCCTTCTCTGTGGGGAGTGTTAAAAGAAAAAAGTGTACCAGTTATAGAAAGCAACAGTAGATGTAGTGCTTTTTGCAGGAGATACACTTGACCGCAGATGAGGCTGCTAAATTAGAATGTGACTCAGTAGAAGAAGCAGTGTCATGCTGCTTCTCATCCAAATACAGAGGAGCAGCCATACTCTTCCAAAAAGTGCTGGCAGTAACAATGTCAAAGTCAACTTCAGATGATCAGGGGGCAGATTTTTAACCCATAAAGTCACGGTAAATGAATCTGAAACAATAATTGCTGTATGGACTTAATCTAGATGATTCCAAAATCTTTCATATACTATTTACTAAATTACATGGAGAACCCCACACCGCCTGTTATGATTTCTGGGGATTTTAATTAAGGGCTCGATCCTTTTGTCATAAGGGTCATAAACTAACCAAAAATAGAATGGCCTGGAATTGCACATTAAAGTCCTGGGACTATGTGATATCTGACAGCTCATCCAAATAAGGAGGAACTATTCATGCTTTTCCCCAGTACAAGTCCTACTCCCATATAGATTACCTTTGATCTCCAGGGACTTGGTTAATTCTGTAATTGATTCTTCCATCGATACCAATTGCTGTCTCTGATTATGCCCCTATAAAACTCCTCAAATATCAAAAGAGCCAGGTAAGAAATGGCCATGTAGATGGACATTTATTACTTCACTTTTATTATATCCCCATTTCAAAGTTCTTATTGAAAAAGAAATTGGTCTGTTCCTGGAGATAAATGAACCTTCAACAGCTTCTAGCAGGCTATTGTGGGAGATGCTCAAGGCCTATTGAGAGGTAGAATTATTAGTTTTGCATCTGCCTAGAAGAAGGAACATGGAGAAAATATGATGGCCCTTGAGAAAAAAGTAAAGGAGCTTTATTTTTCTTATGCCACAGTCCCATCTCCAGATAGGTTATGATCCCTGATCAATTGTAGATATAAATTCAACAAGATATACTTGGCACACACTGAATTCACCTTATTTCGATTTAGGCAGGATTTCTGGGTATCAGATGAAAAAGCAGGCAAGCTGTTAGCATGCCACATAAGAGAGAACGCATCTACATGTAGAATCACAACCAGCCATGACAAATATGGTAAATTATATTCATCACAAAGATATTAATAAAGAGTTCTTTAATTTCTATAAAGATCTGTACAAATTAGACACAAACCCCTCCACAAGAGTTTTGGATCAATTTTTCAAAATATTACTGCAACCTAGTATTGAAACCTTGACACCCCCCTAACATAAGATGAGTTAATTGGGCAATTAAGAATATAAAAGTACGGAAAGCCCCTGGGCCCGATGGCTTCTCAGTTAAATTCCATAGACACTTCCTTGAACTTCTGTCTGACAAGATGCTTGAAATATTTAATTAGTCACTTATAGAGGGTACCCTTCTGCCTATGATAAGAGAAGCCTTAATATCAGTTATTCCTAAACAAGGAAGAGATGCCACTATACTCCAATTATAGGTCAATTTCACTTACTAATAGTGATGTCAACATATTGCCAAGAGTCCTGGCAGGGAGACTGGAGGGTGGTGAAGCACTAGAATGTGTTACCTAAGGAGGTGGTAGAATCGCCTTCCTTTGAGATTTTTAAGGTCAGGTTTGACAAAGCCCTGGCTGGGATGATTTAGTTGGGGATTGGTCCTGCTTTGAGCAGAGGGTTGGACTAGATGACTTCCTGCAGTCCCTTCCAACCCTGATATTCTATGATTCTATTAAAAGGTTTTGGGCTCTATCATACATCCAAATCAAGTCAGGTTTGTCAGAGGCTGCCATGGTTCTGTTAAGCTTCGCCAACTTATTGCAGGGATCAGCAACCTTTGGCATGTGGCCTGCCAGGGTAAGGCCCCTGGCGGGCCGGGCCGGTTTGTTTACCTGCCGCATCTGCAGATTCGGATCACAGCTCCCACTGGTCGCGGTTCACCACTCCAGGCCAACAGGAAGTAGTGTGGGCCGAGGGATGTGCTGGCTGCCACTTCTCGCAGGCCCCATTGGCCTGGAATGGCGAATCGCGGCCAGTGGAAGTGTTATGATCTCACCTCACCTTCCACAACATAACCAACAATGTGATTTCGGCTACCTTCAGCCTCTTCAGGAAAGTTGTTTCCATTACTGTTTGATTTGGCTCTTGAGCCCTGGCAATAGCCATATAGGCTCTTCCAACATGGTTCCATGGTAAATAAATTGATGTTACATGCAAGTCAGAAATCACAATTCCAGCCCTCTTAGCACTAATTCAAAAACTTCTATCAATATCTGGATACAAAATAAAATGGGGGGGGGGGAGAGCAGAACTATTGGAAATCTCCAAGTTGGCATGTAGTAGGGCACTCTTTCAGTGGAATTTTCATAGGCAAACGGATGCAATTATGAACCTATCTATAAAAGTTCCAAGAAATATTAATAAACTAGTGATAATAAATTTAGATCCTGTACTCTCTCAAACAGTTAGTGACACAAATAGGTGGCATCCTCTCTTCCTGAGCCTATGGGAAAGTATTATCACAATAAAAATGAATATTCTGCTTAGGCTCCTCTACATTCTAAGTGGCCTATCTGCATATATTCCTTTGTCTTATTTAAGAAAATTTAATAGCATTATCAGAGCCTTCCTGTGGGACCCTGGTCATCGTTCACAACTATCATTTAATAAAACTCCAACTCCCAAGAGGCAAAGGGGAAGAGGGTTGTGTTCAGAGGCCTACAAAATTACTCATATGCTTTTATGATGTCTCCGATGTCAGACTGGTTCCAACATGCTAACACTGTTATAATCATGTGGATGGAAACGGAATGTGTATTAATGCATCAAATTCCCCCCGAACCTGTTCTGCCCCCATGGGTTCCTTGGCTCCTCTTTTTGTGCGATGAAGAAAAAAATAAGCTGCATACTGTGGTGGCTGCACAAAGGATTTGGGCTATCCAAGCAGAGATGCAGCAATTTAATCCTTGCCAGCGTGCAAAAGCACCTATTTGGGGCAACCCAGACTTGCAAATTAGGAACAAACCCATGATTTGGAAGAACTGCCTGAGCAGGGGCATCATACACGTTTCTCGATTAGTCAGTGATGAGGGCTTTGTCTCTTTTCTAACACTAAAGCATCATTATGGCCTGCCGTCCTCAGTGGAGTGGCAGTACTTACAACTAAGAGAACCGGTGAAAGTAAAGCACTGGTTTGTGTACTCACTTAATTCCTCGGGCCTCAGAGAGTGTTTACATTAGCAGCACTTCCATTCCTGATGACAGCAGCGCTCTAAGGCAGCTATCCCACAGTGAAGCTCTCTCCATTTTGATGATAGGTTGGGGGGTGGGGGGTGAAGAGCTGTCCATCTCTCGTGCAGGTGGTTTCATTTTTGCGGTGAAACTTCTGAGTTTCAATGCAAAAAGTCATTGACAAATGTAGACACTCCCACATTTTTGCGTATAAAAAAGGGACTTTTTCCACTTTAAATGTATCAATTAATCCAGATGCCCTAAGACTGCCAGAGGCCACAACTACTGGGAACCTAGTTTGGACAAAGGATTTGTCACATCCCTTAAAAAGAATCCCAGTGGCAAAGTGTATAATTTAATGTTAAAAGTGCGTCTGTGGATCTCAGCCTATGCTTAATACAACAAAAAAAGAAAAAAGAACCCTGATGCACAGACGGGACTGTCCAATAGTCAGGCAGCTATGGAAAGAGGTGGACTCTAGAGTTAAAATAAAGCTCCGCTTCAGGAGTCAAACCGCAGATGAAAGTTATATCATAGGATATTTACCTGGTAAAATGGGATTAACTCTGCCACAAAGACTTTGGTTCTTTAGGGCTGCAATGATCACGAAGCGCATGTGTGACACTCCGTACCTCAAATTACCAATCTGAAATCCCCACATTCACCATGGTGATATTTTTATGATATGTTTTGTACAAAGTATACCTTTTAAGGTATCATTTTAAAAGTCTTGATCTGCTGAACATCAATATCCTATTGAATTGTATGGTGCTATCATAATTTGTGAAGTTATGAAGCATTGCTACACGTATTACTCAAGTATGTTGTAAGGTTGGGAGACGCTCATAGCCAACCACTCGAAGAAAATATAAAAGAGGTGAAGTGACATCATCACTTGGCCTCTCTCCCACACATCTCAACACCTGGAAAAAGGATCTGTCTGGAAGATCTTTGAACTGGGGATGAGTGGTCCCAGGCTAGAAAGGGAGTCCAGTCGGTACATTAAGGAACTTAACCTGCTGTACCATCTGTCAGGCTGAGACATTGTTTGATTCAACTCTTGCTTAGACTACAATTGTAGTTTTTAGAATGCATGTTTATTTTTCATTTTCTTAAGGTAACTATCTCTGACCTTTATGACGAGCATGTATAATCACTTAAAATCAACCTTTCAGTAGTTAATGCATCTGTTTTATATTTTACCTAAAACTGTGTTTTGGTTGAAGTGTTTGCAAAAACTCAGCTTAGGTTAACAAGAGCTATTGCATGTCCACTACCCTTTTGTCAGAGTGATGTACTAGTGAGCTTACACTGGCCAGGCTTCTGACCAGTGCAAGTCGGCAAAGTTCTGGTGGTGCAAGGCTGGGGAGCTGGGGGGAATTGGCTGGAGTCTCTCTATTAATGGTTCTTGAGTGGCTGGGAGATCATCCATGTAACACAGTTGGGTGTGGACCTGCCTAAGGATGTCTGTGTAAGTACAGTGCCTGTCAGAGGTTTGAAGCTTGACATCAGCATCACAGGCTGGTGGGCTTTGGAGGGCTCAGCAGTCCCATAGTCCAGGTTGCACCGTGGGGACCCTGTCACAGCATGATTTTGCAAATATGGAAGAGTAGACTTATGCCCAGAACACAGCAGTGGAATTCAAACCTGTCTGAGTTATAGCCAAAGAAAGAACAGTTTATTGCCATAGAGAACAATTATTTGACTACAAAGAAATTTTAGATACCTTTGGATAAAAAAATATTGAGAAGGTTCAAACAATGCCAGATCTCCATTCCACCTAACTCCTCTTCACTGCCCCCCACATCTTCTCCTTCTCTATTCATGTATATATTCTCTCATTTTATTATTATTATACCCCCTCCCTAACATGTTGTGTCTACATAGTATTGTCCAGTCTTGCAGCCTTGACAGGGGCAAAATTGCCTCATTTGCATATTTCTACTGGAGATTCCATGAAGTGTGCAGTATTTGGAAACAGACAACCTGTAAGTCATTGACCTTTCTTACTTTTCATTGTTTCTTTAAGAAAATCAATAAAGTCAGGCACAGAAACAATGTGCAAGGGCATGTCTACAAAGGTACACTTAGGAAAGTTAAGACAAATGAACTGAAGGCATGCATTTATAGTGGATTAGTTAACAACACTGTAAACCCAAGTTTCAGAGTAGCAGCCATGTTAGTCTGTAATTGCAAAAAGAAAAGGAGTACTTGTGGCACCTTAGAGACTAACCAATTTATTTGAGCATAAGCTTTCGTGAGCTACAGCTCACTTCATCGGATGCATTCAGCTGTAGCTCACAAAAGCTTATGCTCAAATAAATTTGTTAGTCGCTGAAGTGCCACAAGTACTCCTTTTCTTTTTGTAAACCCAAGTGTGGATGCTCTCATTCAGAAGCAAAGTGCCTTAGTTTGCTTTAGCTTAATACCCTGTAGGAACTAAAGCCACTTTCCTTCTGAATGATAGCATCCATACATGGGCTTAATGCACTCTAAACTGACATTAATTCAGCTTAACTTTCCTGTGTCTCTCCTTGTAGGCATTCCCTAAGACAGTGGTATCCAGACTTTTTTCATCACACACCTCTATCAGTAAAAAATTTTTGAGCACGCACCCCCAATATATGTATATTTATTTATGTATAAATTAGATACATGTACTACTGTACTAATATATTATGTAAATTATAAAACATACACAAAAATAGAAATTAAAAAATGATGAGATAAAGATGAAATAAACAATATTTTTTTTAAAAAAATTTATTTTATTTTATTAACAGTACAAAAAACCTTTTTGCTCTCACTAAAAAAATATTATTAATATTTTTAGTGAGAGCAATGTGATTGAATATGCTTTATTATTTTTGAAAATCTTGGCTTAACACTTTGTGATACAGCGGGCGCTCAGGGTGGGGTGCAGGGTCTGGGAGGGAACTAGGGTGTGGGAGGAGGCTCAGGGCTGGGGCAGGCAGGAGGTGCAGAGCACTTACCTGGGGCAGCTCCTGTTTGGTGCAGGGGGTGTGCAGGTGGCTCTCCACAACGCAGCACCACCCCCATGGGCACCATTCTGGGAGCTGCCCTCCCTCCACCCCCCCCCGGAACGCAGGGGCTTCCGGGCCCCGGGGCCCTGGCCTGCAGCGCTAAAGCCCCTTTTGGAATGCGGCCCTGCGGGCACGGGCCGGGGGACTCAGGAGGAGCAGGGGCAAACGCGCAGCCAGCGATCAGAGAGAAACACCGCTTCTCTCCGGCCGGCTTTGAAGGGGAAAGTGCCGCTTCTTTCCGGCCGCTGGCTGCGCAGCTGCTCCTCCACGGGCTGGAGGACTCAAGACCGCCCCCCGCCCCCCTTTTTTTTTCCCTCCCCCCTCCGGCGGTGCCCCTCCTGCCGCGCCGCCCTTTTGCTCTGGCAGCGCTCCTCCTGCTGCGCCCCCCACCGGATCGTCTTGCGCACCCCACTTTGCAGACCACTGCCCTAAGAGAGCAAAATCAAGCCCTGTCACTTTAAAGCATTTCTAAAGAACTGCCATTAAAAACTTGAGGTCACCAAGAAGATATGAATGGAATCTCACATTCTAAAATGCTGGGTACAAATATTAGACTTTACTAAAGATGGAGGTAAATGGCTTCTTTTTACATTCAGTGATTAACTTCAGTTATACTACTCATATCTATGGCTGTCATTAAATAGTAATCATCCCTGGTTTTTAAAAAAATAATGAAAGATGATTGAGTAGGTCAGGAAGAGACTGTTTTCCCACAGAGTACTTTAATGATCCAGATGTCTACAAGTTTTATTTTAAAACATTTTTAAAGTCAAATCCTGCAACATGTTGCATTCTCTTAACTCCCACTGATTACAATGAGAAGTATGCTCAACACCATGTATGATCAGTAAGGCTAAGATTTAGTCATTGGTAATTTTAGTAAAGGTCAGGGACGGGTCACGGGCAATAAATAAAAATTCATGGCCCGTGACCTGTCCATGACTTGTACTATATACCCCTGACTAAATCTTGAGTGTCCTGGTGGGGGTTCTGGAAGAGCAGCTGCTGCTCAGGAGGGGGGGCTCTGGGGCGCCCGTTAGTGCTCCGGGGAGGCCCCCTCCAGGACACCCACCGGAGCTCAGCGGAGTGGGTGGTCCCTGTTGGGGGGAAAAGGAGTGGCCTGGGACCTCCACTGTTGAGGATGGGCCAGTGTGGCCGGTCTTGGGGCCACCCTAGCTGCTCCAGTGGCCCTGGGGTCAGTTGCACCAGCCAGCTGCAGAAGACATAGAGGTCCCCGAAAGTCACGGAATCTGTGACTTCCTTGACCTCCGTGACAGACTTGCACCCTTAATGATCAGACTCCTAGCAAGCACAGTAGAGACTACATTTTAAGAGTTTATGTAATGAGAGAATCTAGCATCGTTTATCGATCTCAAAGTGTTTTATATATTCAGTGTTTTGTATATTCATTAGGGAGAAATAGTATGACTACTGATGAGATGTGTTGAATAAAGCAATAATGTTATGCATACATCCTTTTTACAACAACAGACTCTGCAGTGCGGTGACAAAATGAAGGACATTTGTATTCAAATTGCTGCTCCATGACAGGAGGTTGAAAATATTAACCAAAAAAATCCCAACTCATATTTTTCAAATTTCTGTGTATGTGCATTTAAAAGTTGAGCTGCATGTATAGTTGCCCAAAACAGTTAAGGGATTATGAGCTGAAAATGGAAAATTGCTGCTATGTTCTATGTTGCTGTTTTCATATTAATTACTAAAGTGTCATGTATAATTCACCACTTGTGGTTTTGGAAACTAATCATATACCTAAGAGGTTCATTCAGTCCTAATAGAGCCCTGAAATCCCTTCATTACATACAGCCATCCCTTGTGGCCAACTCTGCAACACCTCCCTACTTACCTCCCATCTCCCCTCACACAACCAACCATTCACACACACACACACACACACACGGCATGCAGCACCTTCTTTGTGCCAAGTGGTGCAGGACATTTCTTGGCAACATAGCATAGTTGCAGCTATTATCAGAATATGGCTAGGCAGATATTATGACAACTTTATTCTGTAAAAGGTTTCTTAGATGAAGAATCACCTGATACATTGGTGATGAGAAAAATAAGACATGCCCAATTAGGATTAATGCAAAAGGAATACTTTAAACCAAATCATGCACTCAACTTCACCCATACAGGCATTAGGGGAAGCGTTCATAAAATGATAAGCTATTAGGCTACAATATGAATACAAGGAAGTAGGCTTCAATATGAATACAAATCTATCTTGGCTTTATTAAATGTATTAGACAGAAGATTAACCTCTAAAGGTTGAAACTCACTGACACCAACTCTAAAGAGAGTATATCTGCTAGAAATGTATCCGTTAAAGACCTGAGAAGCAGCCAGCACAGAATCATGGGAGGGAAAATGCAGACTTGATGGGGGACAAAGCAGCACATGTTGGCAATGAGACAGGCAGCTGACCAAACGTCTTTGGGTTACTCTGGAAAACCAAATTAAACAGGAAAACCAAACTAAAATCCTTGATTTCACTAAAAATAGCTGGGACCCTCTATCTTTCTATCCAAACTGGGGCAAACCCAGTAAAATGGAATGTCAGGTCATCCCCTATTCCCAGCACAACTATTTGAGCTACTGCAGTACACAAGACACTGTTACCGACTGGGTAGTGGGCAGTCTTATCTAATGGTCAAGGTGGTTGCTTGGCCTCGTGATTGGAGCAGAGGTGACCAGGCCCAGTGGCAAGAGACCAAATCAGGAGCTGACATATTAAGTCCAGGGAGTGAGATGGAGCCAAGAGCCAGGAATCAGGAGCAAGGGTCAGAGCCAGAGTAACAACTGGAGCAGAAACAGGAACCAGCAGCGGTAGCCTGGAATAAGGAGCAACGGTCAGGAGCAATCTGCCTCCATCGACCCCCAAAACTTGCAACACTCCCCCAAAACACAGAGCACATAGTTGCAGAGGATGGATTCTCTGAGAAAATCTGACAGTTGAAAAGGACATCTCATGAAGAAGAATGTTTCTGGCTCACAGTATGGAGAAGCCTGTCAGGCTCCAAGTGAACATGTAGCAGCCAAATCAAGCAGAAATGCCAGGGCTCAAGAAAATCAAATAGCTACCAAAGCAGACATGAGTTCTCGGAGTTGAAGGCCATGAGAGATGATCTGATGACCAGGCTTCTCGCAGTAAAGAAAGAAGGTGCTGACTTAGAAGATACAGTCACAGTGTTGGAGACCTAAGAAAAGCAAGTGAGAGAAAGTGCTGCAGTGCTGCCTGGCTGCGGTGGAGCAAAGAGACAGAAATGCTGCCTTAAATTGGAGAATATAGAAAAAAGACCAAGAAGCAGCAATTTCAGAATTATGGGACTGGCTGACAACGCTGAAGGAGGACACCCAATTTGGTATGTAAAAACTTTAATTGCGCAGTTATTACATCTGAACTCTCTGGAAAAGGGGAGAGAGCAAACAGGGTGCTGCTCCCCTTACTTGGGTTCATAATACTAATAAATCCAGAGATCTCATTGTGAAATTTCATGACTATCAGCAAAAAAATGTAGTTATGAAAAAAGCCAGAGAGTATTGAGAGCTCATACTCAAAAGCCACAAGCTGCAAAATTTCCATGACCTCTCTGCCCTAACTTTAAAAAAGAGAGGCGAGCCGGGGGGAATTACAGCAGCATTCAAGAAGGAAGATATCCACTATAAACAGGGATTCCCATTTAAAATCTGATTCATCTTCCAAAAATCAGTATTATACAATAAGAGACTGTAAATAAGGAAAAATACACACTCCAGTCACTTGGGATACAAATCCAAATCTCAAGAAATACAAGAAGATTCTCCAGAGATAGTAACTACAACTAAGCTACTTAAAAAAATCTCTTGGTGAATGTTGAAACCCAGGAAAAAGAAGACAGGAAAAGAAAAGAAGAGAGACCATACACCAGTAATGGCAGAAGTGAAGCTGAACAAGAGAACTCAGATACCTGAGCAATAATCCAAAAACTAATCAGAAGGGACTTCTTGTGAGTCACCGGGAATGAACAACTGGACAGTGACTATGCTAATGTTATAAGCAAAACAGTATGAAGCTTACTTTAATAGTTGTGTTCTGTACTTTAAAACGTAGAGGAAATAAAGAACAATACGAAGGGAGTCGGGGGAAGGGGAGATTTCAAGGTTGGAGGAGATTAGAGAAGATAGAGAGGAGACAGGAAGGAGTCTTTACGGGTTCTGTGTAAACCCTCCCCATAACTCAAATGATCAGATAGCAATATAACCCTAAACGTGAGGGTCAAGGTCCTATAGGTGGAGACTGTACCTCCTTTGGATTGCAAGAGAAGCAATCCAAGTGCTTATGGGGAGAGTACAGGGATGAGGGTTCAGCAAAGCATAGTCGTTTTGGGACTGTTTTACATGTTATGTTGGTATTTCATTTGTCAATTTAGAGTGAAGGGAATGCAGAACGGGGGAGGGAACTGGGGATGCCAGGCAGAATTAATACAAGAAGTAAATATGGAAGTTTACAAACAGAAACTAAGCCATATTCAGGCACACAATAGTGAATGCAACATAATTAAAAACAAGAGAGTCACTGGCAACACAAGGGTTCATTTCATCAAACAGCTGAAGAATCACAATAATTTCAGGTTTTTCAATAAGCTGAACAGTTACTTTAAAAGGAAGACACATTGAGAGTAACATCTTTGAATATCAAAGGGCTATATCATGTTGTTAAAAGGAAAAAAGCTCTGGTAGAACTTAAAACCGACTCTCAAATTATTCTACTTCAAGAAACTCATTTTCAGGAGGAGCAAATTATAGACATGAAAGGTAACTGGTTTCAACAGATATTTTGTCTAAAGAAAAGAAAAGAGGAGTAGGAATAATATTTGCTAAACATGTACTTTTCAGATTAAAGATCAATTTAAGGATAAGGAAGGATGATTTATACTGTTGAAGGACACAATTGCTAGGTTATTAATAACAGTGGGCTCAGTGTATGCTCCCAACCAAAAGCAAAAAAACTTTTTTAAAAGGACTTATTTAAAACACTGCAACACTATGGGGAGGGGGAAATTCTACTTGGAGGAGACTTCAATTCCACACCGACTCCTTACTGGGAGGGATCTGATAAAAAAAGACATGGGAGACAGGGAAGCAGATACAGCATTGACTTCTCTGTACCAACAACTCAATCTTTCAGACTTCTGGAGAAAACTCTACCCAAGGGAAAAAGACTGCATATATTATTCACATCCTTATCGGTTATATACTAGGAGAGACTTAATGTTAATCTCTAAGTCATTAACGAAGCAGACAAGGTCTGTGGAAATCGGCAACATTACATGGTCAGATCATGCACCAGTGGAAGTAATATTTGATATCTGGGTTGGTCCTAAAAATCACTGTATTGGAAAATGAACTGATTGCTTCTCCAAGACAAAGACTGGGTTGCAGCAATTGAAGAGTGAATTGTTCAATACTTCCAAATAAATTATATGGACAAAATAAAAAAATAAAAAATTTAAAAAAAAGAGGGCTTCTCTGGGAGACAGGTAAAGCATATTTAGGGTTCAGTTGAAAAGCAGAGGTTCTCAATTGAAAAAAGGAGCTCAAGAAAAAATAAAACTAGAACAGGAAATAAAAAGGTTACAAGACATTAATAAAAACCCAGGTTCAGAAAAAAAAGATAACAGTTACTAATACTAGAAGACAGTTGCATATGTTAATGGACAGACACCTCTGGAAAAGCCCGCAGGTATACAAAGAAGTTTAATAAAAAAGGAAATAAAAGTGATAGGCAATTGGCTCGAAAGCTTAAATTTGCGGGAACACATCAGAAAATAGCATTACATGCTGATAATGTAATAGTATTTTTATCTAAACCAACTATTTTCCCTAAAATTAGTTTCTAAAGAAATCCAGGACTTTGGGAAAGTGTCTGGATTTAAAGTAAATTATGCCAAATCTGAAACGTTAGCCATAAATTTGCTAGACTCTGAAAAGTCACTCCTCCAGAAAACACTTGGACACAAATGAGCAACAAATTCTATAAGATATCTCAGAATTCAAATCTCAAACAACCCTAGAAGAGCTCTATGATTTAAATGTCAAACTACTACTTCAGCAAATGAAAAAAAGGTCTGGAGTGCTAGGGGAAGAATGCCAATTTTTGGTGGTGAAGAATAGCCACAGTCAAAATGAATATTCAACCAAGGATCTCTTTCTTATTTAAAAATCCTTCTGTGATCATCCCACCCTAGCAGGAATACAGAGGATGATGGTAGAATTTATATTGAATAAGACAAGTCCAAGAGAGATAGCAGATACTTTGTACAGACCCATTAAGCAGAGTGGACTAGCTGTTCCAAATGTTCTATTGTACTAACAAGCCAGACAGCTCTAAACTGTAGGGGGTGGGGGTGCTCTAACCTAGCCACAAGAAGATTGCAAAAGTGTAAACATCACTAGGCTACCATGATTACTAAAAAAATCATGCCCACCAGAAATTTACACACATCCTTTAGCAGTGGGTTTGGATTTGGGATAGAACTAGAGATATCAGTTCTTTTCCCTCACCAATGACACCCATTGCAGATAATCCAGATTTTAACCCAAATCAAGAACTAGAGAGCTTCAAAGATGGGAGAAATGTGGAATATACATGGTTGGCTAGCTATTCAATAAAGAAACTTTTCTAATTTATTTAGAGATCAGAACTAACTTTAACTGGCCCACTGTCCCCTGGTACCAGTACTTTCAAGCCAGGCACTATGTTTCTCAACTTTCTAGAAACACTGTTTTATACAGAAAGCTAACTTTAATAGAAGCGATAGTGTCTGGTCAATTAGGAAACAAAAAAATTATAAAGACAGGTTTCAGAGTAGCAGCCATGTTAGTCTGTATCCGTAAAAAGAAAAGGAGTACTTGTGGCACCTTAGAGACTAACAAATTTATTAGAGCATAAGCTTTCAAGCTGTAACTCACGAAAGCTTATGCTCTAATAAATTTGTTAGTCTCCAAGGTACTACAAGTACTCCTTTTCTTTTTAAAAAACTTATAACTAGCTGATATAAATCTTTGCAGACAAAAAGGTGTCCATATATGACACACGGGAAGAAGGCTGTGGCTAGACAAATTAGCTCAGATGAATCGAGTTTGATCTGGAAAAGAGGACCAGCAACCTCAGTCTGTAGTACTATAAAAGAAAACTTCTTTAAGATATTATTTCAGTGATACCTTACACCAGTCAGATTAAAAATATAGAGACAGGATAGGGACAAATGTTAGAGAAATCATGATGAAAGAGGAGATTTTATTCATACATGGTGGACATGCCCAATCATTAGAGTATTGGGATGCAATCCATAACCAAATCTCACACATTGTTGGATATTTATTACCAAATGATCCTTTGGTAATCTCCCTGTGGCTTCCTAGTGGAAACAGCCACACAAAAGGAAATGAACTGATCTCTTATCTACTACTAGCTGCTTGGCTCTTGGTAGACTCTTACTGGGAAAAGAAAAATAACTCAACCATTGAGGAATGTTTAAAAAAAAATATGGAAGGTTGTGATTATGGAAAAATTAACACACCAATTTGTACCCAGCAAAACAGACAGCGAATAGATACATAACTATTTGGTTATCTTTTATTCAGTACTCAGACAAGTACATTCACCTGCAAAAAACCCCAGCACACCTGTCCCTTTTTTTAAAATTAACATTTGATAGACATACCCAGTCTATTAAATATGTATAGATAAAGATTTCACTCAGTTTAATAAAATCACTAGAAACAACTTAGGGGTTGTAATGATACTCCTTCTGTAATAGAGTAACACCCTATTAAGCAAAAAGATCTGATTACTTTAATCCTGTATAATGTCTCTTTAAACAAAAACTAACTCTTGTAATAATGGTTTTGTTTCTGATATTTACATAGCAAGGATGTGTAAACTTGAAGATTCCTAAAGAAATAGTTAAAGAAATCCCCATAGCGCATTACTGTGTATACAAGCGTATAATCACCCAATCCTTCACTAAGTGTGCTTCCTCCACCCCAAAAGAGTGCAGAACCACTGACCAAATCCTTTTGGCATCACAGAGAACTGTCAAGCTGTTTTGTGGCACTATTTTTAAAATGACATTACAGCTATGAAACTGACAATGGTAACAATATTTTAAGTTACGATTGAGAGGAAACGGAAGACTCTGCTGGTTACAGTTAAAGAATGGAGTCCTAGGGTTACCTACACCTATTTGTCTCATTACTGTGATTTATTTTAGGTCTAAGATTATAAGTATTTTACCTAAGACACAAGAACAAATACTTCTATCTCTGTAAAATGTATTTAGTTTCTGTTTGTTTGATTGTTTAATTTCATCATGTTTAGGAGCAGAAAACATTCAAAGAAACACATACATTCAAGGTACTTCTCTTCCCCACAACATACAGGAATTATAGCTTTTGCAAAAGGACTATTTTTAAACCTAACGTAAAACATAACATAAGAAATATATCATGTTAAGAGCAATGGACTGAGAATCAAGAAATCTGGATTCCGAAGCTGTATCTGCTACTTCCTTGCTGTATGGCCTTCAGCAAATCAATTAACCTCTCGGTACCTCTGTTTACTCTTTAATAAAACATGGATCGCAATACTTATGTCGCACACATATTTATTAAAGAGTCCTCAAATGAAAGATGCTATAGAGGTGCAAAATATTATCATGAAACATGGAAAAAAACTCTTATGGGAAGAATTTTCAGTAAACCTTCCATAAAAAGGTACAGCATGGAAAACGTAGAGAATCTAGTAGAAAAGTTTTGTTAAAGAAGGAAATTGGAAACCAGTTTTCCAGTTAACCTAACATACAGAAGAACTGATTAACCCTACTTCCTTTAAACATGAAAGGTGTCCTCTTACAACGGATTCTGAAATTCAGCTGCCAGAGTGCAGTGAGCCCATTTTTATATACCATACAATAGCCTTACATCCCATTGTATGAGATATCTGGACTCTTTCTTGAACTACATGGCTCAGAGGTAGAATAATTCTGACATTTTTCATAGCCTCAGGGGCAAGCCAGCAAGAAAGGGATTTACTCAGCAATACCAACCACTTCACAGCTAATGTATTAAGTGCAGCACAGTGGCTACAGTTTGCAGTGACACTTATTGCATTGCCATCATTTCAGGTGCTAGTAAACACTGTGATTGTTTCAACTGCTCGATGATGGCACTGTCCTATATGACTTGGTCATAACTTGTCCTCTTTTAAGAGCACAAATTTTTACCCATTATCTTTGTGACGTTGCATTCCATATACTTTATGAAAATATGCTTATGAATGTGAATATGATGTAACTGGATTATGCTTTATGCAAAAGGTCTCTTGTAAGGTATCATTATAAATCTTATAGTCTCAAGAGTGTGTTCATCCTATTTGTTTGCATGTATTATTTCTATGTCTGAAGTTAGGAGAATAAGATTTAAACTTGTATTACTGATATAAACATATTAAGTGGAAGCCATTAAGGGTACTTCAGAGTCAATGAACTGTAAATGGCTATTTACTTGCAAATCTTCCTGTGTACATGTGGGTTAACCCAGGAAGAATGGAGACTAGGAGTCTTACAATGACATGTGACCATGTCATCTGATAATGAAATCCATCTTAAATCTGGTACTTTTCCATTTAGAAGGAGGGGTGGGGACCCAGAGAGACAAAAGTTTCCCGCCCTGTGCCAAAGCTATAAAAGTGGGTGGAGCAGGACAAAGGGGTGGCCAGTCATGAGAACCCCTAGTTACCACCTAAGATGTCTGCTGAGACTAACAAGGACTGTACCAGGGGAAAGGATTGGGCCCAGACTAGGAAGGAGTCTAGTCTGTGAAAGCAGCTTATTGGAACATCTCTGAGGGTGCGATATTACCTGTACTCAACTATCAGAGGGTAGCCGTGTTAGTCTGTATCCACAAAAACAACAGAGAGTCCGGTGGCACCTTAAAGACTAACAGATTTATATAAGCATAAGCTTCCGTGGGTAAAAACCCCACTTCTTCAGATGCAAGAAACTGTAATCAGTTTCTTAATGTATTAGGTTAGACTTGCGTGTTTTTGCTTTATTTTGCTTGGTGACTTACTTTGTTCTGTCTGTTATTACTTGAAACCGCTTAAATCCTACTTTTTATATTTAATAAAATCACTTCTGTTTATTATGAACCCAGAGTAAGTTATTAATACCTGGGGGAGCAAAAAGCTGTGCATATCTCTCTATCAGTGTTATAGAGGGCGGACAATTTATAAGTTTACCCTGTATAAGTTTTATACAAAAAAAATATATTTGGGGTTTGGATCCCATTGGGAACTGGGTGTCTGGTGCTGGAGAGGTAATCTGCTGAGCAGTTTTTGGTTAAAGTCTCCAGCTTTGGGGGCATGGCCCAGACCCTGAGTCTGTGTTGCAGCAGGCTAGAGTGTCTGGCTCAACAAGGCAGGGTTTCCTGGAAGGGAAAATGGGCTCAGAGGTAATTTCAGCACATCAGGTGACAGTCCCAAGGGGATCTCTGTGACCGAACCCATCACAATCTTTATCTTTAAAAGTAAAACATTAGGGAAAAGATAGGAAAGGAGTATGACAAGCGAAACAGAGTCCTTGATGAGATAAATAATTAGCCATTTGGTAAAGCCACTCTCTCTCATTAGGATAGGAAGAGCTCTACACCTCATTATGGAATCAGACATTTCCCACATGTATCTCACAATTTAAAAAATAAAAATGATATTTAATGGAACCAATCATAGGTGCTGAAACTAATACTTGGTAACCCAGAAGCAATCACTTATGAACTACTAGTAAAAATAACTGTAAAACCACCTGGAAACAAAGGCAAATTTATATTTAGGAGCTGGATATTATATATTCCAATACCATTAATTCATAACTTAACAGAGTTTATACACTTGTATGTACATTGGGAGTCAGATGCATGAATTTCCAAAAATCCAGATGAAAATGTACCTATACACATTCTGAACAAAAAAGTAGCCGCAATTCTTTCAAAATTATTTGAAGCACTGTATTTTGTATATATAAAATTATTAGAAGCACTTTTGTCTACTTTTCCTTTATGTAATGGCATTCCTTATTTTTAATTTTTGTATATATTGGTTATGTTCCACAGCAAATCCTAGTTAAGTAAATTCTGCTATTGTTTAGAAAAATTATTTCATGTAAACATATTTGGTATTGTAGATTCCATAATAGAATATAATTATTGTATTCTGAATGCCAAAATGAATATGACAGCTACTAATGTAGACACTAATCAGAATATTGACTATTCATAGATTCAGAGACTTTAAGGTCAGAAGGGACCATTATGATTGTTTAATCTGACCTCTTGCACAATGCAGGCTTCGGAATCTCACCCACCCACTCCTGTAATAAACCCCGAACCTATGTCTGAGCTACTGAAGACCTCAAATCATGGTTTGAAGACTTCAAGGTGCAGAGACTCCTTCAGCAAGTGACCCATGCCCCATGCTCCAGAAGAATGCAAAAAACCCCGAGGGCCTCTGCCAATCTGCCCTGGAGGAAAATTCCTTCCCGACACCAAATATGGTGATCAACTAAACCCTGAGCATGTGGGCAAGACTCACCAGCCAGACACCCAGGAAAGAATTCTCTGTAGTAACACAGATCCCACCCCATCTAACATCCCATCATAGGCCATTGGGCATATTTACCGCTAAAAGTCAAAGATCAATTAATTGCCAAATTAGGCTATCCCATCATCCCATCCCCTCTATAAACTTATCAAGCTTAGTCTTGAAGCCAGATAGGTCTTTTGCCCCCACTATTCCCATTGGAAGGCTGTTCCAGAACTTCGCTCCTCTGATGGTTCGAAACCTTTGTCTAATTTCAAGTCTAAACTTCCTGATGGCCAGTTTATATCCATTTGTTCTTCTGTCCACACTAGTACTGAGCTTAAATAATTCCTCTTCCTCCCTGGTATTTATCCCTCTGATATATTTACAGAGAGAAATTATATCTGCCCTCAGCCTTCTTTTGTTTAGGCTAAACAAGCCAAGCTCTTTGAGTCTCCTTTCATAAGACAGGTTTTCCATTCCTCAGATCATTGTACTAGCCCTTCTCTGTACCTGTTCCAGTTTGAATTCATCCTTCTTAAACACAGGAGACCAGAACTGCACACAGTATTCCAGATGAGGTCTCACCAGTGCCTTGTATAACGGTACTAACACCTCCTTAGCTCTACTGGAAATACCTCGCCTGATGCATCCCAAAACCGCATTAGCTTTTTTCACAGCCATATCACGTTGGCAGCTCATAGTCATCCTGTGGTCAACCAATACTTCGAGGTCCTTCTCTTCCTCTGTTACTTCCAAGTGATGCGTCCCCACTTTATAACAAAAATTCTTGTTATTAATCCCTAAATGGATGACCTTGTACTTTTCACTATTAAATTTCATCCTATTACTATTACTTCAGTTAACAAGGTCATCCAGATCTTCCTGTATGATATCCCGATCCTTCTCTGTATTGGCAATACCTCCCAGCTTTGTGTCAAACTTTATTAGCACACTCCCACTTTTTGTGCCGAGGTCAGTAATAAAAAGATTACATAAGATTGGTCCCAAAACCGATCCCTGAGGAACTCCACTGGTAACCTAACTCCAGCCTGACAGTTCACCTTTCAGTATGACCCATTGTAGTCTCCCCTTTAACCAGTTCCTTATCCACCTTTCAATTTTCATATTGATCCCCATCTTTTCCAATTTAAGTAATAATTCCCCATGTGGAAACATATCAAATGCCTTACTGAAATCTAGGTAAATTAGATACACTGCGTTTCCTTTGTCTAAAAAATCTGTTACTTTCTCAAAGAAGGAGATCAGGTTGGTTTGGCACGATCTACCTTTTGTAAAACCATGTTGTATTTTGTCCCATTTACCATTGACTTCAATGTCCTTAACTACTTTCTCCTTCAAAATTTTTTCCAAGACCTTGCATAATACAGATGTCAAACTAACAGGCCTGTAGTTACCTGGATCACGTTTTTTTCCCCTTTCTTAAAAACAGGAACTATGTTAGCAATTCTCCAGTCATACGGTACAACCCCTGAGTTTACAGATTCATTAAAAATTCTTGCTAATGGGCTTGCAATTTCATGTGCCAGTTCATTTAATATTCTTGGATGAAGATTATCTGGGCCCCCATTTAGTCCCATTAAACTGTTCAAGTTTGGCTTCTACCTCGGATGTGGCAATATCTACCTCCATATCCTCATTCCCATTTGTCATCCTGCCATTATCCCTAAGCTCCTCATTAGCGTCACTAAAGACTGAGGCAAAGTATTTGTATAGATATTGGGCCATGCCTAGATTATCCTTAACCTCCACTCCATCCTCAGTGTTAAGCGGTCCCACTTCTTCTTTCTTTGTTTTCTTCTTCTTTATATGGCTATCAAACCTTTTACTATTGGTTTTAATTCCCTTTGCAAGGTCCAACTCTACATGGCTTTTGGCCTTTCTCGCTTTATCCCTACATGTTCTGACCTCAATAAGATAGCTTTCCTTGCTGATCCCTCCCATCTTCCACTCCTTGTAGGCTTTCTGCTTTTTCTTAATCACCTCTCTGAGATACTTGCTCATCCAGCTTGGTCTATGTCATAAATATAAAGGGAAGGGTAAACCCCTTTAAAATCCCTCCTAACCAGAGGAAAAATCCTCTCACCTGTAAAGGGTTAAGACGCTAAAGGTAACCTCGCTGGCACCTGACCAAAATGACCAATGAGGAGACAAGATACTTTCAAAAGCTGGGAGGAGGGAGAGAAACAAAGGGTCTGTGACTGTCTGTATGCTGCTTTTGCCGGGGATAGACCAGGAATGGAGTCTTAGAACTTTAGTAAGTAATCTAGCTAGGTATATGTTAGATTATGATTTCTTTAAATGGCTGAGAAAAGAACTGTGCTGAATAGAATGACTATTCCTGTCTGTGTGTCTTTTTTGTAACTTAAGGTTTTGCCTAGAGGGATTCTCTATGTTTTGAATCTAATTACCCTGTAAGGTATCTACCATCCTGATTTTACAGAGGTGATTTCTTTACTTCTATTAAAAGTCTTCTTGTAAGAAAACTGAATGCTTTTTCATTGTTCTCAGATCCAAGGGTTTGGGTCTGTGGTCACCTATGCAAATTACCAAACCTTCCCCAGGAAGTGGGGTGCAAGGGTTGGGAGGTTTTCATGCAGGTCCCCACATCTGTACCCTAGAGTTCAGAGTGGGGGAGGAACCTTGACAGTCTACAAGTCCTGCCTATGAATTTTTTCCCCTTTCTTGGGATGCAGGCTTCTGATAGTTTCTGCAAATTTGATTTGAAGTAATTCCAGGCCTCCTCCACCTTTAGATCCACAGGTTCTTCAGTCCAATCCACTTCCCTGACTAATTTCCTTAATTTTTTTAAGTTAACCCTTTTGAAATCAAAAACCCTAGTCACAGATCTATTTTTGTTTGTCCTTCCATTTAGTTTGAACTGAATTCGCTCATGATTGCTCAAACCAAGGTTATTCCCCTACAACCATTTCTTCTATGAGGTCTTCACTACTCACCAAAACCAAATCTAAAATGGATCCCCTCTTGTTGGTTCAGCAACTACTTGGTGAAGGAATCCATCAGCTATCGCACCCAGGAAAATCTGAGCCCTATTATTATTACTAGCACTTGTCCTCCAGTCTATATTTGGGAAGTTAAAGATTCCCATGATCACACAATTCCCATTAGTATTTAACTTTATTAAAAACATTAAAGAGGTCTCTATCCATATCCAACTCAGATTCCGGTGTTCTATAGCACACCCCAAGCACTATCCCAGGGCAGGCTCCAGTAGCTTTCTTCCCCAGTGTGATTTTTGCCCAGACAGACTCTGTCTTATCCATTCCATCACTTCTTATTTCTTTACAGTCTACCTCATCATTGATATACAATGCTACTCAACCACCTTTGCCTTTATTTCTGTCTTTCCTAAACAGCACATACCCTTCACTATCCGTACTCTGGTCATGACTACTATTCCACCATGTTTCTGTTATCCCTGTAATATCTGGTTTCACTTCCTGCACCAGTAGCTCTAGTTTCTCCATTTTGTTATCTAGGCTCCTCGCATTGGTGTACAAACATCTTAATTTTTGCTGTTTGGCTTCGCTCACATTCTTTACCTGATTAAGCACAGACATTCTACCGCCAGTATCACCTATTAGACTGGTATCTAAACTTCCCTTCCTCCTTATGTCCATTCTCCTACCCACGGCTGTATCCTTTCTTACTTCTGAATGTTAATATCCGGCATGGAGATTACTTGGACATCTCTCAACCATCTCCCCCAAATTCCTAGTTTAAAGCTCTCTTAATCAGCTGTGCCAGCCTCCATCCTAGAAGTCTATTTCCGTCCCTACTCAGGTGAAGTCCATCCTGAGAGAACAGTCCTCTGTCCAGGAATGCCTCCCAGTGGCCATACATCCCAAAGCCCTCCTTATAGCACCACTGCCTGAGCCAACTGTTGATCATCGTAATCTCGTCACACCTTTGTTGCCCTTCTCTAGGAAAAGGCAGAATCCCACTGAAGATCACCTGAGCCTCAGTTTCCTTAAGCGTCTTCCCCAGCCTGGCCTAGTCTTCCTTGATACATTCCAGCGAGAATCTAGCCGTATCATTTGTTCCCAAATGAAGGACAATCAGTGGATTCCTTCCCGCTCCTGTTAAGATCCTCTTCAGCCTCAGGTCCACATCCCGTATCTTAGCACCCGGCAGACAGCACACCCTTCTGTTCTCTGGATCAGCTCTTCTTACAGGGCTGTCTATTCTTCTCAGTAAGGAGTCCCCAATCATGTGGACCTGCCTTTTCCTGGTGATGGTGCGATTCTCCAGTCTATCCCATTCCCTCTGGCTGCAAGTCCTCTCGATTCCTATCCTCCCTTTGCAATCCTCTGCAACCCATCCTGTATCCTCCTGGGGCTCATATTTGGTGTTATCTCCATTGATTCTTCGTCTCTTCCTACAGAACTAGCTGCTCTTCTCTTCTTCCTTGCCTTCCCACCTTCAGTGACCACCTGCTGTGCCCCTTCTTCAATTTCCAACTCCGCAAACCTGTTCCTCAGCTCTGTTTTTCCTTCACTAGCCCATCTTTTTCTCTGCCTGGTTCTCTTAGTCACATGCTTCCACTGTCCACTTTCCTCACCCAGCAGTCTCCCCTCATGTCTTTGCTCCATCATTTGCTCAAACCCGCTTCTAAACTCAGAGTTTCCACCTGCATCTCCAATCCTCCGATCTTTTCTTCCATCAGCTCTATCAGGCAGCACTTCATGCAGACGAAACTCTTTTCAGATACCTCCTCTAGGATCCTGCACATACCACAGCTTCCACATCCAGTCATCTTCATTGTATCTTCCACTGCTTGGGTCACCACCACTGCTGCCTCTGTATCTGTCATAGCCTTCACACCTAAGTCCTGTTAGTCCAGGAAACACAAACCAAACCAACACACCACCACCCACAGCAAAACAAAACCCCCAGCGAGCACCACAGCACTTCCAGAACACCACACACTCCCTTCACTAGCCTGTCGGTTCCTCTGCCTGGTTCTCCTAGTCTTCCCCTAATCTATATTTCACCGAGTGCCAGTTTGAACTCTGGCATGCAGATATGACAAAACCTCATTTATTAAAGAAAAAATCACATTGAAAATATTAAGAAAAATGAATTAATATTAATCAGAGGAAGAAACCTAATATTTTCTTAATATTAACAAATATTTGTATATTTTAAGATCACTTGGTGAAAGGAGATGATGTAATGGTCTTAAATAATAGGTAACGCTAGATCAGAATAAGGGAAAGGATGGTCCTGCATCAAAAGTATGTGAGGTCATCTCTCCAGGACCTTAGACAGATTACTTAACCTCTCTATTCCTTAGTAAATTATAGGTTAGATTAAATGAAGTCAATGCAACCTGAATGTGGTGAGGCTTTGTCTGGCCAACAAGAAGAAAAGGAGTTGTGGCACTGCACCACCACCACAGTGACAGTCCCAGCCCATCCCTCGCCCCCCGAGCATCAGCAGGCACGCTGGAGTGCTGCCCCCACAAGCACCAGCAGGTGCCCCAGAGCCCCCCATGCAGACCAGCAGCTGTGCCCCCAGCGTCCCCCAGAACACCCAAGATTTGGTCAGGGTTATATAGGACAAGTTAGAGACAGGTCACAGGGCCATTAATTTTTGTTTATTGCCTGTGACCTGTCCATGACTTTTACTAAAATTACCCATAACTAAATCTTAGCTTTACCCATCAGGAAATATTGTATTGGGTATCCAAGTTATTTAGGGATAATGGGGTACACCTGTCTGACCACAGCATGGATATATTTTTTGCCAGTATTAGGGTGGGAACTGTTAGCTATCGGGAAATTGTTAGCTGACGATAGAATGAGGCAACCAAGCTAGCTGCTGCCTTCTTTGGCAGGTTCTCATTCCATAGGGGGTCCAGTTCCCTGATAAACCAGTCAGAAGTGGACTTACAGGAAGGCATCCCCTAAAGAAGCTGGCGAAAGTGAATTGGTGCTCCTAATATATAGTATAGTGCCCAACCGCCTTTAACCGTCCTGTAAGAGGAAGGTGGCAGGATTCCAACAACAAGCAGGAACCAGGTTGGGAATGGGGAGAGTTGGCAGCAGCCCTCCCATACCAATGGGAATGATAAAGGAAAGAATGATGACCTGCACTATACAAGTTATCATCAGGTATTTCTCAGACAAGTTAATAACGTCTCAGCCTAATCAAACCACATTCCTTACATCTTCTCTTTCTTCCTGCATACCCAGGACAATACTTACATATCAGTTAAGACACTGAAGGTTAGTCCTATTTGTCCCACTTAAGTAATTCCTCTCTCCTAATGCTGTTTACACCTTTCAGATGCTAGGACATGATTTCAGTATCCAACACGGTCATGTATCCAAACTAGACATAATTAATTCTTTTTATCTTTTCAAGTAAGTTAGACCCTCCAACCCCTTTATTATTTTTGTGACTTTTCTGTGAATTCCTCCCAGTTCAATAACATTTTCAAGTACTGAGGTGATCTGAACTTAACAGAATAGTCTAGAGATTATCTGACCAGTACAGAGAGTCTATAATTAACCACTATCATGACAAGAGGCCGACACAATTGCATCACAAAATTGTATTTGTATTTTTTGCAGCCATATTACATTACAAATTCTTATCTCATATGCTCTCTGATGTCACCTGCCACCGATAGGTCTCTTTGGTCACTACTGCTTACCAGTTTTCTCTCTCACATTTAACGTAGGATCCTTTCCTAACCTGTATAGCATGGCATGGTCTTGATATAATCTGCACTCAGTTCCCTCCTGGTTTTCCCAATAGCTTATCCACAGCCTGGAGTTCTTAAAGTAACACCCCCCTTTCCAGAGCTTAATTTAGTAAGTATACAATGTAGTCTCCTTTGGCCCTTCATAGCCATACTTGTTCACCCCCTTGTGGCTTCTAATTTAAGCTTGTAGGGAACTCAGTTCCTTCCCATAGGTTAAATGGATTCCACACTCCTCCTCAGCTGTGAAGCAGGCAGGTAGGCTTCCCCCTGCAATGCTCCTCTCCAGGCTGTCTGTCCTCTCTTCTCCATTGGCTCACCACCCCCAAAGGCCTGATTTTAGGCATATAAACAAAGTCACATGACAAGCAGGAGAAGTAACCTAAGTGTCACAAGTTGGGCTGCACCTCTCATCCATAAAAGGCCCAGTCACCCTGTGACATCCCTATTCCTGGTTATTTCTACTAGTTGTGCTAGACTGCATTTTCCTATTTGAATGTCATTGTTATTTCTCAGCTATATTGCTAATCTTGCATTTTTCTCTGTCCTTCCTGTTGTTTTGCATCATCTCCCAATTTAATATCATCAATGAATTTAATTAATATGTTTATCCCCTCTTCCACATCATTAATGAAGATATTAAATAAGACCAGTCCCAAAACCAATTTCTGGAGCCTGGCATATCTCTCTCATGTTGCTACACTGATTAAAAAGGAAATAAGGAAACATAACAGATAATTATCAAGAGTGATTTACATTATATATTACATAATACAGATATCCATATACATAGTATATGTATGCATACACATACACATGTAAAATATATGCTGCTGCACACAGGCAGGTGTTTAAAGTCTTATTTGCATCCACAATTTTATGTCTGCAATTAACTGAGGGCATGGAACTTCAGAAAGTTTTTCTATTGAATCTATACATCTAATCTGACTGATTGCCTACAAGACATTTGACATTTACACTATTTTTTCTGTGGGAAGATTTTTTACACAACATGTTTATGGCATACAGTTGAAGAGGGAAAGCCCACTTTTTACTTTTCAAAGACTTTTTTTTTCTTATGACCACAAAAAAATCTTTTTCCGTTCTACTCAGTTCTAGTTATTTTATTATACGTACAAGCATAATACTGTTGATGCCAACAGTTTTGGTGATAATTAAGTACTGTAGCTACTGTACTTACATTGGTGAGGTGAATGACTCCTTTAGACGTAACAGAGCAGCCCATAAACCCAACATACTGCAGCTCAGGACAGTGTTCAGCAAATGCTTTTACCGAGTGATCTGTCACCTACACAAAGAGATAGAGAGAAAGCAGTTGAAGATGACACTCTTATCTTCTCAATTCAATGAAATCTAGCAAGCATCTCAGCAACAGTGGTGAACTGTTGGTTCAATAGTTCTCTTTGTCTTGACAGTATGAGCGAGAAAGTATAAACCTGTAGGCACACTGCAGATATATATGTATGGGATAAAAAAGAATCATCTCCCCCAGCAAAAGAGAAAGACAGTAACTACTAGATGATGGACAGTGAATTTCAAATTTTACTACTGAATTTATCTGTAAGGGAAAAACAATCCATTCCATCTGTTTTTCACATAACTTTGCACAACATCAGAACATCAACAAATGAAAATTATTGCCAGCTCCTGCAGACTCTCATGGTCCCCATTACTGGCTGTGCAGACAGTACTTGAACTATGTTATATTTCAAGAAGATTTTTTACTTCATCTTTCAAACAACTTCCACTAAATCTAAGCCATCTAGAATCAATAAGGTTTTTTCATCTTAAAACACAATCCTAATTTCTTGTCAATGAGTAAATCTTTGACTAACAGAAGTGAATGTATTATACATAGGCTAGCAGTTGTAAATAATGCTTTGTCCTCACTTTCCATACAAGAGACTAATTTTCCAATTTAATCTCTGCTCCTTCCCCTTCTCCCCCCACCTCCCATTATAAGCCAGGTGTACAGGCTGCGTGTTTTGTTATTCTGGAATATTACTTTTTCTACATCTATATCTATCTATATAGAGAGCTTTATAATTAAGTCTATATCTGCAACAAAACTTAATAAAATGTAACATGAGCAACGTGCTGCACTCAATTTGATGCTTAAATATTCTAATATTAGACTTTCTGCACAAAAATGTTCTCTCATTGGAAGCACAATAGTCTGAACTCCTTTCCTTAAACTTTTAGTCTTCTTAAATTTTCAACTCCTTTATATTTTTCCATATTTTACTGTATTTCTCCCAATGGTTTATTAAGGCATGGCTTAAATCAACCAAACCCAATTTTCTCCATCACAGTTTGGAATTCAATTTTACTATCCAGACAATTACATATTTTTACTAGATTTTCTATTCTTCACTACAAATACCTATTTCACACTGGCTTTACTTGTTAAGAATGTCACCTTAGAACTTTATCTACTTTAAGCAGACATTGAAAACTCACCATCCTTAAGTACAGTATATTAAAAGCATAATATAAAAACAAATCAAAAGGGGTACTTTTAAAAGAAATGAAGCCACTGGCATCAACATTAATCTGATGAAATATTAAGCTCACCTTCAAATGTAATACGTGCCTGAAGCATATTTAAGCTAAGGGTTGTATTAATAAATGCAAAATAGGCATTGTTGCCACTTGTGGTTTTGGGGTTTGTTTGTTTTTTTGAGTTTGCATTGTTTTGTATTGTATGTTCTCCTGAAGACTTGTTTAAAGCAAAGAATATACAACGTACCATAAACAAATCAAGTCTATGCTTTTATTGTCATGAAACCTCTTCATCATGTTTCCCTTCTCATTTTCCACTTTCCTGAGGTTGAATCAAAAGGATGTTCATCATATATAAAGTTATATGCTCAGTTAAAGATAGCGAAGTGCACAAAAGCCTGCTGCCTTAAAGTCATAGATAGTTTTGCCATTGGCCTCAATGGGAATAGGACTGGACCCCAATGTATATATGCTGAAAAAGTTACCGTGCTACAGAAGTTAGCTGATTCTAAGTGCAGTAAAACATACATCTAGATACATCTTGTTTCCTGTCCCTTGGAAGTATGAGAATACTTTGTTTTACACTATAATATTTATCTGCAATAGTAAGAAGAATGATTACTGTACACAGCATTACAACCTCATGTACAGCTCTACAGTACATGTTCTAATTCTGATACAAAAAATAACTTTGCCAATACATTCTAACATGTTCTAAACTTCACTTGTCTCAAGTTTTTCTCTTGAAACACTGTGAGCATTATGACACTATTTCTAGTCTGCAACATTACTTTAAAGAGAGCTCAGAAGCCCTCATTTTTCTTTTCACCTTCTTTTGATTGATCTTCTTTTGCAGTACCATTTTGTTATCTGCCATTCACAGGATGTTTTTGTTCCTCATTAACACATGAGCAACATTTCATCATTTAAAACTGTGCATTCAAAACAGTGCTGAACCACAAACAAATCAACTGGAAAATATTCAAGGTTATGAGAATTAAAATCATATAATTAAAATTTATTTTTATAATCAGTAAAATATGAAAAGAAAGTTAAAATGAATGTTATCAAGAGCATTTTTTCTTCACTAATAGTTACTTAGAATATTTTTTGAAGGTTAACTTCTGACATGTGAAAACGAATGTTCATTTGGGTAAATTTTCCTTTCCATTCACAGTATGCATGTAACGCTCTTAATACAACTAAATGTTGTGTGCATGCACACATGTCCTCTTTGCTGACAAGCACCTTAGAAGAGAATGCTGCTGGGTCCCCACAGGAAGATAGGACTAATTTTAGGCTTCTTGGATCATGAGACAAATTTAAATTCATGATATTTCTATGTGTAGAAAAGCCATTACTGACCTTAGACCAGGATAATTCTGGAGGGAAATTCCACATTTTGGAATAGAAGGAAAAGTAGAACAATGTGGGAAACACCAAAGAATTTTTTAAAGCTTTTAAGGAGCTTGAAAAGTTAAAAAAAATACTGGAGGAGATTGATTAAGACACACAGGAATGATCAGCAAGCCTGCCTCAGTTTTCCCTTTCTTGACAGGGTCCCCAGTAACTCCACACCATAGCTTTTCACATATAAACAGCCTTTCATGTGCTTAATTTATTACCCAAAATCCCACAACCATAGTCCAAAATTCTCCAGTCCAACAGTCCATCAACACGCCACCTCACCATGCTCTGGCTCTTAGGTATAGCTGCAGTGTTCCTCACTGTGCCTGACCCAGCAGCAGGGGTGCTTCTCTGCCTTGTTTCCTTTCCTGGTATAGTTCCAACTCTTGCCTGGAGAGATCAGTGGGCTCACTCCTCCATTATTCCCCAGCCTTCAGCCCTTTCTAGCCTTCCTACTTCAGCTCTCTGGCTTAGAGAGCCAGCAGGCATCTCCCGCTGATGCTCTCAGACTTCATCCCTCACCAGCCCGCTCTGCCTGTGGTTGTCTGGCCTGGAGAAGGTTTGTAGCTGACCCCTAGCTGCCTTCTGCTTTCACCAGCTCGATGTGCCCCCAGTGCCCAACTAGGGAATTCTCACTGCTCCCTTCTTCAGGAGCATCCCCTCTCTGAAGCTCGTAGCACAGCTCTGCTCTTGTTCTGAGCTCTCTCTATTCTCAGGACTCTCCCATCTCACCCTGGATTTTGAACACACTCCCCCACTCTGGACACTGGGATCTGAACTCTCCCTTCTCTGGGTTCTGGACTTTCATTTATAATTCCCAGAGATAGTCCTACCCTCCCTCATTATACCAAACCATAGCACATCTGGACTGGAACAGGAGAGCTGGGTCCAATTTCATTTGAGGGGCCATCTACCCTGTTACAGATGGATTTCAGTGGCAGTCTGCAACTTTATTGAGAACTTTGCACACATTCCTTCCAGATCAGGGCAGCAACAAAAGCAGCACTGGAGGGGTTTGGCTCCCCAAGGGTCCCGTCACTGGAAATAGGACTGTTAAGGAACCTATGTTCACTCTAGTGATGGGTTACTGGGGTAGACAAAGAGCGTAAGAGGGCTACTGAAAGCCTGGGGACATTTAAAATGGGGGAGGGGGGAATGATAGCCAACTGGCTGCTCTACTCCCCCCTTTAGCCAGCCAATGGAAGGCAGAGAAATCACCTCCCCCACACCCACCCAACGCACATTCCTCCATTCACTGATATTGGAGGAGAGGCTAGCTCTGACGCTCCCTCCTCCACCTCATCTTGGAGTATGAGCATCATTTCTTTCAGTCTGGCGTAACATTCCCTCCCCCTGCTGATATGGGGTGGGCAAATAGTGGGTTAGATGGTCAAATACCATAGATTTATGATAAGGCTCTGCAGTTTCTCACATTAATATTAAATATATGACTAATATTAAATACATGACAAACATGTCAAATATTTGACTTGTTTGCAAATAATAAAATTACTAAACTTCACAATGCTTTCCTGCTAATACATGAATGTACTCAACAAAACATTTTACATACCAAGTAATCTTTGCACAAAGGATATTTTACTGGTAAAATAGGTTCTCACTTGAGTGAACCTTTTCAATGTCTCATGTAATTTCAGTATACACCCAATCAAATATGGTCTCTCACTCCTTTTCTACAGTATGCAAGTCATATGTTTTCCGGTCTCATAGAAATTATTTACATTATGCATGAATTGATTAAATTTTAGACAGACATCAATAGGGTATTGCTAACATACACAAGTGTTCTTAAATATTGACTTGCAAAAACCAGTACTGCACTGAAACAGTTTAACAACTTTGGACTCAGTTCAATAATAGATAGCCTCCTTGGCTGCCAGTCAGCAGAAATTCCACTAACTTTGGAGGCTAATGTAAATTTTCAAGGGGAAATTATAAAATTTCTTTGGTCAGCACTGTAATTTCCCAATTAACATTCCTCACCATACTTGTACTCAGGAGTTCCTGAATTTTTTCAGCCCAAATGCTATACACGGCAAATGGATATTTTAATGTTGCAGTGTCCAGTGAGTATGCAACAGATGTCACCAGACATTTTAATAATCAGAAATTCTAACACATAGCTGCTCTTTTCCCTGGCTGCGATAAAAAATGGAAATCAACTGGGACATGATTAAAGCGACAGACATCTATGGAAAAATGGATCTAAGTCCTTCAGTGTCTGGCCAGATATTTAGTGTTAGATGTGTTTAGGGTAGCTGTTTTGATTTGATATTTTGGGAGGTGGAAGAGATGGATTGGGAGGGGTTTTTTTTTCAAACAAACAAAAAATACCTTTGTGGCCAAATACTTTAGCATTGCATCCAGCCAGAATCATTGATAACAGTATCCCATTACCAAACCTAACTTGGACATTACTTTTCCTTGCAAAGAGTCAACATGCCTACAGAAAATGCAATGTTTTCATCTGGAGAGAAGTGTTTCAAAAATTTTGAGAGTTATTCAAATGGAGGTATATGCATCTTTAAAAAAAAAAAAAAAACTACCTTAACCACAAGACCACACTTCTTGCCTCATTCAGTACACACCTTCCAACTTCTGCAACAAATGAACCAAAGGTCAATACACATCCCTGATTCATCCTGAGAGTAGGTCCATCCTGTGCACTGAATGAGGCAGGGGTTTTGTGGAAAAAATAGTATGTGATCATGTAATTAAAAACTGTATCAAAATGCAAATGCTCAAGGAGGCCAAATTAAGATTGCACAGACAAGCTTAATGCTAGCATCTTCTAAACTTTGAGTGCTTAACTTTGTATTCTTAATGTTCTTTTATTAGTATTTTGTGTTTGCTATTTATATAGAGATTTATATATAAATAGAACATGTATATAAATAGACATCAATACATAAGAACAGACAACGGACATATATAACAAGGGTAAGATTTCAGCTCAGAACACAAAACGTGTGTGTGTGTGTGTGTGTGTGTGTGTGAGAGAGAGAGAGAGAGAGAGAGAATGAATTATAATATTTTATAGGACGAGCTGGTAACATTCAGGTTGCACTTTACATTATAAAAACTTTTTACAGTCTTCTTTTGAGAAGCTTCCCCAACTCCACTGCTTGCAGAAGACCTTTGATATTCAGCAAAGAGAACGCCCTCGAATTACAGAAGTTCCCTTTCTTTGTCCCAGGAAATTCCATTCAGCTTTTGCTAAGATACAAAGTGTAAAAATCGCCATTTCCTTTCTTTCACAAATGGGCCTAAGGAAAACACTGGCAAAATAATAATGGAACATGAAAATTCTAGGCCAAGTACACGCTGCTGCCAAAGCAGCAGCAGCAGCTGTACTGGGAAAACCTGGGAAATCCTCAGCTCTAATCCTTATACCACACTAAATCAGACCTGCCTATCTTTGGTGTTTAAAACCTTCATCCAGGTAAGAAGAGATCAGAGAGAAAGAGGAAGACTGGCCAGCTGGACCAAGTTGGGCTCTCCAACTTTCTGATTCCCCCCCCAGAGGCACCCTCTATACCCAGCTAACATAGTTAGTTCTGTAGCTCAAGTAAGAACAGTCTGCATTGCAATGGTGAAAGTTTAGGGCGCCAATCCTGATGACGATGCAATATATGAAGGCTATTTACAGTTGCAGATAATGGAATTTTCTTTCATTTCCTTTAAAAAAGCAACTAAGAAATTACACAAAGTTTGTGTTAAAAATGTTATTTAGGTTGCAAAATCAAGCACTTGAAAGTTAGGAAATGTCAGATTTAGTGACTGTACAATCTTAATTCTGTGCCTTTGTATGTGTGCATTATGATAATCATTACTTACATGATCACATAATTTGTTTTTAGTGAACCCCTGCATCATTCAGTCCACAGTATGGAAGCACAAGAGTCAGAATTAAGGTTGCAGAGGCAACTGTAAATTTGGGATTTCCTAATTTCTGAGTGCTTGACTTTGCAACCAAAATAACTTTCTTTTCCTTATCTTTCTTTGCATGTAAATACACACAGGTTAATCAGTGCAACTCAAAGCAAATCAAAGAATATACTACAGTTCTACTAAACATGACCCCTTGTCAACAAGGGCACAGAAATTCGCAACTAATCACATTACAAAAGTACATTAGTGCTCATTGAGGAATCTGTAATAATTTGATTGCCTGTTCGACCTTCATTGACTTTCGCTCATTCTGCCTTGCTCAATGCTAGTCTTGCTTTGAAATAGTCATATAAGCTGATGAGCAGAGATTTATAAGTTATGCACTAAAGCATTGTGAATGGGAAAGACATTGGCCTGGAACTAATGGCACAGATATTTTTCACCTATTAAAATGATCTATGATAAGTTAGGCCTGGCTTAACCATTTTCCTTTAATTTATTGGACTAGTTTCTATTATTGCAGTTCTGCATTATTTTATTCAGATTCACTATTTTGGATATTCTGAATTAAATTCACTAAATATTAGCCTATTTGGTATTCTATTCAAGTTTCAAGCCTGCAAAAAAAGATTATCTCTGAAGCGAAGGTGATAATTCTAAACAAAAATGAAAAATAACACAAGCTACTTAAATTTCAACAAAAAATACTGAAAATAACTGATTAACAAAGTTAAAGAGAAGCTGAAACAGAAATAATTGGAAATACATAAAAGGAGATAATGTTATAAATAAAGCTTGGATTAAAATAGGAATTGTGTTCCCTAACTTATACATGCATATTACAAATTGATGTTAATGTGCAACATGCCATTCTTATTTTTCCAGATTTTCTTTCTCCATGCAGAAAGATTTTCAGGGCTCATATAAGCCAGACTGAATTTTTGTTGTTGTTGTTTCTTTTAGTTGAATTCAGCTTTATGTTTAAAGAAAGTTAGTGTTTTTAATGGTCACAAATTGACAAATGCAAGGAAATTCAAAATTCAAACTAAAACACTTTTACTTAACTGGTGCACAGGCACTAAACCACACATTACCCAGTATGAACTCACCTGAGACTCATACATTACTGTACATAATCTCAGCTTTAATATCAAGGACCATATTTTTAAAAATGGAACCCAATGCATACAAACAAAATAGGTCTCTGTCAGCTCACCCTGAAATCTTTCCTGCACAACAACATGTTGGTGTGCAGCCCCCAGCTAGTTGTGTTCTGTGTCACACAAGGTGTGCGCACCCTAGCTTAGCCTGTACAGTATGGTAGTACTAGGACCCAGGTGGTGCCTCCCCCATCCTTACGCCTACCATGTGCGCTTGGGGGAAAGTAGCAAAGTAGAGCTGGATTCCTGTGGATAGAGAGTGTTCTTTGTTATGCAGGACAGTGAGTTAACCCACTGGCTTACAGGAACTATAAAAGAGCCACTGGATTTTGGGACATCCAAGCCTGCAGAGGAAGGCAGTATTTGTCCCTTTAGCTGTACTAAGGGCTATTTTTAAGGATCACCTGCAAAGAAAAAATTGTTTGAGCCCTTTTCTGCTTCTTCACAATGGATAAAGGGAGATACCTCTTGTCTTCAGTGGGAAGAAGATTGGCCACTCATGTGAATTCATGCGCACCCACCCACTGACCCTCACTGGTTGATTGAAATATAATTTTCTAAAAGAAACTACAAGGGTATGCTTTCATAGAAATTAGAAGTGGAAAAAACCTATTCTGTCATCTCAATGACCACTTGCCAGCATGACGATCCCCTTAAGAGTATTCTTTCCAGGGCTTTCTTCGCCTTTTATTACGAAGGCTATGCCACAAACCAAGAGAAATCACTGTTAGAAACCTTTTTTCTGATCATTAGTCTAACATTTCCCTTTTCTTTTTCTTGGTACACTTATAAAAAGGTTATATAAAGCTACAGTTAAAAACAAACCATAACATTTTGAACAGACTGTGTGTGTAATTACTTTTTTTTTTTTAAAAAGGAAATGAAAGCAAAGTCCATATCTGCAAATTAAACAGCCCTCATATCATGCATCATCTTCAGGATTGGAGGCCTAAATTTTCACCATGTCACTGTGGACCGTTATCACTTGAGCTACAAAGGTGCCTTTTGGAGGGAACTCAGAAGGTTGGACAGCCCAACTTGGTCCAGCCTGGGCACTCTTCCTCTTTCTCGGTTCTCTTCTAACCTGGATATATAAGTATATGAAGAATTTCTGTCTATCCTTGGTGTTTAAATCTTTCAAGTACCTGTGAATTTATTTCCTGTGTAGTCATCATTTAGCTAACCTAAAAGTACATATATTTTAATCTTAAATAAAACTACCAGCCCCTTAACTATTTCCAGATCTCGTTCCTAAAATGCCTCCAATTTTTCCATCTTTCTGATAATGAAGAGCCCAGGAGGCATCTCAATATCCCAGAGGCTGTCACACCAGAATAATAAGAGAGTGGGATTATCATAGTCCTGTCCCATGACATGATACTTCTGCATCCCCAGCTGCATGTCTGTTTTTAGTTCTAGAATATTTAATCCAGTGTAAAGACACACTGCCAAAATGAATAATTTTAAGATAAGAAATCAATCTTTTCCAAGAATTGCCAACACACTGGTACTGAGATACCAAAGTTATCTTCTTGCAGCTTCTTTTATCTTGAAGTCTTAAGGGCACCCATAAGTTTGTGTAATCGATACTTATTACACAGATTCAGATTCTCAATGGCTCCTTACCCCCTTCTTTAAACTCTGGACCAGTGGTTCTCAACCAGGGATACATGTACCCCTGGGGGTACACAGAGATCTTCCAGGGGTACATCAACTCATCTAGATCAGTGTTTCTCAAACTGTGGGGTTTGACTCCCAGGGAAGTCGCAAGGTGAGTTTAGGGGGGTTGCAAGTGCAGGGCTGGCATTAGAGGGTGGCAAGCAGGGCAACTCTCTGGGGCCCCACACCAAAAGGGCCCCCGTGAAGCTAAGTTACATGTTTCAGCCCCGGGCAGCGAAGCTCAGGCTTCAGCCCTCTCATTCAGAGCTCCGGCTTCAGACAAGACTCAAGTGAAAAACAGGCTCGAATATCACACTGAAATCTAAGTACAATATTTATATTCCAATCAGTTTATTTTATAATTATATGATAAAAATGAGAAAGTAAGCAATTTTTCAGTAACAGTGTTCTATAATACTTCTGTATTTTTGTGTCTGACTTTGTAAGCAAGTAGTTTTTAAGTGAGGTGAAACTTGGGTACACACGACAAATCAGACTCCTGAAAGGGATACAGTAGTCTGGAAAGGTTGAGAACCACTGCTCTAGACCATATTTTTTTTCCAAATATTTCAATGGCTTCCACTAATCTATTCATTAAGGAGAAAAAGAATAATTAGTATAAATTAATATTTTCGGATTATAAATTGTAAGAATATAATTTGTCATCTGACTTGTACAAATACCTTTCAATATACTAACTTCAGCCACGCTACTGCTCTTAATCTTCAAATGTTGTTAGCAACTTCTGAAAATGATTTATAAGAGCAATAGTCCTTAAGATCAGTGATTCCCACATTTAATGCTAAAGACTTTACTGTCAGAACATTCAGATCAGCCAAATAATAGTTAGCCAATTGGTAACTGATGATAATAACATGTGCTAACATGGTATTTATCGGCTACTGTTCAGGCAATGACATGGTTGGATTTGGTAAAACTACTTCAAGCATATCACAACAGCTATACACAAACACACATTTTTAAAAATTTATATTTACAATCATATATAACTACAACAAATCTAAGGACATAAAACTATAACAATGAAAATCCACACAATTTTCCCTACAGAATTCACTACTGTGAACTTTAGAATAAATACATTTATAAATATGCCAGAGGAGAAATTTGGGGGAAATGGTTTTACCAGCTTTTATTGCAACAGGGGAGTAGGCTCCTTTATAACACAGAAGAAATGAAAATGTTTAAAGTTATGACAACTACTTGCATATTATAAGGCAAGAGGTAAGGAAAACTGTTCCTATTTCTGTGTACCCTTCTTGCGAATACAGACAAAAGCAAGAGTACTATTGTAAACGGAGATTACTGTAAATGTACTATTAAAAATCAGTTCAGAAAAGAAATTTGGTTACCACATTGCTAAAGCATGTCAAATTACAAAAGCATAATTAAAGATGAGACTTACTCCTCCATTTTGTCTAAAAGGATAAGGCAGTTGTGACAATTGCTTCAATGCAAGCGATTGATCCACTTAATCGGAGAGGTTTATGGTCAATCCCTTATTATAGAATAGCACTGAAAACATTTAGATCATTTAAAGTCAGATTAAAGAGCACTTGGGGAAAGTATTGCCTTCTGAGTAATAAACTGTGAGCATGGTGGTATTATTTTAGAGGAATTTTTAGTAAACGTACTCAACATTACAATGACCGTCACCAAAGAGATTTTAACATATGAATTAGTTGCTGTCATTTTGTAGTTCATATCTGAGGGTTTGTCTGAGGAATGTAGAAAAATTACCTTGGAAATGTATGAGTAACTATATTATACAATTCTGAATACAGTCCAACCTCAGTAATCCGAGCCCCAATTAACAGAGTTTCAGTTATGAGAATGCCAACTAAAGCCCAAGAGATTTGTCTGAAGCCTCAGTCAAAAGCTAAGCTCTGCATACCAGAGCTCTTGTGCCGCTCAGCCCTGAAAAGCTCTTAAAAAGCCATAGGAGCCAGCAAGTTTGGGAAAAGTAGCCTTTGACCTTTCTGTCATCCCTAGATGCATACTTCAGGGCCCAGCTTTTGGGTGTCATACTGCCACCACCAGCACTGTCAGTATCTTTGCATAATTAGGGATGTTTTGCATTAAATCAAGCTATATGGCTGGGAAAATAAGAGGTAAACTAATTTGTAAATAGAAAAGGAGTACTTGTGGCACCTTAGAGACTAACCAATTTATTTGAGCATAAATTGGTTAGTCTCTAAGGTGCCACAAGTACTCCTTTTCTTTTTGCGAATACAGACTAACACGGCTGTTACTCTGAAACCTGTAATTTGTAAATGAGCACTGGCACAGTAATCAATCAAAATGTTCCTTTTACTATAATCGATTCAAAGTTTTTCTATGAAGACATCAGAGCCTATCAGAAGAGGAGATACAATTGTGATACTGTCCTTCAAAAGGAAAGAGGAGGAAAAAAGCAATACATTGCTTTACAATAAGGCACAATGAATCTACCTTGTCACTGTCAAGTTAAGCATATACAAAACAGCCTAATTCAAAAATTTGCAGTTACCTAGTACTTTTTCTATACCAAACAGAGGAGTTGTATTTTTCATTTGTACATAACGTGAAAGCAAGCACCCGTCTTACACATCTGCCAAACATGGCTAACTGTTATTCACGATTCCTGTGACAGTGCCTCTACACTATTATCTTACAGAGCATTTATGACAAACGATTAATTTGCAAAACAAATTTCTTCACTTTTTACATGTGAAGAGCTATGGACAGAGGCTTCCTGATTCAGAGAAGCTAAGATGGGGCAGTTGCTCAACAAGGCAAGATGGCTGAACAGAGTGGGGATGAGTGCTAGGCAACGCAACTTAAGAGCCCCTAGGGATGGAAGCTTTGGGGGGCTTTTGCCTTTCACAGCTACTGGTGCTATTACCACCCTGTCCTACAAGGAGGATAGGAAGGAAGCAGAGGACTCACTGTTAAGGACTCTCTGCCCCTGGTTTTCTATTTTCCTGGCACACACTCGTTTCTTTTCCTCCCTCTTTTTCCAGGATTGGGAAGAGAAAAACTTAGGCATGAGAACAGAGGCATGCTTCATGCTTCCAGGAACAGGAGGCAAAGAAAAAAAAACTGTTAAATACAGTATGACAGATGTGCCGGGACCTTATATACAGGGCGTGCACACTGATTCGTCTATTCACCTCCTCATAGATGAAGCTATAACACTGTATATTCTGGAATGTCCCTATTGGTTGAATAAGAAAAGAGGAACATACATCAAAGACTAAATGTAACTTGCAATCACAGATGAGCTTGAAAGAAGCCTAAAAGAGATGCCTCCCTAGAAATGAGTATTCATTATTACATTTTTAATCTGAACTGTTAAATTGTTCAGTTTCACTGAAATCCATTTCTACATCAGGCTGCAGCAACCATTTTTGGGTATAGAGGCAATTAAAGGCACCTTCCCTTAGCATGCCAGGGGCACTCATTAACATTTATTTCTAACCTTTATTAATAAAGAAAGTTTAATAGAAATTGATCATGCTACCTTAAAGTGCGCAAATATAAAACTCAGAATTTAAAGTGGTAGTATTGAGTTAGATGGGAATACGGCGCTCTCTCTCTCTCTCTCTGTCACACACACACGGTATGGGGGCACATTTCCACACAGACAAAATTGCTGGAAAACAGCTTCAATATAAATACACAAAAAAGGACTTATCTAAAATTTAAGTGAAAGGTTCTCACAGAATTTAAAAGAAATGGTACAGATGCTTACTTTTTACAAATGGCATACTGTATTTAAATGATAATTGGAGCAAACATTCTGGGAAAGCAACCAGTGCTGAAGTGACTATTTAAATTCACAAATCCCTACAGTAATTACAAAACATCTGCAAAAGATAAGATGACGATAATTTATCATTATTCTTCAATGTACAAGACATCCAAATTTCATTAATGGTTCAGTACTATGCCCACCTAATCTAAATGCTTTTGGTCACATTACTAATTTCTTAAGGCTCAGTACAATAGCTGGATAATTTAACTGTGGAATTATTCAAAAAGGCAACTCAAGAGCTCTGGGTTAAATCTGCAGTAATATATAGAGCTTTCAGGTTTATTGACAACTCAGTATTATAAACATGGAGGGGAGAGGGAGTGGCAGGGGGATAACAGACTCCTGTGCTCTAGTCTCAGCAGGTAAGGAAATTATCCAATTTTCTTTTTTCATTTTAATTATTTGTAATATTTACAGTTATACATTCTCTTCATAATATGGCTTTATAAAACTTTTCTAGGTTTTTTTTTACCCTATAAAAGAGAAATAATCTTATAAACATGCAGTCCTTCATAAAACAGATTATAGTTGCTCAAGTGAGCTATATTACCATATGACAATAAAAGTTCTAGATTATTAACCAAAAAAATGAATGTTCATGTCTTAATTTAGTTGATTGTTTCAAAACAAGGGGAAAGTTATGTTGCCAAAATTGCAAGTCCAATTTCTGAACATCAACAATAAACTGAAAATTTTACTACAGTGGACATTTTCAATAATGAATTTTACAGAAGACCTACACATGTTCTAGTAACAGGACACATGAAATATACATTAGTGTTTAAAGCTGAAATCTAAACATGGAATATAACAAAGCTCTAACAAGATCCAGTGGCTGGAAGTTGAAGCTAGACAAATTCAGACTGGAAATAAGGCATACATTTTTAATAGTGAGGGTAATTTACCATAGTGTTGTGGTGAATTGTGCATCACTGGCAATTTTTACACCAGGATTGGATGTTTTTTACAAAAAGATATGCTCTAGTTCAAACAGGAATTAATTCAGCGAAATCCAATGGCCTCTATTACACAGGAGGTCAGACTAACGAGTCTGCAATGGCCCTTCCTGGCCTTATAGTATATTATTTCTAATACAGAGCCAAAACCTGAAACTCAGGTGAACCTTACGAATGGGAATAGTCCCACGGAAGTCAGGGAAGCTACTCACGTGCATAATGACTAGTTCTATGACTATGGGCTTGTCTACTTGAGGTGGTTAAATCAGATTAGTTCAAATTAATCTGGTCTGAAAATGCTTGTGTTCACACAACACAATTCACTATAGTGCACTAACTCTGCATTTATCACAAACCCTGCAGTCCTCTTTCAAAATGGAAGATGTTTTATGCGAACCAAGTGAGTTTGGTCCATATTTAATGTGTACACTATGATGCTGTGCACAACTTTGGCAGTCCTCCAACTGCTATCCCATACTGCTTTTGTGGGCGATCGTTTACATGCACGTGTCCACTGCTCCAGCATCAAGGTTACCGGATGTCCCCTTCCCTGTTTAAAAAGTGGTGCGTAGCCAGGAATTCCCGTTTGTCCTAGATTCAAGTATATCAGCATTGCTGTGATATTACTCCAGAAGCCCTACAATATATCTCAAGCAGCCGCCTTGAGTTGAGCTAAGATTCTAGATCTGACTGTCATCTGGGGAGAAGGGTTGGTGCTGGAAGCTGCCATCAGAACCAGGATCTTTTGTGGACATTGCTAAGCAAATGGCCATGAGGGGCCACAACTAGGATGCCTATCAGTGCAAGATAAAGAGCAAACAGCTCACGAAAATGTACTTTAAAAACCAAGGATACTAGGAAAAGCTCCAGCAGTGGACATGTGACCTGTCCATTTTTTGAGGCGCTAGAGAGGATTTTGATCAACTACACAACTACCCAACACAAGAAGGTTGTGGACCCTGCTGCCGGCTCTGCTTCTCCCCTCCCCAGAGGCCAAAAAGCAAGTCATTGGAGCATGTACACCAGGAGGCCAGTCAAGAGCTGCCCCAGAATTAGCTCTCTTAGCTCTACCCTGACACTGGTCAGTTCACAGGCAAGCTAAATTCCTGCCATGCAGGAAATGAGCCCAATTCCCAGCCAGAAACACAGGCCAGGAATAAGAAGGCCGACCCTATCAAGGGAAACGCATCATATGAGTATCTCTAGTTACAATTTAATATTATTTGTATGCTATACTGCCCTGTTAGTTTCTGTTCCGGATGTTCCACAGCTAAAGCCATTTGAGGCAGATGTGAGTTAGGAGACTCTGAGAGTCTCTGGCTCCCCTCCCTCCCATAGCCCACACTCTCCGTTTTGCCCCCGTTCATATTTTTTAAATGGCAGCTGCTCCAGCCAGGCAAATCGGCCTCTGTGTCATGCTAAAGCCCTGACCATTGACCATTTTCAAGCCAACAGCACAGAGGGTACATGCTCATCTACCTATTTTCCTTTCCCCACCCCGCCTCTGTCCTGCCCAGCAAACACTGCCCGCACCTGTCCTGCCAGCTCAAAATGGCAGTCGGGCAATGTGGCACAGCCACAGCATCCTCCCTCCCCACCTTCCACATATCTGATTCAGATAATGAAACATTCAATTGTGGAAAATTCAACAGTTTACTCAGACAGTGGTTACAGGAAAAAAAATTTGTTTCATGTTGTCAGTTTACAAGAAGTAGATGTGGCACTGCATGCCCATAAAGGTACAAAGACTACAGCTCCCCACTTAGGTTTAAATGCCCTATAACACTCATTCTTACAGGAAAAGAGCTTTATGTTAGGGATGGCAAAGCTCGTGATGGCTTTTTACAGGCTTCCACCGAGAAAAACTGGGAACACTGAATGGTTCAGACAATCATTGCAGAACACTATCTATTTTTCTCGGCACTTTCACTATGTCTGCAGGGGAGATAAAGCAGAATTTAAGACAGAGAAATTGTTCTATTTTGCTCCAGCCACTATGAGGGGAAGCTGCATGGTCATTTCCCCAGTATAGCTCCAACTCCCTTCCACTCCTGCAGCACTTCTGGAGGAATATGCTGATGATTAACTTCACAGCATCTCTCAATGGTCTCCCCTTTTCCTTTTTGAATTATGGCCATATTCTCTGCCTTCTAGTTACTTACCTCTGAGTAAGTAAGTGGGACAGCCTAAAGGAGACATAGAGATTACTACCCAATTCAGTCCCAGATGCCCCTGCTAAGCCCTCCGACACCAAATAAGCAAAACTGCAAACTGAAACCAGGATCGTATTTCCCATTACCCCTTCCCCACCCTCCAAGGCACAAAGTCAAACCCAAAGAGCATATACTCTGCAAACAGAAATCCCAATACAGCCCTCATGCACACACCATTTACCCTCTCTCAAGTTCTCCCAATACAGGGAAGACTCTCCAGAAAGGAAAGTCAGAAATGCATATAAAAATGCTAACTTAGCCTCTCTATGAACAATATGAATATGAACAATAACTACCTGTGGTTTTTCCCTACTCCCAGCCACAGCACCTGCAGCAGCCAGCAACACCTGCAGGACCAACGTCTGAGTGGCTGGCTACCCTGGGGGGGGCGGGCAAAACGGAAAACTCAGGATGAAATATTTGCAAACCTCATTACAGACTCCTCCCCTCCCCCACCGCCACCCCCACCCCCAAACAATAGCCCAAAAGAACAGAGAGGTGCTGGTTGCAGTTGAGGACAGAGAGAGAAAAAGAAACGGAGTTTTCCAGAAAGATTGTTGTAGTGGCCAAAGGCAGCATTGCAGTGGCCAAGCACAGTGTTGCCATGACACAATTGAAAAAGAGAGGGAGATGCAGAGGCAACTCCTGGAGACAATATAGAGCCAGAGTGTTCTGCTGCAACCCAGGGTCTTGTTAGGGCACCAGGAAGGAAATGCAATGCTGTAAACCAGGACCCAGTCATGTCCTGCAGCGCCTTGACTATACAGTGTGTTGGGAACACCAGCAACTCATCCCCACTGTACCCCATCAGCTCTGCTCCCATGGGTCATTCCCTTCACAGACCCATGCTCAGAGCAGCAAGAAGTAGTTTGGGAACCAAGCTCTTTTGAGCCATCCAACACCCCTGATAACTTCAAGCATCACCAGTCAACACAAGAATGCCCAATAGGGTGACCAGACAGCAAATGTGAAAAATCGGGACATGGGTGGGGAGTAATAGGAGCCTATATAAGACAGACCCCCAAATCGGGACTGACCCTGTAAAATCAGGACATCTGGTCATCCTAACGCCCAAGAACAAGAGGCAGAGAGGCTTGTGACTTGAATCCCCCCCCCCGCCTTGCATTGTTCTGCCGTCCTCTGCACTGTGTCACTTGGAATGTTTATTTCATATTGTTTTTATTAAAGGTTTATTTCTGGTGCTAAATCATAGATTGTTTAATAATAACCATTTAAAATTCCTTCATAAAGATGCATCAATGCATTTTACACTGAAAGTCTGTACATTTTAATTAATTCATAGGATTTTACAAAAAGTATCTAGGCACAGACAAGATAAAATAAGGACTGCCACAACATGCCACATCCACCACCCAAAAATGAAACTGCATTGCTCACAATCCATCCCAACCCCCCTCCATGGGCTAACAGCTGGGATGTACAGCTGCACATTTTCAGACCTGAGAGTCAATATAAGAGCAATAGTAGGCATCCCTTCCAATACTGCCTTGGAGGTTTCCATTTTCTACTGGATGTCTTCTTGGCTGCTCAAACTGCTGAGCAAGTCTCCGCACCTCAGTATCCCACCCTCACTAAGGCTTTCTCCTTAATCCTCACAAATATTGTGCAAAATACAACATGCAGCTACAATCTTAGGCACTCTTTTTTTCCCAGGCTACCAACCTTTTCCACAAAGCGTACAACCTTCCTTTCAAATGGCCAAATGAACACTTCACTGCCATTCTGCAACTACTGAGGTGACAGTTAAACAGTTCCTTCCTTCTGTCCAAGCGGCCTCTGAATGGCTTCATTAACCAGGGAAGCAAAAGATAAGCCAGGTTTCCCAGGGTAACTGGAGCAATCTCCACCCTTTAATGTCCATCATGACCATGTGGGCAAGCTATCCTGTAGCCATGAAAGTAAACGGAGCTGAGTTCCAAAAGATCAAGCATTGTGGAACCTCCCAGACCATTCTGCATATATGTTTGTAAACCTGCCACAGTGGTCAACCAGGCCTTGGAGCATCATGGAGCAATACCCCTTTCTGTTATAAATTCTGAGCTCTGGGGGAGCAGGCGCGGCAGAAGGAAGGTAGATAATAAGCACATGGGTCCCATCAATTGCCCCACTATAGTTTAGCAACCCCATGAGTGCAAAGTCATCAATAATCTCCTGAGCATTACCAAACTTTACAACCCGGTGCAACGGTACCTTTTTCACAGCATCACACATTTGCATGGCAAAGGCCCCACATTCAATCTTCCCTTGCTGAATCAGTTGGCTATGGACCACTAACATTCTGGGGTGACCAGCTTCCAGATGGCAATGGCGACTCCCTTCTCCATGGGTATGGGGTATTGTGTGTTGGTGCACTGTCACTGCAGCTCCAAGGCTAGTTCAGCACATATCTCAAAAAAGGTTGCCTTTGCCATCCTGAAATTATCTCATCCCTGCTAGTCATCCCACGTCCGCAGACCAATGCTTTCCCAACAATCCACGCTGGTTTCTCAAGCCCAGACACCTTGTTGCATGATCTGAAGCTGCTCCAGGAATCATCCCTCTCTAGTACCAGTTGTTCAATATCCTCCTCTTCTTTGATGAAGTTATTTCAGAACAATTTATGAATTTATGATGACATTTTAAGAGTTGAAAATACTGCACAATCCAACCTATGTTTCAAGTATTCAATAGTGTAATTTTCAGTTTAGGTAATGTATGTTAATTTCTGATGAAGATTTTCAATAGGAGATGGTTAGAAAAAGGAAGACATAGTGCCATTTTATAGCTACAATACTTAAAATAATTTCTGTACTGCTTCATTAGTATTTCTGTAACAGGTCTCAGAATGATTTACATACTGCTTAATGGGAAATACCAAGCAAAGGCTCATCAATTCCCTCATCATTTGTTACAATGGGCCATCTCAAATTTTGCTACTGATTATTACAATCTAGTTAAGTTTTTATCAGGTCTTTCTTCTGGCCAAGGGCAAGGAACATTCAAAGGATTTCTTCTGTTACATATATCCAGCCTCTAACAAAAGCTACCAAGATTCAATTCCGGTTCCTGTAGCTAAGATCAAAGCATTTGAATTACCATAATTCTATAACCATTAGAGTTTTGTTAAAATAAGTTATAAATATAAAACACTTCTGCACCCTGAGATAGCCTCATGTGGTGCATCTTTTTTTCATGAAGGTCCAGACACTATGGGTCTGTTACACAGCAAAAAAAACAACCTGTGGCTGGTCCATGCCACGGGGCTCAGGCAGCAGGGCTGTTTCCTTGCTATGTAGACTTTTAGGCTCCACCTGGAGACCGAGCTCTACGGCCCTCCCACCCTGCAAAGTCGTGGGGCCTGGGCTTCATCCCAAGGCCAGAAGTCTACACAGCAATTAAACAGCTCCACAGCCTTAGCGCTGAGAGACTGAGTTGGCTGGCACAGGCCAGACGCGAGTTTTCCTTTGCTGTGAAGACATACCCTAGAAGACAACAATGAACACTTACATTTTCAGTACATTTTACTGACTGGGTTTGCTTCAATGGAACAGAAAACTTATAGCATCCCCAAAAGTCTGCTTAGCATAGTCAAACTGTTTGTTGCACAGGGCACATTTGTTTAATCACAAATATTTCCAAAAGATAAAGATATGCTGGTGTTCAACTGTGAGAACATTTACTTAATGTAGTAAAGTAATATTGTTGTCTTTACTCAGATGTGAGTTTTAAGATAGTTTACATTATTTCCTAGAAACTGAAGTCCTTCACTGTGAGAGAGAACATATATAATGTAAAAGTCAAGCCAACTGCAGTTGCTATAGATATAATCTTATAATTCAAGATTTGGTCTGGTAAAAGAGTTTCCTGTCCCTTTCTTTAAAGGCTAACATTAAACAAACACTACAAGTTTACTTGATAGAAATAACTTGTCAAACTCACTTTTATACAGAGCATCTGGCACAATACAGATCTCACTAATAATCCAACTTTCAAGACTGTAACAAAAGTAGTTTACAGAGTAGCAGCTGTGTTAGTCTGTATCTGCAAAAAGAAAAGGAGTACTTGGGGCACCTTAGAGACTAAAATTTATTTGAGCATAAGCTTTCGTGAGCTACAGCTCACTTCATCGGATGCATGCAGTGGAAAATACAGTGGGGAGATTTTATATACACAGAGAACATGAAACAATGCGTGTTACCATACACACTGTAACGAGAGTGATCAGGTAAGGTGAACTATTACCAGCAGGAGAGAGAGAGAAAAAAACACCTTTTGTAGTGATAATGGGGGGGGGGGGGGATAAACATGGGGAAATAGTTTTACTTTGTGTAATGACACAGCCACTCCCAGTCTTTATTCAAGCCTAAGCTAATGGTGTCCAGTTTGCAAATTAATTCCAATTCAGCAGTCTCTCATTGGAATCTGTTTTTGAAGTTTTTTTGTTGAAGAATTGCCACTTTTAGGTCTGTAATCGAGTGACCAGAGAGATTGAAGTGTTCTCCACCTGGCTTTTAATGTTGTAATTCTTGACATCTGATTTGTCTTTTACGTAGAGACTGTCCAGTTTGGCCAATGTACATGGCAGAGGGGCATTGCTGGCACATGATGGCATATATCACATTGGTAGATGTGCAGGTGAATGAGCCTCTGATAGTGTGGCTGATGTGATAGGCCCTATTATGGTGTCCCCTGAATAGAAATGTGGACACATTTGGCAACGGGCTTTGTTGTAAGGATAGGTCCCTGGGTTAGTGGTTCTGTTGTGTGGTGTGTGGTTGCTGGTGAGTATTTGCTTCAGGTTGGGGGGCTGTCTGTAAGCAAGGACTGGCCTGTCTCCCAGGATCTGTGAGAGGGATGGGTCGTCCTTCAGGATAGGTTGTAGATCCTTGATGATGAGTTGGAGAGCTTTTAATTGGGGGCTGAAGGTAACGGCTAGTGGCGTTCTGTTATTTTTTTTGTTGGGCCTGTCCTGAAGTAGGTAACTTTGGGTACTCTTTTGGCTCTGTCAATCTGTTTCTTCACTTCAGCAGGTGGGTATTGTAGTTGTAAGAACACTTGATAGAGATCTTGTAGGTGTTTGTCTCTGTCTGAGGGGTTGGAGCAAATGCGGTTGTATCGTAGAGCTTGGTTGTAGACAATGGATCGTGTGGTGTGGTCTGGGTTAAAGCTGGAGGCATGTAGGTAGGAATAGCGGTCAGTAGGCTTCCGGTATAGGGTGGTGTTTATGTGACCATCACTTATTAGCACTGTAGTGTCCAGGAAGTGCATCTCTTGTATGGACACATCCAGGCTGAGGTTGATGGTGGGATGGAAATTGTTGAAATCATGGTGGAATTCCTCAAGGGCTTCTTTTCCATGGGTCCAGATGATGAAGATGTCATCAATGTAGTGCAAGTAGAGTAGGGGCATTAGCGGACAAGAGCTGAGGAAGCATTGTTCTAAGTCAGCCATATAAACGTTGGCATACTGTGGGGCCATGCGCGTATCCACAGCAGTGCCGCTGATTTCAAGGTATACATTGTCCCCAAATGTGAAATAGTTATGGGTGAGGACAAAGTCACAAAGTTCAGCCACCAGGTTTGCCATGACATTATCGGGGATACTGTTCCTGATGGCTGGTAGTCCACCTTTGTGTGGAATGTTAGTGTAGAGGGTTTCTACATCCATATTGGCCAGGATGGTGTTTTCAGGAAGATCACTGATGGATTGTAGTTTCCTCAGGAAGTCAGTGGTGTCTCGAAGATAGCGGTGAGTGCTGGTAGCGTAGGGGCCTGAGGAGGGAGTCTACATAGCCAGACAATCCTGCTGTCAGGGTGCCAATGCCTGAGATGATGGGGCGTCCAGGATTTCCAGGTTTATGGATCTTGGGTAGCATATTCTAGGGGTGTGTCTATGCGGATTTGTTCTTGTGCTTTTTCAGGGAGTTTCTTGAGCCGATGGTGTAGTTTCTTTTGGTAACCCTCAGTGGAATCAGAGGGTAATGGCTTGTGGAAAGTGTGTTGGAGAGCTGCCTAGCAGCCTCTTGTTCATATTCCGACCTATTCATGATGATGAGAGCACCTCCTTTGTCAGCCTTTTTGATTATGATGTCAGAGTTGTTTCTGAGGCTGTGGATAGCACTGTGTTCTGCACGGCTGAGGTTATGGGGCAAGTGATGCTGGTTTTTCCACAATTTCAGCCCATGCACGTCGGTGGAAGCACTCTATGTAGAAGTCCAGTCCGTTGTTTCGACCTTCAGGAGGAATCCACCCAGAATCCTTCTTTTTGTAGTCTTTGTAGGAAGGTCTCTGTGGGTTAGTATGTTGTTCAGAGGTGTGTTGGAAATATTCCTTGAGTCGGAGGCGTCGAAAATAGGAGTCTAGGTCACCACAGAACTGTATCATGTTCGTGGGGGTGGAGGGGCAGAAGGAGAGTCCCCGAGATAGGACAGATTCTTCTGCTGGAATAAGAGTATAGCTGGATAGATTAACAATATTGCTGGGTGGGTTAAGGGAACCACTGTTGTGGTCCTTTGTGGCATGTAGTAGTTTAGATAGTTCAGTGTCCTTTTTCTATTGTAGAGAAGCAAAGTGTGTGTTGTAAATGGCTTGTCTAGTTTTTGTAAAGTCCAGCCACGAGGAAGTTTGTTCGGAAGGTTGTTTTTTTATGAGAGTATCCAGTTTTGAGAGCTCATTCTTAATCTTTCCCTGTTTGCTGTAGAGAATGTTGATCAGGTGGTTCCGCAGTTTCTTTGAGAGTGTGTGGCACAATCTGTCAGCATAGTCTGTGTGGTATGTAGATTGTAATGGATTTTTTACCTTCAGTCCTTTTGGTATGATGTCCATCTGTTTGCATTTGGAAAGGAAGATGATGTCTGTTTGTATCTGTACGAATTACAAAGTAGTTTAATAATTCAAGTGGCCAGCTATGCCCATTGCACTCACACTTGTTTGCTGGGTAGGGTCCTGCATACGCAAACCTCCTCCTTTCGGAACATCTGTTCTTTTGGTCCTATTCTCTCCGCCTGGATGCACCCAGTCATTAAATCATCACATCACATAGAGATTTGTGGTGATAGCCACCAAAATTGGTGAGTTTCCCTTCCTATTTTGATCTACTTTAACTGCTGACCTAGTCAGAGGCTAAATCTCAGCAAATAAAGAGCATAGGAAATTTGAAAAATTATATGTACAGTCATCTCGCATGCCTTCAGAATTTAATTATGACTTAAAGAAATACCAGTATTACAGTAAAATTATCTTTGATTCAACATTAATAATCCCCACCATTTAATAAAGCACTATTTGACTGCCATTATATTGAACAGGACTATCAAAAAGTTTGAACTTATTTCTTGTGAAACTGAAATAAAGTTCTAAAACTAATAAGTATGTTCTTTAGCTTATTAAAATATTGCTTTCATGCTAAAACATTATTCATTTCAAGATGTTGTTTACTCTGGATTGTTAAAAATACTGCTTCCAAAGCACAGCGTTTAATCTTCCCTTAGAGTGCAATTATATAAGATCCTGCTAACGTTTAGAATACAGAGAACTCTCTAAATGTTTTTTGCAGAATACATAGCACAATTGCACTGAAAATGATCTACAGAGATTTGTAAACCAGATACATAGTTTATTCACTAAGGATTTTAGAAATCTATACTGTCTTTATTACATACTTTATTTCCTACAGCATGCTTTAATATATATTAAAATTGTTGGGAAAAGAGTAAACATTGTTCTGCTTATTTTGATGAATTTTACATTATTATTTTTACAAGTATAGAAGAGTTTTAAGAAAGAAAAATACAAGAATTTCCAAATCCTAAGAAGTTATCCCTAAAATTTATTGCCTCAATTTGTTTACTCTTAGATCATCTTCTGTCATTCATATATGGTTTTTAAAATGTCCTATTTTCTTCTAAATAACTTTTGAACAAAAGTTAACTTATCATAGTATCATTCTGACTAGTACAACATGAACACTATAAAACTACCCGACAACTCTGTTTTAGGCCAAATATATCTCAGTTAAATCCCAAGAAAAGTACCGGTTTCTTTACCAATGATATTAGCTCTGCCTTGGGGAAATGGAACTATCATCAGGATTATCAAGTCTATTGCTGTTTGCTGTGAAAAAATTCAATCAATATTTTCCCATTCCATGATTGGGCTTTCATTATCTTTAGCTCCTTTTCAACTCCATCAGTCAAGATTAAACTGTTTTTCATACTCAGATGGCATGAGTTTTAAGGACAAGCTTTTAAAAGTTTGCTACTTGGTTTACTGGCTTGACCATTTAATCTTTGCTCATTGGTTCAGGAATGGTCACCCATATCTTTCTAAAACTCTTACTTTAACTCTTGAAAGTAAGATAGGAACAATTCTCATATGTCAGCCAGTGACTAACAATCAATCAATCAATTATAAGAAAAGATAATCATTGCCAACCACCAGCTGTGCCTCATATCCATTCACTTGTAATGACTCAAGCCTATTTGCTACATTCTCTTTTGTGACATAGCAGCACACTACCATATCTTTCTGTTCCATGTTCCACAGCCACCAAAAACCATTCAAATCAGAGAATAGCTTGATCTTCTTTGTGCTAACAGTCCCTTAAACGGTTCTCCACACAAATCTGATTGCCCATTTAAAATAGATTTCTCAGAGGTATCATCTTTCACATTTTAATTTGGTTCTACACACTATGATCTGCTCTTATACATTTTCATAAGAAATTATAGGGTTCTGCATGTTCATTTGGTCAATTCCCTCAGTCAAGCTCCCAATAGATAGATGTTCTTGTCACTGAAGACACCACCACAGTTAACATCTTTAGTCCCAGTTGTACCAAGGTGCCAACACGCTAGCCTGGACACAGAACTATCCCATTTCCCCCCTAAATATGTTCCTTTCAGGACAGAAGTTAAACTACACTGACCAAGCAGCGTGGAGAAGATTACGATTTTATCTGTCTTGTACTTACGCTGCACAAAGAAGATACCAGTCACCAGGGCTGTCAATCTCATGTTAAATTCATATTTTTAAATGCCTTCAGTAATCCAAGACAGGCAATCATTTATTTTACTCTGCAATCTCCTCCAATTACTGGATGAAGAATTTCTGTTTTATCATTTATTATCTTATTGTTAAAGTCCAGGATTGCTGTATGTGTCTAAATAAGAAGTTAGACTTAGAATATACCCACAAACTCTGCATCACAGAATTTTCTTCTACTGGGAAGTCTGTCTGCAATGCACTGGACATTTGCCAAGATCAGTCTCAAAAAGGGGACACTAGTGTTGGAAGAATGGGAAACAAGTGCTATGTTTTATATGATGATCCTCTCCCCTACATAACACAGGGCAGAGAATTCCAAATTGTTTATTTTTCATTTCTGGAAGTGAGAATCCCCTCAGTCAGTCTGGGAGCAAGAATAATCTTTTTTTTTTCCCCCCATTTACTCCACCCTCCCTAAATGCCTTTATGTCTCAATGATCCTTTCTCCAAAGGCTGGGTGAGGCTCACTCAAAATCCCAGAAATAACATATTCAAAATGACCAAAGTGGCCAGTGCAAAGCAACATCCAATTTTTAAATCCTCCTTGACACAATAGTTGACTGTACAGTCTTAGCAGCACTCAAGACCCTGCCTTTGTAATTAGTACTAAGCTAGAGTACCTATCACTGGTCCCCCCATGACATTTTGTTACCATTATATACCCTTGCCAACCTAATCTAAGTTTTTTTCACTGGTATTACAAAATTAGAGAAATAGGCTTTAATTATTCAAATCTTTATTTCTCTTCCTTCTTCCAACAGTTTGTGTAGAAAGGCCACTTATAATTTATAACAAAAGACTACAAAAACAAGGAGATTCTCATTGTGTGACCTTAGGTAAGTGTGAGAGTCACTTATTGTAGGTAGCAAAAAAGAAATTCATATAACACATAAAAGTTCTCTTTCTGGCACTGAATCCTCCTTGAATTATTTTGATTTCTATTTCTCCTACATCGATTCAATCAAGCTCTACGTACAGAAAGCTGACCTTATCTAAGTGACTTTAGAGACCATCCGTTTGCCATCAAATTTTCAGATTTGTTAAAACTATACAAGGAATGACTCCTTTCAATTCAATAATATTTCACGCTAGAATTGTTTGTCAAAGTCTTGTACAGCTTCTGTCAATTCATTTAGTAGTAGTAGCAGCTTTTCATTTTGTCTCCCAACTGTTTTCCTCTAGTTTGAATAGCTCGCCATGCCAGGAACTTTGACAATGCCAACTGAGTCAAATTCCCACTAGCTGCATGGCTGAACTATATAATTCTTTGCATAATCTGGATCATTAAGATATCTTGATGGTGAACACAGTATAAGATCCTACAGAGAACAGGATCCCACCTTATTTCAAAGGTATATATATGAATAGTTGGCAAACAATTAATAAATAATGTATGTTAGAAGCCTGTTGCAGCTATTGTATGGGGAGACTTTGGCAAACCAGTAAAGTACCGGAAACCACTATGGCTTATTGCTAAAAGCAGCCAAGTCAACAGGCTGTAAATTCATCAAGTCAGCAGGCTTAGTTTAACCAAGGCAGGAGGGGAGGGAGGTCTTTGGGTGCCACAGAGAGGGCAGCTTGACTCCGCGTCCTTCCTGATAAGAATTGTGTTGAAGTGGCTGATACATGCATTTTAGAAGAGCAGGATATACCCCAGGAATGTCTATTGGGAGCCTCAAGGCTGCAAACTCTGGAAAAACTCACACCTGGTTAATCGATAATCAGAAGGAACCTCTTGCTTGACTATTGAAACTGCTTACTTAACAAGTTCCTTTAAGGGACATGTCATTCTATTACTAATGTATAAATAAGGGGGAAAAGTTTGAGGTAGTTAGACTCTTTTTGGACTCTCCCTCTGGATACATCTTGCAGTCCCCACCGGCAGATGGAAGATTTGGCCACTGGAAGCCTGCTGCTGTGTCACTCGAGAGCCACACTCAGCTTTGGTAATTATCAAGGGTTGGGGTGTTTTACTAACCTGTTGCAGACGTGTGTATAAGTGCTTGAGACTAAGTAAAGTTTAGCTTTAAGTGAAAGCACTCTTGTGTTGTCCTGTTTGTGCCAGCCATCTATCGGTCGGACGGCCGTGTCTCCCCTGAATTTTTCCTGACACCACCTCACACAGAGTAAAAGTTACCAAGAGCTTTGGGTTGAAAGAACCTCAAGTAACACTATGACCAGTGTGTGTTGCAGATGGTTTTTCAGCATATTGACCTGCTGAAATCAACAATTAACTATTAAAACATTTATCATGTATTATCCCTTACATATTATCCCTTATTATGTCTTACCGTTGAAAATTTACGCCTTACTTAATAGTCTGAATTTGTCTAAATAAAGTACATTTATTTTTATTTCAACTTGTTTCTTTTAACCTATTCTCTTCTCACCCTTAAGTTTAAAAACAAAACCAAGAAGTAAAGAGACGCTTTTTCTCTACTGTAAGTACCCTTTAAAACAACACAGACGATTTATTTGTATACTTTAAAACCGTAGTTTTGTATTTTGGCAGCAAAATTTAAAGCAACTGGAATAAACAAACATCTCCTCTGAAATTCAAAGAGGACCATATGTTCACTTGGTTTTAACACTGGCTTTATGGCAAGTCCATGTTTTTCAACTCCAATGCACAGTGTCAAATAGTGGCAAATATCACTTCTGAGAGATTTTTACACATCGACCCAACTCATTAATGAGTTGCAATCAAACAGTGTGAATTTACTAAAAATTCTCTTCATACAATTTATGTGGAAAGCACCTGTGATATTCTTGGTTCTTGTTACACTTGTGTGACAAATACTTACCAGATTTTTCCCCACGTGCAAAAACTTACCTATCACTGAAAATAATGTAACAAAACCAAAAAGGAGAGCTGAAGCAGGACCAAAACCAAATTAATTGTTATATATGCCTCAAAAAAAGCCAAAACCAAAAAAATCTCACAAGCTGACAATGCCCAAGCATCTATCTGTCTGGAAATCTGGTTATTAATGTAGGATTATTTTTATAAACCTACTCCAGCATTAAATTAAAAAGTATGAGCCCTGGCAACACTGGCACGGTAAACATCATCTAAAAAAATATAATGAAGTATAATGTGAAAGCTCTTAGCTATAGCATTGTTCTATAAGAACAGACCCTAGGTGGTGTATAAAATATATTCCACTCTATTTTGTGCTCATTTTAGCATATTTTACAACAAAATTTGTCATTTAAAAATGTGTTAAAAGAGTAAAGGATTAAACAGAGTGCGATTAATCTTTACGAAATGAACAAAACACTTAGGTTAAAGAGAACTAAGATTATATACCTCCTGACAATTCTTCATTTACGTCTTTGCTTTCATTATCACAGATATATCAGGCAAATTCACATGGGAGGGGAGGCAGTCCGTGCAACTGTGAATGGGAAGGAATGTATTCACAATGCACTCCCTATATTATGACATGTGCCACACTATGAAAATCTTAGAACTCCAGAAATAAACTAATAACGGGGCTTACTTTACAGGGAACTAACCAGGGTTATGGAAATTAAATTAACAGCTCTTAACTGTAAGAAAGGCCACACAACTGAAATACAGCCACTTATTTCAGCCTACACACTGGAAAAGACAATAACTATCCATTCACAAACTTCATTTGTGGGTTTTGTGACCCACAAATACTGGATGGTGGATCAGCCTAGTAATAGATATCAGGGCCTCTCATAGCCCTCCTCCATCCCCACTTTCTATTTTCCTATTCAGAGCTGTTGGCAACCTCCTTCTCTCTATGGTATGCACAGAAGGAAAAAGAAGCTCCCCACACATCTCCATTATAGGGCTTATGTGGTGCAGAAGCTCTTTGTCAGCCCAATGTAAAAAAAAGAGTACATTTTATCCATAGAGCTCAGCACTGTGAGTGGGCAATGTTTACTTGGAATTGGACATCAGCCAGATGTTACTAATAAGGAGATTAATGAACAGATAAAAGGGAAATCATACCCTTTCAATTTCTATTCCTCAACTTTGAGGGGCACGCCTTATGACTGGATCTGAGGGAATTCTTTGCAACAAACTGGCTAGTGGCTTCCTTCTCTCATGTAGGGGAGGGAAACAAAAAGTTCTTCTCCCAGAAGGGGAGATTGTAAAAAATAAATGTGAAAATGGAAGAGCCATTTTATTGAGCACTATTGAAGAGGTCACACACAAATAATGTCGTAAACAACTTGTGTTTGCAAGTGTATTTTAAATTAAACTGGGGGGAGGGAGGTCTTTGGCAGATAATTTTAAAAATATTCCACAGAATGTGGTGTAAAAACTCTGTAGAGTTATCAATCTTTTCCTATAGATCAGGGGTAGCCAACCTGAGCCTGAGAAGGAGCCAGAATTTACCAATGTACATTGCCAAAGAGCCACAGTAATAGGTCAGCAGCCCCGCACCAGCTCCCCCCGACCCAGCGGCCGCCGCCCACCAGCAGCCCCTCTGATCAGCGCCTCCCCTCCCTCCCCACACCTCCCAATCAGCTGTTTTGTGGCATGCAGGAGGCTGGGAGGGGGAGGAGTGAGGGCATGGCAGGCTCAGGGGAGGGCACGGGAAGGGGTGGAGTGGGGGCAGGGCCTGTGGCAGAGACTGGGGTTGAGCAGTGAACACCCCTCGGAATACTGGAAAGTTGGCGGCTGTAGCTCCAGCCCCGGAGTCGGTGCCTGTACAAGGAGCCGCATATTAACTTCTGAAGAGCCGCATGTGGCTCCGGAGCCACAGGTTGGCCACCCCTGCTACAGATTGTCAGCTGTCCTACGGATATCGCCATTTATTGGAAGACTCAAGTAACACTAACTTCGGCTTCATGCTACAGAACCCAATTTGTCTTACTGCGTACATGAATCTCTGTGTTATATCCAACGTGCAACATACACAGTACTGTATCTGAAAAGTTGTTTTCTTTATTCATGTTTATTATTTAAATCATTATGAATCACATTTCTTTCCATTAAAATACATAATGTACTTAAAGAGCCACTACATCTATGGAAAAAATTTAAGCATTGACACTATTAATCATTCAATGAGTTTGGTTTTTTGTTTTGCAAATGAGCTCCAACTTTGTGTAAATATAATGAGTAGAAAAATACCTACTGCTTTACACAAGCAATAAATCTTCAAGATCCTGGTTTTCCTGAAAAGCAACCAATTCAGTCAACTCTCAATGAATAAACACTATTCCATCGGCAGTGAATAATTCTGGGTCATTTTACAATGTTAGTAGTTCTTCAGCTGTGTAACAGTAGAAGAAGAATTTTCTCCATTAGCTGTAGTCATAGGTAGAATAGCAAATATGTGATGATCTATGCTGTGCAAACATAGCAGGGTCTGAGAAGAAGCTGGCAATCCCTGTCCTCTCTTGCCTCTTTCCATCCTTGGTTCTATTTAACATCCTGTAACCCCTTTGTCCACTTCCACTTCCTTTGGCCCCTTCTCCCTTCATTCTGTACTCTTGTATTCTACTCAGCAGGCCCAGATTAAAGAATTTTGGAGCCCTGTGCAAAATGCAAACTGGGGACCCCCACCTTCCTTAAAGCTCCCCCATCCCACACAGACACCAAAATTCACCTCTTCCCACACCACAAACCCCAACAACCCTCCACTCTGACAGCTACCACACACATCCCAGCAGCACTCACATATATGCCACTCCCCAGAGCCCCATTGGCCAAAGCCCCCAACATCCTGGACCCCAATCCACATCATCTCCACTCACCTCCAGTTCCGCACTCCACAGCCCACCAACACTCCCACTTACCCCATAGCACGCCAACAACTTACCCCCAGCCTCTCGCCCACCATCCCTGTGACCTTTGTGGCCACTCATTAGTACCCCCCAGCTCAGTGCTCTGCACTTCTCCGAGGCTAAGGCAGATCCACTCACTTCCATCGTCCTCCCCACAGTCTCACAGCCCTGTGCCACTCAATTTGGCCTGAACATCTCTCGGTCATAACGGAGAGGAGACCAGGCCACATATGAGTTAGTTGCATTGTGACCTGGTGCGTGGGTCACAGCACCACTCAGTTTTATTTTTGTTTTTATCCAGTGGTCAGGGAACTCCCCTCCCCTGAGATGAGGCACTGTACAAGTGCTTTGAGTACACATTGATTAATCCAGGCCTGCTACTCAGGTTCTTATACAACACCCTCCACAACAGTCTGCTTCGATTATTCCCTTCCTTTGTCTTTGGCCCCCAGCTATGCCCATCTACTTGCTCATCCTTCTCTCCTGCCTTTAATGGAGAACACTTATATAGTTTCTCTGGCTCTGCATGGGTTTCCATAGGTTTCCTGTTCTCATGCCGCCTGGGATTTGGAGAATGACATCCCTCCCAATTCTGATTTTAAAATAAATAACTGAAAACGTTTTAAAAATGTCTTCCAGAGACAGTCTGTTAGCATTAACAGACCACTAAAATTAATAAGGGGAGTATACTCTTTTACTGCAATAGTTTTGGGTTCTCTGTCAATAGCAGACTCAGCACTTTTAGAAGGTTTTCTTTGCAACCTTTAAGGGTACATATGTTTTTTTTTTTTTTTTCCAGTTAAAGCTTGATTGTGATCAATCTCTTAGGGATAGGAGGTACTCCCCCTGATGTACTACTGTTTGAGCTGCTTGCAACTCAACTAAACAAATCTAGGATTGTAACATGAAGAGAAATATTCCCAGTTTGAACTGTGCAGCAAGGAATTTTATATTTCTTTATTATAGATTACTTTTATATCTTACCATCTATGTCCATTTTTAATTATAAATAGAAGCCTAAGAAGTAGTTTTTCTATTCCTTATTAATTCTGTTGTTGCTTTGACCAAGCAGTAGTTCTTTTTCAGGCCTTGCAGCAAGTCAGATTGAGTTGTTAAAGAAATCTGTGACCCTAAGTCAGGTGAACTGCAATTTATTGACATATTTCCACTATGTACCTGAGTCTTGTTGATCTTTCACTGAAGTAATCCAAACCATACACAAAATTTCCAGAAATTACTACCCGGCCACCCACCAACAGTGACAGTTATAGAACACTGTCCTCCTCTCGTGACCAGATCCCTGGGCTCTCTCTCAGGTCCTGGGAAATGCCTAGTCCTAAACTTTTGCCATTACAATATGAATACACAAATTTAATTTCTTTTTAAACTTAAATCTTTGGAAAAAATATTTTATACCTGTTAATTTACTTCTGTGTAACACACACAGTAGTGCTAAAAACAAAGTTCATTGCCATGGAGTATTGCCCACTGCAAGTATTCAATCATCATGAGCTAGGCCCCAAAAAGTAATGAGATTTATAATTTTTAAGCCACAGTTCAAAACAAACAAAGTTTTGATTTTCATTTGCCTTTTTCATTTTGACATTTCACTTTTTCAGGCTTTTTTCTGTGCACTGGGATCTTAGCTTCTGTGCACTGGAATCTTAGCACCCCACTCCACTCCACTTTCTTTTTAAAAAATGAAAGCTGAGATTCTCAGATAATCACATTACTCCAAGAGCTGGGACCTGGCACAAAACATCACATTTTGTAAAACTTAGCAACACTGCTACTGAAAAAGTCCATCAAGAACAGCTTCAGGAAGACTAAAGGAAAGCACACATGCACCTCAAACCCAGTTTGATCTTTAACATAGGCACCAGTGACCCAATCTTCAAAATAAAGATAAAAAGATGAGAATTGCTCAAATTTGAGCATATGCAGAACAGAACCTATTGAATTCCTTTTTATTTTACCATAAAGGCAACTGATTGCATATAGTAAGGAACTATCAGACCACAAAGTCAGGATAACAGGTATAACTGGGGTCAGCACTATAGTCTAAGATTACATAATGGGTATGTCTAGGTTAGGAAATCGGTTTGCTTTTAGCTGGGCTATCTTCATTCAAAACATCACTCAATACCTAGTCTGCATGAGATTCAACACCATGTTAGCTGGTAATAATCAGTCCTAGGCTGCAAACTTGATGCTCTTTGGACAGTCTCCTAGAGTGAGAGAAAGATTACCATTATATACTCAAACTAAATATTCTGTAAAACTTGACATTACACTGAAGCTGACATGAAGATAGGAAAGACCTATTATTGATCCGGTCCACAGAGAAAAATATTGTGGGGAGAAGACAGGGAAAATCTTGAATATACGAGTCTAGACCCAAATTAGGAAATTTCTTGTTGGTTCAAGTAAATATGCCTGAATATGGGCCCCTCAGGCCTACCCCAAAATGAAGAAAAATATCATCTTGGGAAAAAGAAAGACTGGCCATTACTCATATGTTTCCTAATGTTCCTGCACATTACTTTCTGCTCTAGCTCTTGCACAGTCTAGCAAAAAATTATTGTATGATGAGTGAGCCATTTAAGCAACTTGGTGTATTTCCCATTGGGCACATAAACAAATACTCCCTGCCAAACTTAGATCTGTTATAAAATAAATTTTTCTCCCTAGAGTTGTGCTCATATACATCCAGTCTGCATTTGGTGCTCCATAAACGAACCTCAAGTAGTTTCCTGCATACCAGCACAATACATCCAAATCCTTACATAAATATTTTCTCATATTTCTTCCTTTTTATGACTATGTACAAAAATATACAAATATGGAAGTATAACAGTCTCTCAATCAATGACAGGGAAAAACAGGATCTGCTAAACCTGCAATCAAGCCAAAACTGCAATTTGATGGCATTAGAGAAGCTCTGAACAAGATGAGAGGACACAGAATTCTTAGAGATTTAATTTTTGTCTGTGATGAAAATAAAGTGAGAATTACACAGCTAATGTGCACTGGTAGCAACCAATTACAATAATTACAATTACAACCATATATTCAGAACTTAAATACAATACTTTGCGCAACTAAAACTATCAATATTTGCAATGTTACAAGTGTCTGTTTAAATAATATGTAAACTATTTCAAGCATACCAGCAATATCTTCAAAACATATCTAAAAAGTAAGTTGTCATATTAAGAATCAACTCAGGCGTAAGAACTTATGGAGACTAATTTAGCAATGCAAATAAGAATTGAAAGTAAACTTGCATTCAATTCAACTAGTAGAACACAACATTTATTTATTTTTGCACTTCAAACTTCTTATAAAAAACATGAACAGATTAAATCCAGTTCTAGAATGTAAGTTTCTGTAATATACTACAATACTTTCGTTATACATTCCATTAAGGATTGAGAGAGGAGTTTGAGTAAGTTTTACTTATGTATATCAAGTTATTTCTATACTTTGTTGAAACATGTGTCAGTCCATTTTATTTACCAACACTGTCAGACTGCAACTCCTTGTCATCCTGTGGATTCCAAGCAGAGCAATGGGTGAAATTATGGCCCCACTGAAGTCAATGGCCAAGCTCTCATTCACTTTAACAGAGTCACGATTTCATGCACTGTATTTAAAGGTAAATTATGCCTCGCAGCTGTGCAGGCACACTAATTCTGCTGTAATGGAAGGGAGAAACCAGATTTGAGGAGCCTGCATTGGGGCGTGGAGTTCAGTGAGGACTCAGAGGGAAAATCTGGAGCAGAGCAAAGGCTGTGCTGATTCACCAGCCATTTTCTACTACAGAGCAGAAGTACAGGAGCCAGGGTTGGTACTAATGTCTCATGGCTGCTGAGTAGATTTACTGCCACTCCATGCCATGGGAGTAGGATTCTCTTCTCCCTGTCTCTTCCCTCCTGAAATTTTCAGAAGGCGAATGCACATCTAGCTACTAGGAACTCTATGCTGTAGAAGGGATTCAGAGTCATAGTGTTTAAGGCCAGAAGGGCCCACCAGATCAGTCTGACCCCATGTATCTCACAGACCATGAATACCCCCAACACCCATGCACTAAACCCAACAATAGATATTAGACCAAAGTATTACAACCCACAGGAAGCTGGACCATTGTGTGTCTCTGACAGAGAACAGGAGGGAAATGAGGTTCACCAAGGCCCTAGGCCTCTGCAATAGCAGGGAAATAAGTTAAATGACATATCCAGATAATCTTTGCAAGTGACCCACATCCCATGCTGCAGAGGAAGGCAAAAAAACCCTGAAGGTCACTGCCAATCTCACCTGGGGGGAAAACTGTTTTCCAACCCCACATACAGATATAAGTGGTTCTCAAACTTTTTGTATTGGTGACCCCTTTTGAACACCAAGCATCGGAGTGCGACCCCCCTTAGAAATTAAGAACACATTTTGGATATTTAACACTATGTTAAATACTAAATTTAAACCCTATTACTTAAAATGAATTTACCTTTCTCACTGCTTTTAAATTAAGACTAAAACACTTTATCAAATTAAAAATAAGTGGAAAAGTTATTTTTAAGTAGAATTTTATTTTAATACTTGACAGCAATTAATGACCTGAAGCTGCCAAAAATCAGTGAGGTGGATGATGCGGTTTATTTGACACAAGAAGTTTTATTCTTGGTGTTGTTTTAGAAAGGGTGCATCTGATGTCATACTTCACATGAAGCCAGTTTCAAGATTTCATCTTTATTGTGAGAAGGCTGGAGAATCCACTCTCGCATTCGTAGGTAGTGGGAAATGGCAGAAGGACTCTCAGGGCCATTTCAGACACCAGTGGGTATTCACTTGCAACTGAGCACCAGACCTGATTTGGAGGCAGCTGTGTGAATTTTGCTTTCACTTCATCATCATTGATCAGGTCGACAAACTGTTCCTGTGTGTGAATATCTTCAGTAGGTAACTGCTCAGCTGTCACACTGAAAGGGTTCTTCACCAGGGAATGAAGAGCTTCTGGTAGCGCTGGGAAGTAGTGTGAGAACTCTTCATGAAGGGCTCTCAAATGTTCACTGATCGCTGACTTAAGAGCACTATCAATGTTAACTTCCTCCTCCTCCTCACTGAATGAGGAAAAAGTGTCAGAAACATGCCGTATCTGTCTGTGTCCAGCTTCCTGCATCACAGATCCAACTTCATCTGGAAGGCTTTGATTTTATTAGTCAGGTCTATTAATGTTGAACGTTTTCCCTGAAGTGACAGATTGAGATCATTAAGGCTACCAAAGATATCAACTAGGTATGCCAAGCAGAGAAGCCATTTCTTGTCACTGAATATTTTGTTCAGCTCTTGTTTCTGTTTTCGCAGGAAAAACTCTGCCATCTCTTCACAGAGTATAAAAACGCGCTTTAATGCACGTCCTCTAGAAAGCCATCGGACTTGAGTATGGAAAAGCAGAACTTCATATTCACCACACATTTCATTGCAGAGCTCTCGAAAGAGACTACTATTCAGAGCATGAGCTTTAATGTAGTTCACTGCTCATGTAACAACATCCACCACAGCACTAAGGCATATTGGCAATGTCTTTGCAGCTAGGACTTGACGATGGATTCCACACAATCACATTAGTGAGTGACAATCACATTAGGTGAGACACACTTTACCTTCTGCTGAAAGCCAGACCATGCACCCATCATTGCTGGAGCACCATCAGTACAGATACCACAAAGATTTTTCCATTCAATGCCATTGCTTTTGAAAAAAGGCATTCACCTTATTGAAAATGTCCTGTGCTGTTGTGGTTGTTTCAAGTTGTTCACAGAATCAGAACTCATCCTTAATATCCCCGGCATTAACATACTGGACAAATGCAATCAGGTGTGCGCAGTGAGTAACATTAGTAGTTTTCATCAAGTTGCAAGCTGAACATACTGAAAGCATGTGTACAACTTGTTTTTTGATATCGTCAGGCATCTCACATATTCTGTGTATCATGGTATCATTAGACATAGAGAGCATATTCTGTTTTCTGGCAGTATCCTTGCCAACCATAAGTGCCACAATCTCTTTGCATGCTGACAGAATAAACTCCTCACCTACTGTATGCGGCACTTTGGTAAGGGCAGCTCGTAGTGACACAACAAAAGAGGCCTCCACAGCTGAGGACGTTTGCGGTCGGAAACTTCCATCAGCATCAAGCCTGGCCGCCTTTTGTTGCTTCTTGTCTGCGTTTGAAAAAAATCCACATTTTGATTTTTATGCTCAGGATGTTTAGTTTCAAGATGTCTCTGCACTTTGCATGGTTTCATTGATTCAGCAGACAAAACTTCACAGCAAGTTACACATTACAGTTTTTCAATACCAGAGGTGATGATACTGGTAAAACCAAGTATAATGTAAGACTCGAGATACTTTTGTTTTTTAGCGGTTTTAGCAGTACAACTGGCCATTATTTTCAGGAGAAAGTTTGCAGTTTTGTGTCTGGCTGTTAATTAATAAAGTACTTGTTCAGCTGCGAATCAAGCCCTCTAATGTTGTCTCGGTACCAGGGCCAGCCATAGGAAAAATGGCGCCCCGGGCAAACTTCTATTTGGTGCCCTTTCTTTGGAGGTGGAGCAGCGCTGGAGGTGGAGTTGGGGGTGGAGCGGAGTTTGGGGTGGATCTGGGCTGGAGGAGCTTGGGGCTCTGAGGTCAGCACATGGTGATGATGATGGCTCACAACCAAGTGCCTGGCCGGGCTCACAGCAGGTAGCAGGGCTCGGGGCTGACAACCCTGTGTGTGGCAGGGCTGGAGGTTAACCTCGTGCCCGGCAGATCACCCGGCTGATAACCCTCAGCATGGCCGGGCTCCCCCTGACAACCCAGTACAGGGGTTGGGGCTCACAGCATCCTGGATGCCCCACCTCAGGGCTCAAAGCCCCGCTCCTGGCCAGGGTTGGGGTCTAGGCCCACAGCCCCATGGGGGGGGTCAGAGTCAGGGTTCGCAGCCCCGTGCCTGGACGGAGCTAGAGCCCCGGTCCTGGCCAGGGTTGGGGTCGGGGCTCGCAGCCCCGCATCCCTGTCAGGGTCGGGGCTCGCAGCCATGCGTCACAGTCAGGGCTCACAGCCTGGTGCAGGTGTCAGGGCTTGCAACTTGCAGCCGCGTGCTGGGGTCAAGGCTCGCGACCCACAGTTTGAGAACCAATGAGTTAGATCCTCAGCCAGCCAAGCACCTGAGAGAGAGAATGCTCAGTGCCACCTCAGAGCCCTGGCCCACTCCGCCCTATGTCCCAACTCCAGCAACACCCATCCCTGATGTTTCAGAAGGAGGAGATTAAAAAAAAAAACAACCCAGAACATAGTGGCCGGCTGAAACCTCGAAATATGAGCGTTAGCAACCTAAGACAAACTAGAAGTGAGGCCCTCTATCATCACAAGCGACCCCATCATACAATTCTACTGTTAAATTTGTCCAGTTCTCTCAAAACTAATTAAGTTATTTGCCGGTACAACTCCTATTGGGAGGCTGCTCTAGAACCTCACCCCTCTCATGGTTAGAAACTTTCTTCTAATTTTCAGCCTAAATTTGTTCATGTTCAGTTTATAACTATTTATGCTTGTGCCAAGATTAACACTTTGGCTTTAAAGATATGAATAGAAGTGGAGGAGACAGGCTAGGAATAACATCCAGAAGTCTGGCTGAATATAAACATGTACTAGTAAATGGCTACCCCAGGATACTTCTTAATGAAAAAGAGAAAACGTATAGTTAAATGCTTGCTACCCAAGTTTTAATATCTCCCAAAATCTTCCAATGAAATCAACAGAGAAGACTCTTCCACTGAATGAATGTAAGAATGTTTTATTGTGTAGAAGTTTTCAATGAAACTACCCAAGTTTTCCATACCTCACAATACTGAACTTTTTCCTTTTGGGATCCTTAAAGGAAGAGAATATTCTCAAAACTAACTTACATGGTTCCCTGTAATAATCACCTAGTACTCTGAATAAAACCCTTTTTCTTGTCAGACTGGCATGGATTCAATCACATATACTGTGAGAAGGCCTGACTGTACCTTTTAACCGTACATTAAGTCAGCTTTAGATTTGTTCCATCTCTAACACAAATCTGGCATTATCTTCCTCATGATAAAGAAATGTATTTATGCCCTACACAAACTATGTTTGGAGGATACACCTCAGCGCAACCTTTCCCAAGTCTATAAAGTGTGTTTCCCATCTCTGCCCCTACCATTGAGTTTTTATTACAAGAGCAAAGGAGCATTAAAGACAGCAGGCAAAAACTAAAAGGAAGGAAAACACATCTGCTCAGGTTATCAGAATTCTGGTCAAGCATAGGCCTTTTGCTTCTACTGGAAATGTTTTTTGCTTGGGCACAAGTCATTTATTAGGGACTAGGAAGAGAGGAGGATCAGTACTAAAAACTGCTTATTACAAAAAATACTAGAACTATTACTTTGAAGTGATTGTCTCATTTTGCAGCTGTCTTATTTCCTATCTCATTGCTTCACTGTGCTGAGGAAACTCCAAGGAACTGGACATGGCAGTTTATTCAAAACACCGGTATTGTAATGATATGAAAAAAGTATCTCGGGAACACTATCAAATGACCTCGATGGTATGTACAACATTTGTTATAAACTAGGAAAATTTGTAAAAATACTTCTGATAGGATTGATTGTATTATTCACTGCTCCACCTACCCCAAACAAAATTGCCAGTTATTAAAATGACAACTTCTGTACATGCAGTTTCTTAATTCTTTCCTCGGTCCCCTATAGCAATAGCAATCTTAGAATAATACATTGTAAGTCTTTATGGATCAATAACTGCAAGGATAAAACACTGCCATCTAACTACTGGTATTTTTATCTCCCTATTCATAATGCTCTTTGACAAGCACACTGGCAGTATAATTTCTAAATAAGGTGGGAGAAGAGAGGGGGAAGAACTATCCAGCACACATGTTTTTCACACACACAGCACCATAAATAGCATGAAAATCTTAAATAAGGTAATGATTCTGAACAGCACAGGATATTGGTGAACTATGTCTATCCCAATGCAGTTAATGTCATTTGCAGAGTATTCCAGAAAAATGTGATTCAACAATCTACTCAGACACCTTGGAACTATTTATGAAGTTATTTATGAGAAGAGCCTTCTTCATACTGTCAGGCTTATGATATCTCCACTTGAACGAAGATGTATTTTGTGTCTTTTAAGGTTTAAAGACTTAGTCAATAGTTATACTTTGCAAGATGTTTTCCTGTGAACATTTAAAGAACGTATTTTTATTTGAACATTACAATTTTGATTTGCCTTGATTTAAACCAAACATTGCTCATACTAAAATATACGTCATTCTGTCACTCAAAACCTACTCATGACATTGCTTCCTATAAGAGTCCTGTTATTTTTATTTAAAGAACTATATTCTGTAAAACCATTTAGAAAATCTATTTCTGCATCATATTTTGTCATCTACTTTTAGCAACCTGTATATAAACTTCTACATCATTTACTGTCAAAACAAACTGATGAGAAAGCTGTTCAGCTTCAATGTTCCTCTAAAATATTCAACTCCTGACAGTGCAGTAAATGATTCTTAGAAAATAAGATTAAAAAAAAATAGTTTTGCTCACTGAAATTTAGAGTGCAACAACAACAAAACAAAGATTATTTTTACTTGAATTTATCTTGATGCAGGCAATATAAAATCAACTATGCCTTGCAGAGCCTCACAGCCCCAGTAGCGAGGTAGTAGGCACTGGGCCTCATGGAGAACTTTGAAGCACAGCACTGCTAGAGCCTGCTGGGAGCCCTGAGCCAACCCACAGACGTGCACCCCTCTGAACAAGCCCAGCCAATGCAATGACATGGACAATCAAGCTGTATGTCATAGAATCATAGAATATCAGAGTTGGAAGGGATCTCTGGAGGTCATCTAGTCCAACCCCCTGCCCAGAGCAGGACCAATCCCCAACTAAATCATCCCAGCCAGGGCTTTGTCAAGCCTGACCTTAAAAACTTCTAAGGAAGGAGATTCCACCACCTCCCCAGGTAACACATTCCAGTGTTTCACCACCCTCCTAGTGAAAAAGTTTTTCCTAATATCCAACCTAAATCTACCCCACTGCAACTTGAGACTATTACTCCTTGTCCTGTCATCTGCTATCACTGAGATGAGTCTAGATCCATCCTCTTTGAATCCACCTTTCAGGTAGTTGAAAGCAGCTATCAAATCCCCCCTCATTCTTCTCTTCCGTAGACTAAACAATCCCAGTTCCCTCAGCCTTTCCTCATAAGTCATGTGTTCCAGACCCCTAATCATTTTTGTTGCCCTTCGCTGGACTCTCTCCAATTTTTCCACATCCTTCTTGTTGTGTGGGGTCCAAAACTGGACACATTACTCCAGATGAGGCCTCACCAATGTCGAATAGAGGGGAACGATCACGTCCCTCGATCTGCTGGCAATGCCCCTACTTATACATCCCAAAATGCCATTGGCCTTCTTGGCAACAAGGCCACACTGTTGACTCATATCCAGCTTCTCGTCCACTATCACCCGTAGGTCCTTCTCTGCAGAACTGCTGCCTAGCCATTCGGTCCCTAGTCTGTAGCGGTGCATTGGATTCTTCCTTCCTAAGTGCAGGACTCTGCACTTGTCCTTGTTGAACCTCACCAGATTTCTTTTGGCCCAATCCTCCAATTTGTCTAGGTCCCTCTGTATCCAATCCCTACCCTCCAGCATTGTTAAGTATTGGGATTTTTCTAGTCAGTTATGCTTCAAAAATAGTGTATAAGGTAAAGCACCTTCTTTGCTTCCATATAGATATTCTAGCTGTACAATTAAAAGACAATCTAGGCCAACTTTTCTGAAATGAAAAGTTTGGGGTGTTAAATATATGCACCATCCTTTGGAACCTCTTCAGTGGGCCTTTAGGCATCTTTGCAATACAAGTAAATAAATAGTAGGGGGAACAATTGCCAGTTTAGTTTAAATGCAATCAAAGAACAGAATAAATGTAGTTCAAGTGCTCTATGCCAAAACATCTACTCCACAGTCAAAGGAATCTTTTTTATTGCCTGTTTTCAAGTCACGTAAGAATATGTGGGATATAATTCCTGCTTGGTCACATACGTTACACTATTTTAAGAGCAAATTATCAACTCTTCAGGGCAGTAATTATGTATCTGTGTGTTTGGAAATTACTAACCACATTGTTGGCATTTCCAGAATACAAAAGGCAGCAGCAATAATACAGATACTGTATACTGAAAGTCAAGAGTAAATCTGAACAGAAAACAGAAGTTACTTAAACAAAGAAAAACTAAGTGGAACAAAATGAAGTTGCAATTTTTGCTCAGAAACATTGTTGATGTTAAGAGATTTCTCTACTACATGCTTTTATTAAAAATTTTCAGTATCTTAAGAAAATAAATTTTCATATAATGAGTCATGTCTGAGCTCACAATCTAGGGACAGTCCAACAGAGTTAAGGAGAATGGGAACAGGCAATTTAAATACAGGCCTAAGAGAATTATCTATCTGCTCCTCAGTATTGTTAACTCCAAGCATTCAAAAGTCATGACCTTGACTTAAAAATCGCGAGATTGTTAAAAATAGTAAATTGGGTTTCTTTTACTAAGGGTTGTTTGTTTCTTTTTAGTCCTTAGTTCACGGTTGTAGGCTTTACTTTCCAACCATAAGAGGTAGAAGTTTACTTTTTTATAAAAGCTGATATTCTAACACTGTCACATGACTCCAGCAGCTGGGACTTTAAGAAAAACACCAATCACGAGACTCTGAATGAAGCCATGGGAGCTGGAAAAAAACTGATTCCCACCCTTACAAAATTCAAGTTCAGTTTCTGTTTTTCTCATCTACTATTTGGTAAATTTCTCAACAGCAGGGAGCAGAATCCCCTGTTTTTCCTTATTTTGAGGTTTGATTTGTCATCTATAATAGAAACCTAAACTCATGTCTTGGCAAGTACAGAAAGGAACAACAGATTTTCAAATACTTTATTTTAAAGTTTATCTATCTGTACGTTATATTTATAGGCTAATTCTACTTTAAAAGTATTGTTTCACTTTTAAACATCTCTTAATTCAATCACAGAATCTCATTCAAAAAATATTATCCTATTAGCTATGCTTTCATATATCTCAATTAAGCTACTCTGATTAAGGGCTAATGCAACTTATTTAAAGGTTAACTGCAAACCAAAAAAGAAAACTGAGTTAAGTATAGATCTGTGTGTCAAATATTCACACTAATCAAATTGTTTGGACAGGACAGGACAGGAATCATTTTTAAAAATAAATAAATCTCTTCCCCCCAAAAATATTACCAGCACTTTGCTATTCACTTGAACATATCATTGCATGACATCACTAAAAGGACAAATCTAATTCCAAACTTGCAATCAAGCCATAGTGTATGTTCACATTTAAGAAACACATTCATGCTACGATATTTATATTCCAGGACAGTCTTATTTTATGTAATTTTTATATTTCGGGCCACAAGCCTGGGATGGGGGAATAATTTTCAGACTCAAAAGAACCCATTGTTGTAATTTCGCTGCTATGTTGAGGGATCTACACAGACTCTCCTAATCAATATGTGTATGTAAATATGTATGTACAAAAAATGAGAGAGAGAAGTGAAAAGCCATGGACCAACTATGTGGTACTGCTAAGTGTGCAGCACTTTTGAAAATCAGGCTACTTATTTAAGAGTGTAACTTTGGACACTCATTTTTAAAAAAAGTCTTAGCCATAATAATCATTTGCAATTATATGAAGTGTGTAAAGCAGGAAGAGTATAAACATAAAGGACAGGAATTATTTAGGTTGCTACAAATTTATATAATTAGGAATTATGGAAGAAAAATATTTGGCTGAATATCAGCGAACAAATGGACACTGACATTAGATTGTGGAATAATTTCACTGATAAAGTGACATAAGTTTCATTGTCTCAGACCATTAAAACTATGCTGGACAAAGAAGTAGAAACATACCGTAGGTACCAGTGCTGTACTGGGAGCACTTAGATGGTGATGGGCACCATCAAAACATAAGTCATATGGACTAGATGATTTAATAGTATTTTCCCATTTCTAATTTGTGAGATTAACAAAAAATATCAGCAAGAAGCTGATATCCAAAATTTCCCCAGTTGTTTTTCTGAAATTAGAATGAGAAGTAGATAACCTGAGTTCTTCTGTATGCACATCCTGCCTGTAAGATTCACAACACAGATGATATTAACAGCTCACCCACATCCTCTGCCCTGCTCTCTCTGGGTCTACTCTGGATAACAAGATGAAGACTGGGTGGGTGAGGATGCAAATGGCCCCACTTCTAACCTCGTAGAATTTATCCAGAAAAGATAATATACCTTCCATGTAATCATGTGTGGTCAGGGAACCCCTAGTAATGCGGCATTAATGGGATCTGCCAGGTCTGAAAGAGGTCTCTGCACCACTTTACCCTGAGAGAAAACTTTGCTTTTCCCTATTTCCACTAGGATAATTTGAAAGAACTTCCATGAAGCAATCTTGAGAGAGGTTTTTTCCAAAAGAACCCACTACCATGTCTTTTCACAAGGAGGAAGCAATTTAGCCCATGGTATTGAAAAAACCCCACAAATTCTAAGGCCCTGTTTTCAAGCACATGTAAATTGCCAGGAAAATGGCCCTCTGTGCCAAATTTTTTCATGCATGTTCTGAGTTCAAAGGCTGTATTCTCTTTGTGGGGGAAGTTTGACAAACTTCAATCCAGCCATTAGCCAGTAATCAGGTAATGAAAAAAAATTCACACCTTAGTTATTAAAAAGACATTTTTGTACTCAAACACATTTGTCTGAATTTCAACTTCTGATTGTATAACAGTTCTCAAGCTTTTCCAAGTTTGAAAAAACTGTGGTTAAAAATTATGAAACAAATGAAAACCAACATATCTTGTCTGTTTAGAACCTGTACTGTGCTTATCAGTCTCAGTGTGCATCAGAAGCTTGTATATATTTGGACAGCAAAGCACTGAAATAATTCATGTAGCCATTATACATTCATATAAATGCGGTATATTGAATGTGTGATCCCATGCATATTTGCTAATATTGTAATAAACTCTGTGCATTAATATCACTGTGCAACTATTCCCATAGACTTCCTTTAAAAACCAAATGTGGCAAATGCAAAAAATTACCCTGGTATAATCATAACATTAAGATTTTGCACACAAAAAAATTACAAAAAATACAATTTTCACATACAACAATCTTCTTCAAATATTGCATAGACACAAATACTGGCTAATGGCTTGAATCAAGGAAGAAAGCAGGAGACCTATGTGGATACAAGTATTTACACATAAATGTTTTAACTGGACACAGACTAAATTAAATATTTGTTGACCAATTTGTCTTAACACAACAGTATATCTTAAAAAAAAAATCTCAAAATGGCTCACGGAGAGGAGGAAAGGACAAAACAGAAAACGGTCTCTAATAAAACTGTCCAATAGCCAAACAACATTATGCCACAAATTCCATATTATTTCTAATTGACCAGTCACCTTTACAGGAATAATAGATGTATATGATTTGTTGCATTCGATATTAATAAGATTATGATAATCAATAAAGTCAACCAAGTATAATAGCTCTCTTTTCAATTAGCTTTGATTTCTTTCCTAAAATGAAAAGTAAAGTGAAAACTATTTCAGTTATTGGAAACTGCTACATGATATGCACCTGATTATAGATGGCAAAGCTAAAAGTGTAAAATAAAATTTATTTATGAAGAGAAAAGATTTGAACAAGGTTACACACAAGGTATTTATATGGATGCTATTAGAAAGAATAAAAAACTTGACTTTTACAATACTGTACTCTCAGAAAGTATACAAACTCTCAGATTTACCAACCCAAAAAGTCAATATCAATAGTAGATAGCTCTCAAAGGACACTATTCATTTTTTTAAATGAATAATCTAAAGTAAAATATCCAAGGGCATGCATTAAAATGGCTGTTTTGACCACCACTCATGCTCTCTTTGAATTCAACAAGAGTTTTGCCATGGACTTCAAAAGACAGCAGGATGGATCCTTCACCTCTCAATTTCATGGATTGGGCTAAATGGAATATATAAAATTTCTAATTTTAAGGAACTTTTACTCAAAATTATACAGTATTCTTTAAAAAAATCTGTATATACCTTACTACAGAAAAAGGTAGGGGAGGGAGAAAGTGTGGTGCCTTTTCTACTGCCCTTTATGATGAACAAAGAAAGCTAAAAAATTCCCCTAAAAAGAACGGGAGTTCCTGATGATTTTTTCTCCATAAGGAATTCAGACTTTGTTTACTTTGTTCTCCCTTGCACACTCTGTGGATGATTTGAGAACTACACTAGGAAGATTATGACATAGCAAGTATTTAGGAAGTGATATCTGAGCAAGAGGAAGAACTTTAAGTTTTTGTCTATACTAGAAAAAAACCATCAGTTTAGCTTAAGTGATTTAAAAGTTGATCCAGTTAAATCAACAAACTCCTGACACACATACAAATATGTTTAAGCTTTGCTTAAATTGGTTAAGCTTGCATTGGTTCTTTACTGACTTAATCTAAACTGAGTTACACTGATTTAAGTGTGTCTCCATGAGGGGCTTGCATCAGTTTAACCAGACTGATTTTTTTCCCAATGATTTAGTTTAAAGTGGTGCAATTTTCTAGCCTCTGTTTAAAATCCTGGGATTTTTTGTTTGTTTATTTTTATATTTGTTAACACCCACATAACTCAAATGTGTGACAAGCCCTTTGGTGAAAATATTTTTTTTTAACAGTTCAACATCCACCAATTAAATTAGGCTGGGAAAGTTTACAGTTCTTTAGACCTCTAAATAGACCATGCCCACCATGCCATTCCCAAATAGGAAATAATATTCCTTATATTTCTAAGGTAAAACAAGAAGAAAAAAATATTAAAAAAAGAACCAAAACCAACTTCCGTGTCTTTAGATACCATACACACAAAAAACAGAATAGAAAAAAGGGGGACAAACCCAATCTAATTTTCCTTTGTTGGTCACATTTAATGATGGAAAAGGAACAATTTCCACTAGGTTTACTACAGAAAATGAACAATTTAACAGAAAAAATTATTGATATAATACTAGTAAAATAGTTGATTGTTTTAATAAGTGCCATATCAAGTGCAAATTACCATTAATGCAACTTCAAAGGACATTTCAAAAACAAAGGAAATATAAAATTTTACGTTTCAACTGTACCATATGTTGTTCCTCTGGATAAATGCATAGCTTAGTAAACCACTGATTAAAGGGCCAATCCTGAAAATCTTACATATGCACGAAGTACTTAAATGAGAAGCCTCATGCAGATGAATGAGACTGCTCACATGAGTAAGCACTACCTCTATGAGTAAGGTTTTGCAGGATTGGGATCAAAGCTATAAAATGTAAAACACAGGATGTGTGCCATAAAACACAGGATGTGCAACGCCGCTGACCTAATGTTGCTGAAGGAAACTTTGACTTTTGAAATTCCTGCCATTTTGTGATTTTAAGTGTTAAACCTCAATGCCATATTAGTTTTTCATTCCATTTTTATAAAAGAAGGGGGGGCGGGGAAGAGATGCCTGTGCTTAATATGTTACCATTCAAATGGTAACAATTAGAATTTGCAGTTCATATCTCTGAGATGAGGAGGTTGGGTAGGGCTGAGTTCACACCATTGATGCTGCAATTCGGCAATTAGATAGTCCCCATTTTTATATATCTGTATCTTAGCAAGTAAGAAAGATAGAATTTTTTTAAATGAAAGCAGAACGTTGGAGAATTGAGCAAAAATTGTAGGGAAATCACAAAATCATGGGATATGCAGTTTTCAGAGGCCCACAATTTTCTCCTTTCCTGATGTTAATATGGTGAAGAGCTTGGAGGATTTTTCTCTCTATTTCAATGAGAAAGTTATAATTTTTTCATACAATTATTCCAGCAACAACCTTCTGTGCTATAAAAATGACCAGGAAAAAAAATTGTGCGCGCTTATTTTCAATAGGGGGGGAAGATTTCTTTTGCCTCACACAACTCAAAAATCGCTTGACCATTTTCCTTCAAATATTAAAAAAAAAAAATTACCTTTCATCTGAGAACATGCATGGAAAATTTCAGCAGAAAATTGTTTATTCAGAAAGTTATGAGTAAGTGAAAGCAAGTTTATAACGTTGCAAAACACTTTCACTTAGCTACTGTATTCACTACTAAGGAACTTATGTACGTGCAAATTGGTCAACTTTAAAAATAAGTATTTTAAGATTTCTGTTAATTATAGTGAGACCCGTAATAAAAGACTGAACATAATTCAGAAAAAATGTACCATACATATAATCAAGCTATTAATTTCGCAATTAAGCTAATTTTGACTATTAAACAGTATTTATCCAGTCCATAAAATATTTAGGTCCTTTCTGTTTGTCAGTATTTTAGGTACTTACCTGCTTCAGTCAGTTGTCATTACAATTACACAAGGTTCAGAGTTAATAATCTTGCCTTACTCTGTGAGAAGTCAACTTTAACTTTAAAACACCCTATTTCTTCATTTTCTTAACTTTTCTGTCATTTACTTTTCTTTTGAGAGTGTTATTGTTTATGTGTTTATGACTTATTTTCATTTCTGAAAATATTTTTCCTACCACACTAATCTTTTATTAAAACATGCTTGAAATATTTTGAAATTTTAATTCAAGTATTCAAATAATTTTATTATAACTCAGATGGAATACAACAGAAGATGAATTATGACACTATGTCCTGGCCATGAAGCTTGTGTTCAATGTGTTCTACTTTAATTTTTGTTTAGATAAACAATGCATTTAGTGCAAACACACACAGACTTCTTGCTAACAATCCATAACCGTTTAATCATATACTTGATTGCTGGACATCCAGGCTGAAGATAACATCTTTTGAATTATATATCAATGCAAATGTAGAGTCACGAAACAGCTTTATATTAACAGCAAGTAAAATGATTTTTCTACAAATACCACAAGTCTAAACCAGGAAAAATTGTTAATCTTCTGTGTGGAAGCTTATGTTAAAATAGCCATAAAATATAAAATAATATAAAATAATTTTATAAAATAATTTCTTTCATCATTTCTTCTTATTTCAACTTTTGAAAACTTTAAATTTCTACTATTCTCATTGCTGAACATCATTTGTTATTTTTTACACTGACTTAAAACCAGATGTCCTATTTAATACACTAAACAAAATGAAGTGTTATGACTGTAAAAGTTCTATATTTTTGTTTTACTAAATGAAGCATTTTAACTGACTTTACTCAAGGGAAATGGTAAATTTCCTATTTAGATTTTTTAAATGTTCATTATGCTAACCTGAACATTCATAAAAGGCCTAGTAAAAATCCTCACATAAAAGAAGAACTGCACATAAACTATAATTACTTTACAAACCACAATAGGTTTTGTTTGTTTTAAAGTAAAACACATTAGTCCATAGTACAGATTAATAGCCTGCACACTCTTTCAAAGAAACAGCACCAGGCAAAATTTTAAATAAAATATTTGTGCCATATTATTTATTAAAAATATATTTAACTCACTTTGGTCTGAGATTACAGCACTATATGTACAATATACCCAATTTCAGGTGAAAGTGAATTTTTTACAAGCAATTTGCAAACAAGTTCTCAAAGTCCATTGAAAAACAGAAGGATCTTCTTAAAAGAAAACACTTATTTTCATGATAACAAAGAATGTACATGTGACGAATGGAGAGTTTTGTTCAGGGTTTTTTGGGGGAAAAGGTTGTGTACTTTATGCAGTACTTCATTTCTAACTTCCTGTTTTATTAAAGATATTTTATTAATAAGAGATCACTATGCTAGGAATACTTGCTATTTAAGAAACACAACCTAAAAGGAAAAGGACTAACCTCTCAGAGACCCAAAAGCACGGATTTATTTACTGTACATTACTAATATATAAGGGTTCAGATTTTGATACAGTCCTAGCACTCACTTTGATGTCTCAGTAGAAAAAAAAATACAGATCCTTTTGTGCCTCATCTTAAAGAGCAACATATATTTTTAATGCCTTTTTGACAGAAGCAAATGTCAGTTCAGACTTATTGCATGCTGCCCTATGGATAAGATATGGGATGCTTGTAAATATATTTGATATCTATTATCAGTCACACACTTCCTATTTCAACCTTAAAAATAAATAAAAGCATTCAATGGAAATCCATATTTAATAAAAGAAAAAACTATATTAAGAAGGGGGCCATTTTCAAAGCAATGTGCTCGATTTTAACTCCTGACACCTATTGACTTTATAGAAAGAGAGACAAGCTATAAAAGCTTGAAAGATATAAGCAGGCATGGTATAGATCGAGGATGATCAGATATATGCAAAGATAAAAAAGACAGTGAAAGCTTTAAACATTTTCTGTCTCTCATTTTCTTCTGTCCATCAAAACAGCAGCAGAGAATTTAGTCTGCCTCTGCTACTTCTGATAGTGTTCCCAACTAGCAAAACAGTGCCATTTATAAGAATGCATCACAAAACCAATGATATACGTGAGATATATAAATGATATTTTCATTGTCTAGACAGAGGACAAACTCCCTCATACATTTCTACCACAACTTCAACAACCATCACCCATCTATTAAAAACTCTCCCTGGAACACTCCCACCCTAGCATCAACTTCCTGGACACCAGAATCAGCTTCAACAATGGAACCCAACAGATAACTATATATAAGAAACCCATGCATCACCACCATATTATTCATAGATCCAGTAACCACCCCAAACACACATCAAGAAATCTTATCTACAGCCAGGCATTCAGATACCACCAAGTATGCTCCAGGGAGAACATCCACGATATACACCTTAACACACTCAAAACTGCCTTCATCAAACAAGGACACTCCATCAGAGAAGTAAATTGCATCATGGAATGGCCCACCCAAATATACAAAGAGAATCTGCTTCAATAAAGAAATAACCTCCCCCGCCCCCACCGACTGCACACCATAGTTGTCACCTACCACCCCACGCTGGAACCTATACAGGGTATCATCAAACAACTAGAACCCATACTCAGTGGAGACCCTAACCTGAAAGAAAACTTTCTTGAACCCCCTCTTCCAGCCTTCAAACAACCTCCCAACCTCTCCAAGCTCACTATCAGAAGCAAGTTCCCCACAGACCAGAACACACCAATTCAAAACAGCACCAGACCCTGCCAGAACAACAGATGCAAAACCTGCAGACATATCTCCACTGCTACGATGATCAACACCCCATGCAACATTTTCAAGATCCATGGGCTCAACACATGCCTGTCACAACATATGGTGTACCTCAATGTCCCAACAACTATGTGGGTGAAAGCAGATAATTATTATGCTCTCGAATGAACACACAAAGGAAAATGATAAAAGACAAAAACTGTGTTACCTGTGGATGAAGACTTTTCATAAAGCGATCAGTCTATATCTGACTTATCAGTCCTCCTCCTCAAAGGAAACCTGCACAATACTTTCAAAAGACAAGCTTGGGAGGCTACATTCATAACTTTGTAAGACGCTAAAAATCACAACTTGAACAATGGATTTAGAGCTTATTACAACAAATCTATAACCCAATAACAACCCCCCACACACACACACACAGCGGCCTTTTCCCACACCTTCTTTCCCCCCTATGACTCTAGGAGTGTTAATGGGCCACTTCCATTGAATGGTCCCTTGAAATACGCGTTAACTACTTATCCTAAAACATCTGCTCCACCTTGTATTTAGCTGTGACTCTGAGAACATTTCTCAGACCTGAAGAAGAGCTCTGTGTAAGCTTGTCTCTCTCGCTCTCTCTCAAACAGAAGTTCGTCCAATAAAAGATACTTACCTTGTATCTCTAACACCCTAGGACCCACATGGCTACAACACTGCACACTACAAGAATATAGTCAGCTTGATTGCTGGCCAGAAATGCTAGCCTCACTCAAAATGACCACATTCCTGTAAATTTCACTCTGTTTCTATCTTGGACTCAAGTTCTACCCCTAGTTCTTCCACTGACCACTTGTCATGCATGACATCATACAAGTCACATTCTATACCTCAGTTTCTCCATAAATGAAGATGACATTAATGTAATTCATAAGCTTGTTATAAGAATTAATGATTACACAACAATGAAAAATATAAAGTTTTATAATTTGTATTAATCCATCATTAAAAAAAAAATCAACGCACCAACACATTATAATCCCATTCCACGTGCAATAAAACCAAAAAGTTTCCAGTATTCAAAATGTCTTTGAATGCTTTGAAGAAAATCTGATAACACTCTAAGTAATCCTATGGAAAACTACCTGTGCCACAAATTTAAGAACAAACATTTTTAAAATCTCAAACTAGATAGAATTTAGCAGTATGAATTGCTAGCAACCACTCTTTAGCATAAACCTTATTTTCTCTTTATTCTCCTTCACTATGAACCTATGTCATGGACCCTGAATTAGAGACAAGGTCACATTTCGGGATCTCATTCACTCATGCCTTCATATTAGTCAGCACTGATACTGAGAACATTCCAGTTTATGGCCTGGAGGACAATGCCTAACATTTGTGATAACGTTACATGAAATGTTGGGCAGTAGTGATTGTTTATTCACTTTTCTTAGGTAGTGTTATGTTTACATAGAACAGATTTTCCTTACCGTTACATTACTTAAGATTCACAGTCTTTCCCACAAAAGTCCAGAATCTAGTAATTCATTTTAAAAAGCCTGTTGTATTCAAAGCTTTCAGAATGTGAATTATGTTTGAATTGTTTGCTGCTGGGAAAACTAAAACAGTAAGCATCAGGAATTAATTTCACTCATTCATCTAAATGAGCTGTTAACTTTGAAGTCTACTTATAAACACTTAATGTCAACACTGCTTATTATATTAGGAACATTCCAACGATTGCTTTATCTAGCACAGTTCGCAATCAATCCATTCCATCCTTCGGAAGATTCCAAGATTTGAATATCCAAATTGGCAAATATTCTCCTAATTATTCTGTTAAATGAGGTGTTTGACATGGCCTTAGATATTACTGCAAAAATCATCATTATACTTCCATTAATTAAAAATTATTGGACACCAACAGTGTGGTGGCTTGCTGAGTTCTGTGACTTCTATAGAGCACTCATTGCAGCAGCAGAGGTTGTTCAATTCACTTTTCATCTGTTTGTAATTATCCCAATATATTAAAATTGAGTAGGGAGTGGTGGAGAGGAGGCATCATTTTGTGTTTTAAATTGTAAGTTCTTTGGGGGAAGGATAATACCTGCTTTTATGTTTATACAATACCTAGCTTCTTCTAGGTGCTGCTGGAAACAATAACCCACCAACCACATACAAACAATAACATGAGAAAATAGAAATAGAACCAGTTCACACAAATTTCTAACAATCCTTGCCATTAGTTTTTCCTGCCTAAAAGGCAAATATGCTTTTATAGTTCCTATCGTTTCAGCTGTTTGAAGATATATAGATAAAAGTATACTCCAAAAACATAGCCAAGGGGCTGTTAAAGAAAATCCTAACATTACCACCTATACTAATATATATATTGTACACACACCTTATTTATGTTTGCATTTCAACTTCATCAGTCAAAACAGAAAATGGGACAATGCATACAGATGTTCCTGAAACAACTTTGCATAAATCATTTTAATATATTAACTGAATATTTACCTGTGGTTTGTTTTCTAAGCCATGACAAAAAAAAATCCCAACTATTTTATATCACCCTCAAGTGTGCTAGACACCTCACAGAAAACATATAAAGAATAGGTCCTGTCCCATAATGTTTATAAACTAATGGATGGATTTGAAACAAACAAGACTATAACATATACCAGGAAGGGGAGCAGTAAGGAAAGACATGGATTTCAGATACACAATTATGATGTTGGGTGTTCATATGCCTTGATAGTCCTTTTGTCTAGTGAAAACACAAACATACGTACATTAGTTTGTGTGCACACTGTTTCTGTAGAAGCAAATCTATAGTCGTAATTTGAATGAGGCAGACGGAGGCTTGACAAACAGATTCTGAAGGACCATTCCACACATAATAGGCTAAGAGAGATTTGCAAAGATAACAGATTAAAGAGGTCTGTACTTTTTTTCCCCCATGATTTCTGCTGGGTTTTAGTTAAACTCTTGGCCCTAGGTTCTAAGGTAGACTTGCATGACCTATTTGAAAAATTAGGTCCCTGATTAAACATTTTCAAGGAACTAAAGAGGTATTTGGCCCATGTCACACCTATAAAAAAAGGTACCATCTACCCAAAACCCTCATCATCTCTCGAATCAATTAAGATCTTTTGAATTTAATATTCATGATTAACTCAATGTTATGGAACATTTTTCTTACATTAAATATCTGGGGGTAGTGCTGAAATCAATCACCTACTAGCGTATGAAGAAACGGATCTTGAAATTCATCACAAAACTGTGACACTTGAGTGATTAGCTGTCATAGTTTTGTGACCACTTTCAAGGTTTGTTCCCTCATGCCCAACCAGGTAACAATACAGTTTGAAAGATTATATCTTTGTCAAAATGCCGTCCAAAAAGGAGAAAATATGCACTTCTAATGACTAAAGGGAAGCAATACTCACTATTCACATGCTCACAAAAAAGTGTAGCTGTAGATAATTCAAACGAACTCGTTCACAAATGAAAGTGTCTGTTCTATTAATAACACCTCAAACACACTTTGTATGATTTCCTGATCGTAAAGTACAGCTAAGCATCCCCCAGATCTAAGACATTAAATCCTCTATGTTTCTGGAAGCTGTCTAAAAATCCAGGGACTCCATCCTGCATCTTATATTTGTTAAAACATATGAGGTTAAGAATGATTCTCCATTTGCTGGTATTGTTTAAAAATATTGTAAATATAAAGTAACTGATGTGAAACCTCAGTGGTAATCACTTCATGTTTGAGGGCACTGCTGGATTTTGATCATTGGAAAAACTTTGGTTGAGGCATCTCTTTCTATCCCAGAGCATACTACTCCCACATGATCTCCAAGGTGCAAGTTGTCTGACAGTCTTTTACTGTTCAGAAGAACTTTCTCCCTTATTATGGCTAGCCTTGGAAATTGAATTATAAAGATGTAGTTGCATTGTTAATGAAGGTCTTCTGCCTAGAACCTTGGTGACTGACTCTTGTGCTATACTTAGACTGGGTTCCATCCTTAGAAAAACCAATCGCTTGTTTCCTTGTCTGTGGAAAAAGGTATCTAATAATTTGACCACTTCAGGTTATCTGAACACCTGGGGTGGTTGTTTTTTTGTAAGACTTACCCTGTGAGTTACTCACCAAATAGACCATACATCTGGAAAAAAAAATTAGAGGAAGTAATTCCTGTCCTTGACCATCACCTTTTACATTACCAGCCATAAGTGCTTTCTGGTTCCTATGTTCATATTCATGGCTCTCTCAAAAAAATTTACATACCCATTCCTTTAACTAACATAATTTATTAAGCACTATGCACAATTCCAGGAATAAGTTAGACTGTGCTGTTATTTTAAAAACTGTTTGTAATAATCAGTCAAAAGTTGATGACATTTATAAAGACATTTATTTGTTCATTGACTACTCCAGTATTTTCGTACAGTGCTAAATTCCAAACAACACTAGCAAATGAATAATTCTTAACCTTGTATCTTTTAAGTTCAAGTAAGCCCCTTTTCTCTTTAGTTGGAACTTGTGCAAACAGCAGCCTGCCTCTCTCACCAATGCTTTCCTGTTCAAACAAATATCAAAGAGCATCAATAAGTTGCTTGAATAAATTATATTAAGAAACACTACACTGAAAAAGTGCCTTGAACAAGCTAAAATACTTCATATTATATCCTTACAGGAAGAATTATGGGGTTTGCAGGGTTTATTGTTTTCCAGAAGCCTTACTCTCTTTTTCTAAATGGCCTATGTTCTATTAGATGTTTGTTTCAATTCACCATATATATCTATATATAATCCCATTTCTTCACGTAGAATATGCTCTGTATACCACCACCTATTAAGGTTGCCTGACAGTGGGGGGAGGTGAGACAGATGTGATGCAGAGACTGGGTGTGCAGGGAGAACTGGGACTGGCTGGACAAAGACTGGACAAGATACTGGGAAAGGCAAGGACAGTGCAATTGAGCAAGATGAAGGGGATAGGGAATATGGGCAGGAAGGACGACAACTTGGAGGCCAGGAGCGAGAGAGAGATCGGGGTGTGTGAAGGAAGGAACTGGGACTTACTGAGCAAGAAGACAGAGGCGCAGGCGAAAGATCCTGATGAAGGATCAGAATCTGGGGAAGATGGGGAACATATGGGTAATCATAGCAGGGGCAAAGGAAACAAAAAATAATGTAGAAGGAACCCCAAATGAACATCTTAGATGTCTGCAAGAATGAATGCAAGATGAATGCAAGAAGTATAAGGAATAAAACAAGAAGAACTAGAAATTGTAGTGAATAATCACAATTACAACATAATTGCCATCACAGAGACTTGGTGAGATAATTCACATGACTGGAAACGTGGTATAGATGGGTACAGCTTGTTCAGGAAAGACAGGCAGGGGGAAAAAGGGAGGAGGTGTTGCTTTTTATATCAAAGATATATACACTTGAACTGAGGTTGAGACAAAAGTGGGAGGCAGCTCTGTAGAAAGTCTTTGGGTAAGGATAAAAGAGGTATATAACAAGGGTGATGTCATGGTGGGAGTCCTACTACAGACCACCAAACCAAGAAGAAGAGATGGATGAAGACTTTTTAAAACTACTAACAAAATCATCCAACGCACAGGACTTGGTGATGATGGGAGATTTCAACTATTCAGACATCTATTGGGAAAATACAGCATGGCACAGATTATCCAAGAAGTTCTTGGAATGCATTGGAGACAACTTTTTATTTCAGAAGGTGGAGAAAGCAACGAGGGGACAGGCAAGATTTGATTCTGACAAATAGGAAGGACCTGGCTGAGAATTTGAAGGTATCTTGGGTGAAAGCTGTAAATAAATGAACCAAGATCTGAATTATAAATGTTATTCAACATAACAGTACAAATTTAAATCTAGTGCCAACTTAAACCAAAAGTGCAAGCAAAGGTGAGAGGCTCCTAGCTCACATCTGCCCAATATGGCAGTGCCTTGACAGTACCCAGCACAAAGTTATTTAAATCCCCCACGACAACTGCATTGTAATATAGCACCCAACATTTACTGGAAGAGGTCCCATCCTCCTGGGATGGGGGTGGGGATCTCACCTGCATCTCAGGGTTTTGTGGATCAAATTAATCCTACCATGGATAGTCAATCTGCTTGGGTCCTAATCAGCATCCTCTGGGGTGTCTTCAGTGCTGTCCAGAATATGTCAGGGTTTGATGATGGCCTCCCCTACAAAAATCCAGTCCAGCTCCTCACAGCAGGCTCAGGCCCATATAAACCTTCTTTCTCCCCCAACAGTTGTCATAGTCCTCTGTTTTTATAACCCGGCTGGAGCATCTTTCTTTTGTTTTGGCACTAGACCAGGGCCCTAGAGCATCCCCGTCCTTCATTTGGTTTGATATCCTATCATATATCTTGGCATTCTGGTACCTGGTGCTATGATGGAACTGGACTGTTTCCTCTCCCCAGAGGGAAAGGAAGTCCAAGTCCTCAGCAGGGAACAACTGGGAAGTACAGAGCACAGCTGCTGAATACAGCTGCTGTATAACCAGTATGTGACTCTGGGTGCATGAATTCTCCAGAAGCTGCAATCACAAAGGGCTGTGCATGAGAATTTAAATAGCAAAGCAACATTAGGTCAAGATGACTGCAATAGAAGGCACACAGACAAACAGACAGGCTTATGCAGGTGTGCAGCAATGCAGTAAAGGACAGCAGCCAGAGTACTGCCAGAACGGGAATAGCTTATCTGAATCCACACCTACATTATGGCAGAATAACTTCTTCTGAATTTGAGTAAATTCACTTCCATAGTAGATTAATGAATGTGGAATGTGATGCCAGAAAATTTCTGGGGAAAAGTTTCTCTCGACACAAGGCAATTGATTCTGAAAAATACCTGAGTTAACCTGAAATAACTTTCAAGCGTAGACCAGCCCTACATTCTATTGTCGGAAACTTGCTGGCTTTTATTTCAAATTGTGTTACATTTGAAAAACTAGAAGGTATTTTCAAAAACAGCCAAAATCATGATGAATTCCAACACATTTTTAAGCTAAGGCCTTTAGTGGCTTCTATTCATGGTAAAACTGATATGCCAGTGAGACCTGGATCTCTAAATAAGCTCTCCTCTCCAGAACGAGGTTTGAAGCATTGTATGTAGAAATTCCAGTCAGAAGCAAACACTAAATAGCATCGGTACACCACAGACCCTGTTCCACAACTCTAACCATTACTCCCTCTGCTCTTAACAGCCCTCCTGCAAAACCCATTTACCAATCACTACATCAAACATTCACAATTCCTAGTGATGAGGAAAAAAATAATGCAAAGAGCTCACAGTGCAGTGCGAGAGAGAGAGACAGAGAGCACGAGCACTCAGCTTGAGAGACAATGTGCTCTGCTCCCTTGATCCTGAGGCAGCTCCCAGTGTAATTTAAGCAACCTGACGTCTGTTCCAAGTCACAACATCTCCCAGTGCCCCAAAAGCTCTATAGTGCAGTTGGTAATCAGCTGGTCATTTGGAAACACAAGCCATGCACCTTTACGCCAACCATGTCTTTATGCCAGCACTAGTGTGAAAGGAGAAGATATTGCAGCCCTAAAGCACTGACAGATCTCTCTACACTGGGGTGATTTTTCTCATGACAGAATGTGCCACTGATGCAGTGTAAAGCTGCCACACAATATCCAAGGATCTGGACCAGCATTTCAATGTTTTATTATGGTTCAGCTTTTTTCCTGTCTGTCATCATTCTCTGTCCACATATATAACTGTAGTCTGCAATATTTACATCCAGAGCTCAAGAACTCTAGACATGTAGGTAATCAGATATATGTAGGATAAAAGTGGAGAGAAAGGAATTTTCAGAATATAAATTAATGAATGGAGTTCTGAAAATATCACAATTATTAGGAACATTTGTCATTTAAGTACATACAATGTGAACAAGAAAATTTTTTTCCCAAAAGTTAGAAGACATCTCAACTTCTTATAGGCCCAAGGATCTGAGGTGTTGTATGAAACGCCTAAGTTTCATGCAGCCTTCCATTGTTAAATTCTTATGCCCTCAATGAGGACTAATTACTCAATATTTTTAGAGTGGTTTGAAAACAGGGAGCTATATAAGAGCAAAGTCTTATTATTCAAAGTATATTGACCAAACCGATAAAGACAAGGTATTTATTTTTGCAAATGTCAGGTGCATTAAAGAAGTATTTCAGAGAGAGTACTGAAATGCAACTCCTGGAATCATTATCTTAAAATTTTTAATTTTGCTTTTCTTTAATTTAGTAAAACTTCTATGGAAATCATGACAGACTGTATGAATTCTGATCACTACATGTTTTATATAAAACTAATGGTATTTATAAAAAATAAATTTACCTTCCAACTAAAGACCAAGTAGAAAATGCCAGCATAACTTTGATGCGTTGTATCTTTATATACTGGCAATTAAATCTTTTATATGTGTTCAATATATAAACTGCAAATTTAACAGAATTTTTATAAACCTACAGTATTTATCTTTTGACGTCAAGTAACTTTTTAACATACATATACATTACCATGAACTAGACAGATTTAATTAGACAAGCTGATGTGAAGTGTTTTCCTTACACACATACAACTTCCCAATATTAAAACTCTAACATGTATTAAACAATTGCCTCTATCAGTACTCTTTCCTTTCCCTTTCAGAATCTCTCCCTCTCCTCTTACCATCTTTCCTCTTCATCTATCCACAATGCACCTCCACAATGCATAGTATGCAGAAGCACAATCAACTTAAATATTTGAGAATAGCAGTCCACAGGTTCTGTTTCTCTGAGTGCAGCCTCAAGAAGCCGTGGGCCATCACACTAGTGATTTAGGGTATGATTACACGGCAAGTGAAACTGTGACTGTATCACAGGTATGCCTATCCATGCTAGTTCAATCTAGCTAGCATAGATGTGGTGGCACCAGCTAGCAACCAAAGTATGTACCCTGGGTCCCTGGCACGCTTGTACTCTGGTTGCTAGTCCAGGTTGAAGACTGTAGCATGACCTCTAGATTACTATTGTTACCCACGCTAGCTAGATTAAACCTAACACCGGTATGCCTACCAATGCTTTACTCACCTCTTTACTTCAAATGTAGATATATCCTTAGTTCTCCTTGATCCTCACCTTGTTTGAGTTGTTCTTTATTTCAGTCAGATGTCACATTCACTCCCATCTGCAAATAGCTAGTGGGCAGATATGACCCAAAAACCCCTCAATGGCAACTGTCAAGTAGGTTAGAAGAATATCCTGATTCTGGTGTGTACATTCTGATTCATCAAAGAATGTCACGTGAGGTCTTAAAAGAAACCTAGGGTCACATTGGTCATTGTTGTGAAATGTTGGACCGATATTAGGTAAGGAGTTATGGAGCTATACTGAAAATATGTTCTTAGATTCTGTATCACACCACAGGGGGAGAAACACATTTCTTGTTAGACAAACAATGTTTATTCACCCGTCTCTCTGTTGGCATGTAAACTGTAAGCTATCACAATGGAGGCACATTTACGCATACCAAGTCAGAGAGAGATCAAGTCAACAAGGAAGAGCACACAATGGGGGGAAGAGAACCTTATCTTGAAATACACTTCAAAAGGTTTGCTGGCCTATATTTGGGGAACAAAAAAAGACACCCCATCAGGAAGTAAAGAGGCAGTGTGTTTACTCTCATGAAAATGGGACCACAACCAGCTTTGGTTCAAGATGCTGCAAAAGGCTTTGGGTGAAAAACTTCACTAGACAGGAGGTCAACCTAACACTTAAGTTTAGTCTCTAGAAAGCATGTTAAGCTTTTGTTTTATATGTAACCCTTTGATTTCCATTATCCTTACTCTTGCATCTTTGGTAATAAATGTATCCTTCATTTCACTATAAATATATCTAAATGCTGTGATATTAAGCTGATTCATACAAGCTGGGATGTACGCTGTTCCCTTGGAGACAGCAGACCTGGTATTTCTACGAGCATTCAGTAGGTAAGGGGCTAGATACTACAGGGGAATGCTTCAAAGGGCTTCAGGAACTCGGGTACACCTATTGTTAACCCACAAGCCTAGGTAAAGGCTGGCATAGCCACCCAAGCACTCTCCTCTGGCCTAACAGGCTGGTGGTTTCAACGAGCCGATCCCCAGTTAAGCACAAGTAAGTCTCTCTCATGCTGAAGGCAGGGAGGTAACAAGGTGATTCTCAATCCTGGATACTCAGAGAACAGTCACAGCATAAAAGGCTGGATAAATGACATCTCAGTTGCCCTGTCTTCAAATTATTGCTAAATTTTGATGGGACAGAAGGGGCTCTCTAGCCTTATTTTTCTGATTCCCCAATGCAATTTAAGTATTCCTATGCTCTAAGATTCAAACCACATAAAACAATTTGAACTTTCATAGCACCTTCCCAACAGAGGATTTCAAAGCACACTGAAAACATTATTCTTCCCACACCCTATGAGGTAGACATTATTATCCCGATTTTACAGATTGAGAAATCAAGGCACAGAAGAGTTAAGTAATTTACTGAAGGTAACACAGGATGTTCATTAATCTATCTCCTCACAGGGTGCCAAGTAGTATAGTGTCTGAGCACATTTCAAGTATTTAACAACAGAAATAACTAATTCTCTCTTCCCCTTCCCAGCCTGCAGGCCTTTAGGCTGTTGCTGAAGAAAGAGTAATAAAAATGAAGTCCCATAATCAGGCAGAGCTAGGAATATAGCCCAGATTTCTTGACCTCTAATCCTGTGCTTTAGGCACAAGACCATCCTTCATATAATGAAAGATTAAAGTACTTCACTACACTGAGTGAAACAATATTTTTTGTGATCTTGCACTGATAGCAAACACAAATCTGAAAATTAGGAAAGAAAGGAAATGAGGTTTCATTCCAATCAAGTCACTTTCAGACGTCCTAAAAGCACCAGAGTTATAGTGCCACTACCATGATGCTGCATTAACACATGCAAAAAGCTAGAATGAGTTACACTTTCTAGTAACACATTACTTCTCTGCTGTGTCAAGAACTAAGTGTTTTTCACAAAATGTAGTATAAGCAGATCATTTCAAGGACATATTAAAAGAAATTGATGCATGTTGAAATTCTGTAAGTTGTAAATACATCACTATCGACAGAAGACAAAGTCATACATTATGTACACTATGACAAGGTTCTCTAACAATCAATTCAGAATGGCAGATAGATTAATTACTTTCTAGTTTTGTCAAACTACACTGAATAATGTGGATCTTACGTGCAAAAGATCAAAACCTAGGCAGTCTAGTCAAACAATAAAGATCCAAAAATCCATTAGCACCAACTATTGGCATTTTATGAACCCCTACCTCAGTGAACCCTTTCTGACAGTATAGGGTTTTATTCGTTTTCACCTTTTCTTATCATTTATGTTCTTTTATTTTCAGATTTTCTATTATTCATGTTCAGCAATAAAGAATTTCCAAAAAGAGTTGCTAGCATCACATTAGCTCCCCCTTCTTCTTGTGACATATCTAGAATACCAATCAAATACAAACAAAAAATTAAGGGCTCTTGGCATTAAAAAAACATTATTATTAATTGCAAAAAGTGTCTACTTTCAAATTATCATTTAGCAGATCTGCAAATCTAAGAGGAAACAGAAGGCCAATATACAATTATTACTTTAAACCATTTTGTTCAACTTATCGAAATAAAAACAAAAATACTTTTAAAATATTTTTCAAAAAGCAACATTCATAAAGTAAAATAAATGTACCATCTTAAAAAATAAATCAAGAAACCACGCTTTAGCAAAAATGGCACTTACAAGAGCTACGCTACTGCCAAAATAAAATATTACAAACTATTAAAGCTCATAAGGTAGGGATAAGAATAGCCTATCAAAACAGGTTACCTTAAAATGTAGTGGCTTTTAAAATAGTCACAGTGATAGAAGCAGAGCACACTTCATTAAGAGAAAAAAAAAAGGACCTTGAAAACATATTACAATATTATTGCACAGGAAATAGCAGCCACCTAAAAAGATTTAAAAAACACTTCCAAAGTTATCTGTCATCCACATATAGTCTCCATTCAGACAAATATTGCCAAGATGTTAAGTTATTGTATATCTGATATTCTTCACAATGGTTAATATTTCTAGCAAAATAAAACCCTATTTATAGATACAATATTTTTAAATCATAATTTAACATGAATAAAATACTCTCTTTTTACAAACACTGAAGTCTCCACAATATCAAACCTAACACTTTAAGTTTATAATACAATTCAAGAATACTTCTACAATTTAGGAAGATAAAATGTCAAGTATTGAGCCCATTCAGGTTAGCCTGTGTGCCACAACCTAAACTTTCAACTAAACGCTACCAAGTAAACTACCACTGCTAGAACACTAAGATACTACTAGCAAACACATTACTTTTCCAGTGTGGTAACAGTACATAGAAGCTGTCAATAAGAAACCACTCCACAATTTCTGAGAGCCATGGTGTTATCTATGCAAACTAAAAATCGTACTATGCATTTTAGATTGATTACATTTGCTATCAATAAAGTAAAATTACAGCTTTGATAACAGCCAGATAATGGCTAGTCACCTTAAAATGTCAAGAACTAAATCCAAATTATTAGTCACATATTATGTTTTTCTACTATTGCACTAAGCAATCAGAATTTAGACAGTTCCTAAAAAGGACAAATTAGCTTTCTCAGCATAATAAATGGGTTGGCACTACGTATTAAACTGTTCCAATCTTATTGGTTAGCTAGGTTCTACCTACAGTTGTATTTTAAAAATTCAAATAAATATTCATGTAGATGCCACTGGTTTTCTTAGTGAAGCCGTGTTACTGAAAATGTCTGATCTTAAGTAGGAAAAATCTGTTTAATTTTAGAGTACACAGCATACAATTTCTTTGAGTTTAAAACTTAGCTGCATATGTGAATTTTTTAAATTTATTTTGATTTTCCAGTTATTAAAAATTTATTATGCAGGCATAAATATATATCAGTGTCTGCATGTACGCTTGTGCATAAATATAATTTATTTACACATGTGCATTTTAGAAAGGGAAGATATGCCTTGAACTAGCTTTCAAAATCTCTTGCTTTGTTTACTACCGGGATTCTCAACATGCTTAGCCCTCAAAATTAAACTTCTTTTTAAAAAATTATGTGGCTTAGGGGAATAAAACACAACATGTTCATAGTGCTTTGGGGTAAAATTAAATATATAGCAAGAATCATTAAGTAAAAACAAACCAACAAACCCATCCGTGATACTAATAGGTACTACAGAAACAAACAGATATATAACCATATCTTCACAAATTTCATGTTTGCAAGCACTTTTATTTATCCTTGGAACCTACACTGTGTGCCATACTTTTCTGTTTAGTCTCATTTTTTAAATTGTTCAGCCTTGTGGAACAATTAGATGAAAACAATTAATTAAAAAAAAATCACATTTTAATTTATAATATCCCATACAATTTAAAGATACTTTAAATTTAAGGCCTGTCTTAATATTATCACTTTAAATATGTATCAAGACCACTGCATATATCCAAATCTTTGAAGACTACAGATAGTATAAATGTGAGCATTTAATTTGCATAGTGTATTTTACTGAAATGCAGATTTTACATATAAATTACAAATGGCAATGTTCTTTAATAAAGCAATGGAACCTAATCTATAATGAAGGCATACAAATATGAGCCAGGTGCCTACAGGTCTATTGTTTTTAAAACACAAAAGATGCTTAAGTCTGGTTTGTTTTATTGGAAGTGTTCACCACTCTTTTCCGCTGACAGTCTTGTGTAGTTTTCATTTACTAGCATATAAAACGCAAAAGTAGAGTAAGCCTCAGTAAATTAATTTGATTATACTTTATCACGATGTTAAGAATACGGTATAATCAATTATGTACCCTATAAAATTATTCTGAACATTAAAAGAATATACATTAAATATACATTTTAAAAGCACATTGATCAAGCCTCTATGTATAGAAGGCAAGATTCAAAATATTGGAATAATTTGCAAACTGACACTTATTTCTATGAAAGGAAACCAATATGCTTGCCCAAAAAAATACCAAAAAAAAAAAACCCCATCCAGCAGCTGTACTGTAGTCTGCCATTGTTAATCTGCTTTACATAAAGAGAGAGTGCAAAAATGCTCACACTGTTACTAATGATCTTCTCCATTACCAAGAATGGATGTGCTTTTACTATTGTAACATAAAAAGAAAACAGTTTAACCCAGGACTAAAATGTAGATAAAAATAAGAATTGTTTACGAAACCATTAGCTAAAGTGCTTTTACATGATCAATAATTTATTTATTCCAATTTTAAAAATAAAACACTGAAGCATTTTCGAGAAATATTGATACAAGCAGAGTATGAAAATGGACAAATAGTATGTAGAACCAGTTTCTTGCATGTTTAGCTTTTGTCAAATGCATATTTCCTAGTTAAATTTGAAATAAAAATGAACATTCACACTTCCTAAATAAAAGGTAAAACATAGAAGGCTATACCTATGATGTTAAAAAGCAGCTCAATATGCTCAGCATTTCAGAGGATTGGGTCCTAAAACAATATCACTACTGCCTGCCTCTTAATCTGATGACCTAGTTATCCCTCCCAGTTTCTTCCAGGTAAACCCTATTTTTATAGAAAAAGAGTAATGGACAAGCAGAGGTGATGAAAAAAGGCAGGATTTAGTTTACATTTTTACATATATATTTTTTCCAATGCTGTGAACATTGTTAGTAATATTTTAAGCCAACATTCCTTCCTTAAGCTACTTACCTTCATTAATGCTCATTAGATTTATGAAATACTGTGGTCCTTAATATGATAGAGTGCAGAAAATGCCTCATTTGTTCAAGTCCTCTACATTTTGTCCTATATGCTACCAAATAAATAGTGAAGAAGACTACAGAAAATATATTCAAATGACTACTATGCGAGCTGAGGGAACTGGAAATATATAACTGGGTATAGAGACCTATTAGATTTATTTACTTATTTAAAACAAAAGAGTAATTAGAACGGAAAGCACATATCCCAAAGATGGTCCGTGTCCAAAAACAGTCAGTAGAACCTCATTAATAACTAGGAAACCCATTAAATATTGCTCAACTTTGTAAAGTAGCAAGTAAATGAAAAAAATAAAAAATCAGGGTTAGAGCATCACAAAACATAGCTTAATTTATTTTGACAAATGTAACTTACTTTTAATTATTTAGAATAAAAGTCATTATGTTCTCTTTCTATTTTTTTTTTATTAATGAAATCTTGGTAATCTGAGACCTCATTACAGCCCTGTGATACTAAATCTTTGCTGAGACGTGAGTATTGTTGATGCTTTTTACTTGCAAGTCGGAAGAATGCTTTTGTAACAGCACAGAAGTTACTAGATTGCTTTGAATAGTAATTAGGTATTTGCAATTGCTTTTCCATAAGGCTGAAATAGACTGGCAGCTGTGTTACAGCCGATTTCTATTATTACACTCTAACATCCAGGTTATTTCATTTACTTTGGGGTAAGAAAGAGAACAAACACAATAGAATACAGGATCCAAAGGTGAGCTGCATTTTACTAATGACTTTCTCCACACACATTTTCCACCATCCCCAATTTTTACAGAGGGTTTTAATTTGGTGGGTACTGCCATATCCTTTCCAATATTTCAAACATTTTGAATTCCCTTCAAGAGGAACTCCTTCCCAACTCCCATGTATGCTGTGACATAATGTCTCCATGTTACAATTCAGTGCTATCCCCACACATGATAAAATCCTACAAAAAAAGAAACTGGTTATTTTCACTTTGTGCATGTAGTTGAAAAGTAAGACTTTGGCTGTAATAGATAACTTTACACCATGGATCATGCTTGGCAAAGGAATGATAGGACCCCCAAGTACAGAATTAAAAATCTTACTACTTTAGAACATAGAGCTTTTGAGGCAAAGATAGAAAACAAGATCCTGGCCCCAAGGAGCTTCCAATCTAAATTGCTTTCCACATTGTAACTAAGTTACTTAAGTAACAAAAATAGTTCACATTATTTTCAGCTTGAAAAGTCATTATTTTTCAAGTTATCGATTGCTTTAACTCGAACATTGAGCAACAGCCACTGAAAAAAGGGAGAACAAGAAACTAAGAAAAAAAATGCAAGACATTAAGGTGTTGGTTACTGTATTTGGAAAAAAGCTCTGAAATTTTAATTGTTCTTATAGAAAACAAAAATGCAGAACCAATTCGGTAATATGATTTTCCGTTTCTTAGAATATTACATATATGGCAGAAGTATCAAAATATATATCCTAGTAATGTGAAAATTTAAATAGCTTGGTAGCTTTTTAATATTATACACAACCAGCAACAGCAGTCATCATTTTAATCAACTAATATTAAATTGCATCACCAATTTCTAGCAATTTACTTAAAGGGTACACTGCTACTACCATCATAAGAAGAAAACTTCCTTTGAGAGCATATTCAGACCATGAAAAACAGACAGTAAATTGAAACAAAATGTTTGAGCCTTCAAGTGCAACTTTTATATTTCCTGATTTATCAAAGCTTTAAATTTGGCATTTCTATTTATATTAGCATATGAATTTAAAATATCTCACTGCTGCCAAGGTTTGTGAACCTTGTATTCAACAGATGGTCAATTTGAGTATGGGACTGGATGAGATGGTTGCTTGTTTTGTTTTCTAAATAAGGTATTTAACAATCACCTTCTTGCAAACCTTTAGGATGTACAACAGATTCCTGTCACTTAAACATGTTTGACATTTATACATATCTGGGACTTTTGCAGATTTATTAGGTTTTTATGTCTACAAGTCCAATTATAAACTACCCACTGAATGTAGCAATACATTTTTTAAATACCAGCAACAAAAAACATATTCATACAGTCATACCTAAGACTTCCCAGAAATGACACTTTATTTACATTTTAAAATGCATGTGGTGCTGTATAATAGTTTAGACCTCAAAATACTCAATTCATTATAAGGACTGCCATAAACAATTCAGGGATTCTGATGGCAGAGATGTTATTGCTTAATTTATATACACAGAGAACATGAAACAATGGGTGTTACCATACACACTGTAACGAGAGTGATCACTTAAGGTGAGCTATTGCCGGGGGGAGGGGGGACGACATTTAGTAGTGATAATCAAGGTGGGCCATTTCCAGCAGTTGACAAGAACATCTGAGGAACAGTGGGGGATGGGTCATTACACAAAGTAAAACTATTTCCCCATGTTTATTTTCCCCCCCTCCCCCCACTGTTCCTCAGATGTTCTTGTCAACTGCTGGAAATGGCCCACCTTGATTATCACTACGAAAGGTCCCCCCCCCCACCCCGCTCTCCCGCTCGTAATAGCTCACCTTAAGTGATCACTCTCCTTATAGTGTGTATGGTAACACCCATTGTTTCATGTTCTCTATGTATATAAATCTCCCCACTGTATTTTCCGCTGAATGCATCCGATGAAGTGAGCTGTAGCTCACGAAAGCTTATGCTCAAATAAATTTGTTATTCTCTAAGGTGCCACAAGTACTCCTTTTCTTTTTGCGGATACAGACTAACACGGCTGCTACTCTGAAACCTGTAAAGAGTTAGTAAGCAATCTAGTTAGATATGCGTTAGATTCTGTTTTAATTTTAATTTTTCAGGGGAGTATTAGATTTTACTGAATTAGACCAATCCTGTTACTCTTGAAATCATTGCCAAGACTCCCACTGGACTCACTGGTCCCTTTTAAATTCTGTAAAAGAGGTTCAGAATTATTTTACAGCAGTTCAAACAAAATTCAGTTGCGCTCTCATGTTCCTCTGGCTATTTTAAAAATAACATTCTACGTTATTTTTATTTTACAACACTAAAAAGTACTCTAGAGTGGAAGTAGTTTAAAATAGTTTGTTAAAAATAATAAATATATAATTTCAAGTGTGGAATTCTTTAGAATTCATTTTCTAACACCTAAGGCGCATATATTTTTGTAATTTTTCCTTTACTAGAAATCTGTTCTGTTTATTGGTATTCGCTATGCAAATGATAAGTTTCTCTAGACAATTAAATCGAAGGGCAGTTCTAACCAGTAATAGTAGGTAAATACAGAGATCAGATTATATAAACCAATTTCAAATATATTTCTAACCTGCTACACTTGAAAAATGGTTCTAAAAAAGACTCAAACCCCCCCGGCCTTACCTAAAAAGACCACTGAAATATCTTGCAAACTTTGCTGATAACATTCCATTTCACTATTACTGAGCACTAGATTACCTCATAGCTAAGATCATCAAATCTTCACTGTATCTTTAATTGCAAAGGGCATATTTTTACTCCTGTAATAAATTTTTGAAGTCTTGAAACTTGCTGGAGCTCATTATTTACCTCTGTTTTTTATTTCCTCATTTTTCCCCAATGTCCATCTCCCTTTTCTTTATATTCATACCTTTTGTTTTCTCTTTTCTTCTTCCTCTCTCTTACTATACCAGTCTGTTTTGTCATCTGTTCTCATTTGTCACTTTCTTTCAGTTGGCAGCATGTGAACCCTACAGTGGATGCCCCATTTAGTTAGGTCTGAGAATGTCAAGTAATTCTTGTTATAAAAGCCAGTTACCATCTGGGAAGGGATAAAGGGGGGCTTTAACCCACCAGAAAAGCCTGCCCAGTAAAACTCAGACTTGATAGCCAGAAATCATAACTTCTCATACACATAGACTGTGGTCTTGGAAAGCTTCCAAACTCTCCCCACCCGCCTGCCCCCCTAGTTAGCTCAAAGCAGTCGAGAGAAAAAGATACTAAAGTTAAGTAGGATTCTATAATTTAGTGCATCTCAAGGGTCTTTGGAATTCTAATGGATTTAAATTAAGTCTTCCTCCAAGAAAATATCCTCCGACCTCCAAAATACTACTTGAAATGTCACACTCGCTCTCTTCTCTCTCTCTCTCTCTCTCTCTCAAAAAAAAAAAAAAAACACACCACACCACATCCACACCAAACCAAAAAAAAAAAAAAACAACCCCCACCTTTTAGAATTTCTACAATTATTTTTTACTCACTTGCTTCTAAGCCACTCTCTTGGAAGTTCAAGATGCAGTTTGGTTTGGTCAATGTGCAGACTTCTCCCCCTCTTAATGTAAAGTTTTTATAAATATGAGACTTTTATTTTATTATACCTCAGCAGTCAAAACAACTTTAAGACACAACTAGTTTTGAATTCCTTAATGCAACAGTGACAATTCAAGACTTATCTTTTATAAAGCTGATCAATAGAATTTTACAGGCTACAGTATATACATTTTTCTAAAATGCTCATCAAGGCACAGTTTGGATATTCATATCCAAGGTGCTTATACCATTTTCGGACACAGTATTTTAATTGTTCATTATTTTAATGTTCCAGGCACAATATACTAGCCATGCTGAATATACCAGACACACCCTAATATTCCAGTGGTACTGATGGCATGTTAATGACTGACAGCACAGCAGATGTGACAGAAAGGTTTCAGCATTTAAAACATACCTGAAGTATCTGCCATGTTAAATTGAAATGAAGTTACTTTTGCTATTTGAAATTCCCTGGTTTTCTGAAAAGCTGAGATATTTAGTAGTCAGCTCTGTGCACGGTTAGCAAAACTAAACATTTTGGTAAAAATACATTTTACAGCAACATAGGAGAATTAAGTGCGTTAGGGCAGTTAAAGAAAAAAAAACTGATTCATACACAGCTTTCTCCAAAACCCCTCAAAATCAAGACAGAGATAGAGATGTACACAAATATAAAATGCTTGGGGTTTTCTCCAGGCACACTTTATGGAGACTCACAAGATTAATATCCTTAAAAAAGCAGGAGAATTTGAGGGTGAACCAATACCCCCTTCAATACCTGGGGCTAGGGAAGTAATAGTTCAGACAAAATAATCCAATGGTATGACAAAATCAGTATTATTTAGTACCATACAGTATTCTACTAAACTATTTGAGTAAGTGAATTTAAGTATTAGTATAAATTTATGCTGCATCCAAACTGTCCATCTCAAACCCAGTAAACTTCTTTTACGAAGGAGTCCCAATGCACACAAAACGAGCATCTATTACTTTAAGTACTTGGTAGTTTAATTTACAAAATTAGTGCCAGTTTTCTTAGTGGGATACTATAAAGGTATTTAGTTCCCAATTTAACTTACATTTACTACTTTTTAAAATATTTTACTGTAAATCAACTTTTTCTTATTTTAATTTCTTCTTGAAGCAGTAGTTTAAAGAGGAATGCACAAATTCTTGTAACCACAAAACAAAAAGAGCTAGGTGCATTACTTGTGATACCTGACAGCACATGTACACATTTGTTTGATAGACACTACACAAAGTTGGGATTGTTGGGTTGTTTTCTGAATTTTTTTGGGGGGGTGGGCGGGTTGCTAGGAGGTATGTTCAAAAAGAGAAGCATGTTAACTGAATCTACACATTAAATGATAAACATTTTAAGAGGAGTCAAACTGAATGCAAAGCTCTTGATGATAATCCACTAAATCTTTAAGACAAACTGAATACTATGAAAACACTAACGGGAGCTCCTAGTTAAAGCTGCATCATTGCTTTGCATTTCACTGAGACCTTCAGCATTTAACCCCTCTAGAGCTTACACAGTGAGTTGCTTCAGTAAAAAAAAAAAAATGTATAATGGTCACTTCATCATTTTATCTGTATAGTTCTCCTCCTCCCAGAATACTCAGGGCACCATACAAGAGGATGAAAACAATCATAACAGGTCACCCTCCTAAAAAACTTTTAAAAAACAAAAATGTCCTGAATTTGCATTGGCTGGTGGATTCTTAGCTGTAGTGTCGTGACATCAGATAGAAAATAATCAAAATTTAAAGCACTGTCCTACCAAAGTATTGATATATTCTCTTTCAAAAAGCTGATATTAATAAACAGCCACAGATGGAAATGTTAATTTGCGTGCTTGTGTTTATAAGTAACTGACCATATGGGAAACCTGAACTGGAAGAGTAGCCTGAGGTTAATTCCCAGGTTAATTAAACAATGTAATATTTATTAGTCATTAATAAAAATAGGGCTAAGTAATTTTAAAAAATTAATCATGAGTAATTGCTCTGTTAATAGAATGCCATTTATTTAAATATTTTGGATGTTTTCTACATCTTCATATATATTGATTTCAATTACAACATAGAATACAAAGTGTACAGTGCTCACTTTATATTTATTTTTTATTACAAGTATTTGCACAGTAAAAAAACAAAAGCAACAGTATTTTTCAATTCACCCAATACAAGTACTGTAGTGAAATCTCTGTCATGAAAGTGCAAATTACAAATGTAGATTTTTTTGCTACAAAACTGCACTCAAAAATAAAACACACAGTCCACTCAGTCTAACTTTTTGTTCAGCCAAATCACCAAGACAAACAAGTTTGTTTACATTTGCAGGAGAAACTGCTGCCCGCTTCTTGTTTACAATGTCAACTGAAAGTGAGAACAGGCGTTCTCATGGCAGTGTTGTAGCCAGCATTGCAAGATATTTACATGCCAGATGCGCTAAAGATTCATATGTCCCTTCATGCTTCAGCCACCATTCCAGAGGACATTTCCATGCTGATGACGCTCATTAAAAAAATGGTGTTAATTAAATGTGACTAAACTCCTTGGGGGAGAATTGTTTTACCTGCTCTGTTTTACCCGCATGCTGCCATATATTTCATGTTATAGCAGTCTTGGATGATGACCCAGCACACACTGTTCCTTTTAAGAACACTTTCATTGCAGATCTGACAAAACGCAAAGAATGTACCAGTGTGAGATTTCTAAAGCACTTGACCCAAGGTTTAAAAATCTGAAGTGTCTTCCAAAATCTGAGAGGGACGAGGTATGTAGCATGCTTTCAGTAGAGCAGCACTCCGATGCAGAAACTACAGAACCCAAACCACCAAAAAAGAAAATCAAACCTTCTGCTGGTGGCACCCGACTCAGATGATGAAAATGAACATGCGTTGGTCTGCACTGCTTTGGATTGTTATCAAGCAGAACCTGTCATCAGCATGGACCCACATCCTCTGGAATGGTGGTTGAAGCATGAAGGGACATATGAATCTGACACAAATATCTTGCGATCCTTGCGATGAAAACGCCTGTTCTTACTTTCAGGTGACATTGTAAACAAGAAGTGGGCAGCATTTTCTCCTGCAAATATAAACAAACTTGTTTGTCTTAGCAATTGGCTGAACAAGAAGTAGGACTGAGTGGACTTGTAGGCTCTCAAGTTTTACATTGTTTTGTTTTTGAGTGCAGTTATGTAACAACAAAATCCACATTTGTAAATTGCACTTTCACGATAAAGAGATTACACTACAGTATTGTATTAGGTGAATTCAAAAATACTATTTCTTTTGTTTCTCATTTTTACAGTGCAAATATTTGTAATAAAAAATAATATACACATTGTATTGTGTTGTAATTGAAGTCAATATATATGAAAATGTAGAAAAACATCCAAAATATTTAATACATTTCAACTGGTACTCTATTGTTTAACAGTGCAATGAAAACTGTGATTAATCTTTTCAGTCGCAATTAATTTTTTTGAGTTAAGCTCGTGAATTAACTGCAACTAATTGACAGCCCTAAATAAATAAAAATTAAGAGACCACCTGAAGGCCAAATTACTCTTTTAATAGGAATCTCAGACCTACTACAGAAACAAAATTTACAGTTGTAGTAAGAAAGAAAGAGAAAGGAAGAGAAAGAAAGATTTCCTCTGTATGTTGTCAAGTGTGACTGTTTTAATAATGTTTACAGTCAGTTCTGTGATCTTTCAAATTTGAACTTTGGACAAGCATTTCAGCATTGCTTAGCCAAGATGGTAACAATTAGAGTTTCCATTATTTTAATTAAAATTGGTAGGTTTATCTCTAACTTAACCTAACTTAAATGTTTTATTTTTAAAAATAAAAGAAATATTGAAGAGGCCCAATACTGACTAAAGTTTATGGGAAATCCATATTGTCAAATTTCCAGTTTAACTACAAAAACATATAGAAACACGTGGAACCAGATCTATCATGTTTAAAAAAAACAGACCATAATTAGCAGTAATATAGAATATTTCCTTTAAAATACAGCTTCTTTAAGATTATATCAAACAGTTCTTCTTTCAAATGCTTTTCTTTTTTAAAGTACCTGTCTCTTTTTAAATTTTCAATATTTTTGCACGTGTGTTTGTATACCCAATATACTTTTGCAAAGAGGAAAACAAAAATATAGTTGTGATGTGATGTGCAATACTTAGAAGTATGAGAATATGAGAGTTATTTAATTTCAGTACGTATCTGTGAACATGTTACAGTTAACATCATGCTTTACGAGCGGACTGAATTTCTTTTCCATAGAATTTTTGTACAATATTTCCTATTACAAATATTAAGACATCCATCCATCAGAAATATGAAAATATTGTAAAAAATATTGAACTAGAGATCAAAAAAGATGCAAAGAAATGAGGCAGAAATTATCCTAGTTGTGGGATCCAATGAAGTTCACTGAAACTACAGTAGCTTATACAATCATGTATTCAATGGAATGCATGGAGAGCCTAAATTAAACTCTAGGCAACTATAAAATTCATTTTCTATTTATAACATTTGTATATTTAGCCCTTACATAATATATTTCTATTTGCTGAACAGACTACATGTTTAGTTGTTAGGTTTAGAACCCCAGTAAGTGCTATCAATACACTTGAACTGGCAATAAGCGATTTATACAAATCCTTTGGGTGCTTTCTATATCCATGCTTCATTTGAAAGTATTCAATATTTTACACTTTATTTTATTAATGATATAAGCAAAAGTACTTTTTGTGGGTAAATTTTCTTACTTTTTAAAAAAAGTATTATTTTCTACCAAAATGTAGAAATCAAGATTGAAAGGCAAGAGAGAGACATTACTGTGTGAGTATACTAACAGCAGAGACAATTTCCAAATCCTGCAATTTTCAAAGTAACTCCACAAAATAGAAGAGTTTTCTCCCAACAGTAGCACATATTAAATCATAATTTTAAACAAGTTATTCTAGAAAGATTGAGTGTTTTAAACCACGAGTTGATTCTTTTCTGAAAAGTGTATCTTAAATACTAATACACCAGATTGTTTTTTCACTGAGCACAATTTGTGCTACTGCAAATTTAATTAGCAAGACTAAGGCACCTAAAATACAATACCCCAAGACTGAACATTTTATTTCATACACAGGACATGCAGTTGTATAGCCAAATGTCAGTGTCACATAACAAAGCACCTTTAATTGACCCGAAAGAAAAGGGAAACCAAAATCTTCCCTTCTCCAGTTCAGTTTCCATCTTTACTCATTCACTGTACATCAAAGAGAATCAACTCAACCTGACACACAAGAACTGTTCCCCTCAATGATCAGGCAGGTGTCAAGGCCAGAAAAAAAAGCCTGTTTTCCACAGCCCTTCACCTTGTTTGATCACTGGTTACTTTTGATCTGACACTGCCCTCACTCTAGTAATGACTTCCCCTTCATAGAACTTACCTCACATCTGTCAGATAGAATAAAGGGTATCAAACTGAGACCTGACAAGGCCTATGGGCCATGAGATGTGCTGCCAACAGAACATTCCCTAGCTCCCACAATTTCCAATTCAGTTTCTTTTGTTCTGGTGGGTACTGGGGTTAGGGTACCAATGACAGCAGAAAGGATTATACGCCAACTGTGAAGCCAAGCCTTCATGAATTTATATCTTTTCATCTCAGTTTCGTCGTCTCCTTAAATGCTGTGAACTTCATGGTGGTTACTATGAAATACACATTCAACAAATGTAATAGAAAGTTTGTTTAAATCCTCTTTCCTCAGAAAACAAAAGCTACTGAATGTCCTGTAGTTAAACTAAGGACTTTTTTTAAAAAAAGGTTTCCAACTGATATTGTATGAGGTCACTGCAGGCCAGCTGGCAAGCGGCAATGAAAGGGCGGGGAGGGAAAGGGGTTGGAGAAGGGTTTTTTTTTTTATTTTTGTTTTTTACATACATAAAAACAGCAATAAAAGCATGCAGCTTTTAGCAGTTACATAGAAATTTCATATAAGAGGACTATGATCAACTTATAAATTATAAAAGAACAGACACATGGGATAATTACAAATTTTGATTTTTTAATTCAGAGTTTAGTAAGGCTATGTATTTTAGCAATAATTTCATTTTCAGGAAGTCTTACAGCACAGAATAAGACTACTACATATTATATATGATCTTTTCAAAGATCACTGAAACACACTGTATTTGGACACTATATCAAAGCAAGGAAGAAAAATGAAAACACTATATGCAGCATATTTAAAATCATTCTCAGACTCTTACTATAATTATATAATAGTATCTTGGACACTCAACTGTAAATATTCAGATATTACATTTGAAAATGGTGGTATTCTTCAGTCTGGAAGAACAGATTAAAAACTCTTATTCAGAGTACAAGCATAGCCCAGTAGATTTCATACAGTTCCCATTTTATCATCATATGATGAATGTGTCAATTTACAAATTTCCGTAGCTATAATCCATGAAATAAAGGTGGCCTGATTTCAAAGGAACCTATTGATACTCAACACTTTTGAAAGGTAATGGGAGCCGAGTATGCTCAATGCCTTTTAAACTCTGGCCATCTTTACTCAGGAGACTAAAAATAAATGTATAGACCATATTTTCAAAAGTGCTCAACATGCACAACTTTTCTAAGAGCTCAGCTCCTGGTTTGGCACTTAAATGACGAGGGCAGATTTTCAGAAGGGTGCAGCAACCAGCAGCTCCTAACAGATATTTGAATGGGAGCCAAACTCAACTGAAAAGCCAACAACTTATTTAAAGGAGCTGCTGGTTGCTGCTAATCTGGCTCCAGAATCTAACTTTTGGCACATTTGAAGATCTGGGCCAGAACTCCTCAAGACGCACAGACTGCCACATGGCCAGATCATCAACTAAGTAAGCAGGGGGGTCACAGTCCACTGACTTGATCTGCAACCCACAGCATTCCTGGAGAGAGGAAGGAAAATATGGAAAAGAGGCATCAATTCAGATTCTCATCCCAGCCATCAAGACACTCTAATACAATGCACAATCACCACTTTAACATGGTGAATTTTGAACCAGGCCCTTGCAAGATCCATACCAGAAAAGTAGTAAGGGGCAAGGGACAAACTGCCAGGCCACAACAGATTGCTTGTGTCAGTTTTGTGCAGAGAAGACAATTTGGAAAGTAGCAGCACAGTGATCACATATATATTTGTAAGGAAAGCACAGATCTTCACTGATCTAAATATAAGAAACCAGTACAGATTCATAACTGTGTGAAATGACCAGAAAGGGTTAAACATCCTGCAGAACAAATTACTCAAATTCAACCCATAAAAACATATGGGGAGATAATGTTTGTGTTTTTGTGTATTTACATATATATTAGAGGAGGTCAACAATATAATCCAACAGTCACTGTCTATGCTGTATTCTGTTAATTCAGAGATCAAAATAACCTCTTAACATTTAAATGAACTGTAAACATAGGATATTGCTCTATTCATCTCTCTTTGAAATGTATAGTAAATCTGCGAATGGTGGAACAACAGGCAACTGCCTTATGTTAATTAATGTAGCTAAGTACCGGTGATGGACCTACTTCAAAGTCACCCTGATTGCCTACTGTAAGCCAACAGACTTCGATCTGTCAAAGAAGGCCTTGAAATTTAATAAAAGATCCTTGGGTCCTGATCCTGTCATCTCAGATCTGCTTAAGCTTCATCAGGGGAAGTTTGAGTCACAAGATTGAGATTGAGTTCCAGTTAAGCTGGAACACCCTGAATATGATATTGGACATTGGACTATAATCTATGGACTAAATTCAAAAAGAACTTTTTTGTACAAGTACAAAGTACAAAGCTCACCATCTCTGCTATGAATCTGAATCTCAAGAATTGAACTCATGTCTGTATGTATATTGATCTTTTCACCATACTCTCTCTCTCTCTCTCTCCTCTTTTTAATAAAATTTTAGTTTAGTTAATAAGAATTGGCTGTAAATGGGTATTTGGCTAAGATCTGGAATACTCATTAACATGGGAGGTAATGTGTCTGATCCTTTGGGGTTGGTAAAACCTTTTTTGTATGATAAGATTTTCATTAATCCTCATAGTCATAAAGGGAAGGGTAACAACCTTCCTGTATACAGTACTGTAAAATCCCTCCTGGCCAGAGGCACAAAATCCTTTTACCTGTAAAGGGTTAAGAAGCTCAGGTAACCTGGCTGGCACCTGACCAAAAGGACCAATAAGCGCACAAGATACTTTCTTATTGGGGGAGAGAGGTGGTTTTGGTCTGTCTGTTCTGTGTGCTTGCACACATCAAGGAAGCAAGCAATCCAACTCCATTAGAATTAGTAAGTACTAGCAAGGGAATGCGTTAGCTTATTTTTGTTTTGGCTTGTGGTTTTCTCTGTGCTGAGAGGAAGGTGTATTCCTGATTTTCTTTGTAACTTTAAAGGTTGGCCCAGAGGGAAATCCTCTGTGTTTTTGAATCTGATTGCCCTGTAAGATTATCTTCCATTCTAATTTTACAGAGGTGCTTCTTTTACCTTTTTTCTTTATTATAAAGTTTGTTTTAGAATCTGATTGGGTTTTGTTGTTTTTTTTTAGTGTCCTAAAAAAGCCCAAGGTTGGTCAATGCTCATCTTATTTATTCTCAAGCCTCCCCAGGAAAGGGAGTGTGGAGGCTTGGGGAAATTTTAGGGAGTAGAAACTGGTCCTTTCCCTGAGTTTGTCTAAATCACTTGGTGGTGGCAGCGTTACCTAATCCAAGGTACAAGGAAGAATTTGTGCCTTGGTGAGTTTTTAACCTAAGCTGGTAGAAATAAGTTTTGGGGGTCTCTCATGCGGGTCCCCACATCTGTACCCTAGAGTTCAGAGTGGGGAGGGAACCCTGACACTCATCATATCTGACTTGGGTGACTATGTGGAGGCCTGAGGCTGGGTTATTTTAAGGGAACTGTGGTGTTGACTTCTGAGTAACCAGTGAGGTAATAAAGAAGCTGTTTTGTGCTGGCTTGGTAAACCTAAATATTGGAATATCCACCATCTTTGGGGATTATCTGCCCCATTCTTTGCAGTTCACCCTAACTGAGTGGCCTCAGCTGGCTCCCCTGGGACTCAGGTCATAAACTGGTTTAATCCAGCTGTATTATTTTTTAATCCGTGATCTACGTAAATATGAAATCTGGAGGCTGATTTCCCATTTTCAGCAAAATTAAGCCAACCTTTTTCTGAAATAAGTATATTTTAAATATGTGCAGTACTATTCATTTTTTATATACAGTGTTAGCTTATTGGCAAAAAACTGTTCATAGCAAAACAAAAAGCAAAAAAAAGAAAAGACCACAGGGTGCCAATACATGAAAATCCTTGAAATGGAATCAAAATAGATCAACAAAGCTGCATAACACAAAACTGATCAGTGTACAAAATATTGAGAACTAACTTAGAAAAGATGGTACATTTTTCTCTCGCTTGAAATTAGTTTCTGGTTTTAAGTTCTTGCAAACGAACCATAGAAAAACATGTTTTATTTAATAAACCATACATCTATAAACCCTGGACAAAGAAGATAAATTATTTGCATAACATAATAAAAACATGCTGAAGAGATGGAGATATACACCTTGTGATTTCTGCATCTGACAACATGTGTGATCTAAAGAAAGACATCCTAGAAACAAAATATCACTCTGGAAGGAAAAAAGGGCTACAAGGAAATGACTCTCAAATGAAAAAAGTGACAGTTTTTGCAGGACAAACAATGAAACAATTATAAAGCGAGATGGTATCCTACAGAAGGCAGCAGAGTTTTACTGCTAGACAAACAGTTCTACAAACTGACCTTGGACAAACATGGCACCAACATCTGTACGCAGAAAATAAACGGTGACGATACAACAAGCAGAGAAAATAAGCAGTCAAGAGAAAGTGTGCTCGAGGGGAAAAAACATCACTACTGACATCATAAAGTATCTCAAGACATAGCAGAACAACAACAACGGGGGAAAAAAATAAGTGTTCATGTCATAAAATGGAGAGAAAAGAACCTGTAACACACAATTTTTTTTTTTTTTTTAAAGGAAGAAAGGCTTGTATGACTTCAGGCTCGTCAGCCTCCTGCATGTATTTTTCAAGACAACACTAATATAAAGAGGCAAAATATATTTTGAGCAACCAAGGCACAATGAAGGTTTTATATAAGCAGACCACTTGCTCACAATGAAAAAAAAAATGGTGACAGCCATTATGAAACTGTTACAGGCTAGGAAACCCTAAGCCAGACCTGTCACGCCAGCTCCAATCCAGAAAGGGGAATTGGACCTGGCTGAGTAGGCCCAGGCCTAAGTGGCAAATAGAGAACAGTTGCAGGCCTCGTTAGCCAGGGGCTGCATAAAGGCTGGCAGGAAGGGAGCCATGGGGGGAGAGGAAAGGGAGGAGCCAGGGAGTTAGAGGCTGCTCTCCCCTGCTGGCTGCAGAAGCTAGCAGTCCCTGAGGCTGTAAGCTGGACGCTGTCTGTAGCTACAAGGTGGTGGGAGCTTATACTGTAAATAAAGAGCATGGGTGATTGCACCAAAGCAGAGGTCTCTGGCTGGTTTGTGGGTGCAGAACTGGCCAAAGATAGAGGGGCCCACCTGCGCCCTGTTACAGAAACATATTATGAATATGACATTTCTTACGCACTTTTGATTCAGTGGGAAAGATATTAAAATATCTGCAGACACAATTACATTTAGCCTCCGGGAAGGGATGCTGGATAAAGAGATGAAAATGTGATCTTCACAATATGACGATGAATAGAATATAGAAAAGGGCTGCTGATAATTCAGAAATACAGAAAGAAGTCCAAATCTTTATGTGGTTTCTCTAGGAACTCAGTAACACTAGAAACTGGAGAGGAAACAATATTATGAGCAAAAAGAAAGAACGTGTCAGATTAGAGAAGAAACTAAGAGAAACTCAATTCCAAAAAAAACCCTCCCAGAACATGACAATTAAAAGTCAACTTGTTTAACAGAACACACAAAAACCCCATGTCATCATGAAGATAGAACAATATTAATTTAACGTAGGCAGCTGAACAGAAAAGACGACATTACAAGCTGATGAAAAGAAACCACTATCGACATAGGCTGCATTAAATTTGTGAACATGAACCATAATGAGATCACTATATTAGCCCTACCCTTTTCCAAATAAGAGTGGAGTGGGGTGGTGTATTAAATTTTCATGAGGGGAAGGTACTCAAACATTTAAGAGGAATGGGGAAAGAGGTTAGTTCTGAAACTATCTGAAAAATTCAATCTAGTTAAAGGTGATAGTTAATTGTAAAAGTAACCAAAAGAAATGAAGATATAAAACCTCTCAAAATTAAGCAGTTTGCTTCTATTTTTCTCTTTTATTCCCACATCTTGAAGTTTTCTTCAATTTTTTTTTTTTTTTTTTTTTTTAAGGCAGACACGTGGATGAGAAGAGACGCTCAAGCCATTCCCCACCCACCCCTACAGTTGGCTAACCTGGTCAGTGAGTGGGTTATGGGGATGAGACCCATGTTCAGAAACACAAGATATGCCTCCCCTGATAAGCACTTGCAACAACAGAGCTAAGCAAGGGCCAATTCAGGAGCGTTCCTCCTCCTTTCTTATGGAGCTCAGACTGGCTGGGAAACAGCACAGAGAATGAGGATAAAGAGCTGGAGCTTTGAGGCTCAGTCCCTGCAAGAACATAATGAGCCAATGACTTGTCAAACATTCACCAATGCACTGCCAAAAATTAAACACCAAAAACCTACAGTTAGAAAAGCAAGTACTTTAAAACACATGCAGACAGATTTTAAATGTATGTTTTATATAATTTTCAAGGGAAAATAAAAAGAATTCAAACAGTATAACTGAATGTAGTACTCAAATTAAAATAGTATAAAAAACTTCTGCTACAGTTCCCAGAGCCACTTTAACCAGCCACACTGTTCACAAATTAAGGCATAAATGTAACAAATAAATGTAGTCATCAAAATGCTTAATGGGACAAACTGTCAACCATAATACTGCATTTTGGAGGGGGCACTTCTTTTTGGGCTAAGTATCACACAGCTTTAATATCTATATAGAACATCCAGAAGATTCACTGTAAGCTACCTCTAACATAAGAGCTCAGAATAGACATTTTTTATGATGCTCGACTCTCCTTCAGCAAATGTAGATGGCGCCTACAAGATGTGAAGTTACCACGTTTGACAAATGTGGTAAAGTCTGGAAGACTCAGGAAATTAGAGAATCAAAAGAATGTACAGAAACACCTAGACTAAAAAGTTTTCACAACTGTTGTCAGCTGCAGTTGTTTGGTATATCCCCACGTTAGAGCTCATGCTTCCAGCTACCAATTATGACTATTATTGGATAAAGTTGTACTTGGAACCTTTCAAACAATCAGGGCTGTGGTGCACAGAGGTAGAGCTGGAATGCAATTAGCTAGGAGAGAGAAAGATCATTCAAAGACTCTTAAAAAAAACAAAACCTATCCATAATTAGCATTTGTATATGCAAGAATCTTGTTAAGACGGGCTCCTTCTTAAGGTTGTGAGTTATTCCCTAGTCAGAAGACACTTAGGCTATATCTGCACTACCACTTATGTCGATATAATTTATGTTGCTCAGAGGTGTGAATAAGCCACTCTCCTGAGTGACATAAGTTACACCGACCTAAGCACCAGTGTGGAGAATGCTATGTTGGTAGGAGAGCTTCTCCAATGCAATTGCGCCACTGTAAGCTCTTTAGTGAGGCCACACAGCCTGGGTCTCTACACCTAGCTCAAAGGGGCCCATACAACTGAGGCAGAGACCAGTAGGCCTGAACATCCATTCTTGGAAGGATTGATTAACCTTCAGCATAGATCCTTATCATTACTAACTGGCTCTAAGTCCCTTTGCAAATGGAAAGAAAGTGCAATAGGTTGTTAAAGGAAGGAGTGGAATTTACTATAGAATAGTACATCTCTAATTCCATAAACCAGCATGGAAACCAATATATTCTCAGGAAAGTGCTAAATTAACAGCAAAATTCAGCAATAAAAATTTTCATACACGGTCTTGCTTATCCACCAGCTGCCAGAAGGGAACAATATTTAAGAAGACTGGTGGTAGAACTAAAATATAAAAAATAATAGTTAAAGAGGCAGCGCACGCGCACACCCACCCCACCTTAATTTGGAAACATGGACAAAATCTATATCAAAGGTCTACAATTTTTTATGGCTCATTTTGAAGCATGGATCTAGTGATGCAATTTGTTTGTGTATGTACAGGATCTGACTGCAGCTATACATAAACCAATGAGATTTCAGGAGTATTTCATTCAATTAATTCACATATTATTCCGTGTTTATGGCCTGAAACCTGATATCCAATGTACATTAGATGAAAGATTTACTTACACAGGGTTTTGTTTCACTGTGCTTCAGTGTTTTTAATAGACCGGATTTTTGTTTAAACTGGAGCAGTCATTCTATACGTAGTTTTGTGTGTGCACACGCTGTTGTGTGTGTGTGTGGGGGGGGTAATTAAATGTATGTTAGAAGAAAGTTAACATTGCAAAATCAAGCACTCAAAAAAGTTGGGAAATGCGAGAACTGAGGTTGGCAATATCAATTTCTTATATTTGAGTGCTTGATTTTGCAAACATAATATTCTAACAAAGAAAATTATATAAAAAACTGCTAAGATTTTATAAAAACAAACTGGGGAAAAAAATTCCATCATGCAGAAGCATTTGGACCACCCCCACATTATGAACAAGATTAGGACTTTTAGATTCACAGATTGATAGGAGTAGTAGATGGTTATCCTGTATGGGGATCAATAAGAAGAAGAGGAGACATTTTCCTAGTGGATTTCACAGCCATTGGCTAGGCATCTGAGGAATGTTGAGATTCAAGGTTCTTGAACTCAGTTCTAGGCCCAGAAAGGGAGTGTACATTAGTGGTTTACACAGACTTCAGTTTCTCACTCTGCTCCTACTCCTCCGGTCTCTGCTCCTCAACCCTTTGTATCTGAGTCAGGTAGTTCCTACTGGGTGCTTGTAGAGGGACCCAGTTCAGATTCCTAGATCTTAGTTCAGGTTACTAGGACTATAGCAGCTTCTGGCACCTGGGAGAAGCAATTGCTTGGTAGCCCCTTCCAACCCGGAATAGAACATGCTTTGTCACTCTGTGCACGCACAATCCGGCTGGAACATAGGAGCTGTGTGGGAATGGGGCATGCTCAAAGCAGACAGACAATCTTCAAAGAATAGTGCTGCCAGCCAACAATAAATCTTGGCTGAACATGTTCAAATTGCATTTTTCAGAGGATTATAAACTGACTCACTTTATGGCGATTTTCTTCACAGGGACAGCAAATGGCATTTCCCTGACACTAGGATTTCACATTGGCAAAACAACTTATTTTTCTCTAACCTTAAGGGTTTTCAAAAACAGTTGAACCTTTATTGATGAAGCATCACACACACACAATCACCCTGAGGCAGACACCCTACGTGGAAAATTTCAGCCCAAACAAACAGTAAAAGTTTGGCAAAGTTATAAGCAACTGAAAATAGGGTCTTATAGAATTTGGCAACATTAACTAGAGGCGTTAAACTAAATCATCATCATCAATTATTCAGTAATGTCCCAATTTTAAAATAGTTTAATAAATAATAAATAAATAAATAATAATAGTAAACGGTCCCTTGCAATATATGTATCAACCAAAACCAGTTTCCTTTATAAACATGCTGCTTTTGTAGGTTATGAGAGTAATAATACCTACTACTTTAATTCATGAATCTGTCTAATTATCCTAGGTGGTAAATATAAGTCCAGAGAAAAACAAAAATCATGAAGTGTGGAATTTGTCCCCAAATGGGCAAAAGCAATTAAAAAAAGAAATAAAATCTCCCCCTGCTTCCCACCCCCAACCAGTACTGCAAAGAAAATTATTTAGGGTAATTCCTTCCCTAAAGAAATCTGAAGGAAAATAAAAATTACTAAAAAGGACACTGTTTAAAAAACTTATTTTAACTTTCTAGGATGGTGTAATCCAGTTTTCGTTATAAAATAATAAAATTTGTCAAAAGTAAGCAATGGAATAATCTAGTATTCGGTACAAAGAATAGGAATTAAACTCCAATTTGATGAACAGTTTAAGTACTGTAAAAGCCAAATGTTCTAGAAAACACAGTCTCAGCATACTAATGACTTCAGCAGGGTAGACTTGATCCATAAAGAATGACATCGTTAACACAGCTACCAGATAAAAGGAACACATTCATTTTGGGTGCAAGGTCTTGAACCACTGGATTTAAACCTTTAATCTGTCTTTTGCCTTTCATTTATGCATCTAAATTTATCTTCTTTCAAACCTATGTTTCCTAAAAATACTGGAAGCAGAAAGATAAATAGCATGTTTAAATTCAAGATGAACCCGTTAAAATTTCTGTTTGAACTACTGGACAAAAATGAACTTCTACATTTTTGGATCCAAATTTTATTAAAAATAAAATTTTTAAAAGCAGGTAATGAAATCTTTGAATTCTTGTTATTCAAACAGCATGCTAAAAAAAATCACTTATGTTTAGTTACATTGATTCCTTTGTAGGGTAATATAGTGTAGCTAATATCCTCTGCAGAACAGAAACCAGCTGTAATCAAGCACACACTTTCCTGGCCAGAAATATCAGGTCTTAAACATTCCTGGAGGGATAACTAGTCTATGTGCATTTTCCTTTAATAGCTCTCATATGCTCAAGTACCCTGTCCATCTTTAATCACTTGGCCAATATTAAACAACAAATGAGAATATGCCAAAATGTATATTACCATCTTAATAGCACTATTCCCATGCCCTAAAGTAGAAAAATTAGGCATTCCTCAAACCTCACACACGTATGTAGTTAAAATAAATATATATTTCAAATTAAGTTAGTAGGAAACATTTCCTAGCAGACACAATGGTCAATAACAGCAAGCAGTTTTCCATATATTTTTTTTTTTTTGCAAACTATACATTTTTTTAAAATTAGGAGTACATTTTTGAACTAAAATTTGATATCTAAATACCTACATTAAAACCCTCAGTCCCAATCTTCCAAACAGTTACAACTTTATGCACAAATAGTACCAAAGACTCAAGTTTTTCCAGAATTAGTGCCTTATTTCATAGCGATTAGGATTCAATTTTTAAATTAACACTGCCATTAGAGTGTTTTTGGATACCAAGATGACCCTACCCTAGTTTAATTACATCCCTTAAAAAATAAAAGAAGAAAGTTAGGGAAAACTCCTTAAAAGCTCTGAATTCACAGTTATAGTAAACAGCTTGCATCCATCTAGCTCCTAAGCTACAAAATTCTGTTGATGGAAGGTGAAGGGATATTAAAAAAGACAAACTAAGGCAGCAGCATCAGATTATACTAGTGAATGAATACTGCATGGCCTCTTATAAAATTACTTACTATTCCTGCGGGTTTTGAAGCAAATAGAGGGCTTCAAAAGGAAAAAGAGACAGTATTTACATTTGCATGATACGTTAACAATTAATTCCCTACTTCCATTTGCAGGAAAGATACTGACAGCAGTAGCCTACTTTTGATTCAGGTAGGCTACTGCTGTCAGAGATGGCCATGCTGTCCTTCCAGACTTGTCATATGTGTGGCAAAAATGCCAGTAGTTGTCTGCAGAGCCAACCAAAAATTTAGGCTTGGAGGTACCCTCACACACACCACAGATGAGCTTTCAAAAGAAGCTGGGGTGCAGAACCATTCCCACTCCCACATCAGTAAAGAGATATTGTACCATCTGATATGCATATTCACTAAAACTATTACCTCATAACAAATTGCTGTTTCCTCAAAAGCACTAAAATCTCTCTTGGCTTTCAGTTTGCCAGGCTATGGAGAACCATTAGTGGGAGCATTGTCATTGCAGTTCAGCAACATGTAGCTGCAGACTTACTATTCTCCCCCTCTTCCTCTCACTTCCCCAGATTCTAAACCCCCCGTTCCACAATCTTAAGACATGTATAGGATTCTGAAAAGATGCAGTGGATTTTAGAGGGGGGCGCAAAAAAAAAAAAATCCATACCACAGGCCTAAATATAGAGAAATCAACTTTAACCAGGACAGAGATTACTTCTGCTCCACAATAAATGAAAAAAGGTGCTGTAGATAAGCTTTTCATCCTGAAAAGTCTGTCAAAATGTTCTACCAGCATCCCTTTATGTAATCCGGAACAAAATTCTGCCACAAGCTTTGACTGGAGAGAGACAAGAGACCCAATATACACATATTGTACAAACTTGATCATGTGAACTTTCTTAACAATCCAAAACGGATTTACCCTCCAAGAGTGACATTAGTATGGGTCATGTGTGCATCTGAGATTCTTCACATCCCATCCACCAAGCAGAAGTGGAGAAGGGATTGCCTGGGGAGAATTTGGAGAGGGGGGTTGATTTTAAGCTTTAATGTTCTGCAGTAGCAAGTTCTTCACAGCTGAAATTTTGAAAAACGTTTGGTTTATTCACCAAAAATAGGTTTTCCTTCAGACATGGACCTATTTCTTTTTCAGTATTGTTGGACTGTGATAGATAAACTAATTGCAACAATGCAACTAAAGACACCAGCACTTTTGATTTACACTCACATTACAATGGAGCAGAATAACCTGCTGAAGCAGTGGTGAGCCTTGTGCACCACTGAAACAACTTATAACTGTATAAAAGGAGTTTTGAACACAGCAGACTTTGGTAGTGCAAAAAGACCTGTCTTAAGAGGTTTATACTTTGGCTAGCCCTACACAGATATAAAAGGAAGGCTGTGGGAAGAAAGAGGCACAAGCAATATCAATGCAGAGTGGCATAGAAGCAATCCTACTGTTCCATGAAAAAGACACTGGCACCCGCATTTACAAACGGAGCAGGAAGCGGTGATAGTGGAGTTATGACTACACCGCACTTAGCACTAGTAAGAATCATTTTAAAAAGAGTGAGAGTTACCACTGCAGTTTATACTCCCTGGAAGCTGCAAGAGGAGGTCTGGATGAGACAATCAAAATTGCTGCTGCTGCAGTATTGTCTTCTCCACAACCTTCTCAGTGCTGAGCTGTCTATCAGTGATCGCACTATAGATCAATCATCATAGTAGCTAAAAAGTTACAAACTCTAATGCTCTTCAGTCTGGATCAACTATTCCATACTATTTTAGAGATGTAAAGTCAAATATACCAAAGTTTGTATATTTTATGCTGAATAAACATCTACTGAGGGACAAGACTGACCATTAAATTTAACCAGTCTGACCAACATTTGAATCCAGGCCAGAAGAAGAAAAAAGCATAATGAACTGTATAACCTGGAAACCATTAATATTTTGTGTTTCACCTTTGTCAGTCATGAATTCAAATTAATTTAAAAATAATTTGACAATAGCCTTTTTGTTTTATTCTCAACCAATCATTTAAAGGCTAAAAAAGTACCATAAATTTGGTTATTTTTACTTCTACTGCTATTAGCCCTCTAATACCAGTACTATAATAATAAAATAATTAGTTGTCACATCAAACTAAATATTTTGGAGCTTCACAAAAATATTAATAGCAGCAAGTTTTCACTGACTCTTCCAAAGTCTTAATTGCTCTTTTCGTCTGGATCTCTGTACAGCTCGTAAATAGTTAACATACTTTTTTTTTTTTTTTTTGGTTAGGCACATAGAACGAAAGTAAAGTTCACACAAGACCAAGAAACAAATGAGTAAATTAAAAAGCAACTTTTGTTTCCCCTTTGATCATTTTCATTGCATTTTACTGTAACAGTAGTTCACTCTTTTCAATCAAACATTTAAGTCGTCTAGGAACAGACATTTAACCAGTTTTGCACAGTAAACAAGTATTTCTTCTATTAAACAGAGTTGGTCTCCTGATTTACCTACAAAATAAGTGGAGCACGGGACAGTGGCAATGCAATCTTTCCCCCAATCCCCTACTAACAGGTCTTATTATTTGGCATGCATTATCATGTTCTAATGCTGCACAAAATAAGTACAGAATCTCTACACCTCAAGAGTTTATAAAGGTAAACAATCAAAACAAATCTCACTATGAAACCCAGACGAAGATAAATTTTATTTTTATATATGAAGCGTGAGTATCCCTCTTCTACAATATTGGGGTGGAGAGTACATCAGACTGACACAGATTAGTATTCAAAGATTTCACACCAAAAGAGTCTGTAGGAGGGATGTGAAAACAGCAAAAAGGGTAATGCACCTGGCATGTTGATGCTGGCATGGGGGTACCATGGACGAAGGCAAAAGACAGGAGTGGAAGAAATCAGCAAAGGAGGCAAAGCTAGAATCATTGAGCAATGGCATGGTAAGAAATGGAATCTGACATGGAAGCCAGAATGAAGTTGTGCATAGCTTTGCAGACAAGGACAAGAACTTTAAAATGACAAGTAAAGGTAAGTCTGTAAAGGGATTTGAAGAATGAAGCAACAAGGCCTGATAAACAGAAGGTAATTTTAGCAGCTGTATTTTTGGGCAAACTAAACAGGACTAATGTGGGGAGAAAGGCCAAAGTAGAGGTTACAGTAATTAAGGCAGGGTTTGACTGTGGTTTTGATCTGTACAGCAAAGGAAATATTTTACGTTGCTGAAGTGGCAAAACATGGTGACAACCAGGAAGCCTGGCAAGAAGGAAAGTGAAGCATGAAACAGGAACCCAAGATTGTAAACATGGGTGACAGATGGTTCTGTTGTTCGTTACAATGGAGAAAAAGAGCGAAAAGGCTTAACCTTGATTTAGGAGTAACTACCTCTAAACACTGACAGAATAGTTCAGTCTCCATGCCCATTCAGTCCGTGGCCTCTATTGTGCATATGCCAACAATGTTACCTGTGTCCAACCATGCAGTAGTAACTGTGCTAAAATCAGCTCAAAACATAAAATCAAAAGGTCATGATTACACATGGTGCTTAGTTATTATGGTGATAGGTGCACTATACTGGCATGGATGGAGAGAATTTGTAGAAGTTTCTTCCACTAAAGAAGGCATTTGATAGACTATGGAACATGAGGTAGCACTGTTATACCCCCAAACTTTGAACTACTTATGGTGATAATCAATATCTCCTTTGAGGGAACAGAAATCGCTGAAGTCCTGCTTAAAACAGAGAACAAGGAAGAACATACGATCATTTAACCTAGCTTCACAAAGCTAAAAAGATGTTTACTGGTATTTGTTAGAACTGCTTGATTTAAATAGGAAGGCTTGTTTGGCATTTTATTTTTGCATAATCTTGTCTGTGTTCTGTTGATATAAAAAGTCTATTTTATATTATCTTTGATGGATGCAAATCGCTACCATTTTAAAGAAATGATACCAACAGTTATGAGGACTCACTTCAGAGCATCATAACTGTGATCTCTTTTCAACAGAAGGCACTACAGCTCACTGGAAGTAACAACTGTTTTGATTCATTGCTCACCTTTAAGTGAGTGGCTGAGAAATTTTAGCAACACAAAAGAGGTCAAGATTATGACTGTGTAAATGGAGAATCGCATATAATTAGAGTTTTTCAGTGCTCTCCAACTAAAAGATGTGGTTACACTAAAAGGTAATATCTGAATAGTTCTTTATTTAATTTAGTTGTGACATAAGGAGCTAGCATCAAGTTTTTCAAGCTTGGAAGTCGAGAGACACTAAAGTAAAAATGGACTGATTTTCAGAATCATTCTTGTCCCACAGTGGTGGGTGGAATTTTTTTGTTTGTTTGTTCGTTTAAATTATTGTAGTGGAAACTCTGGATGCTGACCAACTCTGAATTGCCAGGTCATTTTTATGTAGGTGCCTAACTTTGGGCTCCCGAGTTTGAAAAAATTTGCTCCTAGCTTTTTACAGGTAGGTAAATGCTCCAATGGACTAGACACAGGCCAGGATAGAATGAAATCACGATTTCTAGCCCCAGCTCTGCTACTGATTCACTGTGTGGCTTCTGACAGGTCTCAACCTCTGTGTTTCATTTCCCCCTCATCCATAAAATGGAGATAACACTTAGCTAGGTCACACCAGTTTATTCAGAGGTTTACTATTTGCACAGTGCTTTAAAGATATCAAGTACTTCAGAAATGCTAAAACATTCTGTTTCCTCTCACCTAACCATATGTACCTGCGGAAACCCCTTTTCGGTCACTCTAACACTACAGAATTCTCATTTTATATAAGTATAAAATGTAATGACTTGATCATCACTGACCTGGGTTATAATATAATGCATATGTTCAAGCAATCAAAGGGGCTCCATATCCAGCTCAGGGCAGATTTTTTGATTGTTTTTAATAGAAATATCAGGTACATATACTTCAGATTAACCAAAGATTTATGATGTCCATTACATAATACACAAACCTGATAAACAACATTAAATTATCCTGCTCAGACAGTTTGGAGTTTTTTCTAATAAATTCTTTCTGGTCATTTTGGTAAAAAATTTGAAGCATAATAAATCTCACAAAAAAGGTGATTGTGGCTCTTCAGGATAAATACCTTGCACTTTACAAACATCCTTCAGTAAAATATTTAGCTTCTGTAAAATAATTTTTCTGAACTATACTGATGCCCTGGTTTAGAGCAGATTTGCTTAACGCAACCTTTCTATTGGTTTAATTTTGCTAACATTTCTCCTTGATCCATAAAAGCCAACAGTTCAAATTACCAAAAAACCACAGCAATAATGAAATTTTAGGATTTTATTTTTAAATAACTACTAATTACAATAAAGATCAATAGGATATTTAATAAAAATAAAACGTATGTTCTATAAAAACAGGGAAAAACCTCTTCCACCTTACGCACTTGATTAGTGCCATTACCTGCAGTATTAATTTAAATTACAATATAGGACTCCATTAGATTACTCAGGTCAAAGCGGGATTTAGCTCTCATTCAGCTTTAAATTTCATATTTTTCATTTGAACTCCACTCATTACACTATGATTGATATAGTAAGATTTAAAGAATTTTAAAACTAGAATCCATTAATATACACTGTAAATTCAATGTACAAGTTTATGTAGTGCTAATGTGCCTGCATTTTAATGACTGGCAAGTCTCCTGTCAACAACAATTAATAAAAGCATTGAATCTATACAACTGTATGCAAAATATATTCATATGTTGTTTATGGAAGAATATTCAGGATCATACCACATTTACGCTTTGACCAAAAACATAGACACAGCTTTTACCAGTGCTTTGTATCTATCGCTTTTTAATTTCCATCTTATCTAAACCATAAAACCAGCTCTACTGAATGTAATCTTTTCTGTTATATTCATTTGCAATTTGCACAGCTCCTGTGTATCCACCAAGTTTTTCATGTATATCTGAAATATTTATAGCCAGCAATGTTATAACAAGTTAACACCTGAATAAATACCACAAATGATATTCAATAACCTATTTACATTTATGTTTTATTAATAAATATCAAATGTCCAAATTATAAATTTATACAAAAATGTGTCTGAACTTAAAATTAGCAATTGGAAAATTATAAAAATTTCTTATTCAATTTATCTCCCATTTATTACCTAACAGAGCACTGAAAACATAATTCATGGAGTAAAAAGAATAGATATACAATGCACAAGCTGATACATATTACAATTTAAATTGCTTAGTGCCTAAAAATACTGTATGTAACATAGTATAATGACAAAGTCATATAAACCATTTAAAAAAATCTCTAACTTAAAGGCAGTGTCTGCAGTGTACAGAGTAGTACAATTATGTAACTGAAGTTTTGGGTTTGTTTTTTTTTTAAATTATGGCCCTTAAACTTAAAAAGGTAGCCATTTAGAAATTGTACGACATTAACTTTACAAAATAATTATAATTTGTACACTTTTTTGTATAGTATAACAAAGTAGTGATCATAATTAATGTTTATATATTTGATTAGACTCGGAGGATTGGCAAAGGGACATGGAGCCTTTCACTTTTTATCAATGGTCCATGTCTGCTGTAACTGAAGTTATTACCATGGACAGATGTTCGGTGGTTAATGTAAAATAAGCTGGTGGTTTCAGTCCAGTTCTTGATGCTATCAACTATCACAAATGGGGACTCTCGTTGGCAGCCACAGTAACGATTGAACAAGCATGGAGACTGAACTACTCTCTTACCCATCCTAGAGGAATCCTCTAGGTCAGGGTTTGCAGCACAGGGGTGGGGCAGTGTGGAGAAGCTTGCACTGCGGCTGCTCACGTTGTACCTGTTCAGTGGACAAAAAGAGGACTTCAGTTTCCAGTGCTGTCAATCTGGCATGTTTCAAAAGCACTAAATTTATTTTAAAGCTGAATATATATTTCACTTTATTTAAGTATTGTTTGCTTGATAAAGTTATTAGAATTCTGAAAAGTAATAATGGGCCTAAGTACTAAGTTAATTTATTAAAGATGGTGAAAAACAAACAGTGACTATGTACATAAAAAGATTTGCTCCACTCTAAGCGATATCTTCCTCCTGCACATACCAAAATGCCTTTTGAACAAACTATGCAATAAGAAAAAAAATGTTAACATAACATTGGAGGAGGAGGCACCTGAGATGCAACAGTGCTAACTGATCAGGAGCTATTGACTGACCTGACAGCAAGGAGTTAAATAGGATTTGTTTAAGTCATACTCAGAAGTAATAAGGTATATTAGACTTGAAAATAACTAAACATAGCTCTTCAGATACATTTTCAAACAGCTTTAGTATTTTTATTTTGTACTATACAGGGCACGTAATATGGTACATAAAAAATACACAGTATCAGAGAGAAACGTGCATGCACACAGAAATAAGTAAAATAAAATTAATCTCATTCAGCATATTTTATTTTGAACATGAACAATACAGTTCTAGTCAGAATTTCCTCCAATTTCCTGAGGTACCACCTTACACTAGCTGTTGATTATTGACAGCATGTCAGTACTTAGATGGAGACTTCCATCCTCTTTAGGTTGAATTCCCAAATACACCACATCCTGAGAAGATGGGGTCTTTGTGCTCTATGAGCAACCACCAACCTCTCACCTTTCACAACTCACAATACAGACATACGAACTTAACACAGGGCAAAAGTCTAATCGAGGAACAATAGTTGTTTCTCTCCAACATTTCCCTAACTATGCGTGATGTTTAGCCTCAGCACATTTATTTTCTACTCCATATATTCCTTGCCTTGGATATGTTTGCTGTCCTACACGATTAACTAACTTTACTTTATAAAAGAAAGGGTTTAATATACTCCCCGAACACCACAACTTATGTCAGTTGCCCCACACTCTTTGCTAAGATTTTTGGAAACAAAGCAATGACCTATATTTAAAAAGCAAAGCTTTTAAAAAAAATTGCAACTAAAATATGCATATCTGTATTGTAAGATTTAAATATGTAGGCTAAATTGCCTGTTATGTGTTCGCTGTCAACATATTTTGAAATGGCTTTTAAAAGAAAAACCAAACAAACAAACAGATAGTCATCCAGTGACTTGTATATGACAGGAATAAAGGATACTGCAACATACAGTACCAGTACTGTATTTAAAAACAGCCTGCGTACTGGCATTTCATTATTGTTATACCAAGGACACAAAGGCCTGTTACTGCCATCTACAAAGTCAATACTGCCACCTAAAGGCCAACACACAAAGTAAAGATGTGTATTTAGTACTAGGATATTTACAGAGAACTGTCATAAAAATTAAACATTAAACATTTATATAGCAGTTCAAGTGCTTTTAACCAAATATATTTAACCAAAAATCTGAAGAACACTGATATTTCTCTGAGATATTGACAAGAAGGTTTTTTTCCCCTTAAAACGTATTTCAAAATAGAAACTTCTTAACTGGATCAAAAGGCAAGGATTTTCATGCATAGTAATAAGCAAAGGATCAGACTGTAGCTAGGAAGAAAGCTTTGCTGGCCTTTGAGTATTCCTCTAATACACTTAACTATTTCACATCTTTGCACCGTAAGTATCTATACTAGTCATAGATTCACAACAATTATAGCAAAATATTGATCTCAAGAGAATATTTAAATGAGAGGACAACTTTCCAATAGAGAGCCTGTGTTCTGGATAAAAAGAAAAGGAGTACTTGTGGCACCTTAGAGACTAACCAATTTATTTGAGCATAAGCTTTCGTGAGCTACAGCTCACTTCATCGGATGCATACTGTGGAAACTGCAGAAGACATTATATACACAGAGACCATGAAACAATACCTCCTCCCACCCCACTCTCATGCTGGTAATAGCCTATCTAAAGTGATCACTCTCCTTACAATGTGTATGATAATCAAGTTGGGCCATTTCCAGCACAAATCCAGGTTTCCCCCCCTCCCCCCCCCTCAAAAAACCACACACACAAACTCACTCTCCTGCTGGCAACAGCTCATCCAAACTGACCACTCTCCCCACAATGTGCACGACAATCAAGGTGGGCCATTTCCAGCATAAATCCAAGTTTAACCAGAACGTCTGGGGGGGTGGGGGGGGGTAGGAAAAAACAAGGGGAAATAGCTACCTTGCATAATGACTTAGCCACTCCCAGTCTCTATTTAAGCCTAAATTAATAGTATCCAATTTGCAAATGAATTCCAATTCGGCAGTTTCTCGCTGGAGTCTGGATTTGAAGTTTTGTTGTTGTAAGATAGCGACCTTCATGTCTGTGATTGCGTGACCAGAGAGATTGAAGTGTTCTCCAACTGGTTTATGAATGTTATCATTCTTGACATCTGATTTGTGTCCATTTATTCTTTTACGTAGAGACTGTCCAGTTTGACCAATGTACATGGCAGAGGGGCATTGCTGGCACATGATGGCATATATCACATTGGTGGATGTGCAGGTGAACGAGCCTCTGATAGTGTGGCTGATGTTATTAGGCCCTGCTAGGAAGTAGTGGGAGACTTGCTGATTGCTTACCTGAAAAAAAATCTTCCTTTCCAGTCGCCGTAGAATGCAGAAGCAAAGCTGATTGGAAGACTGATGAGGGACTAGCCCTCACCTTCCAAAGACCCCCTCTGTTCTGAAATGCTTCCAAAGCTAGCCCCTCTAGAACCTGCACCACAAAACAAAACACTAATCTCTTGACTCTCATCAGCACCTTGCAAAAAAAAAAAAAAATTAAAAAAAAAAACTTAAAAAGAGAACACTATGAATAAGACATTTTTATTACTGCAGATAACTTTAACCATTAGTTACCTTTTTCAGGGAGGGCTGGATCTATGGTCCTATCCTGTCAAATGAAGGAATTTTTTCAGGTGCGCAACCACAAATTCTCCCAATCTCTTTCAGCGCTAGGACCACAGATCCTCAGTGTGAGATCTTCTCATCAAGGAACAAAATAACATCATTGAGATAAAGGACTCCCTTACCCTAAGCAGTCACACCACACTGAGCAGGGCCTGCCTGCCAAAGGCTGCATTAGCTGAAAACCGAGTAAAACTACTTGTAAAACTTGGTAAACTATGCAACGATAACCAAGTCGCAGCTTTACAGATTTCATTACAAGAGTTCTCATACTTTCTCAGCCCATGATGCTGCCACTACTTGTACTGAGTGAGCTCTTGTGCCTATTTGGAGGATTGACTCCTTTTGCTCTATATGCCTCAGCAATGAACCAGCATATCCACCATAAGACAGATGGTTTAGATGCCTTTGCACCTCTTTTCCTTATGCTCTCAGTTCTTTTAATATAAAGCTTTAAGGCTTACCTTACAATCGGCAAATGCCATACATTCTCCTTTGGATGAAAAGGATTTGGACAAAAATGAAGGCAATGAGATCTCCTGAGTTTGATTGGTGGGGGGGAAGCACTTTACTTTTGGAATAAAGGTGGGATCCATTCTCAAAACCACCTTATCTTTGTGGAAAATGCAGCAGGACGGATTAGCTGTTAATGCTTCCAGCTCAGATACCCTGGGTGCTGAGGTGATAGAGATCACAAAGGTCATTTTGATAGTCAAATATCACAATAAAACTGATTTCAAAGCTTCAAAAGGTGCCTGCGTTCAGGCACTGAGCACAATGTTCAAATCCCAAGACAGAGTTCTATGAGCTGTAGGGCGACACAGTACCTCAATTGTTCTAATGAAGCAACATATGTCCTAATGGCGGGAAATGGAAGATTTTCTGGCTACACTCAAAATTGTTGACAGTGCAGAAACATACTTTCAAGTGATTAGCTTGTAACCTGAGAACAAAAATATCCTGTAAAAATTCCCAAACATGAGACACTTTGGCTACATGATGCTGAACACATCTCCCTGTGGACAAAGCTTTCAAGTTAGACCGCATCCTAAAATAAGCCCCATTTATTGATTTTCTCCTAGATGCCAACAGAGTTTCAATGCAACAAGCAGTGCAACCCTTTAATTTAGGAACTTGCTTGCAAATGCCAGGCTGCTATATATAATCTTTTTGGATCCTGGGGAAAAACTGGACCGCCGGATGATAAATCCAGCCTTGGATTCAGGAACAACACGTCAGTGGAGGCACCATTATTAATGGCCTGGATGTAGGTATAGAGAGCATACTGATCAAATTTGCAGATGACAAAGCCAGTGGGGGTTGCCAATCCTTTGGAGGACAGAGCTACAACTCGGAGAGATCTTGATAAGTTGGAGGAGAACTGGGCTATAGCCAACAAAATGAAATTCAACAAAGAAATGTCAGGTGCTACACCTAAGGAAGAAAAACTAAATGCACAAATACAGAATGCAGGGTAACCAGCTAGGAAGCACTGCTGGGAAGGATCTGGTGGATCATGACCTCAAACATGAATCAACAATGTGATGCTATTGCAAAAAAAAAAAAAATGCAATTTAACATTGCATTAACAGAGGCATAGCATGCAAGTCATAGGATGTGATAGTACTGCTCTACTTGGCGCTGGTTATGCCTCATTTGGAGTACTGTGTCCAATTTTGGTCACCAATGTATAGAAAGGATGCAAAAGAAACTGGAAAGGATCCAGAAGTGACGACAAAGATGATCAAAGAAATGGAATGTAAGTCATATGAGCAAAGGCTAAAGGGAACTGGGTATGTTTAGTTTGGAAAAGAGTGGATTAAAGGGGGGACATGATAGCGGTCTTCAAATACTTGAAAGGTTGCCATAAAAAAGATGGAGTAAAGTTTTTTCTCTCTTACCCCAAAGGGCAGGACAAGATGCAATGCGTTCAAACTACAGCATAGCATATTTAAATTAAATCTCAGGGAAAACTTCCTAACTGTAAAAACAGTAGGACAATAGCACAGACTGCCTCCAGAAGTTACAGAAGCTCCTTCACTGGAGTTTTGCAAAAGGAGGCTGGATAGCCATCTGTCTTGAATGGTTAAGACACAACAACAAATCATGCACCTTGGCAGGGGGTTAGACTAGATGACCCTTGTGGTCCCTTCTAACTGTACAATTCTATGTTCATGAGGTCAGGAAATCAAGACTTCCCGGGCTAATGGAGAGCCATTAAAATCACTTCTGTTCCTCCTTCCTGACCTGTATTTCCTTGGCAATGATGGGCATTGCGGGGAAAAGCATAAAGTAAGCCCTTTCGCCATTTGAATGGCAGGGCATATGTGCCTAGGGCTCCTGGCTCTCTCTCACTTGAAAAGTATTGGTGACCCTTCCAGTTTGCCTTACACAGAAAAATATCCAGAATCAGAGTGCTGAAAGTTTTGGGGATCAACCAGAAGGATTAATTGTGAAGACTCCATTCTGCCAAATTGATTCTTCTCCTTCTGCTCAGCCAATCGGCTTTCATATTGCTGGCACCCTTTATGTGCAAGACCCTGACAGATGGTAGATGGGCCTTCTGTCCACTGCATCAATGATGCCACTTCCTTCTGTAGATCCTTTGACCCTGTACCCACCCCCGATGGTTTACGCTGGCCACCGTTGATGTGTTGTCCATCATTACCAGGATGTGACCATTCAGCAATGCTTCAGCCATTTGTTGAAGAGCATACTTTATTGTCCTCACTTCGAGACAATGTGTGCTTTTCTTTCATTCTGAGAAGAACCAAATCCCCTGAATCACTGACTTTCAGGAAACGATCCCCAGCCTTTCAAACTCATGTCAGTTATGACAGACCTCTCTGGCTCCACCATGGCCAGCCCTCCCTGGAATCTCTCTGGACACATCCAGCAAACCAGTGAATTCAAACAAGTAATGTAATGTTCACCTTCTGAAATGGAAAGTATCAGAAGATAGCAGTGGAAGGATAGAAGAATCCCTGGAGAGTCCTCTGACACATTTTTGCCCAAGGCACAATCCCTATGCAGGACACGATCATCCTTAGAATATTCATTAGGGTGCCTACCAACATCCTCAGGCATTTCACAAGGGGTAATCGCCCATCTGATCTCCTAGCTGATGAAAAGATTTTGAGGTCCTGTGTGTCTATCAACACTTCACAGTGAAGCAGGCACTGAGATGGCTGAAGATGGTTTATCAAAATTTACTATAAATTCACGATGTTGCACTGTGGTCTGAGTTTCTTGAGTAGACCCCCCGTTGGACATGCTCTGCCTGAGAGGAGCCAACAGAACAACAAGAACGTTTGCAAACATTTGAGGCATGGGTGGCAATCCAAAAGGCAGCGCTTTGAAAATGGATGGCAGTCCAAAAGGCAGTATTGAAAAGATTGGTCCTATGAATAAATCATAGAATATTCCTGTGTGCTGGTGAATTTGCACACGACGATAGGCCTCCTTCAAATCAAAGGCCATAAGGTAATCTCCCTGGAAGACCACCTTATTGACTTCAAGGGGTCTATTTTGAATCTGTTTCTCCTTATGAATTTGTTCAGGTGTTTTAAGTCCAACACAGCGCTGTCTTCCCCGGATCTCCCGGATACCAAAAACAAGACCAAGTACTGGTCAGAGAATCTCTCCGTCTCAGGAAATCTATCATGCCAATTCACAAAGGACAATCTATAGGCTTTTACATATTCTGCCTCTTTTGCAGATTTGAGGATACTGGAAGAAGGAGAAAATGATTTGGAATCTTTGAAAATTCTACAATGTAACCCTGTCAAACCATATCCTGGACCCATCTGCCTAATGTGGAGAAAGACTGCAATTAAACAGCCCCTGAGCCTGAGCCCCACACACCGAAGTCAGCTGGCACAGGCTAGCTGCAAGTTTTCAACTGCAACTGCAGTGTTGACATACCCTAGGGATCAATGATCCAGTTACTTCATGGTAACTATGTGGAAGAAGTTAGAAGCAAATTTATTTTCTCCTATAGGTTTTAAATACTACTAAGGGAGAGAGAGGAGGGTTTCACTTCGGTATAAAAATGTTTTTAAGTTAGTGTTTCTACATACATACATGTATTCAATAGAGAGATAGAAATATTTATACTGAAATGTCTTGAACTGACCTTGCCTAGTGTCTCCTTTATATAGAGACTATAATGATTGCCCACTTTACAGTCACTCTTAATTTTATAGCTACATTTAATCATTATGGCATGAGATTTTACAATCCATTTCTACTCTGTTAAAAGATACAAACCTAAAACAGCATGGGGAAAAGCAAAGATTATAAATATGGAACAACTTGTTGCAGATTCTGCTATCAAGTACACATAGACAAACTTACGTTATAGATCAGCATGGTGTCTTTAAAAGACAGAATACTCTGAAGTAACTCTCTTTAAAAACACTTCAAAATGCTCTCACAACCCAAACTATCAAAACCAAGGTTTTCAAATGTCAAGTGGTTAATACAAACAGAAATTGGTCTTCTTAAAATGGAAGTTGTCCACTACTAATGGTTGTAAGCATCACTCCAATTATTCTAGACACCACACAAAGACAAGACAAAACACTACACCAGGAATGTGGTTGAACTAGGCCTCAACTTTATTAACTAACTCATTAGGAACCATCTGGCAACAAGTCACCCAGTACAGGTCATGCTTACTTTGTAATCTGTTTTGCTTGGTGGAGGACTGCTGTCTCCTTCCCCACCCCATTCTCAGACCATTTCTGGGACCCCATTGCCTTTCCTTCTTACTAGAGTTAAGTGGATCAGGAAGCATGGACCTGTTGTCTTGTATCAGACATTAGGTGCCCCAACCCTACTCCTCTTCTTTTAGTAGATGCCTTCTTTTAAGATGCTTCCAATTCTGTTTTATCAGGGAACCTGACTACTTATGGAACAAGGCACCTGCAAAGTTGCAACAAAAATGAATTTTATAACCTAACCTATCCACTGAGTCCCTGGGCTGCTGTGGGGAAAGTGAAGGGGTGGGGGAAAAAACACACACATACACAACACCCGTCCCAGTCCAATCTAGCAAGAGCAGAGTTTCTCAAACTGGGGGGTCCCAACCCAAAAGGGAATCAACAAGGTTATTGTAGGGCAGCCACTGGATCAGGAAAAAAAAAAAATATATGTGATAACCTTTAGATTTTGTGCTCAGGTTACCATATTTCAAGTTCCCTAATAGAGCAGGGGTTCTCAACCTTTTTCTTTCTGAGGCTCCCTAACATGCTATAAAAACTTCATGGCCCACCTGTACCACAACAACTGTCTTTCTGCACAGAAAAGCCAGGGCCGCCATTAGGGGTAGCAAGCAGGGCAACGGCCAAACCCCATGCCACAGAGAGTTCCACAAAGGTAAGTTGCTCAGGCTTCAGCACCAGGTGGTGGGGCTCAGGGTGGTGGGGCTTTGGCTGCCCTGGGCCCCAGTGCGTCTAATGTTGGTCCTGCTTGGCAGACCCCCTAAAACGTACTGTGGTCTCACAGGAGTCTCAAACCCGGTTGAGAACTGCTGAAATAGAGAACGCTGCTGCAGGGAGGGGAGGTAGCCTGGGGAGGGTACAGCAGCAGGGGGGGTCTCCAACTACTAGCGTGACCACATGTCCCGATTTTATAGGAACAGTCCCGATTTTGGGGTCTTTTTCTTATATAGGCTCCTATTACCCTCACTCCTGTCCCGATTGTTTAACATTTGCTGTCTGGTCATCCTACCAACTATCCACCTCTGAAGACAATGCAACTGCCAGCAGCATTGCAGAAATAAGGGTGGCAATACCATACTTTACATGCTTTACACTTTTTGAGAGGTTTCAGTGCCTTTGAATGCAGGACAAGGATTACGTGCTTCATTTAGTGAGTATGTACAGTAATTTACTAATCACCTTTTTTGGAGGGATAGGGTGAGGAATATTAACCAATTCATCTCCTACCACCTTGATCTACATTACTATTTCATTTGAAATATATTTAATATTTGCCTTGCAGAAGTTAGCTCCAGCCAAACAAATAATAGCAGCAGCAGCTAAGTAAAAACCATATCCTCACACCAACATGTTAAACTTGAAAGCCTGGTTCTAAAACAGTATTTCCATTTATGTTCAGCTACTGTAAAGTAGTTAGATGTCAGTTTTTACCCTATTATAAAATCAGAAACTGTCAGAGCAATTATAAAAATCAAACCAAATCAACAAGCTTGCAAAGTGGAACGTTTGTTACTTTTTACTATGTTATCAGACTGAACAATTGCCCAATGGGGGGGGGGAGAGAGGGAGAATACCCTGCTTTGCCTGTATTTTCTCTCCTGTTTAGAGAGAATATAAAATCAAGCAAGCAAGCAAGCAAGCATGACATTCTAATGGGACAGAAACAAAATAGTCCACATGTAATAAGACATGTACACAAAGTAACCAAGTGACAGTGTAACTTCTCCCATCTTCTTTCTCTGTCTATTGTTTGTAACTTTCACTTAATGCAGCAGAACCTCTGAGTTACGAACACCTCATGAATGGAGGTCATATTCGTAACTCTGAAATATTCGTATCTTTGAACAAAACGTTATGGTTGTTCTTTCAAAAGTTTACAACCAAACACTGACTTAATACAACTTTGAAACCTTACTATGCAGAAGAAAAAACATCTTAATTTAAATTAAACAAGCACAGAAACAGTTTTCTGACCTTGTCAAGTCTTTTTTTTAAAACTTTCTTTTATAGTAGTTTAACACAGTACTATACTTGCTTTTTGGGGGGGGTGGGGGGGGTGTCTCTGCTGCTGATTGCATACTTCCAGTTCCAAGTGAGGTGTGTGGTTGACCGATCAGTTCGTAACTCTGAGGATCTATGGTACACCATTTCCACCATTCAACAGTCAGAAGTTCAAAGCAAGGAATGCGTCTGTCTATTTTGTAAGGTGCATCGCATGCTTTTGGTGCTATGAACAGCCAGTCACCAAAAACACAAAAGGTTCTGCTTTCCCTGTTCTTGCTGTCCCACCAGCCTCATAATGGAGTTACTCTGCAATATAAGAGGCAACTGAAGTGTATTCACTAATCCATATTTCATTGCAAAGCAATCCTCTCTCTAAAAGACATCATTTTGCTGCTGGATGGCTCTGTAATAGCATTGGTTGTTCCAAACCATTTGTTATAAGCAAAAGTGTATTTACTCTACAGCAAGCCGGACCTAAACTACACCGCAACAGTGCTGCAAAGGGAAGATTTTAAGACTTATTTTGAATAAAAAAAAAGAAAGGACATGTTTACATATGAAAATGAATAATGAAGAAATTACAGAACGTCTGGTGTTACTTTGATATCAAATATAATTTTAAGACATTTTCGTTTGATATGCTACCGATTTTTGAACTGGCAACTTACAACTACATTACAAAAGCTGTTGGGAGCAATGGAGGTTTTGGCTGCTGGGTCAGAAGCAGTTGGGATTTGTATGGAGATCATGGAATAAGCACATTATCTAGCTGTTTAAAGCGGTGGTTCTCAATCTTATCTGATCAGGTCCCCTTCTTTGTGTCAGTTGTTGTTTATTCTTCCCCTCCCCAAGTACATATACCACCACACAGCTCTGAAGGCAAGCAGAGAGGAGCGGCTGCTGGCCAGGCGCCCAGGTCTGAAGGCAGCATGCACCAGCAGCAGCACAGAAGTAAGAGTGGCTAAGTGATATTTGTAAATATTTTTCACAGCAGACTTAGCACTTACTTCTGCACTGCTGATGCCACCCAGCCACCTCCAGGTGAGGGATGGGGTGGGCAAAGGAAAGATTGAGCCCAGTGGTGGGGCTCCAGCTGCCTCCTTTATACCCACCACCAGGTATGCACAGCCTTTTTACACAAGTCCCAGCCACTTGGGGCTGACAAAGCTCTTAAAAACCACACAGCTCGCACCTCCCTTCACATGCTCCCACACCTCCCTTGCAAGATCCGACCCATAGTTTGAGAAATGCCAGTTTAAAGTGATCTGCAATGAAACCATTAACAATGCTGACATTTATACTATAATCACTGGGTTTCAGACGCAATCCAGTGAGAAAAACAGGGCAATTTGCCACTTTCACGTGTTTTTTCAGGCTGCCTGCAGGTCTGAGGTAGCTTCACTGGTCCACTACAACTACTATGCACTACTAAGGTGATGCAAAGTGGCCACAGGATTCTGACTAGAGGTGGCCAGCAAAGAATTCCCCGTGTACAGAAATTAGCTGCTCGCCTAAAGCTAGTGGAGGCAGCACAGCGGCTCCTGTGCCAGCCTCCCCCTGGCCACAGCTCTGTGATACGAGATCTATGTGACATATCCCAGGGTAGAATCTGGACTGTTGCATTGTGCCGTCCCCTTAACTCACCAGTCCGGTGTGCACTGTGCCCTGCTTTGCCATTTGAGCTGCCACTATGGCCACTCACCCTAGTCTCTAGCATGCAAGTCACTCCCAGACAAATACTAGAGTGCTAGGCCCAGCCATTCTTGAATTACAGATGGCATATTCAGGTGTCACCCTTAGTCCTACACTGTGTGTCTTACACTGTTCAAGATCCCCCAAACAGAATAAGCTCATTAATTAGTTTGTGATTCCTTCACAGGGTATGAACATGCACCAACCTTTGTAACATGAGTAGATTCCTCAAACTTCATTCAAAAGCACACTTGCTTAGATAAAACATTAAAATAAGTTTATTAACTACAGAAAAATAGATTTTAAGTGTATATAAGTTATATAGGCATAGAAGATCAGAATTGGTTAAATACAGAATTAAAGATAAAATTGCATCTTAATTCCTAAACTTTATCAAGCTAAATCAAATTTGAAGCAATAAGATTTTTCTTACATGAAAGCCCACAGTCTGTGCTAACTAGAAAGTTTTCCAGTTATGACTACTCCCCCCAGTTCAATGATGTATCTGTCTTCTAAATGATCTTGTTGCCTTCAGTATATGTGGAGGAGGAGATGTGGCCTGACGATGTCACTGTCCCTTATTTTATACTCTCCTGCAGGTGCTAGAAAAAAATCCTTGTTGTGTCATAGGGATAGACAGCCCTGCATTCAGTCCTTCATATGAAATGCACATTCTTGCTTACATCTTTTGTGTACATGAGGCTTGACATGTAAGTCTTGTGTTCACAGTTCCTTTGTTATTTCTAAGGAGCTGATCTGTGCGCATTTCCGAGACTCACATGTTTCAGTCACAGACTTATAGCAGAATCTCATAACTTCATATACCATGATGATACATACATTTCAATAGGACACTAATTGTCAACAGATTAGGACTTTTACAAGGCATACTTAGTACAAATATATATCATAACCATATACAAGTGGTGAATATGGGGGTACAGGTTGTTATTTTGAGGTACAGCCTGTCATGAGAAAGGGGTGTTTAGAGTGGAGTGGAGCTCCACTATGCCTATCCGCCACTAGTTTAAGGTCAGCAAGGGATTTTATGCCACTGGCATAGGTAAGAACAGCTCCAATTTATGTCAGGGCTGGATTGCAGAGGATCAGGGAGCTGCAACCAGCTCCTTGATGTTCCCCCCACCTTCCCTGCATCAAGCTGAGCTCTGGAGCAGAGAAGAAACTCAGCCTTCTGACTAAGCACAATAACACTGCATCTACATTCTCAACTGTTATTTTAGCAAATGAAAAGGCTAATTTTTGGGTTTTAAAATGACACCTCTGATTCTGGAGTACAATTCTGAAAGAAGGAGTAGATCCCACAGAAGCAGAATCACAGATTAAACAGGGACCTAATTATACTGTTTATGCATTTGATAGAAAAGCTCAATTTTTACTGATGAGTTTTTCTTCACTGTAAACTTGAAGCGTCCTAGTTTTGTTTGTTCATTTTTTAATATAACAAACTCTGAGATGAGTCCACATGCAATCTCAGCCACCAGGGAGCACTCTATGCTGCACTACTACAGTTTCGTATTAGAAGAAATAGTCAGTGAAATGTACATATTTTCAACTCCTTAGAGAGAGAAGGGAGTTGCTCTGCAATCTTATAGACTGAAGCCACAACAGTACGTTTAGAATAAAAACAGCTTTTCTATAGGATGTTAGTCCATAAAACAATTACAAAGAAAAAAAAAAGAATATATGTATACAAATTATATGTCAGGCATTTTTTAAAATTATTTTGCTAGAGAATGTGTGATTTGAAGGAAGTAGTCCATGGATAAATCTGTTTCATGTATCTCAGTTTAAATGAAATCTGACAAGATGCTAGAATAATCTGCACAGCGAACATAATTTCAAAGGAGCAATAAACTAAGCACAACCAGCAATATATGGTGTTTTATAAAGCGAAGTCTACAAAATTATGACTTGCTTAAAGCAAACCATAAATCAGCACATATTTGCCACTTACTATCACTCTGTTTTCAGACAACCCCATGGCATCAAATGATTCTGAACCTTTTCCTTCAGATTTCTAAACTGTAAATTATTACCATACAACTGTGACACAGTTTAAAACTCACAACCTACTGTCCTGACCCATAGCAGATGAGGTTTTTGCATTAGGGGGCTGGAAAACGTAGGGCTTGGGGTTTTTAAGTAACCTAGCAGCTTTTTGAAAGCTTTGCTACCAATGACAGGTTTCAGAGTAACAGCCGTGTTAGTCTGTATTCGCAAAAAGAAAAGGAGTACTTGTGGCACCTTAGAGACTAACCAATTTATTTGAGCATAAGCTTTCGTGAGCTACAGCTCACTTGCATCCGATGAAGTGAGCTGTAGCTCACGAAAGCTTATGCTCAAATAAATTGGTTAGTCTCTAAGGTGCCACAAGTACTCCTTTTCTTTTTGCTACCAATAAGTATCATCACTGAATATTACAGTATTTCCATTAACTAAATACTCTGTGTCATCTAGTTCTCTCAGTCTCACAATTCATTTCTAGTTTCAAGATTCTAGAGAAGGAATACTTTGTGACAAATTCAGTTTCTTTTTGTGATAGTTAGAGCTGAATTTTTTTTAATTCACTGCAAAATACAATTCAAACTGAAACTTTCTGCAGGAACAGGTCAGTTTGGACAAATTTCTCAACTCTAAAAAATGCTGAAAGAAGTTTTGAATTTGTCAAAACAGAGTGTTTTGACATTTCCTAAAATGAAAGCTTTTGAGTTTCCAGTTCAAAACAATATTTTATTTGGAAATTTAAAATTACAGTTTAAAAAAAAAAAAAAACCTATAAATAGTTGAGATTTGAAATCTCAGAAGAAATAATTTCACTTTTCATCACATTTTCTGCTCAGCTTTAGTGATAATACATTATAAGTGAAGATAAAGACAAAATTTCAAATTACAACTTACACCAGCATACTATTTATAGGAAATGTTAAAAAAAAAAAGTTTTTCTACCTTCTGTATTTTCATAACAAGAATTTTGCTACACAGCAATTCAACTCATTTCTGAAAATATAACTTTATATTAGGGTCATTGCAGAATACTCATTTCTGACTACAGTGTCCCTAATAGGGGGCTATAATTTCAGAAATTAGTTCAGAAATGAGTATTCTACAATGACCCTAATAAAAAATAAATTTCAGAAATAAGTTGAATTGTTGTGTAGCAAAATCCTTGTTATGAAAATTCCCTAATGCAAATAGTTAGGATGTCACAAATCAAGGACTATGACTTCAGGTGAGAAATATGAAAATACAGTGGGTAAAGACAGATGCCATAATTAAAATAAAACAGGTACACAGAGGGTCAAATTACACAAGAAACTGCATAACGATATATTTATAGTGATTATGCGAATAGCAGCTAGTTCCACTCTTTAGCAGCCACAAATACATAAAATAACCTGGTATGCACAACTGCAGTTATTATTTATTGAAATCTACATATGCTATTATGCACAAATCGTGGATCTTCACATCTGGCAGAGATTGTTTTTCTGCCTTTCCTTGGAGTACAATTACATTTAACTAAGCAAAAAACAGCCTTTTCAAAAGAAAAAAAAATTCTTCGCCAACGTATTCTGTAGTGTGTATTATTTCTCCTGATCTTTGGAAACTTATAGTACTATAAATCTTGGTTTTGTTTTAATATTTTCAGGCACTTTGAGCCAATATTATTATACCATCATTTTAGTCTCTCTTGTACTGAAAAATGCCATTTTTACACCATGAAGAAGTGACCTTTCCATGTTGTTCTGGGCTACATTTGGCGATCACATGAATTTTTTGCTGCGCCCCATACTTCTCTGCAAATACAAAGTATTCTTTCGTGTCTATCATTCACCACAGAGTGTAGCTCATTTTTCATTAGATACCACACACAGACAGCCATTCTGCTTTAGTATCTGTACTGTCAAACTATCTAATTGAGATTAAAGATCAACTAGCTAAGAACCATTTAAACAAACAAACACATAGTATGCAGCTCACCTACATACATGACACTCACTTGTTCTAAACTATTGCTTTCAGCAGTTGCTGGCTTTGATGGTAACAAACTTGTCACTTCAGAAATGGCCTCCAATATCTAGGTCACAAAAGACGCTGTATTACTCTTAAATAAATTACTTGCAGTTATAGCTTCCTTTTATCATCTAAAGAACATTGCTCTACTGGAACCTGATTGAGAAATGGTTTCACATTTCCAGATTAGACTACTAAATTGTTGTACTTGCAAGCATTTCTGATCAGGCATTATAAAAACTACACATCTGAAAGTTCAGAGAAAGTGGCACTGACTTCCTATTAAACAATGTATTGATAAGAGTGTAATTTTTGCATAAGATTGTGCATGGACTTGACCTGTTCTTATCTATCTATCTGACGCCTGAACATATTTTATAAGAAATCTATTTCTAGATTGAAGCAGTTTAAAAAAAAAAAAAAAAGTCTGTAGGGTAGATCATGCAACAAGTGCAAAAACATACACTTACCTGGAGTGGTATTAGATATGCTGTCCTCCAAGAGGATTAATCAGTACATACCAAAAGAGTTTTGACATTCAGTTTGTCAGTCAACAGCTGTGTTATCTATAGAGAACTGAAAATCTCAAATTGGGGAGAAGTTGTTTTAGCAACTTCAAAAAAAGTATTTAGAAATAGCATTAAGAACTAAAATCTAGAGAAAATATTGATGCTGAAAAGTTGGAAACAGAACAACAAAGGACAGCATGAGCATTTTTAAAACTTCATATATTTCAACATGTACTTACTAATTTGTTTTCCTGCATGTATATTCTTTGCAACTTCAGACATCCTTTAGCTATAATGATCATTCCTTCATCGGAGATCTTGTAACACTGGCCAAAATGAATGTCTTTCAGTTCTCTGCACTTTGAGCCCAGCTGCAAGTAAGTAAATTAATGTTAATACTTAAAGAAAAACAGCAAACATACAAGAATATGAACTTATTTGTAGCATGTTTTTGAAGCATATGCTCATCTGGAAGATACTTTTTCTTGTTTGTGAATAATACTAGTGTGATTGTTGTGTTCCTATAGTATGATGAAATTGAAGAACCTGGAAGAAGTTTACAACATTGCCTAGGAAAATCAGATTTCTGACAGGACAATTTTCAGCAGCCCAGGAGGATTGTGCCCCACACCAGTTCCAACACATTTGTTTTAATATATAATTGCGTTGTAAATACCAGTTTAAAATATATGTTCATTAATTCTAATTCTCCTTAAATTTTGAGGGGCATACCTAGTAAGAATAAAAGCAGTCAGAATCAACTCTCTCTTTCATTTTGCAAGTTAGATACTCAAACCTTAGTTCCAAATGGCAGCCAAGCCTTGAAAAACTCAGGCATAATAGCCAAAAATTTGTAATATAATGAATCTCCAGACTGACACATTAGAGATAATTTAATCAATTGACAAGTAATTTTAAAAGCTAGGTACCAAAGTAACCACTGAAAAAAAAAATTGGGGGTTTATAGGCAGCAGTTGGGAAAAAGAGCAACTAACTGCAGACCTAGCAACCAATGGCAAATAAAAATAACTTTCTGAAAGCCAAGACGACCTCAAAAAGTTCAGAGGTAACAAGCAGTTTTTCCAGAGCCCCCTTCATTGACTGACCAGGAAACTTGGTTCAATATACTATCATGCAGACACTTGGAAAGAAAATTGAGAAGCAATAGCCATACTGACCATATTTACACTTGATGTAAGTAAATAAATATATTTGATCCTAAACTGATTTTCAGAGTAATCAGGTAAGTTGAAGAAAACTATACAAATTATTTTAGAGTATTCTCTTATACCCTTTTTTCTTTTAATTGTCGTTTCCCTCATTGATGAAAACGAGCCAAACAGTATTAAATAACCCAGATAATGCACTTGTATTTCCTGCATGACAAGCCAAAAAACGCTCACATTGATTCGTTTGTTTTCTAAGAAGACACGTGGAATAATCTGAACAAAACTCTTGTTCATTTGTTTTAGAAGCTCCTGAGATATGGAAGGAAAGAAGTTGTTCAGTGCCATTCAGGACTGCACCTACAACGTGTCTATGTATTTTATAGATATGCAGTAGTGCCGCTATTAACGCCGAGATCAGTTTTTCCCCTTTAATAAGGATTCAACTTCTTTATTTCATACACACAATAAAGTACATCTTCCCCAAACTTGTAACACTTTGAGCTGCGGACAAAAAAAAATGTGGGGATTTTAAAATAAAATCTGTTAATTTTTTTAAATTGTGAGAAACATTGTAAAAGATCTGGCTTGCTGTCCTTCAATTCAGTTAAGTCATTAGCCGCATTCAACCAGTGTATATATTTAAAAAACTAGGTTGTAATTAGGAACGTTAACACCTGTAGCGAACTCTGGAAATATTATAAGTCTCCCAATATTTAATATTTTACTTAAAGCCACAGCTTCTGGAGCTAAGACTATCAGTAGCTTTACTTAGCTACACAAAACACCACATATATATATTTATGCATGTCCCAGCCTCAGGTTCCTCACCCCTCTGGAAAGTTCTTTGGGCTTGGGGAAAGAGTCCTCTGGGGCATCCATGGTCTCTTTCTCCAGCAACTCATGGCTTCGCTTCAGAAACACGAAGCTTTCTAGGTCAGTTAGCTTTCTTTGACCTTGGCTGTCCTGCAGTTAAGCCAGACCTCTTCTGCTACCAGGGAAAATATGTCCATCTCTTCCTCTCTCCTGCCAAAGCTTCTTGAATGTCTCTGAAAGTCTCTCAAGTTTATATATTCCCCCACCAACACCAGGTTGTTTCTTTGTGCTGCTCCTGGTGATTTCCCACTCTCTTTGTTCACCATCCCCCTTCAGGGAAACTTGGTCAAACTTGGTGCATCTGATGAAGTGAGCTGTAGCTCACAAAAGCTTATGCTCTAATAAATTTGTTAGTCTCTAAGGTGCCACAAGTACTCCTTTTCTTTTTTTGGTCAAACTAGTTTCCCCACTAAAGAAACCTCGTTAGCATATCTATTGTTTGGTCAGAGCACAGTCATTATGGTTAACAATTCTCCTTTGTCCTGGTCTGATAGATAGGGGCTATAGCCCCTATCAGCAAATGGTGGATTCCATAAGCAGAAAAAGGCCCCCTGTAATACAACAAATTCCATAACAGCAATCTCAAACTGTAAATATACACATTTCCCAAATCATCACACCTTCATCTATCATGCAGTCCTCAAACAGTTAAACGATAATTCAGAATGTGCACAAGGATGGAGCTCAGGGGAGAGCATGCATTAGCTACTGGGGAGGCATGAAGAAAAGGAGTACTTGTGGCACCTCAGAGACTAACAAATTTATTTGAGCATAAGCTTTCCTGAGCTACAGCTCACTTCATCGGATGCATGCCATGGAGGCATGGGGGATTTCAGCACTAGTCTCAGAGCTGAAGACAGTTGGACTACAGGATCCAAGCAGAGGTACCAGACAGGGAGTCTGCAACCTGAAAGTGCGCCAGAGAAACCAGAACTGCAGAAGTGTCTGGATACTACACAGACTCAGGTGGCTTGAGAGCACAGGGAATCCAAAGGATTGGTCCAGTACAGTAGACTGGTGATATCCACAAGTGGGAATGCTGCCTGGGATGTAAAAGACAGATTCTAGGCTGCCTCTCTATGATGGTTGCCATAAGCAGTATCTCTATGGCAAGGGTGGCCAACCTGAGCCTGAGAAGGAGCCAGAATTTACCAGTGAACATTACCAAAGAGCCACAGTAATAGGTCAGCAGCCCCTCATCTGCTATCTCCCTCCAGCCCCCAGCACCTCCGGTCCACCAACAGCCCCGCCAATCAGTGCCTCCCCATCCCTCCCCACGCCTCCCGCCTGCTGCAATCAGCTGTTTTGCAGTGCACAGGAGGCTCTTGTTGGGAAGGGGGAAAAGCGAGGGCATAGCAGGCTCGGGGGAAGGGGCGGAGTGGTGGCAGGACCTAGGGCAGAGCAGGGGGTTGAGCAGTGAGCACCCTACAGCACATTGGAAAGTTAGCATCTGTTGCTCCAGCCTCAGAGTCAGCGACTATGCAGGAGCCGCATATTAAGCTCTGAAGAGCCGCATGCAGCTCCGGAGCCACAGGTTGGCCACCCCTGCTCTACAGTTATAATCCGAAAGAATCCAATCAGGAGTCATCTAAATCGGAATGTAACCTGCAGCATTGTCCCCCAAACCCACCCATGACCACAGACTTGTAACTATGCCTGAAGTCACTCTGGGAAATGCTCTATCCATCTTTTCCTGGGTGCCGGAGCTTGGAAGTATCAACTACAGATCACAAGCCAGAGGCCCCCCAACTCCTCCAGCCAGGGAACAGGACAGCCCCAACCCCCCTCCTACCATGCAATGGGATAGGAGACGATGCAGCACTTGGCAAGCTCCACCAATACCAGTAACATGGGCACCATTGTGCTGGAGTTAAGGAGAGTAAAGATAGATCCCACAACACACACTGTTCTGACAAAAATCTGAATTCAATTGCCCTGACTTCCAGATCTTCTCCAATCTGTTTGCAAAGGAGATTTCCACCATTGTTCCATAATGTGAACTTTCATCTCCCTTTTTACATCCTTTGATTAGAATTGATATAGGTAACGATGTTGATATTAAAATCATTAGGATCTCTCACTGAGGGGAACAAGATAGCTCTAAAATAGTAAGAACTACTGTTTCAGGTCTCTGCAAACACAGATCAATATTGCTGCATTGGTTACACTCAAAATTAAAGCTTAGATTCTGGGGCACAACCTGGCAGCTTAAGAGAGGTGCCAATACACTGTACTGCCATGTACTTAATGAAAGACCAGGGGTCAAACTGGGGAAGGGCTAGGAAAGAGCATCTAGAACTAAGGTCTTTTGTAATTTTGCCTGGCAAAAAAGTCTGCAGCTAAATAGCCAAATCTCTACCAACAGAGAGAGAGACAAAAAAGTCAGTGTTGTGCAGGTGCCATTTCAACAGGTCACTTTTTGTCTGCTATGAAAAAAAGACCTTTCTTATGAAAGTTCCCAAATGGAGGGAAGAGTTTCTCTAACAAACATAAGCTTTCGTGAGCTACAGCTCACTTCATCGGATGTAGCTCACGAAAGCTTATGCTCAAATAAATTTGTTAGTCTCTAAGATGCCACAAGTACTCCTTTTCTTTTTGCAAATACAGACTAACACGGCTGCTACTCTGAAATCTAACAAACATAGAATTCAATTTCCTCATATAGGGAAGGTGACTGTTTTCCTTGCCTGTTCACACAGACATGGCTATGATGTTTTCACCAATGATAGCATGGGGCAACCTTTTACTGAAATTATTGCCCAATAAGTTAATCAGGTTGCTCAGTGATCTAGACAATTGATACACCTGTGACATTCCTGTGGAGACCACTGATCCTGAACTAACCTGTCCGAGGAATCAAAGTCCACAGTCAAAAAGTCCATTTGTTGTGATAACCATTCCCTCTGGTTCTGAGATAAGTTGCCCACGTCAGAACCTGAACTTAGCTTACTACCAGCTTCAGTATTTCATTAGTTCATAGGTGACCCATTTTGGGGGATTAATAAAATAAGACTCTCGGCAGAGATTCTCATGAAACCTTGCCCAGATCACAATGTCTATGCAGAAAGCTGTCATTCCTGAAAAACTCAGACTGCACTCAGTCTGAGAAAATTAAAGCATAATGAATGGATGACTAAGACCACTTCAGGATACATATTTTGTGAAGTTTGTAATTCATAATCACTCCCAGTTGCAGGTGCAGGATGGAATGTGGTAGCGATGAGGGCTCCACTGTACTGAAGAAAAAAAGTGTAGCTATTTGGCGGTACACTATTACCTGATCTTTAATGGAAGTAGTCAAGAAATGGAAATTCTCTGGGGTGCAAGAATAACCAGTATTTTAATGCACATCTTTGTACAAAAGTGACCTTTTGTAAAGGAAATCCCTTTATGGGAAATGTCTGTGGCCAAAGGCAAAATCAGAGGTATCTGCTTCACTGTCTGCATTGGGAAAAACAGACAGACTGAGGAAAAGTTATCTCAGAGACAGATACATCAATTCTGTTAAGCGTCTCCATTTTGCAACAAAACTTCCTAGTGTATTTGTTTTAACAAGTTGAACTTCTAGTTGCCAGATCACTAAAGTCCTGTCTATAGTAAGAAAATGAACCACTACTAAAAATGGTTCATGGGCTACATTCTTCAAATCATGAATAGGCATTTGAGCATGGACAGCTACTACCATAACCCTGAAATTTTCAAAAGTAACTAGCTATTTTAACTTCACCACTTTTGATTGCCTAACCTGAGGACCCTTAAAGGGGCCTTATTTTCATTGGCTAAGTGCTCCATATTTCTGAAAAACAGGCCACTCTGTCACATGGACAAGCAAAAAAAAAAAAAAGGGGGGGGGGGGGGTAGAACATCCAAAAAAATCACGAGACACTTTTTAAAAACCTTGGCTTATAAAAACATTTCACCTCTTTTCTTTATATAAGAAGTTGTGCCAGTGGTCAGCCTGAACTGAACTGGGTTGCCACATAACAACTGTAATAGGAAGGCTGAATACTTACAGTACCCTTTGAAATAAGATTATACTCTCAGCTTTTATCCTAATTTACAGTTCATAGATGTGCAGCAAGATATATGCGTGCCTAAACTGAAGGTGATTCAATAGTCACAGTGCCTGATGTACAGCTCATATGAAAAATGCAAAAAACTCAGGTAGATATTACAATTCTGGAACAATCCAAAGAATTTCATTTTTCCCCACAACCTCCATGTTAACCTATTAAATGCCAACAAGTGGTTCAATTACACAGTCACTGTGTAAGCAGGATTGTTTTCTCTCACTTGTTTTTGTAGTTGATTGCTCCCACCAAAACAACATTATGCTACAAAACTGAGAACAGGTAGTTCCATACGCTCAACTTTTAAAAAATGGGCAAGCACTGAATGTACAATTAAATCATTAATGATACTCAGTTGACTGACAATACATTATGTACTAGTTTACTGATGCCTAACTCCCTCCTCAAAGTCAGCACACACCTCACTTCAGTGCTGCTCCTAGAGGCTCTTTTGAGCAACAGAGACATTGAGATTTAGGAGTCAAGGCACAACAGTGGTCCAGGAAGAGCTTTAATTGAAGGGTACACCAAAAACCCAGTAAAGCCAAAAATTCAAGGTGACTTTCTTTGCTTAAGACTCCAGCATCAATCTGCCCAGTTACATAGACTCTGTCCCACATAGTAGCTGTGTTTAAAAATTAGACATGCTTGTAGGTTCACTTGTTCGTTTTAATATCAAGCTTTATATGTACAATCAACATTTCTTACTAACTGCACTGTTCAAAAAATCTGAAAATTCATTTCACTTGACTAAACCGGCCAGACTCCAGAATCTTTCCTGACACAGACGATATCACAAACAGTAGTACTGGAAACTTGAATTCATATAGTCTTTTAGGCATCTGTGATCTCAAAGTGTAGTTGGGGAAATAAACTTCTTTTGATAAGACCAGTGTGTTGTGTTTTGTTGAAGTTGAATATTGACTTACTCTTCAACATTCAATTTTTCCATCTTCTTCAAAGGCCTGCTGATGCCTGGGTGAGCTTTGAAAAAAAAGTGATTGAATTTACATGATCTAGTCTGTATTTTTTATTATTAAAACACTAGGTAATTGTATGAATATAGGATCTGTGTTCCTTAATAATTCATCTGTTCCTGTTGCTTACCCTTATTGCAGAGGATATAATCAGAATGGGGTACAGATAGAGTCATCCAGGAATTGTCCTTGCTCAGGCAAATAAGGCAAGTAGTCCTGGGGAGGTCTATAGAAAGAGTTGGGGGAGGGCTATTAAGAGGTAGAAGGAAATATGACACCACATTAATTTCCCAGAAAACTAAACTCCTCACCACCAACACACTAACCAGAAATCATTGGAGGAGGGTATGGAGAACTGAGACAAAACTAGAAACTAGAGATGTTTTTTCCCTCATTGGTGTTTCCTATCCCTACGCACACTTCTAAACTCTATGGTTTTTCTCTTCCTTGTCACCACTGGTGTATTATAAGATGAAAATTTGTAACAATCTTGATTTTGAAAACAACATAAAACAAATGAATAATCGTTCTAAAAAAACCCAGGAGGTTTTTGAAGACTTATTTCATATTAAAATAAATGACTTAAAAAACATTCATGGAAATTTCAACTTTCCACACAATATGAAAAATCAAGATATAACTTGAAAGACACCCACCAAGTCTCCCATTAATTAGCCAAGTTCTATTCTGAAGGTCTATTTTGCTTTAAATAGATTTTAGTTTCAGGAGTCTCCCAATGTTTGTTCTTTTAACTGTGATTTCAGAGGCAGAAATTTAAAAAAAAAAAATTCAGATGGAAGGAGGGGGAATAAAAAGTAAAAACTATAAAAGTTACTTTTTAAAGCAGAACAGCTTTCTATGTCCATTTAATAGGAGAATATGTCTTTAACCTGCAAAAGGGAAATCAGAAAGCACTGTATTTAGGGTGAAAGAATACAGAGCAAGAGAAAATTATTCAAATACTGAGGCAAAGTTCAGAATTCCTGCATCCTGACCAAAGGCAAAAAAACTAAGGTATCAGCTTCATATTCGTATAGTCCTATTTCCAGGGAGAACTCACCAAAAAAATGCCCTTTAATTCTAGAAAAGGGGGACTACACAAAAATGAGGAAGTTAATAAAACAGAAATTAAAAGGTACAGCGCAAAAAGTGAAATCCCTGCAAGCTGCATGGAAACTTTTTAAAGACATCATAATAGAGGCTCAACTTTAATGTACATCCCAAATTAAAAAACACAGTAAGAAAACCAAAAAAGTGCCACTGTGGCTAAACAATAAAAGTAAAAGAAGCATGGAGAGGCAAAAAGGCATCCTTTAAAAAGTGGAAGTTAAATCCTAGTAAGGAAAATAGAAAGGAGCATAAACTCTGGCAAATGAAATGTAAAAATATAATTAGGAAGGTCCCAAAACAATTTGAAGAACAGCTAGCCAAAGACTCAAAGTAATAGCAAAAAAAATTTTAAGTACATCAGAAGCAGGAAGCCTACTACACAACCAGTGGGGCCACTGGACAATGGAGATGCTAAAGGAGCACTCAAGGATGATAAAGCTGTTGCAGAGAAACTAAATGAATTCTTTGCCTTGGTCTTCACGGCTGAGGATGAGAAGGAGATTCCCAAACCTGAGCCGTTCTTTATAGGAGACAAATCTGAGAGACTGTCCCAGATTGAGGTATCATTAGAGGAGATTTTGGAACAAACTGATAAACTAAACAGTAATAAGTCATCCAGACCAGATGGTATTCACCCAAGAGTTCTGAAGGAATTCAAATGTGAAATTGCAGAACTACTAACTGTGGTTAGTAACCTATCATTTAAATCAGCTTTGGTGACTGGAGGATAGCTAATGTGACGCCAATTATTAAAAAGAGCTCTAGAAGCGATACTGGCAATTAGAGACCAATGAAGTTGACTTCAGTACCAGTCAAACTGGTTGAAACTATAGTACAAAACAAAATTGGCAGAAACACAGATCAACATAATTTGTTGGGGGCGGGGAAGAGTCAACATGGTTTTTGTAAAGGGAAATCACGCCTCACCAATCTACTAGAATTCTTTGAGGGAATCAACAACCATGTGGACAAGGGGGATCCAGTGGATACAGTGTACATTACAGTACTTAGAGATTTTCAGAAAGCCTATGACAAGGTCCCTCACCAGAGGCTCTTAAGCAAAGTAAGCTGTCATCGGATAAGAGGGAAGGTCCTCTCATAGATTGTTTCCTGTCTTTTAACCAGTTACCAAAGGATAGGAATAAATGGTCAGTTTTCAGAATGGGGAGAGGTAAACAGTGGTTCCCTTAGGGCTCTGTACTGGGACCTGTCCTATTCATAAATGATCTGGAAAAAGGGGTAAACAGTGAGGTGGCGAAATTTGCTGATGATACAAAACTACTGAAGATAGTTAAGTCCCAGGCAGACTGTGAAGAGCTTCAAAAGGATCTCTCAAAACTAGCTAACTGGGCAACAAAATGGCAGATGAAATTCAATGTTGATAAATGCAAAGTAATGCACATTGGAAAACAATCCCAACTATACATATAAAATGATGGGGTCTAAATTAGCTGTTACCACTCAAGAAAGAGATCTTGGAGTCCTTGTGGATAGTTCTATGAAAAACACCCACTCCATGTGCAGCGGCAGTCAAAAAAGCAAACAGAATGTTGGGAATCATTAACAAAGGGATAAATGATAATAAGACACAAAATATATTGTCTATATAAATCTATGGTATGCCCGCATCTTTAATACTGCGTGCAGATGTCGTTGTCCTATCTCAAAAAAGATGTACTGAATTGGAAAAGGTTCAGAAAAGGGCACAAAACTAATTAGGGGTATGATGAAAGTAATAAGACTGAGACTTTTCAGCTTGGAAAAGAGACATCGGGGAGGAGGGAGGAGAGTATGATAGAGGTCTATAAAATTATGACTGGTGTGGAGAAAGTAAATAAGGAAGTGTTATTTACTCCTTCTCATAACACAATAACTAGGGGTCACCAAATGAAATTAATAGGCAGCAGGTTTCAAACAAACAAAAGGAAGTATTTCTTCACACAATGCACAGTCAGCCTGTGGAACTCTTTACCAGAAGATGTTGTGAAGGCCAAAACTATAACAGGGTTCAAAAAAGAACTAGATAAATTCATGAAGGATATATCCATCAATGGTTATTAGCCAGGATAAGCAGGGATTGTGTCCCTAGCCTCTGTTTGCCAGAAGCTGGGAATGGGAGACAGGAAATGGATCACTTGATGATTACCTGTTCTGTTCATTCCCTCTGGTGCACCTGGCATTGGTCACTGTTGGAAGACAGGATATTGGGCTAGATGGACCTTTGGTCTGACCCAGTAGGGCCATTCTTATGTTAAGAGCAACCATCGGGGGAAAACTTATTGGTCTAAAAGATTAACTTTTTCTAAACCATAACAAAAACAGAGCAAAAGGTTACTTTTTTTTTGTATTTTGCAAGATATGTATTTACACTACACCAGACCAGGCACTCCAAGTAATATTTCTTTTATGGAAGGTCTGTATGGAAAATCCCCAGTTTCCTGACCTCTTTATGTACCCCTTTAATAACAATCTTCATACAGCTGAAAAGGACTAGCCTGATTTTAGAAGAAAGTCTGTCATCACAACCTAATATCACTGCAAAAGACAGTATCAAGTTTGGTATCTCTGACAAAAATTTAAGGTTACCTGTTTGAGTCCTTCATCAGTGAGCCTGTCTTGATTGCCTACATGTACTTTCTGAAGTAGAGGACACTGGGATGCAACTGCAATGATAGATGTGTCTGAAAGTTGTTTACATCTGTAGGCAGTATACCTTAGAAGTCCAGGACATTTAAATGCTAGCACACACACTCCTGTATCTGACACATTGCGACAATCAGAAATATTGATTTCAGATATGTTCTGGCTTCTTGATGCAATTTTTTCCAGTAATTCATCAGTGACCTGTCAACAAAATTCAAATTCTCAATTTAATATTCTCATAGTCATCTGATTCTTTAGATTAAAAAATGTATATAGAGAGAGTAATGAAGGAGATATCATATGTGAATACACGAGTACTATGACTTGGTAGCAGGAAGCATTTGCACAAAGGAGGGAAGGAAAAAGTTCTGTTTTTTAACAGATTCCAAGCATGAATTACTGTAATCAACTTGACAGTTACCTTTGTACGAGTCCTGTCCCAATCCCTGATGACAATTAAAGCTATAGTTTTAAATGGCCTGCTCACACCCTCAACAGGGGACCACTGTCTTTTATGGGGAAAAAACTAAGCACTTGTCTACACTTGAAACACTTACAGCTATACCACTGTAACTCTTCAGCATATACACTCAGTCCAGCAACGGGAGGGGTTCTCCCATCAGTATAGTTAATCCATCTCCCCAAGAGGTGGTGCCTGGGTCAATGGAAGAATTCTTCTGTCAACCTAGCATGGTCTATGTTGGTGGTTAGGTCATCTTAATGACATTGCTCATGGCCTGGGATTTTTCACACCCTTGTGTGATGTAGCTTAACTTCTGAGTGTAGACCTGGCCTTAATCTCACTCCTGCTGTGGTACTTTTCTATGAACACAGTAGAGAGCTATTGTGCTCGTGCTTCTTGGAATTACTCGATATTGCTCTTCACTTAAGAAGCTATGTATTGGATAGCTTTTGGCAGCCATCCAATAGCTGTTACTATCTCAACATTACAGTGATGTCAGCGATACCCGGTTTTTTAATGACAGCAGCAGCTTGGAGAGTCTGATGATAACTGGAAATCCAATATGTTGACAGGGGAAAAAAAAAAACAGGAATAGAAAGTCTCTTAAAAAATAATATTCTCATTTTAAAAAAAATAGAAAATTTGATTTTTTTAAAAATGTCAGTTAGCCCATGCTCAGTCATCATTAACCAGGAATTGTTATACAATGCCTTTCACAGTAGTTCCTTTGTAACAGCACCTATCTCCTTGGCACCTAAACACATTTCATCAATTAAAACCAATAATATATTAGCATAATATAAGTCTTTTAAAGTAGAAAAGACAGCCAAATTCCAGCTGTTTAAGCCTATGAATCAATTCAAAGCTTTACCATATTGGACAGAGTACAATACAAAACCTATCCAAACGAAGGAACAGAAAATTCTTAACAGTAAGGAAGAAAAGTTTACTTTTAAAAATAGAGGTAAAGCAAACACAGCTAAATTGACAAAATTGCTCATCACTCAACACTTATATTGTATGAGATCTTGGTTTTGCTATGGGCAGATGAAAATAAAAACTTTTTGCCTCCATTTCTTGTACAGTACAGGAATAAACAATCTGTTTGCCGTTAATGGTCCTCAATCCTCCACCCTTATTTAATCAGCCAATGGCTATTTGTAAAACCATAGCGACTTCTAAAAACACACACACACACACACACACCCCCCACCCATAAGGATGGAGGATATGACTGTGCATTTTAAAAAACTGGTTTAGTATCCTATTAAATAATCAACCAAATGGACTAGTGGTCAAGTATCATACTTGGAAACTCAACAAGGAACCTCCTACATCAGAGCATTAGACCAGTGGTCGTAGGGCAGACCATAAGACCAATACCTCCACTTTATCAGAAGTAAGGCTAAGCCCTGACCTCAGCCTAAAGCAGGGGTGGGCAAACTACACGAGCCGTTCCCACTGGGAGCGGGGTCTGCAGCTTGGCCCCGCTCTGGCGCTCCGCCTGGGCATTGGGTTGGGGGCCACACCACGCGGCTCAGCCCCGCTCCAGCCGGGGCGCTGGGTCAGGAGCCGCACCACGGGCTCCTGGAAGCCATGGCATGGCCCCGTTACAGCTCCTACATGCTCCAATGGCCCCCTCCGGCACTCCAATGGGAGCTGCTGGGGCGGTGGCTGCAGATGGGGCAGCGTTCAGAGCCTCCTGGCCACGCCTCCACATAGGAGCTGGAGGAGGGACATGACGCTGCTTCAAGGAACCGCTTGAGGTAAGAGCCACTCAGAGCCTGCACCCCTGAGCCTCTCCCCACACCCCAATGCCCTGATATCCTCTCGCTCTCCAAACCCCTCGATCCCAGCCCGGAGCACACTCCTGCATTCCAAACCTCTCATCCACAGCCCTGCCCCAGAGCCCGCACCCCCAGCCAGAACCTGCACCCCTTCCCTCACCCGTGCCCCAGCCCCGATTCCCCTCCCACCCTCCAAACCCTTCAGTCCCAGCCCAGAGCACCCTCCTACACCCCAAACTCCTCATCCTCTAACCCCACCCCAGAGCCTGCACCCCCAAACAGAGCCCTCACTCCCGCCCGCATCCCAACCCCATTTTTGTGAGCATTCATGGCCTGCCGTACAATTTATATTCCCCGATGTGGCTCTCAGGCCAAAAAGTTTGCCCACCCCAGTCTAAAGGAAGGGATCATCTGACCATGACCAATGTATTACCTTCATATTTTCAATCTCCAGGTCTATCCCAAAGATAAACTACAGTGTGTAACCACTGTTTTGAGTGGATTCTCAAGTCACTTTGATAATCACATAGGCTGTTACAGAAGAAGAATGCAGCATTTAAAAATAACGATAAACAACTCCAATACGAGGCCCAATAAGATTCCTGTCACACACCGTAAGGAATCTAAGGGAGGAGAAAAATGGACTTTATGCTCTGTGAATCCTAGACAGGTTTAATTCTGGACTTGGTTCACCCAGGGGACACACACAGACTCCATGTTTAAGCGGTGCACCTTCTACTGATGAAGAGGGTCATTTAAAAAAAATAAATAAATAAAAAAAGCCCACAAAACACCACAGATACGCCTCTCCCTAAGATTATGCTGAACCAATTACCAGCTGGACAAAGATCACAAAAACTAGATCTAGTAGCAACCAATTCTCAACAATTTAAGCAAAGGCAGGCCTCTTCTCCAAGATGAGCTATTAAACAGTGGTAGTCTTATTTACATAAGTATACAATGAATAGATGACAGGTAACACACCACTTGATTTAAATAGAGCACACCTTCATTCTGTTCTAACAGACTTCAAAGTAAAGCAAAAGTGCATTTAGAAAATCTAAATTAAGACATAATTCACTCATCTTCTGCCTTCTAATAGGAAAAGTAAAGTTGAAAAGTGAAGGAACAAAGATCACCAACTACCAGCATGTACTTCACAATTTTGATTTTAGTTTTAACAAATTTTGAATTGTCCAAATGTACTCAATTTTTCATAATTATGTCTTCATACCTGCTGACGATTACTGAGATCCAACTGCTTCCAGAACTGGAAGTCTAAACAAAGGTCACGCCAGTATTTACAAACTAATGATGCTGAAAGGCAGCGCTCATTCAAGGATAAATTGGAAAATATCTGTAAAAGAAGAAAAACTTTGTCAGATATGGTAACCATATATGAGAGACAGAATTAAATGCTTTCCTTATTAGTTGATCATGAAAACCTATGTATAAGACAGACAGAAAAAAATATTCATATAGTTGTAATTTCCACTTGTTTCTATTCTTTGTCTCCAACTTGTTCAGCCAAGGATGAAAAACGGGACTAACAAAACAGCTTTGTTGAGATATTTATCTCAGTCATATAAACCACATGGTATAGAGCATGGATTCTACTTAAACATTTAGTTCAGGCACAGTGTTACATCTGATGTTCTGCATGTGCCTGAGACATGGCACACCTTTTAAACACTGCGACAATGCTTTATTAACAAACATGTTCATTAATTTTTTAAAAAGCATCCTCAGAGATCACATACCAGGATAGCCCAGAGGTTCATCAATACAAATCACTGCAATGCAAGGGATCCAAGTGCAGGATTAGCATTTTATCCTTATCCCAATTTGAGGCTTTGAATGCTAGAGAGACACACCATGATCTTCAAAGATGGAATGATCTGTGTCACTCTAGAGAGGGTATATAGGAGCAGAGGTGCTGGAAAGGAGTCACACCCAGTCCTCTTTCAGAGGTACGGCTGTAATGCAAAAGAAGAAGGTTGCGACTACAGATAAGACTGAAGAAAAAATGCTGGAAGCTTTCATGGCACTTGGAGACAATGAGTGGGAGATGAAAAGTCAGCCAAAAGTCCTTGGTCCAAAATGAAGTGAAAGAAGTTGCTACCAGAGCCTTAGGAAAAAAGGTACTAGGTATACAATTACTACTCTAAGGGTATGTCTACACTACGAAATTAGGTCGAATTTATAGAAGTCGGTTTTTTAGAAATCGGTTTTATATATTCGAGTGTGTGTGTCCCCACAGAAAATGCTCTAAGTGCATTAAGTGCATTAACTCGGCGGAGTGCTTCCACAGTACTGAGGCTAGAGTCGACTTCCGGAGTGTTGCACTGTGGGTAGCTATCCCACAGTTCCCGCAGTCTCCGCTGCCCATTGGAATTCTGGGTTGAGATCCCAATGCCTGATGGGGCTAAAACATTGTCGCGGGTGGTTCTGGGTACATATCGTCAGGCCCCCGTTCCCTCCCTCCCTCCGTGAAAGCAAGGGCAGACAATTGTTTCGCGCCTTTTTTCCTGAGTTACCTGTGCGGACGCCATACCACGGCAAGCATGGAGCCTGCTCAGGTAACCGTCACCGTATGTCTCCTGGGTGCTGGCAGACGTGGTACTGCATTGCTACACAGCAGCAGCAACCCCATTGTCTTGTGGCAGCAGATGGTGCAATAGGACTGGTAGCTGTCATCGTCATGTCCAAGGTGCTCCTGGTCGCCTGTGTGAGGCTGATCAGGAGCGCCTGGGCAGACATGGGCGCAGGGACTAAATTTGGAGTGACTTGATCAAGTCATTCTCTTTAGTCCTGCAGTCAGTCCTATTGAACCATCTTATGGCGAGCAGGCAGGCGATACGGATTGCTAGCAGTCCTATTGCATCATCTTCTGCCGAACAGCCATGAGATGTGGATGGCATGCAGTCCTTCTGCACCATCTGCTGCCAGCCAAAGATGTAAAAGATAGATGGAGTATATCAAAACAAGAAATAGACCAGATTTGTTTTGTACTCATTTGCAAACCCACCCCGCCCCCTGTCTAGGGGACTCATTCCTCTAGGTCACACTGCAGTCACTCACAGAGAAGGTGCAGCGAGGTAAATCTAGCCATGTATCAAACAGAGGCCAGACTAACCTCCTTGTTCCAATAAGAACAATAACTTAGGTGCACCATTTCTTATTGGAACCCTCCGTGAAGTCCTGCCTGAAATACTCCTTGATGTAAAGCCCCCCCCTTTGTTGATTTTAGCTCCCTGTAAGCCGTGTTGTCAGTCGCCCCTCCCTGCGTCAGAGCAATGGCAAACAATCGTGAATCTGAGTTGAGAGTGCTGTCCAGAGCAGTCACAGTGGAGCACTCTGGGATAGCTCCCGGAGGCCAATACCGTCGAATTGTGTCCACAGTACCCCAAATTCGACCCGGCAAGGCCGATTTAAGCGCTAATCCACTTGTCGGGGTGGAGTAAGGAAATCGATTTTAAGAGCCCTTTAAGTCGAAATAAAGGGCTTCATCGTGTGGACAGGTACAGGTTTACATCGATTTAATGCTGCTAAATTCGACCTAAAGTCCTAGTGTAGACCAGGGCTCAGTTGCTAGCCCGGCTGCTGTTGCCAGACAAGGCCCCTCCAGCCTATGCCCTGCAGATGCTGCCACCTATTAATAATAATATGCTGTTGCTACTATTTACTCTTAGGGAACTCCTAAATATGTTTAAAAGAAAGTAAAGACCGACACAATGGCGGAAAGCTCAGAGACAGTAAATCCTTTATAGCAGTGTTTTTCACAGTTCAGGTTGAGACCCAGTACCGGAACCAGCCAGCAGCGGGTCCAGCTTCTAGGCAGTGGGACCATGGGGCTCTGCGTGCTGCCCCCACCCCAAGCATGGGCCCCGCACTTCTGGTGTGGTGCCCATGGCATTTGAGGGTGACAGCTTGGAGGTGGTGTTCGACCCAGCCTGCTGAGTCCAGGAACATATAAGGGGTCTGCTTAGGAGTGCTGCTAAGATGTGCTCTGTTAATGTGTGCGTTTGTCTGATGCTGGGGCTGGAAAAACCCAGCCCTGGGGAACCTAGGATAGCTCCATTGGGAGGGAACTTGAAGCAGGGAGAAGTAGAGCTCCGTATGACAACACAAGTGATACAAGCAGTACATTGATAGAATTACACACACACACCCCAGAAGAGTAACCCTAATCAATTAGCACACCCCAAATATTGGGCAAATCTGGTAACAACAATCGACAGAAAAATATTTTCTCTGAAACACTTCTCCCAGGAAAAAGTTACGGAAAAAAAGCAAATATATTCAGCTGTCAGGTACCTCAAAGAAAGGAACACAACTGAAGTCTGTGTTAGATAAATTACATAGCACTCATATAGTATAGTGCTTTTCATCTTCAAAGTTCATTCTGAACACAAAACTGTATTAACACTTGAACATAGGATACAGGCATGGTCCCATGTGTACTCAGTAGGACAAGGGCTCAAATTCTGTAACAAACATCACTAAGTTACACAGTAATATTTTATTCTATCCCATCTCCTCCCTCACTTACTACTACAGCTCATAATGAGCATGTTCAACTGAGAAATTCATCAATTATATTCAACAATGATTGTTTTTTGATGGTGTTATTCATTATGCTCTCCAGGCAGCTCCATAAGTCTTGACTGTTGTAGTGCTGTTCAGTCAGTCCATCTCGGAACCTACTTCCCCACCATGCATGTCAGGGAAAGGAGGCTGGTAGTCAGCCTCCAACAGCTCATCTTTTCAGCCTTTGGCTCTGTGCTGTTCACAAGGCAGCCCAAGTACCCAGCTTGCCCTTTTGATTCCCCACCCTGCACTGGCTGCAAGCTTGACTTCCTGACCCACAATTGTCTGGCTCTACAAATCAGCTCAGAAACACATACGACAATCCAATTAACCCCCAACCAATTTTAGGAAAAGCTTTGGAGAGCAAGAGGCAGCCACAGGCTGACTCCAGCAGGGCAGAGACAGAAGGCACATGACTGCAGCAAAATGCATAGCATTTTTGCAGTGGGAGGTGTTCCACAACATCTTGGGAAAAGTCCGTGGGTGCTTCCAAAGAAAGTGAATGAGAGTTCACATCTCTCATAACTATTGTTTCATGCTGACTGCAAAATCAGGCAGGTGATGCTCGATTACTTTACAACATTCAAATATTTAAGGTTGCCCTTTATAAGTCTGTCACCAAAAATTAATGTTGATTCATACAGCATCTGAACCAGTCCCACCTTTTCTTTCCTGTTGCCAGTCTATGCCTCCTCTCTTCTCCCAATCCCCCAGTCATTTTTCCTATGATCTGTTCTCCCATGCTGTTCTATACCATTGTGCAGCAATTTAAATTGAGACACTTACTGAACTCTTTGTAAATTCATCTTTATAGCACATAGCATGCTTACAACAGAACACTGATAAGTCAGAAGTTTTTAATGACAAGTGCAAAAGCCCAAGCCATCAATTTCTGCAGAATTTAAGATGTTAAAAAAAAGTTTCTAAACATTATGGTTGCAAAGATAACCTTCAAAACGTGAACCAAAACATCTTTCTGACAATAACAGTGCCTCTGATGCTACTCCTAGCTTCACCCAGAAGCAGCATGATGAGGTTAACAAGACCAGTCAGTTTCAGACTGTTTTTTTGGAATGCTATGGGCAGCAGTGAACTTTCCAAATCAAAACAAAGACACCCCACCAAGTCAGTTTCATGCTTGGAAAAATTTGTGCACAACTGTAGGAAAAAATTGGAATTAACTGGAGAGAATAATGCTAACTTATTTTCTACCTACTTCCTTACAGTAGCCAGGAGGCTACAAAGTTAGGAAAAAGATATGGAAAGGTCTTTCCCAAACCTAGAGAAAGACAGAGCTTCAAGTCTGTCAGATGCCTACTAGCTAAAGAAAAATATTTAAGATGGAGCCCTAAGCAAGGTCCAGAGAGAGCACCTGTGATGGGGTGTATTCCCAAACTGGCCCTGAGAAAGTAAATTAGCCAGGCACACCTAATTAACCAATTAAGCAGCAAGTCAGGGAGAGATGTAGGCTACAAAGAGGCCACTAATTAGAGGAAATAAACATACAGCTTTTAAGTTTTGTAAATTAATTAGTAGCAGGCTCAGCTAGGCAAGAACAGGTTGGGCCTGTATAAAGCCCAGAAGCTGAGAGCAACAAGAGACAGCAGGAAGGCAGGCTGCTGTTACTCCCTGAGAGAAGGGAGTTGGGAGGCTGGCATACCCAGATAAGGTAGAAGCCAGTTACATAGTTAGAAGCCCAGGGAAACAGCAGCAAGGACTAGGTCAGTACAGTACATGTTATAGGGTCCCTAGTCTGGAACCCAGTGCAGGGAGCAGGCCTGGGTTCCCCTACTAGCTACTGGTGTTGGAGACATCAGATGGACAGCTGGTCTAGAAGAACTGTGATTTCCCTAACAGTCAAAGAGGCTGCAAATTGTGGGGGCAGTCAGCAGACAAGGATCAGGGGAGATTGGATGATGGTAAAGGAGAGATGGGGGGCATGAGGATTTGAGGGTTTCTTGAAAATTAAAAAAGGGGCGTGATGCAGAAAAGTTTGGGAACCACTGGGCTAGTGGGCTCACCAAGCTGCTATTTTGAGAAGTGCTGGGGATCTGGGGAAGTACTGCAAGACCAAAGAAAAGCAAAAGTGCCAATGATCTTAAAAAAAGTAATCCTGGGAATTACTAGGAATAGAAGTTACTGACAGTAAGATAATAGAACAAATATTAAGAAGAAAAACACAAACACTTAACATCCCTAGAGAATACTGTGACCATGAGCAACATGGGCTTATAAAGAATTAATATTGCCAGACCAAAGCAATTGTTTTCACAGCATTATGAAGAAAGATCCCAATCCTACAAACATTTAAAGCACATCAACTCAATGAAGCTGCTCCTATAAATTATGCACATACTTAAGTGTCAGCAGGATTGGGACCTTAGCAGATGAGGAAATATGATGCATGCTTGAGTATTAGTATAGCATTCAATAGTCTCTCACAAAAGCTGAATTGTATGAGTAGGACTGGCTTGGGGAATGTAAGTAAGGAAAAGAAACAATGTTTTAAGTTATGGAAGAGATAACAAATATCAATCTTTGGATCCAGTAATATTTCATTTAATATCTTGGTTAGCAACACAAAAAGAAGGGTAACAAAATGAGAAAGCACTCTGATCACTAGTGAGGACAAAAATAATACTAAGGGACCAAGAAATTAGCAAAATGGGGAAAACAACAACATCAATTTGTACTTGGAAAGACAGTAAATAGAGTATGTTAAGAAAAATAATCCAGGAAAGATGCTAATATTCAGGTTGGGAGAAATGTGGAAAGCAGTCCTGCTAAAAGAAACCCAGGTAATGGACACCAAAATAGACAAGTTTGCAATGCAATATGCCAACATAAAAAACTTAATGCAGTTTTAAGCTGCAAATAAGCATCATGGAATACGAAGGATAGGGAAGCAGTTATCCCAATGTGTACAACTCCAGTGTAATTCTTTATCAGAATGCTCAACCAAAGCAAATATGGAACTGGAGAATTTGATGCATAAGGAAAGATTAAGAGCTAAACATGAAAAGCGTGGCTAAAAGATAGCTAGTGGGGAGACATAACAGTCTACAAATATCTGAAGACTAAACACCAAGGGTGGAACAAGAAGTGAACAGAACAAATAGAATTTTACATGAACAGAATCAAAGGAAAATAGATAGAAACTGATGGCAAAACATTAAGCACTTTTCTGTAAATTTGTAACACAAGTCCACATGAATTATTTTATTTTACTTCCCACACTGAACCATACATTAAAAGGCGTTATTGTAATATATGCCTAAGGAAGAGTATTACAATTGTTGTACAGAGTCAGATGTGCCTAATATGTACAACTAATTTCAAATAAATTTTGAACAGCACTTCCTCTGAAGTGTGACCCAAGAGTTGGGTCACAATCTAGTCAAATGAAAATCCTTTCCATTCTATCAGCATCTCTTATTCTCCCATCAGGGGTCACCCATGTGTCTTCCTCAATCACACACAACTCCAACAGCCTAGTACTTGTCAGCTGTAACAAACAGGTGTATTTACATGATAGAGAAAATTTTGGCAAGGCAAGGTTAAATCTGAAGTTCACCTGAGATTATGCCTTAGGGGCTCAGGGGGTGGAGAGAACACATTAGAATATTCTTTAAATTAACCTTGAGCTAAGTCTTGAAACTGAACTCATTACTTACTACTAAGAGCTCAGTCACTCCACATCCCATGGTAAGACTCTCAGAAAGGAACAAGGTCCTATTGGGTTTCGGGAACCGGGTGGGCAAAAGCCCGTCCATTGCTAAAGGACGTTCCCCCAGCCTTAGGGGAGATTCCACAAGGTCCAGGAACACAAATAATTAAGGGGGACAACCAAAAATGTAACTGGGGCAGGTACGAGGATTAAAGGGTCAAACAAAGGGAACCCGAGGGGGACACCAAGCAGAGACCCCCGGACAGTGCCCACTGCTCCTCAAAAGTGCCAAGGGAGCCAGTGGACACCGCCCAGAGGAACTCTGAAGGGAACAAGGTAGAAGGCAGGCAAGGTTACCCTCACTAAATGTCTCCCAGATTATTCTGTAAAGCTACTGAAGTAATCACATGCCTTTTCCCTTCCCACCCAACTCCGGAACGCCCATTATCTTCATAAGCAGACCCCATCAACCTCCATGCATGGATCCACATCCTGCAAGGTCCTAGAGGAAAAGGGATGCAGCAGAGAGGAGAAGTGGCATTGTTGAGGCAGCTAAGGCTTATCTAAACTACAGAGTTAGGTCGATGTAAGGCAACTTATGTTGACCTAACTCTGTAAACATCTACACTATAACATTGCTCCCACCGATGTAAGTTGCCCACTACACCGACCTAATAACTTCACCTCTGTGAGAGGTTGATGTAATTAGGGTGTTGCAATGTCTGTGTAGATACTGTATTATTTACATCATCTCTTAGCTGTCAGCCCCACCCCAGGGCTCACAGCTAGAGCTCTGCCACCCCCGTCTGTCAGCCCTGTCCCAAGCTCACTGCTGGAGCCTCGCCACTTCGACTCCTGCTATCAGACCCCAGGATAGGGGAAGGAGAGACTCCTGCTGTCACCCCCAACACTGGTCCACTTAAGTCGGTGCATGCACTCCTGATGAGGACAGACACCACCATCAGCAGAAGGAGGGCAGTGTGGACATGAAAAACAGCAGTAATTACTGTGGTGGCTGAATGTCAACCTAACTTGTAGTGTAGACAAGGCCTGACTCTCTTCCACGTCTGCCTGGGAGACCTGCATAGCAGCGAAGGGGGCAAAAAAGTCTATCCTATATCTTGCCTACAGATTCAGAAAAAAAAATAAGGACAAGATCCTGCTTGCAATGAAGCCATACTTACTGCAATGAGATCAGTATTTAGCCCTAAATAAAATCTCTTAAATTTGCCCATTAATTGTAATAATCCACAGAGGAAAACAGTAGCTATAAATTTTTCAAGAAACATAATATTAAGATGGAGACAGACTGTTTAATGCTTCTTCATGTATTGATCCAAACTTGTTTACAAGACTCAGGAAAGGAGAGCAGTAACCCTGAAACATAAAAGCAGGGTCCCAAGATATATTTGCACTGGAATGTAAAACCGTTCTTGAGCCCAGGCTCAAGGCTTACCCTCCTTGGGTCTACACTGCAATTGCACAGTCCCAGTGCTCAGACCCAGAAGCTTGAGTCAAGCTGGGACCTAGGGTCTGAGCCCTATTGCTTTGCAGAGTAGGCGTAGTCAAACTTGACTCAAGTCCCAGGAGTCATCTGGAAGTATCCCACAATTCTATGGGACAACTTCCTTAGTCTTCTCTATCCCAGCAATCTGTAATCTAGTATTGAAAACAGAAGACTTCACCACCACCACCGCACATGCACACCCTTGGCAAAAGGCAGCAACTCAGGTCAGTGTTAACCTATTCTGCTCTGATCACTGACCTGCAAGCACACTGTCAAAGAACCTCCTGGGTCTGCAATAGAAAGCAATCCAATCAAGCCTTCTGCAAAGCAAGCTGCTTCCTAATAATATGCAGGTCGGACAGTAAAGTTTTGTTACAGTACACCCCAGTCCAAGGGCTAGAGCAGCCACATTTTGGGGGAAGAGGGTCCGTGGGGCAAGCTAGGGACTTGGGGTATTTGACTGAGGTCTGTGCACTATAGTGTGAATGTTAGAACCCGAGGTTTGAGCACGTGTCAGAAAAATCTTAATGTAGGAGTTAAATACAATGTAGACACTCAAGGTAAGGGATCCCTAACATGAGTCAGCTAGCTCAAGTCCGACTAACCTTGAGCTTATACTGCAGTGTCCACATACCCCTTACGCCTCTACATCTCATTAAACAGCAGCCTATCCCAATGGCCCTGAGCCCCCATCAGCTGGCACGGGCCAGCCCCAGCGTATAGGTGCAGTGTAGACATACTCTGAACATGCACAGCCCGAACCTCACAGAAGGGAGGCGGCCCTTTCCCACCATCACACACAGCTACTGGGAAAAAGCAACAGCCCTCTGAGTTTGAAGCACCTTCAACTCTGGCTCCCGCTTAGCCGCTGGCGAGGAGTCAGCCCCCTCTGGCGGGGCCTCCCCCGCACCCGGACCCACCTTGAGAAGGATGGAGGGCGGCAGCTGATTGATGTCAGGGGTCGGCGGCTGCAGAGACTCTCGGCAGCACTCGCTGGGGTTCTCCAGCGGCTCCTGGCGGTCCGGCTCGTTGCTTTCCCCTTCCTCCTCCTGCGGCGGCAGCTCAGCGGCCAGCTCCCCCCTGCCGCCACTGTCCCCGGCGGAGCCCCTGGGCAGCGGCCCCCCGCCGCCAGCAGCGCGGTCTGAGGCGCAGGGCACGGGAGAGAGCTGTTGCTCGCTCGGGCACTGGCAAACGGCGGCCTCTGGCTCCGGCGGGGCGGTGGCGCCGCAGCGGGGCTGTTTGCAGGGGGGGCAGGCGGGCAGGCCGGCCCCTTTGCGCTTACACACCATGTCGGGGGCCGGCTCGCCGGGCGGCCGCGCCGAGCCCAGGAAGGCCCGCACGGGCGGAGGCAGCAGCCCCGAGAGGAGCAGGCGCTGGCACGGGCCCCGCTGCTCCCAGGCGGCGGGTGAGAGGTGCAGGAGGCGGCGGGCGGCGTGCTGCTCCGGGGAACTCAGGGCCGCGCAGAGAGGCGGCGAGTCCCGGCCGGGCAGGGGCTGCTCCGGGGCGGGCGGGCTGGCGCCGTGCACGATGAAGCAGAGCATGCAAGGCCCGCGCAGGAAGCAGCTCCGGCTCCGCGGCGGCACCTTGCTCCCGCGGCGGCGGCGACTCCTCTCCCGGCTTAGGCTGGTTCCCTCCCTCGAGAGCAGGTGGCCCATATAGGAAGCTCCAGAGCGGGGATTTGCGGGGGCCCGGCCGCCGCCCCCAGGCAGGTCCCGTCGCGGTGTCAACTGCGGCCGGTGGCAGGGGCGGCGGGTGTCATGGTTCCCGGGCGGGGGCCGGTCGCTGGGCGCGGCGGCAGGTGGCAGCGAGCGGGAGGCGGCGCCGGTTGTTCCGGGACATTGAACCGGCAGAAGCTTCCGCTACCGCCGCCCTGACCTTACCCAGGCGTCGCTCGCGGCCCAGCAAGAGGGGCCGCCTTGGGGCCAGCACTCTGCGCTGCTGCTGCCGCCTGCGGCCGGGCTGGGCTCGGGCCGCCAACCCGCAACGGCTGCTGGGGCCGAGGATGCTCGGCGAGGCGCCTGGAAAAGAGCCCGGAGCCCGCCCTCCGCGAAGTCACTCCCCGGGCTCACGGCTAGGGGCTGTCCTCACCCCCCACGCACACCCCCAACAGCCCCACTCCTCCAGGACACACCCCACAACAGCCCCACTCCCCGGAAGCAGACACAACAGCCCCACTCCCCTTACATGCACACACCATCAGCCCCACTCTCCGCCTACACACATCCCCACAACAGCTCCACTCGCTCGGATGACCAGATGTCCCGTTTTTATAGGGACATTCCCGGTTTGGGGGACTTTTTCTTATATAGGCGCCTATTACCCGCCACCCCCTATCCCGTTTATTCACAGTTGCTGTCTGGTCATCCTACCACTCCCCCACATCCACAATTCCTCCTCTTCTCCCCATCCCCACAACAACTCCACTCTCCACACGTACATCTCTACAACAGCCGCTCTCCCTCCCTCCATACACCCACAACAACCCTTCTCCCCCCTCCACATACACACAAAAACAGCCTCACTCCTGCCTCCCCTGCCCCACACAAAGTAACTGCTTCTCCTTATACAAGCATGGTTGCTAGGTACTGCACCAACTGACACTGCATTATACCTATGTTCAGGCCCACTCCTGCAGACACTCAGGCATGGGACTAACTTGATTTATGTGTATAGTTCCTATTGAACTAAATAGGGCTACCAAGGTGAGTCAAGTTATACGTGTATTTTTCAAGATCATACTTAGGGTATGTCTACACTGCAATTAGACATCTATGACTTGCCTGTGACAGCTGACTCCGGCTTGGGCTATGCGGCTGTTTAATTGCCTTGTGGACATTCCAGCTCAGGCTGCAACATTCCAACTTGGGCTGCAGCCTGAATTCTGGGACTCTCCCACCTACCAGCATCCTAGAGCCCAAGCTCCAGACCAAACCCTGATGTCTACACTGCATTTAAACAGCCCCACACTGCAATTAAACAGGCCCAAGTCAGCTGGTCCGTGCCATCCATGGGTTTTTAATTGCAGTGTAGACACCTTAGTCTTCAGCAATGATGTGCTAAGACTTAACAAGACTCAAAACCACCAAGAGTTTGGCTTCCCACAAAGTATGTCCCAGAGACAGAGTAAGGTTTACTGGGGCCCAGGGCCAGAGCAAGTGGGAGACACCCCCCCCACCCCTTCTGCCTGCGGCCACACCCCTTTCCGTCCCTTCCCCAGGGCCTGCCCCTGTTTCACCCAGGGTCTCTCGCCCACTTTGCTCCCCCAGAACTGCAGCCCTGCAACCCCTTTGCTCCTTTCTGCCACACACACACACCACGCCCCCCGCCCCCCCCCCGCAGTCCCAAGACTGGAGGAGCTCTCTCCCTGCACCCCAGTCCCGGGGTCACAGCAGGGAGTGAGAGCTCCTCCACTCCCTGGGCCACAGTGGGGGTCTGGGTGCTGGGGCTTCCCCTGCCATCCCCCCTACACTTCTGTAGGGGACCAGGGTCAGGGCACTGGGGCTTCTCCCACCCCACGTGCTCAGAGCTGCTGCCATGGAGCAGGGTCGGAGCATGGGGGCTTCCCCCACCCTGCCCGCCTGGTGGCTGGGGCTCCAGGCTTCTGTTGCCAGTAGTGGATTTTTTCCAGGGGGCCGCCAGCTGGTCAGGGCCAAGTGGCTAATCCACCACTGCCTGCAGTAAATGAGGAATGACTAGGTGGGGGGGAAGCTTAAGTTGAGGCTTATGTTCCTTGAGTGTTACCTGAGTGTGACCCAGGGACTTGTTGGTGCCAAATGGGAGAGGGAACTGAAGGTTGACACATGCTGGCTCTACTGCAAGCCCGTAGCCCACTGGTCACCATGATCATTGTGAAATGTATGCACAAATAATATTTAAGGAATTACGTGTCTATGCTTAAAATTATGTTACTGTCAAGGTTCCTCCCCCACTCTGAACTCTAGGGTACAGATGTGGGGACCTGCATGAAAAACCTCCTAAGCTTATCTTTACCAGCTTAGGTCAAAACTTCCCCAAGGTACAAAATATTCCACCCTTTGTCCTTGGATTGGCCGCTACCACCACCAAACAAATACGGGTTACTGGGGAAGAGCTGTTTGGACACGTCTTTCCCCCCAAAATACTTCCCAAAACCTTGCACCCCACTTTCTGGACAAGGTTTGGTAAAAAGCCTCACCAATTTGCCTAGGTGACTACAGACCCAGACCCTTGGATCCTAAGAACAATGAACAATCCTCCCAACACTTGCACCCCCCAATTCCTGGGAAATGTTGGATAAAAAGCCTCACCAATTTGCATAGGTGACCACAGACCCAAACCCTTGGATCTGAGAACAATGAAAAAGCATTCAGTTTTCTTACAAGAAGACTTTTAATAAAAATAGAAGTAATTAGAAATAAGAAATCCCCCCTGTAAAATCAGGATGGTAGATACCTTACAGGGTAATTAGATTCAAAACAGAGAACCCCTCTAGGCAAAACCTTAAGTTACAAAAAAGATACACAGAAATAGTTATTCTATTCAGCACAATTCTTTTCTCAGCCATTTAAAGAAATCATAATCTAACACGTACCTAGCTAGATTACTTACTAAAAGTTCTAAGACTCCATTCCTGGTCTATCCCCGACAAAGACAGAATATAGACAGACACACAGACCCTTTGTTTCTCTCCCTCCTCCCAGCTTTTGAAAGTATCTTGTCTCCTCATTGGTCATTTTGGTCAGGTGCCAGCGAGGTTACCTTTAGCTTCTTAACCCTTTACAGGTGAGAGGAGCTTTCCCCTGGCCAGGAGGGATTTCAAAGGGGTTTACCCTTCCCTTTATTTTTATGACAGTTACTGAGGCAAGTAACGAGGAGGTGACATGTCTGGGATGGATTCCTTTCAGGCCAGGGGTAACAGACGCTTATCTCCCTGTCTGGTCATTGTGTATTGTATGCCTCACAATGCAGGCCTATTTCCATACTGAGCCAGATGCTGATTAAAGGATTGTGAAATCTACAATAAAAAAGTATACAGGAAAAACAACCCACACAGAAGTATCTTGTGATGAATATGGACAAAGGATTGTTCTGATATATCTGGGGGTGCAAACATAGGCATGGGAACTAAGGGTGTGGGGGATGTTGCACCACCCCCAAACTCCCGGCTGCCAGCCCCACACACCCAGGATCCTGGCCTCAGCTCTCGGGTAGGGTGAATAGAGGTAAGGGGGATGGCTTTCAGCACCCCAACTCTTAAAAATTTTCCAGCGCCACAGGGTGCAAACAGAAACACTGGAGCATTCACTGAGGAGGAAAGTTGACAGCGTGACTTGTCTCGTAAAATGATGGAAGGCTTTGAGAGAGCATTGCTTTATAAAACATGAAAGTGCTTAGTTAAGTAACTCTGGGTTATAGAATGTATGTTATGATTTTATTTTAGATGTTATCATTTGTGTCTAATACTCCTTGGTATCATGTGAAACTCTGTACTTTGTTAAATAAACTTTTACATGTTTTCACTATAAACATATGTAAGTGCTGTGTGTTAAATGGAGTAATGATCTGAGGTGAAACTGGTAAGCTGGAGTGTACTGTTCCTTTGGGAGCAGTGAATCTGTGAATTCTTTGAGTGTCCAGTAGAACAGGGGCTGGAAACCCAGGGAGATGATCACAGGGCTCGGGAGTTGATATGTGCCTATCACTAATCTGGAAAGAGAGAGCAGGTCTGTGGAGGTCTGGAAGGCAGTGCTTATATTGCCCATGGCCAGTGGAGTTGGGCAGCTGACTCACAGCAGGCACAGACAACACTTCCTCACACTAAGCTGGTAGCGAGGTGCCTCACAACTCTGTGTATCCCCAGGAAGCATCACAGTGAATTACTAGTAAAGCCTCTCCTTTTGACTGGTGTAGAACTACTTATTCTAAGAAGTAGTCTTATGTCTACAAATAGCTTCTGTAAACCTTGTCTTCACATGATATACAATCAGATTATACACAGATAGTTGAAGTCACTGAGCATTACTGCTGTATTAGATTTAGTTATCTATTTCATCTCCCTCAGCAGTGTGCACACAATATCCTTTTCCTGAATAGGAATCCATTAGTATAAGAACTTAACAGTGGCCATACTGGGTCAGACCAAAGGTCCATCTAGCCCCGTATCCTGTCTTCCGACAGTGGCCAATGCCAGGCGCCCCAGAGGGAGCTAACAGAACAGGTAATCATCAAGTGATCCATCCCCTGTTGCCCATTCCCAGTATATGGCAAACAGAGGCTAGGGACACCATCCCTCCCCATCCTGGCTAATAGCCATCGATGGACCTATCCTCCATGGATTTATGTAGTTCTTTTTGAACCCCATTATAGTCTTGGCCTTCACAACATCCTCTGGCAATGAGTTCCACAGCTTGACTATGCGTTGTGTGAAGAAACACTTCCTTTTGTTTGTTTTAAACCTGCTGCTTATTAATTTGTGATGGGGCAACCACATCTGCATGCAGTATTCAAGATGTGGGTGTACCATGGATTAATATAGAGACAATAGGATATTGATCTTATTATCAATCCCTTTTTTAATTATTCCTAACATTGTTTGCTTTTTTTGACTGCCACTGCACATTGAGTGGATGTTCAGAGAATTACCCACAAGGACTCCAAGATCTCTTTCTTGAGTGGTAACAGCTAATTTACACCCCATCATTTTATATGTATAGTTGGGATTATGTTTTCCGATGTGCATTACTTTGTATTTATCAACATTGAATTTCATCTGCCATTTTGTTGCCCAGTCACTCAGTTTTGTGAGATCCTTTCATAGCTCTTTGCAGTCTGCTTTGGACTTAACTATCTTGAATAGTTTTGTATCATCTGCAAATTTTGCCACTTCACTGTTTACCCCTTTTTCCAGAATGAATATGAATATGTTGAACAGTATTGGTCCCAGTACAGACGTCTAGGGGACACCACTATTTAGCGCTCTCCATTCTGAAAACTGACCATTTATTCTTACCTGTTTTTTTCCTATCTTTTTACCCAGTTACTTATCCATGAGAGGACCTTCCCTCTTATCCCATTACAGCTTACTTTGCTTATGAGCCTTTGGTGATGGACCTTGTCGAAAGCTTTCTGAAAATCTAAGTACACAATATCCGCTGGATCCCTCTTGTCCACATGCTTATTGGCCCCCTCAAAGAATTCTAATAGATTGGGGAAGCATGATTTCCCTTTACAAAAACCATGTTGACTCTTCCACAACAAATTATAGAATAATAGAACTGGAAGGGACCTCGACAGATCATCCAGTCCAGTCTCCTGCACTCATGACAGGACTAATTATCTAGACCATCCCTGACAGTTGTTTGTCTAACCTGCTCTTAAAAACCTCCAGTGATGGAGATTCTACAACCTCCCTAGGCAATTTATTATAGTGCATAACCACCCTGACAGCAATTTTTTCCTAACGTCCAACCTAGGCCTCCCTTGCTGCAATTTAAGCCCATTGCTTCTTGTCCTATCCTCAGAGGTTAAGAAACACAGTTTTTCTTACTCCTCCTTGTAACAGCCTTTTAATACTTGAAAACTGTTATCATGTCCCCTCTCACTCTTCTCTTTTCCAGACTAAACAAACCCAGTTTTTTCAATCTTCCCTCATAGGTCATGTTTTCTAGACCTTTAATCATTTTCGTTGCTCTTTTCTGGACTCTCTCCAATTTGTCCACATTCTTCCTGAAATGTGGTGCCCAGAACTGGACACAATACTCCAGCTGAGGCCTAATCAGAGCTGAGTAGAGCAGAAGAATTACTTCTTGTGTCTTGCTTACAACAATGTTAATTTGTGTCTGACAATTTTGTTCTGTATTATAGTTTCAACTAGTTTGCCCGGTACTGAAGTCAGGCTTACCAGCCTCTAATTGCCAGGATCACCTCTAGCCCTTTTTAAAAATGGGCATCACATTAGCTATCCTCCAGTCATCTGGTACAGAAGCTGATTTAAGTGATAGGGTACAGACTACAGTTAGTAGTTCTGCAATTTCACATTTGAGTTCCTTCAGAACTCTTGGGTGAATACCATCTGGTCCTGAAGACTTATTACTCTTTACCTCTTCTAATGACATCTCAATCTGGGACAGTTGTTCAGATTTGTCACCTAAAAAGAATGACTCAGGTTTGGGAATCTCCTTCACCCATGAAGACTGATGCAAAGAATTCATTTAGTTTCTCCACAATGGCCTTATCATCCTTGAGTGCTCCTTTAGCATCTCGATCATCCAGTGGCTCCACTGGTTGTTTAGCAGGCTTCCTGCTTCTGATGTACTTAAAAAAAATTGCTATTACTTTTTGAGTCTTTGGCTAACTGTTCTTCAAATTCTTCTGGGGCCTCCTAATTATATTTTTACACTTCACTTGCCAGAGTTTATGCTCCTTTCTATTTTCCTCACTAGGATTTAACTTCCACTTTTTAAAGGATGCTTTTTGTCTTTCACTTCTTCTTTTACTTTGTTGTTTAGCCACGGTGGTACTTTTTTGGGTCTCTTACTATGTTTTTATACTTAAAAAATATAACCATACTAATATTTTGGAATTCAGATGCCTTGGAATTTGTATCAGTACAGGTTTTACTGTAAGGTCCTTTCCTACAGAAATTTCATCTAATTAGATTACATGGTATCTTTCAGATATAATGCTACTTTCCAATTTCTGTGACCTAATCTGTCCTTCCTATATAGATTATACTCATGTGATACTGCATCCTATGGACTTTTGTAAAACCACCAGGGTTGATCCTCAGTTGGTGTAACTTGTCATCTTTTCACTGACAGTAGAATCTCCATTTTACAAATACCAATCTTACAAATGACCAGTTATACAAGTTATTATTCCTGATGGGGGGGAGGAGGGAATCACATAACAGAAGTGATGTCATTGAAGAACAAGTTGACATCCTTTCACATTGATGCCTTCAGTGCATTAGAAATCACTTTGCATGATTTGAAGGACAAGAAGAAAGCAATGCAGTGAATCATACTGCAATTTATATATAGTGCCTACTGTACTTTTGAGATGTTCAATTTTAAGACTGCATCAATTGGCACATAAAATAGGGGTTCTACTGCATGACAGCTGAGGATCTGCCCCACCAAGTTTTAATAATGTCCATTATGTTACAGTCCTCTTCCATTGCCAAGCATTCTAGGTTTTGTTCTATTTTTGTTTTTAGGTTTATTGCATTGGCACTGAACATAGATATTTCTCAGGCTCTATTTCCAGAAGTGATGACCACCCACCCAATTCTAGCCAAAATCAGTAGGAGTTGCTGAGCAAAGTTAGGTTCATAGTTTTATTTTGACCATTCACCTATTTAACTCCTTTATCTTTCACTCTTTCAATAGATGTGTAACAACAACCCATACACGGGCATTGGCAGCAGGGATCAAAACTGGGACCTCTGGAGCTAAATGCATTAGCTTCTACTGCACAAGCTAAAAGTCACCTGTCTATTAGCCAAGACTGTAACAGGCTCAGCATTCTCTAGGACAGGTGTTTTCAAACTACATTGCACTGCAACCCCCTTCTGACAACAAAAATTATTACCCGTCTCCAGGAGGCGGGACCGAAGTCTGAGCCACCTGAGCCCCAACCCCTCGGGCAGGAGGGCCAAAGCCTGAACCCCACTACCCCCAGTGGAGGGGCCTAAAGCTGAATCCCAAGGGCTTGAGCCCCAGGCAGCAGGCCTGTAACCTGAGTCCTGCTGCCTGGGAGGTGGGCCTCGGGGTTCAGCTTCAGTCCCAGGAGGTGGGTCTCGGGATTCAGCTTTGGCCCCAGGCCCCAGCAAGGCTAATGCCAGCCCTGGCAACCCCATTAAAATGGGGTCGTGACCCACTTTGGGGTCCCAACCCACAGTCTGAGAACTGCTGCTTTAAGGGGCCTAGCCACCACTACATGGGGAAAGAGTGCCCCTCAGAGAAAGCAGGTGATTACATACTCCCCCTGGGCAGGGAAACATGTTCCCAAGCTTCAGAGGCTGTTTCCCAGTTGAATTGCCTGAAATCCCTGTTTGGGCCACCACTTGTAAAGCCTACCCACACATGGGCAAGAGCAGCAGGGATCAACTCTGGGACCTCTGGAAGACGCATCTCTGTTAGCCAAGGCTGTAGCAAGCTCATAATTTTCTACAGGACCTAGCCACCACTAGAGGGGGACAAAGCACCACTGCAAACACGCAGGGCATTACATGTGTAAAATGTATTTATTTGTTTTTGTATTATTTTTAACTTGACTGTCCTTTTTAAAATATATGGTGAATGTACTGACTTATAGTCATCACTTTACACACATGAGATTTACTAAATCTTCTGATGCCAGCAGCTTTTTCTCAATATGAATTCCTATTTTTGTAGTTCATTATGAAGCTTCTGTTTTAATGTGCTTAAATTCAATTTTTTAATATTTAGTTAATCTCTATGAAAGGAGCTCTGAAATAGTTGTAACTGCTCAAGTATTAAAGCTGCTCAGTTTTAGGAATTGAAGTTTCATTTTCAGGGATTTTATATTTTACAGAATAAATCTAAAGAGATACATGCAAATATTGGATTTCTGAGTCTGATGATGAGTCAGTTTCTGGAACACTATCCAGTCTGAAATTGCTACCCTGAAAAAAATTCATTATCTTCTGGGTTTATGCAGCCGGACTGAGTAGTATGAACATTTCTAGTCCTCTATTGCTGCAACAAAGATTGACCCTTGCAGTGAACATTGCATTTCAAAATGCTCCTATCTTCCCAGAACTTTTAGGAATGCCTTATACTAAGTTTATAAGTCACTGTGTCTCACTGGTCTTGGAATCAATGAATTCCTCAGTACAGTTCAAAGAATCAGAACAGGATCTATCACTTCATTGTTCCATGATCACACAGCCTGTGACCTGGGTTGCCTTCTGATTCCAGCTGATTTAACCTTAGAGCATTTTATCAACTTACAGTAAAATTACAGAGCACTAAAACTTGATGATGTTCTTAAATATAAAATTACCTAAACTTATTTTAAGCTATTAAAAATGTTATTGTGGAACCTGTTCTTTTTTAATCAAACCTCTGACGAGTTCTTTTATTATGTGCATGTTGAATTATATTTCGGAGGAAAGTTGGTGTGTTCTGGGTTGACAGAAAGTTTTCTTTCAGAGGCTTTGTGATGAATTTATGCAGTGTATATTGTTCCTTAAGAAATGCAATGTTTTTCATGGAAGATTGATTTTGTCAAGCTGAATTGTTAACTTAAAAACATAAAGAGATAATTCAGGTATTAAACAAGTTTAATTTTATTACACATCTCTTTTCAATATTCAAAACAAATCATTTATATTTGGTGATGCTTAAATTTAAGATTTAAGACTAGTTCCATTTATGCAAGGAGAACCAAGTATAGGAAATTCATTTTATAAATATTCTAATATGTTTATTTAAGAAAGAAATTGTAAACTTCTTTTTAAATTATTCTTTTGGTAGGGATATTTTTGCTGTCAATATGATTGGCTTGAATGTTATGGACAAGTCTATTCAATATCACCTTAAAAATTATAACAGTATTGTTCCTTCTCCAGACACCAGCATCTCATACTAACACCAGAATCACCCATCTCCTGAAAGTTCGTAAATGCTGGGGTCTTGAAGGCTGCCTTCCCAGAGAAGAGAAGTCAGTGATGTGGAGTCTGAGTATATTCTAAGTGTAACTTGTTTTATTTACATATGTAAACCACTCGTAGAACAGAGGTGGTCAAACAGCATGCTGACAATCTCATCTTTCAATAATCCCAGTCCAACATCAATGCCTGGTTCCCACAGAGCAACTTTACTTCAGGAACTGATTCTAATCAAGAATTGAGGCAGACAGCAAATGCTCCTGCTGCTTGCACAACTGCCCCTCCAAGGACCACAACAGCTATACAGAACCTTGCATAACAAAACTAACAACAACACACATCATGTCTTTCCAAGGCTTATCATTTGTTTTCACTCAAAGAAAAATAAATTTGAAGATTATGTATACCAGTGCTACCTGACGATACCTGCCATAGCAGGTGGTTGTGTAATGCATACACTAATGCAGTATGATGACGTGTCTTCCTCTAGCATGTAGAGGTTTATGACTCTGCTCCTACTTCCATAGTAAGAGAACTGCCCAAACAAGGTGGTTACATTTAGACAGTCTGTGATGTGATTATTTTAAAACGATTGTTCTATCAATCAAATTATCAAACGCACAACTGTGATTTATATTTTTTGTAAGAAATGTCCCCACATTCTCTTTAAGACTGTGTTGAAGACACATTTCTTCCAAGATTCCTACAAGCCTGTCTACAAATGATTGATTATTGTTTGTGTTGAACCCACAATTTGCTAGTCACTTTACAAACTTATAAAAGACAGACTCTGCCCCAAGGAGCTTTACATTAGAGTAGGCAACACAAAATCAAGGAAGGGAAAAAAAGAGAACATAACACACTGAATGTGTATGTAACATGTCAATTGAAAAAAAAATTACGTCCTGGCCCAAAAGACCCTCCCTAATTTAGATTACCTGGACCAAGCCTGGAAAAAAGATTTATGGATATATTGGAAACCTAGCCAATGTAGAAGTGCCTCACAAAACGTTAAAAACCATACTATTGATCTATGATTAAGGCTAATCCAAGAGAAAATTGTATTTTGTTTACACTGATCCCTACACAGGTTGCAGTGCATGGGCCTTGGTAAAACAGACTGCTTCTGGAGATGTGATTCTCCCAGAGCCACACTGGCTCATACGTTTTGGGACCGTCCCATGGTACTGTCCTCTTTGCTAGAAGTCGGCAGGAGAATTAATATAATGGATACCGACTTTAAAATTACTTACTTCTCAGCATCTTGGAAACTCTCCAACGCATAGAAAGTTTGGTTCTGCAGAGCTGTGCTTGTAGCCAAAATGATTTATATTACTTAGCTGGAACAGCAGACTGCCTCCACGGATAGAAGCTTGGCACAGCAACTTGACTGACTTGGTAGCTAAAGAGAGAGAAATATTTTGGAGAAGAGGGACCTCAATACAAATTTGAAAAGATTTGCTCTAACATTTTAGAAACCTTTGATTAATTCCTGGCAGATGGAAACTGAGATGTGGCACTCCTTTCTTCCTACCAGTCCCCCTTCCTTCCTTCCCTTTTCCTTCCCTTCCCCTTCCTTTTTTGTTTGTTTGTTTGGTTCTCCCCTTATTTTTTGAGGGAAAAAATTAATAAAATATAAATTTAAAAAATTGAAAGGGGGCTGTGCTATAGAGTGAGTCCTCAGGAGGAGCAGAGATGCCACACTTCCTGTACTTCTATAAGCAGTTCTATGTTTTTTTCTGTGAGGCACTACATGCTAGGGAGGAGATAAACGAAGGAGCACAGGGCAAGGCATTCACAGGCTACAGTTCGCGATTAGCAGGAAGTGTTGTTATCTTATTCCGTAAATATTTTTTGTTCTTAATGGAGGATTTGTCTTAAGAGTAGGGCTGTAAAGTGATAAAAAAATTAATCGTGATTAAAAAATTAATTACAATTAATCACGCTGTTAAACAATAATAGAATACCATTTATTTAAATATTTTGGATGTTTTGTACATTTTCAAATATATTGATTTCAATTACAACACAGAATACAAAGTGTAAAGTGCTCACTTTATATTTATTTTTATTACAAATATTTGCATTGTAAAAACCAAAAGAAATAGTATTTTTCAATTCACCTAATGCAAATACTGTAGTGTAATCTCTTTATCGTGAAAGTTGAACTTACAAATGTAGAATTATGTAAAAAAAAATGACTGCATTCAAAAATAAAATGTAAAACTTTACAGTCCACAAGTCCACTCAGTCCTACTTCTTGTTCAGCCAGTTGCTCAGACAAACAAGTTTTGTTATATTTCCAGGAGATAATATTGCCCGCTTCTTGTTTACAATGTCACCTGAAAGTGAGAACAGATGTTCGCATGGCACTGTCGTAGCTGGTGTCGCAAGGTATTTATGTTCCAGATGTGCTAAAGATCTATATACCCCTTCATGCTTTGACCACCATTTCACTGGACATGCGTCCATGCTGATGACCGCTTCTGCTCCATAATGATCCAAAGCAGTGCAGCGCGACGCATGTTCATTTTCATCATCTGAGACAGATGTCACCAGCGGAAGGTTGATTTTCTTTTTTGGTGGTTCGGGTTCTGTAGTTTCGGCATAGGAGTGTTGCTCTTTTAAGACTACTGAAAGCATGCTTCACATCTTGTCCCTCAGATTTTGGAAGGCACTTCAGATTCTTAAACCTTGGGTCAAGTGCTGTAGCTATCGTTAGAAATCTCACATTGGTACCTTCTTTGTGTTTTGTCAAATCTGCAGTGAAAGTGTTCTTAAAATGAACAATGTGTGCTGGGTCATCATTCGAGACTGCTATATGAAGTACATGGCAGAATGTGGGTAAAACAGAGCAGGAGACATAAAATTCTCCCCCTGAGTTCAGTCACAAATTTAAATAATACATTTTTTTTAAACGAGCACCATCAGCATTGAAGCTTGTCCTCTGGAATGGTGGCCAAAGCATGAAGGGGCATATGAAAGTTTAGGGTATGTGGCACGTAAATGCCTTGCAATGCCGGCTACAAAAGTGCCATGTGAATGCCTCTTCTCACTTTCAGGTGACATTGTAAATAAGAAGCAGGAAGCATTATCTCCCATAAATGTAAACAAACTTGTTTGTCTTAGTGATTGGCTGAACAAGAAGATGTACTAGTGGACTTGTAGGCTCTAAAATTTTACATTGTTTTGAGTGCAGTTATGTAACAAAAAAAAAATCTACATTTGTAAGTTGGACTTTCATGATAGAGATTGCACTACAGTACTTGTATGAGCTGAATTGAAAAATACTATTTCTTTTATCATATTTACAGTGCAAATATTTGTAATAAAAATAATATAAAATGAGCACTGTACACTTTGTATTCTGTGTTGTAATTGAAATCAATATATTTGAAAATGTAGAAAAACATCCACAAATATTTAATAAATTTCAATTGGTATTCTGTTTAACAGAGATTAAAACTGCGATTAATCGCAATTAATTTTTTTATTTGATTAATTTTTTTGAGTTAATTGTGTGAGTTAACTGTTTAATTGACAACCCTACTTGAAAGCTATCAATAAGCTATTAAAGGGGATTTGAGCACTTCACTGCGGGGAAGTGTACAACTTATAGCTTTGTTCGAAGTCTCTTAAGGAGACATTTGAAGGAGGAGAAGGATGGGGAAAGGTGGGCTAGCTTTGGAAGTAAGTTGTAGGTGTAGGAAATATTTTAGCAGGGGGAAACACTGAGCCACAAGTAGGAGGAGACAAAGAAAAGGTTGAGTTAGACAGAGTTGAAGAGGATGGGAGTAATAGACAAAAGCAGAGAGCAAGGTTTTCCTTAAGCAGTATACACACACCATTGCATACCCTCTGGCAGCTACTGTGCAATGAACCTTGCCCTAACTTGCAGTAGCCTTTCCCCAGCTGCCTATTAGCTGCACTGCATAGAATCATAGATTAGGGTTGGAAAAGACCTCAGGAGGTCATCTAGTTCAACCCGCTGCTCAAAGCAGAACCAACACCAACTAAATCATTCCGGTTAGGGCTTTGTCAAGCCGGGCCTTAAAACCCTCTAAGAATGGAGATTCCACCACCTTACTAGGTAACCCATTCCAGTGCTTCACCACCCTCCCAGTGAAATAGTTTTTCCTAATATCCAACCTAGACCTCCCCCACTGCAACTTGAGACCATTGCTTCTTATTCTGTCATCTTCCACCACTGAGAAAAGCCGAGCTCCATCCTCTTTGGAACCCCCCCTTCAGGTAGTTGAAGGCTGCCATAAAATCCACCCTCACTCTTCTCTTCTGCAGACTAAATAAGCCCAGTTCCCTCAGCCTCTCCTCATAAGTCATGTGCCCCAGCCCCTAATAATTTTTGTTGCCCTCCGCTGGACTCTCTCCAATTTGTCCACATCCTTTCTGTAGTGGGGGCTCCAAAACTGGACACAGTACTCCAGTGCTGAATAGAGGGGAATAATCATTTCCCTCTATCTGCTGGCAATGCTCCTACTAATGCAGCCCAATATGTCATTAGCATTCTTGGCTACAAGGGCACTGTTGACTCATACCCAGCTTAAGAACATAAGAATGGCCATCCTGGGTCAGACCAAAGGTCCATCTAGCCCAGTATCCTGTCTTCCGACAGTGGCCAATGCCAGGTGCCCCAGAGTGAATGAACAAAACAGGTAATCATCAAGTGATCCATCCCCTGTCGCTCATTCCCAGCTTCTGGCAAACCATCCCTGCCCATCCTGGCTAATAGCCATTGATGGACAATGGCTTCTCATCCACTGTAATCCCTAGGTCCTTTTCTGCAGAACTGCCACTTAGCCAGTTGGTCCCCAGCCTGTAGCGGTGCATGAGATTCTTCTGTCCTAAGTGCAGGACTCTGCTCTTATCCTTGTTGAACCTCATCAGATTTCTTTTGGTCCAATCCTCCAATTTGTCTAGGTCACTCTATCCCTACCCTCCAGAATATCTACCTCTCCCCCCAGCTTAGTGTCATCTACGAACTTGTTGAGGGAGCAATCCATCCCATCATCCGGATCATTAATGAAGATGTTGAACAAAACCCTGGGGCACTCCACTTGATACCGGCTGCCAACTAGACATCGAGCCGTTGATCACTATCTATTGAGCCCGATGATCTAGCCAGCTTTCTATCCACCTTGTAGTCCATTCATCCAATCCATACTTCTTTGACTTGCTGACAAGAATACTGTGGTAGACCATATCAAAAGCTTTGCTAAAGTCAAGGAACAACACATCCACTGCTTTCCCCTCATCCACAAAGCCAGTTATCTCATCATAGAAGGCAATCAGGTTGGTCAGGCATGACTTGCCCTTGGTGAATCCATGTTGACTGTTCCTGATCACCTTCCTCTCCTCCAATGCTTCAAAATGGATTCCTTGAGGACCTGCTCCATGATTTTTCCAAGGACTGAAGTGAGGCTGACTGGTCTGTGCGGTGAGGCTGACTGGTCTGTAGTTCCCCGGATTCTTCTTCTTCCCTTTTTTAAAGATGGGCGCTATATTTGCCTTTTTCCAGTCGTCCGGGACCTCCTCCGATCACACAAATTTTCAAAGATAATGGCCAATGAAGCCCAGAATCTTCCTTATGCTGAGTGCTATGGCTACTTTTACTTACATCTGTGGTGTTGTTCTTATTGAGGCATAGAAAGACTGGTTAACAATTATTACTATTTAAGCATTACGTAACACAGCAGTGAGAGCCTGCTGAAAGATTCAGTCTGCCACAGTTTGTTTTGCTGCCTGCAGTCCAGAACCCCATCTTTCGAAAGGGAGAATGACTATTGGTCTCTGCAGCCACACATAATCTTATGCAACAATTAGAGAGACGGTGAAGGAGATAACGTCTTTTATTTGTCCAAGGTTTGCTAGGAGAGGGAAGCATATAGCCTCTTGCACTGGCCCAGTGTTTCTTCTCTGGTGGGGAAGGGGGAGGAATTGCAAGTCATTCACAGCCCCTATACATTGCTGAAGTACCATACTGGGGTTGGAATCAGCCCCTAATTACATTGGGTAATGAACTACCTGACTTAACTAACTAGTTATGACAAACCATAAATTAAGTCCTTGTCTACACTACACAATTAAGTCAACCTATGTTAGGTTAATTTACAGCCACTGCAGTAATTACCACAGTTTTTCATATCCACACTATCCTTCTGCGGTGGTTAGCGTCCACACCAGGAACACCTGCACCAACTTAAGAGGGACAGTGAAGGGGCTGAGAGCCTGGGCTCTCAAAACCCAGCAGAGCACCCTGCTGGGAGCCTGGCTGCCTGGTGCTGAGAGCCTGGGGTCTCAGCTCCCTGCAGTGCTCCCAGCTAGGAACCCAGCTGCCTGGTGCTGAGAGGCTGGGCTTTGAGTTCCCCACAGAACTCCCTGCAGGGAGCTGGGCAGGGTGTGGAGCTGACAGACGATGTAAGTAATGCGGTGTCTATACAGACACTGACCTGATTACATCAACCTAAGTGCTACACCTCTTGTGGAGGTGGAGTTATTAGGTCAGCATAATGGGGGCCTTACACTGGCAGGAGCAATGCTGTAGTGTAGACACTTACAGAGTTAGGTTGACGTAAGGCAGTTTTCGTCAACCTATCTCTGTAGTCTAGACTACACACCCAGAAATCACTCCAGATACAAACTGAAGGGCCCTATAATCACTACTGGCTGCATAAAGGAAAGAGTTTAGCTCCAAACATTTAGAGCAGTGAGAGGGCATTTTTGTGGCCCCAACGGGCACTGCTTTCCAGAAAGTCCTTGAAACTCAATAGCACTTGAGGTGGAATGCAGTGGGAATATTCAGGGGCCACTTCACATAACAAAAGATTATTTACACTCAGTAAATATGAAACATATGAATCAGTATTTGGACCTAAGGATGGAAGCTTTACCCAATTACTAATTAACATATTATTTTCAATTGCTCTGTTACTTATTTACAAATAGATATTTGTCTCAGGCAATCTGGATTTTTCTAGCAGTTAGTCTTCAGAGTTCCCTCTGGCTTTGCAAGTTCTATGGGATTCTCAGATTGCCAATATTCTTTTTACAGCATTGATTAACTGAAGACAAGACCCAGCCTGCTCAAGACAGGATCCTATAAACTTCAACGACTGTAAAGCTTTGTTGCAAAATCAGAGAAGCCCCCTTAATTCATAGATTCAAAAGATCACTGTGATCATCTAGTTTGACCTCCTATAGAATACAGGCTATACAACTTTCCCGAAAAAAATCCTAGAGCATCTCTTTTAGAAAAATATCCAACCTTGATTTAAAAATTGCCATTGACAGAGAATCAACCACAACTTAGTAAATTGTTCCAATGGTTAATTACCTTTACTGTTAAAAATTTACATCTTATTTCTGGTCTGAATTTGTCTAGCTTCATCTTCTAGCTATTAGATCATGTTACACCTTTCTCTGCTAGATTGAGGAGTCAATTATTAAATATTTGTTCCCTGTGTAGTTACTTTTAGACAATAATCAAGTCACCTCTTAACCTTCTCTTTATTAAGCTAAATAGAGTGAGCCCTAGGATATATCATTATAAGGCATGTTCTCTCATCTTTGGTCGTTCTTGTAGCTCTTCTCTGAACCCTCTCCAATCAACATCCTTCTTGGACTATAGATGCCACAACTGGACACAGTATTCTAGTTGCAGCCACACCAGTGCCAAATACAGAGGTAAAATAATCTTTCTACTCCTACTCGAGATTCCCCTGTTTATGCATCCCAGCATCACATTAGCCCCTTTGGCCACAGTGTCTCATTGGGAGCTCATGTTCACATGATTATCCACCATAACCCTCAAATCTTTTTCAGAGTCACTGTTTCCCAGGATAGAGTCCCCCATCTTGTAAGTATGACCTACATTCTTTGTTCCCAGATATAAATATCAAATACCATAGGCTAAATGAATTAATTATTAACTTCAGTGTAAATTAGATCCAAATCTGGTCATATATATCTTCTATGATCAGGTAGAGCAAGTTTGGTCCTATGATCTTTTGTAAAATGGTGATATAATAATCTATGAGTATTTCAGATTTTTTCCCAGTAAATTTGTATTGAGACTAAAGTAATTGTAATTCTTCAAGCAACATTTTTAAATGTTGCTTACTGTTAAACATCTACACAGCTAGCCAATTAGGGTTGCACTGGTGTAGCTGAGAGGAGAATTTGGCCTATTAGAAGCTGTAAACCCATAAAGTTTCAATTATGGAATTTTTGTCCTGAGGGATACATAGACGTCAGTGGGCATAGATGCTTGTGATTAATATATATATTTCGTCACTGGATGTCACTATTGCTTCATGCAAGAAGAGCACCATGTGAAGGTTTGCTGTGGCAGCGGGATGAGACAGAAATATTAGATAATGGAGTAATCAAGCAATCTGATCAGCTGTGAAGTCTTAACTATCTTAATTTAAGCAAGAGGACATAACTAGCAGTGCATTTCTGAATGATTATTGCATATATTAGCTGAGATTAAAAGGCATAAAACCAAAGCTGAATAACTATCCAAGAAATTAAATTAAATGCACTACCTGGACACTGAAAAAATTATCTATCCCACCTAGTTTATGCTGCTAAAGATTTACTGGATATACTACGATCAAGTTTTCTGAATGTATGACATTTATCAAAGTTATCTCCTTGCAAATTTGATCAGGATACATGTAGTTAATGGTGAGCTAAAGGTAGGACTAAATTCTGGGCTACTAAAAGAAATGAAGCTATTCTATTTTTCTCTCTTATTCATTACAACTGTGTATTTGACAGAGATCACCTGCTTATCCTGCAAGATGCTGAGAACCCTGGCCCTGATCCAGCAAAGAATTTAAGCAATGCTTAACTTTGAGTGGGGCTACTCATATGTTGAAAATTAAACATGTACTTAAATGTTTGGCTATATTAGGGTCAGACTGCTAAACACTTCATTTGCTGAGCCCACAAATAGGTGCTCAAGGGGTGAAATTACCTGTTCATGTAAACAGGTTCTCAAAAGGGTAGATCATTGTTTAATTTATCCATGATTGGAAGTACCACTACAAAGGGGACACAAGGATCATTCCCTGCCCCCAATTTTCAGACAGGGAGGGACGGCAAAAGTAGTCAACACAAAAAGTTCAAAAGTAATGAGTCAGACCCCCTGTCAAGGTTCCTTCCCCACTCTGAACTCTAGGGTACAGATGTGGGGACCTGCATGAAAACCCCCCGAAGCTTATTTTTACCAGCTTAGGTTAAAACTTCCCCAAGGTACAAAGTATTTTTCCTTTTGTCCCTGGACTTTATAGCTGCCACCACCAAGCGTCTAACAAATATAACAGGGAAAGAGCCCACTTGGAAATGTCTTTTCCCCCAAAATCCCCCCAAGCCCTACACCCCCTTTCCTGGGGAAGGCTTGATAAAAATCCTCACCAATTTGCATAGGTGAACACAGACCCAAACCCTTGGATCTTAAGAACAATGAAAAAGCAATCAGGTTCTTAAAAGAAGAATTTTAATTGAAGAAAAAGTAAAAGAATCACCTCTGTAAAATCAGGATGGTAAATACCTTGCAGGGTAATCAGATTCAAAACATAGAGAATCCCTCTAGGCAAAACCTTAAGTTACAAAAATATACAAAAATAGGAATATACATTCCATTCAGCACAACTTATTTTATCAGCCATTTAAACAAAACAGAATCTAACGCATATCCAACTAGATTACTTACTGACTTTTTGCAGGAGTTCTGACCTGCATTCCTGCTCTGGTCCCACACAAAAACCAACACACAGAGAGAACCCTTTGCCCCCCCCCCCGCTTTGAAAGTATCTTGTCTCCTTTTTGGTCATTTTGGTCAGGTGCCAGCAAGGTTGTCTTAGCTTCTTAACCCTTTACAGGTAAAAGGGTTTTTTCCTCTGGCCAGGAGGGATTTAAAGGGGTTTACCCTTCCCTTTATATTTATGACACCCCCAAACACCATGAAGTTGGCCCCCAAATCATCAGATTTTAAAAGATGAAATCATATTTTAGCTCTGTGATTTTTACAATATAAAATCATTTCAGCATCCTTACACTAATTTCTATACATAAATGTATTTTACCCTCACATGGCTCATTAGTGCGGAGATAAAGGAAGAAGGAGGCACACCTTGGGGCCCTATTTCACCCTGGGGTGTTCGCTACTTCCCACCACCCAACACAGATGTAATGAGGTTAAGTGGTGTCCTTATAACTACTAATTATTCCTCCAGAAAGGCTTTTAATGATTTTCGATGACAATAACAGCATAAACAAAAAAAGAAAAGGAAAACCAAAGACCAGCACTGAATAAGAATTAATACAAAAGGCAGATTATATTGAAGACAAGCGCAAGTACATGTAATATTGTGGCAACACAACTATACGTATAAGGAGCTAGTGAATGACAGCACTACATGCATCTGCTCGGACTACTTAAAAAAGAAGCACAAATACATGCAAAGCTATTATGGATCAGCCACCTACTATTGATTTTATACTACAGTATCGATACAACTATGATCAATTCGGCTCGAGCGACCAGACTTCGTTACTCCATAGACTTACCCTGCACTCGTCCGAAAATACATTACCCTTCAGTCAGCCATTTTCCACATTGGCCAGATACAGTCGAGAACTGCATGTCCCTTCGGTTCAGGGGGTGTGGGTACCGAAAACACACACACACACAGTCCCATGCCTTCGTTCTTTTTATCTGATTTGACGGCCATGTTTTAGAACAGACCAACCAATCAGGGTGGGCCACATTGTTTGTGGTTGCCCTACTTGTATAATTGATGCTGTCAAGGTTCCTTCCCCACTCTGAACTCTAGGGTACAGATGTGGGGACCTGCATGAAAACCTCCTAAGCTTACTTTTACCAGCTTAGGTTAAAACTTCCCCAAGGTACAGATTAATTTTACCCTTTGCCCTTGGATTTCCACTGCCACCACCAAACTTTATCTGGGTTCCTGAAAAAAATGGAGTTTGGACACGTCTTTCCCCCCAAAAATCCTCCCAACCTTGCACCCCACTTCCTGGGGAAGGTTTGGTAAAAATCCTCACCAATTTGCATAGGTGACCACAGACCCAAACCCTTGGATCTTAGAAGAATGAAAAAGCATTCAGTTTTCTTACAAGAAGACTTTTAATAGAAGTAAAAAGAAAAGAATTACCTTTGTAAAATCAGGATGGTAAATACCTTACAGGGTAATTAGATTCAAAACATAGAGAATCCCTCTAGGCAACACCTTAAGTTACAAAAAAGACACACAGACAGGAATAGTCATTCTATTCAGCACAGCTCTTTTCTCAGCCATTTAAAGAAATCATAATCTAATACATACCTAGCTAGATTACTTACTAAAAGTTCTAAGACTCCGTTCCTGTTCTGTCCTCGGCAAAAGCAGCATACAGACAGACACAGACCCTTTGTTTTTCTCCCTCCTCCCAGCTTTTGAAAGTATCTTGTCTCCTCATTGGTCATTTTGGTCAGGTGCCAGTGAGGTTACCTTTAGCTTCTTAACCCTTTACAGGTAAGAGGATTTTTCCTCTGGCCAGGAGGGATTTTAAAGGGGTTTACCCTTCCCTTTATATTTATGACAGATGCATATTTAATTTTTATGTCCAATTGTTAGTTGTTCATATAATTTAGGCCTGTTTATTTTCTGTAGCCAATTAGATCTTGAATGTGGGTAATTTGGGGGTGATAAGTACATAGGAGTCAGCATAAATTGTTATCTGGTTGCAGCGCGTCCTGACCACAAGCCACAAGCTTAGGCTTTGTTTTTGCAAGGCTTACATTTTAAAGTAAACAGAAGTTTGAGGCCCAACATTTGCAATACTTCTATTCCATTTAAGCTTGACAAGACAGTTGCTCAATTTATTCACAGTTAGAAAGGTTTGAAACCACAAAATTCAGATCTATAGTACCCACTCCACCTACAAGAGGAGCCATAGAGAGTGAAAGCATGCTGTTATCTGATATGTGAACCATCCCCTACAATACACACAGTGCTAGTGGGTTACACTATTTGTAAGATAGCAGTGGAACACTGAGCACCAGGATTCTTCTCCTGGCACTGGGAGCAGATTATTGTTTAGTGATTACAGACAACATGTCCAAATGTAACAACTATGCTGTCTGGTTAGTCTGTTGAGACTGGGACCCTGCATGTGAAAGCATGAGCATTTACCACTGCAGATAGAAAACAAGCTCTCTCAGTGTGGAAGTAGTAGCAGAGCCATAAATCTCTACATGTGCTGTAGGTAGACAGTGACAGAGTCACACTGCCTTAGTAAGAGTTAAACAAACACCTACGTTCACAAATTCTTCTCAAAAGACTGTGGCAAAGACTTAGGTCTATTATTAGAGAGCTCACTTCTGTTGTGAGCTCTGTTTGAAGTGATTTTGTGCAAGCTTTTGTTGATCTTATCTGTGAAATAGGTTTATGAAAATTACCAGAAAAGGAATGAAATTGCTCATAATAAGGGTGGTTAAATGCACAGAAATTTTAACAGCAGTCAGTGGAAGAGCTGAGACTAGAGCTCATGGCTTATAAGCTCTCAGTTAAAGCTTCTGCTACAGGGGCATTGCTGGGTGTGGGGATGCGTCTTTCTCTCTAGTTTTACTTCTAAAAAATTGCATGAGGGCCATAGCTTTTCACATCATTGCAAGACTGTCTGCAGCAGGGGCCAAAATAACATTACTTGTGAGACTTCACAACCCCTGTCTTTTCTCACCCAACTTTGAGCTTGTGTTGGAGGGGAAGCAAATGGGGATGAGTTCCACCAGCATGGGCTCAGCATTCTTGCTTCCATTCCCTGTTGAGTCTACTAATAGATGATGAGTGAGGATAAGAGCTGCTTACAATCTGACAGGCAGAGCAGAGGCAGCACCATACAGATCCAGCAGGGAAAACCAGAGGGAAAAGTCAAACTTCCTACCTTCTGGTTATATTCACAGGGGCAGGGAGGAAGAGCCCCTCCCTCGTGCCCCCACAAGCTGCAACTTATGAGAGGAAGAAGAGAACACCCAGCAGTGACTTTCCCAATGGAAAGGAAGAAGGTACTGCTTGGAAGGAAGCAGATACTGCCTGGACCCAAAAGATGGGTGTGGGAAACAGAGAACATGGGGGAATGCAAAAGGGACAAAGAACACAGGCTGGTGGGGAACAAAACACATAGGGAGAGAATGAAGGGGACAGAATAATGGGGTGGAGGGGGTGACAAATCACTGGGTATACACATATGTACACAAAAGATAGTCACACACATACCTTTATGGTGTAAATATAGGTTGTGGAGTTACTGGGGAGACCTTTGGGAAGAGTAGAACTAAGCTTTTCTATGAAGCTAGCTTGTTGCCCCTCCCCCTCAACTTGTGAGTCCAAATAAGGCTACTGATTCCCTCACCATCCACCCAACCTTTTTTGTGCTTGCATCTATGTCCATGAGTTAAACATAGAGGTGACCTGGACCCTAGGAGACTGGTTGCTGATAACATTATTTCTCTTGCAATGTTCCCATGCTGGCTGCAACTTTGAGTGCAATTGGGTCTAGCTTAGGAAGAGGTTATTTGGCAAAGCATCATGTTAGCAGCTGTCAGAGGGAAAGGATAGGAAGAAAATAAAATGATAAAGAAAAAATGATGAGATGAATGAGAAGGTGCCTTCTCTCCTGTGCTGAACAGGAAGAGTAAGAGGCAAGGGAGGAAAAAAGCTATATTCTACTTTCAGTTATCAATGTAAATCTAGAGTAACTCCAACAACAATGGAGTTATTCCAAATTTACAGAGGTGTAAATGAGAGCAGAATTTGGCTCTAGTATAAATTAAAATATATTCTGTACAGTGTATTTATGCATACATAGAAGCCAACAGACTCTTTTAGAAAGTGATTTGAGGTCTATCTGCAAAATGTATGGGCAGTCATGTACCTACATATGCCCATGAAATTACAGTGACTGTTCCTGCAAATGATAGTCACCTAACTCGTTATTTTCATGTGAAATTATGGGAATTGCATTTGGACATCTAGGCAGCATATACACTTTTACACAGTGACTCTGGGTTACTTTTAAAAAGTTGGTTAATAATGTACTTAGATAGGGCATATACAGATATTAATATATTCACCAAGGAGGATAGCTGGGTTGAAGGAGAACTGGTCTACTTTCAACTTTCAGTTATCTTCATTCCCAGCAACTGGCTGCATTACATTTTGTAAAATGATTGTTACAAGGAATAGAAGGCTGGCATTTCACAAGAATAGTTTTGGCCAAGGACTTTTCCTTTTCTAAGTGAGGTTTTTCTCATATTGAAAGTCATTGATGATCAGAGAAGGTTTTTATTCCTTTAATCAATCTATCTATGGTACTGATATGGCCATTATTATCATAGTATCTGATCTCCTGAATCTCACAAACTTTCATATATCTGTTTCCACAAGATCAGTCTCTTATCCTATCATAGTTGACACAAGGGAAACGGAGAAATGACCCCAAAGCTTTAACTGAAGCGCTCCAAAGAATTTAATTTAAACTCCCTCCATTCCTCTGTTCATCACTATCACCAAATTTAAAATGTTTATTCTCACTGGATTTGGGTTGTGAAAATAAATCACAAAGAGGAAAATGTCAGTGACATTACTAACCTCGGGATCCAGAAGAAACATGTTACTCTACTATATGGGGGAGACAGACTCAGCAATGATCTCGGGGCTCTTGCTCATGAGGCTCGTGGAAGTCACAACTGGAAGAGATATGTTTGTTCCAGTTCCCAATATCAGGTACATAAAGTTTAGGAAATCCCAAAAGATTAAGTAATTTCCATAATATTAACTCACCCACGCTATCCTGAATATTTTACATTTAACTAATAAAACAGTAGTAGAAAATAGAACATAATACATATAATGTGACTGAATATGTCCATGGGAACAATAATTTGAATTTCTGACTTTTAAAGTTTGTGATATTTCAACTTTAAAAGTGTGTTAACTGTTTTTTTTTAATTTAATTGAATGATCTGGGTTAGTGTTTGTCCATAAATATGCTTCAGGATCAAGCTGGTACTGATTTCTTTTGCTTTTTGGAATCCTGATCTATTTATGGATGGCATACATAAGATCATATTTATAGAGCGAGTATGATGGTTTCTGTGTGCCACATTAAACAAAAATCTTTGGAAAAATGGTAATCTGAAAATTCCTATCTTTATATTACTGTATATCATCAGGGGTATGTAGTACTAAAAAGGAAACCATGTCATAAATTTTAAATGAAAAAAATCTACTATGTTATCAGAGCTTTTATAGATCCAGTCTTCACTCCAGCCGTGCTTCTTTCTGATGCATTATCTGATCACTTTGCTAAGCACAATTAGCCAGGGCAATGTGAGGAAGGAAAAGGAAAGTTAATGTAATTGTTGATGTGCTGAATGCCCTGTAGCCTGCTTAATGCAGTTCATCTGAAATGTTTGCTGCAATAAATTACGTTTGCCAGTTTCATTTTCACATACATTCGTATGACATCCTAAAGATTATGTCAGAGATTTTTTTCTTAGACAATATAAATTCAGAATCTGTCATTTTCTTAGACAATATAAATTCAGAATCTGATTCATCATTAAAACTTAGGCTCTGATCCTGCAAAGACTTGCACATGTGGTTATGTGCATAAAGTTAAGCACATAGAATCACAGAAATGTAGGATTGGAATGGACCTCCATAGGTCATCTAGTCCAGTCTGTTGAGGACTACACTGAGGCAGGACTAAGTATTATGTAGAACATCCGTGACAGGTGTTTGTTTTTGCAGGATTCGGGCATATGAGTGTGTACACCTGTTAAATGAAGTAATATTTCCATTAATTGATTGGCTATAAAAGTAGCTGCTTCTTTTGAGCTGAAGAACCTTTTCAATAATTTTTTTAAAAATCCACATATATGAATACTTCATGAAGTGTAGGGGAAAAAATAGACGTTTTTTGTTTGTTTGTTTTAATTAAGACAGCCTCAAGATGGCAGCATTTTACTCAGAAAACAAACATTTAAGAAATACAGCTCAGGTGCTAAGGTACAATTAAAAGAAAACTAGAACCTAAGTGGCAGGCTGTCAATAAGAGGAGGGAGGATGGGGAAAGAGGTGGCACATGTTTCAAAATATTCTGATCTGCCATAATTTTCTAAAAATCGCTGTCATCTGTAAAAGCCTGTATAATTGAGATTGCAGTGAAACAGCATATTTACACTGATCACCAAAAAGGTGTATTCTGGTCTCCCATAATACTGCTATAAGTACACGTCTGCTGTCTATGGTGTCATTAAAATCCTTATTGTTAGGTTAGCCTTTGTCATTGGTCAATAAAACTTTATTTAATACAGAAACTTAGGTGCTAAAGGTCTCAGCTCTGCACCACTTCCTTTTAGTTTACAAAGGTTTTTTTTAAAATTACAAGTTTCAAATTTTGAGTGAAAAATATACAGAATTACCAGTATTAGACAAAAATATGCATCCTGAAATTTAAAAAAGCAGTGAAATTAATTTTGAATTAAAATTAGCTCAAAATTTGAAATAAATTATCCTGTAACTTTTAAAAGTAGAAACTGCCTTTTAAAGAAGAATATTACTTTATTACCAAAATACTACTTTCCAAGCATTCAGTACAGATTTTTTCAAGAAAACTACACAGTGTCTCATTTGGAATCATTGTAGTTTCCTCACTGCAACTTTTTGTCTTTTAAGTAACATGAGAAAATAAATTCACACACACAAAAATTGTTAAAGATAACATTAAGACTTTTTTAAATTGACATAATCCAGGAAATTCAATGTTAAGGCTAAAAAGTGCATCCTTAACATCCTTTGCCTACTATACTGCATTATCTTTTATACTTACAAGAAGAGTGCATTTTTTGCAATAGGTTATAAAAATCTGGCTAAACCCAATGACATATTTGCTTCAAAGGGCTTTACTTTAAGCAAAATTAAACTCTTCTCTTTCTAAAATAAGGCCATAAATGTCATTGCTTTCTGAAGATCCTTGTTGGCAGATCAGACCAGATCGGACTCTGTGCATTTGGCTACACACATACTGTCCTGTGTTAACTCATTCATTTCGCCTTATTGAAATCTACAGGAGTTTTTCCCACTGACTTCAGTGGGCCATGATTTCACCAACAGTGCTTTACTTACAATTTTTCATTTCTATGTGTCTCACTGTGACTTTTAAGTGCAAAATGGACTTCCTAGTAATTTCTTTTTCTCTTACTAAATCAATTGTGACTGGTGTTACCCCTTTCAACCTGAGTGATCAACAGGGACAACTGAGTACTTTTCACCCGATGGAAGTAAGACTACTCTCCTTACCTCACCTGGACAACCAACACAGGCAAGAATTGACTATAAGCAGTGTATTGAAAAACTTTCCATATGGTCAACATCGTCCGATCCTTACCAAAGTCAAAGTAATCATGCTTATTTTGAGCACTAATAAAAACACTCTCTGGAACTATCAGAAAGCAAACTGGCCCAGATTTGCACAATTCACTCACCACCACATCACTTGAATCCCACACAACAACTCTATTGAAGAAGCTTACATGCGGATCACCAAAACGATTTGCAAAGTTACCACCAAGTCAATTCCAAGATGCTGTTATAAGATGTTCCCTGCCCAGATGAGGAGAGTACAGAACTCTTCAAGAAATATGAAGAGAATGGCAATCCAGACATTGGCACACATCTTTTAGACAGATTGAACATTTGTAGAAGAGCAAGGTGTAATCAGGCTACCATGGACCTAAACATGTCAAGATCCTACCACAAGGCCTGCACTCATCAGATAACTTAATGCTTCTCGGAAGCTTCCAGTACAGCCCCATTACCCTCTCTCTCCAAACAGGATTGCTACCCACCTGATAAATGTTGCTAAGATGAATAAGGACAAAAGGGTTGAAGGAGAGGTAAAGAAGAAATGGCAGCAATGTAAACAGTGCATATCAAAGAAGTGTTCCAGCCTTTCACTGCAGAAGAAATAGAAATAGCAATCAAACCTTTGAAAAATGGTAAAGACTGTGGGCTTGATAACAACTCCCCTAAATTCCTGAAGAACCTGGGAAAAATTAGCAGACAAAAGCTAGCCACCTTTCCATCTAGAGCCATTCAGGAGAATAAAATACCTAAATTCTGGCAGAGAGCAAAAGTAATAGCCCTGCCAAAACCTGAGAGAGATATCACCAGCTTGCAATAAATTACCAACCCATCTCTTTGCTAAGCTGCGTGTACAAATTACTTGAAAAGCTTATCCTTCAAAGAAATGCCCCCACCTTGGAGGATGTCCTGAGTGTAGCTAAATATCTGTGTTCAGGTGCTGACACTCACCATTTACAATGAGAATTGCTTCCAGACCAGGCAGAAGACAGTACTCCTAGATCCTACTGTTGCATATGACACGATCTGACATACAGGACTATTGTACAAACTGTCATTGGTCCTAACGAAGTGGGTTCTCATGGTTGTGGAACTGTTGCTGAGAGGCCATCTTTTCCAAGTTTTACCTGGAAAAAAACACACAACACAACACACACACAAAATAGCTCCTGGAGGTCCCATAACAATGCTCTGCCTCAGGGCTAAAGTCTAGCATTGACACTTTTTAAACTTTTACAAATGATTTTCATAACATTACTGCCAGATGTTTTATCAACACCACTGCCTAGTGTTTTATCTGTCTAGGAGTACAGGACCAGGATGTCAGTCACCTGGAAGAAGTCCTTAATGATAACATCAGAGATCTGACCCACTATTATGAAAGTTACTTAAATATAGTACCAAAAAGAGAAATTCCAGCTGATTCCATCTATACCACACAAAGACCAACAAACAGCTCAGCATCTTCCTGAATTGTCATAGGCTGGACCACAACCCAAAGACTTTCAGGTGTTACACTGAAATATACCTTGACTTTCAAGGAACATCTTACCACGACCTCAGAGAAAATAAGGACAAGAAACAACCTGATCAGCAAATTAGCTGGTTCTACCTGTGGAGCCAATGTGCAGACATTAAGATACTCTTGGCATGTCTTGTGCTATTTTGTGGCAGAGTATTGCTCCCCGGTGTGGCTCAGCCTCCTTCTCCTCCACCACCCCTCCGGACTAATAGATACTCAGCTGAATGGAACCATGTGTATAATGGGTACCATGATACTGATCAACCTGGCCTGGTTGCCAGTCCTGTTCAACATCCCCACTCCTGACATCAGGTGCAAGCCACCTTGTGGAATATGCTCCTTTAGATGCAAGACATATCACACCTATCCCTGTTTCAAGATGTATTTAATCCACTGAGCCATCATCTCAGCTCAAGTCACCCCCATTTGGACAATTTGCCTAAGGAACCTTGATATCACCTGCATGCGGTGTGGTAGGTGGCAAGAACAACCTACAAACATAGCCAATGCCTATCTCGTGACAGATCCAACAGTCCAGGCCTCTGGTTTTGACCTTCTATGCTATTTTGGGGAAAGTTCGATTGCTTCAGAAGTGGTGTGATCAGATGCACTGCTAATGACTATAAGTGGGGCCTTTGGCTGCAGTGGCAAAGTGTGGAGTCAAAATCAAAAGATTTAGGAAAGGATATTTGCAGGCTGCACCCATCAGCAAGGCTGCCTGGTTCTCTCATGGACTTATATAATGCCCTTCTCACAGCTGTTAAATGGTTAAGACATTTACAGTAACACACAAGATTTGATCATCTGTATAGACGCAATCACAACATATAAACCTGAGCAATTAGCCACATTGCAGGGTCTTCTGGGTTGTTTCCATTTGGGGGGAGAAACAGATGATGGAGTCAGGTATTTCTTTGCTACAATCTTGTTTAATTACAAAGAATGTAAAAATGTCCTGTTTCTCTGAACACAATAGGAATCAAACATCAGGAGACAGATTCTTTATTCACAGTTCTAAGTCCCTTTACAGACAGAACTTCTCCCAGAAATCTGTCTCTTACCTTTTTCTCAGGAACACATAACTAGTGCTTCTATGACTGTGGTTCATACTTCCTTGCTACCATAAAATTTAAACTATAGATTCTGTATTCTAAGGTATCATATAGTGATCTTAACTACACAGGGGGTAAAATAAATAACTGAGGCATAAAATATACAGTAGTCTGGATTCTCCAGTTTGCTAATGCCACATGGCCTTAAAATGGCCTGAGACAGACAGTAGAGAATTCTTCTTCTGTAGGGGAACTCTACACTGGTTTCTGCACCAGCTACCTCTTTGCCACTAGCATCAGGGAAGAGGGGGGTCATTCCAAGGACAAGAGGGGGTGTGGAGGAGCAGAGCTCCATAGCGATTGATCCTCCAATGGCTGTTATAGACCTTCAGCTAGTTGTAGAAGTCAGGAGGCTCCCCCTTCTGCTCCAACTTCAAGAAGTCAACTGAGGATCAGGGAGCTGTCTCACTATGGCTGCCATTCTCCTAGTGGAAGACCAGGGCCAGTGCTCCTTATGAACCTATCTGTAATGTATAGGAAAAAAAGCTGTGTGATCATGGGGGACTCCAGTTTGAATGACACATGCTGGAGTCTCATGCTGCCCGTACTGAAACATCCTTGGAATTTCTAAATATTATAGATGACAATCTCCTAAGCCAAAAAGCGTTGCCTTCAACACAGGGGAATTCAATATCAGAGCTCTTCTTGACAGATAAAGAAGAACTGATAACAGAACTAAAAATTAATGGTAGCCTAGGCACAAGCAGTCATGACCTGATCACCTTTATAATGTGCACAAAGAATAAAGTCTAGACCAGTAATATATGTACTTGATACTTTCACAGAGTTGAAAACAATTATTAGCCAAATCAGCTGACAGAAAAAATTTAATCAGAAAAATGTTGACTGATAATTGGGAATTGTTTAAGAATTCTTTACTAGATGCCCAAAAGGTCACAATCCACATTTGAGGAAGAAGGCTATATTGGATAAAAATACTGACCTGGTTTAGAGGGGAAGTGAGGGTAAGTATTAAAAAAGATAACAAATGGAAGAAAGGGGAAGCTGATAGTAATGAATACAAATCAGAAGCTAGGAATTGTAAAAAATTGATCAGGGATACAAAGGGACACAAGGAGAAATCTCTGGCTAGCAGAGTCAAGGATGAGGAGGAGTATTTACAGGAGTATTCTGTATTTGTGGGGGGGGGGAACAGATGATGTAGTCATAGCATATGATAACACTTTTTCCATTCCACTAGTATCTCAGGAGGATGCTAAAGAGCAGCTACTAAAGTTAGACATTTTTAAATCAGCAGCCCAAGATAACTTGCATCCAAGAGTTTTAAAAGAGCTGGCTGATGAGCTCACTAGATTGTTAATGTTGATTTTCTATAAGTCTTGAAGTTGCAGAAGAATGGAAGAAAGTTAATGTTGTTTCAATATTTTAAAAGGGTAAATGGGATGACCCAGGTAATTATAGGCCTTTCTGTCCGATGTCAATCCTGGGCAAGTTAATGAAGCAGGGCTTCATTAAAAGGATAATAATATAATTAATACCAGTCAACATGGCTTTATAGAAAATAGATCATATCAAACTAATTTGATATCTTTTTTTTATGAGATTACAAGTTTGGTTGATAAAGGTAATAGTGTTGATGTAATAGACAGACTTTTGTAAAATCAAGACTAGATGTTTTTCTAAAAGATATGCTCTAGCAATTATTTTGGTGAAACTCTATGACCTGTGTTTTATACTAGGTCACATGAGATGATCACAATGATCACTTATGACCTTGGTATCTATGCAACATTTTTTAGAACCAATTTCTTATTTATTATGTCTTTTTTCACATGGGCCCATATTGTGCTCTGAAAAATTGTATTATTTATCCCATATTCTCAATCTGAAGATCACAAACTGAGTGCTGTACATAATGGGCCTAATTTTTCCATGAACATTCAGAATGCCTGATGAATGCAAAGTGAGTTTTGGTTTGTAAGGAATGTAGGATCAGATTCTAATGCAACTGTACATTTTATTAGGTCAGGTCTTTTTACAAGAGTGTACTCAATGACATTGGATCTCCTATTCTGTACGAAGGCGTTTAAAAGTATATGAGTCTGAGTGTCATTTACACTATAACCATTTTACATTACTCTGGCAGCATAGAAGTCTTCGTGCAAATGAGAATGAGACACTGTATATCTAGACTGCTCCTTATTTGTTATACATCTGAGAAGTGTTACTGACAGATTGTATGTCATATAGAATGCTTTTTTGAAAGTTTCATTGTTTCTTCCACTCTAAGTACCAAAAGGAGAGGAGGGATTATCCTTTTTCAGGAAAGCCCCAATAACCTTCAAGGGAAGAAAAAAATTGTTGATGCCACACAGAGGTGTGACAATGCATACAACAGTGCCTACTTCTTGAGGTATTAACCTCAGTTTCCTCTCCCCTTGTACTCAGAAGAAGATCATTAGTGTAGCTCTGCTGACTCACTGTTTAAATTAGTTTACTCTGTTATAAATACTGAAAATAGAGGAGAAGATCTGGCTGACTTTGATGGCTTTTTTCCCCTGCTTACCGAAAGGAAAGGAGAAGCTGCATGAAACACTTCCTAATTAACATCCACAAGCCATTTAACTGGTTGCTGTTTTTTAAACTGGCATTTTTGTTATTTTTAATAAGTGGTTTTAAATGGGTTACATTTTGTTTAATATGCTTTAGAAAGTTGTCTTTGGAAGGATTTATCATTAAATTAGTTGCAATAACTTATAAAATGCTACAACAGGGGTGGCCAACCTGAGCCTGAGAAGTAGCCAGAATTTACCAATGTACATTGCCAAAGAGCCCAGTAATACGTCAGCAGCCCCTCCATCAGCTCCCCCTGCTCCCAGTGCCTCCTGCCCACCGGCAGCCCCACCGATCAGCACCTCCTTCTCCCTCTCTGCATCTCCAGATCAGCTGTTTTGTGGCATGCAGGAGGCCGGGGGGGGGAGGGGAATGAGCGAGGGCATGGCAGGCTCAGGGGACGGGGTGGGAAGAGGTCGACTGGGGGCAGGACCTATGGCAGAGCCAGGGATTGAGCAGTGAGAACCCCCAGCACATTGGAAAGTTGGCACCTGTAGCTCCAGCCCCGGAGTCGGTGCTTATACAAGGAGCCACATATTAACTTCTGAAGAGCCACAGGTGGCTCCGGAGCCACGGGTTGGCCACCCCTGTGCTACAAGATGATGAAAGGAATTTGAAAACTTGAGTGAGCCAATCCCAAAAATACCTGATCAATATCTGGGGGTTACCAAGTGATGGGAAGCCAGAGAATGAGCAAGTCCAGACCAAGACGAGGGTTGCCCACAAAAGAGATACAGGACTGAACACAAAAGCTGTCTTGAGAAAAACCTTACTAGGTATGTGCCTGAAATTCTGTCAGAAACAGGTGATGCAAGACAAAGGGCAATGTGGCTGAAAACCTTTGTGGTAACAGACTTGCCAGGAGACTTTTTACCTTTATTTAGGAAAAGTTTATATTTAAAGAGTAATCTGGAAACTAATAGTTTTGAAGAGGGAGTTAAGACTGAATGTATGTTTCCAGGAAGCTCAGCTAACACCAAAAATATACTTTCTTTTCAAAAATTCTGCTTCTTTGAAAAAGCCAAATGATAAAATGTCTGTAAATGAACAGTCTGTAATCTTTCACCTTGCCCAGTTTACTCTATCAACATAACCTGTACATTGCCTCATAAAAGTGACAAAAATATATATGGCTAGAAAATTATCAAATCCCATTTCCTATTTCAGGGAGCCATTTATGATAATCCGTTAGAAATGTTTCGAGCAGAGCTGAGTCCCTACAGTCTCTCCATGGAAATGAGGTTGTGGTCTTTGCCAGGGTTTATGCCAGCATAAACCTACATGGAACCTGGCCCTTTATCTTGTAGCAGCAGCCATGGCAGAACCTTTCAGAGAAAATACAGCTCTCAATATTCCTTGAAGCTTTGTCAGTCTAGTCCCCAATGGGCAACAAAGTTAAACATTTTCACTCCTTCTAACAATTGCAGATCCCCAAACTGAGGGTATACATAACCCTTATGCAAACATAACAAAGCCAGAAAAGCTGTGAAATCTTCAGTAACTTAAGAGATCTGCAGTGGTAAAACCTATATTAAGATGGTACAGCATCTTATCTCATATCCCTCTATTTCACACATTTTCTAATGGAGATCCTGAAGGGTACTGTAGTGAGGCGGAGTGGCCTCCCTCTGGGCTAGAGAGAGAGGCTATTTTCCTGTCCTGCCCTGCCTTACTTGCCGGAAGTATCCGGGCAGGACAGGAAGTATAAAAGTGAGGGCTCTGTAGCTCAGTTGGGGCTGGAACAGACAGACATCTTTTCTAGGGAACTGAGCTCTCTGCGGGATCCCGGACGAGAAACTGAGCAGACTAGCGCCCTCCTGACCGAAGAGGCAGAGGACTCTGAGGAGTTGCCTGAAAGGACGCCATCCAACTGTGAAGCGGTGAGAAGGAGCCTGGGGCCAATAGAGCAAAGCTGTCTGAGCTGGGTAGGAGGTAGTCCAGCAGAACCAGACTTTGGTCTGGTTGTGCTGGTAGGAAGCAAAGCAGTGTATTTTTGTTTCTTTGCTGACCTAATGAAGGGACCACCTGCCACTAACAAAGCCCTTGGCTGGGACTCAGTGGAGTGGGGTGGGCCTGGGCCCCTATACCCCTGTTGCCATACCCACACTTGGGGTTGGCTGTACACTTCCTCTCTGGCTGTTGACGGCTGTCTGCCCCAGCCAGAAGGGTTAGGATTAAGGACTGCTTGTTGCTCTGCCTTGGCCAGCGGTGCTAGCTGGGGCAACACATGCGGGGGGCATGCGGGGTCAAATGCTCCCTCATATTGGCCTGTTGGGGGGAGTGGGAGAGGGGCTCTGTCCTCCCGCTGCACCTGCTCCCCCACACCCCACAAGCAGCTGGGCTCAGGCAGGGAGTAGAAGGGGTGGGACTAGCCACTTCTTATGCCAGCTTCCTGAGGTGGCGGGGCGGCCCGTCCCTTCTGCCCCCAACATGGGCCCAGCTACCAGGGACAGGGGCCGAGTGAGCTGGAGTCCCCCCACCTGCTCCAGCATGTTTCCAGCTTGCTTGGCTCCTGTCCCTGGCAGCCAGACCTGGGGCGGGCCACCACTGCTGCCCCAGCCAGGCTCTCAGGCAGCTGCTGCGCTGCACAGAGCAGCAACCCAGAGCGGCCAGCTTCAGTCACGTGAGAAGCAGCGCTGTCCTGCTCCCTGCCCAGGCCCACCTGCGAGGGAGAACGGTCAAACGTGCTGTGGTGGGTGGGAGGTCACGGTGCAGCAGACAAAGGACAAAGCCGCCCCTCCTTGCAGGTAACATGGGGAGGGGAGAGCACGGTGGGCCCAGACTGGGCGCAGGGGGTGTTGCTGGTCAGAGGAGACACATGAGGTGGTCACATGTCCTCCCTTTTAGATTGCGCAGTTTGGGGAGGCACCAGTCGTCTATGGGGGCCAGTAAGCCCAGCTATTGTTGCCTGCAGTAGTGAGGTGGAGTGGCCTCCCTCCTCACTTGTGAGTGAGGGACCACTACAGGTACACCCATAATGTGTGGTACCAATGGATACCATCTATCTTCTGCCAAGTATTTCTTGGCAAAATAGCAAGCCCCGCTTAAACTAGAAAACACATACAATAATTATGTGCACATAACTTTCTTGCATTTCTAGTTTTTCTACCATTATACTACTTTTTCATATATATATATTTTTTCTCTTTTAGGATTAATATTTTATTGTAATATTTTGTCATGGTTAATTACTAAATTGATACAATCTTATCCAAATAGTTATGCCATACTGCATTCTGATCACTGAATAGTGAACATATGGTCTTGTTCCTGCAATTTTTACTCATGAGTAGTCTCAATGTAGTCTACATAAGTGTGTAAAAGTTGTAGGATCAGGTCCTCTACTGGATTTTTCAACAATTCTATTGCACTAGATCAGTAGGCGAAAAGACCCTTACTACAAAAGGCAAATATAGAGGGCTTGAAGGCACAGTCCCATGTATGAGCTGGTGATAAGGTACATCACCCTCACAAGAACTATGAGAGATGTTGAGCTAGTTTTTCAAAAGATTTTGCCTTCCATTTATATATCAAAATAGAAGCCAGATTTCTGAAAAGCTCAGCATGTTGCATGCACAGCTCTTTAGAAAATCTGCAATAGTGCCAACCTTAAGAGATCAAAAATCATGAGGCAGACCCTTGGAGGTGCCTCTGTTTTAAAGTTTAAATAAGTGTCAGTGGTCAGATAGGAGTGGTCAGTGAATAGCAGATCCTAGGGGCTTAGTCCTGCTCCCAGAAAGTCAATGGCAAAAATCCCATTTACTGCAATGGGTGCAAGAACTGGAACATATGGCACCTATTCCCATTGAATGACATACAATTTTATTCCTTAATAAAGTTTCATATTTACACAACTTCATGCTTCCCAATCCCCCCACCCAAGCTTTCTTGTAATAAAGTGGATTTATTTAGAAATGCAACTGTACAAAGCTGTTGTATGAGACATATAAAGTACTTTACACTGCTAGATAAATGCATTCTGAGCGGCAATTAAGTTGAGCAGTAGTGATACCTAATGATGGTTAATTATAGGTCTACATTTCCTATGGGTTAGCCTGAGGTTACAATCTGGGCCTGCTTTCTCTCTCTATGCATTGGCATTAATTTGAAATAGGTAAAACGGCTTACTATGTTTTGCCCACGTTTAAATTGAAATTACTTAACTGAAATAGCCTAGATCTGTTCCTAAAGATTTTGCTATTTGAAGTAACTTAAATGAGTCCTGCAGCACCCCATTATTCTATCCCCATAGAACCCAACCATTATTTAGATGGCTTTTTGACTGAATCTCTGTCCCTACAGACAGGAACATGTGTGATGTGGCTAATGCTACTAAAAGTTGCATCTTTAAAGCTGCACAAGTGGGGTATGGGAGGAGGGCACGGAGGCAGGTTAGGTAAAAAAGCTCCCACTAACGTTCCTGGGATTTGAGCATGTAAATTGTAAATCTCCATTCACCATTTTGAAAGTTCTCACTTTAGTTACTGGCTGACAGAAAGAATGACACTGAACAATACTTGCATTCTTCCTAGAGCCCAAACATTTCTATCCACTGGCTCAAAGGCTGAGATTCCTCCTAAATTTGTGTCTTTATCACTTCAGTAAAGAGTGTTACTGTGAAGCCACTGGCTTGACCCTAGTTACAAATGTAACCGCTGTGGGCCACCCATGGGTTTTTCTTTGCTCTGTAGCCATACTGGTAGATGCTATTGTAATACAAATAATAAAAAGAGCTCAGGCAGCCTCTGCTGCCTGTTTGAGATTTGTAGAGCCTTGTAGAGATTTGTTGAGCTAAATGGAGCTCAAACACATTTACAATACATTATTAATTAACAGAGATTTCCAGATCGGATGCCAGTTTTAGCAAGGCTGATTTGTAGTCTAATTAAGTAGGACTTATGTTGCCCACCTCCAAGCAATAGACAACTGCTTGTTAGTCATCAAGAGTGGAATCTGTGTGGACAACCACTTGAGGTGGAAAAAAAACAGTATTATTCTGGAGTGACTTGGTTTTTGAAATGTGTTTTTCACACGGGGAAAGAGGGTGGGTCATGGAATCAACTACTATGGAGTACTGCTCCTATGGGCTTCTGTATTGGCAAAGGTGCTGATGGGTGATTGGGACTGCTCCATCCTTTATGCCCTCAAGTGGGAGGGCACCTCAGGCCCAGGCATGGTTTCAGTTTGACTCTGCTGGCCAAAAGAATCAGATTTTGTATATCATCGAGAGTGGAATCCATGTGGAGAACACATCTTGCAGAAAACATTAGCATTATAATGGAGACACTTCAGTTTGCAAGTATTTGTTACAGCAGAACATACCACCTGTTAGGATCCAATACTGTCATCTTAATAGCAAATAAACCTAGAGCTTTTATGAGCAGAACTGATTTGAGGGTCTCAGAACCAGCAGATAATCTATCTTGCTTACCTCCCAATTTATGGATGTGGACAAGTGGGATATTTCAGTCCCTCTTCCTCTTTTCTCCCCAGCCACTGTCCCAAATGAACTGATCCTAAGGGATGTGCATGTGAGCCCTCCAGCGACATGGGCTGTTTCCACAAAAATCTTGAATGATATGATTTGTGACTATCGCAGGACAGCTTATAGCAAAGAACAAGAAAGCAGCATAAAGACTGGGGTCCACTGCCACTTAGAGCCATACTAAACAGCAGGTACTGAATTGGCACTGGCAGAAGATTCTTTTGGTTTGGATTTATGTTGGATTTTGACTTGAGAACTCTGCAACTCTGAAAGGAGTTGAATTCTCGCAGTGACTTGGCTGGTGTCATCAGTAACCAAAGTGTGCTGAAGACTCCATTGGGGGAAACTCCATTGGGGGAGGCAGTGCTCCTGCAATCCTATGCCATTAGGGCATGTACAGGGATAGCACCTTTGCTGCAAGGCAACAACCTATCGTTCCAACAAGCTGTAATTCTAGGCACTTCTTGCAAAGCCCACAGCTATGCACACTAGTAACTGCTACTTTCCTGTTAGGTTTTTGTCTGTTTTTATAGATGAGACACTTTGAGTCAGAGTACATGTTAAACCCTCTAGACCTCAGAAAATAAGCTGCAAATAACTATATAGAGACACATTTAGACAAAGAATACTGCAGTTCTGTGAAAAGGAAGATGACTTAGCATAGAAAAAGCTAGTATAGCAATGTACAAAAATAGATAAATACTTAAAAAGAATTAGTGACTAGTGGGTTCAGCTTTCAGCTCTCTTCCTTTTAGGCAGGCCCCAGCTGCAGTGGCTTGCCTTATCACCCACCAACAGGTTCCTGGTAGTTGATAACAAATCAAAATAACAGTTGGTGTCAGCTCTACCCTTGCACAAGGAGGTCCTGCAAGATCACATACTTCAGTTAGCTCCTTGACCCATGCAGATTTCTCATGCAACGTGGTAGCTCCTTGGCCGCTTTCCTTCCCAATCAGTCTCCAACTGAGAAAAAGTGCAACTCAGAGCCCTTCCAGTGACAGTGCTGCAGGGATCTGTACCCATTTAATGTGCCTTCTATATATTAGGATGACAAAGTACTTTACAAAGATTAATTGTCTCACATTATCCTATATTTACAGATGGGGAAAGTAAGGCTCAAGGAAGTTAATAACTTGCCCAAGATCACACAGGAAACTTGTTGCAGAAATGGAAATAGAATGCACAACACTCATTTCCCTATCTTTTGCAATAGCCTCACGACCATCCTTTCTTTTCCCACAATGAAAATCAGAAGATAGTTCCTCTTCCACTTTCTCACTACACAGACTGAGCACCCTTCACACCTGACAGCTCTTGCACATGAAACGTGCTGGGGCTGATTGGCTACTGTGGGATTTGTATGCCCCACCATATGCCCATAGTTGAATCGCATATGTTCTATATAGACCCATTCCCAAGTATCATTTATAAAGGGTTACCAATTGACTGAATATATTTTTTGGGTGCTTACAGATAAGTGGCTATTGCCAATGGTTTTTAAATATATATATATATATATATATATATATATATATATATATATATACACACACACACACACTTTCTAGAAGAAAAAGAAGTAGAGCTCAAGTTTAATAAAAGAAATTAAGTACATAAAAGCATTCCTCTAGGCTTGTTATAATGTACATCATTCATTCAGTGATCATCCCCCCAAAAACAATCCAGCAGGGCTGGCTGATAAATATTTGTAATGCAAAATAGTCTTCTGGATAACTCCATCAACTTTTGCAGGAAACAGAAGTGATATCTGTAATGGAATGCTATACTGTATTATACTTTTCAGTCACTAGGTGATACTGTGCATAAAATACCTTATTTACCTGAGCCATAGCTGGAAGAGCATTAAAGGGTGTTATGAACACATCTGGTATGCATAAGCAAGTTCTGTGACCAGCCCATATCTGGTACAGAAGTACATAAAATATCCTTTTGAAATAGTTATTAAAACTGACAAATCATTTCCTTATATTTTGCAGTTGTTCATGCTGATGGATCACAAATTATATGGCAGGAAATAAAAGAAAGTTGTCTGAAGACTCAAAATAAAGCTCTTCAAGTTAGACACTACTTGCTTTTCATCTTCAAAGATGAAAATTATTTCACACACTTTGCAATGTGAAGTTCTTAAAATACTTATTCCTAATGGAGTTGAATCATTTCAGACATTTTAAAACACTTCAGAGGCAATGACTTGTCTGACAGATCTTGATATTCAAGAAGTGAATTTTTTGCATTTTGGGGATCTGTGCATTTGCTCAGAATCAAAAGTGGCTCATTACTAGAGAACACTTAGGATGAAGAAATCAGCTGATATTCACTGACCATGATGTCCTGCTCATCCTATTATTTATAGGTGTCTAATTAATAGGGATAAAAGTAATGTTCCGTCTGCTGCTATACCCAGACATAACAGAGAGTTAGACCATTTCAGTATTTTTTGCTTTTGTCATAATAAACTCTCATCTTTACTTTTATTGTAGCTTGAAATTTTTTTTTAATTTCCACCCTATTACAAAGCAAGGAAGTAAAAGAAAAGGGGAGAAAGGAAACAAAACCTTACTAGGGCCTAGGTCAGGACAGGATTAAGGCAATGTAGGACTTCACCCTTTAGGCCGTTAACAACACTGGACTTCACTCCGGAAGGTCCACTCATTCAGCAGGGATTCCCTCAGCCTCTGTCCTGGAGAGGCAGTGGTAGCAGCAGAGGGGGGCCTCAATAATTACCTCAGCAGCTGCGGTGTATATGTTTGCATGGGTGGACTTGGCCAACTCTGCTCTTCTCCTCCTGCTATACATGGTCTTCGGTGGGGATGGAACAGTTAACATCCTATTAAGATGCATAGGGTAGTTCACACCCCGTAGAGCTATTACGTCAGGCTGCCTACATGCTCAAGCAGACAGAGTCATAGAGTCAGAATTTAAGGCCAGAGGGATCATCACATAGTCTGACTACCTGTGTATCACAGGACACCAACACCAGCCAATACCTGCACACTAAACCCAACAACTGAAATTAGACCAATGTATTACAGCCCTCAGGGACTAAACTATTATGTGCCACAGGCAGAGAATAGGAGGGACCGAGCTGCACCAATACTTGAGGCCCCTGCAATGGCAAGAAATTGATTAAATAAGATATTCAGATGATCCTGGCAAGTGACCTGAGGAGTAAATAACACTTCCTTATTTACTTTCTCTACACCAGTCATGATTTTATAGACCTCTATCATATGCCCCATTAGTCGTCTCTTTTCCAAGCTGAAAAGTCCCAGTCATTAATCTCTCCTCATTCAGCAGCCATTCCATACCCCTAATCATTATGTTACCCTTTTCTGAACCTTTTCAAATTCCAATATATCTTTTTTTGAGATGGGGTGACCACATCTGCATGCAGTATTAAAAATGTTGGCATGCCATGGATTTATATAGCGGCAACATGATATTTTCTGTCTTATTATCTATCCCTTTCTTGATGATTCCCAACATTCTGTTTACTTTTTTGACTGCCGCTGCACATTGAGTGGATGTTTTCAGAGAACTGTCCACAATGACTCCAAGATCTCCTTCTTGAGTGCTAACAGCTAATTTAGACCCCATTGTATTATATGTATAGTTAGGATTATGTTTTCCAGTGTGCATTACTTTTGCATTTATCTACATTGAATTTCACCTGCCATTTTGTTGCCCAGTCACCCACTTTTGTGAGATCCTTTCGTAGCTCTTTGAAGTCTGCTTGGGACTTAACTATCTTGATTAGTTTTGTATCATCTTCAAATTTTGTCATCTCACTGTTTACCCGTTTTCCAGATCATTTATGAATATGTTGAACAGCACTAGTACAGTACAGACCCCCCAAGGAACACCACTATTTACCTCTCTCCATTCTGAAAACTGACCATTTAGTATGTTGCAAATTAATTACAAGAGCAACATATAAATATTAACAGATTTGAGTCACTTGCCTCCAGGGTAACTCATAATCAAGAATTTCCATAGGAAAAACAATACAAGTGACAATATAACCTGCTAACAGCTAGTTTTTAAAATTGAGCCACAGGAATGTTCATCTACTGCAACTGTGTGGATGTTTTCTTCCCCCTTTAAACCATGTCAGATGCAAAACATTTATAAGGAGGATAAGATCTGACTCGAAAACAAGCTAGTGCAGACCTTTTCTGTTGGTATAACAAGTACCTTTCTGAAAGAACATGCAATACAGTAGCTATATTCATGCAAATAAAACAAAATTTGCCACTTCAGTAAGCTCAGGAAGTTTTAATGGGAAAAATATTCAGTAACTACTCATGTGTAATATTCAGCATTATAAGTTAAAACTAATTGGTCCCAGAAGAGCCTAGAACTCCAGCCAATACCAAATGGTTCAAATTATGTTATGGTGGTGGTGGATTTTGCTAAAATTAATAAATCCAAGCACACACAAGTAAAGTCTGGCTGCATAGCCAGACAGGGGATGATCACAACAGTAAAGATGTTTTGCAGTAGTACTGACTTGATAAAGAGGCTGCTGTACCAATTTTCTTCCTTGGTGTTGATGCAGAGGGCATGTTTTGGGCCTCCATATGCCCACCCCACTGATCCACAGCAGCCATAGTGACTACTTGGGCAATTGATAGCTGGCATAATTTGGGGAAACTTTGGAGAGGCTCCAATAAATTATGTGGGGAGGTGGGCTTGGTAAACCCTCAGCACAGGATTAGGGGAGCACAAAGGTCACTCTTGAACTATTACCCTCTCCTGAGTTGCCTTGTGAGCCCCTTAGCCAAGCTAAAGATCTAGGATAGTATCTTTTAAATATGAGTTGGATTGTGTTTTTAAACTGTAAATAATTTTATTGCCTAGATGTCAGATTTTTAGCACTGGAGTTGTATTCTTACCTTATGGCATATATTGATACTTATAACTTCACAGGACTGAATCTTACAAATATAAGATCAGACACGAGGGCAAGGAAAGAAATTATGGAAAATGCTAATTTTAAACTAGACTGTCAGCTCATGAGGATGTCCAGCTGTAAAGCATAACTGTATATTCATAAACTTTCTGGCTTTGGGCCAGGTTTTGACCTCAATTACATCATTCTGAATCCAGAGTAACTCCACTGAAGATAATGAAGTTACTTCAGATTTACATCAGTGTAACAGTTCAGTCTGTTGCACTGAAGATTAGCATGAAGGATGTGAGCCTCTGCAGAACATTTTCAGACCTACTACACACAGACCTCCTAAAGTTTCCTAAATATAACTCAACTACATGAGCATTCAATAAAACTCCACTGAAGAAACCAGCAGTAGTAGTTCTGGAAGTACAGGAGCTATAGATCCACCAGCTGAAAAAAGAAAACAGTATTAGAATCATAGAAATTTAGAGCTGGAAGAAACCTTGAGAAGGCATCAAGTTCAACTCCCTGTGCTGTAGCAGGACCAAGTAACCATAGACCATCCCTGATAGGTGTTTGTCCAACCTGCCAAAACCTCCAATGGTGGGGATTCCACAATATCCTTTGGAAGCCTATTTAAGAGCATAACTAGCTCTATAGTTAGAAAAATGTTCCTAATATCTAATCTAAATCTCCCTTGCTGTAGATTAAGACCATTACTTCTTGTCCTACCTTCAGTGGACTTGGAGAACAGTTGTTCACAGTCCCCTTTATAACAGCCCTTCACATATTTGAAAACTGTTATCAAGTCCCTTCTCAGTCTAGTTCTCAGGACTAAACATGCCCATTTTTTAACTTTTCCTCATAGATGAGGTTTCCTAACCCTTTTATCATTTTTGTTGTTCTCCTCTGGACTCCCCAATTTTTCAAGATCTTTACAGAAGTATGGCGCCCAGAATTGGACACAATATTCTAGTGGAGGCCTCACCAGTGCCAAGTAGAGTGGGGCAATTACCCTCCATGTGTTAAATATGGCACACTGTTAATACAATGCAGAATGATACTAGCCTTTTTCGCAGATGCATCACATTGACTCATTTAGTTTGTGATCCGGTAACACCCAGATCCTTTTTCAGCAGTACTAGCACTTAGTCAGTTATTCCCCATTTTGTACTTGTGAATTGGATATTTTCCCTTCCTAAATGAAATTCTTCGCACTTGTCTGTATTGAATTTTATCTTGTTGAATTCAAACCAGTTTTTTAATTTGTCCGGGTCGTTTTGAATTCCAATGCTGTCCTCCAAACAAAGTGCTTACGACCCAGCCAAGCTTGGTGTCATCTGCACATTTTATAAGCATACTCTCCACTCCACTATCCAAGTCATTAATGAAATATTGACTAGTACCGGACTCAGGACTGATGCCTGCCAGACCCCACGAGATACGTCTTCCCATTTTGACACCAAACAATTGATAACTACTCTTTGAGCACAGTCTTTCAACCAGTTGTGCACACACCTTATAGTAATTTCTTCTGGACCACATTTCTTTAATTTTCTTATGAGAACACCATGTGGGATGGTGTGAAAAGCCTTATTAAAATCAAGATATATCACATCTACTGCTTCCCACTTCTCCACTAGGCCAGTAACCCTGTTAAAGAAGGATATTAGGTTGGTTATGCATGAGTTGTTCTTGATGGCTATTTCGTATCACCCAAATATCCTCTGGGTGCTTACAAATCGATTGTTTAATGATTTGTTCAAGTTTCTTTCCAGGAATCAATGATAGGCTGACTGGTCTATAATTTCCTGGATCCTCTTTGTTCCCCTTTTTAAAGATAGGTACTAAGTTTGCCCATCTTCAGTTCTCTGGGTACTCATCCATCCTCCATGAGTTCTCAAAAGTAATTGCTAACAGTTCTGAGATTGCTTCAGCTAGTTCTTCAAGTACCCTAGCATGAATGTCATCAAGCCCTCCTGAGTTGAATACATAGAATCATAGATTATTAGGGTTCAAAGAGACCTCAGGAGGTCATCTAGTCCAATCCCCTGCTCAAAGCAGGACCAACACCAACTAAATCATCCCAGCCAAGGCTTTGTCAAGTTGGGACTTAAAAACCTCTAAGGATGGAGATTCCACCACCTCCATAGGTAACATATTCCAGTGTGTTACCTCCCTCCTAGTGAAATAGTGTTTCCTAATATCCAATCTAGACCTCCCACACTGCAACTTGAGACCATTGCTTCTTATTCTGTCATCTGCCACCATTGAGAACAGCTGAGCTCCATCCTCTTTGGAACCCCCCTCCAGGTAGTTGAAGGCTGCTATCAAATCCCCCCTCACTCTCCTCTTCTGCAGACTAAATAACCCCAGTTCCCTCTGCCTCTCCTTATAAGTCATGTGCCCCAGCCCCCTAATAATTTTCGTTGCTCTCCACTGGACTCTTTCCAATTTATCCACATCCCTTCTGTAGTGGGGGACCAAAATTGGACGCAATACTCCAGGTCTGGCCTTACCAGTGCCGAATAGAGGGGAATAATCACTTCCCTCGATCTGCTGGCAGTGCTCCTACTAGCTACAGCCCAATATGCCGTTGGCCTTCTAGGCAATGAGGGCACACTGCTGACTCATATCCAGCTTCTTGTCCACTGTAATCCCCACGTCTTTTTCCGCAGAACTGCTGCTTAGCCAGTCGGTCCCCAGCCTGTAGCAGTGCACGGGATTCTTCCTTCCTAAATGCAGGACTCTGCACTTGTCCTTGTTGAACCTCATCAGATTTCTTTTGGCCCAATCCTCCAATTTGTCTAGGTCACTTTGGACTCCATCCCTACCCTCCAGCGTATCTATCTCCCTCCCGCTGCTTAGTGTCATCTGAGAACTAGCTGAGGGTTCAATTAATCCCATCATCCAGATCATTAATGAAGATGTTGAACAAAACTGGCCCCAGGACTGACCCTTGGGGCACTCCGCTTGATACCAGCTGCCAACTAGACATCGACCCGTTGATCACAACCTGTTGAGCCCGACAATCTAGCCAGCTTTCTATCCACCTTATAGTCCATTCATCCAATCCATACTTCTTTAACTTGCTGGCAAGTATACTGTGGGAGACCGTATCAAAAGCTTTGCTAAAGTCAAGGAACAACACGTCCACCGCTTTCCCCTCATCCACAGAGCCAGTTATCTTGTCACAGAAGGTGATTAGGTTAGTCAGGCATGACTTGCCCTTGCTGAATCCATGCTGACTGTTCCCGATCACTTTCCTCTCCTCTAAGTGCTTCAAAATTGATTCCTTGAGGACCTGCTCCATGATTTTGCCGGAGACTGAAGTGAGGCTGACCGGACTGTAGTTCCCCGGGTTCTCTTTTTTCCCTTTTTTAAATATGGGCATTATATTTGCCTTTTTCCAGTGGTCTGGGACCTCCCCCGATCGCCACGAATTTTCAAAGATAATGGCCAGTGGCTCTGCAATCACATCAGCCAACTCCCTCATCACCCTAAGACACATTAGATCTGGACCCATGGACTTGTGCACGTCCAGCTTTTCTAAATAGTCCTTCACCTGTTCTTTCACCACTGAGGGCTGCTCACCTTCTCCCCATACTTTGTGGCCCAGTGCAGCAGTCTGAGAGCTGCCCTTGTCTGTGAATACTGAGGCAAAAAAAGCATTGAGTACTTCAGCTTTTTCCACATCATCTGTCACTGTGTTGCTGCCCCCATTGAGTAAGGGTCCCACACGTTCTCTGACCTTCTTCTTGTTGCTAACATAACTGTAGAAACCCTTCTTGTTACCCTTCACATCCCTTGCTAGCTGCGACTCCAAGTGTGCCTTGACCTTCCTTATTATACCCCTGCATGCTCTAGCAATATTTTTATACTTGTCCCTAGTCATCTGTCTAATACATCTAACTTATCTAAATATTCTTTAACCTCCCTCCCCCATTTTGGCTTACATTCCTTCCCCCTTCATTGTTTTGAGTATCTGCTCACCATTAACCTTTTTCGTGAAAACTGAAGCAAAATAGGCATTAAACCCATCAGTTTTCTTGATGTCGCCAATTATTAGCTCTCCTTCCCTGATATGTTGAGGGCCTACACTTTCCTTTGTCTTTCTCTTCCTCCTAATGTATTTAAAGAACCTCTTGAGTCTATGAGTCTTCTTATTGCCTCTTATGTCCCTTGCTAGGTGTAACTGATTTTATGTCTTTGCCTCTCTGCTTTTATTCCTACATACTTGTGCTATTCTTTTGTACTCCTCCTTAGCAATTTGTCCCACTTTTTGGAGGATTCCTTTATGATTTTCAATTCATTAAAAAGCTCCTCCTGGAGCCAGATTGGCTCTTTTTCCTTTCCTTTGCATAGGGATAGTATGCAATTGTGCCTTTAATATTGTCTCCTTGAGAAACTGCCAGGTCTCCTGGACTCCTTTTTCCCTTAGATTTTCTTCCCATGGGACATTACCTACCAGTTCTAAGTTTGTTAAAGTCTGCTTTTTTGAAATCCATTGTCCTTATTATGCTACTCTCATTCCTTCCTTTCTTTGGAATCATGACATGTATCATTTCATGCTCACTTTCACCCAAATTGCCTTCACCTTCAGATTCGCAACCAATTCCTCCCTGCTGGTCAGAATCAAGTCTAAAATGGCTGTATCCCTGATTACTTCCTTCCAGTGCCTAATTTGTGCCAGGGCTTGCCAGGGCTGAGCCCAAGCACCTCTAGGCTTTGCAGTTCATAGCCCCAGCACCTCTGGGGTTGCCCCATCATATATGAAAGTAAAAAAATTGCTTGAGCCCCAGCAACTCTTTCATTACAAATTAAGCACTGCTTCCTCCACTTCCTGAAACAAAAAGTGGTCCCCAATACATTCCAAGAACTTTTTGGAAATTTTGTGTTTTGCCATATTACTTTTCCAACAGAAAAGTCTGGGTAGTTCTCCCATTACTACCAGGTCTTGTGTTTTGGATATTTCTGTTATTTATTCTAGAAATGACTCTTCCTTCTCCTCTTCCTGAGTTGGTCTATAATAAACCCCTACTATGACAGCACCCTATTTTTTTACCCCTTTTATCTTTTACACAGAGCCTCTCAATTGGTCTTCCTCCTACTTCCTTATGTACCTCAGAACTAGTGTATATATATTCTTGATGTACAGTGCAACATTTCCTCCCTTTTTACCCTGCCTGGCCTTCATGAACAAGCTATATCCCTCTATGCCAATATTCCAGTCCAAGAGACTTACCTCACCATGTCTCCGTGATGCCAAATACATCATAATTTGGCTTATGCACTAATACTTCCAGTTCTTCCTGTTCATTCTCCATACTCCTTGCATTTGTGTATAGACAAGCGTCAGAGTGGTGCTTGTATTCTGCTTAGGCCTGAATGACATGAATGACGCTGCATCCGAGAGTGCTAAAGGAGTTGGCGGATGTGATTGCAGAGCCATTGGCCTTTATCTTTGAAAAATCATGGTGATCGGGGGAGGTCCCGGACGACTGGAAAAAGGCTAATGTAGTGCCCATCTTTAAAAAAGGGAAGAAGGAGGATCCTGGGAACTACAGGCCAGTCAGCCTCACCTCAGTCCCTGGAAAAATCATGGAGCAGGTCCTCAAGGAATCAATTCTGAACCACTTAGAGGAGAGGAAAGTGATCAGGAAGAGTCAGCATGGATTCACCAAGGGCAAGTCATGCCTGACTAATCTATTTGCCTTCTATGACGAGATAAACTGGCTCTGTGGATGAGGGGAAAGCAGTGGTCGTGTTGTTCCTTGACTTTAGCAAAGCTTTTGACACGGTCTCCCACAGTATTCTTGCCAGCAAGTTAAAGAAGTATGGGCTGGATGAATGGACTATAAGGTGGATAGAAAGCTGGCTAGATTGTCGGGCTCAACGAGTAGTGATCGATGGCTCCATGTCTAGTTGGCAGCCGGTATCAAGCGGAGTGTCCCAAGGGTCGGTCTTCGGGCCGGTTTTGTTCAATATCTTCATTAATGATCTGGAGGATGGCGTGGATTGCACCCTCAGCAAGTTTGCAGATGACACTAAACTGGGAGGAGAGGTAGATAAGCTGGAGGGTAGGGATAGGATAGAGGGACCTAGACAAATTAGAGGATTGGGCCAAAAGAAATCTGATGAGGTTCAACAAGGACAAGTGCAGAGTCCTGCACTTAGGAAGGAAGAATCCCATGCACCACTACGGACTAGGGACTGAATGGCTCGGCAGCAGTTCTGCAGAAAAGGACCTAGGGGTTACAGTGGACGAGAAGCTGGATATGAGTCAACAGTGTACTGTTGTTGCCAAGAAGGCCAATGGCATTTTAGGATGTATAAATAGGGGCATTGCCAGCAGATCAAGGGACGTGATCGTTCCCCTCTATTCAACATTGGTGAGGCCTCATCTGGAGTACTGTGTCCAGTTTCGGGCCCCACACTACAAGAAGGATGTGGAAAAATTGGAAAGAGTCCAGCAGAGGGCAACAAAAATGATTAGGGTACTGGAATACATGACTTATGAAGAGGGGCTGAGGGAACTGGGATTGTTTAGTCTGCAGAAGAGAAGAATGAGGGGGGATTTGATAGCTGCTTTCAACTACCTGAAAGAGGGTTCCAAAGAAGATGGATCTAGACTGTTCTCAGTGGTAGCAGATGACAGAACAAGGAGTAATGGTCTCAAGTTGCAGTGGGGTAGGTTTAGGTTGGATAATAGGAAAAACTTTTTCACTAGGAGAGTGGTGACGCACTGGAATGCGTTACCTAGGGAGGTGGTGGAATCTCCTTCCTTAGAAGTTTTTAAGGTCAGGCTTGACAAAGTCCTGGCTGGGATGATTTAATTGGGGATTGGTCCTGCTTTGAGCAGGGGGTTGGACTACATGACCTCCTGAGGTCCCTTCCAAAGCTGATATTCTATGATTCTATAACATCAAGTGGCAAGAACTGTCAGGAAGTTATTCATACAATTATTACTGGTATTTTAACAATATAGTATGCTAATAGTCATACTGACTGGCTGAGAGCCATTGTAGCCAGAGATGGGGCATATGCCTAATAACTGCACAGTTACAGCCACACACTGATTATGTAAATCCCTCTGCTTTGACTGGTTACTGCCCTCAGGATTATTATTATTTAATATTCATATTGTGCCACAAATCTGCAAGATTCTTTGCAGAAAACAAACTGGCATGGTCCCTTCCCTGAAGAGCTAACAGATGGGAGCCTAGGTATAGAGCTCACAGCTGGCAGGGGATGTCTCCTCCATGGTATGCTCCAGGGAGTCCCAGCTCAATGGATGTGGACAGAGTAGGCAAAGTTCTGCCACATTTTTACACACACACGTGTGCCAAAGCAGAGTAAATTACTATACAGAGGCTGCAACAATTTACATTGCTTGACACTCTGTGATGTGGATCCCATCCCTCGAGGGTAGTTTTGTAGAAGCTGGAGGTTGAAGGAGGAATTTGTAGCATGGTTCCTGAAGATTATTCCCATATAAAGTGGAATGGGGAGCATAAATTAGACCAATACAGAAATAACAGTGAAGGAAGAGGAACAGAAAGGCAAGAGAAGGATTATAAAAACCAAAGATGTGACATTGTATGTGAAGCTTAAACGATCATGTTTTTTACTTTGTGATTAGCATAGGGCAAGAGAGAAAAGATAGCAGTAGAGATCAGCAAAATTCCCCATCCATAAGCCTGTAGTGTTCTTTGTGATGGTAATGAGACAGGATCCAGGTGCAGTAAGTACAGAGTACAGCTACCATATGCAGGTGACAGGACAAGCAGATATTCTTTATGTAGGAATATAGGCCCAAATTAAACCTGTGTGAACTATGGTTTTAAATTGAGTTAGGATATTAGCATGAGCAACAGGCCCAAAGCCTATGACCAAAAAAGAATGAAATCATGAGAAAGAAGAGTTGTTGTGCTAAACTTGTAGAGGCCTTTTGAAATACCAGTGTTATCTTATTTCAGGTTTGGGCTGAATTAATAGAAATAAAACATGGTTAATTGGGTATCAGGTGCAGAATATAATTAGCTATATAAGAAACTCCTTCATCTGGACTTAGCTAAAATCTGATAATTGGCAAAGACATCACTTGTTTGTTAAAGGGTATAAAAACAAACTCTTAAAGGGTTCATTGCTAATATCTGCCTAACCAAGTTAGAGCTGATTAATATGGGTCTAAGCACCCCAGAGTTTAGCCAGTTGATAATGCTTATAAATCTTTTGTTCCTGTTTGGATGTAGTGAATTGCTCTAAACATGCCTAAAAGCCTAAATAATAAGCAATTGTATAAATACCATTCAGCCTTTGGATTTAATAAAGGATTTTTATGGTTAAATTAGTGTTATGGTAATACCCTGCATAAATAATAATAATTCCAACACTGTAGTGCACAGACTGAAGAATATAGCTTGTGCTGCAGGGTTAACCCCCAGGAGCTGCCTCGATCCAGGCTCAGACTGATCAATCGTGGAATAAACTGCTTTATTGCAATACACTGCTTACAACACGTATGGTCGCCTCTTCTCCTTTCCCCTTCCTACTCTATCACACAATTTAACAATAAATATTAAGTACAATGGGCCTGAGTATAAATGAGAATTAGAGTTAGTGTAACTAAAAATAGAATTAATCTTAGTTTAGGAAGTAAAAGGGGCAAGGAAACCTTCCTCAGGAGACACGGATAATCAAAGGGTAGATTTTGAGAAGATGGGGGTCAGAGGGATGATGGGATAAGAAGTCAATGCATCCTTATCTGTATGGGCATATGGTCCTGAGGGCTATAGACTATCGGAGCAGAAGGATTTATAGCAGCCAGAGTGCAGAGCTGAGATGATGGAGAGTACATTTGAGTATCATAATACATTCAGTATAACAGTTGACCAGTTTCCCTGTTAAGTTGGTAGTAACCATTTCATTGGCTAAAACTCAGAGGATAAAAACAAGAAGTCCTGGAGCTTATTAGCTCAGGAGAAGTACTGCTTCATAGTCTAAAAAAGTAGCACCCAAAGTAATTGGAAGATGGGAAGAAGAGGGAAATCCCAGAGATGACATCTTCAGAAAGAAGTAAATTTCTATGTCTTCTCTATATCTAAGCTGTAAGTCTGTAAAAAATTTAAATTGTAAGAAGATAAAGTAGAAACTCAGGATCTGCTATTGCCACAGGTATTTGCTTTCTCTGGGACCAAGGGGTGCTCAACCCCCTGCTCTGCCCAGGCCCCACCCCCACTGACCCCTTCCCCCAAGTCCCCACCCATACCCCTCCTCTTCCCACCCCTACTCTGCTCCATGCCCCACCCCACTCTTTTTCCGAAGCCCCCACCTCTTCCAGCCCCTGCTCCACCACTTTCCCTCCCTCGAGCATGCTCCATCCCCGCTTCTCCCCTCCCTCCCAGCAACTCCTGCAAGCCACGGAACAGCTGATTGTGGTGGGTGGGAGGCGCTGGGAGGGACGGGGAGGAAGTGATCAGCGTGGCCACTGGCGGACCGGAGGCACTGGGGTTGGGGAGGGGGGAAACTGGCTGCTGATGGGTGCTAAGCACCCACTAATGTTTTTCCATGGGTGCTCCAGGGCTGGAGCCTATGACTATTACATTTGTTGACCTCTCTCTTTTGGGGCGGGGGGGGGGAGGAGAGAAGAAACAAATCTCATTTTTACTGGGGCCTTTTAAGCAATTTACTTAGTAGGTCAGTCTTTTTCATTTACTAGGAATGCAGTAAATATCATTGGCATGTGTTGTTTTCCAGGAGATAACCCCCCCGCTAAAGAGATTATCATGTCTCACTCAGTACACACTGCACTTTGAACACAGTGGATTATATTCTGGCTAGGATCAAGTTAAAAAAAATTTCAGACAAATAGTTTATTTGCCCAAAAAATGCAGTCTCAGGTTGACTAAAACTATTCTCATATTTGACAGTTTAAGACAAAATAATTCAGACTAGATTCACAAAGGGATTTAGCAGCAGCAGTACTCATGGCCCCTCATACCCAATGAGTTAACCTACAGAGTAAGTCATTTACCTGGGATGTTGAAGATTCATGTTTGATTCTTTGCTCTGCAACATAGACTTGAACCCAGGTCTCTCTCTTTGCAGGGGAGTGCCCCCAAACTATCATGTACGGGAGGGTGGGTCTCCCTCCGTCTCTTCTGTTAAAGCTTTATATCAATACTTGGAACAGGGATTTGAACTTGGGTCTCCTGTATCCCACATGAGTACCCAAAAAATAAAACAATGATTCATCCAGTTCTCGCACTGACCTCTATTCCTCCAAATCAATATGACTAAGAGTTAATTTCTCCAAATGGAAAAACTGTGGGGCTACAGCAAGTTACCTGGCATCTTTGGCTGAGTTTCTACTTGTATCTTGCCAGCTTCAGTGTTCCTTCCCCTTAGACAGAAACACCGTCTAACACACTATTTACACGCTATGCGGATTAGCCAAAGGGTGCTTTCTTGGAGGAAAAAAATGGATTTTTCTCCTTCCAGCAGTAACGCTTATCCTATTTTCATAACAGCCAACAGCAATAGGACTTAAAAAGCAAAACACTGTAAAATTTAATTAAAGGATGTTTTGAGAAGCATATTTCAACTAAGCTAGGTGAGGGAGTCACTGAATTTCTCATTAACTTTAGATATGGTAAGAATTACTTTGAAAGCATCACATTTTACTATACAAATAATGATATTTTTCTAGTCTGGTTTGGGTTAGTGTGGAGACATGGTTTTACTCTATGGACAGGAATGCCAAGTGAATGCCTAGCAGACAGAGGCATCCTCCAAAACATTCAGAACACATACATATATAACAAAAATTAAATATTTTAACATAAGCCATTCTGAACTGAACATAATGGATGAGAGCAGAAACAGATTAATAAAGTTAACTCTATGTTTTCTTCATGGATAGTGCCTACATTTCTAATGTGTGCTATGGAAACATATTGATACATACACAAGTATACTTTCACATTGCACTTAGGCACCACACACTTTTTGTCAATACAGTGCAGAAAATATTAAGAGTGATACTTTAAATCTATTACTACTGTAAATAAGAAAAAAGTTCACAAGTGCCAAAATTTGTCAGATCTTCAGTTAAAGCAGAACACTACACAATCGGAGATTACAGAGGTGGGAGCAGCACCTTTGCCAAGCGAGAAACAGTCTATAGTATACATAATGTGATCTAGCCTTGACTTGAATTGCTTTTAGTTTGCTCTAACTCCTGTGTTAAGCAAACCGATCTGCTGTCTGCTTGTCCTTAATGTCATCAAAAAAGACTTTCCTATTTTCCAAGTTGAATTTGTCTTCACTGCTTGTTGTGTTACTAGTATTATCAGATCTAAATAGTATTTCCCTCCCTTGCATAAGTTACCTTTTATGTTTTTCTATGAAGATACCACCTTCTTCCTTAACTTTATTTAAACAAATTTAATTATTGAAACTGTTCTGAAATCCTTTCATTGCTCTAGTTACCATTCTTTAGGTTTATTTTATCATACTAATGTCTTTTTAAAGCTGTTGGCACCAAAACGGTCTCCAGCATTATATCACAGGTTCATTCTTACCAATGCAGTGTGAAGAGATCCCTCTACGTTTTCTACACATCCCAGAACAGTATTGGCCCTTCACAACACTATGCTGTGAACTCATCTAGTGTGTTTCCCAACGTTACTCCTCAATCTCTTCTGAGGGCTGATCATCTGTTTCCCTAGCCCACAAAGGATTGGCACCACACCCTGAGTCTGGATCAGGCCCTTTTTCTCTGGACTTCATTTATCAGAGGCACCAATAATCTTCAGCAAAACCCAACAGATAAACAGTTCAACATAAATCCAACAGCTAAACCATATTTCCCCTGATCCAGGGGCTACCTTGCCAGAGTCTCTCTGTTCCTAGCAGCTCTTCCCCAGACCATCTGCTTGGACATCCCCGTACTCTAGCAACTGCCATATGAGCCAACCTGCTTTCTGTACTCTGCACCCCATTCCTTCAGCGGTTATAGGAATCAAGTGCTCATTGAGGAGTCACCCAACCCCTTCCCTCCAGTGTCTGATAATCCCCTCTCCCAGGCCCAAATACCTATTCTTAAAGGTGCTCTGTCTCAGAATAAGGGTGGCTGGCCTGAGGTCCCCTAGCTCTTAAAGGGGCAGACCACCCAGTTACATCTCTCTTCATGACTGATTTCTAAATAATCCATGAATATATATCTTTGCTGAATTACTTCCCCAGTTGTATTATGTTGAAGGCTTTTATAAACACACACCTGCCAACATCCTCTGCAACAAAGCGTTAGATTTGCAAGTTAACTAAGTTTTCATACATTTGTATAAATTCAGGCATAGATCATCAGAAGCATTACCCTTCCTTTTTTAAAGTTATGCTGTAACAAACCCCACTATGAGGGCATAATTGCACACATTTACTCAATCGTTTGTTTGTCACATACTGTATATAAATCCATTAAATAAATTAAAAGCATTCATACCACATTTCCAGTTTGGCAAGCAGTAACTTGGGGAGAATTCCCTGGGAGTACTATCCCTTGCTTCATTATAACAACCGCAAAAATGTCAAAAGGACAGCACTGGTGTTCTTATAAGAACTGGTAGTGATATTTTAAGATCATGGATTCAAAAGTCAGGGATGAACTTCTTTTAAAAATGCAAAAGTGATGGCTCTCTGACTTCAGAGCCACTTGTAAAATTCCATGGTAGCGCCAATAAGTTCTCATAGTAAATTTTAAATAGGATGAAGTGAGAAATTTGGACATTAAAAAAATGAAAGAAAGATACTTGCTTGTGAGAGAACCCGGGATATATGGATTTGGCTAATCTAAATTGAGAGAAATCAAGAAAGCAGATGACTGAAATATTTTAATACCAAGGGTATTTACCCCCACACCACTTTCTAATTTCATATGAAATCCCCCTCACTGAGCCTTTACCATTACATCAGCTGGCACAAGACCAGCAGTGTACATGAGCTTTCCTGCAGACAAAAACCTGTAGTCTATATTGGAAAATAGTCTTGGCAAATCTGTTAATACTTAACTTCATCTCACTTTGTTCTGCCCAGTGTTTCAGATAATCCAGACCCTCTGCATATTTAATATATCAGCTTTTATATTTCCTGTACCTTCTATTTGTCTCATCACCAAACTGAATTCATGTTGAATTAATATTTTTCTCAAAGTCATTAATGACTATGGTGAATAATGCTTGTTCCCATATTGACTTATCCCATTTTACACATCCTCCCACAGTAATTTGGTCCGATCAGGATAAATAATATTTTTCTTAAGTAACTAGATTACCCATTTTACTGTGTACTAGCCCAACAATATTTCTCCAGCCACTCACTGAGTTTTCTGTGTAGTATTATAAATTGTTAAAATACAGATAAATTGTAGTCTTTTCATTCACCAACACTTATGTCAAAAAAGAGTGATCATGTTAGTTTGGCATGGTCTTTGCATCACAAACTTAGCTGTTCTATGTAGGTATTTATATAGTTTCCCCTTAGTGGAGCATGATCACTTCCTAATGATTTAAAAATAAAAATGCTATTAACAGTCAGTCTCTCTCTCTCTTCCCCCCTCCTCCCACCTTCCTGTCCGAAGTGAACAGGATGTGTTGTGAGAATATGACCTGCAGGGGCAAAATGGGCAGGGGCAGACAGGGGAGCTGGATCCTCTGATGGGGACATTGAATGTGAATTGTGTTAGAGCACCAACGACACGAGAGTGGAAGATAGGATTGTTAGAAGACCTGATTCGGAAAACCAGATTACACTCTGAAATGGAGTATGAAAAGGCTACCACGTCCCCCCTGTCCACAAGGCTTGTTACTCAGTCAAAGAAAGCTATTAGGGTGGTTTGACATGATTTGTTCTTGACAAATCCATGCTGACTGTTACTTATCTTCTAGGTGTCGGCAAATTGATTGCTTTAATTATTTGCTCCATTATCTTCCTGGTACTGAAGTTAAGATATCTGGTCTGTAATTCCCTGGGTTGTCCTTATTCCCCTTTTTATAGATTGGCACTATATTTGCCCTTTTCCAGTCCTCTGGAATCTCTCCTGTCTAATGGTGGACATGCTGGGATGAGATGAGAGGAGGACAGACCAGATAGGGGATGTACCAGCAGGTGTTGGAGGCTAAGGTATATGAGCCTTTGCAGCCAGCTGGTGGTCCAGATGATAGTCATTGAAGGACCAAAATGGACACTGTGTAGAATCAAGCATGTGGGTTTGTTACACAGAGCGCTGGCGGAGTGTCACCTTGCTTATTAGGCTCAGAGACAATGCCAAACAATTGATTACAGTGGATTATATGGATTTTCCATGGGCGGAGGGAAATGAGGGGGTAGGCAGTCCCAAACCCCTGGATAGGTCTAGCAGCAAGACAAGATAAGCACAGTAGCCAATAGTAAAAAGATTACATAATGTCCCCACCCATGGTTTCAGGTTACCAAGTAACATACAATTAGTACACAGGTGTTTTCCTTTAAAATGTATAAACTGTGTTAGTATAAAATATATATGTTGAATTCTGATTTGGGGTCCATAGGAATGAAGTAGCTCCTCTGATTGTCCACAGGTACATACCTAGGGGTTAAAGCAAAGAGACAAATGAAAAGCACATGGCAATAAAGATTACTTTTTAGTTGCTCATTTGTGTTTCTAAGGCAGGCTTTGGTAGTGGCTTGGAGGAGGGGTGTACATCTGTGAGAAGGAGGATGTCATATCTCATACTAACATGTTTGAACCTCTTCCATAAACTCAAGGTTGGTGTGTGGAAAGGCACCTCTTCCTATAGAAGAAACAGGGCCCCTTTCATTCCTTAGGTCTGTTTGCAACTTTTAGATAAAACCACCAATTATAATTCTTCACCTGGCATCTTGCTGACCAAGCTTATCTCAGCAATAAGCAAGGTTGTCTTTTGATTGTTCTGCTTCTTAGCTAATACTGTTCACTATTTGCTAGGCCTCTCGCCTCTTGACCAAACTCTGGACTTTGGGCCTGTAAAAAGAGCTGACATGGTCTATATTTCAGGTTATTACATAAATAGCATATAGATTTTAGCCCTTCAGTCATTTTGGGGGCTTTGAGACTTCTAAGGTTCCAGAGGGTCCCCTTTAAATATAAAGAGATGGCCTGGAGGCTTTGCCTTGATAAAGTGGCCGTGCGGGAAGTATAGATAACCCGACAAAAACAAGACTGGGCACGTCCCAGGCAACAGTTGTGTTCAGGGGGGTGTGGTGGTCCAGAAGGCTCTGACGTATTTGTTGGGGAATACCTGTGGGCTCAGAAGGTTCAGGTGGGATTAGCAAGGATGCTGAAAGTGCCAGTTATTTTAGGACAAGAGAGGGCCCAATGGGGATATGGGGATTTTTCAAGGCTGGTATATCAGGTCTGGTATAGTGGGAGGGAGAGACCTTCTATCTCATCAGCATGGTCCTGTGTACAAGGCAAGGTGTGAGGTGGTGGTTTCAGAAGAAACCTATGATGTGGGATTCTGTGGAGGAGTTGATACACACAATCCCGAAGGAGCTGGGGGTGTTGGGGCATGCAGAGAGAAAATGCAGCCTAGAGAAGGAGAGGACGTGGTGGAGTTTAACATGGGTTGAGTTTGGGTTGGGCTGCTCTCCTTTGAGGGAGAAAAGCCCAGTGTATAGGCACAAAGGCCTTTGGGAGTAAATTTGGGACAAAAGTGTGAAGGAGTAAGAGGATGTTGGAATGTGTTTTAGTTCATGATATAGTGGGAATTGGAAAAGGGATTACTGTATAAGGTGGGGGAAATTACATTGGACCAAGAGTATAGTTAACTGATTAATATGTCGGGGCACAGAGTATCAGTATTATGTAATGACTGAGGATTTTGTTATAGCTGTAGGCTGATTGTCTTTCTCTATCTTTTGGTTTTTATGGAGCGATGTGTTTCTGTGTATCAAGGAGCTGTGTTTGCACCCACATTTTGGAAGGATGCCAGAAGCAGAATTTTCAGCATATGTATGGGGCTTTCTATGGAGGGATGTAGCACCTGTTATGGTATTGAGCAACGACAACTGGTCAAGGTTGATTTCTTCTTGGATTGGACTTTGGCCACCAAATGGATGGTATTTGGAGGATGGCGCAAACCTTTAGCGTTGAGGTTCTCCTGTCAAGGGAATATCAGACAGAAAGAAGAGGACGGTTAGGTTGTCTTGCATGAGTATGGTCTCTATTTTTGACCCTTTATGTTTTTTTTATGTCTGTTTTTGCTGTGTTGTTTTAGTGGTTGGAGTGTTTAATAAAAGATTGCAGAGAGCCAGCTACTCTCGGACAAGCAAGTTCCAGGAAACTCTTTATTTAATGTCCTTATGACAGGCTTGTCCCTCACAGTTTCCAGTTTCCTGTCCCTATACTCACAATTGTTTGCTAATTCATACAAGTTCATGTACATGTTTCATTTGTTCTCCTCATGTTTTGGGGTCCTCCTGTGGGAACATGCCCTCTCATGATTTGTATTTTGAAATGTGTCCAAGATATGGTAATTACCCATCTAGGTAAGGTATTTTAAGGCATCTAACACAAAAGGAAGCACATTTAATAGGAATCATTTTCCAGTTAGTTATATTGAAAATGTCCCCATTAACTATTCAAATTTTAAAGAAAAAAATGAATAATTTTTTTTTAAAGCTGCTTCTTTCCAATTCAAAAGACTAATTGGGATTCTCCCCATATAAGCAGACACTCTAATCACAAATATCTGACAGGTAGTCTGAGAAGAAATGCCTTGTTAACTTATAGTGAAGTAAGTGGGAGAAGATGAGATGAGAAGACAGGGAAGCAGAAGAAAACAAAATACAAAAAACTTAAAAACCCCACTTTCTGTCTGGTAGCTTCACTATTTACTCTGCTTTTTATTATTCCCCCCACACACACACACACACTTCTGTTACTTGTAAATTTTTGAGTTTATGCTTCCGCAGGATAAGGTGAGGCACTGAGGCAGTGAGTTTCAAACCAAATGGCACATGACAAGGGAATTTATTTTTCGGAAGTGCTAAACACGGAAAGCCAGTTTAAGTCAGTGGAAATTGCTGGTGTTGATTACATCTGAAAATCAGACCCAATGTTGTTATGCCTTATTCTAAAAGCAATTTTGTCTCATATTCAATTTCAATACGAATTTACTGAAGAAGACTATCAGAAAAAAAATCCTCAAAGCCTTTATGAAAAACATATGCTTCATCTGGTTTTCTGGTCATGACTAAAGGTCTACATTAGCTGTTACCACTCAAGAAAGAGATCTTGGAGTCACTGTGGATAGTTCTCTGAAAACACCCACTCCATGTGCGGTGGCAGTCAAAAAAGCAAACAGAATATTGGGAGTCATTAAGAAAGGGATAGATAATAAGACAGAAAATATCATATTGCCGCTATATAAATCCATGGTACACCCACATCTTGAATACGGTGTGCAGATGTGGTCACCCCATCTCAAAAAAAGATATATTGGATATTGGAATTGGAAAAGATTCAGAAAATTACAACAAAAATGATATGGGGTATGGAACGGTTGCCGTATGAGGAGAGATTAATAAGACTGGGATTTTTCAGCTTGGAAAAGAGATGACTAAGAGGGGATATGATAGAGGTCTATAAAATCATGACTGGTGTGGAGAAAGTAAATAAGGAAGTGTTATTTACTCCTCATAACACAAGAACTAGGGTCACCAAATGAAATTAACAGACATCAAATTTAAAACAAACAAAAGGAAGTATTTCTTTACACAATGCACAGTCAACCTGTGGAACTCCTTGCTAGAGGATGTTGTGAAGGCCAACACTATAACGGGGTTCAAAAAAGAACAAGTTACGTTCATGGAGGATAGGTCCATCAGTGGCTATTAGCCAAGGTGAACAGGGATGGTGTCCCTAGCCTCTGTTTGCCAGAAGCTGGGAATGGGCGATGAGATGGATCACTTGATGATTACCTGTTCTGTTCATTCCCTCTGAAGCACCTGACATTGGCCACTGTCACAAGACAGGATACTAGGCTAGATGGACCTTTGATCTTACCCAGTATGGCAATTTTTATGTTTTTGTGGTCTCCATCTGTGACTGTTATTGTATTATGCATGACATTAAAATGCTGTAGTAAACTAAGGGCATGTCTACATTAGAAACTTTAGTCAAGCTATGGTAGGTTGCCCTACAACCACCGCAGTAAATTACCATCCAGGCTCTCAGCTCCACACACAACTCTGCATGCGGGAGCTCAGCTGCCCACCCCGCCCCAGCAAGGAGCTCCGTACCCTAAGTTCAGGAGGCTCCTGGGCTCCAGCCCAGCAGAGAGCAGGGAATCCAGGGTGAATCCAGTGGAGAGCATGGAGCCTGAGCAGCAGCCAGGCTGGGGACCCAGGACCCGGGGCGCAGCCCAGCTCCACGTAGGGCAGGCGCAGCCGGCATGGGAGCAGGGAGCCTCGGGGGCAGCTGGGCTCTAGCTAGAGCCACCATCAACCCCAGGTTGACAGCCTGACTTTCTTGTCAATTTCATGGCTCTATGCCAATATAAGTAACATAGTGTCTACACAGACACTTCGTTGCCCTAACTACACCAACGTAAGCCCTACACCTCTCGTGGAGGTGGAGTTATTATGTCGGTGTACTAGAACGCTTACATCCACAGGGGCAAGGCTATAGTGTGTACACTGACATAATTAGGTCAGTGTCAGCTGGCTTGTCAGCCTAACTCTGTAGTATAGACCAAGCATACATAATCATTCAAAAACCACTCATTTTCAATTAGGGTTTTAATTAGGCTTTCTCCAAGGTGAGAAGTGAATGTGATCAAGCAAGTAATGCCAGACCCCCTCCAAAAAGCTGGTCATCTCCAGTCTGTAACATGAAGGTTGGCATGACCTTTAAAAATTCAGCGGGCCAAATTTCCTGGCCTGCCAAGTTCACATTGCACCATATAAGCAGCACAAAGTTAACCTAAACCAGCCAGAGATACCCACAGGTGAATTTTCCCACTAGAGAGGCAATTTCCACGGTCATAAGTCTGGTCCTTCAAGCCCTAGCACAAGGGTAAAGAATGTGCATGTTGTGGGTAGTAAATGCCACTGTCCACCATGTCCTAGTACAACTTGAGTACATTGGAGAACTAGGGCCAGTCTCTGTATAAATAGTTTTATATATCTAGTATAATTCACAAAAGTGAAAGTAAATAAAATTCAGTCCAGTCCTTTGGTTTTTCCTCTCTTTTTTTTCAGCCTACTTCTTTTTACTTGGCCTTCTCTTGAGAGAGGATTATCTCTTCTGTACCAGACATCTGTTATTCCTGAGCTAGTGAAATAAAACTGGTTTGTGCTCATACAGCCTGCAGCAGCACAGTGCATCTCCTTAGTTAGATCATGATACAAAGGTTTATGCACATTTATTTACACTCCTGATTTCAAATATGAAATGTCAAGTCACCGGTTTTATTTTTGTTTGTTTGTTGGTTGGTTTTTTAAATGCAAAGCTTGTGGTGCCAATAACTTTATTGTCTACTGAGGTTATTAGAAGACTCACTCCAACAGTAAAGGTTTTTACTGTTTTGACCCTAAGGTCACATTTTCAGGAATTTAGGGTTTAGACTTATGTGTTGCTGTACATAATTATAATGGGCTCTGCTCATCTAAAGACTAGACAAGCCTGCTGTACACAATACTCTATTACATATCAGCCAACAGTAAGTTCAAGAGACCTGTGTATATTGATAACCAAAATAAAAATAAATTAAAAGCAGATATTTAAAGAAGACAGTTTATTTGATTCAATAGCAAATATGGGCCACTTTCTCTCCTACAGAGTTTATTACCACTAGGGCATGAGAAAACAGCATACGTTTCAGCTCACAATGGTTATGTGTACACTGCAATAGCGGGGTGTGGTAACAGCTCATGTATACATACCCTAGGTAGCTTGAGTACTAGAGCAGTGAAGCTGCAGGACAATGGGCTTCAGTGCAGGCTAGCCAGCAAAGCAATTATCCTGGGTTCTGGGTGGGCTTGTGAAACCTGCCCTGCTGCAGCTTCACTGCGACTGCTAACCAAACTAGCTAGATTTAAGCTAGCTCAGGTGTGCATACATGAACAGCAATCACACCTTGTGATTGCAGTGTAGACAAACCCTAGGTAAAGAGGATTAAGGGCACCCGAGCCACTGTAGTGCTTCAGAGAAGACTCTGCTAAACCTCGTTAATCCATCTCCATGAGAGATGGTAGCTATGTTGAGGGGAGAAGCCCGCCCGTCAATGTAGTGCTGTCTACTCAGGGGATTAGGTCGCTACAAACGCATCACTCAGGGATGTGGATTTTTCATACCCCTGAGCGACGTTGTTATACGAATATAACTTACAGTGAACACAGACCACTTCATTCCCGAATTACAGTATCCTTGATAGAGAGAGGATTAAACGCACTTTAATTTATGCACGTTGATTTCACACCTTTAGTTGATTAGTCAACTTTCCTGGGTTTCCTTTGTGGACATGCCCTAAATTTCCTTCAAATTCCTGTCAGGAAGTGAAATTCCCTTATATGGGAGCCCCTATGGGCTGAATTCAAACCAGGTGAGATTCATGTCTTTGCAGAGAGTCACCACATGACCTATGCACTGCTTCATGAGGTATGCATTTTTCCCGATGTAAGCAGATGCAACTCATTTAAAGTGGAAGTTTCTATGTAGCACAGCATAAATAAATAGTCTGATTTAATATGACTGGTGATATAGATCTTTTAGGAATTGTTTCATTTATAGACAATTCCTAACAATTCTACACAGCCAGCTGCTCTTCTTAGTTAAACCTAGTTACCCTTACTGTGCATCGCAGATGAAAGATTAAGATAGGTAGAAGAGTTTGAAGGGAGATCCACTGTTTTGTGATTTGCAGTCATTAGAAAAATAATTCAGTTCCTCTTGGCAAATGTTTTGTCTAAGTGTTCAAAAAAGCACAGAAGGTAACAAAAGCCCACATCCTACTATTTGAAATTGTTTCGATTGTCACTTCCCTAGGTATTATGTGAGAAAAAAGACCAACCTCCTACCCTGTTCACAAGAACTAATTAGCATTTATTTATGGCCTAATTTTTGTCAGTTCTGGAGGGCTGCAATTTTTCCTCTGCAAATCATTATGCCCACAATATCAGCAGTTAGATGTTTAACTACCTATATATGATTTGTAGATGCAGGCAGGTAGCCCAGTGGACACAAAGGAAAAGTAACAAGAAAAAATGAAATTATTTCTGATTATAACCATTCAGTCAGACCCTTCCTCTCAGCTTATATAAAGTGACTGAAATTTGATGTTAAATAGCACAGAGTTTGCTAAATCACAAGCTATCATCCAAGTGCTTCCTCAGCAGGCACGTAAGAGTAAGTTCTTTAGACCCAAGCATGTTTTATCTTCAGAAGTATTCTCAAACTTTAAATCCAGTTCCTTCCATTCAGAAAAGTTCAACAGCAAAACTGCAGAAGTAGTCTTTATCCTCCAGCTCAGCTAATTCTTTACAGAAAGAGGTCTAAGCTTCCACTTCTTGTACACTGTGAGATGCCTCATAAGAACTTCTGCAAGCAAACCTCTGGGACTCTGGGTCATTTTACTCCAGTTTCAAAACTTGATAGTTCTTAAAAGGCTTTATTTCCTGAAGAGGATCATTTTTGTATCACTTTACTCTGTGTGACAAAGTTCCTCCTCTACCTTGGTGGGTCTTGCGTTTTTTGGCAGATTTGCTCGCCTTGGAGCTTCACGGCAGCCCTCAGCTTGGCTGTTTTTCTGAACCCAAAGTCCAGGTCAGCTCCTCCTGTGTCTGACCTGGAGTTGGGAGGATTTGGGGGGAACCTGGGCCCACCCTCTACTCTGGGTTCCAGCCCAGGGCCCTGTGGAATAAAGCTGTCTAGAGTGCCTCCTGGAACAGCTGTGCGACAGCTACAACTCCCTGGGCTACTTCCCCATGGCCTCCTCCCATCACCTTCTTTATCCTCACCACAGGATCTTCCTCCTAGTGTCTGATAATGCTTGTACACGTCAGTCCTCCAACAGTCCGCATTCTCGCTCTTAGTGCCTCTTGCTCCCAGCTCCTCACACGTACACCACAAACTGAAGTGAGCTCCTTTTTAAAACCCAGGTGCCCTGATTAGCCTGCCTTAATTGATTTTAGCAGCTTCTTGATTGGCTGCAGGTGTTCTAATCAGCCTGTCTGTCTTAATTGTCTCCAGAAGGTTCCTGATTGTTCTAGAACCTTCCCTGTTACCTTACCCAAGGAAAAGGGACCTACTTAGCCTGCTCTCCTACTGCTATCCTCTGGCCTGGGCTTTTCTTGCTTTTTGCCCCTGCTTTCGGCTTCCCCCCGACCGGGCCAGATGCTCTCCCCCTTTCTTTTCTTTTTGTTGTTTTTTTTTTCTTTCTCTGCTGTTGCTAGAGTGCTGGCCGGCTGCCGGCCGCCTGTTAACCCCCCCGGCGCCCGCCCGCCCTCGGACGCTGCTGCCGCTCCAGCTGAAACCCTCCCCCCCCGAAAAAGGGGGGGCCTGCTGCTCCCTGGAGGGGGGAGTGGAAGGACCCAGCCCCCAGATCCAGCCGCTTGCTGTTTGTCTGTGGACCCGTCTCCGGCTGAGAGAATTTTTTATCATCCGCTCCGGCATCCCTGGAATGTTTGCAGCTGCAACCCGGAACAGACAGAGAAAAAGCTGTCTACCAGAGGAACACTGCCCGGGGAATCTACAAATTGCCGTGGAGGGGGCCTAAGACTGAGTAACTTTCGAACTGTGGTCTCGTGTGGGGGGAGGCCTTCACTGTGTCTTAACTGTGTTTGTAGGGACACAGGGGGTGTGGCACGGAGCTGTCCCCCGATCCATCTGTGTCCTCCCAACCCCCACGCTACCATCTTCACAACTGCCTCCTTCACCGTCTTTGCTGGCTGTCTAACATCTGCCTCTGGACTTAGCTGCTCGCCCTGATTCCACCATGTGGGCCAGAAGCACCAGCCAACCAAACAGGACTCTCTGGACAAGCGTACGGTGGTTCATGTGCCCCCCGCCCGAATTGTCCACCCCACAGCTTGTCCCTTTCTACCTGACCCCAACTCCTGTCAATCACCTGCCACCGCCCCCGCTGGGGCATCAGCAATGGAGGGCACCGGGGTGACCTCCACCGCTGCCATGCCCATCGCCTCCCCAGACTCTAGGGAAGCCCCCTGAGTCGGCGGGAAAGGCCAGGACAAGAAGAAGGGGAAGGGCCCCGCTAAAACCACCAGGCCCTCCGTGGCAGGGGCCACCCCCACTGCTGTGGCCCCGCCACCGACCACAGCATCCTCCCCCGCTGCCCCCTCCACCAGCTCTGCGGATGTCCCTCCCTCAGCCCCCAGGATGTATGCCCGGGCGGCGGCAGCCCCCCTGCCTGCCGCCTTGTCATCTCTCCCGCCCACCACCTCCACCACCATCAATAGTGGCCGGGGCCCCTTTCCCACCATGACAAGGAAGCACGGAGTCTGATGCCTCCTGGTGCCCACCTCGCCCCACGTGGAGACCTATGTGCAGGCGTTGGCGAGGGTGGTGGGGCCCTCGGCCATTGTGGCGGCCTCCAAAATGTACGGGAAGGTTGTCGTCTTCTTAGCATCGGAGGCTGCCACCCAGGAAGCGGTGGAGAGGGGCCTGGCGGTGGGGGGGGGGTGTTTGTCCCCCTAGAGCCGCTAGAGGACCTGGGTGTCCGCCTGGTCCTGACCTCTGTCCCTCCTTTTCTCCCCAATGCTGCCCTATTACCCGCCCTTTCCACCCTGGGGAAACCTGTTTCTGTCATCAGCCCTCTCCCGTTGGGCTGCAAGGACCCCACCCTCCGTCACATCTTTTCCTTCCGCCGGCAAGTGCAGCTTCTACTGCCATCGGCGGCGTGTGACGGAGAGGCGCTCGAGGGGTCCTTCCTAGTCCCCCACCAGGGGGCCTGTTACCGGGTGTATTTCTCCACGGGGGAAGCCCGGTGCTACCTCTGCCAGGCGTCAGGGCATGTCCGGAGGGACTGCCCCTTAGCCCGGCATGGAGGGGCACCTGGGATCCCCGAGACCCAGCAGGACATTGGCCCCATCATTGCCAATGCCCCTGGCCGCCCGATACCCGAACCCGCCCCCCCTCCTCTTCGGACCACCACTTCTCCCACTCAGGCCCAAAGGGCACCTCCCCTACAACGCCCCACCATCTGTCGGGGCCTATGGAGGAGGGTGTGGAAGATATACCACCAGGCATGGGAGAGAGCCTGCCCCAGGGACAATCCTCCCTCCCTTACGCCGCCCCACCGTCCCCCCACCCAAGCCCCTGAGCCATCGCCTTTACCCCCTGATACAACCCCTGCTAACTAGCCCCCAGATGATGCCATGGAGGGCTGGGCCCTAGTCCAGGGGAAGTGAGGCAAGCGGAAGGCTCGAGCTCCGCCCCATCTACCCGAGGCAGAGGCCCCCCGGAAGACTAGGAAGGGGGGCACCGATGCCAAACCTTCCGCTTTGCCCACAAGTGCGTCCCATCCACAGGTGTCAGCCGGGAAAGGCGTGGGAAAGCACCGGAAGGTAGTGTCTCCCCTCCACGGGAGACCCTCCCCTCTGAGACCCTCGAGGAAGCCCTTTCTGTCCTGACACTGCCCGAAGCCCCCGTGAACCCCGAGGCAACCGTCGTGGTGGGTGCCAGCGGGGAGAACCCCGGGGCGACGGAAAGTGTCCTCTCCTCCATGTTCGAGGAGATCGAGGCTCTAGATCTGACCCCGTCGCCCAGGGGGAGGACGACCTTTTGCCAGCAAACCTCGATTTGGGCGACCTCACTCCACCCCTCTTTTCCCCATGCTCCTTTCCCCTAACTGCAGCTTCTGCTCCCACCTCCGAGGAGCCCCTGGACTCTTCCATCGACCCGGCCGCCCGATGGCACCCTGCAGACAACCACCGAGCCTGCTCAGGTGACAGCCGGCACCACACGACCGGGACACAAGCCACCAGGGGCACCCCCCATTGGTGCAGAGCAATTGATTTCCTTCCCAGGCGGGGGCCCAACAGAAGATAATCCACCTCCTGATGCTGTAGCCGCTAAATCCACCATGGAGCCCGCGCCCGGTATCACTGAGAGCTCTCTCCCCACCCCCTTAACTCTCGAGCCTGATCGGGAGGCCCCACCATCCAGCTGCTCGCCTCCCGAAACCCAGAACCTCGCCTCTGCCCCTGCCCCTACCCCTATCCAGTCTACCTCCTGCGATGTTATCGCTGCCCCCAGGGCTGTCTCCTTCCCTTTTCCAATTGATGACCCCTAGGGAGCGGCCTTTGCGTTCTCCTGCCCCGACCCATTAGGGGCTGCTATTTTCCCTCCACCACCCCGTATCGCCCCAGGGCTTGAGGAGGGCCTAGAAGCTCCAGCCCATCAGGCACCCCGTCGGGGGTCCACACCCTGCTTGCCCGTTTTAGTGGGCCAGGGGGCTGCACCAAGGGCCCCGCCGGGGAACAACCGGGAAACCATAACCCCACCCCCCCATGAGCTGCGAGGAGAGCTGCGGAAGTTTTTAGAGGATGTCCGTGGCTCCCGCAACAAGGTACAGCTTGCTCTCCAGCGATGGCGGGATTTTTTTCAAATCCTCCGGGCCACAAGGGCCCTTATGGGGGAAGGTAAAGGGACGGGGAAGCAGGATGCTGCGGCCTACTGGTGGGTCCGCGTCTTCAGTGACCAATTACTCACCTACAGGATGGGACAAGGACTGTTGCGCAGCCCGCTGGGGGATGCGAGCGTCCCTGCCAGTGAAGATCCCTCCCAGCCCTCCCCATGACACCTCTCACCATCGCAACGTTGAACACCCAGGGTTGTAGGATGGCTCTCCGCAGGTCCCAGGTGCTCTCCTTCCTTCGGGAGGGAGGGTACTCTGTGATTTTCCTGCAGGAGACCCATACGGATCCGACCGCCGAAGATAGTTGGCAGCTGGAGTGGGGGGACAGGGTCTACTTTAGCCATTCCACGATTCGGCAGGCTGGAGTGGCGACCCTGTTCTCCCCCGACCTACGGCCCGAGGTGCTAGGGGTCGACGAGGCCATGCCGGGTCGCCTGCTGCATCTCCGGGTCCGTATAGAGGGGCTCGTGGTTAACCTCGTTAATGTCTATGCCCCGACATTGGGCCCGGAGCGGCTGCAATTCTATCAGCAGGCGTCCGCCTTCCTCGGCACCTTAGATTCTCACGAGTGCCTGGTCCTGGGAGGGGATTTTAATACCACCCTCGAGAAGCAAGACCGCTCAGGGACCGAGCAGTGCCTGGCCGCTGCGGACACCCTCTGGGAGATAGTTGAACATCACTCCCTAGTGGACATCTGGCGTGACCACCACCCGGATGACACTTCCACGTTCACCTTTGTCCGGGTGGAAGCCCATCGGTCGAGCCACTCCCAGTTGGACCGCATTTATTTATCACACTTCCATCTCTCACGAGCCCACTCCTCCAGCATTCGGCTGGCCCCATTTTCTGACCATCACCTAGCCACCGTGACAGCCTCCCTCTGTGCGGAGAGGCCGGGGCCAGCCTATTGGCATTTTAACAACAGTCTGTTGGAGGATGAGCGCTTCGTGACGTCCTTCTGGGAATTCTGGCTGGCCTGGCGAGGGCAGCGGTGTGTCTTTCCCTCGGTGCGGCGATGGTGGGACCTGGGGAAGGTGCGCGCCTGGCTTTTCTGCTGCAACTACACGCAGGGCACCAGCCGACGGAGAAATGCGGCAATAGAGCAGTTGGAACGGGAGGTCTTAGAGCTGGAGAGGCGTCTGGCTGCCAGCCCCGAAGACCCTCTCCTCTGCGGAGCGTGCTGGGAGAAGCGGGAGGAGCTCCAGGCCCTCGAGGACCATCAGGCCCGGGGCGCCTTTGTTCGATCCCGCATCCGCCTCCTTCGGGAGATGGATCGCGGCTCCCGCTTCTTCTATGCCCTGGAGAAAACGAGGGGGGCCAAGAAACACGTCACCTGCCTCCTGGCAGAAGACGGCATCCCCCTCACGGAACCGGCGGAGATGTGTGTGAGGGCCCGAGCCTTCTATGCAAGTCTTTTCTCCCGGGATCCAACCGACCCTAGCCCTTGCAGAGTGCTTTGGGAGGAGCTCCCCATGGTCAGCGCGAGCAACCAAGACCGGCTAGAGTTGTCTCTCACTCTGGCCGAGTTCCTGGAAGCCCTCCGTCGTATGCCCACCAATAAGTCTCCAGGCATGGACGGGCTGACTGTGGAGTTCTACCGCGTGTTTTGGGACGTCCTCGGCCCCGACTTAGTCACTGTCTGGGCCGAGTCTCTGCAGAGCGGGGTCCTCCCTCTCTCGTGCAGGCGAGCTGTGCTTGCCTTATTTCCGAAGAGGGGGGACCTCAGCGATTTACGAAATTGGCGTCCCGTCTCGCTCCTCAGCACGGACTACAAAATCGTAGTGAAAGCAATCTCGCTGTGGCTAGGGTCTGTGCTGGCGGACGTGATCCACCCAGACCAGACCTACACCGTCCCAGATGGCAGTATCTTTGATAACCTATTTCTGGTTCGGGACCTTCTGGAACTCGGGCGTAGAGACGGTCTGTCATTCGCCCTCCTGTCCCTAGATCAGGAGAAGGCGTTCGATAGGGTGGACCATGGGTACCTCCTGAGCACTCTGCAGGCGTTTGGCTTCGGACTCCAGTTTGTGGGTTTTCTCCGGGTGCTGTACGCTTCCGCAGAGTGTCTAGTTAAGCTCAACTGGACCCTGACCGAACAGGTCAGCTTCGGGCAAGGAGTATGGCAGGGGTACCCCCTCTCGGGCCAGCTGTACACTCTGGCAATCGAGCCCTTCCTCTGTCTCCTCCACAGGAGGTTGACAGGGTTGGTGCTGCAGGAGCCGGAGCTGCAGCTGGTCCTGTTGGCATACGCTGATGATGTGCTCCTTGTGATCCAGGACCCCGGCGAGTTGGCGCGGGTGGAGGCTTGCCAGGCCATCTGTTCGGCAGCCTCCTCCGCCCGGGTCAACTGGGTCAAGAGCTCTGGCTTGGCGGTAGGAGACTGGCGGCAGGCGGGCACCCTCCCACCCGCGCTTCAGACCATCCGGTGGAGCGCGGGTCCGCTGCTCTACCTCGGCATTTACCTTTCTGCCACGCATCCCTCTCCGCTGGAGAACTGGGAAAATTTAGAGGGCGGGGTGATAGAGCGGCTCCAGAAATGGACGGGACTACTCCAATTTCTCTCCCTCCGAGGGAGAGCGCTGGTACTTAATCAACTAGTCCTGTCCATGCTCTGGTACCGGCTCAACACCCTGGTCCCGGCCCCGGGTTTCCTGACCAACCTCCGGACATCGGTTCTGGGGTTCTTTTGGTCAGGAATGCCCTGGGCCTCTGTAGAGGTTCTTCATCTACCCCTGAAGGAAGGAGGACAGGGCCTGAAGTGTCTACACACTCAGGTCCGTGTCTTCCACCTCCAGGCCCTATAGAGGCTCCTCTATGGTGCAGGCAGTTCGGCATGGAGCATACTGGCGCACGCCATCCTGCGCCACATCCGAGGGCTCCAATATGACCGGCAGCTCTTTTATCTCCATCCGGGAGGTCTTCCGTGAGACCTCTCCAGGCTGCCCATCTTCTACCAGGACCTCCTCCGGACTTGGAAACTGTTTTTAATGATCAGGTCCATGGTGGCCACCGAGGGGGTAGATCTCCTCGCGGAGCCCCTGCTACAAAACCCCCAGCTCCGTGTGCAGGTGGCGGAGTCCCACTCGGTGCGCCAGACCTTGATCCTGGCAGAAGTCACGAGAGTCGGAGACCTCCTGGACTATGACCGGGGAGACTGGCTGGATTCCCTGATGCTCGCCCGGCGCATGGGGCTCTCCAGACCTCGTACCTCCCGGCGTGTACTTCAGGAGGTGAAGGCCGCTTTGCCGCCCTCTGCTCGAGCTTACCTCGACCAGGTCCTGCTTGAGGGCACACCCCACCCACCCTCTACCCCAGGCCTGCCGGACTTTTTAATTGGACCCCTGCCCCGCAGATCCAATCGACTCCCCCACCCCTTCACTGCGAGCTGGCTGCATGAACTGCAGCCGGTACGCTTCCAACCCGTGCCAAGGAAACATCTATACACGCTCGCGCTCCACACCCTTCACGCCCTCACCCTAGTGTCCTGCCCCGACACAAAGTGGCAAGACCTTCTGCCACCTTTGGAGGGTGAGCAGCCCCGGTGGGCCAGCCTATATTCCATCTTGGTTCCGAGGCCCGTTGGGGACATCAGTTGGCGGCTCCTTCACGGAGCTGTGAGCACAGGCACGTACTTGGCGCGGTTCACCCCCGTCCCAGATACTTGTCCCTTTTGTGGTGTGAGGGAAACCCTGGCACACATATATTTGGAGTGCGCCAGGCTGCAGCCCCTGTTCCGGCTCCTCACAAATCTCCTATTACGTTTTTGGTTGCATTTTTCCCCTCACCTTTTTATTTATGCACACCCCATCCGTGGCCTCACAAAGTCGCGGGATCTCCTAGTTAACTTCCTCCTGGCCCTGGCTAAAACGGCCATCTATAAAACCAGAGCGAGGAAGTTGGCCGATGGAGTTTCCTGTGACTGTGGGGCCATTTTCCGATCCTCGGTCCGTTCACGTATCTGGGCGGAGTTCCTCTGGGTGGCGTCCACCGACTCCCTTGATGCTTTTGAGGAGCGGTGGGCGCTGTCCGAGGTTCTCTGCTCGGTGTCCCCATCCGGGTCCCTTTGTCTGACCCTTTGATGGGGGGAGACAGTAAGGGACCCCAGCCCCAGCCATTGCTGCTCTGGACACCACCACCCTAGAGGGGTCCTTTCACACTTGGGTGCACGTGTCCCCCCCCCAAGCCCCCGGATTGTCCACCCCACAGCCTGCCCCTCTTGTTGGGTGCTTTCAGAGGAGGGAATTGTTGGTGACACTCGAGCGTGGCACCAGGTAACTCGAGGGGGTGGAAGACCACGAGAGTCGATGAAGTCCCCTCACTCTGGGCCACCAGGTAACTCGGAAGCGTGGAAGACCACAAGAGTCGAGGAAGCCCCCCGCTCTGGGCCCAGGCAAGCTTGAACACTTCCCTCCCCTGAAGCTAATGAGAAAACAATTATGACTGGTTGCTGTGTTACACATTGCATATGCTGCTGTTTTTACTTTGTAAGTGTGTTATGCAAATAAAAACATCTTTTGCTTAAAAAAAAAAATTACTCTCCTGTAGCCATCTGGCCCGACCCTGTCACATCTGGTATTTATTTATTCATTTCCTCAGACTTCTGGCTGTTGTAATACTTCTCCAGAGCCTTTTGATACACATTATACAAACTATTGAAAGTTAGCCAGCAAGTAAGCAAATTTGCTGTCACAGTGGCTCTAGTTGTGGCTAGATGTACACAAAACTTTGTTTCATGGAGCAAGAAATGCATCTTTAAAGAATCCAATTGGTCACATAATAGGAGTTGCTATGAGAAGGATATGAAGCACACTCCAAGGCACAAAGTACCATTAGTCTCTTATATTGATAATTCCTGATGTCTCTCTCTCTCTCTTTTAGTGTCAGCTTTCTTTGACTTAATTACTCTTCTTTTCCAAACTAGAAGTTATAATAGCATTATAAATGTACGTTGGGTGAAACTTTGGGACAGGGGAGGAAGATTCTCAACTCCACTTTATCCCCTTTGCTCTTCTGTGGTGGTGCAATATTGACAGAAGGATGTGCTCAACAGCCAGTTCAGGAATCCTTTCAAAGGGGGCAATCCTTGAGTGGTATAAAGCCAGCATAGCTCATTCTACACCACCCACTCCTGGCCTCCACAGTGGAGGGAGGGTCCATGTTCAGGGTGATTTATGCTCCAGCAATCCTCAAAGGCATATGAGCTCCCAGCTGTTATTTGAACTAGGGTTGAACGGACCATTGGTTGTCTCCAAGAAAGATAGTGGGATCATCTTCCCCTTTCTCTAGTGTGTCAAGAACTGCTCTAGCACACCTAAGGATTTGTTTCAGGGGCTTTGTTTCAAAGGTGCACGTCACAGTTCCTCATTTTAAGGGGCAGAGGCATTTAAATGAAGATTTGGATTGAGATTTAGTTTCAGAGAACTACACAAAAATCTGTTTTACTTGGCACAAAGAAGGAAAGTTCCAAAAATCTGCCAGATTCAAGGGATATGTTGTCACGCACGTAGAAATTAGGTTATTTTACATACAAGTCCCATTTGTCTCATTCAGAAATGGAGTGGAATACTCAGGTAGATGGGACAGTATGATCCATAAGCATACTTTTTAATGCCTTTCCCTTCGGGATAGTTTTCTAGAAGGGAGAATTGTATTTCTTCCAGAGAATGGAAAACTACTACCTAGGGAAAATGGATTAATTTCTTAATGTCCCAAGGACACTTTATAATATTCTTTCAGAGATCTCCTTGTCTCAGATGGATATTGCCTCTAGGATACAAGAATTTTATCAGGTATTTAGCAGATTATGACTACACTAAAATATTTTTGCGAAATACAAGCCATTCGTCTCTATATTTTGGGCCTACTACCGTTTCTTGGAACATCAGAAAAAGCCTAATAGTAATCCCAACACAATATTTCTGTAGAGGGTTTCACTCGTGGGCTGGAAGGCCTGTGAGCAGGCCATGACTAGAGAGTCTTTCTACCCTCAAAGTCCTGGGGCAAAGGGGAAGGCTGGAGAACCTTGGACCTCTCTCTCTACCGTGTCTCAACCCAAGGCCCAGGGGGGAGAGGCATGGAGTGTTGATTTTCCTCTTCCTAATGCATCTGACCAGCTTCCCCTGGGCCACTTCCTACCTCTCTGCTCTCTCAAGCCTGGAGCATGGTTACAGGTCCTTAGTCCCCAAAACAGCAGGGAGTTACCCAATCAGTCTCAGCAGCTCAGTCAGTCAAATAAGCATTCTCCAGCTCTCTTCCTAGTGTCAAGTTACTTTCCCTCAGCATTGCAGGGCGGGGGGAGAGGAAGAGGGTCAGGCCCCTACTAGGGTCCAGGAATTAAAGATTAACATTAAATTAAATATTATGTCATGTGATGAAACCTCCAGAAATATGTCCAACCAGAATTGGCAATCCTATCCCCTACCCTTCCACCTGGGTCTTACCCACAGACATACCTTCTCCTGTAGATTGCTTCACCCCCAGATGTTGCAAACTGGCTTCCCCACTTTTGACAGCCTCTCGCTCACTTTCCCTCGCTCCCCACTTCCTCCTCCTCTTCCTCTTATCCTTTACAAAAAAGCAGACTCATCTACTGTGTGTGTCACTGCCACATACTATATTCCTCATACATTTATGCCACTACATTTTCACCATGCTCTATATCCTTTTTTAATGTTTCCCCACTTTTCCAATACTTTTATTAAACTCCTCATAGTATATTCTGTCATCTCAAAAGTCAAAGAGACTTTTTCCCACACTGGGAACATTCCCTGCATTCCCATATCAGGTTATCAGCTGTTTCTTTAAACTTACAGGGGTTACATAACCCAGCTTTGGGTCTATTCAATAAATATAAATTATTATTCAAACACAGTGACCAGCTAACTGTCTAAACATTAGTACCGGAGTGGTGCATTATCCTCTATTTTGGGGCATACTTCATAGACTTGTCCTCCTCTTGTCTCCTTGGTCCTCAGTTCTTGCCATTCCCTTTTAAATCCTTTTTAAACTAAACTTTTACATTTCTGCTTACTCAAAGAATTTTTATATCAATTCCTCCATTTTTAAAGCATTTTTTGCTTTTTTTTTTATCTGCCATTTCATTGCCAGGTATCCCAGGAATACATGCAAGTGCTATGTTCATGCCTGAGCATACTAACTGTTGTCAAAAACAATATTTCATTCATTAGGTCACTCCTGCTTTGAGCTACTCCTTTTAATTGCCAATATACCTGATAATGAATCAAAAAAGATAACAGCTGCAGTCATCTGCACATTATTCCTACCAATTCAGCTGTCAGGCTGGCTACAAAATTAGATATTCTTTTAGATTTCTTTACTCCAATCTCAAGGATGCAAAATGCTACTCCTACTCTACCTGATTTTCATCTTTAGATTTGTCAGTCTATATTCAGCAATGGTGACTCCATTTAGTATGTATAAACTCAAACTTTATCTGTCATATAAGATGGCTCTTTCTTTCCCCTTACTTTTTTAAATAATTCTAAGTCCACATTCAGAGAGATGATTTTCCAGCTATACATTTTCTGCCTCATAGCCATAGATTTTAATCTCGTCTAATCCTTCCTTTTCACTTAACTCTTTTACCTACATTTTAACCCCAAGAGCATGATGTAGTTTACTGTGTCAGGCTACATTTAGTTCACTTAATTCCCAACATGCCTCATATATTTGTCCAGTGTTCTTATCTGTGCCATTTCCCTTAACTTTAGCCCAAAGTGTCAGATTTAACATTTTCACCCTTAAATCAACACGCATTTCTCTAGTTAGTAGCTACCTGCATTTGACATTGTGTTATTAAGAAATGCACCACATTGAGTTTGTAGCGCTTGAGCTTGAATTGACTAACTTTTTAAGCTCCTCTCCGAATGCAGAACTAAAGGCTGGACACCGATAACATATGGCTGATCTTATTAATGCTCTGTATAGCATCATCACCAATTTTTTATCTGTTCCGCCACTTAATCTCAGCAATACTTTTAAATAGATTAATCCTACCTTTACATGTGTTTGTCATACTTTCTATATGACCCTTTTCAAGTAAATTTATTGTCACACCGCATCCCTGACTGAGTATCCTTTTAAGCAGATCCTCCCCCTGAAGCATGCTTTGTAACTGCTGAAGGGCAGGGCCCTTTTGGCCCAGTATTGCTCCTTCTTTTTGTTAGACTCTGTGTGGGATCTGTAAACACCATCACAACTGCACAGATTTACTGCTTTTTAATATTGGACATTCTATAGACAGGAGAAGTGGGGATGATTACAGGAAAAAACACCTATATGAACTGAAGGCAAAAGGGAAGTTTACAAGTCCTTGGTAATAATTTGACTGTGTCATGGACAGAGCAGCTTTGACCGGAACAAACCCCACATCTGTAGTGGCATATTTCAGTCAACAGGGAGAGAATAGCTCATTCCAACAAACAGAATGCTTCACTGGGCAGAGTATCGCCCATAGAGTATAGGCACAGTTCACATAACTGATAAGTGTAGACAGCATAGTGGTTGATCTTGGAGTCTGTCCAATGTGATGAAAGGGCCCTGGGCTTGCAGGTGTTACTATATCTGTCAAAAATAGGGAATAATGATTATGGACTTGTTTGCCACCAGAGAAAAGGTAATTTTGTCAAAATGTGACAAAATCCCAAAGTAACCACAACAGGCAACAACAGATGTACTTTCAAATTCTTTTTGTCCCATGAAATGCTGTGCAATATTTTCCCCCCTTCATTTGACTTACCGAGGTCACTAGGCCAGTTTCCAGGAATGAACCAAAGGGAATCCTAATAGCTTCAACGTGAGCAAACAGCTCAAAAGTTTAAAGGTGAACAGCACAGTTAACATGAAAATTGAACTAGTCCAAAAAAAAATGTGCTGAGTGGGTGCAGAGCCCTTGTCACCTCACCCTGTCTGTAAAGAGACCAGCAATATTGTTGACTAATTAATAAAAACGCTGCCCACAGTACCAGACTATGGCTGACATGGAACACACATAAATGGATCATTTACTTTTTAAATAATTATTTCTCCATTTCTGTTCGATTGTCTGATACTGTCTGCTGAATTACATCATTTTGTGAGCTCCCGGATCCCATTGGTCCCACACACTCCCAGAGACGAGTTAAGGGAGACATTCAGCACACATTTCTGGGCTTAATTCAATTTTCATGTAAGGTTTGCATTCACCTTTGAAGACCTCCTATTCCTTTTAGCCCCAAAGCATTTGCTATTCCCTCTAGAGCCATATACAGTGTCATTCCCTCTTTTCCATAACAATGTAGAAAAGTTCAGTATAAAGGCTTGGCTGTTGAAATGATTTCTGGGGAGAAAGCTCAGGGTTTCATGAAGAGAAATAGTTACTGTCCTCTATATATGAACTTCACCCTGTGCAGAGGGTGCAAGCTCCTAGGTATCACTTAACAACCCCTTAAGAATCTAGGGCTAGATTCACAAAGGAACTTAGACATTACAGTGCTCAGAGACAGATTTTTAAAACTATTTAGGCTCCTAGTGGGATCTTCAAAAGCACCTAGGCTAAAACACATTCATTTGAATGGGTGTTAGGTACCTAGATGTTTTGAAATTCTCACTAGATGCCTAAAGATATGTAAAGATCTGGCCTTCAGCACCTAAATCTGTGCTGATGCCTATCTCTGCTTGCAATCCACAGCTGGGAATTGTCTTCTGGAGTCAGATAGGCTTAGACACCGAAGGCATTTCTTGCAAGAATGGCTTTGGCACCTGCCTAACTCCACACAAAACAGGGAGAAGGATAACCAGCCTTTAGCCCTGTGGTTTGGAAACTCACCTGGATGTGGGAGACTCTGGTCCAATTCCCCCCATGTGCCTGATAAGGAGAAAGGATTGGAATAGGGGTTTCCTACCTCCCAGGCAAAACATCCTAACCACAGGCCTGTGGCCTATTCTGATGCAAGTCTCCTGTTTTCAAGCTGTTCTGCTTTGTAATAAATATTAATTGAGCCAGAGAAAAGGTGAAAATGATTCTATAGTCCCTCCCTGAGAAGGGTGGGGCTTAAGATACACCCCTCTTGTTGCCATCTCTAGAACTTGTAGTTTAGCTGGCTCCCTGCCTAGTGTGCTGTTTTTTGTGGATCCCATTCATAGGGGCCTCTCTCTCTCCCTGTGTATTGTATATAGCCTGAGCACCCAACTCAGACTTTATGGATTCCAGTGATTTTTAAGGCGCCTTTAGGCAATGGTCAGCATCACAATGCCTACGTTTGTGTGGATCCAGGCCCTAGGGCCCAAATTCTCAGCGGAACCCAACAGAGCAGCACTATTTTACACCAGCAGGGAATTTGGGCCATAGAGTGACATTTTATTCACCTCAGTACAGAGAACCCACACAAGACCTTTATGCTGTTTAAGATCTTACCATGGAGCATAAGTGTGCGGAATGAGTTTTGTGTGGACATTCTGCACAGGAATGAATGACACCTTTTTCTCACAACCCAGGTACCTTCAACTTTTACGACAAAAAAGAAGATAGTCTCAAATGACAGCTCCCTTAAGCAAACCCTCCTAGATTTCCCATCTTTATAATTAAGGATTTCTTACAAAAAGAGCTAGATTAAGGTTTAAGTTTCAGTACACTGAAGATCCATGTTTTAGTAATTAAACACCAGGAAATGCTACAGAGGTTTTCAGTGGATTTTCATGAAGCTATTTCCTATTTCTTCCAATGAAAGGTTAGAATCAAAATTACTATTCAAAAGTTGTTCTGGCACTGCGTACGGTGCTTAATAAGCTCCAATGTCCTTTGCGTCCTTGACCTCTATTCTCTTAGTCTTAATAAATGAAATTAATATCTAGGGTAATTCCACTGGGTAAAACAGTGATGATTTTAGCCAGTTATAAATTTTGTATTCACTTTTATCTTAGTCATTGTTCAGCACTCCTAGATAATCATAACCCAGTCTGGAAAAGTGACATTTAATTTCTCATTGTGCTACAGTAAACTTGTTGACATCTACCTAAAATCCTGGATGATAAAAAAAAAAAAAAATCCAACGTGAGACTGAAAAGAACATTGGTATTCTGCTTCACTTGTGATGTGAGTATCATTGAATGCGAGACTCACCTGACACATGAGCAATGAAAGTAGCTTGCAGAGTAGCCTCTCTTTTTGGGAGGCCCACATCCCCTGCCAGCTCTCAGTTCATGAGGTACTGTTTCTTTGTAGTTTAGTATGGAAACTTGATGATGAGAAAACAATTCACTGCCAAACTTTATTCTCACTGAGCTGCTCGTAGCAGGACCAGCAAGGAAAGCAACTCATCGTCTGGCTACCCTCAAACGTGCTTCCAGTATGCTGGTGTCTCATTCTTGCTTGGGAATCCAATAATCAAAAAGGTGAATGAAATACAGAAGGAACTAATGATTTGCACCTCCTGGTTCCCTACTTTAAGTTCCTTCTTTAGCTTTGCTCATATCCATGCTGAAAGAAGCGGAGAGGTACTGTCCCTTTGTTAGTTGGGCTTGTCAATACCTCGGTGCTGCTGCCTTTTCCCCCTCCAACTGAGATAAAATAGACTCTAGTCAATCATGTGTGTCAGGTGCAGAGACACTATCTTTTTTCCAGACAGCAAGGAGTTAATATGTTTAGTTCTTACGCAGGTGGACAAGGTGAAGTAATGAAACGGAGGTGAGAACTGAAGGCCTAATCAGGCTCTCAGAGAGAACACAGCAAATTTATATGAAGAACATCTACATGGTCATCGGAAGTTAGATCTCTGAGGTTGACCTTTATACTTGTTTGTTCAAGAGCTGGGTTGTTAGCTTGTTTTCTTGCTCTTGGATCTGTGTTTATATTAAAAACACTTGTGGTTTTTTTCCCATAACTAATGCACACAATGGCTCAAAATAAAGCCTGGAAGGAAAACAGCTTGGTGAAAGAATTGCAACTGGACCAACTAGTCCACTCCACAGCCTCCCTGTGGGAAGATGGATGGCCAGCTTCTCTCAAACCAATGGTTGTTTGACCTTTAATCATAAAACCATTTCTGAATGCTGGCAATGTTGCTAATGATCTCTGTCTCTTTAATCTTCCCTTGAGAAAGATTTGGATTATTATGATAAAATAACTTTGGCATCAGCTGTAGGCCTCAGACTTCCTTGGTCCCTTTTGAGCTGACTTTACATATGGATATGGGATGGAGGCTGCTCTGGTCTTATTGGCTGATTTGTTAGAGGATATCATGTTTAGAAGTTCATACTAATTCTTTTAGATTTGCCAGCATTCTTTGATATAGTTGACTTGACGTTTTGTTAACCTGCCTTCCAACCCAGCCAAGGTGGATGGTGTTGCTCTTGATCAGTTCTACTGTTTCCTCCACAAGAAGTCACAAAGGGTGCTTTTTGCACAGTAGCTCATCTGCCTGGAAGGATCTTTTGTGGCACCTTCCACAAGGCTCAGTTTTGTAATTTCTCCTATTCAAGTTCAATGAAGCCATTGAAGAAGATTGCAAGACAATTTGTATGAAGATGACTTGCAGCTTTGTCTCATTTTCATCACACTTGGATAGTGTAATATCTGTGCTTTCCCAGTGCCTAGCTGCCTAGATTGGATTAGATTAGAGCAGTGGCTTTAAGACCAAGCCAGGCCGGGATGATATTAGTGTGGTGTGCGGATAGAGGATATACGATGGAGCGGTTCCTGGGGAATAGTCTGGTAGGTCGCCCTTGCGTACATCCTCAAAATGACCGTTTGGCCCCTTGCTTGAAATGGGTCGAGCCCGACTGGGCAGAGGATGCCAGCACTGAACTTGACAATGGGATCTGTCACCAAGACAACAATGGTGGCAAAGGGTGCACCAGCATCAAGGGGGCCTTTGGGCCCAGCAGTGGCCTCAACTCCATGGTCTGTGGCCTGGGCAGTGTGAGCTGTGGTATGGCTTCACTTGCCAGGTCTGAAGGGGACTGCTCATACACACCTATATGCAATACATGGCTGCATCTACTTGCAGCACTATTGCTTTTTGGGTTGTTATATGGCCAATGTCGCTTTTCAGCAAGACGGGAATGACCAACATGGGCCCAGAAATGTCAAATGTATTTGAAATGCATTAGTGTTTTCACTGTGAAAATTGCTTCTTCCTTTCTGAACGATAAGGGGAAAAGGTAAAGGAAAATGGGTGCAGTGTTCTTTCAGTGGGTACCATTGTAAAATTACTTGTGAAAAGTGGTGAGGTTGTTGATTCACCCACATCACAGATTTAGTGGGCAGATTTTTTTCAGTACTCTTTCACTGTTTTTGTGCCTCTTAAATTCACTTGATCAGGCTAAGCAACAGAGAATAATTACATAATTACTTTGGATTCCTCATTCACACTAAGCTCTCACCTAGCAGCATTCATGAATTACACTTTCTATAATCTCTGGGTGGCTAGGAGACCCATCCTGTCAGATGATGACTTGGCCTCAGCTATTCATGCTTTTGTTACCTCTCAGCTGGGCTACAGTAATGCAGTATACCTGGGCATGAAAGCTTCAATGCTTAAGAACTCCAACAAGTATAGAAACGCTGCAGCGTGTCTCCTCAGCAACCAAGGCTAGTGTGCGCATGTCACGCCTGCCTTTTGCTCTCTCCATTGATTTCTCCATAACATTTTAAATCAAGTTCAAAGTCTTACACTTTATGTTCAAGATGCTTCATTGTCCAGGGTATCTGGCCCAGGATATCTAAAAGACTACTAAGGATTCTGGATGAACACTGTGGTCGACATCTTCTCTCCTCTGGCACAATGGAACTGTTCACAGTAAGGGTAAAACTCATCTGTGTGGGAGACAGAGGCTCCCAGAGGCTCCTGTCTCAGAGGCTGACCCAAAATTCTGGAACAAAATCCCACAAGAACTAAGGACCATCACAGATCTCACCATCTCTTCTCCAAGTGTGAGGTGCATTTCTTTAACCTTGCAGCCTCTTACAGATACATAGCAACATGTATATTTAAAAAGCAAATAAAACACAAAATGAATCCCACCCAACCCCGTGCTCGCAAAAAACACATTTACAAAACAAGACAATCCACAGCACATGCTTCTCCCCCTGGGGTGAGGATAAGAGAGGAAATGTGCCAGATTTTAGAAGTCATGTTATTTATGTCCTACCGGAAGGTGCTCAGATACTACTGTGATGAGCACACTATAAGGATCTATCTAGACTAGAACATATCTTGCTGAGTGTCCTTAATCCCAACTAGGCTAAATCATGCCCAATGGAATCTGTGATGAGAATTTTCTAAAGGAAACCTCAGGTCATCACAAATATGGCATTCGTAAACTTTTATGACTCTTTACATTGTATTTCATCATTATGGTGTGGGCTGAAGGTGAACTCAGACCGGAAAATAAAAAGATCTTTCTCTTTTGAAGGCATGTGATACTCTGGAGAGGGAGATTATAGGGAAATAAACTTGTTAAAATTAGCTATACCCTATCAAACTTGGCAAGGAAATGCTAGTTTTAGCAAGGCTTTAAATACCTTCTAAGTTGCAATGTTCTTCTGTTCCCGTCTCTTGCTCTTTCTTCATATGGAACTTACAGAGTCAGCTGGCCTGCTGCCATGACTTTTAAACAGATCTAGGAATTCTGAAAGGTTCTACATGATTCATAAAAATACTTCAAACTTTCTTATGCATGACCCTTACATAATTAATAGAAATTAACCCTTGCATCTTAAGTGCACCCTGCTACTGTTCCATTTGTTTTATCAGACTGCCATGCCACATGACATTTTTGGTGATCAGAGTGGTGCAACTTGATGTATGACATATCCCAGCAGAAATAGTGACAAAGGATTTTGTTTTTACCAGTGATGAACAAACCACAAAGATTTTGGGGTTCTGAGAGGTCCCTGTCAGAGAAGAGTTGAGTAGATTACCTGACTTTACTGGGGGGAGAAACTGGAAATACTGGTGGAAATACCAGAAAAATGGCTCCGCTTTAGGTATTTTTGCTTTCAGGTGCAGCCCAAACAAGAAAGTGGAGAGGTGTAGGAGAACTAAAAAATGACAGCTGGAATTGGGGCCAAGCTGCTGAGTTTCAGTGTGTTTGGATGTGGAGTCGGGGCTTCCTCAGACAGCAGCTACTCCAGGACAATCCTTAATGAGGTATCACCATCACGTACGGGGAGAAATAATACAACCTGGCACTGTATTACTTTCTCTACCACATTCCACAAGGCACAGAAGGGGACATCCCCATCAGTACTCCTCCCCCCTTAGCCCTCATCCCCTTTTCGCTCCACAGGCTCTGGGGAAGAGAGCTAGCTGCTGCCATGGAGGTTGCTGCCTCTCTTCGCTTCCTCTCTCTCTCCTCCGATTTTCATGAAGCATGGATGTGATCTGTGCAATAAAGGTTCCCCTTACATACAGATCTTTGGGGGCACAATCAGCCCTGGTTGGTACATCTCTGAAATCCATCAATTTTCTCCTTCCAGGTCATGCTAATCCTCCCTCAAAAGTCCCTTGGTGTGACAAAAACCTTTCCCCTCTTCCAGTAATGTTAGATGTTGCTTCCTTCTGCAGTCAGTCAATGAGCACTTTCATTTGACCAGAAGTGGTCAAGGGTTCTATCTCCTCCCAAACTCTGCCAACCAAAAGAATATCCTAACTTTACTTCTCTTCTTGCCTCTTCCCAGGAACAAGAAATCAAGATGAGAAGCTAATCCAGATTTCCTTGTCGTACCATATCGCATGCCCGTAGCTTAATCTATGCAGTTTTAATTTTTAGTTAGAACAACAAAATGTCCTAAATCAGAATTGTTCTGATAGCAAACCACAAAGATCAAAGTTCATTACAGAAACGATGGAGGCTTATCTTGCATCTGGAGCCAATACAGATAAATAGAAAGTAACACACCATACAATAACTGCTGTCTTTTAATCTTTCTAATTTTCTTAAATGAAAAATTTTCATGCATAGGAAAATAGTAAAAGTTTATTTACTGTAGGTCCTGAGATGACTAAAATGAGCAAACCCAGAGACTGACATGTATTTTACTAGACAGAGCCTAAAATAAAGCAGGTTTCAGAGTAGCAGCCGTGTTAGTCTGTATCCGCAAAAAAAAAAACAAAAAAACCCAGGAATAATTGTGGCACCTTAGAGACAAACAAATTTTTTAGAGCATAAGCTTTTGTGGCTACAGCCCACTTCATCGGCAAAACAGACTCCAACAAGAAACTGCTGAGCTTGAATTAATATGCAAACTAGATACCATTAACTTGGGTTTGAATAGAGACTGGGAGTGGCTGGGTCATTCCACATATTGAATCTATTTCCACATGTTAAGTATCCTCACACCTTCTTGTCAACTGTCTAAATGGGCCATCTTGATTATCACTACAAAAGTTTTTGTTTTTGTTTTTCTGCTGCTGATGAAGTGGGCTGTAGCCCACAAAAGCTTATGCTCTAATAAATTTGTTAGTCTCTAAGGTGCCACAAGTACTCCTGTTCTTTTAAAATAAAGCAGAACTTTTCAAGTAATCCTACAGCTTCAAAATATGGTATGTGATTGAATCAGAAATATCATTAGTTGCAGTGTTACAGTAGTGCCCTAGATACCCAAAACAAGGTAGGGACCCTATTCTGCTATGCATTGTACAAACACACAGTGAGAGACAATCGCCACCCTGAGGAGTTTACATTCTGAATAGACAGGATGGATCTCACCACCTTCCACTCCAAATGCAAGGTGTACTACTTTGACCTGGCCTTCTTTAACAGATACTTAAGGCATGTCTACACTTACCGATAGATTGGCACTGCTGCAATCAATACAGCGAGTGTTGATTTAGAGGGTCTGCTGAAGACACGCTAAATCGATGGGAGAGCACTCTCCTATCACTTTGTGTACTCCACCTTCCCAAGAAGCATAAGGGAAGTCAATGGGAGATGCTCTCCCGTCTACACAGCGCAATGTAGCCACCACAATAAGTGGATCTAACTACATCGACTTCAGTTACGTTATTCATGTAACTGAAGTTGCGAAAGTTAGATTGATTTACCGCGGTAGTATAGCCCAATCCTTAGCAACATGGGTTTTTTTTTAATTAAAAAAATCCTTACCAAAACAAGACATTCAGCTTTACATATTTTTCCGCCTGGGAAGAGGATGAGACAACAAACAACACGGGACAGATGTTATATCATTTAATGCATTGCTGGGAGGTGCTCAGATATTACAGAGATAAGAATGGTGTACGAACCTACACAGCAGAGTAGAAAGGCTGGGAGGTGAAAAAAAGACACTGATAAGATATTATCTGGAATACCATGTACAATTCTGGTCACCCCTATTCAAGAAAGATTAATTCATACTAGAACAGGTGCAGAGAAGGGCTATTAGGATGAGGAAACTAAAAGAGCTTGTCTTGTTTAGCTTAGCAAACTGAAGGCTGTGAGGGGAGATGATTGCCCCCTATCAATACACCAGGACTGTAAACAGCAGGGAGGGTGAAGAGGTATTTAAGTGAAAGGACAATGTTAACACACAAACAAATAGGTATAAACTGGCCATGAATAAATTTAATCTGGAAATTACAAAGTTTCTAAGCATCAGAGGAGTGAGGTTCTGGAACAGCAGGGCAATAGGAATAGTGTGTGTGCAGGAAACAACTTAATTAGTGTTAAGATGGAGCTTGATAAATTTATGAATGCAATTATGTGACATGGCTGCCTGCAATGACAGGGGACTGAACTTGGTTTCCCAGGAGGTCCCTTCCTATCCTATGTTCCTAAGTGTCATGGAGTCTAAGTAGGGTGACCATACATTCCATTTTGGCTGGGACAGTCCCGTTGTTAATCCCTGTTTTTGACAAAAGTGGCCATTTGTTTCATTTGCTCTTTCTGATTTAATCAGTTGGCAAGAGCAAACAAGAGCAAATGGGACAAAACCCCACTTTTGTCAAAAAAGTGGGGTGCGGTGCAGAGGAATGTTTGGGGGGGGAGCTACGATGCCAGCCTTATGCAAGGGGGGAGGCAGGGCTCTGGCAGGGGCACGTAGGGTGCCAGCACGCAGGGGGCAGGCAGGGCTTGTGTGTGTGTGGGGGGGGGGAAACAGAGTTCCACCAACCAGCCACAGCCTTGCACAGGGGATAGGCTGGGTTCCAGTGACAGCCTAGTGGGGCAGGGTGGGCGGGGGCAGTGTCCTGTTTTCCCTTTGAGAAATATGGTCATCCTACTATTTAAACTAAAAACCTTAAAATACGGATGTGGTACTACAGTGAGGGGAGGGAAAAAGGAGTTGTATCAGAAGCCAGAGCACAGAGTTTGAGGGAAACATGAGAGCTACTAGTATGGTTTGTGCTTTCTGAGGAAGGGATTTCGAGTTCGCTGCTTGTGAAAGTGCATGTAAGGAATGCAGTTATTTAGCCAAACTTGTGTTAAAATCTCAAACCCTGCAATAAAATGCTACCTGGAGAGGTAACTTTATGTTCAGAGTTGAACCTTGAGTGAACTTTTCTCTCTCTCCATTGCACAGCTAGCACAGCAGCAAAAGCATTCTAACAAGATTTTTATAGTTCACAAATAGCATAAAATGGAACTACTATTCCAGGTGTGGAACACACCTCTCCATGTTCAGAGAGTAACTGGACTCTGACCAAAACCCTTCTGTTAATGAAACATGATCATCTTCCCAGCACATAACTCTACACATTTGAGCACAAACAATTAAAATACTGAAGTTTATGTTCTCTAGCCTCTGATGCAGATGTACAAGATAATTTGAGGTGCTTTTCATACTGACTCACTTAGCATATGGACCCACCAAGGGCATCTTAATTTCTAAGCTTTTTTTCCCTGTAATTCTGTTTTATTAAGCTATATGGGAAATTTATTTGTTAATGAATTTCTGCATTATATCCAGGTATAACATCTGTGTATCAAGAATATAAAGCAGATAAGTAAAATGTTCAAATTGGAATTGCTACACAACATGAATCAGTTTTCCTTTCTACATTTACATGAATTGTAATGATCATCATGTGCACATTCTGGTCAGTGATGACAGCTTCCCAACAGAAAACCAATTTACTTGCAAACGAATTCAAGTTTAAAAAAAAAGCAAAATGTAATTTTCAGGTACTAGTGTCTGTCTCACCATTACAAACATAGGTTGAAATATAGAAGACCTTAGATTTCCCTTTTGGCAAAGTCCCAGGTTTTAAATGCAAAGTGCCTATCTGTTAGTGACTTGTCACCTTTCAGGGCAATTGACTCAAAATCGAGAACAACTAATTCCATCCATGTCTACTGTATTAAAAAACCTTTTAGGTTTGATGATATTCCTGCCTGACATTTGAGGTTTAGCAGGAGGTTAATTAGATACTGTTTCAACTCTGTTGTGTTGCTTTAGGGCATAGCACAATAGGTCAGTTATTACATTCCTGTAAGTTAGAAACCCTAAGAGATACTAGCTTGAAACTTACGTGGCAGGTTTAAATGAGTTTCCTCTCTGCTAATTTAGAAAGTATAGTAGAATTTTGCTCCACAGCATAAACTAATTGGACAAAGTTTTGTTAATGATGTGCTGCTCAAGGGCATAATGAAAAACAATCAGCCTTTATGTGTGTGCGTCTTTTTTACATGATGGCTCTTAGGCACAATGCAAATGCTAACATCCAGCTGTCTATACTCAACAGGGATTAAAGAGTTTCTTACTGAATGCAGAATACTGGTCATCTTTGGTCTCTACAAGCCTGTTAAGCCATTTACATTTGAAAACACAAAAATAAAAAGAATAACAGTATGAAATTACTTTGTCATGTTAATTTCTTGTAAATTATTAAAAATTAGCATTTTCCCCTCAAAGACAGAACAACAACAAACAAATAAAACTAGTACTGTCCTGAGAATGATTAAACATGTGTGGTATTTAAGAAAACTGATAAGACTGAGAATGAACTCACATTTATATATTATTACTTTCATACAGAAGGATCTCAAAGTCTTTTACAAACTTTGGACCCAATCATTTCATTTGTTTTTAGGTGGGAAGAGTACAAGAGGGGGACAAATACCAGCCCCAAATGTCCATTAAGTAAGTAAAGGGAGGCAAAGGAACCTATGTGGTTTCATTTCCTTCCTTAGAAAACATGGAAGTCCCAGTGCGTGAACGCCACAAAGGTGAAGTTTGGGGAGGTAAGGGTGGGCAGAGAGCCAGAGCTTTGAGACAGCTGCTTTGTGTTGCATCATCCCCTGCAAATCACTGAAATGAATGCTGCCCTTTTCAACTCTTAAACTTTGACACAATCCTGGCTCTACATTGTCATATGCCTTTAGAGATGGGGATTGGCCCAGGCACCTACCTGTTCTTGCAAGTCTCTAAGCGAAGTGTTAGCACTGCCCAATCCTACTTAGTTTAAGAGAGCTTATGTGGGTTTAGGGTAAGAAAAGAGTGGTTCCTGAAGATTTCTACTTCTTTTTCAGCAGCCTATGATATCAATATCATGTTCATCTTCATTTCTGCTAGAACTATTTGCATGAGAGCAAATTTCTGGAAAGATGGGCTAAGTCAGGTGAATCTGAGACAGGTATCTTTAGGGGCCACAGTGCAGAGGTACTTGGTCCACAAAACCCTGTTCAGTAGGGCTACTGTATCCTTCCACCCTATTTTGGGCCAATAGATGAAGAAGGTATGGGGGACACCTAAGATCACTGCTCTGACTTGAAAGGCATCAAAAATATGTCCTCTCTGAGGGTGCTGCTGGCTATGTCTTCCACCCACTCACCAGAGAACTCAGGATCTGTAGTGCCCATGGGCAGAACAAAGACTAGTTGTAAACACATGGTACCTGTACCCCACAACCCTGAGCTTTGGTACTGGGATTTCTTGAACAAAATTCAGTGTGCAGCTGCTACCCTTCACAATTTAAATAACCAAGCCTTCATGGTCAAAAGGTACAAGCTCTGGAAAAATTTATTTGCCCTCATTGAATCTCTTTTATAGGACAAATATCAGGAATTTAAAAAGCTAGTGCCTGAAAGTCTGGCTGTGATACAACATCAGGTACAGGAGTCCTGTGATTTAGGCATATGGTAGCAAGAGCCCTGTTTCAGGGGTGAATGTTCACACAGCTGACTGGCTGCAGATCTCAAGATTCCACCAAGAGGCATGGAATAGGATCTACTCTATACCAGCAAGAACCTATCTAGAGAAGATAAAGGAGTCAAGAGTCACTCTGCCTTCCTTTAGATGTGTGTCTTATCAAATGGCCCCCCCTTCCAACAGCCATGAAGTGAAATACTCAATTTACAAAACTTTCAAATCAATGATTGACTTCAAAGGGCTTAGTTTCCCCCAACACAGGGCATTTGGCCACAGCATCATCATCAACATAAGCTAAGCAGGCCTAACTTCCCTCTCCAAAACATCAAAAACCCAAAGCTTTTGAAAGCTTCCAAAGATGGTTTCTTTAGATAACATGGAATTACTTTCCTTGTAATTCTGCGGACAGAACACTGGTAGGATTTGCACTCACCTACCTCCCTTTTGTGTTCAGAAGGGAACCTTTTGGATTTGTTTGCCTAGTTTTACCTCTCAAAGATGTTGTTCTAACTTTTTGAGGCACTGATTTTGTTTAATGATTTACTGATTTTTCTTTGCTGAACCTTTATGTCCTGGTCAAATCTGGAACTAACTGGAAGGGTTCCAAATGTGACTTTTAAATCTAAAGGTGACATGAACCACCAGTGTAGTAGGGAGTGGCTGTGCCTTAACCCACACGGATCAAACAAATCCTTAGAGCTTGAGGAGTTCCTTCTACCTTGTGCACAAGCCCAAGGAATGAGAATCCTGACAAAATATCTTCAGAGGTTCTGTTGCTTTGATATAATAAGAAAAACTTCAGAAGTAGAACAGATGGAGTAACTTGAATCCAGGGAAGATAGTCCAACCACCATATTACTGTGGTGGAATGAACCCCTGTATTCACACCCTACACCCCACTGTAATAATATTTGTACAAAATATCTCGTGTAAAGTATCATTAGAAAACGAATAACTTGCTGGTCAATAATATGGTGACATGTATGTAGTAATATTATATGTAAAATTATGAAGATAAGCTGAAATCATGACTGAAGTGTGTTTACCAGAGCAGTCCAGAAAGTGGGTAAACCTATATCACAGAGTCAAAGGACAAGCTGACTCTTCTACCCAGGTGTCAAAGCTGATGGGCCATCATGTATCAAGCAGCCATTCATTGGCATGGAAAGAAGGGAAGGCAAGAAACAAGGCAAATCTTTGTTTCAGCATATGCAGGTGTAAAGAAAGAGCATGGAACATCCTCCACCAGAGTCAATGTCTCTTTGGTCACAGTTGGAAAGAAATTTATGTAAGAGATCACTTTCAGGAAAATGCATTTCAAAGGGTGACAACTATAAACGTGAGGAACAAAAACAGCCCTAGTTCTCTCTCTCTCTTTCACCTAAGGACAAAAAAAAAAGTTGAAGCTTGGAAACAGATCCTGGCCTGAGAGTTTAATCAGCAAAGTTACTGGAACATGTGGTAAGGGACTTTCTTGAACCATGTCTAGTTTGTTAAGTTTAGAAAGCATTTTTTCTTTTTTTCTCTTGTAGCCATTTCTGATTTTATGCCTCAATACTTGTACTTGCTTAAAACAGCTCTTAATTAAATACACTTGTTTGTTCTTTAATTAAAAAAAGTGTTGTGAATTGTGTGGGTAATTCCATTTGAGGTGACAAACTGTTTTATCTTGATCCCCTTCAAGGGGCAATGGACCTAATATACCTGGACTGTTTAAGGGAGGGCTGGCTAGTACAGATCATATGTTTTGGGCGGAAAATCCAGGACTGGCAGTATGTTGGGGTCACCTTCTGTGTAGTAACCGAGGCTGGTGGAAGCCTGAGTGCAACTGGAGTGTGCTGGAAGGTTGCAGCTATACACAGACACTCAGGGTGTGACCTGCATGCTGGCAGGCTGTTTGGAGCAACCCAGATGAGAATACAGCAGCAAAACATTGTGAGGCACTGAAGGTTTCAGGGCAGGTGGTGACATAGCCCCTTCCCGGGTCTGGACTGCACCCTGGAATGTCATAATTACCTTCAGGCATATAAAAGATAAGTATACAGTACAATAAATCATTTGAAAATTAGAAAAATAAGAACCTAATCAGTGGTTTCTTTTTGCTCCTCAAAAGAATAGCAGAAAAGCTTATTTTTCTGACAGCATCAAAGTTCCTTTTACACAGAGAAGTTTACTTTGATGCTGTCAGAAAAATAAGCTGACTTTGCTGTCAGAAAAATAATTACATCAGAATTACATGTGGTTATTCCATGTATTTCTTTTAAGATATTTTCAAATATACAATAAAGTAATGCAAGCAGACCAAAAACAATGTCCCTAAGGCCATATTATCTTCAGTTTTTATTAAATAATGCATATCAATTCAAATTGTAGGCTCTATTCTTTATGCTTGACACAAAGACATAGTTATAGCACTGTGTTGTACAGAGTTTGCAGGAAGGGACTATATAATTTTGAAATATAAAAACCTTCAACCAGAAATATAACACGTTAAATTACTTTATTGTCTTATTTAAACTATAACTTCAAAAATTGTTGGTTTAAAAACAATCTGGAAAAAGTAAACTTGGCCTATGCATATATTAAATAACGTTTCCTCTAATTTTTTTTTAGGAGCTCAACAATGGATGATCCATGTGAGTGTTGTTCTTGGTAGCTGAGCAAAAAAATTCCTAAAAATTTCACCTGTTTTATTTTTAAACACAATTAAACTAGGTCTATCTTAGATCAAAAACTATAAATACATTGAAAGCATTGCAGAGGCCATTATTAACTTTAAACCCCCAGAGTCAGAAACGTTTTAAAGTCCTTGCCATTATGCCATAATAGAAATGCTTGGGCATGAAGCTGAATTTGCTAAAAGGCTTTGAATCTCAATAGGCGAACAAGTTCTGGAATCCTCCACATGTATATTTTTTCAAAAGTGCTCTAAAAGTCTATTTGAAAGTTATTCTAAGACATATGAGGCTCCCTTCCCTTCTCCTATCCCCTAGTGGTCTTTCAAAAATATTTTAATTAAAAAAAATCACATAATGCATAGATCAGATTATTTAAACTTCCCCTACAGGTACCAACAGTTTCAGGCTGCTTTTCCTGCCAATGAGTAATGTGTCACTACCTTTTCTGTCTTTCGCTCTCCTCTACTTTTCTCTTATTTTCTTTGAATTAGTATCTCCTCTTGTGGTCTGTTTCCTCTTTATCCCTCAAGTTTTGTCTTATTTCCAGGCTTCCCAAAAAGCTTGCTTTTAGCTTTTGTCATCTCTTTCCTCATGTAACACTTCTAAATATTATAGCATCCGGAAATAATTAAGCTTACTTCACTGTTAACCAGCAATTTCACCATAAGGACAGCAGTAATAAATCTATAGTAATAACATTTCTTCCAGGTCATACTTTATTACTGGGACCTGGAAGAAGAGCAGCAGCTGAATTACCTACACCAACATCTGTTCCTTAATTAAATACTCTTACTAACTCTTTATATGAAATATAATCAGTGTATTGAAGTAGAATCACCTATTTCACCAAAATTCTATTAAATGAACAGCAGCAATAGTTCTTCACAATGGATATAAAAGCAAATAGTGCATCGCTCTCATGGTACTTCTGCATCAGTCTGCAACCTGTTAGTCTGTGGTACTAGCCCTCTGAGTGTGTACAAAGATCTGGCAGGCTGTTCATGTGTTCAGGTGCTCTGTGGCTGAATGAATATTATTAATTAAAAAAACCCTAACCTAATTTTCCCTTTTTTATTGAAGACAAACACCATGAAGATGGTGGTCCCCAGGGTGAAGGCACCAACTGGCCCAACGCTGTGAACAACCATTTAATCCATTCAACTTTCAGAGAAGATGGCTGGTTTTGTCATGAGAGCAGCAGAGCCATGCTAAGTATTCACAATTACAGCTACCATCTTCACCTATTGCCATGAAATGCATCAATGCATGTAACTTAGTAACACTAGTTCTGCTCACAATTTCTCTCTTCCATTTTTCATGTTAATTAGGTTACCCACATCAATCTGACACACTTTCTGGGAAAGGATTAGCAAGTGTACTCTCCCCATAACACATAACTTTAGCTACACGAAGACAATTCTGACCCAGATCATTCATGTCCAAGGTAAAGCCCACAGGAGAGGGATGTGGGGGAGAAAACCTTACAGAGATTCACCTTTACTATTCTGTCTCAGAAACGGCAGTTCCCCAAGATCCAAAGAGGTCTTTCCTTGTCCCTTTGCACTGCATCTCTGGTGCCTTTGCACTGGTACCCCAGCAGTGTGGCTCCACTTTGTTCATTATGTCTCCTGTCTTCTTCCTTTGCAAATTCAATGTTACAGCATGTAAATCACAGGGAGACCAAGACCAAAGTGATAACTCCAATGGGTGTTTTGATGAGTCACTTTGCCACACATGTTCAATACCTGTGCTCCAGTCTCGTGTAAGATGACTTTGTGCCACTGAGGAGAGGGGAATATTCATGTTTGGCACCAATACAAGGCATTGTGTTTTCCTAGTCTTCTGTATTCACCTAGAGCAACAGGACCCTGATCCTGAATTGGGCCTCTGGGCCGTACTGCAGTACAAATACTACTAGTAATAGCCTGGAGCAAGAACACATGGCCAAATCTAGCCCTGGCTAAAAGACTATAGGCTGAACACCAAATACAGTATGGTTGGAGGTATTATGGATTTGGAAAATTTTACTACTACCTGAGCTGTATGCTAGGAAGAAAGGGGTTAAAATTAATCTTTACTGCTCCCTTTGTAAGCAGAAACCTGGGAGATCTTCCTATGATCCTTTATGCTAAGAGGAGTTTCCCCTCCTCAAGTATTGGCTACAATTTGAAGCATCCCCAATGCAAGAAAGACATTTTATTTAGGTGCCTAACTTTAGTTATCCAAATATGAAAATTTTGGCCATTTTTTAATAGGGAGATGTCAAACTTAACTTGCTGAAAATGTAAGTTTTGTCTTACTACGGCCTACAAGAATTCTCCTAATTGCTTTCACTGTGTATGCACTGCCATTGTGATACAGCTATACACAATTATAACAGAAGAAGGGGAAAAAGCATTCCATTGATGGATAGACAGTAAATCCATCTGCATTAGAATAAGATGTCTGGCAACTAAGGGTATGTCTGCAGTTTGAGCTGGGGACGTGATTCCCAGCTCAGGGAAACATGTACTACCTCTGGATTTAGCTAACTATGTTAAAAATAGAATGTAGCTGCAACAGTGTGAGAAGCTAGAGGGATTAGCCATCCTGAGTGTGTACCCATCCAAGACCCTAAGCATATACTCTGTTGGCTTTTCTTGCTTTTCATGCCCCTGTGGCTATTTTTCGTATGCTAGCTAAATGAGAGTGCGAGCAGAGGTATGGCTCCTTGAGCTGGGAATCATACCCCCAGCTCAAAGTGTAGACACACCCTAAAGTAAAAATTCTCTTATTTGCAGTAATTACTATTTAAACATTAGCCCTTTCTCCTCTGATAATTCAGCTGAGCTAGATCAGTTGGCTTTAAGGATCTTTTCCAGGAGGGCTTTAGCTGAACTAATGAGCCAAGAGATTATCTGCAATTTTGCTAGGAATAATGTAGCTGTTTCTAATCCTGACTCTTTCTATGGCCTTTCTAAGGCATACAAACTATTGAATGAACCTGCGTGATAGGGGTTTGACCAGAGAAAAATAATATGTTAATTCTGGTAAGTGATTCCCCTTATGGGTTTAGCTGCTTTCAGCAATCCCTTCCTGTCACGTATTACACAAGGTAGTAGTTGTGCTTCCTCCATTGTACACTTTGTTTTTACATGTAGGGGTTCTATAATTCCTCTTTTTATTATAATATATATATGGGATCATTTGGAGTGTCCACAGTGATTTGCTTTGCTATGGCTTGGGGCTCAAAAAAAACCAAGCTGATGTTCCAAGAATATGCATATTTCAAACCCTAACTTAATTTCCCAGTGCTTCCAAGTTTTGTTCCAGCCCAAGGTTGTTTTTTTAGGAGTGTTTTGCAAGTTTAGACATTTATTTCATAGTTTCCTTTGTTTCTTCAAACTCTGATTCCACGGGGTCTTTTCTCTACTCTTTACTGGAAACTCTTGAACACCAGGCAGCTTCCCAAAAACCAGTTCACTTTCTCTTCTTCCGAGGGCACACATTTCTGAAGAGACTCCACTTTAGGATGTGGGGTCAAAATTGGTTCAATCAAAGAGCTTTCTTTTCAGCCAATATTTCAGAGTGGCAAGATAGTGCAAGCATGCACCATTGCCTCTCTACTCCTGAGGGTATTCTGCACCAAAAAATTAAAAACTCTGTGCACAATATTTTAAAATTCTGCAGAGAGGTCTGAGGGTCTCAGCAGGGGAGTCTGGGTGCAGGTAGTTGGGGTTGAGTGGCGTGGAGGTCTGGATGCGGGTTTCAGTGCAGGGAGCTCAGTGGGGGGTGGTCTGTGTGCAGGGGTGGAGGTCTGGATGCAGGGGGGTTCCAGATGGAGGAGCTGAGGTTCAGAGGGGTGGGGTTTGGGTGCTACGTGAGTTCTGGGTGTATGGGGTGAGGCTTAGCAGTCATATCTGGGTATGGGAAGTCCAGCTGCATGGGCGTTGGGCAGATGGGGGAGCAGTTCCCCATACAATGACTCCTCCCTCCACAGCTGATGAGTGATGGAGGTAGAAAGCAGAGGAGGATGCTGAGCTTCCTGCAGCTGGGGGTGGGTCTGACAAAGCCCCAGCCACTCCTTGCAGGGGAAGACGAAGTCCGATCCTCTCCTACCTAGTCCCCAGCTGGGACTAGCAACTGATCCTGCCTCAGGATAGGAGCCACTAGGTCTCCGTTGGCTACTCCAGGTGCCTGAAACTATGTACCTGGGCTGCTAGGGAGTGGTGCATGACTGCTCTTGCAGGTTCTCTTTCCTTCCCTGTCAGAAAGTCATTTTTCTGCAGGGAAGCAAAGAAATCTGCAAGGGACATGAATTCTGGGCACACGCAGAATTCCCCCAGGAGTACCATTCAGACCTTTGTGGATTGGTAGAGCCTGACCAGACTGATTACCCCTTAATTTTTCACATTTTCTAATTACCTCTAAAAAGTGGAGCTGACATGGTCCTCACCTGTTTTGGAGAGCAAAATGTTTGTTTTTGTTCTGGTGAGTTTTTCTACTTCTGCTGTAGTTGATACCAGAGGCTCTCCCTTCCCAGTAACATCATCACGTTACAAAAAAAAAAAAATCACAAGAAAAACACAGCTGGGCTAAAGACACTGGCAGTTCAGCTATATAATTAGGCAACTTCCAAACTCCATTTCAAAATATCTGCATCATCCCCCACAGGTCTGCTTCATGGCTCCAAGTCTCTTCTTCCCATGGAAGCTTTTTAAGTGTGCAGTGCAATAGTGTATGTTGTTTGCACATTACAGCCCAGTCACATTCTCCTTCAGAGCATCATCACAAGCAAAGAGTGCCTTTGGGAGTAAGTCTCCAAAACCTGTTTCAGAGTAGCAGCCGTGTTAGTCTGTATTCACAAAAAGAAAAGGAGTACTTGTGGCACCTTAGAGACTAACAAACCTAGCACTGCTAGTGCTTTGATATAAAGCTGATGGTAAACTCTACACACCCCGGGGCATAAAGAAAACAGAACTTTTATCAGCAAGCCCCACCCTTCAATGATTTTAAAGTTTCATTCTAGCCCCATTACAAAATTTGTATGGTATTAATACTAACCAATGTTTAACAACATTCAGACACATTCACAACTGTTCTAACAGCTGAGTGCCTGTAAGCTAAATTGATTTCAGTCCTTAGATACCCATTAACAGCTCTGTTTCCCATTTAGATAATGGAGTACAGTTGTTTAGGGGTGTTTATGAAATGACATTGATTTGATTTATAAGTGACCTTCATTGAGCAAGGCTTTGTGCATGTTGGAATTTAAATGATCACCTCCCCTTTTGATTACTATGTCCTAGATAACAATTTCACAGCTCCAGAGAGACTGCATAGGTCTATCATTGAAGTAAATATCAAGGTGATATTTCTCTCTGCCCACAAGTGTGTTTGGGAGAATTAGATTTTAACTAATATGTAATTTCCACACATAAGTATCTTACGTGGTGGGTGTGATGGGGAAAAAAGAAAAAAAAAAGCCCACAGCATTTAAACTACAAAACCAAATAACTAACCTATATGGGGGGGAGGGGGCTCAAGGGAGGGAGAACACTTTGGCCAAGTGGCTTAATATATGGTTAATTTATTATTATTTAATATAAAAAAGGGCATAACACCTAACTCACTTAACCCAATTAGGATTAGTTAAGAAAACTGGAAAAGATACCTGATATATTGAATTTATTGCCAGAAAAGTCTCACTTCAGCATAAAAATAATGCTTCTTTAGCAATGTATGTGATAATTTTTGAATAATAGATTAAACTATGGAGTAAATGTCATTTGTTTGAAATCAGAACATTCTCCTCAGATTTCTCCACTACACCCTGTGATGGCCAGGATTTGTCCTCCAGATCTGAATGAAAAGGACCCTGTTTGTACAGCTCTCCTTTGTACTACACGCATAATGACAGCCCAAAATTTTTAAAAATGAGCACTACAGTTAGGTTGTAGTCTTTATGGTGAGCCTAAATAAGGATTATGGGATGGAATTTTTAGAATACTTCTTGAAACTGTGGCGTGCCGACCCATACTCTAGGTCTTTCACTGCACTACAGCAGTGTCCTCATGGGATGTTACTGCACAGCAAGCTGGTGCACTGTAGATTCACACACTGGCTGACCACACAGTAACTAGCTGTGTAGATAAGGCCTAATAAATATCTAAATTTATGCACACAATATTTTGGTGAAGACTACCTGGTCCTGCTCCTGGAAAGGTAATTGTTGGCTGACCCTGCCTAATTTTCTATATGTGCAAATATCCAGTGCATCCGCACATCCTATTGGGTTACAAGATACTGGGCATGAACCAGGATTTATACTGCTCCTAGGAGGCATCACCTGTATACCAATCCCATAGGTACCCTAATGAGGTCAGTGCGGTTCCCATTCAAATAAGCTCAAATTAGGTGCCAGCATATCTTTCAGAATTTTTCCTCATTTCCCATTAGACATAGAATTTTTACAATTGATTTGTCCCCAGAAATATGCCAATAAGACCTGATTCATGCTTATCCCCCCTTCTGAAAATGGCACAGGTAACTAGAAGGACCTTAGACACTATGTTAGATGCCTAGCAGACAGCCATTGTATACCTTTGAAAATCTTGGCTTCGAAGCCTTATTTTAGGAAGGTATTTTTCAAAGTCTTAGTCATAATTTGCTAGTTACTATAGTTAGTTTTTCCATTCTATAAAACAGTTGATGCACAATCTCATTTAAATGACACAAATGGAGACAGACATGCCACAGTAGATTATATAAATGACAATTTCCTATTTTAAGAGATATGTCATGAATACTACTACATCTTTTTCAGCATTATTCCTTTTCTTTTCCCTAAAGGATCAAAAGTGCATATGTAGCACTCATAAGGGAATATGAGCGTTTGATTTATCTGTACTCTGTCCCTTTAAGGATTGACAGTCTCCTGAAAGGATCAATGGGGGTAGCTCTGGTTTGCAGCAGCAAAGTTGCGTGTGCTCTAAAAGGACTGAGCAGCAATGGGGCATGTGTTGGTTATTTTGCAGCAAGTTTCATAAAATTCCAGTTCTAAAACTGTCCCTCATCGGGGAGTGTAACAGAACATACATGCATAGAACATGGATTATGCAAAAGTGTCCTTAATTTATGATGTCTGCATTAAATCAAGGCCTTGTGTAGTTCAGTCTAGCACACACCATATCTAACACAATCCACCCCTTGCTACTGAATTTTGAACTGGCATCTAAGCTTTCTTTTTTAAAAAAATAAAAGTTATGTTGATAGTTTGTTTTAAGGTTTTTGTACATAATGGCTAAGTGTAAAATGGATATAGTCCTATCTTTTTTACTCTGCTGACACTTAGATGTAATTATCCTGTTTCAATGTGGCATTCACTCTGATGTCTAACGACAACCACTTCAATGTCAACACTTATTTTATTGATGTTTATTTTAGCAGAAATATGAAGCTAATGGCTTATCTCCCAGTCCCAAACTTCTTGCACTCCATTGTTAAAAGCCCACTTGCCCCCTCCACAGCTGCTAAAGCCTCCAGCTTCTTCTGGCAACTCCTATAGATGGGTAGGAATCATTAGTACAAAAAACAAATCTATGCCTCAAGGAAGAGGTAAAATAAACTAAATTCAATATAAAAAGAGATATTTCTGATGATTGTATTAAATATAAAATTCATCACAGTCTTCCTGTTTAAAACTTTAAATTTGAACTTGTATGTTAAAGAAACCATAGGACCTTGCCACAGGATCTAGGCTGATGGTGCCCCTGAGTACACAGGGCCTTTCATTAAACCTATAATCAATCATCCTCACATGATTCTGGTACTTTTGCCAGTATGGATAGGAGAATGAAGTTAGATTAGTCACTGGCAGAAATGAGAGTAAGAGGATCAGTCTACATTATGACTCCTACAGGTGGGAGCAAAATATATGTAAGAATCATTTATTCTGGGTTATTGTTTGTATATTTTCTTTTCCTTGATCACCAAGCCTGCAGGCAGTTTTAAATGCCAGAAGGCATCCTCTCTTTGCAAAAATAGAAAAATGGTGACAGTCAATAGCTTAATTTGTAATGATCAGATGTGGTAAAATACTGATGGATAATTGGGTAGCCATCCAGTCACGTTGGTTCCTAATCTGTCATGTGAACACTCTGGTGGCCCTGCTTAGATCAGGTATGAATAATTCAGAGTCATTGCCTAATAAATGAAGTGATAGCTCTATCCAATCCAACAACAGATAACACTGCCGTTAAATTTTAGTTGGCACAAATTTTGTGTCATACTTGCTTTCTGAGTGGAGCATCTAAATTAAGGATACTGTGATAGAAGTGCTAGCATCTTGATAGTGTCCTGACGTAGTATCCTGCAAAAACTTAAACTGTTTATTGCAAAGTGAGAAAAAAAAATCAAACGTATAAGCTCTACCTAAATATCTGTGCCCCTGCTGTGAGAGCTGTTCCAGGGTTTTCTGCATAATGTCTCCCTTGAAATAGACTCTTTAGTCATCCCCAAGTGACAAGCAAGAGCTAAATCCTGTCTTCAGTTACATCTAGGCTTTTATAGCCTAGACTGCTTCCTAGAATTCCTTGCATCAGAGACTAGTGAAAAATTCTTCCTTAAAAAAAAAAAAAAAAAGGTATTTACACCTGGTAAGGAGTCTTCACCAGCTCCAAGCCTGCAAAGCAACAGAAAATTAAAGGAAGGCTTGTCTCAGCTCATTGGCATTTTGTTCTCTCAGCTATGTTGCTTTCCTATCTGGTATCTATTTGTATCTATATTTTAAGTGCAGGATAAGGCTTTAAAGAACCAGAATCTTTGTGAAGCAGTGTGAACTTCCTCTGGAAGCCCTCACTAAGGCCAAAAACATTAACTCCCTCTTGGATATGTTGCCTTGTCTGTCTCTTCCAGGAGCGAAAGGAGATAGGGTGGAGGAGGACAGAAAGCGTCTGGCAATAGCTGACCCACTCTGAGTTCTGGATTTTAGGGCATCAGTCCTGGAGACTGGCATAACACTGGCCCATCTGAGGCCCATCACTTATTTGGTCAAAGAAAAATTCAAAATAGGGTTTTGTTTTAAACAGGAGAGCAGAATATCAACCTTGAAAATTGTTGACACAGATGCACCCTGTACTTGACACATACCTCATATGTCTAATACTGTAACACTATCACCAATTTGAGTTGGTGTTGGCACTGTCCAATTTTACAAAATGCTTGACAATAGTGACCATATATTTACACAGTGGAGTGTGGGTGTTCCTTTACCAACTTATCAAGGAAGAGATCCAAGATTCAGACCACCCCACGAGCAGGGTAATGGAGGCATTAGGGTTCAAGAGAACTATTCAGCATCCTGGAAACAATTGGAATACATATATGTGAGACATCTCATAGCTTTCCTGACTGAGGCTGGCATCCAGACCATTGAACAAACAGGTAAAAAGGACTTGCCAGAACCAGAAGCTATAAGACAGGTCCATGATAGGAGGGATTAACAACAATAATCATAGTTTCAAAGGCATTAGACAACCTCAGGATTCTGAGGTCAAGTGGCCACAATGTACACAAAGACTTCATATCTCAAATGACCTCCAAACTTTTCTGGCATGGTGGAAATGCAGGGACTGCTAAATTGTAACAGTAACAATGATGTATCCTACCTAGAACGGGCAGCTCATGGGGATGAATTCCTCACCCAGAGTTCTCAATTTCTCCAGGAACTACAGGTTTATTTATTTATTTATTTATTATTTATTTATGGAGAGAAGTAGCCCCGAAAGCACTAATGTAATGGTTCTCAAAAGGTTCTGTGCTGTCCACCATTTAAGACCTAGAGCCATCTGCTTTACCAGTCCTCATTCAAAACTCTGGAGACCGGATATTCCAAAACAGCAATCAGTCCACTGCGTAGACTGTCGGTCCTTTATCGGTTGAGACTGAGCCGATCACAACACATCTTCCAATCTTCTCTCGCTCTGGACATCCTTCACCATGCTTGTCCATATCTCCTTGTTATGAGGAAGTCATTTATTTATTTATTTATTTATTATTTATTTATGGAGAGAAGTAGCCCCGAAAGCACTAATGTAATGGTTCTCAAAAGGTTCTGTGCTGTCCACCATTTAAGACCTAGAGCCATCTGCTTTACCAGTCCTCATTCAAAACTCTGGAGACCGGATATTCCAAAACAGCAATCAGTCCACTGCGTAGACTGTCGGTCCTTTATCGGTTGAGACTGAGCCGATCACAACACATCTTCCAATCTTCTCTCGCTCTGGACATCCTTCACCATGCTTGTCCATATCTCCTTGTTATGAGGAAGTCATTTATTTATTTATTTATTTATTATTTATTTATGGAGAGAAGTAGCCCCGAAAGCACTAATGTAATGGTTCTCAAAAGGTTCTGTGCTGTCCACCATTTAAGACCTAGAGCCATCTGCTTTACCAGTCCTCATTCAAAACTCTGGAGACCGGATATTCCAAAACAGCAATCAGTCCACTGCGTAGACTGTCGGTCCTTTATCGGTTGAGACTGAGCCGATCACAACACATCTTCCAATCTTCTCTCGCTCTGGACATCCTTCACCATGCTTGTCCATATCTCCTTGTTATGAGGAAGTCATCCCACCTCTTTGGAGGCCGACAGCATGGCCATTTCTGTTCTCGTGGATACCACTCTGATATAGCTGCGGTCCATCTGTTGTCACTGAGTTGGGCCACGTCCCGCCCACCACATTTTGCTGAGCCTGCTTTCAACAACGTCTCGCACTCCAAACTGCTGCCTAATTATTTCGTTGGGGATGTGATCGTGGAGTGCAATGCCCAAAAATGGTTTGTTCCATTGCCCTCTGTGTGACAGTTGATGTTCAATCTTTGACAGAGACCATTTTTTGCTGCCCTAACACATTGCTAGAAGCACGGTCGAGTTAAAAACATTCACATGAGTTGTTTTGCTGATCTTTCGTTAGAGGATGTCCTTGATGTCATTGAATGCACACCATCCAGCTTTTTTTCCCTGCACGACACAGTTTGCCTTCCTGATCGTGGCACATGTTGACCTCCTGGCCCAAATAAACGTATCAATCAACCTCTTGGATCTGCTCTCCAAGAACCCAAATAACTCTTGGCAGAACATCTGATCTCATGTATTTCGTTTTTGACCAGTTCATTTTTAATCCGATGTGACTACTTTTCATGTTCAGTTCTTTAAGCACTCTCTCTAGTTGGGCTGTATTTTCAGCTATCAGCACTATATCATCTGCAAACCTGAGATGGTTTAACTGCTCACCGTTGATATTAATCCCGCCTTTCAAGTTTGCTAGTCGAAAAAACCAATTCAAGACAGGCTGTGAATAATTTTGGTGAAACTGTATCTCCTTGTTTCACACCTCTTGGTTGCGATTTGGAGGGAGTATCGAACAGCGATATGTCTGTGCCGCAGCCAGAGTTCACTTCCTTTAGTAAGGTGATATATTTTGCGCTGATGCCCTGTTCTGAAAGAGCTTCAAGAACAGCTTTAGTCTCTACGTTGTCAAACGCCTTCTTGTAGTCCATGAAGGCAATGCACAAAGAGAACTTGTATTCCCTTCAACGCTCTAGTAGTTGGTTTAGAGTGAAGATGTGGTCTATCGTGCTGTAATTCCTTCAAAAGCCAGCCTGCTCTCTAGGTTGCTGTTCATCCAGGTTTTGTGACACTTGATTTATTATTTTAGTGAACAACTTAGATATGTGAAAGCAGACAGATCGGGCGATAGTTCTTTAGATTTTCTCAATCGCCTTTATGTGGCAAGATGGTATTGGACTCTTTCCAACTGGACGGTATCTTCTGGATTTCCAGGTAGCAGCTGAACCTTTGGGCGAGAGCTTTCCAAAGTTCCTGACCTCCAGCCTTAAGCACTTCTGCTGTCAGACCATCCTTGCCTGGAGCCTTCCCCTCTGTCATTTGATGGGCTGCGTGACAGACTTCGCTGATGAGAACCGGGAATATGTGTTCATCGGTTTGTTGAAGTGATGGCATTGGGATGTCTATACAGGATGCAAACAGCTGGGTATAGAAATCCCTGCAGATTGCCTCCATCTCTGTTCGATTGGTTACTGATTCTCTGTCCGTGTTATTCAAACTCAATAATGATGACCTGTTCAACGCCAGTTCCAGTTTGCTTTTTTTTTTTGAGTTTTTTTATGATCTTCAGCAGCCTTTAGGAGCTTTTCAGTTTGAAATTTCTCAAAGTCTTCCTTCAACTTCATTTGTATCAGCTTGCAGAGAAGGGAGTACTCAAGCCTGTCACTGCCATTTTTCATTTTCCTCCTCTTCTCCAATAAAATCTTTGTATTCTCAGATTCTTCCACTAGCTCTTCTTGGTCTTTCACACACAGCTGATTTCACACACCATTTCAGACTTACTGAAGTTCTCATAATTGTCATCGCAGTTGTCCAGGAGGCTCCAATCTTCCCTAGAAATGTTTTCCTTCAGGATTGCCTTGTCAAAAGCTACCGGTTGGTGCCTTCTGTTTGTCATACACTGCTTTTTTCTCCACCTTCACAGTGAACGTGAGTCTCGCTCTCAATAGGCGATGATCACTGCCAATATTGAACGATGGCACTACTGAAATATCCTGCACAATGCATCGTCTATTGATCAGAAAATAATCTTTCATTTTTTGTCCATGTTTGGTAACACCTGGTTCCAAAAGAAGGCCAACAGAAGATGGACCTGGATCATACCAATGAACATTCTCCTAGTCTCTGCCAATATAGCTAGTTGTTCTCCTCACACCTTTCATTCTCCGATACTGTACCTTCCTATGAACTTTTTGCCCTCTCTCCCTCTTCCAACCTTAGTGTTAAAATCTCCCATCACAATCATATATGTGGAACTCTGGGCGAGGGTTCCCTCCAGTTCCTGATAGAATCCTTCCACATCATCTTTGCATGCACTTGTGGAAGCATAGATCTGGATGGTTTGAGGGTACTATTTCAGTTCAATCGGAGGTAAAGCACCCTGATATGCAATGACTTCAAATGTCATGAGACAATTTTTGAAGACCATTCCTTGTTTATGATGAATCTGACTCCAACTGTCCTCCTGCCTTCTCCTTTTCCTAGAAGGACCATGCTTCCATCCCTCCAGCTGACTTCTATCTCCTTCTTTCATCATGTTTCACAAACACCCAGCACATTGCAGGTTGTTTTTGCCTTTTCCTCCATGAGATGGTTTAATAGATTCCTCCCTTGTCAGTATTCTGCAGTTATAAGTGCACACTGAGAGAGTTGTCTGGTTTCCTTTTGGCAACCTGGTACCAGAGATTCTTTGCAGCCTCTTGTCATTCGAATGCCTCACTGCCTCCGGAGTGGGGAAATCGAGGAATGTGCAGAGAACTGAGACTTGGTTTTCCCATGTTGTTTTCGCCATTGTTTGCAGCCACCACTCAGTCCACTAAGTTTTACATATAAAGCAAGGTCTGTTAGGGTCTTGTCTCCTGTTTCAAGAAGCCCTGCAGGCTTGGGATTAGTCCAACAAGAAATATCTAGTGGGCATCTACCAGCCAAGAAAGAAAAAAAAAACAAGACAGTATGTCTATGGAAAGTATTAGTATCTGCAAAAACTGTTTGTGGTCTAGTGCAAAAAAGCTCTAATTAATCCATTTACATGCTTCATACCAAAAAACAAAAAAACCACAAAGAAAAACTACTTGAGTACCTCCTGCAGGTGTCAGAGATGGAGGACAAAAGGAAGTTTCCCTAAGAGTTCATCTGACAGCTGTCTTAGCCTATCATTAAGATGTTGGGTCATATGTCTTAGATTAGAATGTTAAACTAAAGGATGTCCTGCCAAATCCACATGAAGTTCCATAGACACAAGAGTGATACTTAGATGAAATGGGTATTTCCATCAAATAATTATTGGAAAGTAATTCTATTAGTGATACAAAATTCAACTTCTTAATACCAACGGTGGCTGATTTACATCAGTATTCTGAAACAGCATGTTGGAGGATTCTACAAACAGAAAAAAGAATCTTAATTCCTCAAGCAGGATCGGCTCTAGGCACCAGCAAAGCAAGCATGTGTTTGGGGTGGCACAATTCTGGGGCAGCATTCCGGCCACCCTATTTTTTGTGGGGGGGGGGGAGGAGGGGCTTGGACAGTTGCGCTCTTGTAACTTGGGACAGGAAAAAACCTAGAGCCGGCCCTGTCCTCAAGTCTTTGTTTATCTTCATATTAGAGATATATTTATTGCCAAGCTAAGAGAGCCTCCTAGGAAGGCTTGATCCTAAAAATACACAGCGAGTCTGAAGAAGGATTGAGGTAGTGGGTAATGGAGCTTAACCATATAAGCACAACTTTGTGTCATGTTTAAAAATAAACTTGGAAAAATAGATTTTCAGCAGCTGTGAACTTTCCCTTAAGTATCTGTCCCAGGAAATAGTGAAATCCTTCACAGCACTGGCATATGGATGTATTTATGTGAGATTGTGAAAGACTAGAGCTCAATTGATCATGACCCAGTTGAAAAGGAGATCCTATCTCAAGATTTAATTTAGATATAAATGGAAAAGTACAAAATGAAATTAAGAGCTGTACCAATACAGCTGTGTTGCTGTAAGATCACTCGTGTAGCCACATTTTGCCAACAGGAGTGAGCTCTGTCAATATAATAGAACTAGCTCAATGAGCAGCGGAAACTATGTTGGTGAGATAGCATCATACTCCAATAGATTCACCTCCTGATTCCAAGCCCAAAAGTACTTTCACTCACACCCTGCTTTGCTGCCCAGATCCCCACCCATACCTGTTACGTGGAGATAAAAGCTGACAAATCAAAGCAGCCCAAGTCTAATTTATGCTAGGGCCCAGGGCCAGGTCAGCCTGTGAATCGCTATAACCAGCTCTTTGACTTGTTCCCCACCCCAGCAACCTCTCTGGGTGGATCTTGACTCAGAATCTGGGCCTGGGACTATAAACAGAGTGTCCATGGCAACAATTAAGTTTGCATCAGAAATTACTTTAAAAATGAGCTTTATTTCTTAAACCATAAAAATATTTTAAAAAATTAACAGGCATAAGGACCATCTAGAAGATCATTTCCTGCCAGTTAATGCCTTGGATCTTTAACTCAACAACTCCAGCTGGTCAGTAACTGCCAGGAAATACCAGACAGGGGTTATGATTGCTTAAATAAAGAGGTGGGATTTTTTGTTTGTTTGTTTTCAATTACAATTGACACTTCTCAAGCTAATCCTGGCATACAACCATCTGCCTATAAAGTATAACATTTCTGACACTAGCAGACAAATTCCAATGTCAGAGTTTGTAAAATAGTCTCCAGCCAGCTTTCATATTGGTTTAACAAGAGTTAGAAGAGCTTCTATCCGTAAACTTAATTGAATTAAAAAATTCTTTTTAAGGATAGATGCTCCTCTTAATTATTAAGCCAGTATGAAAGTAGGCTGGAGCTGGTTTTACAAGTTCTGAAAGAGTGCAATGTCTGTCTGTCTATGTCTGTCACAAACAGTGTAATTTTTCAAGAAGAATGGCCAGCATAATCTGTAGATTTAGAAAAGCCATTTTTAATTAAAACCTTTAATTTTAGTTACCTTCCACAGCTTATTCCTACTGGACTGTCCTTCTTAGCTTATTTACTTTCAGATTGTTGTGCTGTGCAAAAAGAGCTCAGTTATTCTTTAAAGGTGAACTGCAAAGCAAAAGTTAAATCTATGATTAATTAAAATTAAAGTGCTGAACAGTTTTCATTACTCAGCATGAAGAACAGGGTAAGAACATAAGAATGGCCATACTGGGTCAGATCAATGGTCCATCTAGCCCAGTATTCTGTCTTCTGACAGTGGCTGGTACCAGATGCCTCAGAGGAAGTGAACAGGGTACTTTATCAAGCAATCCACTCCATTGTCCACTTCCAATTTCTGGCAATTTGAGTTTAAGGACACAGAGAATGGGATTGCATCCCTGATCATTGTGACTAATAGCCAGGGCTGTCCCTAGCACGGTGCAGGGCCTGGGGTGGAAGTGACGAACCTGTCACTTCTGGGACCAATCACGCCAGCCAATTGCATTGGCCTGCTGAGCCTCCCAAAGAGCAGGGCCAGGAGTGGTCGCCCTGATTTGCTGTACCCAAGGGACAACTCTGCTAATAGCCACTAATGACTATTCGGGTAAGGCCATAAAACAAACACTGAACTCACTTTTAAAATATTTTTCCCTCTGTAAACCACTTGGTACTTCCTGGTTCTCTGAAAAAAAGTATCCCAGATAGTATCAGTGTCATACTGTGAAAGCAAATACCAAAAGTCTAGTTGTAACCCATAGGCCAAATTCTGCAGTCCTTAATTGAACAAAAGACTCCCCTGAACACAATAGCAGTTGTGCTTGAGTAAGGACCACAGAGTTTGTAGAATCAGTGATGATACAGTAAAGGGGGAGGTATCTTAAAAGAGGAAGTTAAAGTGTTTTTGTGCTGAATGCTTCCTACAACAGTGAGAAGATTGAGCATCAGCTAAGTATAAGTTTATATGCTATTTGTCTTTTGATTTGTACTTCATCTTTAAAGGGTATCAGTCAGTTGTGTACAGGAATTTGGTGGTATCCCTAGAAATGATTTGACACCTTCTAGTGGCTTCATTGTCCTCTGTTTCAGAAGCCACCAGAACCCTCCCAGAACTGCAGTGTAGCTAGGCTTTGTAAGTTGTACAGGATCCAGGAAGTAAAAAACGTTATTTGGACTGCCCTGTGCCCATGTTGTTCCTTCATATTACATTTGTTACGTAAAAAGCAAAAAGGTACAATATAATAAAAACAGTTGTATAAAACTAGACAGCAGTATCTACAAACCATAATGGTCCCATTACTGACTGAGTTAAAGGGACTCCTATGCAGACCTCAGAAAATGCCTGAGGACAGATACCTGTAGATTTTTATGACACTAGAATACCAGTCAGGCAAACACTTATGCATGTGCAAAGCTTTGTATTCTGCCACTTATCTATAGCACGGGGGGGGGGGGGGGGGGAGGAACCCACCAAAAACAAAGATTAAAAAAAAGTACCAGTATTTCTAGCAACAGAAACAAATACTAGTCTGTAGTAGAGGTAAAGGAAGAGATTTTCAGTGTGAGAGCAGGCGCACAATACCTGACAAATAGAGTATTCCTGAGCGTAGAAACTACACCTTATGGAGAAAGGGGGAATGACAGTGACCTCAGACATTGCACACTAATTAAGTAGTAGATACTTAAGTAGAAACTACATCATTAGAGCTCGTTATACAAATTTTGATGGAATAGTTGGTCAAAATATACAGTTTTGTCAAAAATCCAAATGTTTTGCAGAAACATGGATTTTGACAAAATTTTCTAGGGGAAAGGGTCAAAGTCATTTTCACTTATAGCTTCCTTTCAATATCAGATTAACAACAAACAAAAGCCAAAACAAAATGAAACACTGACACTCAAAATGTTTTGATGGTCTGGAGTCAATTTCAGAATTTTCATTTCATGAGAAATGTTGATGTTTCTGATTCAGAACTACATTTAAATGTCACCTACTACAGAAGTCACCTACTACAGGACAGGCCTAACAAAGAAAATAACAGAACGTCACTAGCCGTCACCTTCAGCCCCCAACTAAAACCCCTCCAACGCATTATTAAGGATCTACAACCTATCCTGAAGGATGACCCAACACTCTCACAAATCCTGGGAGACAGGCCAGTCCTTGCCTACAGACAGCCCCCCAACCTGAAGCAAATACTCACCAGCAACCACATACCACACAACAGAACCACTAACCCAGGTACCTATCCTTGCAACAAAGCCCGTTGCCAACTGTGCTCACATATCTATTCAGGGGACACCATCACAGGGCCTAACAACATCAGCCACACTATCAGAGGCTCGTTCACCTGCACATCTACCAATGTGATATATGCTATCATGTGCCAGCAATGCCCCTCTGCCATGTACATTGGTCAAACTGGACAGTCTCTACGTAAAAGAATAAATGGACACAAGTCAGATGTCAAGAATTATGACATTCATAAACCAGTCGGAGAATACTTCAATCTCTCTGGTCATGCGATTACAGACATGAAAGTTGCAATTCTTCAACAAAAAAACTTCAAATCCAGACTCCAGCGAGAAACTGTTGAATTGGAATTCATTTGCAAATTGGATACAATTACCTTAGGCTTGAATAGAGACTGGGAGTGGCTAAGTCATTATGCAAGGTAACCTATTTCCCCTTGTTTTTTCCTAAACCCCCCGCCCCCAGACGTTCTTGTTAAACCCTGGATTTGTGCTGGAAATGGCCCACCTTGATTATCATACACATTGTAAGGAGAGTGATCACTTTAGATAAGCTATTGCCAGCAGGAGAGTGGGGTGGGGGGAGGTATATTTTTTCATGCTTTGTGTGTATAAAAGATCTTCTACACTTTCCACAGTATGCATCCGATGAAGTGAGCTGTAGCTCACGAAAGCTTATGCTCAAATAAATTGGTTAGTCTCTCAGGTGCCACAAGTACTCCTTTTCTTTTTGCAAATACAGACTAACACGGCTGTTACTCTGAAACCTGTCATTTAAATGTCTGAATTTCCTACAGAATGGAAATTCCAGTTCCCAACAACCTCTAGTCGTTATGTTGAAAGAGAGATGCACATTAAGCAAGAACCTCCTGCACTTTAACTGTTAAAACTTTTATTTAAAAAAATATATTGTTAGATCCCTGATCGAGCAAATACTTTCATATATGCTTCAAGTGAAGTAGGTAAGTGAGTCCCATTAGGCTTGTGTAGGTGTTTTGAGTTGGGTTGAATACAAATTGTTGTGATAAAATACAGTAGATATAGAAGGGAGAGAACAAACACAAAAAACAAAAAAGCACCCACAACAGAGGGGACTTGTGATGGGGTGAACCTGGAGACAGGGTGTTGTTACTCCCAACAGCAAACTCTAAACTACTGGCCCAGTAGCAAGGGCCATTTGAAGCAGTGAGGGTAGGGCCTGTAGACTGGGAGACCCATCTGCCTGGAAAATGGAGAGATGCAAACATATCATTTCAGCCTCTTAAAGGCCTGAAATCTCAGGAGGGCTCACCGATAACACCGTACCCACCATAGCCAAAGTGGGGGGCCTCAAGCCATGACATCTCTGAACCCAAGCTCCATGCCAATGGAGACAGAGCTACCTGATGCAATGTGCACAAATGCTGCCACTGACTCAGGCATTCCCCAGGCTGTTGTTGGCCCTCCTGGGGAAAGCTCTAACCCACCATCACTTTGCGACAGCACCAGAGCCGAGAGTATGCCAGTGTCATCTACCCCTGCCGAGGAATGTGGTCCACAAACTACAAGCTCTGCTAACCTGGAGTTGTTAACATGTCCCACAGCAAAAGGAGGAATTGGATTGTGCTGGTTCCAAAAGCCGATGGCTTGATGTGATTCTGCCCTGACTTTCAGAAAGTCAATGAGATATTGACGTTCAGCACATACCCAATGCCCCAGGTGGGTGAGCTACCCGAGAGACTGGGAAAGGCTGAGTCCACTCTGGCCACCTTTCAGCAGTGGATGGACTGGGTGCTGTGGCCCTGTGATCAGTACACAGCCACATTCATTGATGACAGTCACCTATAGCTGTAATGGGGAAGACCACATACTGCATGTCACCACAATTGTTTGACCCCTTGAGAGGGCAGGGCTTATAGTGAACCCTGCCAAATGCTACTTCAGACAGAGAGGTGACGTACCTCAGATACACTATGGGGCAGAGCTGGCTGCTACCCCGGCAGACAAGGACCAAGTGCTGGCAAATTGCCTGATGCAGTCAGCCAAAAAAAAACCAGGTATGACATTGTCAGGCTCAACGAGTGGTGATCAACGTCTTGATCTCTAGTTGGCAGCCGGTATCAAGCAGAGTGCCCCAGGGGTTGGTCCTGGGGCCGGTTTTGTACAACATCTTCATTAATGATCTGGACGATGGGATAGATTGCACCCTCAGCAAATTTGCTGACGACACTAAGCTTGGGGGAGAGGTTGACATGCTGGAGGGTAGGGATAGGGTCCAGAGTGACCTAGACAAATTGGAGGATTGGGCCAAAAGAAATCTGATGAGGTTCAACAAGGACAAGTGCAGAGTTCTGCATTTACGTAGGAAAAATCCCATGCACTGCTACAGGCTGGGGACCAACTGGCTAAGCAGCAGTTCTGCAGAAAAGGACCTGGGGATTACAGTGGATGAGAAGCTGGATATGAGTCAGCAATGTGCCCTTGTTGCCAAGAAGGCTAATGGCATATTGGGCTGCATTTGTAGCCTTGCCAGCAGATAGAGGGAAGTGATTATTCCCCTCTATTTGGCACTGGTGAGGCCACACCTGGAGAACTGCATCCAGTTTTGGGGGCCCCCACTACAGAAAGTATGTGAACAAATTGGAGAGAGTCCAGTGGAGGGAATAAAAATCAGGGGGTTGGGGCACATGACTTATGAGGAGAGGCTGAGGGAACTGGGCTTGTTTAGTCTGCAGAAGAGAGGGTGGATTTGATAGCAGCCTTCAACTACGTTAAGGGGGGTTCCAAAGAGGATGGAGTTCAGCTGTTCAGTGGTGGCAGATGATAGAACAAGGAGTAAGTCTCAAGTTGCAGTGGGAGGTCTAGGTTGGATATTAGGAAACTCTATTTCACTAGGAGAGTGGTGAAGCACTGGAATGGGTTACCGAGGGAGGTGGTGGAATCTCCATTCTTAGAGGTTTTTAAGACCTGGCTTGGCAAAGTCCTGGCTGGGGTGATTTAGTTGGTGTTGGTCCTGCTTTGAGCACGGGGTTGGACTACATGACCTCCTGAGGTCTCTTCCAACTCTAATCTTCTAGGATTCCTAGGCTTGGCTGGCTATTACAGGCCAACTTTGCCACAGTAGCCACCCCTCTTACCAACTTGTGGGAAGGCACCAGCCCTGAAGGAGGAGCAGTGGATGGAAACTGGTGACAGGGCCTTCAGAAGTCTAAAGAACCAGTTAATCCAGGGGCCAGTTCTCTTCCACCCTGACTTCATGAAACAATCCATTCCACAAATGGACATGTCAGATGTGGTCCTCAGAGCCATGCTGTCCTGAGAGGTCGAGGGCAAAGAGTATCTGATCCTATTCACAAGTAAACAGATGTTCTCTCCAGAGGTGGGCTACTTGATGGTCAAGAAAGAAGCCCTGGCTGTAAAATGGGCCAGAGATATTTCTCCTAAAGAACTCCGTTCTACACACTGCAGACTATGGCCCACCTCCACTGGCTAAACTCCATGAAGGACACCAATGCCCAGATCACAAAATGGTACCTTTCTCTGCAGTCCTATGACTTGCAGGTACTCCATCATCTGGGAAAGGCACACAAACACTAATTTCTTTTCTTGGGATGGAGGAGGTGACAGGAGGAAGACCTGCCTCTGGGTCCTAGCCAGAGGGGGAAGGTATGTGATGGGTATATAAGCCCCACACTAGGGAACCAAGGGTTAAAGAGCAACTCTTTGGATAAATAGTCACTGGGCCAATGATTCTATACCATGGTGGTTAGGGCACTCACCTGGGATTCCCTCTGTGATAATGGCTATTTGGTATTTTAGTTGATCTCTAGCAATTCTCAGTACAGTTGCTGATCATGCCCCTGATGGAAGATCTTCCATCTCAAAATCAAGGTCACTCTGCATCCAAATTTACAGAGCCTTCATCTCATCTCTGGCTGATCAATGATTTGGCTCATCTCACAGCACTAGAGAGGACTCAATGAGAGTAATATTCAGTTCAATGGAAAAGGTTCAGTCTAGGTTCAGTCTCATGATTTCTCAGCTTCTCACACTGAAGTTAGGCATATGCTGGACCATTCATTCCATCTGAAACCTGCACATCTCTCAATTAGTTTGGTGTTAATTCATTTGATGGCCATTTCAACTTTTCACCCACCCATCAATAGTTCCTCAGTTCTCACACCCAATGGTAACAAAATTCCTTAGAAGTCTTGTCTAAGATGATCCTCATGTCATTTCCAGTTCCCCCTTGGGATCTGAACTTAGTTCTGTCTTGCTCAGTAGGACCCCCATTTGAACTAATGGGGACAGTGTCAAGCTGTGTGGAGTGGCTCATGGCTGTGAGTGCCAACCTCAGGGCAGACTGTTACAAACCAGGGCATAAACCCAGAATTTGTTGTGTTCTATACTTACATTTCACCAACCCAGTATCAAGTGTGAATCCCTCAGGCATTCTAACAGCCTTAACGTGGAGTCACAGACAGTCCCACAGTCTATTTTGCCACCTAGACAGGTCTCCCTTGTCATAGTTGGTCTCTTACACCAAAAATCATAATATTTAGATTACTCCCAGTCCTAAAGGGCCAGTCACTTACCCCAGGTCAAGTGCACCCTAGATCTCTCAGAGACAATGCTTGTAGCCAATCCTATAATAAACTTACTCAAGGTTTATTAACTAGGAAAAAGAAATGAATTATTTACAAGGTTAAAGCAAGTAAACATATGAGTTAGACTGAGGTTCCAAAAAGTCATATGCAATGTACAAGCTCTGTGTCCTTTAGGGCTAAACTAAGTTAAGCAGTTTGGAGATTCCTTGCTTATTCTTAGAAATATTGCCCTCTCCAAATTCCAAGCAACATTCTGATAGTTTCTTCTTGACAGGGATTTTTATTTCCTTTTCCATGAGTTCAAGCCATGATGGGACAAGCATTTGTGCACATCCCTTCTTAATTGGTGTGGGGAAAACAAAACCTGTTGAACATCAGTGGACAAAAACAAACAGTTTTTCTGGTATCTATAGCCCTTCTTTTGTTGGGCAGGAGATGACACCTTATCAGAAACTAGTATTTCACAGTTGGTAATGCTTCTCTGACTATGGGGTTTCTGGTTTCATAGAAAATGCTTTAATAATTAGAGCAAAAACCCTTAACTAGTGCCTTATAACATGGGATACAGATTTTAAAAGTGAGATTAATGCATGCAGCATCCTACAAACATTTCATAAAGTTCAAACACACCTCTATAAATCTAATAGCAAACAGGCTTCTACCTATGCATTTGTCACTGTTCAGTGAGGCCTAGGGGCTTGGCATAAGCTGGCACCTGGTCTGCCAGCATCAGTCTTTATCAGTCCTGTCAATGGAAACTGCTTTTCTGGTAGCAGTTACCGCTGTTAAAAGAGTTTCAGAGCTGCAGGATCTCTTAGCGAACCAACCATTCATGGTATTTCATAAACAAAGTTACTCAGAGGCCCCATCCTGAAATTATGTCCAAAGAATTTCAGCTTTTCATTTGAATCAGATTTAGCTGCCCATCTCTTGTCCTGAGCCTCATGCAAATAAAAGTGAGGTGAGCTTTCATACCTTGTATGTCTATAGAGCATTATCTTCTATCAATTGGACGAAAGTGTTCAGAGCATCTTCTTGGTGGATTGTAGCATATGCTTAAAGAGTTAAAAGACAACCTGTCTCAGCTCAAAGACTGCCCCCTTTGGGTATTTGAGTTTATAAAAATATTGCCATGACCTTGCTAAACTCATTCCTCCAACAAGGATAATGGCTTATTCCAGAATGCCTCAAGCTATGTCTCTTGTAGACATCTGCAGGGCTGCTACATGATCTAGGCAAACCTTCTCAAGGTGCTAAGCCATTACCCAGACTTCCTGAGCTAATGCAAACTTCAGCATGTTGGTGTTTAGGTTATTATTCAATGGTTCTGAAGTCCAGCCATTGACATGGGAATTGCTAGTGAGTCACCTGAAGTGGAATATATGTGCATCACCACGTAACTTTTTTTTTCTTTCACTAAAATGGTATAGTAACTATTGTTCAAAATGTGTTCTGCATGATTCTCCCTTCTTCCCTGCTACTTTAGAATCATGATAATGTGGTGCAAAGGAGCAGAGAGCGAGTTGGGTGGCAACAGCCCTTTACACCTTTGGCTCTCTGCATACACCTTTGACTCTAACTATAGCAGCTATTTAACATCCTGAGTTACTGTTGGAATTGAAAGTATTTCATTATCATAGGGGAAGAGTGATGTATTCATAGCCTATCCCTAACTACAAAACAAGTATTTATTGAACATTGCCTTTTCTGCATTATTGACAAATTGTACCATTTCCATCAAATAATGGTAGGATACTATTTTTAGAATTCCTTCTGTTTCTAATACACTTAGGAAACTCCTTCTTACTCTGCTAGCCATTGATGTCTCTTGGTGTCTTTTTGCTTTCCATTCTATTTTCTACAATTCTTTAGCAATGTACATAAACTGGAAGCTATCAACTTCCCCCTTTTTCCATTTGTTATATATTTAAATTTTATACCTGCTTTCATTTCCACTCTAAACCATGTTAGCTTTTTAATCATTGTAGTATTCTTCCTTGATTGAAGATTCTCCGGTAACTAGTAAAATATTCTTAGCAGTTCCCAATTATTCACATTTTTCTGTTGATTTTTTTTCCTCCCAGATAATTTGGTTATAATTGTTTTCAACTTTGTGAAATTGGCCCTTTTAAATTCCTAAGTACTGGTTTGGACTTTATTCTGTTTGCACACAACAAATGAAATCAAGTCAAGCTCAAACGCACCAAAGCAACCACTAATTTTTAGTTCTGTGATCAATTCCTCTTAACTTATCAAAATGAGGACTAATATAGGTTTTCCCTATGTTGGATGCAACACTGAGCTAGGAAATCTATAAAAAGAAAAGAAGTACTTGTGGCACCTTAGAGACTAACCAATTTATTTGAGCATGAGCTCATTGCATCCGATGAAGTGAGCTGTAGCTCACGAAAGCTCATGCTCAAATAAATTGGTTAGTCTCTAAGGTGCCACAAGTACTTCTTTTCTTTTTGCGAATACAGACTAACACGGCTGTTACTCTGAAACAGGAAATCTATAGTTTTCTGATGTTTTACTATTGCACCCTGAGGCTTCCAGTTGGTCACCCAGATTGAAGTCCCACATAACACAGCTTTTCCCCCCACCCCCCATACACATTACAGATGTGTTCTTAAATAAGTTGGGTCAAGCTGTTTTCTAGTGTGATTTAATGATCTGTGACAGACACCAACTAATACCCCATCTTGTGCTTTGTTAGCACATCGATCCATAAGCATTCAAGATTATTTGCTTCTGAGTTAGCAGTGACTCAAACAGGTAATGCTGTTTTTGAAGTAGAGTGCTACTTCCCTCCCTTTTTGTACATTTCATCCTTCCTAAATAGATAACCTTTTATTTTAACATTCCAATCATTCAAAGCTTCACCACCAGTTTTAATAATACACTGAAATCAATGGGACCCAGGTGCCTAGTGTGATTTTCAAGAGTGCCTATGCAGGCTAGGCACCTAAGTATCTTTGAATATCTGACCCTAAGTGCCCAAGTCATTTTTGAAAATGGGACATAGAAGGTAAAATGTTCGTAAGTGCCTATAAATAAACCCAAGTGAATTGTTGGTACCATCTAGCCTCCTTTATTTGTGAGGAGCTTTGTCAGAAGAATGAGGGATCACTCTGTGACCATCTGAGTTATGATAATGTGATACTAATCTTTTCAGTATTCTGTATTTGCCTTGGCTACTGTCCCAAAATCCAGAGAGGAAAGGGGTGGCCATGTGGCCAGAACATAGTATTTTAAAAAGGTCACTTCAATTCACAAAATATTAGCTGTCAAACTTTTGACAACCCTTGAATGTCAGTGTGTGTGTGTGTGGCGGGGGGGGGGGGGGGAATCACAGAATGGAACAAGTTACTCACTCTTCATTCAAGAAAAAAAAAAACTATCAAGAACAGAACAGTGCCAGACTGACCAGCTTGCATTACAAAGAAATGGGTATGGGATCTAGTCTGTAACATCACCAGATGTATCCCTTAAAATACTGCAGACTCAACTTCATCTTTAGTGTAGTTCAGTGAATATACTGCTCTGGAATCTGACCTGAACAACTCTCTTCTATGGAATCCTCCTACAATTCCTTCTCTGAAAAGCTCTCACTCTCCCTCCTCTCCCCCCAGCAATCCTCTTCCAACTGTTGAGCAAAGCAACTCTAACCCACTCCTGACTGCTGAACACTCCCCCATCTCCTCAACAAATCACCCACCCCTCACTCAGCCACAGCCAGCTGGTTTCAGTCCAGTTTCTATTCAGAAACAATTGGTATGCTTGTTGCCAGTTGGAGCAGAAAGGTCAAGAAGTGAATGATGGGGTAATTCAGCATCCCCCTCTCAAACACTAAATGCATTTTATAGTCATTATTTAAAAACTGCGAAGTAATGTAGGACATCTATTACTGTATCCTGATTTCTGGTCCATGAGATTTATAAGGAAAAATATTTTCCAGTCAGAACAAACAACAATGGCATGTAAGACCTAAACAAGTAATTGTTGTCAATGTAATCTTTCAAAACACAAAAGATATTTGTTTTCAGGGGTGGGTGAGAATAGTATATAGAGCCAACAGACAGCATCTACTACTAAAAGAAAAATGGTTCCTTTCTTTCTAGGGTTAGGAGTTTGAATTAAAACTACTCTAATATTTAAAATAGAATTCCAGAATCAAGCACCCTCACAAAATGCTGCTGAGAGAGCCCCCTCATTTATTATAAAAGCAATACTTAATCACAAAGTGCCTTTCATTCAAGGTTTTGATGTACCTCATGAAGGGGATCATCAAATACTATTGTTGCTATTTTGCAGATGGGGAAACTGAGGTATGATGTGGTTAAGTGATTTGCCCAATATCAACCAGCTAAGAATAGATCCCAGGTCCTCTGATTCCAGTCGTGTTTATAAAGGGGTTTGAGCACAAATGCTGGTCACAACTGAGGCATTATTGCATAATGAGAGATGCAGTCTCTCAAACCAACAGGTCTCAAGACTTCTATTATTGTTTATTCGTATTATTATAGTGCCTAGGAGCCCCAGTCATGAACTTGTATCCCATTGTGTCAGGCACTGTACAAACACAGAACAAAGACAGTCCCTGCCCCAAGGATCTTACAACCTAAGTAAGAGACAAGAGATGGATACAGACAGAAGGGGAAATACGAGTGAACAATGAGACAATATTGGTTAGCATGGTAGGCAGTGGTCTCTGCACACAAGCAGCCTAACCACTATCCAGTTCTACATAGGCATCATGGCAAAGGATTTGAAGATGAGGCAGCTTTGTGGATGTTTATAGGCAATGCCTTCCAAGTGCGTGGGGCAGCATGGGAGAAAGCATGAAGGTGCTGGTTTTAAAATTTAGCAAGTGGTCAGTGGAGTCTGGCACCTGGGCAAGCAAAAGTGAGCCTTGTCAGCTCAATGAGAAATGATGGATACCATGGTGATTGACTGTGAAGGACCTTGACAGTGAATACAAGCAGTTTATGTTTGATGTGATAAAGGAGAAGGTGGCTTAGAAGGTCAAGCCAGCACCATATAATCAGAAACATTCCACCAGTGTAGATACCAGAGTACAGATTTCACGTGCTCATACTCTACAATTTGGTAGCTGTATTTTGCCCTAGCTTCCATTTTCAAATGGATTTTGTGGTGAAAATAGAGTGCACTGTAGTAATCTAATATTGAGCCAACAAAGGATTCAATCATAATAGTGAGATCCACACCAAGAGAGTATCTTGACTTGTTGCAGATGGAAGGAAGCCATCCTGGTCCCTGCAGCTATTTTTCGTCTAAAAGCAGTAGGGAATCTAACAAGATTCTCCCAAATTAGGAACTCAAGTGAACTCATGGATGCACACTGTCAAAGGGGCCTGATGTAACTTTTTCATATTCTCTGGTTGCTTTCCCTATCTCTCATCACCTTAGCATAGACTGAAGTTCAATCAACTTGCTGTCATCCATGGCCCAATACCTACCAAGCTTTTGAAAGCATGCTTTACCACACTGTCTGTATGGGATGAAGTGGAAATAAAAAGCTGGGTGTCATCAGCATACTGAAAGAGTTTCTATGGGTATCTTCTAGCTAACTCTCCAAATTGCCTGATACTCGTGTTAAAGAGGAGAGTGACAGGATGCAACCCCAGGGGAAAAAAAAAAAAAAAGCTTTCAGGACAAAAGACCAACAAATACTCAAAAAAAAAATCTCCAGTGCTGAATCCTCCCCTCCCCCCTACATGCTTTGTCTTTCCAACTCTAAGTCTCAGTTCCTTTTTCCTTCTGCTATGCATGGTCCTTGCATCCTAATTTATTAAAATAGGATTATAGAATTTAATCTCTTATGGTGGAAGATAAGGCAGGCCCACATAGCCAAAGACAAAATAGCATTGCTTCTTCCTGTAGGGTTCTAGAAGCATAATCAGTATTTTGGGGACGAGGAAGATGACGAGGAGGCGGAGGTTGAAGATAGCGCACACCAGGCTAGCGGAGAAACCGTTCTCCCCAACAGCCAGGAACTGTTTATTACCCCGGAGACAGTACTGTCCCAACCCAGGCTCCCGGACCTTGAAGGCAGAGAAGGCACCTCTGGTGAGTGTACCTTTGTAAATATAATTCATGGTTTAAAAGCTAGCATGTTTAATGATTAATTTGCCCTGAAGACTTGGGATGCATTCACGGCCAGTACAGCTACTAGAAAAATCTGTTAACATGTCTGGGGATGGAGCAGAAATCCCCCAGGAACATCTCAATGAAGCTCTCCTGGAGGTACTCCTAAAGCCTTTGCAAAAGGTTTCTGGGGAGGGCAGCCTTATTGCATCCTCCATGGTAGGACACTTTACCACAGCAGGCCAGTAGCACGTAGTCTGGAATCATTGCATAAGAGAGCATGGCAGTGTGTGGTCCCAGTGTTTGCTGGCATTCAAACAACATCTGTTCATTATCTCTCTGTGTTATCCTCAGGAGAGTGATATCATTCATGGTCACCTGGTTGAAATAGGGGAATTTTATTCAGAGGACATCAGAGGTGCCCGTTCCTGCTGGGATGTTTGCCTGTGGCTGAAAAGAAATCATCCCCCCTGTTAGCCAAGCAGATCTGGAAGCGATCATCCCAGAGAATTGGGTGTGTGCGGGGGTTTAGTTGGGTTTGTGCTGCACGTTAACCCGAAAACATCAGCCCCTCCTTTTAAATGGCCAATGTGTCTTTTTCAATTTTAATCTCCCTTTTTTTCCTCCCGCAGCTGCAAATGTTTCAACGCAGTAACTAGCATCTCCGTCCCAGAGGCTAGTGCAGATGAGAAGGTGAAAAAATCGCATTCTTGTTGAAATGTTCTCTGAGCTCATGCAGTCCACCCAAACTGAATGCATGGAGGCAGACAATGGCAGAGTCCAGGAAAGCACAAAATGAACGTGAGGACAAGTGGTGGGAGCAACAGGAGAGGTGGCGGGGTCAAGAGGAAAGGTGGCAGCAGCATGATGAAAGGAGGCAGGATGCAATGCTGAGGCTACTGACGGATCAAGCTGATATGCTCTGGCGTATGGTTGAGGTGCAGGAAAGGCACAGACTGCCACTGCAGCTCCTGTGCAACCAACTGCCCTCCTCCCCAAGTTCCATAGCCTCCTCACCCAGATGCCCAAAAACGCGGGGGGGCAGGGGCAGCTCCGGGCACCCAACCACTCCACCTCAAAGGACTACCCAAGCAACAGAAGGCTAGCATTCAATAAGTTTTGAAGTGCAGTGTGGCCTTGTCCTTCCCTCCTCCCCCACCCCACCTGGGCTACCTTGGCAGTTATCCCCCTATTTGTGTGACAAATTAATAAAGAATGCATGAATTTGAAACAACAATGACTTTATTGCCTCTGCAAGCGGTGATCGAAGCAGGGAGGGGAGGGCGGTTGGCTTACAGGGAATTTAGAGGCAACTAAGGGGGCGGGTTTTCATCAAGGAGAAACAAACAGAAGTGTCACACAGTACCCTGGCCAGTCATGAAACCGGTTTTCAAAGCTTCTCTGATGTGCAGCGCACCCTGCTGTGCTCTTCTAATCGCCCTGGTGTCTGCCTGTGTGTAATCAGCGGCCAGGCAATTTGCCTCAACTTCCCACCCCACTATAAACGTCTCCCCCTTACTCTCACAGATATTGTGGAGCACACAGCAAGCAGTAATAACAATGGGAATATTGGTTTCACTGAGGTCTAACCGAGTCAGTAAAAACATCCAAATGCACATTCTACCACCATTCTGTACTTGCTCAGCCTATAGTTGAACAGCTCCTGACTACTGTCCAGGGTGTATGGCTTCATGAGCCATGGCATTAAGGGGTAGGCTGGGTCCCCAAGGATAACTATAGGCATTTCAATATCCCCAACGGTTATTTTCTGGTCTGGAAAGTAAGTCCCTTCCTGCAGCTGTTCATACAGACCAGAGTTCCTGAAGATGCAAGCGTCATGTTCCTTTCCCAGCCATCCTATGCTGATGTTGGTGAAACGTCCCTTGTGATCCACCAGTGCCTGCAGCACCATTGAAAAGTACCCCTTTTGGTTTATGCCTGGCTGCCAAGGTGGTCTGGTCCCAAGATAGTGATACGCGTTCTGTCTATCACCCCACCACAGTTAGGGAATCCCATTGCAGCAAAGCCATCCACTATGACCTGCACATTTCCCAGAGTCACTACCCTTGATAGAAGCAGCTCAGTGATTGCGTTGGCTACTTGGATCACAGCAGCCCCCACAGTAGATTTGCCCACTCCAAATTGATTCCCGACTGACTGGGAGCTGTCTGGCATTGCAAGCTTCCAGAGGGCTATCGCCACTCGTTTGTGAACTGTGAGGGCTGCTCTCATCTTGGTATTCTTGCGCTTCAGAGCAGGGGAAAGCAAGTCACAAAGTTCCATGAAAGTGCCCTTACGCATGCAAAAGTTTCGCAGCCACTGGGAATCATCCCAGACCTGCAACACTATGCAGTCCACCAGTCTGTGCTTGTTTCCTGGGCCCAGAATTGGCATTCCACAGCATGAGCCTGCCCCATTGCAACCAGGATGGCCAAATTGCCGGGGCCCGTGCTTTGAGAGAAGTCTGTGTCCACGTTCTCATCACTCTCGTCACTGTGCTGCCATCGCCTCCTCGTCTGCTTTTGCAGGTTCTGGTTCTGCATATACTGCATGATAATGCGTGAGGTGTTTACAATGCTCATAACTGCCACGGTGATCTGAGCAGGCTCCATACTTGCTGTGGTATGGCGTCTGCAGGAGAGCAGAGTTGCAGGGGAAGCGGTGGTTGGATGACCGGTTTTGCAGACCTACTGCACCGTCTGCTGCCAGGACACAATAGCTGAGCGGGCTGCACGCTTGCCATGGTATGGTGAGACAATAGCAGCTGAGCAGAGCTGCAGCAGAAGTGGCCCTGCGAGATCACCAGGAGAGCAGGAGAGCAGAGTGGCAGCAGAAGCGGTGGATGACGACGGTCATACAGAGGACCTGCAAGGTGGATTCATAGCATCAGGAGAGCAGGAGAGCAGAGTGGCAGCGGAAGCGGTCGTTCGATGACAATGGTTTGCAGTCCTACTGCACCGTCTGCTGAAAGCAGTATGACGCCCGCACGGAAAAAAGGCGCAAAATGATTGTCTGCCGTTGCTTTCACGGAGGGAGGGGCAACTGACGACGTACCCAAAACCACCCGCAACAATATTTTTGCCCCATCAGGCATTGGGAGCTTAACCCAGAATTCCAGTGGGCAACGGAGCCTGCGGGAACTGTGGGATAGCTTACCCACAGTGCAACGTTCCGAAAGTCGATGCTAGCCGTGGTACTCTGGATGCACTCCGCCGACTTAATGCGCTTAGTGGGGACACACACAATCGACTGTATAAAATTGCTTTCTAAAAAATTGACTTCTATAAATTCGACCTAATTTCATAGTGTAGTATAGGGTCCTAAAACTGCCAATCAAAGAAAAAGTACTTCTTCTGACACCACTCACATCTTGAAAAATAGCTGGTAAAAACCTGGAGTATAACAACACTGGTCAGGAGAGCACTTTTCTAAAGAACAGTAGATGTAAAACTAAATCCAAAAAAATAAATAAAGTGCAACTATCAGCCAGAAATATAGCTAGAGGTCAAAGAAAACCAGCAGGAATTTAGTGCAGACATCAGGGTTATAAGAAACGAATTAGGAGGTAAAAAATTTCCAATGAAGTACAGAAATCAAGCAAGGGAAGAAAAAGTTCCAGACAGGGGTCCAAAACAATAGGGGATACAATAAGCATGAAGTGACAGATGCTTGGCAGAATAAACCAACTGAGATAGCTTTGTGGTATGCTGTTAGAATGAGAAGGCACTCACCATCAGTCTACACAGATGAACTGACGCATAATGTAACAGGATGTTCAGACATCAGTGAAGCTGGTGCTGTCTATATCATTCTCTGATCTTTCTTAGTTTTGCTAGGAATTTCTTTGTTGGTCTTAAAGGCATTTCTGTTGAATCAAAATAAAATATCCTGTCACTACTCTACAGCAATATCCACTCTGGATAGGCGGCCCAAATTAAGAAATCCAAGGAGTGAACAGACCCAGCCTAATAGAAATAAAACATGTTACTCTTCAAGTGCCTCAGCATAGTCTTCAGACAGAAATGAGGTTCTGGGGTGCACTCTTTAGAATGAGACATAAACCAATCCCCTTGTAAATGTCAAATCCATTGTCCGGCTATACTGGAAAGTGGACAGGAAAAACTGGAAAAAGAAAAGGAGTACTTGTGGCACCTTAGAGACTAACAAATTTATTAGAGCATAAGCTTTCGTGAGCTACAGCTCAAAATCTAGATGCGTTTAATTAGACCACAACTTTTATATTACTGTCTGGGAATACCCAGCAGATAAAAGTGTACAGTGCAGGTAACTCTATGATCATTTCAATATCTACCTGGAGGGCTTCCATCAGGCCCTCCTGTGGCGGTTCAATGACAAGACAGAACACAGCTTTTAGCAAGCAAGCAGGCTGGTCTCTGCTAACGGGCTTCTGCCTGTCAGCTTTCCACCTTCCCCTTTATTCTCTCTCTCTCCCCCCGCGCATTACATTCTCCAACAGATAAAAGGAATACACTGGCTTTGTTTAACATTCTTATTTACCAATTTCTATCTACCGCATTCCTTGCTCTCGGGCCTTGAGCCCAGTCCTGGGAGGCTTCCCATGGTTCATATCATCTTGGCGAGATTCCAAGGTTGATGCCCTTGAAAGGAGCTGTGTGTGCACTACTCCTACACAACACTCCGGGTGTGCCCTGAATGTTGCCAAGCGCATAAACCTTTATGAATCCTACACCCTCCTGCTTTTTTTTCATCCTGGTCCCCAGCCAACCCCCTGCTGGGATCTTACCGTCTCCCCAATCCTTGAATGAGGGTTAGGTAGGTTATAAAGGAGGAGGGGTGGCTCCCTGCCGTGCCAGTCATAGGAACCCTGAATCCCACCCTGTTTCCGCTACTTTAACAAACACCTCCTTCAAATCCTTTACCAAACCATTTGTCTGATCACTGTATCCCTTCCCTGGAGTACCTACACTGAACATCTGTCACAAGGAGGTGCCAGCAATTAGCTAGGCGGCCACTCCCCTGCATACCCAGCCAGGTTCCCAGGCGTCTCCTAATGTTCCCTTTAATATCAGCCAAAAAAGTGTCAGCCACCATGTCTGAGAGGTGAACCCCATCTTCCCTGAATAATTCTCGTGTCCCATATGCTATATCAGGATACAAACTTACTGAGCCCCATATGACCCCCATGAATTTGGCCACCTCCCTATTCACATACCTCTTAGCCTGTCAACCCAAGGGGACCTTCACAGTTCCCCACCACACCCTGTGTTGCAGCATGTCCAACCATACAATTTTTACTCCTGGAAAAAGTTCCAAGAGCTCCCCCAGGTCCCTCTTCACTCTAAGCATTGAGGCTACTCCTTTACACACTCCCAAATCATTTCCCCCAAGGTGCACCACAATTATATGTGGTTCCCACTTATGAGCCCCCACAACATACAGAAGGGGCATCATCTGATCACATAACATGCCCCTCCTTCCATGCCAGCTCAGGATTGCTTAATCAGTGAGCCCCAGCTGCGAACCCTCAGACAACATGGAAGCCCACCTGTGCACCCAGTACAATAATGTGCCCACAGATCCATACCACTGCCTGCCTGGCCCATCTTCCCACATCTGGAATGAAAACACAACGGAAAATGAACATTGATTCCCCACCTGGGGTCTCACATAGGTTCCTTATGATTCCGAATGCCAACACCCAATTGCCTGAATTGGCCTAGCCCCCAAACCCAGCTGTGTCACTGCTGTTGCTGCCCTAATCCTGAATGAGTGGGAACCAAATTCATAGCCTGGGAGCCCCAGACTCACCAGTCCCCATCTCAACACTGTAATGAACTGGTATGTTGTGAGGCAATTCCTGTCACCATGCACAAAAAGGAGATCATCACTCTTCGGTCTTATCGCCATGTATGCCCTCAAAGCCTCCACAGGGCAGCCCCCAGGGTTGCTTCCCTCCCAAAGGACTACTGATTCACCCCAGCCTCCTTGATCCTTCTTTGACTTCTGCAAGTTCCTTTGACTTCCACTTGCCCCTCCCAGTGTATATCCTCTGGTTCCAAAGCCCTTCCAGAAGAATCTGAGTGAAAGATGTCTTCTCCTGCCTAGCTTGCATATATCTACTCTCCCCCCTCTTAGCAGTCACCTGGGGGGAATGAGTCAGTGTCCTCATGCTGATCCGCTCGGCAGCCGCAACAACATCCATGCCTCTGCCCTGAGAGAGGTATACCCCTGTCCCCCAGACATACAGACAATGCCCTCCCCCCACCCCGCCTAAGATACAGCACGGTCATTCTGTTTGAGAAGTGGCTGCACACAGGTGTGGGTGAAGTATTTCCTAAGCATAGACCTCAATCCTGCAATCATAACACAAGCAGCACTTCCAAAGTCTGATCACAATTTCTGTTGAGACATTTAGTGCCTCTCTGGTAGCAAGGAGCAGACTTACATTTGCCTTAACCAGCTATCTGAAGTGCTACGCCACCTCTTCTCTGCACCCACCGCCCCGATACTCCTGCAACCGAGGGCAATGTAGCCAGGAAAAGGGGACGAGAGTGTTGCCGCAGACCAGCAATCACTAACTGCTGCAATAGCCCTGCAGGGGTCACTACAAGTGGCTGAAGTTAGAGTGGCTATAAGGGACTCTAAAAATGCTTTAGGACTAGACCAGAACTTGGAAGCCTGAGGATCAATGAGCAGTAAGAGTGATCTTTGCAGCTGCCCCTCAAAAGTTGCACTTGGTTGCATGTGGCTGGCTCCAAAGATCTAGACCCTGTTATTTTCAGCATGAACCTGGACTGTAAGATCAGGTCCACAGTTTGTAAGGCACTTTTGGATTCTTGGGGCTGGACAGTACTATACAAATACAATAAATTTTATTATTAGACACTGCATTCTCAAAAACTTTCCAGAAGTCATTCAATGCTTTATGCCACCTTAATCAGAGATTTATGCCAAAATTCACAGGAGCTTGTAAAGCATGGTAAAAGATTAAACACACAGTGGGAATGTGAGACTCTGAAGTACTAAAGTAAGAAGATGATTCTGAGCTAAATTTCATCTTCTGTCTCTTTTTTCAGGAAAACTGTAGGACTGTTTTATGTGAAAAATAAAAGAATGATTACTAATTAAATCAGCATAAGAAATTAAGGAAGTGAACAGTCAGGTTTTGATAGAAACCTGGAGCTGGTGACCATTTGACACTTTTATAGCCTTTCTGACAATTAAATCTGTACTCACACTGAAATTCCTAGGCTGCAGTTAGGCTACACACGTATGCTTCTGATTATTTTTAGTCATGATCATAAGATATGACATTTCAGTGATAGCAGCCCACAGATCTCTTTCAGGGGCTGCAAAGTATTAAGAAAAAAGCAACCAAAAACCCTGAAAGGCTTGGGGAGGGGCGGGAGAATCAGAGGTCTTTGGGAAGACATTAAAAGAGTTCTGCAACTGAGACTGTACTTTGCAACTTTATCACTGGTGAGCTTCAACATCTATTATATAATTAAAATAATTTAAGCCAAGTAAATGATAAGACTCAAGATAAAAGCAATGAAGGATTTGTTTCCAGGTCTGATGATAACTATGTCCCTTATAAACCATCAAGTGAATTTTAGATTTATGGATGATGTGACTCTGCAGCTTGTACTAAAATTATACTGGATTCCCTATAGTGCCATCCTGTGACAGCTGGCCACATGCTAATATGAGACTGAGCTACTAATTATGCATACAGCCTATGAAGATGAATGTGGGAAACAATTTTGAGAGAGCTGTATTGTTTTTAAAAAACTGAACAATGAGAAAATGGAAAAAACACAATTATTATAAGCTAAATTTCAAGAAGTTCTGCCCAAGGGCTGCCCAAGGTCCCCCTCTGATGATCAGTTGACAAGAGCAAATAGGACAAATACCCAGTTTTGTCAAAAAAGTTGTGACGGCTGGGACAGGGCCTAAAAAAAGGGACAGTCCCGACCAAAGCAGGACGTATGGTCACCCTACTCTGAAAGGCACTGTGGAGACTGAGGCATCAAACTGCCACATTTGGTGCCCAAGCACAATATTTAGATCCTCAAGATGCCTGGTTTGTTGCTGCCTAACCCTCGAGGTGCCTAAACTTTTTAGACATCTAACGTTCCAATGGTAAAGTCCCCCAGGTGGCTAAATTTTTGCTCATGGCCATGCCCAGAGCCATGTCAATCCTGACACAACTAAGCATCTCTGTGCCTCAACTCATACTGTGTGAGTCACAAACGAGGCATCCCTACCTCTACAGCAGACGTGTTCAGAGACTGCCTTAGAGCACAGCTATCACTTCCCTCCGTCCCTACTATAAAACACAGCCAAAGAAGAAGATGGCGGTGCTGTTCTTTTCTTCACATATCCATTAGTCCAGGGCTGCGGCAAAGGCAAGTTCAAAATCCTCACTCTGTCTGACTCAGAATAATTCAAAACTGGGTTTTCTACATTTCACATGAGTGCCATAACTACTGGGCTATAGAGATAATCTTTTTCCTTTTTCTTTTTTTTTTTTTGGTACTAAAAGTATATTAAACCAAGCTGATCATCTTTAAAAGGAGAGATTGAGAGCTACCCTCCCCAGAATACCTAATAGCCCAGTGGTTAGGACTGTCACAGGGGTTTTGTGGGACCTGAATTCAAGTTTCTGTTCCACTTCAACCAGAATGGAGAGTTGAAGCCACTTCTCCCATATCCTGGATTAGTGCTCTGACTTCTGGATAGAGGACAGCAGCTCCCCTCAGCTTTTCTTGAAAAATTACTGACCTGGTCTTTAGGTGCCTAACTCTGGGAAAGGGTTCAAGGCTGTGAATCCTTAGTGGAGCGAGACACCTCCCTCTGGCCTGGAGTTAGGTGCCTAACTCCCTCTGAGTGATGAGACTTAGTCCCCATCTCTTTCCTCAGCATTTTCTATTGATTAGCTTAAGCAGCTCACCACTCAGAATGCTGGCATCTGTGAATCCCTGTTCTAGATGCTTAACTCTCTCCAGGCATTCTATAGGGAGCCTGCGTGCCTCAGAGCTGGGAATTCGACTTTGTGGCATGGCCCCTAAAAGTTAGGTTGACCATTGCAGCACCTAAGTCACCCTGTGATGTACTGGATAATATTGGTTTTGTTTATGTGAGACTCGGGATCTGTGCCTGCAGTGACCTCGCATAAGCTATCTACTAAGTTGTTTTAAAATGGAGATGTTTAGCAGCTCTTGTCTTCTACACTGTGGCTAATTGTTGCAGTCAATAATAAGGGCTGTAAATTGTATGGGAGTTTAGACAACATTAGGAGAGGCGAGAGTTGAACTGTTGAATTGTAACTAATGACTGCAACTGGCACCTCCATAGCATGTATTTTTCTACCTTTCTATACAGATTAGAATTATTAGTTCTTTAAAAAAAAATGATGATCCCCACAACAATCTCACCTCTCTGTACTTCTTCGGAAGTTCCCTACCCTGTGAAACCTGTCCCATGTACATTGGGCACCACAGGACCCTCAAAATTATTCCTCTTTCCCTGCTCCTGTCCAGGGGCCAGGGAAGGGTCCCTGAAAGTGACAGCTACAGGAGAGCAGAAAGTCCATTGATCAGTTATGGAGCACATATGCTGATGTCATTACAGTCTGGAGCTGTGAAGAATACACTGTGGTCTACCTATTACCTACATTGGCCCTCCCCAACAGTCAGTCTCTTCCCAAAGCCCACATAGCAGCTTGGAGTTTGGAACTGCTGATATCATGAGGCTTTTGAGGATATAACTATGTCATACCCTGGGGCCAGATGCCCCAAAGTCCTGACTCTCTGGGAGTGGACTGAGTTGGCTACTTCTTCCTGGTTTGTGGAGATTAAGGGAGCTTGGTATCTCCTTCCCACTCTTCTCTGGTGCTGATGGTAGCAGCTGGTGGATTCTGGGGTCAATCTCTCTGGAAAATTTTGCCTAGGGGCTCCAGTTCACATGTTGCTTCCTGAAGGAAAGTGGGATGACAGTGTTGCTAGGTATATAGTATATATTCCACACCCATCCTCACCAGTTCACATTTAGCCAGCATGGCCTGGAGAAGCAATTCTTCAAAGTAATTTATGCCTGGGGATAGGAATCAACAGTAGGTGTTAGGAATCAGGAACGTGTGTCTGCAGCATAGCTTCTGATAGGGAAAAGCTTATCAGGTTGTTCTGAGGAAATCTCCAGGCACCTTTAACAGAAAATGTGTAGTTTTAAATAGCACAGCATAGACTGGAAAACACTCAGAAAGCAGCACCAGTCAGATCATGATGTTGTCATGGCAACACATATTGAAATTCAAAATACTAACTACAAAAGGAGGGAGAGGGGAGGGAGGATAAAACATTCGTAGAAAAATATAGCAAGCAATCATGTAACTCTATATGCAGTGAGTGTAAAAGAATTTAAAATTTTACACTTTGGGGATCAACAGGTTTGCAATGTAAATCGTTAAAATGTTATTCATCAACTAATACTGTCATCGAGGTTCCCATTATCTTGAATCCTGGTTACTGCAACATCCTTTTCTCTGGACATAACAAATGCCCTGCTAATATTTATTCAGAATGCTGCTTCAAAGATCATTTTCCTACCCATTGCCTTGACAATGTCACCCTTCTTTTTCAATCCTCGCATGGGCTCCCTCTTCTCTATCGTATCAAACATAAGCCACTTGTCTTCACTTTCAAGGCCCTTTATGACCTATCTCTGCCCTACCTATCATTTCTCATTCAGTATTTAAAAGTTGATTCCCACCTCGAATCTGCCCTTGATTCCAGCCTCTACTGCCCACTTGTTTAATTTTCAAACAAGCACCTTTGTACTTCCTCCCATGCTGCCCTTCATGTTTGGGAGAGGCTCCCAATAAACATCCGCAGAGCTACCATGCTATCCTCCTTCAAAACCCTCCTTAAAATTCTACTCTGCTGTGAGACCTACCAAAAAACTTGGAAACAGTTAGACAGCTACTGTGTTGAGACCACTGCCTGTCATTCTGTTGCCTTATTGTTTCCCATCTGTCTGCATCCATCAGTTGTCCCTTGTCTTATACTTAGCTTGTAAGGTCTTTGAGGAAGGATCTGTCTTTTTGTTAAACACCTATCACAGTGGGGTCCTGATCAATGACTGGGATTTCTATGCCCTATGATGATAAAAACAAAGAATAAAATAAAAAAATAAAAATAAAATAAACAAACTTGCATTTGTATAGCATCTTCCATCCGAGGATCTGAAAGGCATTTGTGAATGCCCTCGGCCCAGATCCTAGAAAGGTATTTAGGCACTTACTCCCATAGATACCAGAGGATCCAGGCATTACTCCTTGTAATGTTCATCGTGGAAAGTACTGTTGTCCCTTTCGACCTGAGTGGCTAGTCAAAGTTTGGGCCCTGTGGGTGCTCCAGCTGGGTATTGATGGAATCAGGCATTTCTTGGATGCAGCTTTCTTTATTCACAAAGAATGTACAAAGTCTTGTGTCTCTGAACGCAGAAGGAAACAGCTTCTTATGCTCACAGCACCAAGAATGCTATTTTCAGCCTCCATCCCGACCCAAATGTCATCCGCACCAGCTTTCTTCTAGGGGAAGCAATCAACCCTGGTGTAATTTAGGCTGCTCATTTAAGCACTTGCTCTCTTGTCTGTTCTCAATTTCTTTTTGTTCTGCTTTCCCACTCACTTACATCTGCCTAAAATGATCCCCAGCTCCTGGATGTGTTCACACACTTCCTTTTTCTTAGGAGGAGCTTATGCTTACCATTATGTTAATTGAAGGGTGAGTTCACACCTATCAGTGTCAATACCATAAAAAAGTTTCACCCAGCTTATAACAGTATTGTTATCCCAGTTTTACATATGATAAAACTGAAGTACACAGAAAATGGCCTACTCAAGGTCAGACTGATAGGAAGTCTGTGGCAGAGTGGGGAAGAGAACTCCTGACTCCCAGTTCTGTTTCTTACCCACAAGTTCATCATTCCACTACATGTTAACATATGTTTATTATTCACTATGTAAAAGAAATTGAAGAGCACAAGTCCCTTACAGAGCAATAACAGTCCTCCATTCCTGGTGTCAGGGTTCCCTCCCCACTCTGAACTCTAGGGTACAGACATGGGGACCTGCATGAAAGACCCACTAAGATTATTTCTACCAGCTTAGGTTAAAACTTCCCCAAGGCACAAATTCTTTGCCCTTGGAAGGTACGCTGCCACCACCAAGTGATTTAACAAAGAATCAGGGAAAGGACCACTTGGAGTTCCTATTCCCCCAAAATATCCCCCCTAAACCCTTATACCCCCTTTCCTAGGGAGGCTTGAGAATAATATCCTAACCAATTGGTTACAAAGTGATCACAGACCCAAACCCCTGGGTCTTAGGACAATAGAGAAATCAGTCAGGTTCTTAAAAGAAGGATTTTATTTAAAAAAAAAAAGATAAAAATCACTTCTATAAAATCAGGATGAAAAATAACTTTACAGGGTAACAACAGATTCAAAAACACAGAGGATTGCCCTCTGGGCCAAACTCTGAAGTTACAAAAAGAAAACCAGGAATACACCTTCCTTTCAGCACAGAGAAAATCACAAGCCAAAACAAAAATAAGCTTACGCATTCCCTTGCTAGTACTTACTAATTCTAATGGAGTTGGATTGCTTGCTTCCTTGATCTGTGTCTGGCAAGCACACAGAACAGACAGACCAAAACCTTCCCCCCCCCCGCCCCCAGATTTGAAAGTATCTTGTCCCCTTATTGGTCCTTTTGGTCAGGTGCCAACCAGGTTACCTGAGCTTCTTAACCCTTTACAGGTAAAAGGATTTTGTGCCTCTGGCCAGGAGGGATTTTACAGTACTGTATACAGGAAGGTTGTTACCCTTCCCTTTATATTTATGACACCTGGTATAAAAGTTCAAGTGCTTTTTTCACTAGTTTGTGGTTTTTTTAACTCCTTTGCCATATTTCTCCTATCTTGTAGTAGTAGCAAATCGAAGAAGGGGTGGACGGAAGAGAGTGAAACCGTGGATGTGCACCACTGGCAATTGCAAATCTTTCCAAGAATATACAGTACATTATTGATACATACTTTCATGCATGGCTCAGCAAAGACCTGTAGCAAATCTAAGTGAACTAGAAGAGTTTATATCACTTGACTGGCTGAGTAGTCCAAGGAATGCAATTTCTGCTCAAAAGTCTGAGAGCTGACTACTTCAGGATATTTATTAATGAGCTTATTATTTTTTATCCCTCACAGAAATCTGCCTCTGCAATTTCTTACTCTTAATGTCCCTCTCTAATAACTTTCCCATATTATTGCTCTGTGCATAATAGCATTTTTAGTATATCCAAGAGATTTATTTTTTATTTTTTGGAATTTACAATTACTTGAATTTTGTTTTAGCTGCTTAGAGGAGCAATAATGAGGTACTCTCCCTCTTACATTTATACTCCCCTTCTAGGCATGTAATTTCATTTAAAATTTGATATTGTTCTCTGTGCTGTTCTTTCTAATAATGGAACACAAAGTAGTGATCTGTCCCCTAAGTACAACTTTAAGGTTTCTCAGCACAAGGATTAGCACTGTGCAGCACACACTCCAAATTTCATTTGGGAATTTAAGACTATCTATAAGAAAGCAGAAGAAACTAGACAAAGGTGGAGAAGAAGGATTCAAAATTAAGAGAAAGCATTGAAATATAGGTCTGGTAGTGAACTTGAAGGGATAGCAGACAGAAGAGCAAAAAGGAAAGAATTCTGGATAGCTGGAGCTTAATCGAACAGGACTAGAAAAGCTGTTATGAAAGGAGAAAATCACATGGGATTTCCAGGGCCATAGGGACAGTCAAATAGAGTGTGAAAGAAAGGTTGGAACGTATTTGATGGGTAAGAAACTGGCAAAGGATATAGCAGATGATGTTATAGAGGTTGGTTGTCTTGAGACAAAGTGATTTCTGTTTTTACCTCCTCTTATTGCATAAACATTAGCAAGGCTTGAAATAGAGCATGCTGTAGCGGCAGTCTCAAATTAACTAATTAAACATCTTTAATGGAAAAAATGTTTGGCTTTTAAGATTAAACTGTTTCAACTTCTCCCACAAAACTGGAGGGAGAAATACTACCCTAACCTTGAAACAGCTTCTAAATAATCAAGGTCAGCTAGATTATCTAAACCATGGACTTGATCCTACAAAGCCTACCTTACTCATATTTGTCCTTCCTATTCATTTGAGCAATTTCTCTTGGGTAAGGACTATTTATGCAAGCAAGCTTCCACAGTAAGGTCTAACCTGGTCTACACTTGCAGTTAAGCCATGACCTGCAATGTGTCAGTTGCTTCTTAAGACAATTTAACCCTTTGTTTATTCAGCATTTTTGCAATTAAATTAAGACTTCTCAAATTCAATGTAGCTGAAAAAAAGTCCAACCTAAAAAAATGGCATCTTAACAAACATCTCCTCTTACAATTAGAAAAATAGCTATTGGTTATTTTCTTTCCATTGCATACATATTTGGTTTTATGCAAGCTAGTTACTAATTTTAAGTCACAGTCTTGCAATAAACTCTACATGGAGAACTGTACAGGATTCATTGCAGTATCAGGCCCTAATTACTATTTTTGAAATTAAAAAAGAATTGTTGGCACTACAAATTATTTTCATCTAAAAGAGAGGGTATCTGAAATCCAAGATAAGGGTCTAGGCTCAGATTTTCAAAGTTTAGGCATTGCTTCACTCAGTGCTGCAAGGCCTAAGTGACTTAGACAGCTAGGTCCTATTTTCAAAAGTGAATTAGGCACATAGGATGCCAACTTCCATTGACTTTCAATGAGACTTAGGCCCTGGGTATTTCTAGATTGCAATGTAAACCAAGAGTCTATGGGACTCAAGCCTGCAGCCTCAGTGTTTGTAAGCCCAGATGTGGGCATCCACACTGAATATTTATCTGAGGTTTAGAATTTCTTAACACAGGTCTCACACCTGTGCTCAGGCATCTACACTGCATGATGCAAACCCAAGTAAACCCAAGTCACTGTAGCCCTTTGTTCATGAGGCACTATGGGAAAACTTGACTGTCTTCCTCAGCACCTAACAGGAAGTTGTTGCAGCCTGCCACAACATCCAGCTGAGCCATCTTTTGGGTCTGTATGCTGCCAGCAACATGGAAGAGTCACCATTTGAAGAATTTGTCCTGTGTGGACTTTCACTCCTGTTTCAGGAAACAGGCAGCGCACCCATGAGATACTGGTGGACATTTTGGAAGCCTTTTCTGACCTATCGAAGGTACCTGTCATATATGGAGAACAAACAGACATGGCGGACTTGAACTGGCTGCTGCTGCTGCTTACGACTCTCAATGTAACCACTGATGACCTCCACATAGACTGGTACTTCTGGAGCAAGGCCACAGGCACAGACTGGTGGAATCACATAGTCATGCAGACCTGGAATAACCAGCAGTGGGTCAAGAACTTTAGCATAAAGAAACCTACAGTTCTCAAGGGGTAGGGAAATCAACTGTTGCTATAACAATCTTAACAAAGCTGTAACTACTCCTATCCGAGCATCAGCCTTGCTTCCTGTTGCAACCTGCACACTTTTCCTGCGTGTCCTTTTAAACTATTCCTCCACTGAGAGCATGCCCTGCACCTGCTGAGGGGTGGGGTTTCCCTAGACCAGTTTTGCTCTATTGCTTGCCTTGGTTCAGCATAAGGTCGGTAGACCCCCATCTCAATGCCCTGTTAAAATGAGAACACTGTAGCTGAAATTCAGAATTGTGGAAATGTTGGTCTCTACCCAGTATTAAAGTCTGAGTGTAGGCTTCCATTTCTATTCCCATCTAACTTCTGATGGCTATTGTGATGGTTCTCAGGATACCCAGAACTGTGAGTCACCTTGTTACTCCCTGCCTTCAGTGAGAGGGGAGTCTTTCTTGTGGTAGTTGGGTGTCAGCTTATGACAGACTGCTAGGACCTAGCACTCTGATCACTAAGATATTAGTTAGCTGTTTCCTCCCTGGAGTGGGTTCAGTTGTGGGGAAAGGTTTTCATTCACTTTATTAGGCAGCAGACTGAAAAGCTAATGAGAGTAATCAATCTGTCAGCTTGGAACTGCTAAAAACAGGAAGAAAGTGCAAGGAGGAAGGCTGGCAGGGGTCGGTGATACAGGATCTCAGAATTGCAAGAACTTGTCCTCTTCCTTCTTATACCTCTGAAGGAATTCTGCGCCACTGCATAAGTGCAGAAACCAGGTTCCCCTCCCAAATTTTTTCCACCCATAAAATAATAGATTCTGCCGGGGCGGTACTACAATTATACCTTTTGCCCACCAGGGGCTGCTGTGGTGCCAGAAGATAGAGAGCAGCTGGCTCACTGCCATGGAAAGGGAGTGGGGAGAGGCTGCCTTCCTCAAGTATCAGAGGGGTAGCTGTGTTAGTCTGTATCCACAAAAACAACAAGGAGTCCGGTGGCACCTTAAAGACTAACGGATTTATTTTGGTATAAGCTTTCATGGGTAAAAAACCACTTCTTCAGATGCATGGAGTGAAAATTACAGATACAAACATAAATATACTGGCATATGAAGAGAAGGGAGTTACCTTACAAATGGAGAAAAAGTGATGACAAGGCCAATTCAGTCGGGGTGGATGTGGTCCACTCCCAATAATTGATAAGGAGGTGTTAATACCAAGAGAGGGAAAATTTCTTTTGTAGTGAGCCAGCCACACCTACTTCCTATTCAAGCCCAAATTGACGGTGTTAAGTTTGCAAATGAATTGTAGCTCTGCAGTTTCTCTTTGAAGTCTGTTTTTGAAGGTTTTTTTTGTTGAAGGATGACTATTTTTAAATCTATTGAGTGTCCAGGGAGATTGAAGTATTCTCCTACTGGCTTTTGTATGTTACCATTCCTGATGTTTGATTTGTGTTCATTTATTCTTTTACATAGAGACTGTCTGGTTTGGCCAATGTACATGGCGGAGGGGCACTGCTGGCACATGATGGCATATATCACATTAGTAGATGTACGGGTGAATGAACCTCTGATGGTGTGGCTGATGTGGTTTGGTCCTATGATGGTATCGCTAGAGTAGATATGGGGACAGAGTAGGCAATGGTGTTTGTTACAGGGATTGGTTCCTGGGTTAGTGTTTCTGTGGTATGGTGTGTAGTTGCTGGTGAGTATTTGCTTCAGGTTGGGAGCCTGTCTGTAAGCGAGGACTGGCCTCCTTCCCAAGGTCTGTGAGAGTGAGGGATCAGTCTCCAGGATAGGTTGTAGATCACTGATGATATGCTGAAGAGGTTTTAGCTGGGGGCTGTACGTGATGGTCAGTGGTGTTCTGTTATTTTCTTTGTTGGGCCTGTCCTGTAGTTGGTGACTTCTGGGTACCCATCTCGCTCTGTCTATCTGTTTCCTCATTTCCCAGGTGAGTACTGTAGTTTTAAGAATGCTTGATAGAGGTCTTGTACATGTTTGTCTCTGTTTGAGGGACTGGAGCAAATGCGGTTGTATCTTAGATCTTGGCTGCAGACAATGGATCGTGTGATGTATCCTGGATGGAAGCTGGAGGCATGTAGATAAGTATAGCTGTCAGTAGGTTTCCGGTATGGGGTGGTGTTTATGTGACCATCACTAATTTTCACTTTAATGTCCAGGAAGTGGATCTCTTGTGTGGACTGGTCCAGGCTGAGGTTGATGGTGGGGTGGAAATTGTTGAAATCCAGGTGGAATTCTTCAAGGGCCTCCTTCTCGTGTGTCCATATGATGAAGATGTCATTAATGTAGTGCAAGTAGAGGAGGGGTGTTAGGGGACGAGAGCTGAGGAAGTGTTGTTCTAAGTCAGCCATAAAAATGTTGGCAAACTGGGGGGCCATGCTGGGTACCCATAGCAGTGTTGCTGACTTGAAGGTATAAGTTGTCCCCAGATCTGAAATGGTTGTGGGTGAGGACAAATTTACAAAGCTCAGCCACCAGGTGTGCCATGGCCTCATCAGGGATACTGTTCCTGACAGCTTGTAGTCCATCCTCGTGTGGGATATTGGTGTAAAGAGCTTCTACATTCATGGTGGATAGGATGGTGCTTTCAGGAAGATCACCAATGCATTGTTGTTTCCTCAGGAAGTTGGTGGTGTCCCGAAGATAGTTAGGAGTGCTGGTAGCGTAGCATCTGAGGAGAGAGTCCAAATAGCCTGATGATCCTGCTGTAAGAGTGCCAATGCCTGAGATGATGGGGCATCCAGGATTTCCAGGTTTATGGCTCTTGGATAGCAGATAGAATACCCCTAGTCAGGGCTCTAGGGGTGTGTCTATGGAGATTTGTTCCCGTGCTTTAGCAGAGAGTTTCTTGAGCAGATGTTGTAGTTTCTTTTGGTACTCCTCAGTGGGATTGGAGGATAGTGGCCTGTAGAATGTGGTGTTGGAGAGTTGCCTGGCAGCCTCCTCTTCATAATCCGACCTGTTCATGATGACTACAGCACCTCCTTTGTCAGCCCCTTTGATTATAATGTCAGAGTTGTTTTTGAGGCTGTGGATGGTGTTGCGTTCTGTACAGCTGAGGATATGGTGCAAGTGATGCTGTTTGTTCACAATTTCAGCCTGTGCACATCTGCGGAAGCCCTCTATGTAGAAGTCCAGTCTGTCATTTTGACTGTCAGGAGGAGTCCAGGCAGAATTCTTCTTCTTGTAATGTTGGTAGGAGGGTTCCTGTAGGTCAGTGCTCGGTTCAGTGGTGTGGAAAATATTCCTTGAGTAGGAGACGGCGAAAGTAGGCTTCCAGATCACCGCAGAACTGTATCACGTGTGTGGGGTGGGCTGGGGCAGAAAGAGAGTCTCCGAGATAGGACAGTGTCTTCTGCTGGCTAAGTGTGTGGTTGGATAGATTAACAATATTGTTGGATGAGTTAAGGGTACCACTCTTGTAGCCCCTGTGACATTAGGAGTTTAGATAGTTTAATGTCCTTTTTCCTCTGTAGAGAAGTCAAGTGTGCATTGTAAATGGCTTGTCTTGTTTTTGTAAAGTCCAGCCATGTGGAATTTTGTGTGGAAGGTTGGTTTTGTATGAGTCTCCAGTTTTGAGAGCTCATTCTCTTAGAGCACCCTGCCCTTGGGACCAGGTGAGAAGGTATGGGATATAGGGCTGGCAGACAGTGTGGGGCACACAGGGCTTCTGGGAGGTCACAAACTAGGGTTTCAGAATGGTTAGTTTGGGGAACAGACTGGGGCAGGTGCACAGGAGCTAGTGGGATGACAGGGGCTGAATGGGAGTGTGGGTGCAGGGCCACATGGGGACAAATGGGAGGGTAAGTGGGAGTACAGGGTCACGTGTGGATGGAGGGATGGAGTGCAGGGCCACATGGTGACAGGGGAGTGCAGGGACACATGGGAATAGAGGCAGATGTGCCTGACTGAATGGGAGATGCTAGGGGTCAGTCAGGCCTGGGGGAGACTCCCCAATTCCCTAACAATCCATCCCCCCAACCTGTTCGATATTTCTCCCATCCACACCCAACAACCCTCCAGGTAGACTCCCAGGCTCCTTCCCAGCAATTACTTCTCTCTCCCTGAGCTCCTCTGTTACCCCTGACTACTCCAAGCCTTTGCACTGCTTTTAAGGGGTGCGGGAAATATGTTTGTGTATTGTAGTTTCAATGAATTATTACTCAAAGTTCTATATTAATATGCCTAGTAAGGAATCTATTTGTCAAAAAACACTTCCTGAATCTTTTTTGTTGTCTGTATTGTTACAGACATACTAGTTGACAGAAATTTTAAAATAAATTACCAAAATAATTGAAACTGGCATGATTATATTGTGTTATTCTGACAAATAAAATATGCAAATTTTTAAAATATTGTGCACAGAATTTTTAACTTTTTGGTGCAGAATTCCCTCCAGGAGTACTTCTGGGAGAATGGACCAAAGGGGAAGTTTACTTCTAATTTGTATGTTGCTGCACAAGGCTGTACTGGTGAACCGGTAGAGGAGACCCAATCAATAACACACTGGTGCTTATAAACTTGGAACTGTCCAGCCTGTTTGCAGTGGTCCAAAAGGACAGAGAAGGGCACCTGTGACAAAACTCCTGGCACCAACAGCCTTTCAGCCACTCACGCTCTCTTCTCTGGGCTATGCCAGCCCTAACTTCACCCTTGAATTGTTCCCTGTGGTATCAAGCCCCTGAAACTGACTATTCATAGAAATTCCAGATCCTCTACATCCAAAGGTGGAGTGTACCCCAGTTTTACCTGAAACTACCTGTAAACCACACAGCACTTATGATAAAACAGAAGTAGGTTTATTTAAGAAAGAATAAAGATTTAAATAGAAAGAAGAAAGAGTGCTGGAAGCAAATGTTTACAATACAAAATAAAATAATCAAATGTGAACCTGTGGCTATACTTAAGCAGTAGTTACCTATTGTATCTAATACAGATTTTCCTCACCACCCCACCTGCCCCAAGTTCAGTATTTTCTCAATAACAAGGATCCCAAATTTTCATGAAAGTACCCTTGCTCCTCAAGTGGTTTCCTCAGTGAATGAATAGTGCCTTTTCCTACACTTTGTTATACTGAAAACAGTATTTTGTTTCCATTCACAGCCAGGGCAAAACTCAGTCTATTGTAATGTTCCTTTTTTACCTCTAAGAGGTTTTGATTGTTTGGTGATGCCTCTGATGATTTTCCACTAAGGCCTTGGCTACAGTTGTGAGTTACAGCGCAATAAAGGAGCCCTGGGCGCACTAGCTCACTGCCTGTCCACACTGGTAAGGCACGTAGGGCGCTCTGACTCCATGGCTACAGCACTGCTGGTACTCCACCTTGGCGAGTGGAATAACGTTTGCTGTGCCCCCGCTGGAGCGCTGCGGCACCAGTGTGGACGCCCTGGTCCTATAGTGCACTCTGATTGGCCTCCAGAAGTGTCCCACAATGCCTGTGCTAGCCACTATGGTCATCACTTTGAACTCTACCGCCCTGCCCTCAGGTGACCAACCATCAGACCCGCCCTTTAAATTCTCTGGGAATTTTGAAAAATCTCTTCCTGTTTGCTCAGCCAGGCGTGGAGTGCTTTCAGCGAATCTTTCCAGGTGACCATGCCTCCACGCACCAGGCAAGTCCCAGTATGGAGCAATGGCGAGTTGCTGGACCTCATCAGTGTTTGGGGGGAGGAAGCTGTCCAGTCCCAGCTGTGCTCCAGCCATAGGAATTACGATACCTTCAGGCAGATATCAAGGGACATGATGGAAAGGGGCCATGACTGGGATGCAGTGCAGTGCAGGATTAAAGTGAAGGAGCTGCAGAATGCCTACCACAAAGCCCGCGAGGCAAACCGCTGCTCTGGTGCTGCCCCCGCAACCTGCCGTTTCTACAAAGAGCTGGATGCGATACTTGGGGGCAACCCCACCTCCACTCCGGGGACCACCATGGACACTTCAGAGCCCAGTGCAACAAGGCAGGAGGAGGAGGAGCAAAGCGGGAGCGAGGGTGCTGAGGCGGAGGAAGACACCCCGGAATCCCTAGATGCATACAGCCAGGAGGAAGGTAGCCAGTTGCGGGGGCCGGTGCTTGGGGAAGGACAAACACGAAAGGAGATTCCTGGTAAGCGGCTTTTATTTTGGGAAGGAAGTTATTCGGTGCGGACTTTTGGGGCGAGGAGGGTTAGGGCTGCATGCATGCCTGGATGCGGAATAGGGCGTTGATGTGCTCTCTCACATTGCAGTAATCGGCCTCAGCGATCTCTTCAAAGGTCTCATCCAGAACTTGGGCAATGCGCTTGTGCAGGTTTCTCGGGAGAGCCACTGTGGTCCTTGTCCCAGTCAGGCTAACTTGTCCATGCCACTCTGCTATGGGGGGTGGGGGGACCATTGCTGCACACAGGCAAGCTGCATATGGGCCAGGGCGGAAGCCGCATTGTAGTAGAAGACCCTCCCTTGCTTCCCAGGTCACCCTCAGCAGCGAGATATCTTCCAGGATGAACTCCTGTGGAAAATGTGGGGACAGTGTTCAGTATAGGGGCCCCCTGCCGCTGTTGGCTCTCCCCAAGGCACAGAAACCCAGAGGACAGTACAGCTGTGAAACAATCAGTCACGCTTGACCCTGTGCTTACTCACCATTTTGGGGCTCCCGTGGGTTATGTGCGCTCACTTTGGGACGGGCAAATTATGCTATTGTGTAGACTGTGCTTGCCCTTAAGTATGGGGGAATCATTGCTCTGTCTGGTGTGAACAATGCTGCCTCTGTTAAGTGTTGAATTTTGCCTTTACAGATGCAAGCTTGAAATCTCAGCCGTCCATGTTATCACCGGCTGAAAGACTCCAAAGAATCAGAAAGAGGCCACGTAGAAGCAAGGAAGACATGTTGCATGAAGTAATGCAGCATTCAAGTAATGAAAATCAAAAAGTGCAGGAGTGGCAGGAGAGTGAAAGGAGGGTCCGCCAGCAGAATGCGGATCGCCGGCACCAAAGCACGGAGCAGCTGCTAAGCATCATGGAGTGCCAAGCAGACTTGATACAGGCGCTGGTAGCAATGGAGGCCGAGCACTACCACGCACCCCCCCCCCCCCCGCAGCCCTTGTCCCAAAACTCTTTCCCTTGTGCCCCCATGTCACCTCCAAACCACTTTCCCCAACATCCGGCTTCTTACCACCACCAGCTGCCTCCAACACCTGTAGCTTCACCACCCAGCCCTGAAAACTACGATCCTTACTCACTGCATTCAACCCCCATCACCATGCAGTATAGCCATCCTGAAGTGCAGCACTCAGTGCATAGTACTCCACATAGGACATATGCAAATCTGTGATGGTACCGTTCTCCACCCCCTTGCCCTTTCTGTTTCCCAAGCAATTGTGTCTCTTTTCAATAAATGAATTTTCTTTTCAATTTTTTGGCTTTGAAAACATTCTTTATTATTGCACAAAGTAAAAGATACCTTAGCCCAGGAAAGAAACAGGCACTGCAAGTCAGCGTAGCAAACACAGATTCCTACTAACATTGGAACCACTGCACTTCACTCCCGTGCAGGGCACCAGACATTACTGGTGGCTTTCAGCCTCAAATTGCACCAAGGCATCCCTAATCCTTGCAGCCCCGTGCTGGGCCCCTCTAATAGCCCTGCTCTCTGGCTGTTCAAATTCAGCCTCCAGGTGTTGAACTTCCAAGTTCCATGCCTGAGTGAATCTTTCACCCTTCTCTTCACAAATGTTATGGAGGGCACAGCATGCGGATATAACTGTGGGGATCCTGTCATCGGCCAGGTCCAGCTTCCCATACAGAGAGCACCAGTGGCCCTTTAAATGGCCAAAAGCAAATTCCACAGTCATTCTGCCCCGGTTCAGCCTGTTGTTGAACCGCTCCTTGTTGCTGTCAAGGCTCCCTGTGTAGGGTTTCATGAGCCATGGCATTAAAGGGTAAGCAGGGTCTCCAAGGATCACAATGGGCATTTCGACTTCCCCTATGGTGATCTTTATAGATGTCAGTGACACACATTTTTTTTCATATTCAGCATACGGTGATTTTCATATTTTGGTGACTTTTTGGGGGGCGGGGGAGAAGTTTGATGAATTTTTATTCTTATGGACTTGACTCATAGAGTGTAGGAAGACAACAGGCCAGTTTCATTATCTTGGAAAATGATCTCCTCCTTGTTTGCTACAGATCTTTGAGTCTGGCCATTGTACTAGTACAGTGTGTATACTGCTTTCTCTGGTACACTTTTGCAATAAAATCATTATAATGCACTAGTTCAGTTAAAAATAGTTAGGAAGATCCTGTTCTACACTTTGGAGTGTAAGATACTTGCAGCTGAACTCAATAACTTGTCAGGTCCAGCTGCTAGATATAAAAGGAGATGGAAGTAAGCAAGATGTGGGAGAGCCAGCAATGGGTGAATGTTGTGCCCATTGGTGGACTCCAGAAAGGGAGAGGTTGTTTTTATACATTTACATATTAAAAAAAAATTGGTAGCAGGAAGGATGTTTATCTGAACTTGTGTATGCCTTTTTAAAAGGAAAGCCTTTTTTTGTTGAACTATTATATCTCACACAGGGGAGAACTTAAAGCTTCTTTGGGTGGTTTGTTTTGGCTTCTCACACCATGTTGCTGTGAGATGTCTTTTATAGGTCGCAACATAAACAGAATTTACATTCTCCACTGGTATATAGCCACTTTGACAATCAGCATTCTACCAGAGGTTCCTTTTTTTTTTTCAGGATAGAATGTGAAAAATAATGTATCAGTTGAAACTATAAATGGAATAGAGATAACCAGAATGTTATTTTGGCAGGGTACTTGGAAGAACATCCTATCTCTTGTGAAAAGTGCTTAATATTGTTAATCATCACAGGTGGTCAGGAGTTCAGTTTAATGCTTCATCATATAATTTTAGTAGTGTGGAAATTCTATCCTAAACAGTAGAGAGTAAGTGGTAGAATCCACTTTCCTTCTAAATACCCATAATAGTACTACTAGCACTCTTTGCACTAATGATGTATTATATAGACAGCATGATTGTATTGTTATATTGCCAATAGTCACATTCACTAGAATCTAATGATGTGTACATGACTTCAGCTAGGTTAGCATAACAATTAATTTGTAGTAAGCTAACTGAACCTGGTGAAAAGTATAGTATGTCAGATTTACCCATTTTATAGTAATAACATGAAAAAGTCAGAAAAAATGGTTTTCTGTAAGGCATCTACTGCTCTTTAATTAGCATAATACAACATACATGGAATTAAACAGTTTATTAGTCTGCCTTTTAAGTGCAATATGGAAATGGAAAGTGCAGCTTCAGGGCAGAAAATTTTTGTCAGTAACTCTAAGTGCAGTAAATGAGTGTGCAGTAAGATCTACTTATTAAAGAATCCGTTCTCAGTCCTTCTGGGGAATTTACAGCAATGTATTACATTCATTATCTGCCTACTTTTGTAGGTGAAGCTGCAGTGTATTTCAGAGTCCAGGTGAGAGAAGGACATTATAGTGAGAGAAGGGAAGCTCGGAGAAGTTAGCCTAAGATGAACTTGAAGAAAAGATGAATGTGCAAGCCTCTCCTTCACCATCTTTGCACACCCCTGCACTTCCCTCCAAGAGAGTGTAGAGTAACTGTGGCCTGTCACTCTGACTCTCCCATCACGAATGAGAGTTCTAGTCATCTCAGCTGTGAGTAGGACACAAGAACCATTTCCTGTAAAAGTAAAAATCAAGACTTTTCCTCTTATAAACCTGTAGTGTCGACCCAGCATAGCAGTATAATTATGTTACTCAGGGGTGTGAAAAATCCATACCCCTGAGGGTATGTCTTCACTACCATCGGATTGGCAGGCAGTGATCGATCCAGTGGGGATTGATTTATCACGTCTAGTCTAGACGCGATAAATCCACCCCCGAGCGCTCTCCCGTCGACTCCTGTACTCCAGCGCTGCGAGAGGTGCAGGCAGAGTCAACAGGGGAGTGGCAGCAGTCGACTCACCGCGGTGGAGACACCATGTTAAGTTGTTCTAAGTACATCGACTTCAGCTATGTTATTCACATAGCTGAAGTCGCATAACTTAGATCGAGCCCCCTCCCCCCGGTGTAGACCAGGGCTGAGTCACATAGTTATACCAGCCTAACCCCCAGTGTAGCCAGTGCTATGTTGGTGAGAGAGCTTCTCCCTTTGACATCGTTACCGCCTCTTGAGGCAGTGGACTAACCACCAATGGCAGAAACTCTTCTGTCAGCATAGGAGCATCTTCACTTAAGTGGCAGTGGTGCAGCTGCTCCAGTGCAACATTTTAAGTGTAGACCTACCCTTACTTTTGGTTACAGTATGCAGTGGAGACTATCTTCTGTGCATGAGATATCCTGGCATTCCTTGCGCAGCATGCTTTGTTCTGTGGCTTACTCTCACAACTCTATCTCCAGTCTATTTCTCTTTGTCCCAAGCTGTTGGGTGTTTTTCTTTAAATGCAGGCTCCCTGAGGTAAAGGATTCACATCCCAGTTCACCTGAGTGGCAGTGAAAGTTTTTAACGCTTTACATTATTCCTGAATGCACAGGAAAGGAACAACCCTGACAAGGCAAATAAACCGAACTCCCCATTCAGTTACCTCCAAAATATTGATTTTTGGGCAGGCCTGAGTCACATCTTGAAAGGCCTGGAGCTAGGGTGACCAGATATCCTGATTTTTTGGGAACAGTCCTGATATCTGGGGCTTTGCTTTATATGGGCACTTATTACTCTCCACCCCCTCTCCAGTTTTCACACTTGGTATCTGGTCACCCTACCTCGGGCAGCTACTGACTGCATTACCTAGCTCCTGCTGGGGAACTAGGCAGGTGAGTCCTAGTTTCAGGCCACCCAGCAGAAGCAGGAGGAGGAGGACCCCCACCTCTGCGGGATTAGAACCCGGATGACTGTCCCCCACCAACCCCTAGACCAACGCCGTCGCCAACCTTCAGAACGCACCGCATACAACGGCCGGCGCAGACAGAGGCCACGCCCTCCTCACGTCTTCCAGTGTTCCGCCCACTAGACTCCTCTGCCAATCGCCTTGCTTCCTGTGGAGCAGGGGCGGGAACGGCAGGTCATTCCTTTCTACGGAATTGGTTGCTGGACCAAGAGTGTCACAAGGGGGCGGGGTTCATGTGGATTGGCTGTCGAGTGGCGAGAGGTCCGCGCTGATTCGTTGGCGGCGCTCACGGGACGCTGGCGGGGCTGTGACGTCGCGCTGTGGTAGAGGGGCTCGGCTTGTCAGGTAGGAAGGTGCCGCGCGCGGCGCGGTTCGGCGGCCCCGAATCCCGGCAGCGGGGCTTGGGTGGGACAGCGAGGTGGGAAGGGGACCGGAGGGGTGGCCTCTGTTCCCGCCTGGGCCTCGTCTGCGGGGCTGTTGCGGGACAGGATGGGGGGCGGCTAGGCCCAGCTCGCTGAGTTACCTGCAGCCGGGCAGGGGCGGCGGCAGCCGGGTCCCCTGGCCCGTGGGGCGCCTGCGAGCACCCGGTGCCGCTTGTCAGCCCGTGTCCAGCGAGCGACGCCCGACCCGGCTTCTCCCGAAGCGAGGGTCGGTGTGTGCCCCGCCCTTTCCAGCCTCGTCAGTGTCGCCCCCACTCCTGGCCTGAGCGGCGGCGGGAGAACGCGGGGTGCGGGCGTCGCTGCGCGCTGGCCGGGGGTCTGCGCACGAGGGTGAGGCGTTGCTGGGTGTCAGCCCGTGGGGGGTGCTTGTGTATTTGTTTCAGCCTTCCTCCTCTGCCAAGGTGCTTCACTCCACAGCTGCTCCTTCGCCCCCTTTAGTGCACGGCCCCCTTCCCCTCCCCTTTCTGCTTAGCGAAACGCGCCCCCCCAGTTGTGGAGCTCATGTGCCATTAATTGTACCCTTGCTTTGTTCGCGCTGCTGGTGTGCTACAACCCTAGTTGTTCAGACTGTAGGCTCTTGGGAGCAGGGACTGGGTACTGCTGCTTGTGCAGTGCCCAGCACAATGGGACTCCATTCTAGATTGGATCTTGGGCACTATTTTAATAAACAGTAGTAATAGGCCTAGGGTTCTGAGTGGGGACGGGGATAGGGTGCGGGGATGAGCCTGAGAAAGTTCTTTGCAAAGGAAAAGGGAAAAGTTGAAGCCTGCTGATTTTTGACCCCAGGCTCCTAACTGTTACAATCAAAATAGAGAACAAATCTAGCTGCTCCTAACACTAAAAATTCTGGACCTTGATGAATTCCTGTGGATGAACACTGCAAAAACCCACGTGCAGCTTACTCTTGATAATTGTCTTCAAACCCAAATTTTCATCACAAACCTGCATGAAGTGTTTTAGATGTTGTCAGTCTGAGGTTATGTTAAAATAAAATAAATGGCACTGTAGTGAAAGCAAAGGCAGAGAAATTATGTCCATGTAAAATAGATTCAAACAATAGCTACTGACAAAGTTGGGCAGATGCATTTTGTTTAGATTAGAATGAAATTTGTTTCAAACTAAAAAACAGTGAATATTTTCAAACAGAATATTCGTGGAACCTTATTAAGAAACAAAGATGTGTTCTCCAGAAGATTAGATTTATTATTGGCATAGCACAGTCAAGGTACATGGTGCTTTTAAATAATAAGTGAAAGGTCCCTGCCTTGAGCAGTTTAGAATTAAAGCATGTGATAAACAAGGAGAGAGGTATGGGGAGGCTGAGTTGCAATAGTGAATGATCACGGAGTAAACATATAGTAACACATGCATCTGGTAAATTCCTCCTTTTTGTTCTCTGTGTAATCAACTTGAATATATTGTCTACAATGAATTTATGGGTGGAGGTTATTGCTGGAAGGCTAACATGAAAGAAGTGACCTTTGAGGAGATCTTTGGACTAGAAGAGCAAGTTTGTGTGGTTGTATAGGGTCAGCAACAGTACTTTCAGAGGTCATCTCTTAAACATTAGATTAATTTAAAAAAACCCCCAATACCTTTGCTTGATCTAAATTAAATATGTATATAGTATATACAAAATAGCAAATTAAGGATTATTAGATTACAAGATTTTAGGTAATTTATGTACAAAATTATTTTCTGTTTCTTGTATTAGAAGTCACTGTTTCAAAAACTCTGATCTCATAGATTCAATCCTACGTCTCTTTTATTTGTATTATGATAGTGCCTGGAGATTGCAGTCAGGATTGAGGATCCTATTATGAAAAGATGCTGGACAAGTTTGGGTACTCAAGGTTCCTGTCATGAAGAATTTACAGCCTAATAAAACAGGAAGTAAAAAGTGGGTGTAACAATTAGTTGAAGAGAAGGGGGAGGCAGGATGTGCGTTAAATACGGGAAGGAGGATTTAGGTCCGTGGTTCTCAAGCTCTCCCATATGAAGACCCTATGTTAGAATAAGAAATTCTCTTTCCCACAAATTTCAGGACCCATGATCCCATTTAGAAAAGGGAGGTAGTTGTAACTCCCTAAAACAAGGACGGGGAAGGAAGGAAATGTAGGTGGAAGGCAATGACAGCCCCTGTGTTGAGGAATGCTATGATTTACTTGTTCCAATGCAAATTCTGTCCTTGATTTGCTTATATATAGCTTCTCCTGCTGGAGTATCACATGTTAATTTGAATATTGGACATTGGTTCAGTGCTGTGAGTGTACAACTCTTTCCCTCAAGCCTCGACTCTGATCGTTTTGTTTCTCATCTATTTATGGTGATATATACGGCAAGGTCCAAGCTTAAAGTGGTGTGATCTTTTACTCTATACTGCTGACTTAATGTTAATGTCATAGAATAAATTAATTTTAATGAGAGATTAGAAAGAAGAAAAGTGATAAAAAAGTGAGCATTCTGTGAGAGATGTAGAAAGTACAGTGTAGGTAAGGGTGGAATTTTTAGAAGCTCAGACTTTATGCAAAAGGAAAGAGAGAGCTAACTTACTAAACTGGACCAGAAGTGGATAATATAGCGCCCACTGAATTCATACAAACTTTGAAATGTATGCCTGTACTTTTCACGGACTTCTTTAATTTAGCATATTATTTTGTAGCATGAGGAGGAACGGTGTCTTGCTAGTGGGAGGTAGGTTGACACAGGATTCTTGCCTTGGGCAAGTATAGATTGATCCTGTTTTCCCCCTGTGCTGAATCTCATGTTACTCTCCACATTGCCGTTTCCTCTTGCTGTCAGTCGCTCACCTCGTGTTTGAACTGGGAACCAACAGGGTGAAGTAAGGTATGTTTCCCAGTCATGCTGGGGGCACGGAAAAACTGGCGTAAAGCCCAGACAGAGCTACTTCATGCAGGGAGGTAGCCTAGTTGCATGAGGTCATCTGTTTACAGGGAGGAGTCTGTTAGCGTGTGGGAAGTGGGCTTAGAGAAGGGAAAGGGGTTCCTTTTATTGACAGGTAGGTGGGAGAAGGAGAGAGTTTATGTAATGTACTTCCCTCTGGAGAAAATATTTGTTGTTCTTCCTACTAAATATTAAATTTTACTTTAAAGCCTCTGTTTTTATTACTGAACACTAAACACTAACTTAATTATAAACTGTTCTGATGTACTTATTTAGGAGTTGTATACAAACTACATTGTACTCACAGTTTTCTTAAAAATGGAGGAGAGAATTAAGACACATAAAACAAAGTGTTCACCGTCTCAAATCACAATAGAAAGCTCTCTGTTCTACAAAAATGTGCATATGGAATACATTTTTAAACAGCGAGAGGACTTAAAATAATTTATATTTAAATTAACATAGTATAGTTTTTATACTAGATTTTTATTATTACAGTTGCTCTTGCAAATGATTTTGTTTTTAAAGACTAAATATTCATGAAAATTAAAAAATTTTGTTTTTAAATTTGGTTCGGAGATTTCTTTGAGGTGAATATTAATATCCATGCAACATTAGCCTCAAAGTATAAACTTGTTAGTAAAGGCTTACAAAAATTAACTATAACACTTTATTTTGGCTCAAGATAAATTCCTTTTTTAAACATATTTCCATACTGGAGCTACAGCACACAATTTATAGAAAGGATTTTGAACAAGAGAGCTTTTAGGACCATCATCACTATTCTAATTTGCTGTCAGCATAACACTTAAGCTTAAAAGAATGAAGTGGAAAAACTAGGCTCTTTGATATCTTGTGTTGTCCTCTCCTGCAGGGCATTTCCTTTCTATCAGACCAAATATAAGAAGGCAGAGCAGCTGGTTTGGTTTAAGAGTTTTGTGCCAGTTTAGAAACTCTCATTCAGATGGGCTGCCTGCCTGTAGTCAACCACTCGACTTGGAGGCAAGAGGGAGCTTTCAACCCCTTTGTGTTTTTCTCATTCTCTGTGTGTGCTGTTTTGCTGCTTGTTCTGTCTCCATTTCTAAATTAGTTCCTAAGGATTGCTCTAGATCAGTGGTTCTCAAACTTGTACTCCTGACCCCTTTCACATAGCAAGCCTCTGAGTGCGACCCCCTTATAAATTAAAAACACTTTAACACCATTATAAATGCTGGAGGCAAAATGGGGTTTGGGGTGGAGGCTGACAGCTTGTGACCCCCCCGTGTAATAACCTTGCAACCCCCTGAGAGGTCCCGACCCTCAGTTTGAGAACGCTTGCTCTAGATTGCACCATTTGCCAATAGCCAAAGAGCGGTTATAGTCGATTTTGAACACCAGGGCACAAGAAAATCCTGGCCATGCCCCTTAGGCAAGCTCTAGGGATGGTTGTGGTAGTAGGACCTACTATGCTATGAGTGGATTTCCTGTCCCTGGGATGAGCCACCTGTGGTCACTTGCAGTGGCTTCATTGCTGCTTCGTGCTCGCGATGCTCCCCTAATGCAATGTGAAATCAGCTCCAGTTACTGGAGTACTGATTACAAACTAAAAGATTTTTCTTATACTTAGGTCTTCAGTTTGTTACATAGTGTAATAAATTTTCCTTTGACAATTCTACTGCTGAGTAAATAATTTTAATAATCTATAAGCAGTTAGAAATGTATCTATATCTTGAAGTCCAAAAATATTATATAAAACATTGGTTTTTTACAACTGTCCTGCCTCTGATTAATTCTAAGGGAGACTTCATACAAGCAAGATGCATAACTATGTGATTTTTCAATATATATTCAAGAAAAACATTTAAAAAGTTGCTTAAAGTCTGACATAGAGGAAGAAAAGGAGTACTTGTGGCACCTTAGAGACTAACCAATTTATTTGAGCATAAGCTTTCGTGAGCTACAGCTCACTTCATCGGATGCATCCGATGAAGTGAGCTGTAGCTCACGAAAGCTTATGCTCAAATAAATTGGTTAGTCTCTAAGGTGCCACAAGTACTCCTTTTCTTTTTGCGAATACAGACTAACACGGCTGTTACTCTGAAACCTGACATAGAGGAGTGAAAGTAGAAATATTTTCAGAGATAAACATTCGCCTCCCCCTGCTTAATTTGATTATGATTAGAAATGGAATTGAATATGGTATTTGTTAATCAACAGATCTGATACTCCTATGTGCTGTCATATTTAATACATTTTAATTCAGTTGGATTTTTCTGGATTGCACATCGTTGGAATTATTAATTATTTTGTCATTGCAGGACCAAATTCTGTTCTTGGATGTTTATAGAGATATTGGGCTCTGTAATCTTTATTTCTATGATGCCTGATCTAGAAAGATCCCAGTTTATAGCTGACTATTTGTGGAACTGACAGTTATGAGAAAAAAAGTTTTTAAAAAAAGCTCTTGATGAATTAGTGAATCTTGAAGTTAGAGACTAGATCTGGAATCCCACTGCCATTTCTACTGAAGCACTTTTCAGAAGTGAATTGCATTTTGAAAATCTTCCCATATTTGGAAGTTTTACCATTGACTTCACTGGCTAATGGAAGCCGAGTTAGGCCAGTGCAGAGTGCTCATTTAAATTATTGCACCCTTTCTTTCTTGTCTTTGGAAGTTTTCTTTTAAAGGTATGAAAATAGGATATTTCTATGGTGCGGGATAATAATTCTTACATGGCATAAAAAACTAATTCTAAAAATATTTTCCTATATGGTCCTTGCAGTAATGAGTATTTTGCATGTTGGTCTAATCTAGTGATACTCAAGACCTCAGTGCTTCAGGAGCCAGATTAGCAATCAGCATTACCTAAAGGAGTCATAGTAGTGTGAATTCATTGTTTCATTTACTCTTTTTCTTTATATATAGTTATTCTCACAGCAAAATGACTGACCAAGTATTCTACAATTGGCTGATAACATAGGAAAAGCATCCTGATTAGTTAATATTTTAGATTGGTTAATTAAATCGCACAATGTTTGACTATTATGTGCTGCAAAGAACTGCGGGAGATGCATTAAAGAGCTGCTTGCGGCTCTTGAGCCTCAGTCTTAAGTATTACTGGTCTAATCTCACTGTCATATATGAATGTTGTTCAGTATATATCAAACCACTTAATGTTCAGCATTATTTTAATATCTAAATTGCTTACCTACACTCTTAAAATCATATGCCCCCTCTGTTCGCTGGCTCTCCCTTCCCTGCACTCTCTTCACCTACTCCAAATTCCTGCTTGCTTTGTGCAAGTTAACTTTTCCTGTTTGTCTTGGGCAAGTAGACTTTCTCAAGCCTAGGTGGTAGGATTTCCTTTTCCTGATGTCACAATTACTTTTCAGGATAGAGTGAAATTCAGATTATATTCTCTCCTGTGCCTTTCTGGCTTGAATGTATTGTGAGGGCAAGCTGGTTTAGGCTGTTTATCATCTTGATTTATAAACAATACTTCATTGGATAATCCAGAACAAGTGTGATTTATTTACAGACCATGACAAAGAAGCAAAGCATGTATATGCAGTTTCATACAAGATAAACCTACATTAAAAGAATGGTAAGGTTTCACTGTGAAGCACTCTTCAGAAAATGAAAGCTGTCTGTAGCTTTGACTCTGCCCCCTTTTTCTTGAGTATTATGTGTTTTACTTTATATCCACATACTTTGTTTTATAACCATAGGACAATCTGTTTCAGTCAGATTGTTTGACAGGGAATGAGGCAAGCCTGCATAGTGAATTGATCTGTGGCCTCACTTAATGCAGTTGTATGCTCAGTGAAGCTGGTAGCTGTAACAGCCTCTCTTCAATCATTGTAAAAACCATATGGTGTATATAATGAATGTAATAGGTCTCTTGGAATAGGATGAATGGTGTTATGGATCACCCCAAAGAAGCTCAGTGTTCTGTTTTTGCCTAATCTGCAGACTTAGTTTCTCTGTGCCTTAGCTTTATATAAGTGAAATGGGGATAATGCAAATTCCCACTCTCAGCAGGATATCAGAAAAATTCAGGTGAGGTTACAATTACAGAAATCTCTAATGAAAGAGTTAAAACAAGCAACCCCCCCAAACTCTATTTGATCCAGTGTTGGAATGGTAAATGATGTATATGGCGGTTCACAGAGCATGGAGAAAAATACTGAACAGCAGTCTTGTTCACTGCGCATTATTAAACTTCTGTACTGATGAGGCAGGGGTCCTATAGAAAAAAGTCTTAAGTTATCATACCATATATCTTGATTGTACATAAGGAGATATATGTAAGGTTGCACTGTCAACCTTAAGTTTCTAACATCATGACATTTGAATGGCTTGCTGTAAAATCTCAACTTTTAAAATGTTTTGTAATTTTCTATATTTTTAAAATGGAAAAATGGTGAAACATAGAATTTCCACCATGTTCAATTATAGTTGCTCGACAGTGGGAGAAAGCTATATATGATCCAGTAAAAGTGTAATTAGTGAGGTTGTAACTCACTCCTGAGAATGAACCTACTATATATATTTCATCTGAAAGATAAAAAACAAATAGTTAAATCAAGCAGTAATAAGTTACTAGGACCAAATGATATTCACCCAAGAATTTTGAAGGAATTCATATATGAAGTTGCAGAACTACTAACTGGTATGTAATCCATCACTTTCATCAGCCTCTGTACCAGATGACTGGAGGATAGCTAATGTAATGCTGACTTTTTAAAAAGGCTGCAGAGGCAATTCTGGCAGATATGATAGAGGTGTATAAAATCTTGAATGGTGTGGAGAAAGTGAATAAGGAAGTGTTGTTTACCCCTTCACATAACACAAGAACCAAGGGATCAGCCGCTATTGGAAGACAGGATACTGGGTGAGATAGTCTGACCCAATATGGCCATTCTTATGTTTTTAACTTAAAACTAATGATAAAAATGACATTTTTCTATGCTTCAGCATACGTGTCTAGGCTTGTACCGTTGCTAACCTGGACATTCAAACAGTTATTCAAACTAAGTATTCTGCAGGATGCTTCTTACCTCACTTACATTTTGTATTTGCTGTATGCTATGCAGGTCTCCACTTCCTTTTCCAGGACTCCTTTGTCACACTGAAGGCAGAATCCAACCATTCTAATTTCTAACTGCTTTCTAATAGTTGAACCTGTCACTAACCAGCTTATGCAAATAAAGGTGCATCAGACCTATTTTTCACTGTATGCCAGGAAATTCTTCATAGTTGCCATGGGAATGTCTTAGGGTTATGGTGATCAGCTTTACATTACACAGGAGGTCATCATAGATGGCCATAATATTCCTTTCTGGCCTTGAAATTTTTAATCTAATCACGAAAAACTTAATTTTTTGTGGGGTAATTTTTGTGTTCACAAAACTGGGGGACTACTGTACTGGCTTGATCCGTATAGAATTGTACCTCAGTTTCTTCATGTACCATCTTTGCTAATCCTTTCTGGGGTGAAAAGAAATGCTAGTGCCAAATTTTGTGGTTATTTTCTTTGTGGAGGGGCAGGAGGGGGAGGAGAATATATCATGATGTATAGCAGAGGGATTCTACCTTGCATTATTTAATATACCAAAAAGCTATGTAAAAAGAACATAAAGGTTGGCCTTAATTTGGCTCCATGTGCTTATGCATAATGATAGTATGTGATCCTGTAATTAAATACTATTTTTTGCTTAGGGCCTCTGCTTCAGTCTATACATAGGATGGACGGTGCTTGCTTAGTGAGTAGAAATTCAATATTTTGTTCTCATTATTAAAAAGTGGTATATGCCTTTTTTCCTACAAACTGTTCAAACCCTTGTCTGGATACAGAACAGTTAATTTTCTTATGGGCTTTTCCATGATTTTCATTGCTATACTATCTGATTGCTTAAAAACATTTATTTTAACAACACACCAGTGAAGAGAGGGTAGTATCCACATTTTACTGATGGGGAACTGAGGCAAGGATACATTAAGATAAAAATATGCACCATTTTTGGATTTCCATTTTGAGATGCCCAAGACTAGAATTCTCAGAATACTTAGCATTATATAGCACTTCATATGTGAGTGTTCAGCTCATTTGCAAATCAGACGCCAGAGGGAACACACAACTAGTGACCACCTGTGAAAAGTTCGGTGTAAATGACTTACCCAACATCATATAGGAATTCTATTGCAGAGGCGTAGAATCAACTTCTCCAGGGTAACATTCAACTGTCTCATTCACTACACACCCTGTAACTTCTGAAACAAATGAGCAGGGCCCTACCAAATTCATAGCCACGAAAAACACATCACGGACTGTGAAATTTGGTCTTTTGTGTGTTTTTACCCTATACTATACAGATTTCACCAAGATGACCAACATTTCTCAAATTGGGGGTCCTGACCCAGACAGGAGTTGCAGGGAGTTGTGGGTTATTTTAGGGGGGTTGCGGTATTGCCACTCTTTCTCTCTGGCTGAGCGGCTGGAGAGCGGTGGCTGTTGGCCGGGTGGCCAGCTCTGAAGGCAGTGCCCCACCAGCAGCAGTGCAGAAGTAATGGTGACGATACCATACCATGCCACCCTTACTCCTGCACTGCTGCTGATGGTGGCTCTGCCTTCAGAACTGGGCTCCTGGCCAGCAGCCACTGCTCTCCAGCTGCCCAGCTCTGGAGGCAGCGCTGCTACCATCAGCAGCGCAGAAGTAAGGGTAGTAGTACTGCAACACCCCCTACAATTTGTGACCTACCTCCCCCATCCCCCCAACTCCTTTCTGGGTCAGGACCCTTACAATTACAACACTGTGAAATTTCAGATTTAAATAGCTGAAATCATGAAATTTACAATTTTAAAAATTCTGTGACCGTGAAATTGACCAAAATGGACCATGAATTTAGTAGGGCCCATATACAGAGTCAGAAATGACTAGTCAAATTAAAAGGACAGTTATTTTTAAAAAAAATTCTCTCAACTTTGACAATGAAAGCAAATATAAATAAAAAGTAAATTGGATTTAATAATGCTAAACTTGTTTAAGTAATTTTTTCATTAATGAGACACTGGCAGTATTTTAAGATTGAATAAAAATGTTTCCATTAGAGCAACCTCTACATAAAGTCTCCCTTGTCCTGCGTCTTGTGGAGGGTGAAATATTAAAGTCTGATTAGGAACACTGACCATTGCATATGGGAAGGGTCTTTCCTCGAGAAGGATGTGAAGCCACGAAAAGGAAAGTAACCAGGTATCATTGGTGTCCAGCCTATGTAACCCGTACAAGCAAATGCAAATTTAAAGACCCCAGGAGATACCTCTCCTTTGAAGATAAGCAGGAATTCTTACTCTGTTCTTCACTTGATCTAGAAAAGGATTCCAAGACAAGGGCAAAAGATTAAACAACTGATCTTTAATATTTAAATTCAGGAGATTAAGGATTCCGCATTAATTTTTTGTAAGGGTGATGCTAAGATGGGTTCACTGATTAAAGATATTGTTAGTGGCATTCTTCCTCAGAAGTCCTAATGAACAGGAAAGTAGAAAGGTCCCTGAAGAGGGACTTTATAGCATCAGGGGATGATGCAGGTTCCCAGTTCAGTGGGTGCACTCTGCCACTGCCTATTCCTACATGTACTGCCCAATGGCACCAACCACTTGCAGCAGCACCCTTTGCCTCATTACTGCAACCATAATCCCAGGCTGGTGGGAAGGGGAGGATGCTTGAGAGAGAATTTACGCTGCAGCAGTGGCTTCTGTCCCACGAGGCTGAGCCTGGCTCCCTGTTCGTGTATTGTGGCCTGGCACATAGGATCACAGTGCCACTCAGATTACGAAGTTTTAAAGTTTATTAGTAAATTGTATTTTATTAGTAAATTGAATTAAATCCAAGGCAAATGGAATAATATCATATCTAGTGTACAGGGTAGGCAACACCCAAGGTAGGTAGGTTAAACCTTTGTAGTTCTAGTCTTAGTAAATTGGAGATGATAGTTCAAGCATTCTGTGTCTGTCTTTCTATTATGGGCTCTGCCTTTTCCCCAAAGTCCCTTTGCCTGAAGTTCTAACTGTCAGTGAGACTATATTCTAATCCTCTCGTCTAAGGGTCTGTCATTTATACTCTCAGTTCTTTTGAAGTCTATGTATGAACACTAGTACCTAGTAACTGCTAATCTGGCATAGATAATACAACTGACTTTGAAGCCAATATACCTTCCTCACTATATGTCCCAATTTTATTTAGTAATAAAGATGATTCGGGTTTCATGAGCAAAGGTTTTTTCATCTCCTTTTATTTAAGAGACATATATCAAAGTAATTCCAGGAATTTTTTAAATGCCACTTGATTATGATGACATCTAGATGGTATAGTGTAGGCCTGTTTTCATAATGAAGAATAAATAGGCAGGGGATGGGGTGTGTCAGAGAGGGTCCATGTCTGTGAAATTGCTGCCTTCTGCACAGGGATGGGGTGTGAGGAGTCAGAGAGGGCCCAGTCTGGTAGCTCCAGGGTATTTCTACCTGGTATTAAACTGTAATTTTGCGTTAGTTGATGAACACTTAAAGCGGCTATGGAATCATAGAATATCAGGGTTGGAAGGGACCTCAGGAGGTCATCTAGTCCAACCCCCTGCTCAAAGCAGGACCGATCCCCAATTAAATCATCCCAGCCAGGGCTTTGTCAAGCTTGACCTTAAAAACTTCTAAGGAAGGAGATTCTACCGCCTCCCTAGGTAACACATTCCAGTGTTTCACAACCCTCCTAGTGAAAAAGTTTTTCCTAATATCCAACCTAAATCTCCCCCACTGCAACTTGAGACCATTACTCCTTGTTCTTTCATCTACCACTGAGAACAGTCTAGAGCCATCCTCTTTGGAACCCCCTTTCAGGTAGTTGAAAGCAGCTATCAAATCCCCCCTCATTCTTCTCTTCCGTAGACTAAACATCCCCAGTTCCCTCAACCTCTCCTCATAAGTCATGTGTTCCAGTCCCCTAATCATTTTTGTTGTCCTCTGTTGGACTCTTTCCAATTTTTCCACATCCTTCTTGTAGTGTGGGGCCCAAAACTGGACACAGTACTCCAGATGAGGCCTCACCAATGTCGAATAGAGGGGAACAATCACGTCCCTCGATCTGCTGGCAATGCCCCTACTTATACATCCGAAAATGCCATTGGCCTTCTTGGCAACAAGGGCACACTGTTGACTCATATCCAGCTTCTCTTCCACTGTAAACCCTAAGTTCTTTTCTGCAGAACTGCTGCCGAGCCATTCGGTCCCTAGTCTGTAGCAGTGCATTGGATTCTTCCGTCCTAAGTGCAGGACTCTGCGCTTGTCCTTGTTGAACCTCATCAGATTTCTTTTGGCCCAATCCTCCAATTTGTCTAGGTCCCTCTGTATCCTATCCCTCCCCTCCAGCTTATCTACCTCTCCTCCCAGTTTAGTGTCATCTGCAAACTTGCTGAGGGTGCAATCCACGCCATCCTCCAGATCATTAATGAAGATATTGAACAAAACCGGCCCGAGGACCGACCCTTGGGGCACTCCACTTGATACCGGCTGGCAATTAGACATGGAGCCATTGATCACGACCTGTTGAGCCCGACAATCTAGCCAGCTTTCTGTCCACCTTATAGTGCATTCATCCAGCCCATACTTCTTTAACTTGCTGGCAAGAATACTGTGGGAGACCGTGTCAAAAGCTTTGCTAAAGTCAAGTAACAACACGTCCTCTGCTTTCCCTTCATCCACAGAGCCAGTTATCTCGTCATAGAAGGCAATTAGATTAGTCAGGTATGAGTTGCCTTTGGTGAATCCATGCTGACTGTTCCTGATCACTTTCCTCTCCTCTAAGTGGTTCAGAATTGATTCCTTGAGGACCTGCTCCATGATTTTTCCAGGGACTGAGGTGAGGCTGACTGGCCTGTAGTTCCCAGGATCCTTCTCCTTCCCTTTTTTAAAGATGGGCACTACATTAGCTTTTTCCAGTCATCTGGAACCTCCCCCGATCGCCATGAGTTTTCAAAAATAATGGCCAATGGCTCTGCAATCACATCTGCCAACTCCCTTAGCACTCTCGGATGCAGCGCATCCGGCCCCATGGACTTGTGCTCGTCCAGCTAGTCCCGAACCACTTCTTTCTTCACAGAGGACTAGTCACCTCCTCCCCATGCTGTGCTGCCCAGTGTAGCAGTCTGGGAGCTGACCTTATTCGTGAAGACAGAGGCAAAAAAAGCATTGAGTACATTAGCTTTTTCCACATCCTCTGTCACTAGGTTCCCTCGCTCATTCAGTAAGGGGCCCACATTTTCCTTGACTTTCTTCTTGTTGCTAACATACCTGAAGAAACCCTTCTTGTTACTCTTAACATCTCTGGCTAGCTGCAACTCCAGGTGTGATTTGGCCTTCCTGATTTCACTCCTGCATGCCCAAGCAATATATTTATACTCATCCCTGGTCATTTGTCCAATCTTCCACTTCTTGTAAGCTTCTTTTTTGTATTTAAGATCAGCAAGGATTTCACTGTTAAGGCAAGCTGGTCGCCTGCCATATTTACTATTCTTTCTACACATCGGGATGGTTTGTCCCTGTAACTTCAGTAAGGATTCTTTAAAATACAGCCAGCACTCCTGAACTCCTTCCCCCCTCATGTTATTCTCCCAGGGGATCCTGCCCATCAGTTGCCTGAGAGAGTCAAAGTCTGCTTTTCTGAAGTCCAGGGTCTGTATTCCGCTGCTCTCCTTCCTTCCCTGTGTCAGGATCCTGAACTCGACCATCTCATGGTCACTGCCTCCCAGGTTCCCATCTACTTTTGCTTCCCCTACTAATTCTTCCCGGTTTGTGAGCAGCAGGTCAAGAAGAGCTCTGCCCCTAGTTGGTTCCTCCAGCACTTGCACCAGGAAATTGTCCCCTACACTTTCCAAAAACTTCCTGGATTGTCTGTGCACTGCTGTTTTGCTCTCCCAGCAGATATCAGGGTGATTGAAGTCTCCCATAAGAACCAGAGCCTGCAATCTAGTAACTTCCGTGAGTTGCCGGAAGAAAGCCTCGTCCACCTCATCCCCTGATCCGGTGGTCTATAGCAGACTCCCACCATGACATCACCCTTGTTGCTCACGCTTCTAAACTTAATCCAGAGACTCTCAGGTTTTTCTGCAGTTTCATACTTGAGCTCTGAGCAGTCATACTGCTCTCTTACATACAATGCAACTCCCCCGCCTTTTCTGTCCTGCCTGTCCTTCCTGAACAGTTTATATCCATCCATGACAGTACTCCAGTCATGTGAGTTATCCCGCCAAGTCTCTGTTATTCCAATCACATCATAATTCCTTGACTGTGCCAGGACTTCCAGTTCTCCCTGCTTGTTTCCCAGGCTTCTTGCATTTGTGTATAGGCACTTGAGATAATTTGCTGTTTGTCCTGCTGTCTTAGTATGAGGCAGGAGCCCTCCCCTTTCGAGTTCTCCTGCTCGTGCTTCCTCCCAGTATCCCACTTCCCCACTTACGTCAGGGCTTTGGTCTCCTTCCCCCAGTGAACCTAGTTTAAAGGCCTCCTCACTAGGTTAGCCAGCCTGCTTGCGAAGATGCTCTTCCCTCTCTTCGTTAGGTGGAGCCTGTCTCTGCTTAGCACTCCTCCTTCTTGGAACACCATCCCATCGTCAAAGAATCCAAAGCCTTCTCTCCAGCACCAGCTTCATAGCCATTCGTTGACTTCTACGATTCAACAGTCTCTACCCAGGCCTTTTCCTTCCACGGGGAGGATGGACGAAAACACCACTTGCGCCTCAAACGCCTTTATCCTTCTTCTCAGAGCCACATATTTGACAGTTTGACTGTATTCAAACAAGCAATCAAGCACATGGTGAAACTGTCAATCTGTCCCCACAGCAGACACTCAGATACTCACCAACACAGCCTCCCTAATGCAGCCCTTAGCTCTCAGAGAGATCCCTGGCAAACTCCCTCTGTTAGCCTCTCTGTTGTTTGCTGCTCAGCTGGTTCGCACCTGACTGGCTTTCTATAACAGTCAGGGCCACTCAAGGCTCACCTGTAACAAAGCACTCCCAATTCACACTTTTCAAACAACCAATCAAGCACACGGACAAACTGTCCCCACAACAGACACTCAGATACTCACCCACACAGAATCTCTAATGCAGCCCTAATGCATGGTCAAGCACACGGTCAAACATACAGCTATGTTAAGGCCCCTTCTTACATCTTGTGCACCAATCACCTCCTAGCATTACAAGCACTGAAATCCTGAGCATAGCAACAAATATTAGTGGCTTTCAGCTTCAAATTGCTGCCTCAAAGCATCCCCGATCCTTATGGCCCCACGCTGAGCCCCGCTAATAGCCCTGGTCTCCGGCTGTTCAGACTCAGCCTCCAGGCGCTGAGCGTCTGTGGTCCAGCCATGAGTGAACCTTTCACCCTTCCCTTCACAAATATTATGGAGCACACAGCAGCTATAAGCGTAGGAATATTGTCATCGGCCATGTCTAGCTTCCCATACAGGCATCGCCAGCGGACTTTTAAACATCTGAATGCACACTCCACAGTCATTCTGCACTTGCTCAGCCTATTGTTGAACCGCTCCTTGCTGCTGTCAAGTTGCCCTGTGTTTGGCTTCATGAGCCACGGCATTAAGGGGTAGGCAGGGTCTCCCATGATCACAGTGGGCATTTCGACTTCCCCCATGGTGATCTTCTGGTCTGGGAAGAAAGTCCCTGCTTGCAGCTTCTTGAACAGGCGAGTGTTCCTGAAAGATCCGTGCATCATGCACCTTTCTGGACCAGCCTGTGTTAATGTCTGTGAAACGCCCACGGTGATCCACAAGCACCTGGAGAACCATTGAGAAATACTCCTTGTAATTAATGTACTCTGTGGCTAGGTGGTCTGGTGCCAGAATTGGAATGTGTGCGCCATTTGTCGCCCCTCCGCAATTAGGGAAGCCCATTTGTGCAAAGTCATCCACAATCTCATGCATGTTGCTCAGAGTCATGGTGTTTCGGAGCAGGATGTGATTAATGGTCCTGCACACTTGCTTCAACACGACTCCAACGGTCGACTTTCCCACTCCGAACTCGTTAGCAACTGATCAGGAGCAGTCTGGAGTAGCCAGCTTCCACAGTGCAATCGCCACGCCCTTCTCCAGCGCTTCTTCACAGCTCTCATTCTTGTGTCCTTGTGCCGCAGGGCTGGTGCAAGCTCATCACATGGTCCCATGAATGTGGCTTTTCTCATGCGCAAGTTCTGCAGCCACTGCTCGTCATTCCAGACGTGCGTCATGATGTGATCCCACCACTCAGTGATTGTTTCCCAAGCCCAAAAGTGGCATTCCACTGTGGCCTGCACCTCTGTGAATGCCACAAGAAATCTCCTGTTGTAGCTACTACGCGTGGTGAGATCAGTGTCGCACTCCTCTTGCCTTTGTTGTTTAAGGAATAACTCCACTGCCACTCGTGATGCGCTGGTCAGTGCAAACAGCATTCTTGTCAACAGCTTGGGATCCATTCCTGCAGCCAGAAAGAGGCAGGGCAGGGCGCGTAGTAAACGAACAGTTGAAAGATGGTGCCAAATGTGGATGGAAGCACAGGGGTTGCTGGGATGCGAAACAATGCATCACAGGCATTGGGACAGGACCTAGGATGCCTTGCAATGCCTTCCGCCTTCCCACAAGTCTTTGGAGCAGAAGAGAAAAAGGTGCTCTGTGGGATAGCAACCCATAGTGCACCGTTCCGAATAGCACTGCAACTGTGAACATGCTATTGCGCAAGCAGCTGTCAGTGTGAACACACAACAGTGGTTTTCCTTCGGCATTCTCTGAGTGGCGCTGTAACTGCCTGCGCTGTAACTTTGCCAGTGTAGATGTGCCCTGAGTGCAACACCCACCGCTTATAAATTAAAAACACCTTTTTATATATTTAACAGCATTATAAATGCTGGAGGCAAAGTGGGGTTTGGGGTGGAGGCTGACAGCTCGTGACCCCCCCATGCAATAATCTCGCGACCCCCAGCTTGAGAACCCCTGTTTTAAAGTGCACGGACAAGTTGCCAGAAGAGGGGAAACAAGTTTCGGACTGTGGTGGCTGTGGGAAAGGTGGTGGTCAGGACCTAATTTTAGGCCACATTAGGTGTTGTGGATTATGCTGCCAGAGCGGTGACTTTCTTCCCTAAGCCTCGTGCTCACAAGGATGAAGAGAGACTCCATATATTAGATGTTAGGAAGGTGTTAACATTTTACTTGGACAGGACTAAACTATTTAGACCCTCTTTGCAGTTTGTTCTTAGCAATTGCAGACAAAATTAAGGGCCTTTCCAGTTTCTTTTCAAAGAATCTTATTGTGGATTTCCTCCTGTATACATTTGTGTTATGGCATGCCTAATATAACTACACTGAATAGGATGCTAGCATGGTCAATCAGATTGCAGGTAGCCTCTACAGCCTTTCTAGCCCATGTGACTATTCTGGACATTTGTGGAACCACAATTTGATCTTCAGTACATATGCCATCTCCCAACAGTCTAGAGATGATGCCAGTTTTGGACATCTAGTCCTTCAATCGTTATTCAGATAGACTCCGATCAAACTGCTTGTGAGACCCCTGCAGTGGAATGGACATGTGCTACACGCACATGTCCATTCCATGACCCTCCTTCCCTTCTATATTGGAGTCTATCCAGTAAGAAGGAACTGAGTAGAGGAGGGGCGGCTCTGCTCTTTATACCATTGTACAGCAGCATGAGGCAGCAGCACTGTGGGGCCCTGATCTTTGGTGCTTCTGTAATGCAAATATTGGATGACGGTAATTAATGGCTAAACTAGAACTAGCAATGGGAAATGCACTCAGGCTGGGATTGCCAAGGAGACTTGGGAGCTGGGTGCATAAGAACCTTAGGCTCCTTTGAAAATCCTAGTCAAGATTTATCTTTGTTTTGGTATAATTGTGATATTATGCAACACTTAAAGTATGTAATATATATTTGACACACGCCATTTGAATATGTCTGTCCCATGCAGTTTGTAAACACACTCAAAATTATACAAATCTATATACATAATTTTTTGTCAATTACTGTGGTGTGTGTATGCTAAATAAATGGTCTGTCTTTAGTAGAGTGGCAAATTCTAAGACCCTATGTAGGAATGCAGGGCTCTTCTGCTGAATGCTAAAATTCTGTTCAGGGTAATTTCTGGAGATTCATGTTGGTGAATTGGCTTATCAGGAAATGAAGGAGGTGGAATGCTCTCTCTTAGCAGAGGGCATTAGGAGAGAGGAGGTTATGGAGGGAAACTCCAATCTTGAGAAGGAAATTTAGCCTTAAGTGTTTGTGTTACAGTGTATGAGTTACTGTAAAGCCAAAGTAGCACGGAAGTGTGTATATATACATCCTGTGTATATTGTTGAGGATGGGGTAAGGAGTTGCTCTTTGCACACTTCTATTGTAAATTAATGAAGGTAAATGCCCCCCAAAAATGTAAATAAGCTTCTCTACTTCCAGTAAATTCAGACAGTCTAGCTATTTTAACCATTCTGTGATATATATATATATATATATAAAAAAAAAAGCAAAACTGTTTTCTTCACTTGGAGTTCTGTATAGAAACCGGTGGCAGAATATGGCTCCTGGTCATTACAGAAATCTTTGCTCCTTCTGTTTCCTCCAAGCCCTTTATCAGTTGAAGACATGAAACAATCTGAAAATGTAAAGGATCTGGTTGAAGTTTAAATTATTGTAAAGGACTAAAAGAGTGCAGTAAAATAGATGAAAAAATAAATGTCTGTTTTTACACAGAGTTCCTTGGGAATTTAAAGAACATTTAAAAAAAAAAAAGAGAGGAGAGGTGGAAAAAAGGAACAGTCAGAAGATTTGAACACTGGACCAGAGGATTAAGGATATCTCTGTAGAACATCAACACTTAAAAAGGTATGTGAACTTTTACCTTCTGCTAGTAAGCCTGAGCTGAAAGTCAGCTGGTCACTTTACCCTTAGTCATCGTAAAATTTGTCATCTCATAATTTTCCACCATTCCAGTTTATGGTTGTCAAGGTTCCTTCCCCACTCTGAACTCTAGGGTACAGATGTGGGGATCTGCATGAAAACCACCTAAGCTTACTTTTACCAGCTTAGGTTAAAAATTCCCCAAGGTACAAACTATTTATTTTACCCTTTGCCCTTGGACTTCCACTACCAGCACCAAACATATATCTGGGTTTATTTATTAGGAAAGCGTTGTTGGGAAATGTCTTTCCCTCCAAAATCCTCCCAACCCTTGCACCCCGCTTGCACAGTTGACCACAGACTCAAACCCTTGGATCTTAAGAACAATGAAAAAGCATTCAGTTTCTGAAAAGAAGGATTTTAATAGAAGAAAAAGTAAAAAAAGAATCACCTCTGTAAAGTCAAGATGGTAAGTACCTTACAGGGTAATTAGATTCAAACCATAGAGAATCCCTCTAGGCAAAACCTTAAGTTACAAAAAGACACACAGACAGGAATATCCATTCTATTCAGCACAGCTTAATTTCTCAGCCATTTAAAGAAATCATAATCTAACACATATCTAGCTAGTTTACTTACTAAATTCTAAGACTCCATTCCTATTCCGTCCCCGGCAAAAGCATCACACAGACAGACTCTTTGTTTTTCCCTCCCCCCAGCTTTTGGAAGTATCTTGTCTCCTCATTGGTCGTTTTGGTCAGGTGCCAGCGAGGTTATCCTAGCTTCTTAACCCTTTACAGGTAAGAGGATTTTTCCTCTGGCCAGGAGGGATTTTAAAGGTGTTTACCCTTCCCTTTATGTTTATGACAATGGTACAATGTAGTACTTTTCTAAAAAGAAACATATGGGATTCTTTTTTGTCCATCTCCCAAGTGGAAGGAATTTCTTGTTTTATTTTGTTTTTAGAATGTTTGTATTACAGTGGCTCCTAGAGGGCCTAGGGTGACCAGGTGTTCGGTTTTTGACTGGAACACCTGGTCGAAAAGGGACCCTGCTGGCTCTGCTCAGCACTACTGAGTGGGCCATTGAAAGTCCGGTTGGTGGTGCTGCGGTACTAAGGCAGGCTAGTCCCTACCTGTCCTGGCTGGTACACCGCTGCGCTCCGGAAACGGCCAGCAGGTCTGGCTCCAAGGCGGGCGGGGCACGGGGCTCTGCATTCTGTCCCTGTCCTGAGCACTGGCTCCATACTCCCGGCCAATGGGAACTGGGTGGGGCGGTGCCTGCGGGCAAGAGCGGAGTGTGGAGCCTCCTGGCCTCATTGCTTAGGAGCTGGACCTGCTGGTTGCGTCTGGGGTGCGTGCAGCCAGGACAGGCAGGGAGCCTACCTTAACCTTGCTGTGCTGCTGACTGGGAACCTGAGGTAAGCCTACCACAACCCTCCCCCCCCCACCTGGAACCCCCTCCTACACTCCAAACCCCTCATTCCTGATCCCACCCCAGAGCCCGTACACCTTCCTGCACCCCAACCCTCTGCCTCAACCTGCAGCCCCCTCCCGCACTCTTCATCCCTCAGCCCCACCCCCCCAGCCTGGACCGCCTCCTACACTCCAAACTCCTCATTCCCAGAGCCAGCACCCAAAACCCTCCCACGCTCCTACCCCCACCCAGTGAAAGTGAGTGAGGGTGGGAGACAGTGAGCCACTAAGGGAGGGGGAATGTAGTGAGCGGGGGGTCTGAGTCTCAGGGAAGGGGCGGGGCTAGGGTGTTTTGGTTTTGTGCGACTAGAAAGTTGGCAACCCTTAGAGGGCCCTGAACAGGATCGTGGTCCCTTTGTGATAGGCGCTGCCCAAATATATAATGTGAAATGGTCCCTGCCCAGAGGAGCTTACTCTTTTAAGATTACAAGTGACATAGGAAAGCTAAGGAAGAAAGGGCACAGTCAAAAATTAAGCAAATGTTTGTTATTTACAGTTGGAATTTTTTTCTTTATAATGCAGATAATGCTTTGAATAGGTGGTTATTGTGGAAAAGCAGAGTCAGAGGAGTGTATCCTACATTCCAGCAGTTTCATGATCATTCTAAAGTGTTGTGGGAGTGAAGTTCATAGTTGTGGGCCAGATAGTGAGAAAAGTCTGTCTCCCTCCCTTACTAGTTTCATGTTTTCGATCATCAGTTACATTGTTTTAGTGGAAAAACAACAAGGAGTCCGGTGGCACCTTAAAGACTAACAGATTTATTTTGGTATAAGCTTTTGTGGGTAAAAAACCCACTTCTTCAAATGTGTGGAGTGAAAATTACAGATACAGGCATAAATATATATTGGCACATGAAGATACGGGAGTTACCTTACAAGTGGAGAACCAGTGTTGAAGGCCAATTGATTCCGGGTGGATGTGGTCCACTCCAGTAATTGATTAGGAGGTGTCAATACCAAGAGAGGGAAAATTTCTTTTGTAGTGAGCCAGCCACACCTACTTCCTATTCAAGCCCAAATTGATGGTGTTAAGTTTGCAAATGAATTGTAGCTCTGCAGTTTCTCTTTGAAGCCTGTTTTTGAAGTTTTTTTTGTTTAAGAATGGCTATTTTTAAATCTGTTGAGTGTCCAGGGAGATTGAAATATTCTCCTACTGGCTTTTGTATGTTACCATTCCTGATGTTTGATTTGTGTTGATTTACCCTTTTACGTAGAGACTGTCTGGTTTGGCCAATGTACATGGCAGAGGGGCATTGCTGGCTCATGATGGCATATATCACATTAGTAGATGTATGGGTGAATGAGCCTCTGATGGTGTGGTTGGGTCCTGTGATGGTGTCGCTAGAGTAGATATGGGGACAGAAAAGGTAACAAGGTTTGTTACAGGGATTGGTTCCTGGGTTAGTGTTTCTGTTGTGTGGTGTGTAGTTGCTGGTGAGTATTTGCTTCAGGTTGGAGGACTGTCTGTTAGCAAGGATTGGCTTGCTTCCCAAGGCCTGTGAGAGTGGGAAATTGTTTTCCAGGATAGGTTGTAGATCGTTGATGATGCGCTGAAGAGGTTTTAGCTGGGGGCTGTACGTGATGGCCAGTGGTGTTCTGTTATTTTCTTTGTTGGGCCTGTTCTGTAGTTGGTGACTTCTGGGTACCCGTCTTGCTCTGTCAATCTGTTTCCTCATTTCCCAGGTGGGTATTGTGGTTTTAAGAATGCTTGATAGAGATCTTGTAGGTGTTTGTCTCTGTCTGAGGGATTGGAGCAAATGTGGTTGTATCTTAGGGCTTGGCTGTAGACAATGGATCGTGTGATGTGTCCTGGATGGAAGCTGGAGGCATGTAGGTAAGTATAGTGGTCAGTAGATTTTGCCTCAAGTAAATTGTATAGCTCCTGTGGATGGTTGTGAGGATCAGTACCAAAGCCTTGAACTTGAAGCCTAAAGTGCTATCATTTGTATGTGGTGTTGCTGTAAATACTGGGATGTTGTCATGGACATCTCAATGGACAGCTGCAGTCATAAAGCTAACAAGCTATTTTAGTATGCATAAGGAATGGATTGGAGAATAATTATACAAATCAATGATGTGGCCCCATCTTGAATATTTCATGCAATACTGGTTGTCTGATCTCAGAAAGGATATTTTAGAACTGGAGTGGGTTCAGAAAAGAGCTATGAGTATGATCAAGGGCATGGAAAAACTCTTGTATGAAAAGAGCTTGAAAAAATCAGGATTGTGTATTTTAGAAAGGAGATGAATAAGAAGGGACTTGATAAAAGTATATAAATAATGAATAGCATAGAGAAGGTAGATTGGGCTTTTCTGTTCTTTTTCCCTCTCCCACCCCAAACCTAAGAACAAGGGGACTGTAATTGGGTCAGCCATCCTGGTTGGGTATGTCCATGGTCTTTAAGCCAGTCCAGCCCTGGTATGGGGCCGCATTCCCAGGGCTTCCTCCCTGGAAACGCTATCTTCCTGTGGTCCTCCCCGGGCTCAGTTCCTGCAGACAGCCAGGAGCTCCCATAATGCTCCACGCCAGCAGACTGTCCTTGGCTCCTTCCTAGCAGCCAGCCATGAACCCAGGGTGGATAAAAATCAATGATTTAAAAAAAAAAAATCGGATTTTTTTATTTAAATTGGATTTTTTTAATAAAATGCTTTTTGAGGAAAAAACCCATCTAAAGATAGTTTTAATTAAGCTACATTATAGCTCAAAGATATCTCATCGTGGAATAGGGAATATAAATTCTAATTTTATAGTATGAGACAATATATTCATGTAATGTTTAAGAAAAGTTTTGTAAATGAGTTCCAATAGTTCATGGATTAGGGACCTAATCTTATGGAATTCCAGGGGCTTCTGTATAGATTATTTAGGTTAATCTTTCTGTCTACCCAATGGGACTCAGTGCTCAATCTAGAAGATACCATCAGAGATGCTTAGTTTTGCTGTTCTCAAGCTGTGGGTTTGTGTCTCCAGAGACAACATGCTTGTTAACAGCAAATAAATACATAAATAGTATATAGAGGTGAGAAATAAGAAACTCTGTTGTCCCTCTGCAAATTTGTGTACACAGAGTCAATCTCTTACCTCTCTCTAAAAGTGCAACGTTTCAAAAAGTTCAATGAATACAAGATTGTTTGGGCCAGAATAGATCTGGGCAAGGAGAAGAAGTCTGGAGAAAAATGTGAGAGGGAGGGACAGGCAGTAGAAACAAAAGTGAAACTGTTTGAGCAGCATATTCCAGAAGTCTTGAGGTCTTTCTGAGTGTGTACCCTTCATTGATTTGAGATCTACCATACTATTCTCTCACTAGAAGGGAAAACCTATAATGGCAGCAGGCCGTAGATGAGATCCAGTTTGGGTCTCCTCTATCTCTGAGTTGTGAAGAATATGTATTAAGGTTATAACAACCAACAAGAATGCACTTTTATGTAGAAATCCATGATTAAATTGAGTCTTCCTGACTTGTGATTTAAATCTCATGATTTAAATCAATTTGATTTAAATCAAATCCACCCTGCATGAGCCTCTCACTCCCCCGGTCCCTGCCAGCAGACTTATCTGTCCGTGGCCCTCCTGCTCTTCCAGGCAGCCAGGCCTGCAGTCCTTTCTTCTCCAGCTCCAGGCTGCAACTAACTGCTGCTCTGTTCTGCAGCTCCTTTTTATAGGGTTCTCCTGGCCCCTGATCGACCGTTCCAGCAGCCCCTCTGGTTGCTTCCTCACAACCGCCTCTCCACTGCTCCTTTCCTGGGATGGGTGTGGCAGAACCCTGAGGCCTCCAGCAGGAGGGCCTTGAATATCACAGCGATATTCAGTGCAATTAAAAGGTGGGAAGTTCAAAACTGAGAATAGGATATACTTTTCACCCAATGTGGGATTAAAGTGTGGAACTCATTGCCATGGTAAATAATTGGGGCTAAGAATTTATCAAAATTCATGAATGGATCTGATATCTAGATAGATATAGGGAATATTCAGAGTTGTTATAACAATGATGACAAACTTTGGAAGGGATATTAAACCTCTTGCTTTAGGTCTGAAGACCATGTCTATTAGAGGATTAGGATGAGACCTATGAGGATGGGCTCAGATTATCCCATATCTTCTTACTGTGGGTTTCTTTCACCTTTCTCTAAAGCATCTGGCATTGGCCACTGTCAGAGACAGAATATCATATTAGATAGCTATTGATATACTGGATCTGAACCAGGGCCCATGTTTCTGTCTTTCACACCACGATTATGGTTCTCTGTGTCTGGAAACTTCTAAATCAGATTTGGGCACTACCAGAATATGTATAACAACCATAAAATGGGTGTGCATCCATTAGAGCTTTCTTAAGGCTGGTGGTCTCATCTCTGGGTACAGTACATAGCAATATTTAGGCTTTGAGGTCCTGAATCATGACCAAATTTGAATGTGACTGGATGGGGTGGAATTTCCAAGTTAGACATTAATGGAAGAGAATATTCCTGTGTCCATTTGTCTTTATTGTCCATTCTTAATCGGATTGTATGTAGCGTAATGCCATCTTTGCCATTTCTCTTTTTTCTCCCAAGGTCAGACAGTTTTTTGTCATCACTTTTTGAGGCAAAGTCTTTTATGATTTCTGATAACCTGAGGACAAATTTTTGTTGAATTTTTTCATATTCTACAATTTGGAATAGAGAGTACCTTCCGGTCTCAATCTTCCCTCTGTTACATTGGCCATAGAGTCATTCCTTTCTGGATTTACACTGTGCTTTGTGCCTCTCAATTTCTACCTCTAGTTTATTGTCGCTGGTTCTGCATTTGGTGGGAATATGCGTTTAGTTTTGCAACGTTTCACTGTTGTGTGCTACTCTGCTACCATGATAATTCTCCTCGAGCTTGTTGCTGTGTTTTTTTTTTTTTTTAATTTGTTCTTCCCAATAACTTGTATATTAGTGTTTTAGGTGCTGGTCTAGCACTTGAGCATTTTTTGCTTTTGGGTAGCATTCTTTGCTCCAGTGGTCAGGAGGTTAGAGTTGTTGAGCCCTGGGACCAGAGATCTATATGAGTGGATCAGGCTTTCATTTTGATCTAATTTTTGATTCTCTAGTGCTTTGGAGTAGAGTAGAGTTTTCTGCCCTGGTTGATATGAAACCAGAAATTGAATATTCTTTTCTTTGTTTGTTAGGAGGGGAACTCTGCTCTGCCTTTATTGCAGTGTTGCTGCTGGGGTTCCTGTGCACGTAAGTGTGTGCGTTGGGAGTCAGTTAAGGTTGGATCTCAGACTTCACTCCCATAAAGTAGAATGGATTGGTTTGAACTGTCATGGTTGTGTGACGGTATTGGTTCCTTTTTGGTGTTAAAGGCCCACCACAATGCTTTTTCTTGAAATGCTTTTATGAAAGCCAGTGTCATGTTATTTTATGCGTTTATTACGAGCCTCAGGTATTTGTTCAGTCTTCATTTTACTCTGTTTTGGTTGTTTTGGGTCTCTTTCTGAAATCAAGGTTTGTCTTTACAAGGTTGATCAATAGGGCACATATATTTTAGAAAGTTTCCATAGGCGACAGTATGACCAGATCATCAGCATACTTTAGGTATTCTTACATATTATCTCAAAGCATTGTTCTATAATTTATTTATTTTTACAAATGTAATGTTAACTACTGATATCCTTATTTTGTTTTTGTTTGTTTATTTTGAAGGAAATAGTTATTTTGCTTATTCTCTGTTTCACAAACTCTGGTATTCCGTATGTTTCTCAAGTCATTGATGTTAGTGAGTTTTTATTAAACAAAGTTCAGGGGCATTGAATGAAGCATTAGAAATGAGGTAATCATTTGTGGCACCCTGAGCAGGGGAATACCAAACGTGAAGAAAAAATTTTTTTGTATATAACTACCCCTAGTATTGTCTCCTTGAACGCTGTGTTACTGTAATGCTCTTTATTTGGGGCTACGCCTTACCACCATCCAGGAACTTCAGCTTTTGCAGAATGTGGCGATTCATTTGTTTCACAGCTCTTCTCACATCATACTACTGCTCCATGATCTGTACTTGCTCCAGTTTGTTTTCCTGTGCAATAAAATGTATGGGTTTTAACCTGTAAAGTCCTACATGGTTTAGGACATGGGTATCCTCATTGACTGACTGCATCTGGGCCCTTGCAATACTTCAGCAGTTAATAGTAAGCACTTCAGCTGATCCTAACAGCCCCTTAATTTAATTGGGAGGGGTCTGGAGGCAGGGCTGTCTGAATTAAGAATCTTCCACTTTGGAACCTGTTTTCCCTGTTAGGCTTTCAGAATGGAATTTGATGACTTCTGAAAAAGTAATTGATATTTCTTCATCTTTTTCTGGAATGGAAGGCTCAGGATGATCTAAAACAGAGACCAGAGTCCAAAATATATATATGTGTGT